>NC_071618.1:37147359-38423038 GCF_014839835.1 Dryobates pubescens | reverse complement strand
GAGCCTAAACTTCCCCTGGTGCAGCTTGAGACTGTGTCCTCTTGTTCTGGTGCTGGTTGCCTGGGAGAAGAAACCAACACCCTCCTGGCTACAACCTCCCTTCAGGTAGTTCAGAAGAAATGGATTCAACTTACTTTCTTAGCTGAAGCAGTTCAAGGCCACCCTTCTCCACCCCTGAAATAATGACAGTTCTAGGTATCAGCTTACCTAGCATGCAGACATGACTGAAAGCCTGTTTCAGATACCAAAATCTCCTTGGGAGGGTAGGGCTGAAAGTTGGAATTAATGACAAATAAAGGCAGAGGGATGCTTGATAATCACATGGATTATTTACTTGCATTTTGGTGCCTAATTATTTTTGACAGTCCATTTAAAACAGCTGAAGGATTGCCTGTGTGGTAGATAATTTCTCTTAAAGTGCTGTTTCTTGCAGGCATTTTTTATTTCAGATTCTCTCTGTCAAGCTAAACAAAACTTTCTTGAGTGGATATATGAGTTATGGACTCATGACTCCATCTGTGTGCACTGGGAAAGTTGAAATTCAGGACATGGAATCGCTTTGGGGTGGACAAATACAGGCATTCATTTTGGAGAGAGAAAGGGCTATTTAGGGATAATGAATAATGCCTGGACAAGATGGAAGATGTGTGTGTATGGCTTGTGGTTTTTGAGCCACCATATGTGATGTCTACAGTAGTATTTATTTAGCTTGTTATTTGGCATCAGGTAATTAAATAAAATAAGCAATACCAGATTACTGGATAATGATCTGACACTAAACAGCCTAAAAGCCCTATTCTACCTCTTTACATCTGGCCCTGCCACCAGCTATGCCTTACAGTGGATCAAGTCTCTCAGAATATGTGCATTTGTGCTTCCAGTGCATTTTTCTGAAAGGACAAGGTCTTGTTTTTCACTTTCTACCTGATCAAAGCCAGTGAGGAACCTCAGGACAGAATAAGACCAGAGAAACAAAAGATGGATCCAGGAGAGACAGGGGGCTAAAGTCAGCCTTCTGCCACCTCTTCTGTTATTAGGGACATACCTTTGCATGGTGCTTTTCCAGGAGACCATGTCTGTAGCTGAACTTAGCATTGTCTCCTCTGCCAGCCTGCCAGTTTATCTGTGTTTCAGCCCTGTAAACCAAAACTGACTCTAAAGCAGCTGATGGAGTCCTTTCTAACAGGAGAGGGAGCTCTCACAACACCGATGGAATTTTTTTGAGGGCGCTGTTTACCCAAGGTAAGAACCGAAAAAATGTCTTTGCTTTATTGAGGAGGAGGAGGGAAGTGCGTGCACATATTCTTATGTTAGCTCAGGGGAGGCACTCATAGGTTGTTTACACCACAAAAAAAGAGTTGCAAGAACCTGAAAATTGTTTGGTCCCTGTGTATGTTGTAACACATGGCTGTGTGTCCACATAGGAGCAAGAAATGCCATGCCTTTCCTCCTTGGGTCAGTTGAGATTCTTCAGCGCTGCTGGTCAGCACAGCACAATGTGATGCTCAGCACATGACTGTCTCAGGTGAGGTCGAAAAAGGCAGTGAAACACAAATGAATCCCTTAGCTCACTGGCCTTGTTTGGGGAAAAAAATCACTGGGGGCATACTAGCAGGAAAATCACTTGCTCTTCCTCATCCCTTTCTTGCCTCTACCTAAAGGCTCATTTTGCCTTTGCAGAACTGTGTACTGTGTGCTTCCATAGGTGGGCAGCTTTCAATCAATTGATATATTCAAATCCTCACCCCCGCCCCCTTTCGAAGAATAGAATTCCTTTATTTAGAAAAAAGATTTTACAAGAACTTATATCAGCACTCTCATAGATCTTACTCCTAGAAATTTTCCAGAAAACAGACTCAGAACCATTCCTGGTTCACAAAGGGCAACAAAGCTGGTGAGGGGTTTGGAGCACAAGCCCTCTCAGGAGAGGCTGAAGTAGCTGGGGTTGCTTAGCCTGGAGAAAAGGAGACTCAGGGAGGACACTATTGCTGTCTACAACTACCTGAAGGGAGGTTGTAGCCAGGTGGGGGTTGCTCTCTTCTCCCAGGCAACCTGTGACAGAACAAGAGAACACAGTTTAAAGCTGCGCCAGGGGAGGTTTAGGCTGGATGTTAAGAAGAAGTTCTTCAAAGAAAGAGTGACTGGCCATTGGAATGGGCTGCCCAGGGAGGTGGTGGAGTCACCATCACTGGAGGTGTTTAGGAAGAGACTGGATGAGGCAATTGGTGCCATGGTTTAGTTGATTAGATGGTGTTGGATGATAGGTTGGACTTGATGATCTCAAAGGTCTCTTCCAACCTGGCTTATTCTATTCTATTCTATTCTATTCTATTCTATTCTATTCTATTCTATTCTATTCTATTCTATTCTATTCTATTCTATTCTATTCTATTCTATTCTTATTGTGTGTTCAGCCACTGACAGAACTGTTTCTGTAATCAGAAATCTTTGTGCATTTAAAGTACATGCCAGTTATAACCTATATTTGATCTGCAATTATTCCAGGGCCTTTACTTTATTAAGGAACAATATTTGTATTACTGTTTAATATTTTAGAGAATATGCATTAGTTAGCATCAGCATCAAAGCTCTTCCTAGAAACTGTCAATCTTTCTATAAGATCTCTATTTGTTTTCTGGAGACCTATGTTAAAGGTCATAGGTCCTTTGGTAACCTGCAAGAAAACAGATGTACACCTGGGTGTTCTTTGCCTACATCCCTACTACAGAAATTTTCTTGCACAATGTAGACATTATTCATTTTTGCTTTTTATTTGTGTGATCAGATGAAAAAGACAATAGTGACAGCACAGCTACAGGGAAATGAAACCATAAAAATGAGTAGGAACTGATCCTGCCCTCACTTGCAATGATGTAAATACTGTGTAGTAGACTACCGATTTAGGCCCTAAGCTTACACCAGAAGCAGTACAAGTTGAAGACTGTGCCAAAGGGTATCATTATTAGTGTCAATGAGGCTCTCCATAGATGGGGAATCTCAATATGTGTCACTAGGAAAAAGAATGAAGTTAAAAGAATGCAGTTGCTAACCCTTTTCATATGCCTTCCTAGATGACAGGAAGAGCAGTGAGTCATAATCTGTCATGAATATGAGGAATGTCAAGTGGTCAGAGGGATTCTTCAAACTGAGATGAAGAGTAGAAACTTGTGTATTTACAAAGTACCCAGATGTGTGATAGAAATGGTTTATGACCTGACAAAACACAGAACCACATTTAAAACTCTGAAGCAACAAAGCATCACCGTCATGAACAATACTAATTCTCAAGTAGTATTGACTGGGTCAACACTTTTCCAGCAGACAGGAAATTCACTAAGCAATGTGATTCTCATTGTCCTAAAGACACAGCCAACTGGTGAGAAACTCTTTTGGCCTAAGAAAGCAAAATGACAAAATATTTATTCTCATTTTTCACTAGTGCAGAACTTGGAGCAATTGGTTGAAATGTGAAAGAAAATGCAATCAGTTCCTTATTCTGTCTGAAAGGTTTGAATCCTTATCAGAAATTCCCAAATGCCACTCCACTAGTGATTTCCTGATGCTGTCTCATCCTGAAAGAAATAATTCTATACAGGCTGGAGAAGGGTTTGGAATCTGTCTCCTGTGCTGGAAAGCTGCTGTCTGGCTGGAAATCTAGACTCATTGCTTTGCTGTTTCTCCCAGTAATTGTTTATATGTGGTATATGAAGTAAAAGAGCACCAATAAGAGGGGAGGAGGAAAGCTTGTTTCAATGAATATTTCATCCTTGTCAATGAGGACTTTTTTGTGGGATAGCTTGATTCATGTCTTCTTTCAGAGATCTTAATCCCATGGTACTGAAGAGATAACTCTCTATGAAATACATCACCAGTTACCAAGTATAACAATCTAGCCATGAGAGAAAGACATTCAGCTGAGGGGAGTAGGACTATATTTTTTACTGCAGTGTATGGTTAGGATAGGATAGGATAAGATAGGACAGGATAGGATAGGATAGGGTAGAATAGAATAGAATAGAATAGAATAGAATAGAATAGAATAGAATTAACCAGGTTGGAAAAGACCTTCAAGATCTTCAAGGCTGGAAGAGACGTTTGAGATCATTGAGTCCAACCTATCATCCAACACCACCTAGTCAACAAAACCATGGCACCAAGTGCGCCATCTAGTCTCTTCCTAAACACCTCCAGTGATGGTGACTCCACTACCTCCCTGGGCAGCACATTCCAATGGCCAATCACTCTTTCTGTGAAGAATTTCTTCCTCACATCCAGCCTAAACCTCCCCTGGTGCAGCTTGAGACTGTGTCCTTTCTCTTGCACTTACTTTCATTTCATTGCTTAAAATTGTTAAAAATTGTTATATTTTCCTAAATATTGTATATTCCCATTGCAGATATGTATTCTGACCTTGCATTGAACCTATTTAGTATGCTTTGGGCAACTTTCCATAGTAATAAAAAGTTATTAATATTTTTATTAACCTTATTTGCCATATCTTAATTATAAATTCATACATTCCTTACACTCTGCAAGGGCAACAAGACAGTCCAATATTGGCCCAGTCTCATGGATGGTAGATTATGGTGACTCAGAAGGGGGCTAAGTCACCCACACAAAAGGACACAGTCTCAAGCAGTGCCAGGGGAGGTTTAGGCTGAATGTTAGGAAGAAGATCCTCATAGAAAGAGAGATTTGCCATAGGAATGGGCTGCCCAGGGAGGTGGTGGAGTCACCATCACTGGAGGTGTTTAGGAGGACACTTGATGGGGCACTTGGTACCATGGTTTAGTTGATTAGATGGTGTTGGATGATAGGTTGGACACAATGATCTCAAAGTTCTTTTCCAACCTGGTCTATTCTATTCTATTCTATTCTATTCTATTCTATTCTGTTCCGTTCTGTTCTGTTCCGTTCCGTTCTGTTCCGTTCCATTCCATTCCATTCTTCATCTATGGTCAAAAAACTTAAGAGATGACAATTTCTTCTAACCACTTTCTAAATGTAGGTCATCATCACCTTTGTTCTGGGAATGAGTTGCTTGGTGTCAATGAAAAGATAAATTGCTGAGAAAACTCAAAATATTTTAAATCAGCTTCACTGGGAATATTCTTTCCAAGTCTTTGATTTTCCAGCCCAATGCAAAGATTGGTGCTTTTTATGGCTTTAGTTCTGATCAGGTGCTACAGCTCTTCCACACAGACTCTCTTAGAGAAGGAAGTTTAGCCTGTTACCTTGTCATAAAATTGATGTGTGATCTTAAAGGAGAGAACTGAGCAACAAAACTGATTGAGGAACTGAGAAAGTAAAACGTAGAGCAGATGAAAGATTAGAATTTATGTAGGCTTAAAACTGATTGTTAAGAGGGAATTTATTGAACCTTATAAAATCCTCAATTGCATGCATAATGTCCCTGTAGTTTACTGTTCCCTTTAATATAAACTAAAGAATTATAAATATGGAACAGATGGTAAGAAACACATTTTCCATACTAAGAAACAGAAGTGCATCTTCCTGTAGAAAGGTTGTTGAAACAGTTTCTAGGGCAGTAGGAAATTCTAGCCTGTATATTATCTGTGTGCAAAATACACCTGACTGCTAAAGTTTGTAGTAATTTCTGAACTGCATAGGCCACTTTCTGCCTACTTGATCACTTAGTGAGAAAGAGATGTTCAGTTCTGGAATAAGTAAGGAACTGTTCTAGAATTACTGCAGAAACGGCCAGTGGTGAATGCTGAGGCATGCCTGGTCCCTACAAAGCAAGCAAAAATGAGAAGGCACTGAACAAAATCTAATGTACAATCTTTTGAAATTCAGTCTTCATAGTTTTTCTTCACGTATTTGCTTTTTCCTTTATGATTTGTCTTCTAGTGTGCCTGAAGGTCCTTTCTGGCTATCACGTAGTATCTGTGTATCTATAGATCTTATCAATACACCTAGCATAATAATTTCTACATGTGGAAAGTAATCTCTTAACTGCCTGTGCACTTCACTCAAAAACCTTACTCAGGCCTATATCTGGGGAGAATTCTGAATTGATAGGTTGGACACGATGATCTCGAAGTTCTTTTCCGGTCTATTCTATTCTATTCTATTCTATTCCGTTCCATTCCGTTCCTATTCCATATTGTATTGTATTGTATCATATCGTATTGTATTCTATTCTATTCTATTCCATTCCATTCCATTCCTATTCCTTATTCCATTCCGTTCCATTCCATTCCGTTCCATTCCGTTCTATTCTATTCTATTCTATTCTATTCTATTCTATTCTATTCTATTCTATTCTATTCTATTCTATTCTATTCTATTCTATTCCATTCCATTCCATTCCTATTCCTATTCCTATTCCTTATTCTATTCTATTCTATTCTGTTCCATTCCGTTCCTATTCCATATTGTATTGTATTGTATCGTATCGTATTCTATTCTATTCTATTCCATTCCATTCCATTCCTATTCCTTATTCTATTCTATTCTATTCTATTCTATTCTATTCTATTCTATTCTATTCTATTCTATTCTATTCTATTCCTATTCCTATTCCTATTCCTTATTCTATTCTATTCTATTCTATTCTATTCTATTCTATTCTATTCTATTCTATTCTATTCTATTCTAATTCATGGAAGAAATCTGCTGACTGACGATTTCAGAGGAAAAACCTTTGGGGAAGAACCTAAGGATCTGCAATATGGAAATGAAGTTACTCCCAAACTACTGTTTAAGCCTGTGAAGGTAGGTAAATAGCTCTTAAGGTTAACTTCCCTTTGCAGTTAAATTCTTTCTCTGGAGTTATCTTTCTCTTTCCCTTTACCAAGTATGTATCTCCACGGTACAAAACTTTGCCAATAAGCCAAATCCTGAGGGCATTTACAGTGAAAGTAGTTCAGATTTATGTTATTGAAATAGCAAAAAGTAATGCAGTATTTGCACATTAAATAAAAGCCTCTCTTGCAATGGAAATCTATGTACCCTGTTATCTCAGGGTGAATCAGGAGGTTTTCAATAGTGATTTCGATGGCATTACTAATGGATATCTAATCGTTTATTTGAGACTAATTTGAGTGTGTGTGTCTCTGAAATGGGTATTGTATGTGTATTTTAAATAAAGATGAAGAAGTGTATCTCAAAGTCATATCCATGTTGTGGATTGAATGACCATGTAATTAGAATTAGATATCACATTTTGCTGTATTTAAACCATTCTTGACTGACTAATTTCTTCTTTATTGCTACTAGCATTGGCTTATTTCCCAGAAGCTTGTTTTACAGACCAGTGTGCCTCGTGCTACGCACTGTGCAAGCACAGAACAGATCTCTACTATGGAAAATACATGGCTTAAGAGAAAAAAAAATGTACAATCTATGTATCTGTTGATGTTGGTCATAAGCAGACATAAATATCTCTTTCTCAGTCTGGAAATACATTACAATGTTAAAATGACACTGCCTATGGCTATCCTTTGGACACAAAGCTGTCCCAATATGCTTACATCTCTTATGATACCCTGCCAATTTGGAGCATGGACAGAAAAGACTGTATCTCTGCACCCATCAAAGAAAGAGCATTGCACAATGAAGCAAAGGGATGAAGCATGGAAGCCAAGGGATGCTTTCCACCTCTGTGAAATTATGGAAGAAAAGGATCATGCTGGCAGGGAAGGAAGAATGAGTGGTGTCACTATGGACTGTCTTGGACAGGATGATCCATAAAGTAACACTGAAAGCCAAAAATCCTCATTTTTATCTGTTTCCATTTACAGCAGTTTCCTACTGTTTTCCCTTAATGCAAGTGTCATTTGCTTCCATGATATATTCTTCTTTTTAGTCCCACTCCTTGTATTCATAATCACCTAATCCATCTTAACCAAACAGCCAGTGCCAGGATTGCAGGTCCTACAGGTTCTCAAAATGGCTATAAAGTAAAACTCTTTTAAGAGCCTCAGGATAGTGGCTGGTTGCATAAAGCAGATTATTCCTGTCTGGGGTTTCCAGGAAATTGTTGTATTCCACTTATTACCTGGCTTTGAAATGAAAACATCAAGATAGTTTATCTCTGAAATGCTACACTTCACAGTATATGAGACCAAAGACTTAATAGCATCATGAATTTCATATAAAATAACAATACATTTTTCCAAGAGAGCTTTCTCCCTATTCCACATCATGAAAGCATAGTCAATAAACTTATACACCATTGCACCATATAAATGTGTTGAAATCCTTGATTGACTGAACTCATCTTTTTTTTTTTTCCTTTTCTTTTCTTCAAAATAGGCTGTAAATAAATAAGCATGATGCAAGATACAAAACTTGGCTATTTGCCTTCCAGGAAGAGACAAGTCCAGTCAGGTTCTGACATTTAAGAACATTGTAAGTGAAATATTAACAGGCAGAAAGCACTCTTGAAGAGCCCTGCAAAGCGCAAGTAATCCAAGCAGTCCTTAATGGTCTTCCAAACTATTGATTATCTTTTGCTGTCACTTAGATCTCAGCAATTACTTGGTCTGTAGCAGAGCTACTGGGAGGTGTATATTTAAATTATGCATAGGCATAGAGGTGTGGATTCATTCTACTCAACTTAGGTACCTTGCTGAGATGCTGAAGTTAAGAATCGCGTCACTCTAAACTCCACAGTCAGTGGAGAACGACAGAAACATCCAGAGGGTGACTCAGCTTTCAAGTGGGCAGAATTATCCTCTGGAGGTCATTATCCCTCTGTATTTACTGCAAAGAAAGTCTTGGGCAAAGCTACTTTTTCACTTAGAAGCCTGTGTCAGGTTGGATTAATCCAAAGACAGCATTTTTCTCATGTAGTTCATAAGTAAGTTCAGTGAAGTAATTGAGTTTGTGCTGAGTTAACACACATAATAAGTGAGAGGAAACCAGCTCCATCTATTTTAGGAAGCAGACATAACCATGGATAAGTTTTCCCTTTTAGCACCCAAGGGCTGGACAGAAGGGAAAAAAATAACTTGTTCACCAGAGATGACAATTTGAGTATTCCACTAATCAACTGCCGACTACTTCTTCATGGTCATCCTCACATTCTTCCAAAAGTTCATTCTGTCAACATTCTACATCTGAGCCCTAACTTTCTTGATGCCACACCTCTCATTTCCCTGACCCGTAACTCAGCTGATGCTGAACGGCATCTGAAGATAGGCTTGAACCCTTTATCTCTCCCATTAAATCAGCAAGAAGAGAGCTCTCTGCAAAGCAAAACTGAGTTACAAACTTCTGGGCCTCTAGGCTCAACAGTGAAGTTCCCATGGACTCCCCTGAGCCCCGGGTTTTTCTCAGTGACCTTGAAACAAACACAATCACTGCTGTCATTCTGACTCTTTCTCCCACTCATTTGTCTGTAATGCTGTTTGTAATTTTCATGTTTTAGATTTTAAACATTTCTTGTAGGGATCCTGCCTGAATATGTCTGTAAATCACCTATCACACAGCTGGTGCAGTAATACAATAATAATAATTAATTAATAATGGGCCTGTTCCTTAGAAGTGCTGAGAACTGGCAACTGACATTGATGTCAACCCTTCTCAGAGGAATCAAATCATTAATAATAAATAATAGCAGGAAAATAATAATATCACATTCTGTTTTTTCTCACTGCTGTGAAGATCAAATCTTTCTTTCCATTTGCTTACTACGTGCGTATAGACCAAGTTACATATAGGACATATAGCTGCAGTTACACCAGCTCACTGCCCTACACAAGCTCTGGGCTGACTTCAGGTATCTGGCAAGTTAGTTGGATTTGTAGAGTCTCCACAGCCTGAAGGCAATATATCTGAGGGACCAAAACTCCAAATGTCCTGCAAAACAATAATGTGAAGGTTAAATACCTTTGTCTTAACTCCAACATTTCAGCAAGGTACCTAAGTTGAGAAGAATGTCTTTATTGAGGATCTTGACGAGGGGATTGAGTCCATCATCAGTAAATTTGCAGATGGCACCAAGCTGGGGGGTAGGTGTTGATCTGTTAGAGAGTAGGAGAGCTCTGCAGAGGGACCTTGACTGGTTGGACAGATGGGCACAGTCCAAGGGGATCAGATTTAACACATCCAAGTACCAGGTTCTACACATTGGCCACAAAAACCCCATGCAGTGCTACAGGCTGGGGTCAGAGTGGCTGGAGAGTGGCCAGGCAGAAAGGGACCTGGGGGTACTGGTTGATAGTAGGCTGAACATGAGCCAGCAGTGTGAGCAGGTGGCCAAGAAGGCCAATAGCATCCTGGCCTGGATCAGGAATAGTGTGGCCAGCAGGAGCAGGGAAGTCATTCTGCCCCTGTACTTAGCACTGGTCAGGTCACACCTTGAGTCCTGTGTCCAGTTCTGGGTCCCTCAGTTTAGGAAAGATGTTGAGTTGCTGGAATGTGTCCAGAGAAGGGCAACAAAGCTGGTGAGGGGTTTGGAGCACAAGGCCTATGAGGAGAGGCTGAGGGAGCTGGGGTGGTTTAGCCTGGAGGAGAGGAGGATCAGGGCAGACCTTATTGCTGTCTACAACTACCTGAAGGGAGGCTGTAGCTAGATGGGTGTTGGTCTATTGTCCCAGGCAACCAGCACCAGAACAAGAGGACACATTTTCAAGCTGCACCAGGGGAGGTTTAGGCTGGATGTTAGGAAAAAGTTCTTCACAGAAAGAGTAACTGGCCATTGGATTGGGCTGCCCAGGGAGGTGGTGTAGTCACCATCACTGGAGGTATTTAAGAAGAGACTGGATGGGGCTCTTGTTGCCATAGTTTAGTTGATTAGATGGTGTTGGGTGACAGGTGGGACTTGATGATCTTCAAGGTCTTTTTCAACCTGGTTAATTGCATTCTGTTCTAAAAATGCATATGGCCAATTACATAGGGCTATTTTGAACTTCTTTTATTTATCCCCCCCCCAAACCCTACCATCCCTCCCTACCATCACTCTTCTCACTTGTGGAATTTTCCTTCTTTCACATGACACTGAACTTTCCTCTGTGAACCTGTGCATCCAGTCTGCCAACAGATAACCTTGTAACCTAATCTAGGACACTAGTGATGTGGGAAGGGTATTTGTTTCAGTGCTGGCCACAATGAACTTCCTCTGCTGCTGCACAGAGGACTTCATCTGAGGCTGTCAATCAGTCATCTTTCAAGTGTAAAGATCGCTTTTGTAAGGAAGGGGTTTATCAACCACGTAATTCTCTGCTTTTCTTAACTGCTGTTTTTCTGAGTCCCTGATGTTAAGTTATTACATCAAAGTTGATTGAAAGCAGTTAAATGGTAATCACTTGATTTTTAACGTTGCTGGAATCTCACAGGGCTGTGTTACTTGTAATTACAGCATTTTTCTTTACTTCTCTTTGAATCTTAGGAGACAATGCTTTCACCAGCACTCCTGGTTCATCTGCCTTCAGAAGAGCTTTGTTTCTTCAGCTCATCAATTTTTGTAATGCTAGCCAGTAAAACACAAAGCAGGGATCTGCACAATAGTTCTTGTGCTATATAGCAAAAATAAAAGTTAAAAAAAAACCCAACATATTTATTGCCAAGAAAGATTAAAACCTTAAGGGATTTCTGCATCTTTGTTTACAAACACGTGTGAATGAAGTCTCTGTTGCCTGAATGTATAGAGGAATTGGCATTCTTACACCACAAAGTTAATGGGTACAATTACAAGAAGAAAAAAGAAAGGGAGAACAAGAGAATGCCATATATATTGAAAGGAACAGATTGCAATTATGGATATCACTTCAAATTTTTGATTAGGATGTGTTTTACACTGCTTTTGTTGCATTCTATTGTCCTGCAAAGCCACTAAATTAGTAATCCGGCATGCAGAGTGAATCAAGACAGAGACAGCAGCACCAAGTCACACAAAGAGGGGGAGAATATGATGGGAGACATGCTTATTCTCTGCAGCAATACCGAATCCAATCTGAATGCATTTACTTCAGACTTGATTTGCTGAATCTCTGAAGGAGAAAGAAAAAAATCATAGATTCTTTCTAGGGAACATGTTTTTTTCTTTGATAACTATGCATTCAGGCTCAATACAAACAGACAAACACAGACACCTAATGCTAATTTAGATCCTTCCTGGCCACCAGAACAAGGGGACACAGTCTCAAGCTGTGCCAGGGGAGGTTTAGACTCGAGGTGAGGAAAAAGTTCTTCACTGAGCGAGTCATTCGTCATTGGAATATGCTGCCCAGGGAGGTGGTGGAGTCACCGTCCCTGGAGGTGTTCAAGGGGAGATTGGACGTGGTGCTTGGTGCCATGGTCTAGTTGTGGGGTCTGTTGGGACAGGTTGGACTTGATGATCCTTGGGGTCTCTTCCAACCTTGGTTATACTGTGATACTGTGATACTTGCAAATGGACCTTGGGTAGATCCTATGTTGCCTCGGCTTGCTCCGTGTCACTTTCTTGGTTACACCAGGCATATCAAACATATGTCTAGGCACTGCTGAGGGATTTGGAGCACAAGTCGTATGAGGAGAGGCTGAGGGAGCTGGGGTTGATTAGCCTGGAGAAGTGGAGGCTCAGGGGAGACCTTCTTGCTGTCTACAACTACCTGAAGGGAGGTTGTAGACAGGTGGGGGTTGGTCTCTTCTCCCAGGCAACCAGCACCAGAACAAGAGGATACAGTCTCAAGCTGTGCCAGGGGAGGTTTAGGCTGGAGGTTAGGAAGAAGTTCTTCCCAGAAAGAGTGATTCGCCATTGGAATGTGCTGCCCAGGGAGGTGGTGGAGTCACCATCCCTGGAGGTGTTTAGGAAGAGACTGGATGGGGTGCTTGGTGCCATGGTTTAGTCAATTAGATGGTGTTGGGTGATAGGTTGGACTCGATGATCTCAATGGACTTTTCCAACCTGGCCTATTCTATTCTATTCTATTCTATTCCATTCCATTCCATTCCATTCCATTCCATTCCATTCCATTCCATTCCATTCCATTCCATTCCATTCCATTCCATTCCAATCTAGGGTATATTTTACCTAGAATAGTCTTAAGCTTTTTCCATGTCACTTCAGTTGAGAAGTAATTAATTTTCACAATAAATTTTCACACCTCCTAGCGTGGGCTTGACTTTTTGGGATGTGTGGGTGCTGGATGGAAAAGTGACTCTTCTGGTGGTATTAGAGAATTTTAGGAATATTGAGCTGTTAATGCCTAATGTTGATATTGAAAAATTCTATTCTTAAGTTTGCAGATGTAGCATGTACTATACTGAAAACTTCAGTGCAAAATTGGAGCTAAGGTGCATGTACAAATGTCCCAATTTAGAATAAAATAGAATTAACCAGGTTGGAAAAGACTTTCGAGATCATTAAGTTCAACCTATCACCCAACACCATCTAATCAACTAAACCATGGTACCAAGCCCTCCATCCAGTCTCTTCCTAAACACCTCCAGTGATGGTGACTCCACCACCTCCCTGGGCAGCACATTCCAATGGCCAGTCACTCTGTGAAGAACTTCTTCCTAATAACCAGCCTAAACCTCCCCTGGTGCAGCTTGAGACTGTGTCCTCTTGTTCTGGTGCTGGTTGCCTGGGAGGGGAGACCAACCCCCACCTGGCTACAACCTTTCTTAAAACAGATTTTAGATTTGCTGTTCCTTAGCATGAAAATGTCAAAACTTCAAGTAATTATGTTAGAACCTGAAATAATAATATGCTTGTTGCACTGAGATGTTGCTTTAAAGCTTTTAATTATTTTCTGAAGTCATGAAAGCCTACAGCTGCCATCAGAAGTTGTGGGCTAAAACTGACTCATTTAAGACATATATGAGAGAACTCATGAACCTTGTGTGGGTACCACACTAACACTCATAATTTTTAGCCCAAGAAAAAAAAAATTCTCACATAAATTCAGGAGTCATAATTTTAATTTGCTTATATTTGTTCCTCACTTCATCAAGGTGCTGTGAGACACTTGAACATGACCAGAGAAGAGCAATGAGGCTGGGGAAAGGTCTTCAGCACAAGCTCTACGAGGAGATGCTGAGGGAGTTGGGATTGTTTAGCCTGGAGAGGAGGAGGCTCAGGGGAGACCTTATTGCTGTCTACAACTACCTGAAGGGTGGCTGTAGCCACGAGGGAGTTAGTCTCTTCTCCCAGGCAACCAGCACCAGAACAAGAGAACACAGTCTCAAGCTGCACCAGAGGAAGCTGAGGCTCGAGGTGAGGAGAAAGTTCGTCACAGAGAGAGCTGTTAGTCAATGGAATGGACTGCCCAGGGAGGTGATGGAGTCACCATCCCTGGAGGTGTTCAAGAGGGGATTGGACGTGACACATGGTGCCATGGTTGAGTGATGAGGTCTGTGGTGACAGGTTGGACCAGTTGATCTTTGACGTCTCCTCCAACCTTTTTGATTCTGTGATTCTCTGTGACTCTGGCAGTTCTCAGACCATGTTTTCACACAGTGAGGACTTGAATTTGTGTATTTCATCTTAAGGAGTTGTAGGAGGTGATAGGCACCTCTTACAGTGGCAGCCAGAATGCCATCTACCCACCCCCCTAAATAATGCACACTATGAGCACTGAGGTGGTGCTCAGTTTCCAGCCCAGTGAGGCTGGGCTCTTTCCTTTGGAAACTTACCCTTCAAAGGGCTTAGATAGAGCTTACTTCTGGAAAAATGTTTTTAATTCATGCCTTTGGAGTACTGCTTTTAATAACTGGGGGGGGGGGGGAAATGTACTTTGAGTTTCTTCAAGAAGATTTCAGTATTATAGAAAACACTGAAAAATATATATCCTCCTACACCTTAAGCTAGAGTAGTAAACAAACCCCAAATTTGTTTTGAAATGACATCTTTATAGTTCATCTTATTACACGTCTTTCAATGTCTTTTCTTAAGGGTATAGAGTATTCACTGTGAGAGAAGAGCTATTTCTTATCCTCTGGTAGGTCATTTCAGTAAATATTAGGTGGACCTGCATAGCCAATGTCACCACAGCATCCCTGACAGAAACATTTCCAGGGATGTCTACCCAGACATGATTTATGAGTGTGGGGCTATTTTAGAGTGCCAGTGAATGATGTATCTTTAAACCTCATAAACAGAAAGAGACAGAGACAAGTTTCATGCCTCTCAGTCAAACAAATCCAGCTAACTGTATGTAGGTAATGAGAATTGTTGTGTCAATCAACACAATACAGAGAAGCAAAAAAAGCTGAAGCTGTGCAAAGAATTATTGCTGGAAAAACAGAGGACTTGTTACCGGTGTTAAGCTAAGCTTTGATTATCTTAAAGGCACGTTAAAAGTGAGCTGCAAGACCTGCATTGTCTTTTCTGTTTATGTTGGGTACGGGGTACAAGGGCAGGCAAGAATTTAAGGCTCTGTTCAGAAACTTTGCTGAAGAATGCATCCCTTCCCTTGGCAAAGGCTGTCATCTAAATCCCCGCTTGTGAAACTGAATATGGAGAGTTTGCTGGAATCTATTTTTGTGCTGATGAACTGTTTTATTCTCTCCCTCAAATGTAGTTCTCCTTGAAAAAAAAAAAAAAGGAACTCTGTTTGTGGGATGTTATATTCTTGTGTTTCATGCACATAATGCTATTTAACTTTTCTTATCCAGTACTTCAGTAAGACTTCTGGTGTGACTAAGGACAACTTACACGAGTAAGAGCTCTTAGGATCAAAGGCTTAAAAACATTCTGCTCCTGTTAAGTCGCTGATGACAGTCAGTGAGTAGCACACAAAAAAAAAACCCCAAAACACAAAGAACTGCTTATGAGCAAGCCTCATTTGAAATCAGGTGCTGTTGTAGTCACCCAGCAGAAGACTCAGTTCACAAGTTGTCCGTAGACTACGGAAGAAAGAAGGTTTAATACAAAAGATTGTCTCATTGACCCAGCTTGATCTGTGTTTCAAAGGCAAAGCTGGAAGTGTACTACAATGAGCTTCACATATTGATCTGTACAAGGAAAGAATGACACAGCTCAGCCCATACCATTGTCCTTTTTCACCTTTTATCCTCAGCCTCTACTTCTTTTCAAGGTAAAAAAAAAAAAAAAGTGCTGCAATTAGTTCATCTTAAAGAGATTAGACATCCTGCTAAAAAAATGGGAAAGATACTGAGAAATCACAGTTATCCTGGAGGGCTTTAGTTTTGCTTTCTGCATTTTTCACTTCAAACAACAAACAAATATTTACAAACGGGAGGCAAGAAAGGGAAGAAATGGAAATATTTGTTTCTTTCCTTTCTCTCCCACACATATATATGCAGGCATGCAGACACACGGAGGAGGCACACACTGCTTTTACAAACCGGAATGAATATGGACATCATTGTGAATAACCTCTCAGGCCCTCGTTTTTCCATTTTGGTGGGGATAATGAAATCAATTTTAAAAGACTAACAACAGACTGTTTTCCCATGAGTCAAAACTAATTTTCTGATATGAATAAAGGAATTCTATGCAGCGAGAGCTGTGGAGTATTGGGAAAAAATTTAATGACCTAGATTTGGGTGGTTGCATTACTCACAAGTGGCAATGCATGAATTATATAGGTCAGCCTCGGCAAATCCAGATGTCCTAGCTCCTGAAAGTCCCATTTGCAGAAATCAGAAAGAGGAATTATAGCTTATAATTGGATTGTTAATAATATCTGATGGAGCTGTTGCCTTGTTGTTAAAATGACTGAGTGTTGACTCAACTAATCTGTACGTACTTGTCCACCCTGTGGAATTTGCATCACCCACAGAACAGAATAGAATAGAATGGAATAAACCAGGTTGAAAGAGACCTTCAAGATCATTGTGTCCAACCCATCATTCAACACCATCTAATCAACTAAACCATGGCACCAAGCACCCCATCTAGTCTCCTCCTAAACACTCCCAGTGATGGCAACTCCACCACCTCCCCAGGCAGCCCACTCCAATGGGCAATTACTCTCTCTATGAAGAACTTCTTCCTAACATCCAGTCTAAACCTCCCCTGGCACAGCTTGAGACTGTGTCTTCTTGTTCTTGTGCTGGTTGCCTGGGAGAAGAGCCCATCCCCTGCCTGGTCCCTTAGAAAATGTAGAGGAGAAGTTGGTTAAGCAGAGTTTGCACCAAATCCATCACACTGACTGCTTATTGTCAGAGAGAGTTACTAGATAACTCAGACAGCTAGTAAAACCACATGGGCTACCTCCAGAGAAACAAAGAACAAAACCCAAACCCCTACCCCTACAGAAAAAAAAAATAAAAAAGGCAAAACCAAACTAAAAAGAAAAGGTTTAAAATTACATTTTCATTTAACAAGCTGCTTCAGGCCTCCAGAATTGCTTCCTGCTGTGGAAGATATCCAGATATTTATGCTTCCCATAAGTTCAACAGAATATCTTTGAAGGACTAAGAAGTTCAGGCCTTTACAACTGCAGCACAGGAGAATAAGGAGATGTCATGACACCTTTCTGTTCCCAGTGTCTAGCATGAAGTTACCATCCTAAGCAGTTTCTGTACGAATTGCAAGTTTTCTTAGACAGGGGCAGAAATGGAATTGAAATATCTTATGTTCAAAGGGCTGTTCCTGGTAGAGTTTGTAGCTCATTGTAAAGATGGCAAGGCAGGCAGACAGAAAGCTCTTTGACATGGTCAAGGTTATGTTGTGGTGGCCAGGTTAAAAACAGAACTTTTGGTGTCAAAGGGACTTTGTGTATAAAACCATGGATGGTTCAAAAGCCTAAGGAATATCTGTACCTCCCTGTCTATGCAGCAACTAACTTGAAGGTTGGAGGACTTGCATTTGGACAGGGGGCATGCTGGTGGCTAGGAGATGTTTATAACTTCTCTGAATCTCTTTATGGAGCTATTGGCTTCTCAAAAGTGAGCCAAGACTCCATAGAAAGACGTCTGCATACATCAAAATGCTGCCCTTTTCATCTGTATCTTCGTGTGGAGTAAATGTACCTACCTGTGCCCAAAACCACTTTTTATATATTGAAGTGCCTGTTCTTTGGAATCCAAGATTTCAATTAAATGCCTTTTCATTAGGGAGCTTGGGACCTCCTATTATTATTATTATTATTATTATTATTATTATTATTATTATTCAGTGGCCTATAGCTTCACTTCTTGGTTTGCAGATCCTCCAGACACTGGACAGGAAAGCTGTTAGATTTCCATTCACAGTAATTTTATTTGGCTTATTGCTTGCAAGAAAAACAAAGCAACACAATTCAGTCATTATAAAAGGCCATTATTAATTTATTCCTGTTGTGCTAGAACTTGATAGTCTGTCTTGTGTGCTTAAAATGCCTTTGTATCTTGTTCTTTGTTATCTGCTAGGCATGTAATTTAATTAACACACGTACACTCCTTTGAAGATGTAAAGTGATATATGAATACTTAAAACACCAAATTAAGGCTTTTAGAGGTGAAATCATGGGGCAGCAGGCAGGAAGTGCAACACACAAGCAGCAGTGCTTGAAGGTAATTACTCCTGGAAAAGGCAGGAGCAAATATAATACCCCAGAATTCCTATGGGGAGTAAAAAACCCAGTGTCAGCCCTTGAGAAAGAACTTGGCTTTTGCTAGCATCCAGTGATGAAGAAGCAGGGAGGGTCTGCTGCTATCCTGATCTCTAGATCCCCTTAAATGTGAGAGATTATTTTTCATCATGACTTCACCTTGCAGTCCTGGAAACGAGGAAGGCAGGCATCTCAGGGGAGCATAAGACCTAGCAGTTTTAGGTCCATATTCTGACAGCTGTTAAAACTGGAAGAAGATGGATTTATTAAATTCCTGCCTGTCAGTTGAGGGTAGTACCAAGTAAGGCACAGGGCTACATGACGTAATTTTGATTAGTAAGATGCACATAGAGAAATTACTTCAAGACTTCAGCTGGATCAGTAGCATTAAACAGATAATACCACAATAAAATAGCACCATGTCTTACATGGAATGAGCTGCAGATGACACAAAGCTGGGGGCAGGTGTTGATCTGTTAGAGGGTAGGAGAGCTCTGCAGAGGGAGCTTGACAGGTTGGAGAGATGGGCACAGTCCAAGGGCATGAGATTGAACACATGCAAGTGCCGGGTTCTACACATTGGCCACAACAACCCCATGCAGAGCTACAGGCTGGGGTCAGAGTGGTTGGAAAGTGGCCAGACAGAGAGGGACCTGGGGGTACTGGTTGATAGTAGGCTGAATATGAGTCAGCAGTGTGAG
Source organism: Dryobates pubescens (assembly GCF_014839835.1). NCBI lineage: Eukaryota > Metazoa > Chordata > Aves > Piciformes > Picidae > Dryobates > Dryobates pubescens. Next base: position 38,403,882 of record NC_071618.1, on the reverse strand, counting down.
AAGGTGGCCAAGAAGGCCAATGACATCCTGGCCTGGATCAGGAATAGTGTGGCCAGCAGGAGCAGGGAAGTCATTGTGCCCCTGGACTCAGCACTGGTTAGACTACACCTTGAGTCCTGTGTCCAGTTGTGGGCCCCTCAGTTGAGTTGCTGGAACGTGTCCAGAGAAGGGCAACAGAGCTGGGGAGGGGTTTAGAGCACAAGCCCTCTGAGAGTAGGCTGAGGGAGCTTGGGTTGCTTAGCCTGGAGAAGAGGAAGCTCAGGGGAGACTTTCTTGCTCTCTACAATTCCCTGAAGGGAGGTTGTAGACAGGTGGGGGGTGGTCTCTTCTCCCGGGCAACCTGCAACCACAACAAGAGGACACAATCTCAAGCTGTGCCAGGGGAGGTTTAGGCTGGCTGTTAGGAAGAAGTTCTTCATAGAAAAAGTGCTTGGCCGTTGGAATGTGCTGCCCTGGGAGGTGGTGGAGTCACCATCCCTGGAGGTGTTTACGAAGAGACTGGATGGGGCGCTTGATGCCATGGTTTAGTTGATTATTGTTGGATGTTGGGTTGAACACAATGATATCAAAGGTCTTTTCCAACCTGGTTAATTCTATTCTATATTCTATATTCTATATTCTATATTATTCTCTATTATTCTCTATTATCCTATCCTATCCTATCCTATCCTATCCTATCCTATCCTATCCTATCCTATTGTTAAAAGATACTTGTGGGATGCAGTGCCTTTATGACAATTTACAGTTGTTAGGAGATGATTTCAGGCAGCAAGGATGGATTCAGTTGCCTAAACACTGACACTTCATGCCATTTGAAACACTGTATCTGAATCTGGGCTAGCATATTGGCGAAAGCTCTGTGAAGGACACATGCCTTTCCAGAGCAGCAGCTGAAACTCAGGAGAGTATAGATCTGCCAGTCCTGCTTGCCATCCCTGCAGGGATGTTAGAAGATGTTAGGATTTTTCAGATGGCGTTGGCTGCCTATGTTTATGCAACCAAATCCCATCCATTCAGTCAAGTGCCACTGTTTGGCATCAAAGAGAGTGATAAGTGTCATGGCTTCTACTCAATTTCCATGCCATTAATCTCTTTTTCTGGAAACTTTGCATGCAGCACATATAAACTCTATGCCACAACTGTTATTTACAGATTACATTAATGTCCTGGTTTCCCAGTCTGGCCTCCAACTCAAGACCCCCACTCCAGATGGAAGGGAAAGTAACACATGTAAAAAGAAAACCCGGGCTGAGATAGAGTTTAATCAAATGATATGCTGTACAATTACCTAAGCCTGTTTTGCAGAAAGGCACAGCAAAAGCACAAGCAGAAGGCAGTAACAAAACCATTCCCCCCCAACCCTTTCAAGCCCACATCCAGCCCAGCAGAAAAGACCAACACCCCAAAACAGTAAAGCAGAAGCAGTAACCAGAGACAGGAAGTATTGCAATCTGAACTTCAAGCCCCATGGTAATTTGCTTCAGCCATCACCTTCATTTTGAAGCCAGTATGATGTCAGCAAAATATTCATCTGCAGATTCAATTGGCTAAACCCATGGCAATTAAAAAGAAATAATCAAATTTTAGGTGAAAGAAAATAAAATAGCTTTATGTTAGAAAGAAGTTCTTCATAGGAAGAGTGATTTGCCATTGTAATGTGCTGCCCAGGGAGGTGGTGGAGTCACCATCACTGGAGGTGTTTATGAAGAGACTGGATGGGGTGCTCGGTGCCATGGATTAGTTGATTAGATGGTGTTGGGTGATAGGTTGGACTTGGGGATCTTGAAGGTCTTTTCCAACCTGGTCAATTCAATTCAATTCAATTCAATTCTATTCAATTAGGTTCAGTTCAGTTCAGTTCAGTTATTCTATTCTATTCTATTCTGCTCTACTCTGCTCTACTCTACTCTACTTTACTCTGCTCCACTCTACTCTACTCTGCTCTACTCATTTTCCATGTGGAATTACCTACCAATGACTAGGTCCATTCCATTCAGGCTCTGTAAAGCACTTTGCCGTCATCATGACTTCTTATGGCACCCTATCCCCAAAGACTAGCCAATTAACAGTGATAGCATGTTGTAGATTAATACAGAAGGAGCACCTATTTTGTCTCAACTGGAAACTGTTCTTTGTGCACTTTATTGTGGTCTTAAAGTGTGTTACCTCTTGTGGGAGCATTTCCATATTTTTTCATATGTGCTGTATCTTGTTTTGGGTGGAAGAGGGATGGAGTCAGCGTATCAGTATATTTATCAGCCTGACTGACATGTTCACTTCTGATGGGCTTTATCTCTCACATGTTTATTGTATTATTCGCAAGAGGATCCCTATTATGAAGTGGATGGATGTTGCTATTCATTCCAAACAGATGCACATTAAGCAACAGTCACTGAGTCCTTGCCTTTTATGTGTCAAGGAAATCAGTACAAAGCTGACTGTCGCTTGACACAATTCATCAGTCAGTTTGCAAGTGACAACTATCCTTTAGTACCGTCAGCACCACCTTAATTTCTACTGCACAGCTTGCTGTTGCCATGCTTTCCTACCTTGGCTTTGTTGTTGTTTTTACAAAAGCCACTAAATATTGTGAAGCAAAAGGCATTATTAGCTTTCTTGGCTCGGAGTGTTGCATCTTTCTCAATTTCTTTTTCTGATAAACAGTGAACAGGCAGAAGGCTTCATCTTTTATACAAATATGTAAAGCTCTGTTGCCACTAGTCTTCCAGTTTTGACTTGCATTCTAATTGCCTTGGGAAAACTATTTACAGACTTTAGCTCTTTTTTTTTTCCCCCCTTTCTTTTTTTTTTCTCCTCCTTTCCCCTCCAGAGATGTGTAAATATTCAAATTCAGTCATTATAATGATGAACACGTGCTGATGAAACATACTGAAAGCAGCATAGATCTGTCAGGGAACTCTTCTTTTTTTCTTTTTTTCTTTTTTTTTGATATATTTAAGTAAAATCTATCCTAATCACTGCATCAATTTTTCAAAGGCAACAGAACAACAAGACATTTATAGAACTGCAGTTAATGATGACAGCTGAAAGATATAATGGTGTGTGAAAAAGCCTATATGTAGATTCACATTTTTCTAGTGCCAGTTCAGTGTATCTTGCATATTCTCTTGATGAGCCTGTGGAGTTTCACTTCTCTGTAGAGGCTTGTATGAAATTAAGGAGATGCTGTCATGTTATTAGCAGCCAAAAAAAAAAAAGTTCAGATTTTTCTAAATGAGGATTCACTCACAGCAGCTTTTACAAAGCTCTGCTTTGCTGTCCTGTACATGTCTGGAATTTGACTCCAGCAGTCATAGAATTTAGTTTCTTTATTGCTTCTGTAGAAATAAAAAGAGCAAATGCATGTACATGATCTAAAAGTAATCCATCTATACTGCCTACTGCCTGAATAGGTTGACTAATGATAACTGATGATTATCTGCTTGGAAAAGAATGGGTAAATTTCCCTTGCTGTAACTTCACTGACTTCAGGCTGTGCTGTGTTTTAATTATAACATGCTCAATCCAGACTCAACAAAGAACTAGTAGCTGTGCTAAAGGGAAAAATCCTCCTTTGGTTGTGTGTCAGACTATTACTATTATTTATTTAAGTGCTTCTAACGTGACAGTCTTGACCTACTTGGTCTTTTCTTCCGCTAATGGCTGTGAAATTGAAACAATTCACTTGGCATTTTAGACTGTCATTAAAAAAAATGCCCAAGAATGCCAGAATGGAGACATTTCTTGCCCATTTATGTCACTACAAGTTGCTTAAAAGAGTTGCTTTGCTGCACTGCTCATAGTGAAGAGGACATAAAACCCTTTCGTGGCAAATTATTGTACTTGGGAGTACAAAACCAAGGTAAATTCATTTCAGCCACCCCATGATTAGTCATTTCTGAAACTATCAGACAAAATTTTGAAGCTTAGCATCAGTGGGAGGTTTCTTGTTTCTTGTTTCTTGAATTGATAGTTCCCCCCCCCCCCCCTCCCCAAATCAATTTATTTAAAAAAAGAAATCATGAATTTTCAGTTCCTGCAGTGGGAAATTCAGCTGATGCAATATGGGCATTGAACAGCATTGAGGCGTCTGGTTGTGACAGTGTGTTAGGGGAGCTGTACAGAATAGCAGAGACAGGAGCTGCAGGTCCTGATTCTGACATGAATTTCATGTGGGAGCGTTTGTAGGTCATCTTTCCTGACTCCTTTTTCCTTTTTTTTTTTTTTAAATTTTAATTAATTTACACTTTCAGTTTTCTCTTTTGAATCCAAGTGATGCTATTTTGGGGTTTAGGCAAGCATTTGTCAAGTGTTTTATTGATGAAAAAACACAATGTAAATGCTAGCTGAAGTGTATATAGAGCCATAGAGGTAAACAATTAACAAGTAAACAGGCTTCAAGGATACTGATGTGAGACAAGGAAAAGAGCACAGGTACTAAAAAGGAGCCACATAGGAGGCAACTATACACAGTGACAACAAGGACAGAATCCCTATGCAGCTATGTCTAGTTCATCCTTTGCTCTCAGCATCTCATCAGACCTACTTGCCTTCATCCCATCCCTTTCTTAGTGCCTCAGTCTATCCATTTGCTGGGATCCCTCTAACCAACACAGCTGAAGTCTTTCTCAGGCTGCAGGCCTGCAGCCAGCATTGTCTACCCCATAGCTGCCTACCTCCTTTCCCAGCTTGGCCGGAAAGGCAGTCCTAAAAAGATGCATACTTTGGGCAACAGGCATGGAGAACAAGTAGAGAGGTGCTACTCTGCTACAAAATGAACACCCTTCCTCTCTAGTCCCTTCAGCAGCGGTGACAACTTACCCTCTCTCCAGCTGCAGATCCCAATTTCTTGCTCTGCAGCATGCACCTCACTCTGTTGCAGTCCATGAGTGAGTGGAGAAGGAGGAGTCCAGCTTGATGATCACACTGTTTCTCTCTGTTTGTTCCAGTGGTCTGTGGGTTGCCAGACGGACTGTGGCACTTGACTTCCTCACATATTCACATGTCCAGTAGAGTTGAAGAATATAGCACAAAGTGCAGAGAACTAAGCATTATTCTCTTTTAACAACCTGGAATAATTTTGCAATTTATCCAAGCTGTCCTCTCTGCAAGTAAACTGAACAATTAAAGGGCATTCACTTATTTTTCATGCACTGAAAGTATGAATTTTTCATTACATTCCAATTCACATTTTTTTCCCCCAGCTTCATTAACTGTCTAGTGTGAACTTTATTGTCTCCACATTCATACACTTTAACTAGCTGGTGTGTTTGGGGGAATATTTTTCAGACTCTGTCTTCTCTTCCTCTCTGCATAAGTCTTGTTATTCTCTGAAAGGGGAAAAAAGAGAAAGAAATGGAAGAATACATAATAATCAAAAAGCATGTTTCTTTTAAGGCAGCAGCACTCAGCATTCCACTGCAAATCATGCTGTGTAGGGTCTTGTAAAGCTTGATTGGAAACATGTTATTGTATTAAAAATGTGTATATCTCTTCCTTTCCCCCCTTCCCTCCTGCCCTTAGAATTAAGCAAAACATGAGTTTCAAGGGGATTTTGCTCTAGTAAACAGTTGTGTTCTCTGCCTAGATTATTCTTTCCATAAAATCTCAGAGAATCAGGTTTTAAAGACCTCATTAAAGACAAATAGTGCAAATAGACTGTCAGTGCTGTGGCCACTTCAGGTGACAAAGACAGGACTTTTCAGAGACTTCCAAGGGCCTGTAATGAAAACTGTTTGGGAGATATCCCCATCGTGAATGCCCAGCTGCTCGACTCAGATCCATTGCAGCAGTTCAGGGATGAAATAGAGAGTGACCTGACCCTATTAAACCTTGACAGTAACCTGCTACCAACAATACATGCGCCCTAAGGGCTGCCCCCGCTCACAAGCATTTGTGCTCGCTGTTAATGTCTTGGGCTGTGTTTACAAAGTCATTGAAGTCAGCATGATGTTGGACAGTGGCAGGATCAGTCTATTCCAATCTAATGCACAAAAAGGCTGTCACACAGGAGGGGAAAGATTACATTTAGTTGCAGTGTAGCTGTGAAAGTGGACTATTAACTTCTAATGCAGCCTTTTTTCTTTTATTTATTTATTTCTTTTTCCCCTGCTGGAAAGCTACAGAGACATGACATTAAACCTGTGACTGCCAGAGAAAGAGAGAGCAAGTAGGGGCAGATTGGGAGGTCTCAGGTCAGGGTGTTATGTCGTGAGTGCAAGCCCTCCCTCTGGAGCTGGCAACTTCTGTCTTCTGTCCTTCTCCACCTTTTAATGCAGGTACTTTAGGGGCTTGTCTCACTCAGAAAGGTATGTACCCTACTGAAAGCCTAGCCCTGCCTGCTATCAAGTGTATAGAGACCAGGGGAAAATAAAATAAAATAAAAAACAAAGGTTTCTGAAGTAAATCCAGGTGAGAGTGCTGAGATTTTGGCATCAAATGTTTTCTTTTTGGTAGCTTAGGATGATGGCATCTGGCTAATTAGACAGCATCAATGTTAGGAGGACTTGGATTGTATAAATGTAGCATGCTCAGTTTGGGACTGCTTGAATCTTGATCTGGGGCTGCTTTCTCTCCTAATATATGCCTGTCACTGAATACATTTTAATGTCTGTGGCTTTGTGTTTTACTTAGTAACTACCTCTGATGTTTGACAAACACCCAAAGATTTGTTCCTCAAATGGTCGCTTTCCCATTTCTTAGATGTTTCATAGTACTGATTCAAGCTTTAATGTCTCTCAGCAGGGAGATGGAAGGAGGGTTTAACAACCAGAGCAAAGCCATCCTAAAAATACTGGATTTGTTTTGGACTACCTAATTCCAACAAGTTCAAACTTCCTCAGACAGTCTCTGGTGGCACTTCAGAACAGCAGCCTTCAACGACATGCCAAACCCTGAAGTCAGCTCAGCTCATCTGGGACATGCATTCTGAAATATGAAGTTTCCTAGCATTTCAAACAGACAATCTCAATCAATTTGTTTAAAATGTTCCTTAAAAGAGTAGAAAATTTGGAAGAAAAAAAAATAAATAATTGTTCTTAGTTACCTTGTCATAGAAATGTTTTAATAAGTCTTTGACCCAAGGCCTCCTCTTAATCCAAGTTCCACCATGCAAGAGATGGCACAAGGTAACAGTCACATATCAAAGTTGCTAGACTTTCAGATATTTACACTGTTTGTATGGGGTCTCTGGAATTTAAAATATGTCATTAATTTGTCAGAATTTATTCACATTTTATGAAGATCATGCTTCCAATAGAAAGAAATTGTCTATTTCAGAATAATTCAATGAAGCTTTTGAGATAGGTCTGTAATAAGGTATTCAGTTGTTGCCTTTAATAATTATATTACTCCCCAGAGACACAGAACAGAATAGAGTGGAATGGAATGGAATGGAATGGAATGGAATGGAATAGAATAGAATAGAATAGAATAGAATAAACCAGGTTGGAAGAGACCGTTGAGAGCATTGCGTCCAACCTATCATCCAACACCATCTAATCAAGTAAACCATGGCACCAAGCACCCCATCCAGGCTCTTCCTAAACACCTCCAGTGATGGTGACTCCACCACCACCCTGGGCAGCACATTCCAGTGGCCAGTCACCCTTTCTGTGAAGAACTTCTTCCTAACATCCATCCTAAACCTCTCCTGGCACAGCTTGAGACTGTGTCCTCTCGTTCTTGTTACCTGGGAGAAGAGACCAAACCCCTACCTGGCTACAACCTCCCTTCAGGTAGCTGTAGACAGCAAGAAGGTCTCCCCTGAGCCTCCTCTTCTCCAGGCTAAGCAACCCCAGCTCCCTCAGTCTCTCCTCATAGGGCTTGTGCTCCAAACCCCTCCCCAGCTTTGTTGCCCTTCTCTGGACACCTTCCAGCAACTCAACGTCTTTCCTAAGCTGAGGGGCCCAGAACTGGATGCAGGACTCAAGATGTGGCCTAACCACTGCTGAATACAGGGGCAGAATGACCTCCCTGCTCCTGCTGGCCACACTGTTCCTGATCCAGGCCAGGATGCCATTGGCCTTCTTGGTCACCTGGACACACTGCTGGCTCATGTTCAGCTTACAGCTCATCTGCTTAACTGCCTGAAGAGACAAGTTTAAAACTTATTTGCTGACAACAGAAGGTTATTGTTGCCATTTTATAGCAAAATACTAAGTCCATGGAAGTTAGAGGTAGAACCAGGCACTCACACTTTGCAAAATTATTCCTGATCAGATGTATAAACAGAGCCTTTCCACTCGATGGGCAAATTCTCTGAGAACCTTAAGCAAGCTGGTATTTCAAAGTCTGATTACACATTTCAGAATGAATGTGAGATAAAGAGGGGGAGAAAATGAGGAAAAAAATGTCATATTAATTGGAAGAGTTACCTCTGACATTTGTGGAACCTGTTCCTGACTCAAACACTGTCATGAATTAATGAATGTTTATGATTTGGGCAAATGTTGGGGAGCCTATTTGTATTGCAGTGTGTGGTGAAATGAGCAGTTTCCTACCTGTGCTCAGGATGGGGCACGAAGATGTCTGTGAGAGCTTCATTGCAGTCAATGCCACTCAGCCAAAGCCCTCATGGCAGGGCTAAGCAAGTGCTATCCCCTGGGATTGATCTGTAAAACCATTATAATGCAATATTAGGTGTTTTATTTTTGTGGGATTTTTGTTTGTTTGTTTGGGGTTCTTTTTTTTGTGTGTGTTTCCCCCCCACATCCCAGTTAGTTTGCTCAGATGTAACAAAGGTCAAAATTAGGGCTGCAGTATATTAGGTACTAGAAACAACGTTTGTTGTGGAAAGCAAGGCTTTTTTCCTAGCTCAGGTTGAATCTTCAGGCTGGCAGTTGGAAACAAAACATCTTTGTGTATCAAATGAACAAATTTCATTTAGAATCATAGAATCAATAAGCTTGGAAAATAATTCAGAGATCATCAAGTCCAACCTATCACCCAACACCTCATGACTAACAAAACCATCGCACCAAGTGCCCCATCCAGTCTCTGCATAAACACCTCCAGGGATGGTGACCCCACCACCTGCCTGGCAGCACATTCCAATGGACAATCACTCTCTCTGTGAAGAACTTTCTTCTCAAATCCAGCCTAAACTTGCCCTGGTGCAGCTTGAGACTGTGTCCTCTTGTTCTGGTGCTGGTTGCCTGGGAGAAAAGACCAACCCCCACCTGGCTACAACCTCTTTTCAGGTAGTTGGAGACAGCAAGAAAGTCTCCCCTGTGCCTTCTGTTCTCCAGGTTAAACAATCCCAGCTCCCTCAGCCTCCCCTCATAGGGCTTGTGCTTGAGACCTCTCTCCAGCCTTGTTGCCCTTCTCTGGACACATTCAAGTGTCTCAATATCCTTCTTAAATTGAGGCGCCCAGAGCTGGACACAGGACTCAAGGTGTGGCCCAACCAGTGCTGAGTTCAGGGGCAGAATGACTTCCCTGCTCCTGCTGGCCACACTATTCTTGATGCAGGCCAGGATGCCATTGGCCCTCTGGGCACACTAGAATAGAATACATACATAGAATACATAGAATACATAGAATAAACCAGGTTGGAAGAGACCTTCAAGATCATCGCGTCCAACCCATCAACCAATCCAACACCACCCAAACAACTAACCCACGGCACCAAGCACCCCATCAAGTCTTCTCCTGAAAACCTCCAGTGATGGCGACTCCACCACCTCCCCAGGCAGCCCATTCCAATGGGCAATCACTCTTTCTGTATAGAACTTTTTCCTAACATCTAGCCTGAACCTCCCCTGGCGCAGCCTGAGACTGTGTCCTCTTGTTCTGGTACTGGCCGCCTGGGAGAAGAGACCAACATCCGTCTGTCTACACTGCTGGCTCATGTTCAGCCTACAATCAACCAGTATCCCTAGGTCCCTTTCTTCCTGGCTGCTCTCCAACTACCCTGACCCCAGCCTGTAGCACTGCATGGGGTTGTTGTGACCAAAATGCAGCACCCAGCACTTGGACTAGTTAAATGCCATCCTGTTGGACTCTGCCCACTTGTCCAGCCTGTCAAGGTCCCTCTGGAGAGCCCTTCTACCCTCTAACAGATCAACACCTGCCCCCAGCTTGGTGCCATCTACAAATTTACTAATGATGGACTCAGTCCCCTCATCAGATCATCAATAAAGATATTGAAGAGCATGGGGCCCAGCACTGATCCCTGGGGGACACCATTAGTGACTGGCTGCCAGGTCGATGTGGCACCATTCAGCACCACTTAGGTGTGGAAAGCAAATGCAGACCCGCATGAATCCTGAAGCTGTTGTTTCAAAATCAGTTTTAGAGCAGAAGCACACTTTAACCCCAAACTGGTATAAAAGACCATGCCAAATTACACATACGCTATCTGAATAAGGAAGTTGTACTCTAATTGTTGAATATAAGCTTGACTGCCTTTGAATTAACAGTTAAAGCTGTATTCATTAATCTGAACAGGGAAGAGCAGGCAGGCTGTCACAACATACTTCAGTTCAGTAGTCACGCAGAGCAAGTGAGAGAATGCTAACCATTTACAAAGGGAAGAAGCCAATCTCCATCGGCCCCATCACTTAGTGATGAAGAGTGAAAAACAACAAACTTCAGTATCCAGAGAAACATTTATCATGTATCTGAAAGTTCAGAGTCCCAACAGATAATGTACAACCTATAATTACCCAGGATGATTAGACTTAATGCTTTCAAATGCTTTACTAAATCAAGAACAACTAAGGACACAATTAATAGGTGGTATTACGGTCCATTTGCTGTACATACAGCTACTGGTGGGAAAAAAAAGTCATTTGGGAAATAAGCATGAAATTCACTGCCTTTGAAGAGAGCACTGGGAACAAGCATGCCAATGCAGACATAGAAGGACCTGACCCTAAACCACAGATGATGTAAGGGGAGATACAACCTTTCTCTAAACAGGAGCTGATTAAGGGAACAACTTGGGTTCATAAAGCTAGGTTGAACTCAATTTCAGTGCCTACTGAAATTTTTGCTTCCTCTTTTTGTGCCTGTTGAAGAGACAGGTTAAAGGTTAGCAGAGTTGCCATTGAGACATCTGGGTATTTGAATTTGAGATGGCATTGTTACTGAATGGAAACAACTACCGTGTATGAACTGTGACATAAAAACTCTGGCAAGTCTTGCCAGCTCAAGATGTTGCTGTCCTCAGTTGTCTGTACTACCTCTCAGCCAGAGGATAGCACTGCACTCATGGAAGATGATATAAAGGTATTGCCAGCTCTTTATCTTCTCTGTTTTACATTTTGCATTTTAGTTAAATCCACCTTCATCAGCAGTGTGAGTTAAAACCAGTCAGAAGGGAAGCTGTAGCCAGGTGGAGATTGGTCTCCTCTCCCAGGCAACCAGCACCAGAACAAGAGGACACAGTCTCAAGCTGCACCAGGGGAGGTTTAGGCTGGATGTTAGGAAGAAGTTCTTCCCAGAAAGAGTGATTAGTCATTGGAATGGGCTGCCTGGGGAGGTGGTGGAGTCACCATCACTGGAAGTATTTAGGAAGAGAATGGACAGGGTGGGTTTTGCCATGGTTCAGTTGATTAGATGGTGTTGGATGATAGGTTGGACTCGCTCTCAAAGGTCTCTTCCAACCTGGTTAATTCTATTCTATTCTATGCCATGCCATGCTATGCCATGCTATGCTATGCTATGCTACGCTATGCCATGCTATGCTATGCTATGCTATCCTATGCTGTTCTGTTCTATGCTATTGTAGGTCTTGTTACTGAGATGACATCTGCCAGAAGGGAAATGAAGGTTGGAGTTATTTGAGTCAACAACATTTTAAACACAGCCAGACTTATAAGAGCTGGCATATAAAAACCCTGAGCTTTTTTTTGTGTTTTGTTTTGTTTTGTTTTGTTTTGTTTTTGTTTTCCTTAGTCTTGCCTACTGATGATATTATGGTGTGGGACGCAGCAGAGGCAGCAATTCCATAGGTAATCGTTGCGAGAAGGAGCGTTCATCTGAAAGAAATTAAATTGTTTCTGTAAGTGTGTCTCAACTGGAAGTACAGTCACAATAGGAAACAGCTTGGAAACTGCTGATCATAACAGTCTTGTAAACACTACTTTTGAAACGTCTCTGCTGATGTGTGTTGCTTTTCCAAATCATGTGGGACAGGTCTTCAAGTGACCATTTCATTGTGCTACCACCGATTCTCCGAGCTGAAACATCTTTCAAGAGTGATACATGGAGTGACCCCTAATGAAACACATAACTGTTTGCAGGTTTACTACCTTGATGTTCATGGTTAACTAATCAGAGACTGAGCAGTACCAGCTGTACTGTGCCTCTCATATTTTTGTGTGAAGCTCACCTGGGAAGAATCCAGAATATTGGTTGAAATTACATGTGCTGAAAGACAGCTCTTGGCAAGGAGATGAGGAATGAGAGATCTCACACAGGGCAAAGTCAGTGGGATCAGCCATGTGGAATCACCATTTCTTCAGTACAAATTAAATACTTTCTGTCTTCATTTTCCTTTACAAGAGAGGCTTTGTAAAATTTGCTCTCACTGACGGAACCTGGTTTATAGTTTCTCACTGTAGCTGGATCTGGATAGCCTGGAGATAGACATTATATGAAAGAAAAGTTTTCCAATCTATCTGAATAAAGCACTTGTGAAACTTTCATGAGAAAAAACCTATGCTCCTTCATAAGAAATTTGGATATATCTCAGAGAGACTGCCTGCTTCTAAATGTGGGAATGACACAAGTAATATATACTGTGCTATTTGCTGTTTTGAGATTAATAGTGCGTAGTCAACAAGTAGCCTAGGATCAGTTTTCATGCACAGAAAAAGATGCTTTCTTGCATGAAGAATGAGGCATGAATAATATTGCTTCTTTGTGAGAATCTTTTTTGCCCAGTGGCATAGAATTCCCTTCTCTAGCTATAGGAAGGAAACAGAAAAAATTCAGACATGAGGCAAATTCATTCCTGATGCTGTGGCATATTTAGTCTACAGGGGAAAAGGACCTGGGGGTCCTAGTGGATGGAAGGTTGACCATGAGCCAGCAATGTGCTCTTGTGGCCAAGAAGGCCAATGCCATTCTGGGGTGTGTTAGAAGGCGTGTGATCAGGAGGTTGAGAGAGGTTTTTCTCCCTCTCTACTCTGCCCTGGTGAGGCCACATCTGGAATATTGTGTCCAGCTCTGGGCCCCTCAGTTCAAGAAGGACCTCAGGGAGCTGCTTGAGAGAGTCCAATGCAGAGCCATGAAAATGATTAAGGGAGTGGAACATCTCCCTCATGAGGAGAGACTGAGGGAGCTGGGGCTCTTCATCTTGGAGAAGAGGAGGTTGAGGGTGGACCTCATTAGTGTTTGTCAATATGTGAAGGGTGAGTGCTGAGAGGATGGAGTCAGGCTCTTCTCGGTGATGCCCAATGACAGGACAAGGGACAATGGGTGGAAACTGAGGCATAGGAAGTTCCAAGGAAACAGGAGTAAGAATTACTTCACTGTGAGGGTGACAGAACACTGGAACAGGCTGCCCAGGGAGGTTGTGGAGTCTCCCTCTCTGGAGATATTCAAGACCTGCCTGGATGAGTTCCTGTGTGATTTGGTACAGGTGATCCTGCTTTGGCAGGGGGGTTGGACTAGGCAATCTCTCAAGGTCCCTTCCAGCCCCTAGCATTCTGTGATTCTGTGATTCTATGACTCTGTGATATCAATCCTCTAATATCAGATTTTGTGGGCCTTGGATCCACATAATCACAGACATGTTGGTATTTTCTCTGAAGCTTTTCACAAATATCCACTAAAGTCAAACTTGTTTACATTTGTCATGGAATGCAATTCTGTGCTATTCAGAAGTCTATGCTGACTGAACCACAATTTCTTATGGCAGCACCCTAGCTCCTTACACACTGCCACCAAAAATAGTACTTGTACTGATACTCAACCAAGATGAGTGTTGTATACCTTGAGATGTCAGTGACAAAGATAAGTTTATCTTTTCAATATAGGTATCTCAGCATTTAAGCAATATAAATTCCTTGAATTAATAGTAGTAGTATTCATATTGAAACAAAAACATGTGAAGGGTGAATAGAATGTCTGCCTGTTAAATTTGTTTATTTTTCAGACTTCTTTATATTTCTTGTTTAATTTTTTATTGCAGGACCAATATGGGATTTATAATTAGAATAGGATAGAATAGGATATGATAGAATAGAATAGACTAGACTAGACTAGACTAGGATAGGATAGGATAGGATAGGATAGGATAGGATAGACAAACCAGGTTGGAAGAGAGCTTTGAGATCATCAAGTTCAACCTATCATCCTACACTATCTAATCAACTAAACCATGGCACCAAGCACCCCCATCCAATCTCCTCCTAAACACCTCCAGTGATGGTGACTCCACACCTCCCTGGGCAACCCATTCCAATGGCCAATCATTCTTTCTATGAAGAACTTCTTCCTAACATCCAGCCTAAAATTCCTTGTGAACCTTTTGAGTTTTTCTCAGTCAGTGACACCCATTTCTACTCTAAGCCTGTAAGGTGCTATAATGTCTGAAGTGTGTTGACTAAGCAATGTTTGCATCATGAAGACAAGAGTGGTAACCATGTCAGGATCTCAATAAAAAGAGACTGATACATTTCCTGATATTGTGAAATATGTTTACTCTGCTGCATATGGACTTTGATACCCATCACACTTCTGCTATAGGGATACTCACAGAGCTCATCAATGAATTGACAGCATGAAGAAAAGGGGAGAAAAAAAAGAGAAAGCAGCACATGTGAGTACTCATTTTGAAAGTAAAAGAGATGAGTTAATTTCTGAAGTCAAAGTCTAGGTGCTCAGCTGCACATCATGTATTATCTTCATTAATCTACTGTAACAGAGAAGGAGCAGAGTGGTGAAGCATACTTATTCAAATCTCAGACACGCTTCTTGAGCATGGTGTCTGAACCACAGCACTTAGTGCTTCCATTTGTATTCCTGCCTGGTCGTTGGAAAGCAGGAGAAAGGGCTGGGCATGCTTACATGAAGACAGACCTGTAAGCATCTACACTGGGCATTGTGTGGTTTAGAAAAAGGCCAAATGATGCCAGTGGTATTAGTCAAGCCTGTACATGTGTTCCCATGTAATTTTTAGATCTCTAGAAGCAACGTGTTGGTATAGATTTTGATTTGGAAACTGAAAGATGAGTGGATGATGAATTCCATGCTGTGCTTGGACGTAGTTCCCAGCTCCCTCCTACTTTGTGAGAAATGACTGCAATCATAAACCCACCACATAATGAAGACGTCAGTAGGAGCAGGAAGCGCCGCCACACCAGGAATTTGCAGGACATCTGGTAAATCAACAACATTATCACAAACATCATGGCCAACAGTCTGAGCTCTAGCAACAGTAGATTCATTTTCCAAATGTTCCAACTGAGAAAGCTGCTCAGACCATTCCCACTATACACCAGATGGTTGATTGGTAAGCCAATATTTTCTCTATACACAGAAGCTTACTCTTTTATCATTAAGAAACATTTTGCATGGGGACAAGATATTTTATTACAGGCAGCATTTTATCTGGCCCATGTTTAACTGAAGGAATTTATATACTGTACAACATACACACCACAATATGGACAACTGCAAGATACTGGAAGTGCTCAGTTCATTTACTCTTCTGCTGTTCACAGACATATGAGAGACCTCTATGACAGACTGTCTCCCTTTCATTTTGAGTGATGGTAAACATTTTAAGTGACCTACAATGCATTAAATTGTATTAAATATGACATGATATCAAATCCATATGAAGATTATTCAATCTGTAATGTGAATGTCCAAGAGCCACAAAACTATCCTAGTGATGTAGTAGCTCAGGGTAGTGATAATTTAAGATCCAAGTAATTAGCATAGCACAATTTCTAGTGCCTTAGTCAAGCAAAACTGCAAAACCAGTGGAAGCTTTGCCTGCCTGAATATGTACCTCAGATAAAACTTAAGAACAGAAAGCTGAATTGACTTTGTGTCTTGACTTTGCAAAGTGCTCTCCAATTTGTAATAGTGACTTTTCCTACAGAGAAAGAGAAAAATCCTTGTGTTGCTAAAGCTTGCAGGCTTGCTACTGGTCTGATAATAAAGGTTTTGATGTAAATGTTTTCTTCTCTTTATCTGCGTTATAGATGTAGTTGTAAATCACTGGATGAGTTCCTAGCTCCATTAATTCACATTTTGTCAAATGCCCTCTAAAGGCAGAAATTTCCTTAAAGGTGTTCCAGTCTGATATTTCTTTCCTCTATGAAACCAAAGAAAAATATAGTACTTATATATGATGCAGATGGCGTGGCTTATAATCATGGTTACCTGGTATCTTTTTTAAAGCATGAAAATTGTTTTTCTTTGCAGCTTAACCAAACTCTTACTGCTTGACCTCAGTATTTCTCTAACAGGCATGAATTTTGTGGAAACAGCAGCAGCAGTAGTAAAACTTCTGTAAAGGATGAGAAAAATATTTTGTCCTCTTATTTCTGAATTCTCCTGGAGTTTAGCAGAGAAGGACAACAAAGCTGGTGAGGGGTTTGGAGCACAAGCCCTATGAGGAGAGGCTGAGTGAGCTGGGGCTGCTTAGCCTGAAGAAGATGAGGCTCAGGGGACACCTTCTTGCACTCTACAACTCCCTGAAGGGAGGTTGTAGACAGGTGGGGGGTGGTCTCTTCTCCCAGGCAAGCAGCACCAGAACAAGAGGACACAGTCCAAAGCTGCACCAGGGGAGGTTTAGGCTGGATGTTAGGCAGAAGTTCTTCCCAGAAAGAGTGCTTGGCCATTGGAATGGGCTGCCCCAGGAGGTGATAGAATCACTATCACTGGAGGTGTTTAGGAAAAGAATGAATGGGGCACTTGTTGCCATGGTTTAGTTGATTAGCTAGTGCTGGATGATAGATTGGACTTGATGATCTCAAAGGTCTATTCTATTCTATTCTACTCTATTCCAACCTATCACCCAGCACCTCTAATCAACTAAACCATGGCACCAAGTGCCCCATCCAGTCTCTTCCTAAACACCTCCAATGATGGTGACTCCACCACCTCCCTGGGTAGTCCATTCCAATGGCCAATCACTTTTTCTGGGAAGAACACCCAGCCTAAACCTCCCCTGGGGCTGCTTGAGACATTGTCCTCTTGTTTTGGTGCTGGTTGCCTGGGAGAAGAGACCAACACCCTGCTGGCTACAACCTCCCTTCAGGTAGCTATAGACAGCAATGAGGTCTCCTCTGAGCCTCCTCTTTTCCAGGCTAAGCCACCCCAGCTCCCTCAGCAGTAAGGCCAGTAGGACTTATGTATGTAAAATTTTGTTTGAAGAACTAATCATTAAACTTTAAATCTGAGATCTCTGAATCCAGAAGTCTAAGAGCTTCATGACCTTTCAAGCACGGATTATGCTTATTTTCTATAGAAATGGCGCTGAACACACTGCTTGTACTCAGGAATAACAAAGACTCTCTAGGGGAGTGCTGGCCTCCTTTGGATGGAAGTGTGATTGCAAAAGGTGAATAACAGAAACGATACAGAAGGTTCTCAGGCTGCATCAGTCCAGACAAAGTAGTTCAAATCCTGGTCTCAATAAAGTAAATGGCAGCTATGCCCTGTGACTTTAACTGTCAGTGAAGAGAAAAGACTATGTAATTGATAAAATGTGATACTGAGCTGATAGCAAAGAGACTGCATTTCACCATAACTGAAGTGTTGAAGGGTTTTTGTTTTGCTTTGTGTGTTTGGTTGGTTTGGTTTGGTGTTTTTTTATTTAACAAACAAACAAAGCAACAGAAAGAGGCAGCTGAATGCACTACACCAGAATTTTACAGACAGAGTTAATTTTGGTCATAGTTTGCTTTAAAAACAAAAAAAAAAAAAGAAGATTTAATATACTTTTCAATCATGTCAACTGAAATGCAACTTTCCCCAACGATAGACTTCCTCACATCTATCACAAGGTAGGCAATCTGTGCTAAAAGCATAAAGACTTATTTTTCCTTTATTCTTATCTCAGGGAAACAGTCCACCGACAGAAGCGCCTTTTGTCTCAAAGAGATTCGGTTGTATTTCACCCTAAACTAATGCAGAAACAGCAGCATATTGGAGAAGTTTCTACTGCCAGTGGCAGTGGAATTCATTGGCCGTTATTTTGCTCTCAAAGAAATAAACATAACTTACTGTTGCCAAGCAGCTACATGTAGATTTGTAGTTCCTTAAAAGCGACTTATCAGCTTCGTCAAAAGTTTCAAAGTCATTAAAAGCAGGTGCTTGCAGAAAGAAAAGCAAAGTGGATAAAGAGACATTAACTTAGGAGAGTTCATTTGGACAAAAATTAGTGATAGGAAGCAATATAGCTGGAAGGATGATCATCCAGCTGTTGAAACTCTAAGAAGTTCTTCACAGAAAGAGTGATTACCCATTGGAATGTGCTGCCCAGGGAGGTGGTGAAGTCACCATCACTGGAGGTGTTTAGGAAGAGACTGGATGGGGTGCTTGGTGCCATGGTTTAGTTGATTAGATGGTGTTGGGTGATAGGTTAGACACGATGATCTCAAAGGTCTTTTCCAACCTGGTCTACTATTCTATTCTATTCTATTCTATTCTATTCTATTCTATTCTATTCTATTCTATTCTATCATTATAACAGTGTAACATCAGTTTGAAATTAGTGGGGTGGTATTTGAAGATGGGAGACGGGATTGCTTTGTTTTAGTTTCGTCTCTTGCAGAGTTGGATATCCTGGCCTGCATCAGATAAAGTGTGGCCAGAAGGAGCAGGGAAGTCATTGTGCCCCTGGACTCAGCACTGGTTAGGCCACACCTTGAGTCCTGTGTCCAGGTCTGGGCCCCTCAATTTAAGAAGGACATTGAGACACACGAATGTGTCCAGACAAGGGCAACGAGGCTGGTGAGAAGGCTCAAGCAGAAGCCCTACGAGGAGAGGCTGAGGGAGCTGGGATTATTTAGCCAGGAGAAGAGGAGGCTTAGGGCAGACCTTATTGCTGTCTACAACTACCTGAAGGGTGGCTGTAGCCACGAGGGAGTTAGTCTCTTCTCCCAGGCAACCAGCACCAGAACAAGAGAACACAGTTTTAAGCTGCACCAGGGGAAGTTTAGGCTCGAGGTGAGGAGAAAGTTCTTCACCAAGAGAGTTGTTTGTCATTGGAACGTGCTGACCAGGGAGGTGGTGGAGTCACCATCCCTGGAGCTGTTCAAAAAGGGATTGGACATGGCACTTGGTGCCATGGTCTAGTAGTCATGAGGTCTGTGGTGACAGGTTGGACTTGATGATCTTTGAGGTCTTTTTCAACCCTGTTGATTCTATGATGCTATGATAACCGGCTTCCAAGAATTCAGACAGCTGATGGGTAATGGGTATCCAAGGTGTAGCTCTCACTTCTCCATGTCTGACAGTTGGAATCTGACTCCATTGACTGAAGTCTGGAAGAATCAGGCCGGAGACGAACAGCTGCGTTTCTCTTGCAACCCTTTGCTTGAGTGTGAATTGCTCATAATAATACATCTAGGGGCATCAATTTACTGAAAAAAATATTTTTGGCTTATGCCAGTCATCTGCAGTATGAAATTGCATTTACATTGTTCTTCATTTCTTTTACAGCCTCTTAAAAATATAGCTCATCTGTCCTTTGGAATCGCATTTGAGTACAAATGGTTTGAGTTTCTTCTGTTTTTCACATAGCACAGTAAATTTCAGTTGTTCACTGTTGCTTAGTGAGTAAAAAGAATAAAAATTTCAGTTTGTTAGTTTTTCTACTCAATTTCATCAGGTATTGAGTGTTCAATCAGGTATGGACATGTAAACTGTAGCATCAACATTGTGGGCCAACATTAAAGGCATGAGCTTCAACAAGGCCAAATGCCAGGTTCTGCACTTAGGTTGCAACAACTCCAAGCAACACTACAGGCTTGGGGAAGTGTGGCTGGAGAGCTGTCTGGTAGAAAGGGACTTGGGGGTTCTAATCAACAAGAAACTGAATATCAGCAAGCGATGTGCCCAGGTGGCCAAGGAAGCCAATGACATCCTGGCTTGTATCAGAAATTGTGTCCAGCCGGAGTAGGGAGATGATTTTCCCTGTGTACTCAGCTCTGGTGAGGCCAGACCTCGAGTATTGTGTCCAGTTTTGGGCACCTCAACACAGGAGAGATGTGGAGGTGCTGGAGCAAGTGCAGAGGAGGGCAACAAAGCTGGGGAAGGCTCTGGAGAATGAATCTTATGAAGAATGACTCAAGGAGCTGGGGCTCCTTAGTTTGGAAAAGAAGAGGCTGAGGGGAGACCTCATTGCTTTCAACAACTACCTGAAAGGACATTGTAGAGAGGCTGGTGCTGCTCTCTTCTCCCAGGTAACTAGTGATAAAACAAGAGGGAATGGCCTCAAGCTGCAACTGGGTTGGTTTAGATTGGGCATTTGGAAAAAAATGTTCATGGAAGGAGTGGTCAGACATTGGAATGTGCCGCTCAGGGAGGTGGTTGAGTCACTGTATCAGTTTAGATGGTTTAATCCACCCATACCAGCAATGAAGCACAGCTAACCCAGTCAGAGAAGTGAATGAAAGTTGTATTTTACAAGCAATAAGAAATGCAATGAATATATACAAAATATACAGTATTTACAATTCTATACAAGAATTCACAGGAAATAACACAACACAGGAAAAATCCCCCTTGCAGGAGGATCCCACATCGGGTTCCCCCCGAACCTCTTTCCCCCTCTTTCCCCCTCTTTCCCCCTCTTTCCCTTTCCCCTAGTAGTTAATCAGGCAAAAAAGGAGAAAACGAGAGAGAAGGATATGAAGGGAAATTTGTTAGCTCAAAGCAGTTGTTAAAAAGTTAGTTTTCTTATCTTATCAGTTTCAGTCCAGGGTCAGCTGCATGCTCTCTGGCCAAGAAATGAAAGACAGAACAGACTGATGCTGGAGTGAGTGAGAGAAAATAACACGAGAGATATTTGCTATAGTACATCTCACATCTGACCAATGAAATTTGTGTAGAATTAATCTTTGTTTCCCTTTTTATACCCAAACATTCAGCTAGAGAATTACAGTATCACAGTATCACTAAGGTTGGAAGAGACCTCGAGGATCATCAAGTCTAACCTGTCACCACAGACCTCATGATTAGACCATGACACCAAGTGCCGCGTCCAATCCCCTCTTGAACACCTCGAGGGATGGTGACTCCACCACCTCCCTGGGCAGCACATTCCAATGACAAACAACTCTCTTGGTGAAGAACTTTCTCCTCACCTCGAGTTTAAACCTCCCCTGGCGCAGCTTGAGACTGTGTCCCCTTGTTCTAGTTCTGGTTGCCTGGGAGAAGAGACCAACCCCTTCCTGGCTACAACCACCTTTCTGGTAGATGTAGAAAGCAATGAGGTCTCCCCTGAGCCTCCTCTTCTCCAGGCTAAACAATCCCAGCTCCCTCAGCCTCTCCTCATGGGGCTTGTGCTCAAGGCCTCTGACCAGACTTGCAGCTGTCTTTTCTTAAAGGCACAGCCTAAACTGTTACAGTCTCCAGCCCTGGATGTGTTTAAAGGTCATTTGGATGTGGTGCTTGGGTTATGGTTTAGGGGTGAACCTTGTAGAGTAGGGTTATCGCTTGGACTTGGTGACCCTGAAAACCTTTCCCAACCCGAATATTTCTGTGATTCTTTGACCAAAATGATGTCAACTTTTAAAAGACTGGAGTATTAGTATGTCATGTGCACAACAGATTTGGCTAAATCATCTGAATATATTTATGTAAATATGATGTGGTCTGCACTGGAAAGAGCAGATAAATTTAATGGAGCCACTTCTTTTTTAAACGCAAAAAGTAATTAGTATCAGTAGTATAGTAAGAAAAAAATATTCTATTACCTTGCCACTCCCTTTAACCAGAGAATTATGAAGTGGAGTTACATGCCTACCTTTGTCCTTAGCTTAATTACAGCCTTTGACACCTTCTTAAAACACTCCTCATTTTCAGCCTTTCACCTTCTCACTGCAATATCTTAATTACTTTTTCAAACAGAAGATTAAGTATGATTGCCTTGGCCTCCCTCTTTTCTCCCCATTCCTCACACTCTTCCTAAAGCTCTATTAGGTTTCAGATCACATTTTTCCTTTCTGTGTTCTTTTTCTTTGTAGGGTATTTTGATTGTTCACTGTTGGTTTTCCAGTTAGTTCTCTGACTGCTTTTCTTAGTGAGAAGAAAATCCCTTCTCTTTCCCTTTGTTAGACGCAGGGTTTTGTTAGGGACTGATATCTGTTTAACAGAGCAGCTGAAGATAGAACTTCATTTACTAATTTTACATCAATCACTCTTACATCAACATCTTCATTGTCATCTCTCCCCTCATCAAACTTGCCTGCCTCGTCTCCCTTAAGACTTTCTGTATATTCCACCTCCCCTTAAATGTGGTGGAAATAAAAGCAAATTCCTTCCCCCTCTTCTGAAACTATCAGCTGCCAATTCCCTTCCAGTGCCACTAACAAAACTTGTTGACATATATTGTAACTGTGGAGGTCATTTTAGACTCTTCTTCTCTCCTGCTCTGTGCACTAAAAAGCACAGATCTGTGTACTGATACTGCTGTTATTGCTGCTTGTGAAAGGATAAGGCATTTCCTGTATTTATAAATGACATGGCAATATGAATCAAAATATTAATCACCTTTTATTAATATGAAAGTTGCCAAAACTTATCAAAAGACTCGATGTACAGTTAGAATATATTTACAATGGGAATGTACAGCAATTGGGCAACTATAACAATTTAACCATTTTATGCAAACCAGGAGGAATATAACAGAAAGAGAATATGCCGGGAGTGAAATGGCTCTCAACCGCAGTGTGGGGGGAGACTCAACAAGAACCTTTATACCAAAGAGGGAATTAATTAATTACTCACAGCTGGTTGTACCCAAAGTGGAGGGTGTTGCTGCTGTGCATTAGAGGCTTTGGGGTGCTTATGTGCCAGGCATGGCTGGTTGCTGGCAGGAATGCCACGTGGTCTTTGATGGCTGGTCTGGCTTCAGCGGACGGCCGGCAGTTAATGATGCTGTTGCAATGGGTGCTTGCTTTGTCCTGGGGAAACTGAGGCACAGCAAAAACCTGGTCTCAAGGGGAAGCAGGCTTGGCTCCCTAAGCTCCTGGCTTCTCTCATGGCTTGGAATGTGTATGCTCATGGCTTCATCCCAGGCTCTGGACTGGGCAACTCGAGATTATGCAACTTGAGGCAATTTCATCCCAAACAAGGTCCAAGCAGGTTCAAGCAGACAAGGCTAGAGCAAGGCTAGAGCAAGGCACAGGCAACTAGAAATCAGCCTGTACATAAATCTTGCCAAAGATTTGATAGGGCCAATAGGGCAACAGAAATCAACACATAGACCCAATGGGAAGAGGTTCTGCCAGGCTGTGGCCAGAACACATGCCCTTACCATAGACATAAGGTTGTGTTTGTGCTGGGGCCATTTGGCCCTACCATGACACTGCTTCTATAAAATAGCTAAGATCCTTCACTTTCTGAACAGTGAACACACTCAATTCACACAATTTAAACCATTTTGGTTCTTCTCTTCATTTCCAGATTCCTTTGGAAAAAAAAAAATTTAATTTTATTTTATTAATATTATTTTAATTTTTTCCTGTAAAGCATGCAATCACAACCTTTGCTTGGGTCTTATTGACTGCTGCTTTGTCTGCTTCAGATTTTTGTTCTCCTAATCCTTCCTGAATCTAATCACATCCTAACTTTTACGCTAATGGTGGAGAATGAGCAAACATGTTTGGTTATAGGTGTACTTGGTATGAACATGCAGCTGAGATCCTAGCACCTAGGTCTCACAAGATAAGGGAGCAGCACCAGAACAAGAGGACACAGTCTCAAGCTGCACCAGGGGAAGTTTAGGCTCAAGGTGCAGAGAAAGTTCTTCACAGAGAGAGTAATTCGTCATTGGAATGTGCTGCCCAGGGAGGTGGTGGAGTCACTGTCCCTGGAGGTGTTCAAGAGGGGATTGGACATGGCACTTGGTGGCATGGTCTAGTCTTGAGGTCTGTGGTGACAGGTTGGACTTGATGATCTTTGAGGTCTCTTCCAACCTTGGTGATACTGTGGTGTGTGTGCTATAAGCACCTGAAGAAAGAAAGCAGATGCCAAGAGAATAAGATACACTTTGAGTATTATTTTTGCTTGGGTGCTCTCTTTCAATGTAAATAGTTAACGAAGGAGCAAATATAATGTAAACAGTAGATTGCTAAGTGTTGTACATTGCCAACTGGATAGGTATATTTTCCTTATTTTGTACATTTGAACCCTGGACATCTTGTTTTACTTTATGTGTTACATTTCCAGAATAAGGTGTCTAAACAATTCTTCTTAATAGAATACAATAAACCAGGTTGGAAGAGACCTTCAAGATCATCAAGTCCAACCCATCATCCAACACCTTCTAATCAACTGAACCATGGCACCAGGTGTCACATCCAGTCTCTTTTTAAACAATTCCAGGGATGGTGACTCCACCACATCCCTGGGCAGCCCATTCCAATGGCAAATCACTCTTCCTGTGAAAAACTTCTTCCTAACATCCAGTCTAAACCTCCCCTGGTGCAGCTTGAGACTGTGTCCTCTTGTTCTGGTGCTTCTTGCCTGGGAGAAGAGACCAACCCCCACCTGGCTACAACCTCCCTTCAGGTAGTTGTAGACAGCAATAAGGTCTCCCCTGAGTCTCCTTTTCTCCAGGCTAAGCAACCCCAGCTCCCTCAGCCTCTCTTCATAGGGCCTGTGCTCCAAACCCCATAATCACAGTAATGTTAATAATAATAGTTAATTTACTCCTACTAGATCTGCATTCTTAACCTCTAGATCTTTGAGAATTAACATTAGAACACTTAAAGCCATTTCCTGAAAACCAGACTTACAGCCTAGCTTCTGGAGTTGTGCTACCAGA
Organism: Dryobates pubescens; assembly: GCF_014839835.1. Classification (NCBI taxonomy): domain Eukaryota; kingdom Metazoa; phylum Chordata; class Aves; order Piciformes; family Picidae; genus Dryobates; species Dryobates pubescens. Next base: position 38,378,915 of record NC_071618.1, on the reverse strand, counting down.
CCAATTTCATTCTCCTCTGCTCATCTTTTCAGAACCATTTATTTTCATGTCTGTTCCTATTTTGGCTACTTTTAATTGCCTAAAAATGAGCTTCTGGATATTGTCCAGAGATGGTCACAGACATCCAGAAGTGTTTTCTAGACTGAAAAAGGATAGCGAATTTAGGAAGGAGGAATCAAATCATAGAGACAAAGTAAACTCAACAATTAATTTACACTGGACACCTATCTTCTAGACAGCTAAAGTTAGATGAGTTAGACCATTGTCACTCTGAGACATGAAAACTATTTGAACAGAATATTGTCTCAAGGAATTAATCCAAAACCCAAGAAGAAAAATAACATCATTATTATGGTACTGTTATTACAGTAATGGTTCCAACTCTGTTAATGTGCTTTGTTTCCCTGTGGGGCTAATAAGCTTAGGGGTAATCCCACTACGCCTTGTGTGATACTTAGTTTACTAACTTTCTGTCTATGACTGCCAGCAGGGCAACACGCAAGTAGACGATCCTCTATACTGATTAACAAGTAGCAGTTTGGTTTGTGTTAGTTAGAACTTCCTAGAGAATGCCCAAAGAATGTCTGTTTCTAACAGGCACTGCTGTAAATTGTCTTCAGAACCAGAGAATGGGGCTGGATCTCTTTTTTTTTTGGATGATATACCTTGGACTCTGATGGCAGCCTAGCTTGCTGTTCACAGGATGACATTAGTAACACCGGCAGCTCATAGGTTCCCATTGAAATCTTCAATGCTAATTGGATCTGACCTAACCTTCACAGGCCAAGGTACAGAACACCAAATTAACCAGGTTGGAACAGACCTTTGAGATCACCAAGTCCAGCCTATCACCCAACACCATCTAGTCAACTAAACCATGGCACTAAGAGCTTCATCCAGCCTCTCTTTAAATGCTTCCAGTGGTGGTGACTCCACCACCTCCCCGGGCAGCCCATTCCAATGGGCTGTAAATGAGATGTAAATTGTGTGATGGCTAACTAGGAAACTACATGCAGCAGCAGGACCAAATCACCATTATGGGGTCTTCTCACACAGAATCATAGAATGGTTTGGGTTGAAAGGGACCTCCAAGGGTCATCTAGTCCAACCTTTCTTCAGTGACCAGCAACATCCTCCATTGGATCAGGTTGCCTTGAGCCCTAAGACACCATCTCAACTCTTGCTGTCATCAGAAGATAGAGAATTTTTTAATCTCATTGTAAGCTTTTTTTTTCTTATGTGATGAAATAACATGTTTGAGGAAGGTGATTTTGTTGCAAGACTGCATAGCAGAGAGAAGAGTGATAAAAAGAAATTATGTTCCTTGGAAACCAAGGGGGAACTATGAGTTTCTCCTATTTAAGACTGAGACAAAAAAGCAAAATTGATCCCCAATTTCTCTCTAAGTGTCACAGCCTAACCTGATAAGGAGTTTTAGGAAGTCTCATTAACTCAGTGCTCCTCTGACTAACAACTTTTCTTGCAAATATCTTCGCTTGTGTTGCTAAACCAAATGTGAATAACCTCCAATAGAGTCGTTTAGAAGGTAATTCTAACTGTCTTTATTTATATTTGTATAGATTGGCTTCATGGCAGGATCTCTTACAATAAAATACAGCATAATAACTATCTACTAATGATACTTTGACTTGAAATATCGCCAGGAAGTTTAAATTGGTATCCACCTATTTTTAGCAGAAATAGCTGCAAACAGTTTGCAAAATAAGCCCCAGCTGTAATAACAAGAAAAATTGACATAAACCAAATGCTCACCACGGGTGAATTTCCACCTACTCTTCACAAATAGAATGAGATCATAAACAGTGGGAGGCTGGCCTGTCTCTAATTTTAATTGTTTTATTTTTCAGTTCACAGCCTGATTAGATTGAGAATGGTAGGCAGGTATAATTTAATTTTAGCACTGACCCCCTACAGGATGGATTGCAAAAGCGATGAGCCCAAGTAAGAATACACTGTTTAGCAGCTCATGTGCATGCATGGAGCTCGTTACACAATTTATCTCCTGCAACTCCTTTTTGCAGTGAAACTTCAGTTTGAAGTGAAGTTCACCGAGTGCCGTCACATAACCCAACTGCTGATACCGACATACGGATATCCTTCATGGATTTCACCAAGTGATCCAATGAAACTTTTCCTTACGTTCTGTGATATACTTTTACAATTGAAGCCATCTTATGAGCAGACTTTTGACATGTTTTATGGATTGGCAAGGGAAATAAAACATGCAGAACAATAAACATTCCAGGGTTGAAATTGAAAGGTGACTTCCATTGCGGTTCTGATTCAAAACTCCAATTCAATTTGGTAAACAAAAGACTACTTGTCTGAACATGCATGAAACTCACCTGGGATTTTTTTTTTTCCTACTGCATTTCAAATTATCTGTTTATCTGGTATAATAAAAAATATTGCTTGTCTTAACTAAAATATAGGAGGGAAAGCACAATGCTTATGATTAAGATGCAGTGTTTACTGCAGTTTACTACTCTTACAACAGTCTTTCTATCCTTTAACAGTTCAACAGTGACACACCAATAGTTTTGCTGTATTCCCCTAAACTATGGTGCAATATTAGCTGTTCTATTCCACCATGTGCTCATTCAATACCTCCACCACCTCGTACCCTCCAAAGGACACAATGTTCCTCTGGACCTTAGTAAATCTATTGTAGGACAAGAGATGACTGAAGAACACAAACTCTACGATGGTAATACAAAATGTGCAGAATTTCATTGGGCCAGCAACACTTTGGAGGTCATTCACAGTTCATGTTCCTGCCATGTGTGTAAATGTGTTCTGCATCTGAAAACAGAATAAAACTATACTGAGCATAATAGCTAATAAAGTATTTGTTTTTTATTTGTTGAGATCTGGACTTGAGCACATGAATGAGCTCACATCTGCCATCCATACAGAATCTGTTTGCAGAGAATGACTTAAATATTGCTTAGGAATTGCTTCATAATTAGAATTATTTGATTCAGAGTTAATGACAAATTCCTATGACACCTCAGTGCACCAGAAAATGGTAACTAAGGATTGCTCTCTACCACTGCCTGAAGGGAGGTTGTTAGACAGGTGGGGGTTGGTCTCTTCTCCCAGGCAACCAGCACCAGAACAAGAGGACACAGTCTGAAGCTGCACCAGGGGAGATTTAGACTGGATGTTAGGAAGAAGTTCTTCCCAGAAAGAGTGATTGGCCATTGGAATGTGCTTCCCAGGGAGGTGGTGGAGTCACTGTCCCTGCAGGTGTTCAAAAAGGGGTTGGATGTGGCACTTGGTGCCATGGTTTAGTAGTCATGAGGTCTGTGGTGACAGGTTGGACTTGATCTTTGAGGTCTTTTCCAACCTTGTTGAGTGTATGATTCTCATTATTTCATAACAGGACAGTTTTTCAGGGCTTGCTCAGGAGTGGAGATGGAAGGAAGTGAAGCCCCCAGAATGTGTACAACATCCCCCATGTACACACAGCATAGCATAAGATATTGTGTATATGAACTGGAAATAATTTCAGATGATGCCAGGGATAGGAAGAGTGAAACACTCCACAGTTTGTATTTGAGACATTAGCAGATTAGTCAATCTACCACAATTGAGAGACAGGACACACCTTGATGCAAGCAAAATGTCAACTTCATTGTACAAAGTCTTTTCTTTATCTAGGCTAACATAATCAAAAGCAACTTGTGACTGGTTATTAGATATGCCCATGTGACAGTTAGACTCATGATTGGCTGCCAAGAAAATACCATGGAACACACATATCTTACCAAGGCTCAGGCAGGTGTTAGACAAAAGACAAAGAAACACACATCTCTTATCTAGGTTCAGACAGAAGACAAAAGACTCTGTTGCAATGTTTACCAGCTCCTGTTTTCAGGTCCATCTGCAACTTCACTGAGTCACAGTGGCCCTTGCAAGTCAGCTAGAAGTTCCACCCCCCACCCCCACCCCAGCTGCACTCTGTTCCCAGGGTTTATGACCCACAAGGGCTAAAACATTTCCTTCTGTCAGCTGAGCAGTGCTTGAAGTTCTGCTCCCCAAATTCAATCCTTCAACAATCTTCAACAGAGCTGTTGTCAGAGTGCACAGATATGTATAAAAAGTGTTCTGGTATAAGCATAAACTGTTTTCTTTTCTACAATTATAAGTCACTAAAAAGAGTTTCCTTTCTTTCAGATCACAAAATTTATTAACTTGCTTACTTACTACCATGAGACAACTGCCAGTACTCAGGTCTGAATTTTCTTGAGCTATTACTTCCTCTTGTACTCCTTGGTTTTGCATCTGTGCAGTAAATAACTCCATTCTCTCAGATTATTTGGTAGAGAGAAATGAGGATGATTTTATGTAGGAGCAAAATGAACTTCTTTAAACACTTGGTTTCATCTGAGACACTTATGTATCCCAAAGACACAGCTATAAGAGCTGTATTAAAGGCTGAATACGTTGCACAAGAGCTGAAACACAAAGAGGAGGTTGGCAGTATGCTTGAACTCATTATTCTGGGAAAATAAGGTCCAACATCATAAATTAAAGATAGATTCAGTCCACATTTTAAGTGTTCTTGGTGACAGAAATGGAGGGAGGCCTGTATGAATGCACTGGAGTGGACAGGACTATTAAGAACTGATAGCCACACAAACAAGTGGGGGCTAAAATATGCTGGATAAAGCAGTTTAGATTCCTTGACACCTGATTTCTTTAAAATATTCTCACAATTTCTCCACTGATATGTGGATATACCCCTAATGGTTTTGCAAAGATGCTGAAGAACTGATGACTACAGGAGGCTTGTAACTGCTGCTTATATATTACTATCAATATGGTTTGCATTCCAAGTTAACTCATTCTTCCTATTCTTTATTAGTCCTAAGGTCTTGGTCTTACCATCATCCAGAAAGCCTCTGAAGCACATGGGCATCCCCATCCAGGATGTATGCCTGGCTTTCTTCCAGGTGGAGAGAAAAAGCTTGGACATAGTAATATGGCTGTGAACTCCAGGAGACAGAGTACAGAATTAACCAGGTTGGCAAAGACCTTTGAGATCATCAAGTCCAACTTATCACCCAACACCATCTAGTCAACTAAATCACGGTACCAGGTGCCACATCCAGTCTCTTCCTAAATACCTCCAGGGATGGTGACTCCACCACCTCCCTGGGCAGCACATTCCAATGGCCAATCACTCTTTCTGGGAAGAATTTCTTCCTAACATTCAGCCTAAACCTCTCCTGGTGCAGCTTGAAACGGCGTTCTCTTTCTGGTGCTGGCTGCCTGGGAGAAGAGACCAAGCCCCACCTGGCTACAACTGCCTTTCAGGTAGTTGTAGATGGTAATAAGGTTCTCCCCTGAGCCTCCTCTTCTCCAGGCTAAGCAATCAAACTATCAGCCACGCCTCATAGTGTTTGCGCTCCAAACCCCTCACCAGTTTTGTTGCCCTTCTCTGGACACGCTTCAAGATAGGGACTACTACTAGAAATTGTCTTTCCTTGCCTTAAGCAAGCTGCCAGTGAATCCACCATATCATTCCCTTGCTCCTTCTGAAGAGTTGCATTGTTCAAGCTGAATTGCACGACTGAAAACCTCAGTACATCTGTGCTCTTTTAAATGCCGCAATATGCTGCTGAAGAGAGACATTCTTTCTGCTGTCACAGCCACATTTAATAAGGCCATGGAAGACAGTCAGGAACAGGCAGAAATATTGACTCCTCAGGGTTGGGGTTTTTTTGAGGAGGAAGCACAGTGCACCTAAAGCATTCCTGACTAATTCCAGCACATTCAGTTCCCACAGAGCTACCCTATACCCAGCAGGGATCCTAATAGTAACGACAAGAGGTTAAGCCAAAGAACAATGGAAATATGCAATCCATACATCTGTTGGACAGGTTTCCATACTTGGTTTTCCACATCTCCTTTGTTACTGTCTGAAACTAAAATTTGGCAGTGAGGAACTCAGTGTGTGCCGTTCTATCAAATTTTTAACTGTAACTAACCTTCACTCATTTCAGCCCAGATGAGGAGTCAGTTTTAAGTGTGTTCATTCTGCTGGGGGAAGTTTTTCTATAATGACAGGCTGAACAACTTGCAAATGTGAACTAAGTTGCCTATCTTTCAAACTCAGCAGGCTAAGTCTCAATCATATATTTCAGAAAGTGACAGCTTTGAACTAAAAGTGTCTAGCCTTTCTGTTTTGCTCTCCCTTTGTCCTATTGTTAAAGAGGTCTCCTTCAACGTCTGTGACACAGCAGCATGAAGGAGGTGAGGTGCAGCGATGTTGGTGTTGCAGCAGAGGGCCTTGAACTCCAGCTTTCTAATCCTACTTCTGAGAGAAATCAAACCAAATTGAAAACATCTCTGGGCTAGATCACGCTTAACATTGCTACTTTGGCTTAGAAGTAGTGCTGAGGTGTGCAGCCCAGCAGGAGCTCCTGTAGGCAATGTTCTGTCATTCAAACCAGCACAGATGCTGTTTAACTCCAGTGAGTAGCCTGACATGGGACTCTGAGGATGGTATGCATCCTCAATATCTCTGATAGTGAAAACACAGATGTCTCCTCTGGGTGTTTGGGGAGGAAGCATCACACATTTGCCTCAAAACATTGTGCTACACACAGTCCTTTCAGTACTTTTTATAGAACAGGATTAACCAGGTTGGAAAAGACTTTCAAGATCGAGTCCAACCTATCACCCAACACTATCTGATCAACTAAACCATGGCACCAAGCACCCCATCCAGTCTCTTCCTAAACACCTCCAGTGACGATGACTCCACCACCTCCCTGGGCAGCCCATTCCAACGGCCAATCACTCTTTCTGGGAAGAACTTCTTCTTAACATCCAGCCTAAACGTCCCCTGGTGCAGCTTGAGACTGTGTCCTCTTGTTCTGTCACAGGTTGCTCTCCTACCCTCTAAGAGATCAACACCTACTCCCAACTTGGTGTCATCTTCAAATTTACTGATGATGGACTCAATGCCCTTGTCCAGATCATGAATAAAGACATTGAACAGGATGGGGCCCAGCACTGATCCCTGGGGGACCCCACTAGTGACTGGCCTCCAGCTGGATGTGGCATCATTCCCCACCACTCTCTGGGTTCCCTTTTCTCATTCTCTGTCTTTGCCTCCCTCTGACCCTGTTTGTTGTGCCTGAGCACAAGCTTCTGCCATGGTCAAAAAGAACAAAGTATATTTGAACTGAAAAGAAGGAATAAAGATAGTTTTGCAGTCTCTTCATCTATGGTTGAGTGTCTGGCTGATACCCTTAGGTGTGGATGAGTGGTCCACAGGCAAAGAGCCTTAACTAACTTGCAGAAGGTTTTAACAGCAGCAAGGGCAGCTGGACATTGTTGGTGTACAAAGGGACTTTGGATGCTACCCATCAAGAACTTTTCTCCCAGTTGTATGCCACTGGAGGATCCCCATAGGTTGAGGGATTCTTCCTCATGATGGCTGCAACACAGCCAGGATCTGAAGCAATGTGCTAGCTCTCCTTTTCATGATTATCATGCATTAGACAGAACAGCTCTAGGACACAACTCTAAGATGCAACTACATTATGCTTAGGAGCTATGTTTAATTCATGTTTGTGCTTGCAAATCTGACAGGCAGGTTTCATTGTCAAAAGGACAATGAGATTGTGCTCCGAGTTCTAATTAGGGAGCAGGAACTTGAAATGCTCATGTGTGTTGCATATCTACCTGCACATTTCAAAGGCTATGGGTGCTTACTTCTACTTAGAATGGTTTAATTGGCCACTACTTAAATGGAAATGAGGGTATGTAAACAGATATTTGCAAGAGTAGGTTCTGCTCTGTACTCATTTGAGTTGAGTTGCTCTGCAAGGTAAATAAATATAATCACTTCTAAATATAGAAGGTGTGATGTGGTAGAGTGCATCAGGGAACAGAAAATATTCAGGAATCAGTTTCCTGGACCAGCTCAGGGAGGAATGGACACATGTCCAGCTTGAGATTGTGCTCTACACAAAAAAATAATCAAGCAAAACCAAACAGGATTCTCATTTTTCTAGTCCTGGCTAAAAGAAATATTTTTAAAGGGTCAAAAAGTGCAGGCTGAATTTTTCTACCTTTCTGCAAAATTTCAGTGGAATTAATTGCTGAGCACTGACAGCAATTAAACCAAATTTCATCTGTTGAAATTACTTCTAAAGTGGAGTCAGGAGGTCTGCATGATATTTCGAGAATAAACGTGCAGAACTTCAGAGACCTGATTCATTCACAAGACAGAGATGAGCCTCTAGCACAAAGTGTTTGATTGCAATTCTGAAAATTGCCTGTGAATCATTAATGATGACCTAGTACCAGTGGGTGGGGAAGTGTTTGTTCATAGTTGTTTGGTTTTTCGGGGGGGTTGTTTTTGCATTCAGTTGTTTAGACAAAACTCTCCTGGAAAGCAGTTGTGGATTTTTGACTCCTACTTTCCTTGAAAGCTTGCGCTGGCCTGCTATATGCTCTCCACATTTAGAGCAGGATGTGTGAGTGAAAATTGACTTAAACCTAACATGACAGAATGGAGGTTAACCAAACTGATTAAAAAACCTAAATGAGTACAACTTGAAATCTACAGCCCCAGGCCATTTTGTCTCGGCAGCTCTCTCTCATTATTCCAAGACTTGTCCTTGGGGCCCTTCCCTGTCAGCTGCCAGGACTGAAACTGGATGCTGAACAGTGACCACTCTGCAAATTTCCTGGTGGAGGCAAGTGTAAAACAGCTTTCCTTTCACCTGCTGAACATAAAAGCCAGCCCAAGTAGAATGAAATTAGGAATTTTCTTCCTGTGCCTATGTTTATATCCAGATATAGACATTTTCCAGAGGTTTTGGTGCTCTGAGAGTTCTGTTTAAAACTCAGATGTTCCTGGTGAATCAATCAGATACCTCTGAGGTCCATGCTTTCTGCTGGGGAAAATTTTGTGCTTGAATCACAGAAGCATGAGGCACTGTTTCTGTGCTTACTAAAATGGTTCCCATTATGTGAAGGGATTTTGTGTCCCTTTCCTCTGTCTTATTTTCATAAAAAGAAACAACCAAAAACCTTAAGTAATTCTCTAGTGGAGTCAAGCTCCTTCCATTCCTAACACGGATCTAAGAAACATTGTTTTCCCAAGCAGGCTCTGTGAAAAGAAACACACATTTCATCATGCATATCTAACTCCATTTTCAAAGCAGATTTTTCAGAAAGAAGTTGGTATTTCAAAACCTGCTTTGTTAAAAAGACTTGCTAATAAGGCCAGGCTGTGTTCTGCCCGACTGAAAAGCAAGGCTCTTCAGTTTTAATAATGGACAAACTGCAACACGAGTCCATGAAGATAAATTTAACCATTAAACTAACAATATGGAGACTTCAGAAGCAAGTAGCTTTCTAAAAAAAAATTCAAACTCAGTAAAAAAAAAAAAAAATCTATATCTGAATGAAGGTCCCCACTTTAGGAAGGTAATAGAAGATGGCTTCTAATACACTGTGTCATCTGTGTCGCTACCCAGACATTTAGAATGAGGTCGTTATTTGAGGAGGTGGTTGAATCAGGATAAGAAACAGAAAGTGGATGCCATGTGTTGCATTAATTGTCTGCAGTCTGTGGCACCACTGAGATTGTTTCCTAATAAGATTGAACCCCTTTCTCCCCCTCATTCACCCATTAAATACAGAGGAAATGTTATTATGCTGCAGACTAATTTTCCAATACACTTCACAAAGCATTTATGTGATGTGTTTCTTACCATTTTAACCTTTCTAAGCATAATGGGTACCACAGTTGATGTCCTTTAAACAAAGTCTTGCTAACATTAAACACACAAAAGACGACAAATTTGTGTTGCTTCTTAAGAAATAAGCATGAGATACTAGTAAAATACATTAACACTCTCTCAATTAGCACACTTATGAAGAAAGATTTTGACCAAACTAATGAACTTTTTTGCTTCTTGCAGCAGATTCAAATTTACAATGGAAAATGAGAAAGGAGAGATAGTGTATGCCACCAAATTACAGAGCTGTGTGAATGGCTCTAATAAAATGCATTTTTCCCCTGCTCAGAAATGATGGATTTTATTCTGCTGAACTTGAATAACAGCGTTCGCTGTAATGCACTCCTTAGCCCTCTAAGTGGCTAGTAAAAATTAATCTTCAACAGCAATAAGCAGCATTAGGGTGATTCTTCTACTCTAAGATTGAGTTACTTAGGATTTAAGTCCTTGTAAAAGGGGACAGAAGAGGCTACATCCTGTTTACCAGGTGTTTCAGGAGCAGTCATCATGAAGGCACGGAAGTTTAGTCATCCAAATATATGAAAGCATGCTGTGAAAAAGCAGGGTGACTTCTAATTCATAGCATTAATTTACAAAAGGTTTTTAATTTGTTTACATATTTCTTATTTTTATCCTTTCCTTCTATTTTAATAAGAGAATAAAACTGAATAGGAAGCAATTATTCTCAGGCAATTGCTAATGTAGTCTAATATTTGGAGGGCTTTCACATTGAGGTGTTTAAGAGCAGGCTGGATGAGGCTCTGGTCAGCCTGATCTAGTGTGAGGTGTCCCTGCCCATGGCAGGGGGGTTGGAACTAGATGATCCTTGTGGTCACTTCCAACCCTGACTGATACTATGATACTATCATCTCTTAGAGAAGTTGAGGGTGACCTTAGGTTCTTGGACCTGTACTGTAATGGTAATTCAGGATTGGTTATGTCTTCTTAGTGTATGGAGCTTGAACCATCACAGCTCCTATTCTAGGCACCTCTTTTGAGAGAAATCTGGCTTCATGCACAGTAGAGAGGACAAAACAGGATTCTGAGTGGCATCCTCCCATAGTACTCTAAAATAACAGTGACTAGATACTACATAGTTAATACCAAGGAAAATTAAGACAAATTCCTCCTGGAGCTAAGATGATAATGAAACTATTTGCATGAGATTTTGACTGTCAGTATCAGGGCTGTCTTACACAGTGTTCACACACCAAAGAAAGAGGAACCAGCTTAGCCTGGAGAACAGGAGGCTCAGGGCAGAACTTATTGATGTCTACAACTACCTGAAGGGAGGTTGTAGCCAGGTGGGGCTTGGTCTCTTCTCCCAGGCAACCAGCATGAGAACAAGAGGACACAGTCTCAAGCTGTGCTAGGGGAAGTTTAGGCTAGATGTTAAGAAGAAGTTCTTCCCAGAAAGAGTGATTGGCCATTGGAATGTGCTGCCCATGGAGGTGGTGGAGTCACCATCACTGGAGGTGTTTAGGAAGAGACTGGATGGGACACTTGGTGCCATGGTTTAGTTGATTGGATGGTGTTGGATGATGGGTTGGACTTGATGATCTCAAAGGCCTTTTCTGACCTGGTCTATTTTATAATTCTATGTGAGATTTCATTCATTTAAAACTCTGTCTTCAGAACAGGATGTCCAGCCTTGTAACCTGGTTGCACCATAGTTGTTTGAACAGAGATTTGCTGATTCCCACCACAGTTGAATGAATCTGAATGAGCAAATCTTAGCTGACTGGCATGGGAAGGCAGAAAGGGAGTAACTAAGAGAAGGGAGGAAAAAGGATGCACTGAAGTTACGTAACTAACACATTTTTTTTTAGCAGCTGCTTGTATAGGAGGGTACAGGACATAAGTAGTCATTAGCTGAGTAAGTCCCTGTGTGAGAAAGAATTCATCTAGGAATTATCATTACTGCTTCAGTTCATTTATTCTTCCAGCTCCCTTCTGCTTAAATGACAATATCCTTTGCAATGTCAAACTGCCAGAAAGGAGAGACAGTGATTTTTTATTGATGCAATGGCTTTTAAGAACAAAGAAAATGAACTAGTTTGAAAACATACAGAATGTTACATGTGCTGCCAAAATGCTCTGTCACAGCTGCTATATTGTGACCACGGGGTAGTTAGCTGTGCCCTGCATCTTACATGTAAAGATAAATACAATTTAAGGTGTGATGTCTCACTAGTAGTATCTAATTCAGAATTTCCACTTATTCTATTCCACCAGTTTTATTTTTTTTTTTCCAGTTTTGTAAAACCTTTCTTCTCCTCACTTCTTTTGGCAAAATAAGAAGGAGGGGGAGATAAAGTCTGCGTGAATTTTCTCAGTTTCACTGAAGAAGGCTGTCCCTTCCGTGACCACTGATACGGTTACTGTGAAACGTTCTGTAGTTATAATGGACTTGTTCCAGAAGTTTCACTGAGCTGGTCCAATCCCTAATCCCTGCTCTAAATTGTTTCTTTTGGTGCCACATCAAAAAATTAATCTTTCCATTTGCTTTGCCCTGAATCATTTAACAGTGTGTGAATCCATATAAAGAGCCACGAGGCAAAGCTTTTGATAAAAGTTAGCTGGAACTAAACCAGCCTGCATATCTTATTTAGGAATGAGAAAATAAAAGTTTCAGAAGTGACAGGTTTGGCTATAACTTTTAGTTGTTCCTCTTCCCTGGTGCCAGAATACAGAGGCTATTTAATAGTCTCCTTTGGTTTTCATACATTTTCTTTGTAATCCGGTGGCTCTGAGAGACCATAGAATCAACAAGGTTGGAAGAGACCTCAAAGATCTTCAGGTCCAACCTGTCACCACAGACCTCATGACTACTAGACCATGGCACCAAGTGCCATGTCCAACCCCATCTTGAACACCTCCAGGGACAACAGCTCCAACACCTCCCTGGGCAGCGCATTCTAATGCCTAACAACTCTCTCTATGAAGAACTTTCTCCTCAACTCGAGTCTAAACTTCCCCTGGTGCAGCTTGAGACTGTGTCCTCTTGTTCTGGTGCTGGTTGCCTGGGAGAAGAGACCAACCCGCACCTGGCTACAACTTCCCTTCAGGTAGTTGTAGAGAGTAAGAAGGTCTCCCCTGAAACTCCTTTTCTCCAGGCTAAACAATCCCAGCTCCCTCAGCCTCTCCTCACAGGGCTGTGCTCAAGGCCTCTCCCCAGCCTCGTTGCCCTTCTCTGGACATATTCAAGAGTCTCAATGTCCTTCTTAAATTAAGGGGCCCAGAACTGGACACAGGACTCAAGGTTTGGCCTAACCAGAATTGCAGAAGGAAAAACATTGTTGGTTCTAAACACAGAGCCTAGTAATGCTTTTGAAATACTGAATTCTGTTTACTTCTTCCTAAATGCAAGTGCAGGATTATTTCAATTAAGATTTATTTATTTTTTCCTCTGAGCTAGACCAACTCAAGTCTTTATTTACCTCCTTTGGAAGAAATGTCAGTGTCAGGAGCAGAAGGAAATATGTACTGAAAACATTTTAAAAATATAATGATACTGGTCAAAGTGGGTGTTCTTGTGACAGAACTGAAGCAAATATTTTATAGTTTGTAGAACCCTAACTACAGTGTCAACACTTCTGTGGTTGCAACTGAACCATGCTGAGGGAAATCATATAAACCTGGAGTGAATTCACACTTAAGCTGACACTCTTGGCTACCTGCAGCCAGTTATCTTTATGGTTAGCTTATTACAGTGCTGGGCCCCACCACATGATTTTACAAGTCTCTCACTGCACTAAGAGAAGCCAGAAAATAAGCATAATACACAGTTGTCAACCCATCACAGAATAAGTCAGGGTGAATCTTATCACTGCATTAGAGGGGTGGTACATATTCTAATACCAAAAAGATCATTAAGCATCTGCTTTATGTATAATAATGGAGACAATCTCATAGGCTACATCTATTAGATTCTTCAGCAGCAGTCCAAGGAGCATCAGCATACAGGATAGGTCTGAATTTCTCTTCTCTTTTTCCTTTTCTCCTACATTCTGTGCACCTGACAACTGCCACCTGGTGCAATTGGCACCACAAAGCTCCTGCTCCACCACTGCCACCATGCCAGCACCCCTCCCACAGCTAGGGGCAAGACCCTCACCAGCCAAGATACCACACAGAGGAGCTCAGCCCCAGTAAGGAGGCCCAGCCAGCACCCGTGAATGATATTGGAGGAGTCATCAATTCTGGTCCTAACAACCGGGGGGCCACCAGGCCCCCCGGCCTTTGTTGTCACCACCACCATCACCCTGTGCGCACCATGGGCACTCACCAGTGATGAGAGGAGGATCCTCAGCCCAGATGGGCTCAGCTTAGGGTTTCTGCTCTTCCTGGCGGGGATTAAAAAGAGGAGTGGGTGGGGAGGGCCAAGTGGACACACCTGGGGTGGGAGGAGACTCCACCAGAGCCCAGGTGCTCTGGGATTTGAAGAGAAAAAGGGGCAGGTGAGGGACTTCTGGGGTGTCAGGTAATGATAGGACTAGGGGGAATGGAAAAAAAGATAAAATAGAAATGGGTATGTTCAGATTGGATGTTAGGAAGAAGTTTTTCACCATGAGGGTGGTGAGACACTGGAACAGCTTGCCCAGGGAGGTGATAGAAGCCTCATCCCTGGGAGATTTTAAGTCGAGACTGGATGTGGTTCTGGGCAACCTGATCTAGTGTAAGTTGTCCTTGCCCATGGCCGGGGGGGTGGAACTAGATGATCTTTGAGGTCCCCTCCAACCCCAACAATTCTATGATTCTAAAACAAATTTGCAGTTTAGGTTGGATGTTAGGAAGAAGTTCATCACAGAAAGAGAGATTGGCCATTGGAATGTGCTGCCCAGGGTGGTGGTGGAGTCACCATCACTGGAAGTGCCTAACATAAAACTGGATGAGGCTCTCAGTGCTGATTAGATAGTGTTGGGTGATAGGTTGGACTTGATGATCTTGAAAGTCTTTTGCAACCTGGGTGATTCTGTCTTTATGAACCTGCAGAAGCCCATACTTCACACATACCCCCCAACACCACCCCCATGTATCTCACTATATGGTCACCTAATTTCATACTAGCAACATATGAAGTAAGCAAAAGTCCTGAGACAACCTGAATCAGCTGTCCTCCTGGGGCTGCTTTTACAAGGGGCTGCTTTTGCAAGTTCTCTTGCTGAAACAAAAAGGACAGCTGGTCTTAAGCACATGGCTTGTGGGAGATAGGGGGGGAGAGATCTCCTGGACCTGCTCTTACAAGTTCAGTCTCTCAAAGAAAAGAAAATCTGGTTTGTAAGAGCATGACCTGTAGAAGATAAGGTTGGAAAGTGCATATTAAGCCACATCTGATTTATTTGCAATTACTTTATTTTATAATAATGTTGTGTTTTCTTTCTAGTCTGTTCTGTATAAATGGGCTAGCAATGTATTTTAAACCTCCAAAATTCTTCTATTCAGTTCCAGAAGCTGGGATCCTCAGATCTTGTGATGAAACTTAATATCAAGACAATAATTAGGATTTGAAACAATATTGCAATACTCAGATTGGAAAGTCTTGAAGCAAATATGAAAAGGACTTTATATGACTGTCTCATTTCATGACAAAATTTGATTGCTCTAATTTACTATTAAACATCCTTCATTAGCAGAAATCTTAAATGAGGGGGAGAGATTTCAGCCCCACAGATGCTCTGTGTGGAAAAGGTATCAGTTCTTAGATCCTTTTTAGCTCTTTCCCTTATGCATCAATAAGGGATCTAAAGCACCTGTGAGAGATTGTCTGGAAAGTGCTTTACTATATTATTTTCTATTTAGAGATGAATTTACGTAGTTAAAGCCTTGTCTGTTGAGCTGAAAATGAACTCCTCGGGGCATGCAACTGATGCCAGCAGGAATGAGTAATTTAAAACTTGAAGCCTGCACTTCCTCCCCAGAGGATGAGGGAGAAATATAAAAGTGCTTTAAAAATTATCCTTCACATTTGCGTCTGGAGGAAAATACAACAGCTCCAATTTATTTGATTTGTTCATTAATTGCTCAGCTAATGCTCGGGAAAAAAAACCACAACAGGGACAAAATTTAACCATGCAACTCACCAGGCAGTACTGTGAAAAATGTTGAGCTTCCAGAAGACTGGATGCAAGACAGAAAATGTGTTGCATAGCAATCTAAAAATAAACAAGAAGGAAGAATAAATACATGTTTGGGTCTGTCATCTTGAGCGGTATTGAGCCATAGCATAGAGGAAGGAATAAGTTAAAGTATGCATGTGTGGGACTGGAATGGGCAGGGAATATTATGTACAAATGTACAGAAAGAGTGATTGCCCATTGGAATGGGCTGCCTGGGGAGGTGGTGGAGTCGCCATCACTGGAGGTTTTCAGTAGAAGACTTGATGGGGTGCTTGGTGCCGTGGATTAGTTGTTTGGGTGGTGTTGGATTGGTTGATGGGTTGGACGTGATGATCTTGAAGGTCTCTTCCAACCTGGTTTATTCTATGTATTCAAATCCTCTATGTCATAAATTGGATCCATAAGCAGTTTATAGTCTTTTTGTATAGAATATAGGATTAGCCAGGTTGGAAAAGACCTTTGAGATCATTAAGTCCAACCTATCATCCAACACTATCTAATCAGCTAAACCATGGCACTAAGTTCCTCATCCAGTCTTGCTTTAAACACTTCCAGGGACAGTGACTCCACCACCTCCCTGGGCAGCCCACTCCAAGGACAAATCACTCTTTCTGGGAAGAATTTCTTCCTAACATCCTGCCTAAACTTCCCCTGGTGCAGCCTGAGACTGTCCTTTTGTTCTGTTGGTGGTTGCCTGGGAGAAGAGACCAAACCCCACCTGTCTACAACCTTCCTTCAGGTCATTGTAGACAGCAAGAAGGTCTCCCCTGAGCCTCCTCTTCTCCAGGCTAAGCAACCCCAGCTCCCTTATCTTGTTTCAGCAATAGCAGTTCTACTTAGCTTCTGACAGCAGGTATAAACAGCCAAATTTTCATCAGAACTGGCTGGTTTAAAAACCCTTTTCATAAAGGCTGCACCACACAAGTGTATGAATTGTCACCCAAATTAAAAGGAAATATTTTCTAGTTTGTTGTTTTGGCAGAAGAGTTCCCAGTTTGCTTATGTTTTTGCAACCCACTGCCATCTCTGGTTCCACTGGCACTAATTTACAATAGCTATCCAAATCTGTGTCACAGAGGAAAGGGACAGACTAAACACAAAGGAAAAGTAGCATCCTCGTCCAATTTGAGCTGTAGAGCAACATAGAGGAAAAACTGCGTTTCAGTGCTAGAAATATGTTATACCTGGTTGGTATGGGAGTGGAATAACTCAAGTATATCAGGGCTTCAGCTGCACGTCTTCAAGAGTCAGGAAGAGTTTATCATCTTGTGGAGAATAACTTTTCTCTCACTGTTGTCCTCAGCAACACCAGAAACTGCACATTTCTACAGAGAGATGGTGCTCATCCCCATTTCAACCAAGAGAAAGGGAGCATCTTTCAGGACCTGATTGCTTACTTCCTTGTTTAATAAATTTGATCACCAGCTTCACATCAAATATTTTGCAAAATTTTATGTCAAGAAGAAAATAGAATAGAATAGAATAGAATAGAATAGAATAGAATAGAATAGAATAGAATAGAATAGAATTAACCAGATTGGAAGAGACCTTTGAGATCATCGAGTCCAACCTATCATCCAACACCATCTAATCAACTAAACCATGGCACCAAGCACCCCATCCAGTCTCTTCCTAAACACCTCCAGTGATGGTGACTCCACCACCTCCCTGGGCAGCACATTCCAATTGCCAATCACTCTTTCTATGAAGAACTTGAACTTATTCTACTTCCAGCCAGAGTTCTAAGTAGAACTTGTTCCATACTGTGATACTTCCAGGCAGGGTTTCAAAGTTTTTTGTTCTCCTCTGTGGGATGGACTGTGTTCCATCTCCTAGCATCATCTTGATAGTGTCATCTATCTCCTTCTCTGTTAAAGGAACTGCCTATGACATGAGTGGCACATTTAAGGTTTTGTAGTTTTTTTCTGTGGTGCTTTGGGTTGTCTAGGGGATTGTTATGGCAACAAACTGAAGCTGTGTTGTTTGCCGTCCTGTGTTTCTACCTTCTGAAAAGTCCAAAGAGCTTTATATGTTAGAATGAGAGAGAAAAGTTGTTTGACTATGTGACTGTATCTACACTGAAGACAGCTAAAAGAGAAACCTTGGACTTCTCCTAGAGCCAGTAAAAAAAGCTAGCAGCTCATAGTTGCTCACTGAACAGAACAACTCATCTTATTCTACACTATACACCTGAGGCCACGCACATGAATTATCCTCTGAGTGCCTCATAACTGTTAAGGAAACATAAGATGACTAGCTGGGATGCAGACTTACAGAGTGGGATTCACTTGCTCATATAGAGGCTTCTAGCAACACTGACAGTTTTTATTACTCACAATATCCACACAGACCTTAAATTTGTCACAGATGGCAAATCCCTATCTTTTCTTCAGAAGCTGAAGGACAGACATGATACTTTTGAACTTAAATCAACAGAAAATGGCTCCATTCAGATGATGAAATTGTACATTTAGTGTGCTCCTTCTGAATTTTGCTTTTGCCCTTTTCCTCCCCTCCCCTTCCTTCACTTCCCCTTCCCTCTGGAGGGGGGGGATCTGAATGTGACATAGGATCAAAGGGTTGCCAAGCATTTGAACAGGCTACCCAGAGAAGTAGTGAAGTCACCATCCCTCCATGTATTTAAGAGAGACAGATGTAGTGCTGGGTGATATGGTCTAGTAGTGCACTTTTCAGTGTGATCAGTTGGACTTAATTGTTTTAGAGGTATTTTATGATTCTGTGATTTTTGTTTTTGAAGATGTAGCTGTTACTCACAGCTTGGTCTGGTGTACCACACAGTAACTCCAGCAGCTGAATGCCCTGGTCTGGCAAAAACATTATAAGAATAGAATAGAATAGAATAGAATAGAATAGAATAGAATAGAATAGAATAGAATAGAATAGAATAGAATAGAATAGAATTGACCATGTTGGAAAAGACCTTTGAGATCATCATGTCCAACCTATCATCCAACACCATCCAATCAACTAAACCATGGCACCAAGCGTCCCATCCAGACGTTTCCCAAACACCTGCAGTGATGGTGACTCCACCACCTCCCTGGGCAGCCCATTCCAATGGTCAGTCTCTCTTTCTGGGAAGAACTTTTTCCTAACATCCAGCCTAACCTCCCCTGGTGCAGCTTGAGACTGTGTCCTTTTGTTCTGGTGCTGTTCGGCTGGGAGAAGAGACCAACCCCCACCTGTCTACAACCTCTCTTCAGGGAGTTGTAGATAGCAAGAAGGTCTCCTCTGAGCCTCTTCTTCTCCAAGCTAAGCAACCCCAGCTCCCTCAGCCTCTCCTTATAGGGCTTGTGCTCCAAACCCTTCCCCAGCTTTGTTGCCCTTCTCAGGAGACGTTCCAGCAATTCAACATCTTTCTTAAACTGAGGAGCCCAGAACTGGATACAGGACTTACGGTGTGCTGAGGACAGGGGTAGAATGACCTCCCTGCTCCTGCTGACCACACTATTCCTGATCCAGGCCAGGATGCCACTGGCCTTCTTGGCCACCTGGGCACACTGCTGGCTCATGTTCAGCCTATTATCAACCAGTACCCCCAGGTCCCTCTCTGCATAGCAGCTCTCCAGCCACTCTGACCCCAGCCTGTAGCTCTGCATGAGGTTGTTGTGGCCAATGTTTAGAACCTGGTACTTAGATGTGTTAAGTCTCCTGCCCTTGGACTGTGCCCATCTGTCCAGTCAGTGTAGGTCCCTCTGTAGAGCACTCCTACCCTCTAACAGATCAACACCTGCCCCCAGCTGGTGTCATCTGCAAACTTACTTATGGTGGACTCAATCCCCTCATCCAGATCATCAATAAAGATATTGAACAAGATGGGGCCCAGCACTGATCCCTGGGGCACACCACTAGTGACTGGCTGCCAGGTGGATGTGGCACCATTCACCACCACTCTCTGGGCTCGCCCTCCAGGCAGTTCCTAACCCAGCACAAAGTGCTGCTGTCCAAGCCTCGAGCTGCCAGCTTGGCCAGGAGTTTGCTGTGGGGGACGATATCAAAGGCCTTGCTGAAGTCCAGATAGACTACATCCACAGCCTGCCCCACATCTACCAGGCGTGTCACCTGATCATGGTCATGCACACCATTGCATGATAAGGAATTACACATGTATTGTCAGCAACAAATCTTGCTGCCTGGTATTTTGTTTATCTGGAAATTAAGCATCTAATGTAAACTTCTGATATTCCAAGGAGAGCCACAGGCTTCTATGCAAGACCATTAATTTATCAGGATTTTGTGAGCTGAAGTGGAAGAAAACACTTGTGCTAACCTGGAAATGGACACACAGCTCTGATGAGATGACTCTTAACAGTTTCCTTAATAGTTAATAGAGAGGAATGAATACCACAAGTGGGCAATTAATTTTGCCCAAAAATAGTCATATAAGATAAATCAGATGAGTCACCTTCTAAAAATGCTTATTTCTATTTGTTGACTAAGAAGGGCACTTAATGCATAACTGCTAAAAGCCTGAAGTTGATTGGGATGAATCCCACACTAAAATACATTGGCTTAATTATCCTTAGAGATATATTTTTTTTTTTCATCCTCTCTATAAAAGGATTAGATAATTAGATACTTAATTTTTGAGAGACCCAATTTAGATGAACTGAATCACATTTAAAATGAAGCTCGTATTTTAAATGCATGAATGATGTTTACTACATGCAAAAAGAGTCAAGAAAGAAGTAAATTAAGCTTGCCCTATAATATTCCATACTGCTAAATCAGAATTTATGTCATGATATGTTCCTATAATAAAAATGCAATTCCCTAAACCATAATACAATAAAAGTATATTATGCTTGAAGTTAGAGGCTTCCCTAGACCTCTATTGCATACAAGGCAAATCCTCGTTTAAGAATACTGAAATAATGCATCCACTGTATCAGGGTTTACATGCCTGCTAATAAAAGGTGTTTGGAATCAAGACAAAGGAAATCAGAATAGAATAGAATAGAATAGAATAGAATAGAATAGAATAGAATAGAATAGAATAGAATAGAATAGACCAGGTTGGAAGAGACCTTCAAGAGCATCAAGTCCAACCTATCACCCAACACCACCTAATCAACTAAACCATGGCACCAAGCGCCTCATCCAGTCTCCTCCTAAACACCTCCAAAGATAGTGATTCCACTTACATCTGACAGGAGTTGTGTTACATGTTTTAAGTACAGCAAGTCAGAGAAAGAAACATGTTTGGGGTTTTTTTGTCATTAAAATGGAATTAAATGTTCATTCATGAGCTATAGCTTGTCACAATATATCTAATATATCTTAACTTGTGCTCAGTGAGTAGATTGAAAAGATTTCTAAAATGATTGGATTAGGTCTCCTTCCTTCCTTCCTTCCTTCCTTCCTTCCTTCCTTCCTTCCTTCCTTCCTTCCTTCCTTCCTTCCTTCCTTCCTTCCTTCCTTTCTCTCTTCCTTTCTTTCTTCCTTTCTTTCTTCCTTTCTTTCTTTCTTTCTTTCTTTCTTTCTTTCTTTCTTTCTTTCTTTCTTTCTTTCTTTCTTTCTTTCTTTCTTTCTTTCTTTCTTTCTTTCTTCATTTTATTTCTTGTATTTCTTTTCTTCCTTTCTTTTCTTGCTTTCTCTTCTTTCTCCCTTTTCTTACTTTATTCCTTGCTTGCATTCTTGCCTGCCTTCTTGCCTTATCTCTTGTCTTCTTTCTTCCTTTCTTTTCTTCTTCCCTTCCTCGTGGAGAGTGGAGGAGGGAAATCTGCCAGAATAAACTAGAAAAGTCCATTCTGTCAAATTGCATGCCCTGCTGCTTCATCACCATTATTATACTGAGGTTTTACATTAAAGTACCCTGGATTTTAAATTGAAAGTCAAATATAATTTGCCACTAGAAGCATGAAGTGAGTGACTAGAAAAGCTGATAGCTAGGCGCAGCATGACAAATTGGTATCTATCTAATAATGAGCCTTACAAGGTCATGGATCACTACGAACCTCTCAGTTTTATGTAAGTAGAACTGGACTACGTTGTATCAGTTGTTGTTTCAGGGGAAAGGGCAATATATTTTAGATTGGCCTATATATTTTCAGAGCTAAAGCTAGACAGGTACAATAAGTCCCTTTTTGATAGGAAAAAACCCCACACAATCAGAACAACACAAATATCCCCCAGGGAATACTACAGAGGAAGGGCTGGTGAAAAATTTTGTAGCTCACACACACACTTTCAAGATAAATTGTGGACTAACACATTGTTCCAGTGTATAGGTTTCAGCTCTAGAGAGCCAAACCCCAACAGATGTATAGATTATTGCAAAAAAAAAGAACCAACCAACCACCCAACTTTGAGTAAGTGGTCATTTAATGGAATTTTCAAGGTAAATTATTACATTGATCTTGGGTCTGCAGCTGTATCAACAACAAAAAAGGAGAGGAACAGTCACGTTTCTACACCAGAAGTGAGTTTATTAATAGAAGACTATTACAATAATTATAGAAGCATTAAAATCACTTCTCAGAAAGTATTAATCAATAGGGTCCTAGTGGAACTGATAGAGGTACGACTATTTATACCATGAGGGAGACAGCCTGATAGCATCATCCTTTAATGACATATCTGCAGAATTTGTGCAGCTGGCAAATGTTGTCATTTGAAACTTACACTCAGCTGAGATCATTTACTAGGAGTTGCCCTTCTGGGACACAAAGACCTTTATCAGTTTGTCTTACAACATTATTTTTATGTGCCTTTATGAGACACTGTGTAGGATTCATGTACCATAACTTTGGCATCTAAAGTGTGGTTCATTGTTCCAAGTTCCTTTGCATCACTGCAATGGAGTAGATGGATAACATCTTTTGGAGATGCTGAACTCTATAAAGAGATTATTTTATTGCAAAATAGGCCTCTGGGACAGAAGGGATTGTTTGCTAGAAGCTAGAATGGCTTCTGGCTTTAAGGGGAGAAATTTTGGCTTCATCACCTATCTTTTAGATGTCTGAGGCTGGTTAAGACAGTTCCCAGAATATCTGCTTCTCTTCTCATCTGTCTCACCTAACAGGAGAACTGAAAACCAGAGTGAAGAGCAATGGTAGGAAGGTGTTCATTAGGGGTAGATGTGTGACACTGGGGAGAAATAGATTTTAGGAAACTGCATCTGATGGGTAGTTGGAGGACTCTCTCAAGTGACAGTTCCAACTCAAAGTGGACAATGAACTTCAGTAGAACCAACACAAACCATGCATGTGTCTCATTTGGCCAGACCAGCAACCATACTACTTTTTTTTTTTACAGAGGACTTTCAATTTTCCTTGATCAGTTGTTATTTGCTGTTCCTCTGTCATCTCAGAATTAGGATAGTAATAGCCTTGTGAATTTACAGACAGTGAACACATCTCCCTGTAAAGATGCTGCCTATAGAAGATAAAAATGCAGAAGTTGTGATCATGTTAACAGTTCTATTATGCAGTCTGGCTTTATAAAGTATTTTTGTTAATCTATTTCCATGTTGGAAGTCTCTTGTTTACTGTCTGCTATGTCAGGTAAAACTGAGGCAACTGCCACAACAATGGCTATGAACAAACCACATATGCATATGGCTGATGATTTTATTTCCTGCACAATGAACCCTTCAAAATGCCAGGAGTCTGTTAGCTGGAAATAGCTGGTATTTTTTGCAACTCACAGAAGGGACACATTGTGCTTTGCCTCTTGATTCTTCTAGTTTTTCTGAGTTTCTCGAACCCACAATGAAAAGTAGAGTGTGATACACAATAAATGAGAGAAATAACTCAGTCTTTGGTACAATTACTTAAGCTAAAACTCACTGAAACAAATAGAAAAGACCATTGCTAATTAGCACTGAAACAGATCCCTGACCTGCAACTGAGGCCCAAAGATAACGTAATGCTGAACGAATTTTCTTTTCAGGGGTAAGTAGCCAAATCTGAGTCAGTGTGTGGAAGAACTGTCCCTTACAGGCACAGCACAGCCTGCAGAGGAGAAGAGGTCCATGAGCAATAAGCAGCATGATTTATGGGACTAAATCTTATCAGACAAATTTGATTTCTTCTTCTGATAGCATTACCAAATAAGCAAATGAAAGGAAAATGGCAGACCTAATAGAGTTTGACTTCAGTAAAGCATTTGATATCGCATCCATAAAATCTCACACAATGAATTTAAATTGACAAATATGTGGACTGTTGCATGGATTGAAGATTAGCTCAAAGGCCATAAACAAGGGATATTGATGGATCAAGCTGAAGGGAGATCCACATTTACTGCCATGCTAGTACAAAATCAAGACTTGTTTAAATCTTCATTCCTGATTGGGAAAAGGGAACGTGCCAGCCCATTAACAAAATTTGCCCGTGACATAAATTGGGAGGAGCTTAGAATGCCCTTATGGGGAATGAATAACATAATGTGTCAGAGATTGATGTGACAAAGTAATAACTAAATGATAAAAGTGCAAGGCACCACCACTGGTATAATTTGAAACAAATATTGAACAAGTATTTAACTGTCTGGAAAAGCTGAGAGAGTAAAATATAATTGTGGCAGATAATAAGCACAACTTGAAAGGGCAATCAAAAGGGCAAGTGAAATTATAGGTGCATATGTATTATTGCCTCAAAGTGACATGGTAATATCTCAGGAGATTTTGAACACAGAAGCAGACCTAGTCTGTACAGCTCTGGCACTCAAAGAATAAGACTGGGTTCTTGGAATGATCAATGAAAGAAACTATAAGAACCTGAATTGATGTCCTAACAGCCAGGTGCAGTAAAAGAAGATTAAAATGGATAAACTATAATGGGATAGATTAAAACCACTGAATTGGTACATGCATTGAAATACTTTCCTGCCATGAATTTAGTAATCAATATGAAGTGGCCTAGAGTACTTGACAATAAGCTCTCCATGTATGCTTAAACCAACAAATAGTAGGTTACCTGGTAGCCTCCAAACATCAAAGGAGTAAAAATCTCAAGGATGGAAAGGAGTTTTGTGTGATGCAGAAAGCTGTAAACAAGAACAATGAGAGGAAGTTGAGAACAATACTATTAAGGTGACTACAAGCAACATTTATTTGCCATATTAGAAGTGAATTGTGAGGGAGCAACACTGCGTGAGTAGATATACACCTTGTCTTTCACCTTCCTGGCACTGTACTACACTTGCAATAAATCCTACTTTTTTTAAGTGAAAGTTGCCTTTACTGGGAAGGGTGATAGAGAGATGAAATATTTGGGACCATACCATCTCCCATATGCAGTGTCTTTACCACCCCAGATGGTGCACCAACTGCCAAATCCTAGAAATACTACTGAGTTATTACTTTCCAAACATGAAGCAGACTAAACCAGCACAGTATACATTATATCCTCCTGCAAATGCTTCCAAAATTAAGACTAGGTGCCTCTTTTATATACAAAGCCCAGATGGTACATATGAGCCAACTGTGAACTACATTTACTGGTGTGATGTTTAAACCTTACAAAAATCTATGCTGCTATAACAAATGGCCTCTATTTACAAATGGAAGACTGAATAAAGAGAGAGATTCAAAGTTTTGCAGCTTGCATGGAAGATGTTTGGCTAGATAGACTTTGGCTATCACTCTGCATGGCCATTCTTGTATTCATCTGCAGAACAAATTTTGCAGCAGCAGGAATATTTGAAATGGCAATTTCAGTTGTGGATGCCTAACTCAAATTCTTGCAGTGAGAACCCAGGAGTGAAGTAACCACCCAATACACCAAATGTTTCTATTGACTAAGTAGAGGAAAAAAAAGAGTAGAAGCAAGGAAATAATTTTCAATCTAAGACTGGAAGAAAATGAGGACTTTTCAGTAGTTAGTTGGATTATCTTTTCTCTTCAGTATCTGTTAAAGCCATTAGCTAGTCTCAGAATCACAGAATCATAGAATCACCAAGGTTGGAAGAGACCTCAAAGATCATCAAGTCCAACCTGTCACCACAGACCTCATGACTAAACCATGGCACCAAGTGCCATATCCAATCCCCTCTTGAACACCTCCAGGGATGGTGACTCCACCACCTCCCTGGGCAGCCCATTCCAATGGCTAACAACTCTCTCAATGAAGAACTTTCTTCTCACCTTCAGCCTAAACTTCCCCTGGTGCAGTGTGAGGCTGTGTCCTCTTGTTCTGGTTGCTTGGGAGAAGAGACCAACCCCAGGCTGCATCTGTAATGCAATTAATTTCCAAAATCAGCACAATGACAGCACAATGGTCAGGAGGCTGGATAGAGTAGTTCTCTTCTAGTCTTCAGAGAAAGCCATGAAGAAAACAAGGTGTTATCTGAGCTATGGTAGAATTCAGTGAAAAGTCAGCATTCAACACTGTGCCATTGCTCTTATATTAGATATGGGAATATGTGGGAGTTAGGACAGCTTCTAGAAAAGTGAATGGTGAGTTAGCATTTGCTCTCTGCTAGTAACCTGTGCTCCAAACCCCTCCCTGGCTTTGTTGCCCTTCTCTGGACACATTCCAGCAAGTCTTTCCTAAACTGAGGGGCCCAAAACTGGACCCAGTACTCAAGGTGCAGCCTAACCAGTGCTGAGTCCAGGGGCACAGTGACCTCCCTGCACACTGCTGGCTCATGTTCAGCCTACTATTGACCAGTACCCTCAGTCCCTTTCTGCCTGACCGCTCTCCAGCCTCTCTGACCCCAGCCTGTAGCACTGCATGGGGTTGCTATATACATTTAGTTCACACTTCTCTGTGCTTTTAAATATATCAGCTTAAATAACTCCAGCTTCTCTGAACAGATTTTAGTCATGTGTCATAACACCTGATGTTACTGGATGTTACCGCGCTGTCTGCTTACCTAATTGCTGAACATTTGGGATCATTTGAACATAAAGGTCATCTCTTCATGTGGTGGCTTCAATGGAGGTACACCAATTTATACCAATTGAAAAAAAAAATGGTCTGAAAGACTTTTGTGGCCAGGATTTCTCGTAATAAAAGGCTCGACTCGGCAAATTGGAAAGTCATTATTTTAATGGCACTGCAGACAGCTATTGTTAAACATGGGGCACAGTTCTAGGGTAATGATAGTATTATAACATTACTTGATAATTCAGCTGTTCTCAGCTTAAATTACCATCATTCAAATGCAAGTGTTTGCCTTGCCCACATCTAGTGAAATACCCTACACAGCAAATGCAGAACAGAAAGAGAAGCTCTACCAGTCCATACACCTAGAGTTAGTACTTTTTCTGTGTTAGAAGCTTCCCATAGGATTAATGTAGTCGCCATTCTGAGAGTACTCATGGTGATTCTGCAACATGATGTATCTCCTCGCTCTAGGCAGCACCTGGATTTGCCTACATATAAAACTGTCCACTGACTGTAGCTGAGATTCAAGTTGATGGACAGAATGAGGGAAAATGTGTAACACTGGGATCTCTAATTAAATTTCTAGTTTGTATTTGGATAGAAGCTTAAAATGGAGGCTACAGGAAGTGATTAAGTGTATATGATGAGCTCTTCAGACTTCTGTTTTGAACATAAATCATGTGTCAGCTGGCATGGTGTCTCTTTGGCTTGCAGATTGTATTTCACAAGACATGGCTGGAGGGCCGAGCCCAGAGAGTGGTGGTGAATGGTGCCACATCCAGCTGGCAGCCAGTCACTAGTGGTGTCCCCCAGGGATCAGTGCTGGGACCCATCCTGTTCAATATCTTTATTGATGATCTGGATGAGGGGATTCAGTCCAACATGAGTAAATTTGCAGATGACACCAAGCTGGGGGCAGATGTTGGTCTGTTAGAGAGTAGGAGAGCTCTGCAGAGGGACCTTGACAGGCTGGACAGATGGGCAGAGTCCAAGGGCAGGAGATTTAACACATCTAAGTGCATCTACACATTGGCCACAACAACCCCATGCAGTGCTACAGGCTGGGGTCAGAGTGACTGGAGGGCAGCCAGGCAGAAAGGGACTTGGGGGTACTGGTTGATAGTAAGTTGAACATGAGCCAGCAGTGTGCCCAGGTGGCCAAGAAGGCCAGTGGCATCCTGGCCTGCATCAGGAATCTAATCAGCCATTAGAATGGGCTGCCCAGGGAGGTGGTAGAGTCACCATCACTGGAGGTGTTTAGGAAGAGCCTGGATGGGGTGCTTGGTGCCATGGTTTAGTTGATTAGATGGTGTTGGATGACAGGTTAGACCCGATGATCTCCAAGGTCATTTCCAACCTAGATGATTCTGTTCTGTTCTATTCTATTCTATTCTATTCTATTCTATTCTATTCTATGACTAAAGAGCTCACACAAGGGGCATGCCTAGCATCAAGGTCCAGGCAAATATTTCTTCATCTAGGGACTCACGCTTCATCTCCTCTTCTGATGCATAACCCAGTCAGGGTAGAGAACACTGCAGGACAGGATCTACTGAAGGAAGTGTAGGGTACTGAACACTGGAAAACTTTGAAGGATCTCTGGTTTTCAGAAGTATATAGGAGAGCAGAGTTCTTCTCTGTGCTCTGCAAAACTTGTGTGTGGAGTGGAAGGATAAAATCATGGCTGGCCAGGTAATCCTTTTTGATGGGACTGGCTAGAATTGCATCTGTCTTTTTGTCACCTGTTTAGGTGTGATGTTTAAGGATTATCTGAAACAGCAACTAAAGTCATAACCACCACAATGAAAAAAGGCTCAGGAGGAGCAATGTATTACTTGGAAAATGTGAGAATGTGAGATTTTGAGTTTTACTGGAAAGCTTTCAGGTCTGGTTTATCTGAACTTATGGGCTCAAAATGGGTCAGCTCTTTTTTTTTTAGTTCAGCTTCTGTAGCTTTATGGAAAGATTTATTTGTCTCAGCACAGCTCTACAAGGGTACACTGAATTGTTGCTTGTTCATGCATCCTGATTAAGGGCTGTACCGTCAGTTCTGTTTCTCTCTGCTGAGGCTTGAAGTATTGATAGTAAGCACTTGCTGTATCATCATGGCACTGTTTGTTTGAAATTGAACTTGGAAAATGCAGGAAAAACTGACAGACATTCTGGCAAGTTCTGAATTGCTTTTCAGTTCAGCTGTATTCACTGCCAAAAGGAGTAGTCTTTGGGGGGAGATCCTGGCTTTTCTTAAACACAGGAAGAAAGGCTCTAGGTGCATAATAGTTTGGGATTCAGGTGCCTCACTGGGCTGAAGGCACACCTGCTACAGGGATACCTGTTAAATGCAGACCGTTTTCCTGTTTGCAAGGTAATTTGGGAATGACTCTTCTCTACTATTTACCAATAAACTTACAAACCCAAACCCAAACCCACCTGCTTATGACTGAAGATGTCTGCTATTTGCCAGAGTTCTCCCACTCCATTTATGGACATTTAGAGCTACAGGAAAATAGTGGAGATAAACTGCCATGAAACTCAGTTTAAGAAGGACATGGAGACACTTGAATGTGTCCAGAGAAAGGCAACGAGGCTGGGAAGAGGCCTCAAGCAGAAGCCCTATGAAGAGAGGCTGAGGGAGCTGGGATTATTTAGCCTGGAGAAGAGGAGGCTCAGGGGAGACCTTCTTGCTGTCTACAACTACCTCAAGGGTGGTTGTAGCCAAGAGGGAGTTGGTCTCTTCTCCCAGGCAACCAGCACCAGAACAAGAAGACACAGTCTCAAGCTGCTCCAGGGGAAGTTTAGGCTGGAGGTGAGGAGAAAGTTCTTCACAGAGAGTCATTCACCATTGGAATGTGCTGCCTAGGGAGGTGGTGGAGTCACCATCCCTGGAGGTGTTCAAGAGGCGATTGGACGTGGCACTTGGTGCCATGGTTTAGTCATGAGGTCTGTAGTGACAGGTTGGACTTGATGGTCTTTGAGGTCTTTTCCCACCTTGGTGATTCTATGATTCTGTGTGATTCTGTGAAACTGAGATTGCTAATCACATCCTTTAAATAGTAAGTGACGTATGCTGAACAATTAGTCACAATTAGATCAAAAAATTGAAACAGGCAAGCTGATGGAAAACTCTTTGTACAAAGCACTTCCATGATTTAAAGAAAATTAACACATTTATGGGGATCTCAATAGTTTTATGAATAAACTGACAACTGAAAAAAAACCCAGAAGTCTAATTTATTAGCTAAAATGTTTCCCAAGAATAGCTTCCCCAGGCCTAGCATGAAATGACATATTGAATTCAACTCCATGTTGAATCATTACTCTGAAAGAAAATGCAGTTAGTAAAACATCCTGGGACAATCAGAGGTCAGAAGCTGTGACCTTATTGTGTTACATGCTTTTTTACAGCTTACTTCCACTGCAGGTTCTCAGGGCTTCAAGTACCTGCTCTACTTGAAGTATATAAAAAGAAGCCTCCCTGTTTGGCACTGAAACCCCCAACCATCTCTTTTTCCAACTCAGTTATTCAAATTGCCTTCTTGTGTCCTAGCCCATTCACTAATTCGTGTGCCTCCTGTGGTGTTAAATGATATCTAGCTGTGTCATTTGCCATATTGTTTCATCAAACATTTTTCATTGTCTGTAGATTTGTCCCTATTTGTAGAATTTGTCAAAGTTCCAGTGCAGACATACTGAATCCAAGTGTCTAAAAATGCTTAAGTTTCTTTGGGAAAATGCATTCTGGCCATTTCTCTTTTATAGCCTTCTCAAATATCCTCAGGGTTTGTAATTCCAGTCTTCTTCCCCCTACCTTTTCTCACTGAATGTGCTTTTCTTTCCTGCCCTTCCATTTAGTTTGAACAGATTTGGTAGCCATGGGCATTTTCTTCTACTTTTACCATCTGTTTTCCATTTTTATTAAATAGTTATAGTTTATTGTTAATGGAAATTGCAAATTGGCCAGATTATGTTTATGTTATAATAATAGAATCTGGATTTAAAACTGTGAGAAAGATTGCTTCCCAACTGCTCTCACTATGCATGGGCCTAGAGCCTTGAAATTACACCTGTCCTATGGGGGATTTCCTGCCCTCAGGTTGATCTCTTAAATACTCAAGGTTTTGTTTGAAAAATAAAAGCTCTCCTTTTTGGTTTAAGAAGAGAAAGGTTAAGGTTCCAGGACAGTAGCCTCAACATTTTAACATAATGAAGATGGGATCTTTCAATACCTAATCCCCAAACTGCTCTTCATTTCTGGAAAAAAACAGTTATACAAGATATTCTGAACTGAAAATATCTTCGAGCAGGCTTGAGAGAGGTTTTATTCTGTAGCCTCTGACAGTCCAGTGTACTATTTCTAGAAACATTAGAGAGGTCTGAGTATGTCTTGTGGGGCTATTGAACACAGTAAACTTCCCCCATGTATCACAATGACAGGAGCACCTGTTCTAAGTAACATTTTGCTGAGCCACCACAAGAATTCAGTGCTCAATAACCCTCAAAATTTCTCATTTCTTCCCTGTGGTGAGGTGCTTTAGTGGCTTCTCTCTGGACCATAATAGAAAACTCTTAAGGTCAATGGTTCAATAGCTCTTAAAGGACACCCCACCCTTCCTCCTGCCCATTTCTTACTAGTGGGGCCTTCTCAACACAATTGTGATTCTTTGCTTACAAGTGTCTCTTTCGATATCTCTATGTTTGTTGTGCTGCACTGAGAAAGAAAGTAAGTAGCAAATTAGTTTCTGATATAGTCTGCATTAAAGTACACAGGGGCTTAAGGAAGGAAGGAGAATTTATATGAGAGAACCAATGTATGAAGATAATGGTGAATAAAAGTATTATGAAATAGGAGATCAGTCTTGGCACGTTTGGAGAAATCTTGTGATATGGGTCAGAGCCTGGCTTCTGAATGGGGTCTGTGGGAAACACCAATTCCCTGCATGGTAACGGCCAAGATTAAACCCTAGATTCTACATATATTCTGTGGTGCTCCATCTCTCAGTGGGCTCAAAATAAAGGGCTGAGCTTTTAGATGGCAGGATGTTAACTGATGAGTGATGCTGAAAATCACTGTCTCTCATATGTTGCAAATTCACGTCCTGTGCTAAAGTATTCTGGATTGTGTCTAGAGCTTGAAATTAGGGGTTGACCTTTTTTTTTCTTTGTTTTGTTTTCTTTTGTTTGATTTTTTTCTTTTTGGTATAAGGTAGAAAGAGAAAACTGGTAACAAACACATTAACCAAAGGTACTAGGAAAGAAGTCACCATAAAACTCTCTAATAAGAGCACATGGAATGAAGGAGGCTTGTCTTGGTTCTCATGTTATCTTCATAGAATCATAGAATCAACAAGGTTGGAAAAGACCTCAAAGATCATCAAGTCTAACCTGTCACCCAACACCTCATGACTACTAAACCAAGGCACCAAGTGCCACATCCAGTCCCCTCTTGAACACCTCCAGGGACGGTGACTCCAACATCTCCCTGAACAGCCCATTCCAATGGCTAACAACTCTCTTTGTGAAGAACTTTCTCCTCACCTCGAGCCTAAACTTCCCCTGGTGCAGCTTGAGACTGTGTCTTCTTGTTCTGGTGCTGGTTGCCTGGGAAAAGAGACCAACTCCCTCCTGGCTACAACCTCCCTTCAGGGAGTTGTAGACAGCAAGAAGGTCTCCCCTGAGCTTCCTCTTCT
The DNA here is from genome assembly GCF_014839835.1 of Dryobates pubescens. Lineage (NCBI taxonomy): Eukaryota > Metazoa > Chordata > Aves > Piciformes > Picidae > Dryobates > Dryobates pubescens. Next base: position 38,346,462 of record NC_071618.1, on the reverse strand, counting down.
CCAGGCTAAACAATCCCAGCTCCCTCAGCCTCTCCTCACAGGGCTTGTGCTCGAGGCCTCTCCCCAGACTCATTGCCCTTCTCTGGACACATTCAAGTTTCTGTGTCCTTCTTAAACTGAGGGGCCCAGGACTCAAGGTATGGCCTAACCAGTGCTGAGTCCAGGGGTACAATGACTTCAATGCTCCTGCTGGCCACACTATTCTTGATGCATTCCAGGATGCCATTGGCCTTCTTGGACACCTGGGCACACTGCTTGTCTTGGTTCTCATGTTATCTTGGACAAGATAACTATTTGATGTTTTTTTCCCCTTCCCATCCTTTGTTTTGATCTTGCTTGTGCTAAAAGATTTGGGGATAAAGGCTGATTTTTCCTGTGTGTTTGCACACTATCACCTATAAATCTTACTTGGTCTCATGATACACTTTTGCAGTTAGTATCTTCTATTACGAGATGAAAGGCACAAGAATGGACAGAGAGAGAAAAATGAACCAAACATGGAAAGGTGCATTAAAAGCAGTAAATAGGCACCTGTGATGGGCACAATTACCTACTTCTTCCCCAGTGCAGGACAAATATCCCTTATTCTTTCAGATGTAACTCTAAATATAGTATAAAGTAAATGGACCCCAAACCGAAACCAGCTGGAGTAAAAATGTCAGTTTATCTAACATGTGCCACCTATTTTTCTCTTCCCAGATGATCTGTGTGCAGGTCTGGCTTCGAGTTAATGTGTCCAGCATTTCTAATTGTGCGAGGAAAGATTTTTCTTCATGTGACACTTCGAACCTCCTGGGGTGTGAAGGGCTGGGTAAATCCCCTTGCTTTGTTAAATATGGAAGGAGGGAGCACATTAGGTGAGAATACTGATGTGTGAACATTTTACTAAGTTCATGTTATGTTATGTGAACATTTTGCTAAGTTTATAGAATACATAGAATACATAGAATAAACCAGGTTGGAAGAGACCCTCAAGATCATCGCGTCCAACCCATCAACCAATCCAACACCGCCCAAACAACTAACCCACGGCACCAAGCACCCCATCAAGTCTTCTCCTAAAAACCTCCAGTGATGGCGACTCCACCACCTCCCCAGGCAGCCCATTCCAATGTGCAATCACTCTTTCTGTATAGAACTTTTTTCTAACATCCAGCCTGAACCTCCCCTGGCGCAGCCTGAGACTGTGTCCTCTTGTTCTGGTACTGCTTGCCTGGGAGAAGAGACCAACATCCGTCTGTCTACAACCTCCCTTCAGGTAGTTGTAGAGAGTAATAAGGTCACCCCTGAGTCTCCTCTTCTCCAGGCTAAGCAACCCCAGCTCCCTCAGCCTCTCCTCGTAGGGCTTATGTTCCAAACCCCTCACCAACTTTGTTGCTCTTCTCTGGACTCGTTCCAGCAAGTCAACCTCCTTCCTAAACTGAGGGGCCCAGAACTGGACACAGTACTCGAGGTGCGGCCTAACCAGTGCAGTGTACAGGGGCAGAATGACCTCCCTGCTCCTGCTGGCCACACTGTTCCTGATGCAGGCCAGAATGCCATTGGCCCTCTTAGCTGCCTGGGCACACTGCAGGCTCATGTTCAGTCTACCGTCAACCAGCACCCCCAGGTCCCTCTCAGCCTGACTGCTCTCCAGCCACTCTGACCCCAGCCTGTAGCTCTGCATGGGGTTGCTGTGGCCAATGTGCAGAACCCGGCACTTGGATGTGTTCAATCTCATGCCGTTGGACTCTGCCCATCTGCCCAGCCTGTTGAGGTCCCTCTGCAGAGCCTCTCTACCCTCCAGCAGATCAACTCCTGCCCCCAGCTTGGTGTCGTCAGCAAATTTACTGATGATGGACTCGATGCCCTCGTCCAGATCATCAATAAAGATGTTAAAGAGCATGGGGCCCAGAACTGATCCCTGGGGCACACCACTGGTGACTGGCTGCCAGCTGGATGTGGCACCATTCACCACCACTCTCTGGGCTCGGCCCTCCAGCCAGTTCCTAACCCATCGCAGTGTGCTCCCATCCAAGCCTTGGGCTGACAGCTTGGCCAGGAGTTTGCTATGGGGAACGGTGTCAAAGGCCTTGCTGAGGTCCAGATAGACTACATCCACAGGCCTCCCCACATCCACCAGGTGGGTCACCTGATCATAGAAGGAGATCAGGTTGGTCAGGCAGGACCTGCCCTTCCTAAACCCATGCTGGCTGGGCCTGATCCCTTGGCCATCCTCTAAGTGTTGTGTGATTGCACTCAGGATGACCTGCTCCATAATCTTTCCTGGCACTGAGGTCAGGCTGACAGGCCTGTAATTCCCTGGCTCATCCAACCGGCCCTTCTTGTGGATGGGTACCACGTTGGCCAGCTTCCAGTCAGCTGGGATCTCTCCAGTGAGCCAGGACTGATGAAAAATAATGGAGAGTGGCTTGGCCAGCTCATCTGCCAGCTCCCTCAGCACCCTAGGATGGATCCCATCTGGTCCCATGGACTTGTGGGGGTCTAAGCTGCTGAGGAGAGCTCCTATCACTTGCTCATGGAACACAGGGAAACCATGCAGCTCCCTGGCTCCCTCTGCCAGTTCTGCAGGCCAGCTGTCTGGTAGATGTTCTTTCCAGCTAGTAAAAATTGAGGTAAAGAAGGTGCTAAGTACCTCTGCCTTTTCCTCATCCTGTGTTACAACATTTCCCTCCATGTCAACCAAGGAGTGGAGGTTGTCCCTGCCCTTCCTCTTGCTATTAATATATTTATAGAAGGACTTTTTGTTGTCCAGTTCTGGGCCCCTCAATTTAAGAAGGACATTGAGGTACTTGAATATGTCCAGAGAAGGGCAACAAGGCTGGGGAGAGGCCTCGAACACAAGCCCTACGAGGAGAGGCTGAGGGAGCTGAGGTTGTTTAGCCTGGAGAAGAGGAGGCTCAGGGGAGAACTTATTGCTGTCTACAACTACCTGAAGGGTGGTTGTAGCCAGGAGGGGGTTGGTCTCTTCTGCCAGGCAACCAGAACCAGAACAAGAGGACACAGTCTCAGGCTGCACCAGGGGAGGTTTAGGTTGGACATTAGGAAGAAGTTCTACACAGAGAGAGTGATTGCCATTGGAATGTGCTGCCGAGGGAGCTGGTGGAGTCCCCGTCCCTGGAGGTGTTCAAGCGGGGATTGGTTGTGGCACTTGGTGCCATGGTTTTGTAGTCATGAGGTCTGTGGTGACAGGTTGGACTTGATGATCCTTGAGGTCTTTTCCAACCTTGTTGATTCTATGATTCTGTGATAAGCAAGTAGAGGTTTTCTTAGATATCCATGTGCAGATAAGCTCAAGCATGAAGATTATGAAGATATATCCCTCCTAGACTGGAGTAGGGATAAATCCAGGAAGTGTGAAACCTTAATTCTTCTGATAATAGTGATCCCCAGGAAACAGCATTGAAAACATTATATGAGAAGGTGTTTTCTCTACATTTCTATGAGAAGCTCTCAGACAGAGAAAGTTTGATTTTATAACATGCTTTGTTAAGTAATGTTAAAGATTTCCCTTTGCATTTATGAAAGAAACAATAGACATTACTAAATTACTATGCCTTTTTTCCACCACCACCCTAGTGTTTCAGTTATGCAATGTATTACTTGAGTCATCCTCAGTCATAAAACTGTAGTCAGTGCAGTGTAGCATGTTTAAGATTACTGTCTCCTGGAATCCGCTGATCTGTGCAATTGCTGTCACACTGGAGAAGAGAATCTTTGACTTGACATTAGTTCCTTGTCCTTCCATATTGTATGTGACATACTGTCTTTCTCTTTGCATTTTACTTGCAGGATCATGACATTTTAAAGAAACAGAAGAAAAATCTTGTTGGGCTGTCAGTCAGTGACCAGATTTGGAAGACTTTCCTTCTGTTCAGGGAATCATATCAGCCACCATTTGAGGAACGGTGGCTTTTCAAGCACTTCAGCGTGAGTATTGCGCGAAGTTTTGTTTGACTCCTCACAGGGAGCACTTAAGCTAGTAGTTAAGATCTCAGTTAGACTTTTTAATTCCTGGGTTCAATTTCTACCTTGTACACACATTTTCAGTGGTGCTATCATCTCCTCTCTTTCAATATTTCTGGGAGAGATAAAAAATCCTATCATTCTCCCTGGAAAAAAGATTCTCTCACAACACCTCTCTCTGAAGAATACAGCAGCTATCCGATGAGTATTCATTTTTATGGGGATGAATAAGGGATCCACAACGAAACAGCTCATCTTTTCTAGCTTCTGTAACCTGGGAACAATAGTTTCCTAAGTTAGAAAACACCGTGACCAAAAAAATCTGAGGTCTTTTTATAGAGCCTACAGTACATTCCTTGTTAATTTCCAAACTCTCGTAAGGTTCTGCAAAAATCCCAGCCAAATTCATTAGTGTTCAGGTCTGCTCAGGAACGATACTGGCGGAAAGTAATATGGCCATAATTCAACGTGTCTGGGGTGGGGTGGGGAACACTTTTAATTTCCCTTTACTGCTGGTGATGGATTTTTGCAGCTTCACCTTTCTGTACTACTGATCCCGGCAGTACCAGGCTCTAAATAACAAACAACTTGACTCGCAGAAACTTCCCACTCCCTCTGGGGAGGACCACAAGCTTACAGCATATTTTAAGTTGCAGTTCGATTTTCTGAGGGCGAGGGAATTGTCTCCAGGCACAAATTAGTGCTACCAGTGGAAGATGCAGTTCAGCTGTTTATATACTAATATGCAGCAATTATGATAAAACAAAACTCATTCTGAACTTCTGCTGTAACTATGGTAACCTACATTCAATGTGTTCCATTGCAAATATAAAAAAAAAGACTTCCCAACAGGAGATTATTTATTATCTGTTATTGATTGATGAAGGTTCCAGAACGTGAACAGTGGTTCATATATTGTGTGTGTGTGTGTGTGTGATGAAACACATTTGCTAAACCTTGCTTTTTTTATTGATGAGTTTTGCCTGTTTAAATAGCATCAGACAGCTATTGTTATTTTTTATGTCTATATTGAATCATTTGCTTCTTTCATTAGAAGGTCTCCATCTTACAAAAGATCTCTGGGAAATTCCTTTATTAACTTTCTTTTTATCTGATTTCCAGTCTGGGACATTTCCATTAGCACCTGACTGAAACTTGACAATGAGTTTCCAATCCCAAGTGCAGTTGGTATACTTGTATCATTTTCATTTCAATAATAATAATAAATCCTCAAAGATTTGGCTGTTTAATGAGGCACAAACAAGTTATGCAGTTCCTTTAGTTATGGCTACCAAGTTGTTTAAGTTAAATGTTGCAAATTACTCATGAAATAAAAAACTTCTGAAATTGAGATGTCAAGAGTAGTGTCAAAGCATAATGAGATGTGTGTGACTGGGAATGAGAGACCAAAAAATTGGTAACATTGGATAAGTACATTAGCAAAAGCCCAGAGGGGCTGCCCTGCTTCTTGTGGCTCTCTGCAGAGATCCATTGATGAAGATGCTGGAGGGGGAAGCAGGATGGTAATGATGCAGGGCAGTGCCCTAAGATGACTAGACCAGGACTTAAATTTGATCTTTTCCTATCAAAACTGTTTCTTATGCAGAGCCAGTTCAACTGTATCCACAGGGCTCTTCTTCACTCATTTAGAGAAACTGAGAAGGATTCACTTGGAGATTTGAACCAATAAATACCAGCTTTGTGTCCTAGCTCACGCTGCAGTCAATACAAATTTAATCCATGCAATTAGCAAAGCCTAGAAAATGGGTCAAACTAGGTTTAAATTTAGCTGCCTGAACACAGCTGAACGCAGTTAAGAGCTGTTTGAGAAACTTCGGGTGTATCTCTCTGCAGCTGCTGGCCTAGCAAAGCATATCTCAAAGCATATCTCATGTTTATGCTATATATTCTATAACACTGTGGGCATGAAGCAAAACAAGGGAGACTGTCGTCAAGCTGGTAACAGCAGATGAGGAGGAGGCTGAGATGCTCATCAATATTTTTGCCTCAGTCTTCACTGGCAACCTCTCTTTGCACACCTCCCAGGTGGATGGACTACAAGACAGGAACCCAGGGTGCAAATTCCTTCCCACCATAATAGAAGATCAGGTTTGTGACCACCTGAGGAACCTTAACATATATATGGGACCTAATGAGATGCACCCCAGCGCTGAAGGAATTGATGTAGTTGCCAAGCCATTTTCCATGATATATGAAAAGTTGTGGCTGTTGAATGAAATCCCTGGTAACTGCAGATAGAAATGAGGACACTAGGAACTACTGATCTGTCAGTCTCATTTCTGTGCTTGGGAAGATCATGGAACAGATCCTTCTAGAAGCTATGCTAAGTCACCTTAATATGGAAGATGGAGACTCAAGACAGCCAGCATAGCTTCACCAAAATCCTTCCTGACCAGCCTATTGCATTCTATGATGGAATGACTACATCAGTGGACAAAGAAACAAATTATCTGGACATCTGTAAGGTCTTCTTGGCCACCTGGGCACACTGCTGGCTTATGTTCAGCCTACTATCAACCAGCACTCTCAGGTCCCTTTCTGCCTGGACACTCTCCAGCCACTGTCCCCAGCCTGTAGCACTGCATGGGGTTGTTGTGGCTAATGTGTAGAACCCTGTACTTGGATGTATTAAATCTCATGCTGTTGGACTCTGCCCATCTGTCTAGCATGTCAAAGTCCCTCTGCAGAGCTCTCCTACCTCCTAAGAGATCAACACCTACCCCAGCTTGGTGTTGTCTGCAAACTTACTGATGATGGACTCAATCCATAATCAGGTTGGACTGGAGGAGCTTTAAAGGTCCTTTCCAACACAAAACATTCTATGACTCTATGATTTGTAATTTCCCTATCAGAAAATCAGAATATTTTCTCCTAATCAGAGACAATATTCTGGCTTCTCTTGTATGCATTTAAACTGGAGATTTCCTTCACCTGAATGCATGCAATTTAGTCAGGTGCATCAGAATCAGAGCATTACAGAAGTGATAACACACTACTGCATTAGCTGATATATCCTGTAGGAGAGATACCAGAGATCAGAAAAAAAAAGTATTGAAAAAGGATCATGAAGAATTATTTTCCTTTATTCCACTTGCCAATCTATTCCAGAATAGAATAGAATAGAATAGAATAGAATAGAATAGAATAGAATAGAATAGAATAGAATAGACCAGGTTGGAAGAGACCTTCAAGATCATTGCATCCAACCCATCAACCAATCCAATCCACCTGAACAACTAACCCATGGCACCAAGCACCCCATCAAGTCTCCTCCTGAACACCTCCATTTTCTTGTTTTTAGCTCAAGACTGGAATCAGTGGCAGGACTTTGTGAAAAGCACATATTGGTGTTGCTCCTTCTGTAGAAAAAAACCCTGGGCCTTCAGCAATGTATCCCACAGCAATTCATAGACAAGGGAAGGCCACAACAACCCCATGCAGAGCTACAGGTTGGGGTCAGAGTGGCTGGAGAGCAGCCAGGTATAGAGGGACCTGGGGTTGCTGGTCGATGGTAGGCTGAACATGAGCCAGCAGTATGCCCAGGCAGCCAATAGGGCCAATGGCATCCTGGCCTGCATCAGGAACAGTGTGGCCAGCAGGAACAGGGAGGTCATTCTGCCCCTGTACACTGCATTGGTTAGGCTGCACCTCGAGTACTGGGTCCAGTTCTGGGCTCCTCAGTTTAGGAAGGATGTTGACTTGCTCCATCAAGTCCAAAGAAGAGCAATGAAGTTGGTAGAGGGGTTTGGAACATAAGCCCTATGAGGAGAGGCTGAGGTCTGTTCTCCCAGGCAGCCAGCACCAGAACAAGAGGACACAGTCTCAGGCTGCACCAGGGGAGGTTTAGGTTGGATGTTATGAAGAAGTTCTATACAGAGAGAGTGATTGCCCATTGGATTGGGCTGCTGGGGGAGGTAGTGGAGTCACCATCACGGAAGGTGTTCAGGAAGAGACTTGATGGGGTGCTTGGTGCCACGGGTTAGTTGTTTAACTGGGTTGGATTGGTTGATGGGTTGGACGCGATGATCTTGAAGGTCTCTTCCAACCTGGTTTATTCTATGTATTCTCATCTCTAAGCTATGTTGGTCTCTTCTCCCAGGCGGCCAGTACCAGAACAAGAGGACACAGTCTCAGGCTGCACCAGGGGAGGTTCAGGCTGGATGTTAGGAAAAAGTTCTATACAGAAAGAGTGATTGCCCATTGGAATGGGCTGCCTGGGGAGGTGGTGGAGTCGCCATCACTGGAGGTTTTCAGGAGAAGACTTGATGGGGTGCTGGGTGCCGTGGATTAGTTGCTTGGGTGGTGTTGGATAGGTTGATGGGTTGGACGCTATGATCTTGAAGGTCTCTCCTAACCTGGTTTATTCTATGTATTCTCGTCTCTAAGCTATGACTGCAGAATGCGACATGGTGATTCTTATTCAGATCCACTTAACTTTATCTGTACCGTTTTGCTCTCTCAAAAGGAGAGGGGAAAGAAATGGAAAATAATGACTATAGAATGTGGAAAGGAAAAAAAAAAAAAAAAAAAGAAGATATTTTTTATTTTACTTTATTCCCAGCCCAAACTGTCTATCTGCTTGTTTGGTTTTGTTGTATGAACTCGCTCTGAAGTGATGATACGGATTACCAGGCTCTTATCCTGAATAAAAAGTGCTGTCATTAATTCTCTTTTGCTGCAGCTATGGGCCATTATTTCCAATAGCTGTAGCTGTCACTTCTAGTACTGCGACCCATCAGGAAATCTCTCAGGAAACTGAAAGAGTTTACACAATGGCCTGGCAAGAATATAATTTACAGGGCAGCAGAAGGTGCAACTGCCTACTGTTCTCAGATTTATTCCTTATTTCTGTTGCAGATCTTAAATAGGCAGAAGGACATGCTCTTTTCCTGCTGAAGAGCTGTCCTCCTGCCACTCCACAGTGAGCTCAGACACCCTGAGATGGTATATTCTCCATCCATTTACTGCTTGCAGCTTGTATCAGGATTGCAGCCTTTGGTGAGGCATTGGCAGGGCAGCAGGCAAGAATTGTCTATTGTCCCAGGAGATCTGGGGGTGAAAATAAAGATGGAAAGCATAAGGATAAAGGAGATATTTGTATCTGGCTATCAGCAAGTATGAAGGGGAAGGAGAGAAGTGAGAAAAGAAGCAGCATCTGGTAAATATCTAGGACTAGATATTCCACAGAGTGAGATTTTAAATTGATTTTTATTTTTCCTGGTGTACTTGCACCTTAAACAAAATCTCTTTGGTCTCTGGACTTTTATATCAACAATATTAATTTCAAGAGAATCACATGTATTTCAGAGCTATCAATTTCTTTACATCATTGGGAAATATTTAGATACCATGTAGGAACTTGAACTGCTCAAACTCAGATAACATTAGGTGATGGAAAGAGTACTGGTCGATAGTAGGCTGAACATGAGCCAGCAGTGTGGCCAGGTGGACAAGAAGGCCAATGGCATCCTGGCGTGCATTAGGAATAGTGTGGCCAGCAGGAGCAGAGAAGTCATTGTGCCCCTGGACTCAGCACTGGTTAGGCCACGCCTTGAGTCCTGGTGTCCTGTGCTGGGCTCCTCAATTTAGGAAGGATGTTGAGTTGCTGGAATAGCTGAGTTAAGGGCAGCAAAGCTGATGAGGGGTTTGGAGCACAAGCCCTGTGAGGAGATGCTGAGGGAGCTTGGGTTGCTTAGCCTGGAGAACAGGAGGCTCAGGGGAGACCTTATTGCTGTCTACAACTACCTGAAGGGATGTTGTAGCCAGGAGGGGGTTGGTCTCTTCTCCCAGGCAACCAGCACCAGAACAAGAGGACACAGTCTCAAGCTGTGCCAGGGGAAGTTTAGGCTGGATGTTAGGAAGAAGTTCTTCCCAGAAAGAGTGATTGGCCACTGGAATGTGCTGCCCAGGGAGGTGGTGGAGTCACCCTCACTGGAGGTATTTAGGAAGAGACTGGATGGGGCCTTGGTTTAGTGCTTTAGTTTAGTTAATTAGATGGTGTTGGATGATGGGTTGGACTCGATCTCAAAGGTCTCTTCCAACCTTGTTAATTCTATTCTATTCTATTCTATTCTATTCTATTCTATTCTATTCTATTCTATTCTATTCTATTCTATTCTATTCTATTCTACTCTACTCTACTCTACTCTATTCTATTCTATTCTATTCTATTCTATTCTATTCTATTCTATTCTATTCTATTCTTTTTTCTTATATCTCTCCTCTAAATTTTGTGTATAAACCTTGGAATCTGAAAGCCAAGCTTGTTTTTCTTCAGATTTCTGGAGCTGAACGAATAACTTGTGATTAGTATCTTTCTTGGGAAGTTTTGCCTTACTTTCTGTTTGAAAATAACCTTTAAAAAGTATGTAAAGTATATGTATTTTTTCTCTCTGTGTTTCCCACCTTCCCCTGCCCATGTATTCACTATTCTGTCATTTTTTTGAATGCATGCTTAACAGCTGTCATGTAATTATTGGTCTGTCTTGATGATTTCCAGTATCACCATGGATTCAGTTGAAAGAATGGGAAAACACAATCTGAAATTGTCAGGCTCTTTATTTTCATGGAGCTTCCATTGATTTGGATAATGGCTCCATATAGCTCCTCAAACACAAGTAATAGCTTCTAGTGTATAGAACTATATCTGTGTTTACCTTTACTTCCTCCCAAACATATTGTATTTCTTTAATAGATCCATTTGGTTCAGAAATCAAAATGTGTCGCTGCAGGAATTAACTGCTACTTACTCATCTAATTCTACCAGTCTCATTTGTTTCCCCCTTTCCCCATTATCCAGTACATTTTATTCTCTCTCTACAGTACTTCTGCTAGAGCTGAAGAACAATCAGCTGCTATGCTATTATACAACTTCTTATTATACAAAATTAAGAATTATTAGGTGATACTGCAACACATTAAGAGAGCAAAAAAAAAAAAGAAGGAACAGAATTAAAATTGCAATGAAACTTTACAGTGAATTTCACAGCTCTTGAGTTAAACACAATATAGTGGTCTTGACAGGTTACAGAATAGATAATTAATGATACAATTCACAGGGAAAATAATTATTAACATAGCTGTTAACAATGTTTAACACAAATTGGAAATTTCTTGAATCAGGGACTGTGTTTATTCTGTCCAGATAATGATGGACATCTCAAGATATGTAAAACTTCAACATTCTGTGTAACAGCAGGGAATGATCAGATCCTGGGCTGAATCAAGAGAAGTGTGGCCAGCAGGTCAAGGGAGGTGATTCTCCCCCTCTTCTCAGCTCTGGTGAGACCCCACCTGGAGTACTGCATCCAGTTCTGGAGCCCCTATTCCAAGAGGGATCTGGAGGTGCTGGAAGGTGTCCAGAGAAGGGCCATGAGGATGATCAGACGGCTGGAGCACCTCTCCTGTGAGGACAGACTGAAGGAGTTGGGGCTGTTCAGTCTGGAAAAGAGAAGGCTCTGAGGTGACGTAATTGTGGCCTTCCGGTATCTGAAGGGGGCCTACAGGAAGTCTGGGGAGGAACTTCTCAGGATCTCAGGTAGTGATAGGACTAGGGGGAATGGAATGAAGCTGGAGGTGGAGAGATTCAGGCTGGAAGTGAGGAGGAAGTTCTTCACCATGAAAGTGGTGAAGCCCTGGAATGGGTTGAGGCCCCATCCCTGGAGGTGTTTAAGCTCAGGCTGGATGACTCTCTGGCCAGCCTGATCTAGTGTGGGGTGTCCCTGCCCCTGGCAGGGGGGTTGGAACTAGATGATCCTTGTGGTCCCTTCCAACCCTAACTGATACTATTATGATACTGCTATGATAATGAAAATAAACTATAATATGCTCAAAATTATAGAAGAAACAGATAAGTCATTTTCACTTATAAAAAACACGAACTGTTAGAAAGCAGTTTCTGTCCATCTAAACATCTGTAAGAACTGCAGAGGAAATGAAATTAACATTTTTTAGGATATGTTAGAATTTTAGGTGTTTTTTTAATTCACAGGAGACTGCTAATGAGAGGCAGCCTGACCATGCAGGGATGTGGTGGAACACACATGCATGCACACTCTTGAAAATGAACACCCAAATCTAATTTTCCTACAGAGGAACCATTGCCCAAGGCTGAGATATAAGCCAGCTATTCATCTGATGGTGTTTCACGTAAGTACCTGACTTTTTCTTACTCTTTGCACGTCTCTGATGAGTAAAACACAGAAAAACAAGCTTCTTTCAGTAGAGCATCCATTTACTTCCTATGGTTTAGCTCATTTCTAGTATTTCATGGCAATTTGACTCTGCCTTTACTACTTTAACAAAGCTGGAATTTAGACTGATATGTTCCTCTTGTTTAAAGTACCATTGCAGCCAGTGGAGCTTTCATACCTTATTGTTTAGACCATGCAATCTCATTTCTCTGCTTCCAGACACAGAGTGAACAAGTAACTCCCACAGACATTAACTGAAGTTACTAGGCTGAAGTCAGACCTGCTTGAATACCCTGCAGTAGGAGAAATAATTCACGGGTTAGTAACACGCTGGCATTGCATCCTACTATGGACAGGATTGCCTCTGATAGTTTTGCCCTTGAAATGATAAGCATGACAGAGTGGTTAATGTAATTACAGCATGGTTAAGCACAATTAGGATAAGAAAGAAAAAAAATAAAAGAAAATTCTGTCTAAAGATGACTGCATTTCAAAGAGTCCCTGGATGCTCAGACAATGTTTCTGTATTCCTTCCAGGTTACCTGTTCTTTCTTCTACCCTTTCTCTGCCTCTTTGTTTTTGCTTTTGAAGAGGCCAGAGTCTGCTCTGCTGAAGTCTAGAGTTGTAAACTTTCTCTTCACACCCCTCCCTTAGAATCCTGAACTCCATCATCTTATGGTCACTGCAGCAAGGCTGCCTTTGACCTCCACATTGCAAACAAACTGCTCACTGTGAGCATGAGGTCCATCAGAGTACATTGACTCCTCTATCAATTCAAGAAGAAAGTTATCAATTCACTCCAGAAACCTCCTGGATTGCTTATGTCCAGCTGTGTTTTTTCTCCAGCATATACTGGGTGTTACAGTCCTTAAGGACTAAGGCCTGTGAACATGAGGCAATCCCCATCTCTCTGTAGATGACCTAATGAAGCAAAAGGCCCTCAGTTTAGGAAAGATGTTGAGTTGCTGGAATGTGTCCAGAGAATTGCAACAAAGCTGGGGAGGGGTTTGGAGCACAAGCCTTATGAGGAGAAGCTGAAGGAGCTGGGGTTGCTTAGCCTGGAGAAGAGGAGGCTCAGGGGAGACCTTCTTGATGTCTACAACTACCTGAAGGGAGGTTGTAGCCAGGTGGGGGTTGGTCTCTTCTCCCAGGCAACCAGCACCAGAACAAGAGGACAGAGTCTCAAGAAAGAGCGATTGGCCATTGGAATGGGCTGCCCAGGGAGGTGGTGGAGTCACCATCACTGGAGGTGTTTAGGAAGAGACTGGATAAGGCACTTAGTGCCATAGTTTAGTTGATTAGACGGTGTTGGGTGATGGGTTGGACTTGATGATCTCAAAGGTCTTTTCCAACCTGGTTAATTCAATTCAATTCAATTCAATTCAATTCAATTCAATTCAATTCAATTCAATTCAATTCAATTCAATTCAATTCAATTTGATTTGATTTGATTTGATTCGATTCAATTCTATCCTATCCTATCCTATCCTATCCTATCCTATCCTATCCTATCCTATCCTATCCTATCCTATCCTATCCTAATTCTATCCTAATTCTATTCTATCCTAATTCTATTCTATTCTAAAACTGCCTGAGCCCTCTGAGTAGTCAGCAAAACAGTTCAGTACTCCACATTAATGATAGATATAAGTTTGGAGAAAGGGCAGTGTGACAGAATGTTGCCAACCAAGTGTGAGACAAAAAGACATTCTCTGAAAACCATGGCTCTCTATAAGGCAATTTGGTAATTTCATTTTGTAAGTTTCATTGTCATTAAGACACATACTCTAGTCATACTACAAATAGGTTTCACACTTTGATGAAGAAAACATTACTTTTGTGGTTTAACATCCCCCCCTTCCCCACCCCACCCCCCGCCAAACCCCATATCGTTCATGTGATTTATTCCTTCTGGCAACATGAATAAGAAAACAGTCTTTAAACTTCAGTGTAATAAGAATGGAATCCAATGTAAAAATAAATTGGAGACAGAGCTTAATTATTGCTTTTCTCTGCATGGTTTGCTCCCTAGCCCCTTTGCAAACTTCCTCACACTTACTTGAAATTCTTCTTTTATCCTTCATCTGGTGACATTATTTACATACAGAACTCTGATGTGTTTACCATACAATTAGAATGGATCTTAATTTTAATGAAATACCAATTCAGGACCACAGCTTTAAGCTATTTGCCAGCACTGATAGTGATCAATAGAAGGAGATGTTGAACAAAGAAGACAAATGGATTTTCTTAGCAGTCCAATAGTTTCCATTTTTCCTGTACCCCATTTTTTTTTTTCCTGGAGGATGAAGAGATTAAATTTCTTGCATCCTTTTAGTTATGCTGTGGCACATATTTATGAAGTTAAAATCAGAAGCTAATTGCTACATCATTATGCTTAATTGACATGCTACCTTTTTCCCTGTAACTCACCATGACAGCTTCGTTTAGCTGCAATGTGGTGACTGCCTGTCCCAGGAGTAAAACATGCAGTAGCTGTGGGTAAATGCCTAAAAATAAAACTCAGTTAAGAACCTGGCATTCACACCAGAACCCTCGAGACCATGTATCGACTGTTTTGCTATTGCAAACTCCACATCACACAACCTTGCAATTTGCAACTTGAATATATACCATAACCAGTTTACACTTGTTTATTTTTATACTGACATCATTTGGACAGTTTCTGCTGTTCTTTCACCCACTGGTGCCTGTCCCTTCCTCATGTTTATAGTCATATCCCCTCTTAGTCTTCTTTTACTATACTGAATGAGAAAAGATCTTTTATTGTTCCCTCCTGAAGTAGTGTCTAGTTTCTGCTCAGTATCCTAGTAGTTCTCTGCACTTCTTAAATTTGCCTGCATTGAACATGATGAGAGAGTTGTTAGCCATTGGAATGAGCTGCCAGGGAGGTAGGTGGTGAGTCACCATCCCTGGAGGTGTTCAAAAAGGGATTGGACATGGCACTTGAAGCCCTGGTTTAGTAGTCATGAGGTGTTGGGTGACAGGTTGGACTTGATGATCTTTGAGGTCTTTCACAACCTTATTGATTCTATGATTCTATGATGAACAAGGTTCAGTGGGGGTGAGCCCATTTAGACATGTGGCTACTTTTTATCAACAGTGTATGTGTTTAGGCTGACAATTTGCATCACTGTTTCCTTTTCATATTTGCATGGAGTTGGAGACACATTGGACACTGTGTGATTGAACATTATATCTCATACCTTCTCTTAGGTAATTTCTAAGTATACAGTTTCATCACACTACAGAAATTCCTTCCTTCCTTCCTTCCTTCCTTCCTTCCTTCCTTCCTTCCTTCCTTCCTTCCTTCCTTCCTTCCTTCCTTCCTTCCTTCCTTCCTTCCTTCCTTCCTTCCTTCCTTCCTTCCTTCCTTCCTTCCTTCCTTCCTTCCTTCCTTCCTTCCTTCCTTCCTTCCTTCCTTCCTTCCTTCCCTCCCTCCTTCCCTCCTTCCTTCCCCCCTTCCTTCCCCCCTTCCTTCCCCCCTTCCTTCCTTCCACTTCTGTTGGATGCATGCTATTCTAGTAGTGATACTGATATATCGGTTCTATGTATGTGTACAAATATATCTAAACATTCTGCATGTACATGTGCAGGCATATGCATGGATATGCTAGATGGCAGTTGTTTGGAAAGTTCCACAATGTTATTATCAGGGATTTCACACTATGAAAATTGAGATGGATGTGAAAGAGGCATGGAAAACACAAGTGAATGAAGGGGCAGAAATGGAGTGTCAGTGAGTAACTAACTAGATAAGTTTTGACTTTGCAAAGCTGTGACTGAGAAGTTCATGATCTTGTCCTGATGTGCCAAAGAGCATTTATTCCTTAAAAAAGGTATAGTTGATGTTGCATATGCAGTGATGCTGTTATTGGGACTCAGTAATATGTGCACAGTTCACTCTAGCTGCAAAGAGTATGATTGAAAATCTTTTATGGCTCATTAAACAGCTTCTATGAACCAGCTCTTTTGTCTGTGTCAAATGGTATTCCCCTTCACATACAAATACCATATTCGTATGTGAATATTTGCATGCCCATGTTTATCATTCACATTTCCACGAGTATCCAAGCATGAGAACTAATAATTTTCCAGTACTCATTTTTTTTTTTACAGAAAGCACATGTTGGAATTGGAAAGCCTGGAAGAATCTAATAAGGCTGTTGATTTTTAATTTCACGATATTTGTGAAGCTTCAGAAACAATAACACTAAATCAGATCCCAGTTTGATTCCTACATGGAAATTACTTCTTAAGATGTGCTAAACAGGCTGCTGTTCAAAATAAGGTAGAATCAAAATCCATTTCTTTGCATCAAAAACTTACCTAAAATCACATCTTGCTGTAACAGTATTTGTAAAGATCAAGGATGTTTTGTTGTTACTGAGTACTGAGTACAGGCATGATGGGACATGAGTGAGAATATCAGAGAAGGGAAGAGAAGGGAAGAGAAGGGAAGGGAAGGGAAGAGAAGAGAAGAGAAGAGAAGAGAAGAGAAGAGAAGAGAAGAGAAGAGAAGAGAAGAGAAGAGGAGAAGAATAAATTAACCAGGTTGGAAAAGACCTTTGAAATAGGATAGGATAGGATAGGATAGGATAGGATAGGATAGGATAGGATAGGATAGGATAGGATAGGATAGGATAGGATAGGATAGGATAGGATTGAATGGAATTGAATTGATTTGAATTGAATTAACCAGGTTGGAAAAGACCTTTGAGATCATCAAGTCCAACCTATCACCCAACACCATCTAATCAACTAAACCATGGTACCAAGCACCCCATCCAGTCTCTTCCTAAACACCTCCAGTGATGGTGACTCCACCACCTCCCTGGGCAGCCCATTCCAATGGCCAAGCACTTTTTCTATGAAGAATTTCTTCCTAGCATCCAGGCTAAACCTCCTCTGGTGCAGTTTGAGACTGTGTCCTCTTGTTCTGGTGCTGGTTGCCTGGGAGAAGAGACCAACCCCCACCTGGCTACAACCTCCCTTCAGGTAGTGGTAGACAGCAAGAAGGTCTCCTCTGAGCTTCTTCTTCTCCAGGCTAAACAACCCCAGCTCCCTCAGCCTCTCCTCATTGTGTTTGTACTCCAAACACCTCACCAGCTTTGTTGCCCAAAATGTTCAGTGTTTAAAAGTCATGAATAAAAATCCAAAAGCTAATCAAGTTGTCCTTGTAGACCAATGTGAATTTATTCACTCAGAATTTTATCTAGTCACAAACATTCTGGAGGCTTAATTGCTAATTAAATGTTCACAAGAGAGTTTTAATTTATATTAACATAATTTTTAAGTGTGCTGGACCAATACAAATATCCACATAGATTTTATTCCAGATAAAATCATTTAAATATGCAGTCTCAAGCTGTGCCAGGGGAAGTTTAGGTTGGAGGTGAGGAGAAAGTTCTTCCCAGAAAGAGTAATTGGCCATTGGGATGTGCTGCCCAGGGAAGTGGTGGAGTCACTGTCCCTGGAGGTGTTCAAAAAAGGGATTGGATGTGGTATTTGGAGCCATGGTTCAGTTATCCATGAGGTATTGGGTGATAGGTTGGACCTGATGATCTCAGAGGTCTTTTCCAACCGTATTGATTCTATGATTCTATGATTCTAATTATACATTTATAGCCACATGAAAATCACCAGCAGGTAAGCACAGGAAGTGGGACAGAGGTTCTTCAATAAAGGCATTTACCTTAGATTTCTAGATTTTGAAAACCCTCTACCTTCCATCTTGACAAATTCCTTTTTTGTTGCTGTTGTTGATGTTGTTGGTTTGTTTGTTTCCCACTCTCTTTCCTTCCTTTGAAATGTTTTGGCAATTTCAAGCCTTTTTGAGAAGGATTTTCAGTGCTGTGTAATTTGAGACTCACCAGTATCTCTTCCTTCTCTATTAAGTCCCTCATTTTCTCTACCTTTTCCTTGTTTCCCGTGGTTCAAGTAATGTGTTACAGATAGTGTGACAAACATGAACTGAAAAATCGCTTCTTGATCTATCTAATATCATTCATGGACATGGGCAGTGGTCCAACAAAGTATTTAGACTCCTTACTGTAATTTAGGCTTTGAAAGTTCTTCTGTAATCTCTTTCACTGATGTTTATTACCTCACAGTTGGGGTGGACTAAAAGCATGGCCACAGGCAATTAAGGAAATTTAGCTAATGGTTGATTATTTATTAGGCCACTGTAATTCAATTCCATCCTATTATGTGCCTTGGATCTTAGCAAGCTATTCCAAATGAAGTTAATTCAAAGGCTTTACTTAGTATGTTTATGGTGGCATAGACAGGTCTTACCAAGTTTCTCAAGGATATGTCATTACATAATGTTTTAAACACAATTACAGCCTTCTTATCTATTCACACAGAGCAGAAGTGTTACATAAAGTTATTTAAAAAACATTAAAAAGTCAGTTTGCCTATTTTAAGAACAAATGTGTTATAAATAGAGAGGGTGACCTTTAAAATGCAGTCTTCCCCACCCCACACAAGGTGATTCTAGGCTTGTTAACAAAGTCGTCTAAATGTTTTCCAGTTTCTTGTGAGCAATTGTATGTACACCACTAGAGCAGATTGTGGGTAGCAACTGCCAGGTAAGTCCTGTGAGGAGAGGCTGAGGGAGCTGGGATTGTTTAGCCTGGAGAAGAGGAGGCTCAGGGGAGACTTTCTTGCTGTCTACAACTCCCTGAAGGGAGGTTGTAGCCAGGTGGGGATTGGTCTCTTCTCCCAGGCAACCAGCACCACAACAAGAGGACACAGTCTCAAGCTGCACCATGAGAGCTTTAGGCCTGAGGTGAGGAGAAAGTTCTTCATAGGAAGAGTTATTTGCCCTTGGAATGTGCTGCCCAGGGAGGTGGTGGAGTCACCATTCCTGGAGGTGTTCAACAGGGGATTGGATGTGGCACTTGAAGCCATGGTTCAGTTATCCATGAGGTGCTGGGTAATAGGTTGGACTTGATGATCTTTGAGGTCTTTTCCAACCTTATTGATTCTATGATTTGGGCCCAGACTAGTAAGCTTTTGTTCCTGTGAGTTCATCTTACATGTGACTGTTTTGTGGCTGCTGAAAATTCCCACACACAAAAATTGTACATATTGGTCCTGACCAACTTTTGCTTTGGGTAAGAGCTGAAGCAGAAAAACCTGTCTCCAAGAGGCTTCTTCTTGCAAAAGATGAACTTGCTGGAACATTTGAAATGCCAAATCGAGCAAGGAAAAATGATATCTCTGTGGGTGACTGTGACTCAAGTCCTAAATTACTCATAGTGAAAAAGGTTGGCACTGTCACTTACAGAAAAACAGGTGTGGTGCTACAATTATAATACTTCAGTTCCCAGTCCCACCCACCACCTCTCAGTGAGAGACTGATCACATCTCAGCTTCTGGTAGAGCTGATGCTTATAAAATAAAATAATGAAAAGAAAAGGAAAGGCAAGGAAAAGGAAAGGCAAGGAAAGGCAAGGCAAGGGAAGGAAAAGGCAAGGCAAGGGAAAAGAAAAGAAAAAGAAAAGAAAAGAAAAGAAAAGAAAAGAAAAGAAAAGAAAAGAAAAGAAAAGAAAAGAAAAGAAAAGAAAAGAAAAGAAAAGAAAAGAAAAGAAAAGAAAAGAGAAAAGAAAAAAGACAAAAGGAAAGGAAAAAGGAAAGGAAAGGAAAGGAAAAAGGAAAGGAAAGGAAAAAGGAAAGGAAAGGAAAGGAAAAAGGAAAGGAAAGGAAAAAGGAAAGGAAAGGAAAGGAAAGGAAAGGAAAGGAAAGGAAAGGAAAGGAAAGGAAAGGAAAGGAAAGGAAAGGAAAGGAAAGGAAAGGAAAGGAAAGGAAAGGAAAGGAAAGGAAAGGAAAGGAAAGGAAAGGAAAGGAAAGGAAAGGAAAGGAAAGGAAAGGAAAGGAAAGGAAAGGAAAGGAAAGGAAAGGAAAGGAAGGGAAAGGAAAGGAAAGGAAGGGAAAGGAAAGGAGAAAAGAAAAGGAAAGAAGAAAAGAAAAGAAAAGACAAGAAAAGAAAAGAAAAGAAAAAAGAAAAGAAAAGCCCATAAAATTTTCTCACCATAAAATATGTTGAGAAAACCAGAAACTGACTTTGTATTAGACTTATTTCTCAGGAAAGGCAGGAAAAGATTAAGGCAGGGAAGTACCCTAGGTGGTTCACATTACAATGTACTTTCTAGAGCCATCTGAAGGATGGGATTCTGATGTGCCCTGAGTTGTTGGATAGAATTGAATTTTACTTTCAGAATAATGAAAAGGCAGAAAAGTCTGCTAGCACCCACAGTTGTAAACAAAGTATAGAAAAGAAATCAATAGTAAGGCGAGTCAAAGCATCCATGTTATGAGAAACAGACCACACAAGGAATCTTCTGCAGTTTACCTTCCTTTTGCTATTTGTGTGAAAAGACATTTTGCTACAAAAAACTGTTTCTCCCTGTTTGTTAAAGTCAGGAAAAACAAGGTGTGACATGGAAAAGAAACCACACTGATCTGAGGTCTGAATAAGCTGTGCACAACTTTCTTTGTAGGCAATCATGACATTAAATAATCATGGAGTGAGAAACAGGTAAGATTAGCGATGAAGGCTGTCTGTGTGCCTGAGGCAGAGATTGTATTTTAGTAACTGTGGGCTAGAACATACAATTCTCACTGAAAGAAGTGGTAGTTGAGAACATTATAGCTCCATGAAGGCCATATTGAAAGCTGTATTTCTGCTGTCCATGTGGTTGTGTTTTGTGAAGAAAAGAAAGTCTTTTGTGGTTGTGAGCTGGTTTTTTTGTGTGCGATGCCTAAGCTGCCCAGGGAGGTGGTGGAGTCACCATCCCTGGAGGTGTTCAGGAGGGGATTGGATGTGGCACTCGGTGCCATGGTTTACTCTTGAGGTCTGTGGTGACAGGTTGGACTTGATGATCTTTGAGATCTCTTCCAACCTTGGTGATTCTGTGATTCGGTGATTCTAATTTTGTGTGAGAGAAGGAAAAATTTGGAGACTTGATAGGGTGCTTGGTTGCATGGTTTATTTGATTAGGTGGTGTTGGATGATAGGTTGGATGTGATGAGATTGAAGGTCTCTTCCAACCTGGTCTATCCTATCCTATCCTATCCTATCCTATCCTATCCTATCCTATCCTATCCTATCCTATCCTATCCTATCCTATCCTATCCTATCCTAATGTATCTTATTTCATTCTATTCTATTTAAATAGAGAAAAAAAGAAGGGATGACAGAATAAATCAGCTATACAATATTTGCAAATAGATTTTTTTCAACAACTTGTTTTCAAACAATATATTTTTCCAAATGTTTTTCCATCATTTACCCAGTTCAAGTTGAGAGAGAAGAGCTATATTGATCTCTTGAAAAAATCCTCAAGCTACTGTAAAAACCTTAAGTACTATAAAAACCTGAAGTACTATAAAAACATATCCATTGTACAGTGAAAGACAATAAAGGGATATTGAAACTGTTTCAGAATGGAAAACCTGATTTTCAAGAAAATCTGGCCCCTCAAATGTGATTGAAAAGGAGATGGATTCCTGAAAAAACAGGCTTTAATGAAGTCAGCAATTTACTAGCTTAGGTATGTGGCTGAAGGGCCTCAGGTGGCTGCAGTTACGTGGAGTAGGACTTCACAGTATCACAGTATCACGGTATAACCAAGGTTGGAAGAGACCCCAAGGATTATCAAGTCCAACCTGTCCCAACAGACCTCACAACTAGACCAACTAGACTTAGCCCTTATATCTACATGCAGATATTGATATAGAATCATAGAATCATAGAATCAGTCAGGGTTGGAAGGGACCACAAGGATCAGCTAGTTCCAACCCCTCTGCCATAGGCAGGGACACCCCACACTAGATCAGGCTGGCCAGAGCCTCATCCAGCCTGGCCTTAAACACCTCCAGGGATGGGGCCTCAACCACCTCCCTGGACAACCCATTCCAGGGCTTCACCACTCTCATGGGGAAGAACTTCCTCCTCACCTCCAGCCTGAATCTCCCCACCTCCAGCTTCATTCCATTCCCCCTAGTCCTATCACTACCTGATATCCTGAGAAGTCCCTCCCCAGCCTTCTTGTAGCCCCCCTTCAGATACTGGAAGGCCAGTTAGGTCACCTGTGAGCCTTCTCTTCTCCAGACTGAACAGCCCCAACTCTTTCAGTCTGTCCTCACAGGAGAGGTGCTCCAGCCCTCTGATCATCCTTGTGGCCCTCATGTTGAAGAGGTTTGAGGCAGGTGTCTCAACATAGCTATCTCATGCTGCTTCATGTTCTCCATTTGCCAGTCTAGATGCACAGAGAGTATCACAAATGCAGATATTTATTTATGCAAGTGTTGCCTACCCTGGCAAAAGCTTCATTATAGACTAGGGAGATTCAGTCAATAAGGTCAGTGGAGCCTGGAAATTCAGCTATAGCAGATGCCACGAACCCTGTCAACTAAGATTTCAGTTTGGCTTCCTGAACACAAGTGTCTTGTGCCACTTTCAGATGTCATAAAATATCCAGAATATTCACATAAAATACAGTACATTACAGGACTTAATGATCTCTGAGGTCTTTTCCAACCTTGTTGATTCTATGATTCTATGAAAGGGGAGGGGAGCTGTAGGACTAATTTGATTGACAGTGCTTCACATCCCAATAGATGTCTATGCTAAAATGACCAAATAGATAATTGGAGCTTAAAAACCTAGCAGCTGTGTCAATACTTACATGTAGGAGATGAATCCAGTCCTTGAGGTGCTTTTTTTCAGCTCTGCTTCCAAAACAGACCATATCTTCCATGATTTATTTCTGTTGTTGATGTGAAATGAAATAAGAACATTTTAAAAGATGGGTCTTTTGGGCCTGAGTTCATGAAGGATACCTCTGGCACAGCATTCTGCACAGTGCTCAAAAAGATATTGTTTATTTCAGTATTGTTTTTTTCTGCTCAAATCTAGCTTTTAGTTAATTGAGTTCTTGAAATGTTAAGATAATAACAATGTGAACAAGAATTGAATACTGGTCGTGGTACATGGGCCATGCCTTTCACTATACTACTCACTACTGTTGAGCTGTTTCTCTACATTAACTATTAGTCTGTCCTGAAATGACAATCAGGTTATCTAGAATAGAATAAAATAGAATAGAATGGAATGGAATAGGATAGGGTAGAATAGAATGGAATGGAATAGGATAGGGTAGAATAGAATAGAATAGAATAGAATAGAATAGAATAGAATAGAATAGAATAGAATAGAATAGAATAGAATTAACCAGCTTAGAATTTACTGGAAAATAAAGACACAAGAAAACCAAAGGCTTCATCATAATTAGGAATAGAGATGGGCTTCCAGATGATATGTGAAATGATAGAACAAAAACAAACAAACAAACAAAATATTCAGCCTTTGTCCACAGGATTCCTGAGGAAACTCTGGACAAAAATAAAAACTCACTCTGCCTAGTGGAGACCCTGAGGCAAGGTATTTGGTCTTTCCATGGCATGCCTTCTGCCAGAATTAATCTTCTCAGGAGGATTAGATGGTGCAGAGAGATATAAATCTTATATAACTGTACCACTTTGTGGAAATTTGGTCTTTGCTGTCAACTCAGACCACTCTGGAAATTTCCTGCTCATTTTTATTACCTACTAAACTGCTTTACTGTAAGGCTGGAAGCGATAAGTTTTTGATGTCAGAACTCACAGGATAATACCTTCTTGAATGGCTCACAGCTGTGTGAATGATGATATTGTCTGCTACTAAAGAAAAATCAGAGATATGGTCAGTGTTTGTTATCATGTCATTTTATACATCATTTCATCACTTGCACTATCTTCAGCACCTAGAATTGTCTGCTCAAAGCTTTTACCCCTTTACTCTAACTTGCTGAGTTACTGCTGGTGAAAATTGCATTTCCTCTTGAAAATGTGTAGCGATGTAGTTAATCAAAGCAAACAGTGATGGGATGGTGAAATCCACATAAGCTAAGGGTCTGATTCTGCCGCCTACACTACCATGGAACAGCTCTTACTGAACCAAGCACAGAGAATAATTGAACAATTCAGATGAAAAAATGTTGCCCGCTGTGCACAGGCATTGGAGAATTCAATTCTGTAGGCTAGGTGTTGGGAGAGAACTTGCAGAGAATTATCAATTACAGTAAACAGAATTGATAAGTAAGGTTATTTTCAGTATGAACCAACCATAGTAGAAATGTTCATGTTTTAGTTTTCATAGACTTTTTATACCTCTGATGTAATGGCTGGCAAGGAGCAACTGTACCTGCCTAGTGATGCTGAACTGTCAGTCCAGCTCCTCTCTTTAATAGCAACGAGGTAATTTTTAATAGCCACTAATTGCTGCTGCTGAACTTTATCTGTCCTGTGGAGCAGGTGGAGAGATGATTCTATGAGAGGCACTGACACTTCTCAGAATCTGTTTTTGTGATAACTTCTTCTAGTCAGTACTGACAAATGACTTTGCTGCCTGCATATATTTGCTAGGCAAACCAGATTTGCAGCACATATAAGTATACGTTTCAATATTTGAAATCTAGCAGATGAGGTCCCTGGGTTGCTAAAAGAAAATTTGGATTTCAGTATATGTTATAGCTTCCAGAAACCAGCTCTTAAATTAACGAGTCACTGAGTTCCTCAAAACTTTCTCAAGTGCTGATTAACAAGGCAATGCAAACCCTTTACAACTTTTTGCCCTTTCCCTTTATTAAATGCCTGACATTTAGCAAAATTAGTTGATGGAATATGATGGGTCTTAGTACGTGTGCTGTGTGATGGAACACGATGCAAAACCAAACACAAAATCTGAGCTGAAATACTGCCATTAGTCTGGACACCCACTGCTTAATGTGATATTTTTTTTTCCTGAAGAAAATTACTCACAGGAGCAAAGTGTTCTGAGAGGATGTGGTATTGCAGGAGGGTGGCACAGGCCCACATTAATCTTTTTCCAATTAGAATTTGGGAACTGTTCTGGTGCCCGGAGGGCTTCAAGATTTCTTCAAATGTTACCTCTCCCCTAGCAGCTTTAAGGTATTTACTCAGGAAAAAATTAATTTTTCTCCAAAGGATTGAAAATGAAGGTGGAAACAATTCAAATGTTTGAACTATAACACAAAGAGCCAAGGCAACAAAGCAGAGCCGAAAGAATTACAGGCGTGCTGGGTAGATAATAAGCAATAAGAGTTGTTAGAAATAACAGTGCAATAATTATCCCAAGTAAAATGAAGGTATATGTTTTAGAGGAAAAAACTAAGGTAAGGAGAGAAGTAATACAATAATATTGTGCATTGATGATGTATGAAGACAGGAAAATGGAAAGAATGGAGAAACATAAACTGATAAGTTTACCAAATATGAAGTGGAAGAATTGCAAAACACATTCTACTGGATGCTCTGAAGGGAGGAAAAAAGCCTCAAAAATGCCCTGAATCAGACAATGGGGCAGGAGCCAGGATGTCTGGTTTTTCAGGAAGTTGCCGATGTTGCCCAGGCTTGTTTGAACATGTGTTGGGGTCCAAGTGGGCCAGGTGAATAGAATAGAATAGAATAGAATAGAATAGAATAGAATAGAATAGAATAGAATAGAATAGAATAGAATAGAATAGAATAGACCAGGTTGGAAGAGACCTTTGAGATCATCGCATCCAACCTATCATCCAACACCACCTAATCAAATAAACCATGCAACCAAGCACCCTATCAAATCTCCTCCTAAACACCTCCAATGATGGTGACTCCACCACATTCCCAGGCACCCCATTCCAATGGGCAATCACTCTCTGTGTGTAAAATTTCTTACTAACCTCCAGCCTAAACCTCTCCTGGCACAGCTTGAGACCGTGTCCTCTTGTTCTGGTGCTGGTTGCCTGGGAGAAGAGTCCAGGTGTGTGTACCTTTGGGCATGTTTGGAGAAAACTCATTCTATAGGTTGAAGTGTCAGGATTTTCTCTCTTCATCTTTGTTGTCACTGGCCATCATTGTCTAGGGAAATCTATAAATACCAGCCCAAAGAGCCAGTGCCTCGCCTTGCTACTGTCCAAACTCTGGGAGAAGTCACAAGCTTTGCTTGGAATCTGAGCTGTGCTTCAGTTTACCCAAACAGACTGCAAGAGCCCTCGCTGTAAGCATTGTAAGGCCCAGGAGCAGGGAGACATTTCTTGCAGGGCCGAGAGATGAACCCCAGGAGGAGCCGAGAGTCCCTGGCACAGTTTTGTTTTGTTGGAAGAAGCAACGATCACCGCTGTGAAGATTGCAGCTCAAGAACCTCTCCGAATAGACAAACCGACAAAGCCGACAAGCCCTGCAAGCCTTGGCAGCAACATCTTTTCTACAAAGCTTTCAGCTACAAAGCCTTCAGAGATAAACCCTGTATGTGCCACAGCAACAAGATGGAGCAGAAGTCAACAGAAAATGAACCTGTGTTCCTGCAGCTTTCACGTGGTCGATGCCATTTTGGTGTTGTTTAAATCCCCACGCATGCTGTGTGGTACCACGATCAGTGAGTAATTATGAAATCTGATTTTTATAAGCATCTGTTAAAAGGCTGTTGCCCTAGAGAACTCTAGAATCATCCCCCACTGCCTTCCCCTTGTGGGCAATCTCCAGCATTTTGCCAATGTTCTTCTCTTTTTTTTCTTTACAGTTTAAATTACTGTTTCTTGTTTCTGGATTTTTGATCATATTGTTTAAATTGTTACATGTTCCTGCTGGTGAAGTATCTGTTCCACAACTGAATATTTCAAACCAATAGAAATAGAAATAGAATAGAAATAGAAATAGAATAGAATAGAATAGGATAGGATAGAATAGAATAGAATAGAATAGAATAGAATAGAATAGAATAGAATAGAATAGAATAGAATAGAATAGAATAGAATAGAATAGAATTAACCAGGTTGGAAAAGAACTTCAAGATCATCAAGTCCAACCTATCATCCAACACCATCTAATCAACTAAACTATGCAACCAAGCGTCTCTTCCTAAACGCCTCCAGTGATGGTAACTCCACCACCTCCCTGGGCAGCCCATTCTGATGGGCAATCACTCTCTCTCTATAGAACTTCTTCCTATCATCCAGCCTAAACCTCCCCTGGAACAGCTTGAGACTGTGTCCTCTTGTTCTGGTGAGTGGGGTAAAGCTATTTTGTGGCTTTGCCTTTTCCATTTTCTGAATTCTCTACATTGTACTAAAGTTGCCAAAAAGCATCCTGGTAGAATTTGTGACCAAATAGAACCTGTAAATAATTTTACATAATTTTACACCTAATTTTGGAGTGGGTTTTGGGGGAAAAATAAATGCAATTATATTTTTGTAATTCCCACCGCATTACCTGAAGGGTGATTGTAGCCAGAAGGGGGTTGGTCTCTTCTCCCAGTCAACCAGCACCACAAGAAGAGGACACAGTCTCAAGCTGCACCAGGGAAAATTTAGGCTGGAGGTGAGGAGAAAGTTCTTCACTGAGAGAGTCATTCACCATTGGAATGTGCTGGCCAGGGAGGTGGTGGAGTCACCATGCCTGGAGGTGTTCAAGAGGGGATTGGATATGGCACTTGGTGCCATGGTTTAGTCATGAGGTCTGTGGTGACAGGTTGGATTGGATGACCTTTGAGGTCTCTTCACCTTGGTGATTCTGTGATTCTATGATTCTGTAATTCAGCCCCTATAAAATCAAGATGATAAAACATTACGGTCAACACAGAATGGTCTGCAAGAATGAAGGACAGAAATAGAAATGGCAACATTTATTTCAAATAAACTAATGTAATAATTTGGGTTATCCTAGTAACAGATTAACTGTGCAAACTAGCACATAAAATTAGGTAGTGAGGATTCAGATAGTGAGTCCATTTTTTTGAGGAATGGTATTGTTCATCACCAAAAAACCCCCAAATTCTGAAGCAAGTTGTGAAGAATAAGAAAAATTGAGTCTCAAGCTGTGCCAGGGGATATTTAGGCTTGAGGTGAGGAGAAAGTTCTTCACTGAGAGAGTCATTAGCCATTGGAATGGGCTGCCCAGAGAAGGGCAACGAAGTTGGTGAGGGGTTTGGAACACAACCCCTATGAGGAAAGATTGAGGGAGCTGGGATTGCTTAGCCTGGAGAAGAGGAGACTCAGGGGTGACCTTATCACTCTCTACAACTACCTGAAGGGAGGTTGTAGACAGACGGATGTTGGTCTCTTCTCCCAGGCAGCCAGTACCAGAACAGGAGGACACAGTCTCAGGCTGCACCAGGAGAGGTTTAGGTTGGATGTTAGGAAGAAGTTCTATACAGAAAGAGTGATTGCCCATTGGAATGTGCTGCCTGGGGAGGTGGTAGAGTCGCCGTCATTGGAGGTGTTCAGGAGGAGACTTGATGGGGTGCTTGGTGCCATGGGTTAGTTGTTTAGGTGGGTTGGATTGGTTGATGGGTTGGACGCGATGATCTTGAAGGTCACTTCCAACTTGGTTTATTCTATTGTTCTATTGTGATGGAGTCACCATTGCTGGAGGTGTTCAAGAGGGAACTGGATGTGGCGCTTGGTGCCAGGGTCTAGTCATGTGGTGACAGCTTGGACTTGATGATCTTTGAGGTTTCTTTCAACCTTGGTGATTCTGTGATGGAATGAGAATGTCAAGCAAATCTAAGTCCCTTTTTGCTAAGGTAGTGTGTTTTCTCAGTAGGGGGAAAAAAACCCAAATCATCTTTTTGATCTTCTAAAAGAAACAGATAAGCTACATGGGAAACTATTAATTCATATGGAGAAGGAGGCTGTAATTATGTGAAAATTAACAACTTGCCCAAAAGCTTAACAAGATGGAATTATGCTAGCAAGTGTAATGCCTAATTTGAAAGGAAATTGTCAATAGAGATCCTCAAAGGTATTTGAGAACTGAATGTTAGGGCTTTTTTTCACATAAAAATCGTGGGTAGAAATATAAAGATACAAAACTGGGAGCCACTCTAATTTAGAAGGCTGATTTATTAACACAGGAAGAACTAGATGTCTTTGAAGACAGAATTATAAAGTAGGATGCAATGTAATTGCATATCATTTAAGGTCATCCACATTGTTACTATCAGGTGTAAATTCACCACCTGGAAATGGTAAATTAGTTGATTTATTGCTAGAAGGATGCCTCAGAGCCATGAACGAGATGTAATTGTGAAAAGGATAAATATGATGGTAGAATGTTAAAGATCTTGGTGGAAGCAGAGAAACATTAATTATGCAATATAATAATAAAAAAACATCTTTCCCCAATGTGTGGAACATCTTTCCACAAAGTGTGGAAAGATTATGCTGAACAGCCCTATGAGGAGAGACTGAGGGAGCTGGGGTTGCTTAGCCTGGAGAAGAGGAGACTCAGAGGTGACCTTATTGCTCTCTACAACTACCTGAAGGGAGGTTGTAGACAGATGGATGTTGGTCTCTTCTCCCAGGCAACCAGTACCAGAACAAGAGGACACAGTCTCAGGCTGCACCAGGGGAGGTTAAGGTTGGACGTTAGGAAGAAGTTCTACACAGAGGGAGTGACTGCCCATTGGAATGTGCTGCCCAGGGAGGTGGTGGAGTCACCATCCCTGGAGGTGTTCAGGAGGAGACTTGATGGAGTGCTTGGTGCCATGGTTCAGGGGGTTGGTCTCTTCTCCCAGGCAACCAGCATCTGAACAAGAGGACACAGTCTCAAGCCGCACCAGGGGAGGTTTAGACTCGAAGTGAGGAGAAAGTTCTTCACTGAGCGAGTCGTTTGTCATTGGAATGGGCTGCCCAGGGAGGTGGTGGAGTCACCGTCCCTGGAGGTGTTCAAGAGGAGATTGGACGTGGCACTTTTTGCCATGGTCTAGTTGCAAGGTCTACCGAGATAGGTTGGACTTGATGATCCTTGGGGTCTCTTCCAACCTTAGTTATACTGTGATACTGTTTAGGTGGGTTGGATTGGTTGATAGGTTGGACACAATGATCTTGAAGGTCTCTTCCAACCTGGTTTATTCTATTCTAAGGATCATCTGCAAAGAAAGCTACCAAAATAATGAAGTTAAATTTGTGAACTAACTTTTTGCATCTGATTTACAGAAGAATTGAGATGACATGCCAAACAGACCAGCTGATGCTATACAGCCCACTACTATTCCATCATTTCAAAATTATGAAGATCAGTGGGAATACAAAAGTGTGTTGACCTGACATTACCTCTATGACAGACCAGAGTCTCTCATCTGATCTGAGAGCATTACTCATCTAGTAACGGCAGCTGAGAAATTTTTTACCTTACTTCACTGGCAGAGAGATTTCATTGCCATAGAGATCCACACTCAGCTGAGGTGTTGACTAAGATGTATGTGCACCAATTGACAGAGATTATGCTTTAATTATGAAGCAAGGGCTTGTGTAATTGAAATCTCAGTGGTTACAGTATCTGTAAGCAAGTAATTGCCCCCAATTGTCATATTTCTTAGGAATTTCTTCCAGAATGATTTATATCAGTTGAATTTGATAGCTGTAGGCTTTGTCAGATGTGAAGGCTCTGTTAACAATTGTAACTACAGACAGACTTGAAGATTTCTTGAGTTCAGAGCATACAGATTTTATGGGATCTGTGATACCTTTTACACTAGGAGTCCTACTAATACTGATGGATTAGAGCGCAGCAATAATTTTATTCAAAGTACACATTTGTGTATAATAAAAGTGCTTGTGCTCAGTCCTGGAAACAACATTGATCCTTTGAAACTCCTTCCTGAAACTCCTTCTTCTGCAAAACCAAGGAAACATTAGCATGCTGAAGAAGTCTTCTTGCTGACACCAATGTATGTCTTTAAACTGAAAAGACTCTTAATCTCTTCTGACTTCCTGCTAAATCTGGTCTGCAGGACATCAATTTATTGTTCAAACAAAACCACAATGAATCCTTTCTGAATATCATGGTTGAATATGACCTTTCTGACCTACGACTAGTCAGATGAACTAAAGGATATAGAATCATAGATTCATAGAATCAAGAAGGTTGGAAAAGACCTCAAAGATCATCAAGTCCAACATGTCACCACAGACCTCATGACTACTAAACCATGGCTTTAAGTGCAATGTCCAAACCCTGCTTGAACACCTCCAGGGACAGTGACACCACCACCTCGCTGGGCAGCCCATTCCGATGGCTAACAACTCTCTCTGTGAAGAACTTTCTCCTCACCTTGAGCCTAAACTTCCCTGGCACAGTTTGAAACTGTGTCCTGTTGTTCTGGTTCTGGTTGCCTGGGAGAAGAGACCAACCCCCACCTGTCTATAACCTCCCTTCAGGTAGCTGTAGAGAGCAGGTAGTTGTAGAGAGCACTCACTGGGGTAGAGCTTGTTCCAGCACTTGGCCAGATCCTCAGAATACTAGAATATACATTTCAGATGAATACTTAGTTTTCTAAACCTTGAAGAGATCTCTGTACAGAATATCTTTGTTAAGTACTGTTCCCCTGGATATGTATAGAAACTTGTTATATTCAGCCAAGTTTTCTTGTCTCTGATCTAGACAGGAGGGAGGTCACCTGTTGTTACCTATTGCCCCCAGATTGATTGCATCATATGAGAAAAGCAGGCAACCAGCAATAAATTGTAAAGCTAGTATGATTTCATGGCTGAATTGTTTGCTTGATTTGCCTCTATTGAAGATCAAGAATTTTAAAAGTAATTTAAAGGGGACTGGAATATTAGATGGTTTGCTGATGACATATTCTCAATTAAATGATGTACAGGAGTTGTGCTTGATTTAATCTGCTTTTACTTGTTGGCAATGTTTTCTTCTACCTTAGTTCTGTGTATCTTTGGCTTTCTCTAGAGATAGTAGAAAAATGCAGTCACTTCTAGGGGGTATAATTGAACTGGAAGGTTTGTGAAGAAACATGCTCCAATTTTCAGTTTTGAGTTAGACTTATTATTGTGTTGTATTTTCATTTAATTTTCTTGACATTCTACTCTGTATTCAGAAGAATATCTATTTGCTTCAGACGAATTTCAATTACCTTCTCATCAGCTGTTTCTTAAATATTATATTTCCTCTTCTTCAGGAGATTTCTCATACATTATAGAATTCCAATCAACATTCCTCAGAGCATCCAGCTTTTTTTCTTCACCGTCCTCTTTCTCAAAGTCAAAACGCTTTCTGTACACAGCATCCTTTCAAACTCAATGATAAGCTGATAAGTAGATCCAGCATGCTCTGTATCTTAAACATGATTTCTTATTTTTTATCTAATTTCTTAGGATGGGGCATGGAATGGCCTTGGACTGTCAAACTTACCCCTGGAATTACTAGCAACAAAATGATGCTGCAGTAACAATATGGAACTTTTGAGAATTTGGATTCCAGTCATCCTAATCAATACCAGGGTAATTAATATGTTTCATGGTCAGTGTTTCTGTCTTCTTCAGGATGTGTCTCTTATCTCTAAAAGGTTGTCATGATCTACTTTTTTTCTAACCTCACTATAGGTTCCTTGCCAAAAGCCATTTGACTCTCTATTTGGCTATAAATTACACTTAAACAGCCCCTATTGTCAGATAAAATGGTACAGTTTTTCCTTTCATGGTACATATAATAGCTATGTAACTTCATTTTTCTATGAACTGCATGGTATTTTCACTGCAAGAATATTTTAACTTTTTATCAGGTACTTTTATTATCCTGAATCTAATATCCTTCTTCCAGCCTCAGGGAGACTTTTACTATTTGCATGTGTTTTTTTAACTACTCGCTCTGTACTTACTTCCCAACCAGCAAGCATTTGGCCTGTTCCATGCTGTGAGTTCTGCCAGGAGATAAAGCACAGCATTTCAGACACTATAAAAACTGAATAATCCTGGCTTGATTTGAATGCCTTTTCCAAGTTGTATACCTAGGTAAAAGCCCTGCATGGAGCTCATCTGACTTAACTTGAAAAATCTGAAAGCTACACTCGAAGCTCCCTTTTTAGTCAATACAGGGAGATACTTCCAGAGAGCTACTGAACTTATCCTTCTAGTAGTACATGGGAAGGTCAGACAATTCATCCTTTGGAAATGCCTGACATTGGCACTCAGCTCTGCACGATGAATTTCACCCATGGATTCTCTGCAGCCTCACAGAATCTGCCGGATGACATGCTGTCAAACTGATGTCTTTTACCTCTTTCATCTCCTGGCCCATTTAGACGCCTCTCCATGTCCTGGCAAATACAGTGAATAACAAATGACAATTAGAGTTTAGCCACCAAATCATTTTGATGCTCTAATAGAGCTGCAAACATTACAGTGTTCTTTGGTCACATCCTATCAAGTAAAAGCCACATCAATATTTCTAGGAAAGATTTCTAATCTTCCTTGGATGTGGTAATTTTTTTTCTTTATAGTACTAGCAGAAGATGCAGAATAAACATCAGATGATGCCCAGTTGCTGTGGTTTAACCCGAGCTGGCAACTAAGCCACATACAGCTACTTGCTCACTTCCCCCTCAGTGGGATGAGGGAGAAATGGAAGAATAAAAGTGAGAAAACTCATGGTTTGAAGTAAAGGCAGTTTAATAGGTAAAGCAAAAGCTACACACACAAGCAAAGGGAAAGAAGGAATTTGTTCTCTACTTCACACTGGCAGGCAGGTTTTTAGCCATCTTCTGAATAACAGGGCTCCAACATGTGTAGTGCTTTCGTGGGAAGACAAACACTATTGCTTTGAACATTCTCTCCTTCCTTCTTTCTTCACAGATTTATATGCTGAGCATGAGATCATATTGTATGGACTAGCCTTTTGGTGAGTTGGGAACAGCTGCCTGAGCTGTGTCCCCCTCACAGCTTCTTGTGCACCCTCAGCCTACTTGCCAGGTGGTGTGAAAAGCAGAAAAAGCCTTGAATCTGTGTAATCACTTCTCAACAATAGCTAAAACATCCATGTATCAATAACATACTTCCTATCACAAATCCAAAACATAGCCTCATACTACCCACTATGAAGAAAACTCTACCTCAGTAATTGTATGAGTTATTTTAATTTTTTTAGTAATATCTTCTGGTATTATGGACTGATTCTGATTTCTCAGTCACCTGATAGAAGTGGCTATCTATGAAGTGCTCCATTGACCCTTCTACTATCAATGCATCTCTGTTTTGATAGTCAATATCTTCTTTAAATGTTAAGTCAAGCCCATCAGCACCAGCCTTTCTGGAGTTTACTGATACTCTGAGAGCTGAGATACTGAGAGCTTCAATTCCACTCTCCTTACCCTCACTTCTTTTCTAGGCATTTCTTTAGTCAGTGTCTTTTCTGCTACTTTGTGTGTGTGTGTGTTGTGTAATCTTTTTGCTTCATATTAACAGCTTATACACCTTTCCTGATGTCATTACTTCCTTTGCATTTGATATCACATGTTAGTAGTTTGGAAGGGAACTTGAAAGATCACCTAGTCCAACCCTCCTACCAGAGCAGGATCACCTATACCAGATCACACAGGAATGCATCCAGGCAGGATTTGAATATCTGCAGGGAAGGAGACTCCACAACCCCCCTGGGCAGCCTGTTACAGTATTCTGTTACTCATGTTTCCATGGAACTTCCTATGGCCCAACTTCCACCCATTTCCCCTTGTCCTGTCATTTAATTTGGCATCACCGAGAATAGAATAGAATAGAATAGAATAGAATAGAATAGAATAGAATAGAATAGAATAGAATAGACCAGGTTGGAAGAGACCTTCCAGATCATTGCATCCAAACCATCATCCAACACCATCTAATCAACTAAACCATGGCACCAAGCACCGCATCAACACGTCCAGTGATGGTGACTCCACCACCTCCCCAGGCAGCCCATTCCAATGGCCAATTACTCCCTCTATGAAGAACTCCTTCCTAATATGCAGTCTAAACCTTCCCTGGCACAGCTTGAGACTGTGTCCTCTTGTTCTGGTGCTGGTTGCCTGGGAGAAGAGACCAACTCCCACCTGCCTACAACTTCCCTTCAGGTAGTTGTAGAGAGCAAGAAGGTCTCCCCTGAGCCTCCTCTTCTCCAGGCTAAGCAACCCCAGCTCCCTCAGCCTCTCCTCATAGGGCTTGTGTTCCAAACCCCTCACCAACTTTGTTGCCCTTCTCTGGACACGTTCCAGCAACTCAACATCCTTCCTAAACTGAGAGGCCCAGAACTGGACACAGTACTCAAGGTGTGGCCTAACCAGTGCAGTGTACAGGGGCACAATGACCTCCCTGCTTGGCTTAACCTCTGAAAGGATAAAATAAAGGCAACCAAAGGATGAAGATTAAGATACTTTCCAGGCAGGTTTCAACCCTTTTATGTAAATCTTCAATTTAGAAGAAAACGTGGAAGAGCATTCTTTACTCTTTTAATCTTGAAATCACCAAACACAGTATCACAGTATCACAGTATAACCAAGGTTGGAAGAGACCCCAAGGATCATCAAGTCCAACCTGTCCCAACAGACCCCACAACTAGACCATGGCACCAAGCACCACGTCCAATCTCCCCTTGAACACCTCCAGGGACGGTGACTCCGCTCAGTGAAGAACTTTTTCCTCACCTTGAGTCTAAACCTCCCCTGGCACAGCTTGAGACTGTGTCCTCTTGTTCTGGTGCTGGTTGCCCGGGAGAAGAGACCAACCCCTTCCTGTCTACAACCACCTTTCAGGTAGTTGTAGAGGGCAATGAGGTCACCCCTGATCCTTCTCTTCTCCAGGCTAAACAATCCCAGCTCCCTCAGCCTCTCCTCATAGGGCTTGTGCTCAAGGCCTGTTTGCCAGTCTCTTATTCCCAAGGAACAATGAAGGTGGTTCTGTGCATTCAGAATCTGCAGATTATCTTGTTAAAAAAGTAGGTAGCAGATGTACTTGTCTGCTGTACCCAGCGAGATGAAGCTGGGTGCCCAGGCGTAGCAACCCATGCAAACATGCTGACACATTGCTAACCCCAATGCTAAAATGCCTGCCTTGATGTTACTGTGGCTATTACTTCTAGCTGCAGAACTACCTCATTCTGCTCTCCCCATATTGTGCTATGCCATGCTATTTTGACAGGTCCTTCAGTATTTACTCAAGCCATTCAATTGTTGTCAGGCAAGCTTAGAGCATTCTAAGGAGCAAAACTACACAAAACAAACAGCTGGAGGCTAAAGTCATTGAATAATTGTTGAAGTATGTGTTTAACAGTTTCATAAACTTATTTATAATTAAAAAAAAGGTATAAAAAAATTTTTCCCAAACTTATATTTCCATTTTTGATACCAAGACTAAATATGTAACTTAGGAAATATCTATATAAAAGAAAAGTCATTAAAAAAATCTAGCCAAGAGTTTTTCTTTGTTTTTTCAGTAGATTAATCCACTTCAAGAAAAGCTAAGGAAATTAAAAAAAAAAAAGAAATTAATTAAATGTTTCAAAAGAATAACTTTTCTGCTTGTAAAACTGAAGCATATGTGAGACACCTAACTTTAAATCCTTACATGACATGTAAACTAATCAACCATTTTTCAGAGATCAAAAAATCAGTTATTTTCCTGTGGGAGCAGGGAAGTCATTGTGCACTGGTTAGGCCATACCTTGAGTACTGTGTCCAGTTCTGGGCTTCTCAGTATAAGAAGGACATCGAGACTCTTGAATGTGTCCAGAGAAGGGCAACAAGGCTGGTGAGAGGCCTCGAGCACAGCCCTATGAGGAGAGGCTGAAGGAACTGGGATTGTTTAGCCTGGAGAAGAGAAGGCTCAGAGGAGACCTTCGTGCTGTCTACAGCTACCTGAAGGGAGGTTGTAGCCAGGAGGGCGTTGGTCTCTTCTCCCAGGCAACCAGCACCAGAACAAGACGACGCAGTCTCAAGCTGTGCCAGGGGAGGTTTGGGCTCGAGGTGAGGAGAATGTTCTTCACAGAGAGAGTTGTTAGCCATTGGAATGGGCTGCCCAGCGAGGTGGTGGAGTCATCATCCCTGGAGGTGTTCAAGAGGGGACTGGACATGCACTTGGTGCCATGTTTTAGTCATGAGGTCTGTGGTGACAGGTTGACCTGGATGATCTTTGAGGTTTCTTCCAACCTTGGCAATTCTGTGTTTGTAGAACTGAAACACATATGAAACATCTAATTTTAAATCCTTAGAACACATGTAAACTATTTAATCAATAAATCAATAATCAATAATTAATAATCAATAATTTTTCAGACATAAAAAATCAGATATTTTCCTGATACTTTAAGAGGAAAATCAACCAGAAATAAACAAAGCTATCTTCCTGTGGTGTTCAAATTGTGATAATAATATTAATTACTTTTCATTGCCTTACCTAAAACAACTTTAAGGAACAAGTGGAATAAATGTAAAAGGTAAATATAGGGATATATAAAATAACCATATTTTTGGGATAAACTAGAGTTGGACTTGATGATCTTTGAGGTCTCTCCCAACTTTGGTGATGCTGTGATTCTGTGAAAGGTAATCATAACTCATCTGTCCAGATGTAAACCACCTTTTTTTGCTGCCCCTTTCTACCCACTTTTGTTTTTGAAGGCCTTTTAAACTTGAGGGTTGTGGCAGTTTTAGTCTATGCCTTTAAAATTTAGCTGCAGATTTCGAGCAGAAATGTGGGAAAATATCAATAATTCACTATTGGATGTAAAAAAAGAAAACAAAACTTCATTCTAAACAAATTAATTGGACAGAATACCTGGTATAGAAGCAGTTGTAGCATAAACGTCTTTCACATTTCACTTCCATCCCATTCCTTCTCTTTTTCTCCAGCTTAGCTGTTCTGCCTGGGAGATGATAATCACTTCTGGCTGGCCTTGAGAAAAGATAAGAACACTAACATTACTTCTCTTTCTAACATTCTTTCCTTTTACTAAAAAGAAAGGGGAGGAGGTTTGGGGGGAAGTGGGTGGAGGGGAGCAGTGGAGCAGCTTCCCTGCTTCTCTGGGGAACCAGAGGGGAAACAGGGAGATTTCCATGTTATTTAATTGTAAATATCTGAAATATATTGTAAATCCTGTATATTTTGTACATATTCATTGCATTCTATTGTAGAGTGTAGTTTTTGCTTGTAAATACAGCTTCCATTTGCTTCCAACTGAGTCAGTTGTGCTTAGTTAATGTGAATGGGAAATTTCAACCCACCACGACAGGTTAAACAGCGACAGGTTTTTATCATCACACACATAACATAGTTCCCTCATGCTGCACTGGAAACAGCCTCTGATTTCCTTGGTGTGGAAATCAAATTTCCATACCAGTTGGTTTAATACCAAATATTTTATATATTATCATTCTTAATTTAAAAAAATATGTGTATTTATATGGTTCCTGTATGAGGCATAATAAGAAAGAAAAAAAAAAAAGCCTTTATTTGAGGCAGATTTGAAGATTTGAAAGATAAAGTTTGAAGAGTTGAGTAGGTAGAACATAGAATAGAATAGAATAGAATAGAATAGAATAAAATAGAATAGAATAGAATAGAATAGAATTAACCAGGTTGGAAAAGATGTCAGAGATCATTGAGTCCAACCTATCAACCAACCCTATATAATCAACTAAACCATGGCACCAAGTGCCCCATTCAGTCTCTTCTTAAACACCTCCAGTGATGGTGAATCCACCACGTCCCTGGGCAGCACATTCCAATGGCCAATCACTCTTTCTGTGAAGAATTTCTTCCTAACATCCAGCCTAAACCACCCCTGGTGCAGCTTGAGACTGTGTCCTCTTGTTCTGGTGCTGGCCACCTGGGAGAAGAGACCAACCCCCACCTGGTTACAACGTCCCTTCAGGTAGTTGTAGAGAGCAAGAAGGTCTTCCCTGAGCCTCCTCTTCTCCATACTAAGCAACCCCAGCTCCCTCAGCCTCTCCTCATAGGGCTTGTGCTCCAGACCTCTCACCAGCTTTGTTGTCCTTCTCTGGACACATCCAGTAAATCAGTATCTTTCCTAAACTCAGGGGCCCAGAACTGGACACAGGACTGAAAGCGTGGCTTAACCAGTGCAGAGTACAGGGGCACAATGACTTCCCTGCTCCTGCTGGACAGGTGCAATCTGCTCTGGGTTAGGAACTGGCTCTAGGGATGAGCCCAGAGAGTGGTGATGGATGGTGCCACATCCAGCTGGCAGCCAGTCACTAGTGGTGCCCCCCAGGGATCAGTGCTGGGCCCCAACCTATTCAATATCTTTATTGATAGTCATGAAAAAGTTGAGAATTAGAAAGCATATGGAGATTTGTCTAAATTAGAAGAATGATTGTTATTATAATGATATCTGCAGGTGTACCTTAACAAACAACTTCAATGAATGAACTATTTTGGCCACAAAATATCTGTTTCAATTAGTGTGTGATACCTGAGATATCCCAGAATTATAGAATCAATAAGGTTTGAAGAGACCTCAAAGACCATCAAGTCCAACCTGTCACCCAACACCTCATGACTACTAAACCATGGCACCAAGTGCCACGTCCAATCCCCTCCTGAAGACCTCCAAGGATGGTGACTCCACCACATATGATAAGGTCCTTGGTGATCTTGCCACTACCAGAATGTATACAAATTTTGCAGTCAATACAAAAAACATACAAAATATTTAGTTTTAGCAGCCTTACATACTTCCATTGTATTATATACATATCTATTGTTTTTATAATGTAATTTATCTTATTTATATTTTTCTTCCCATTTTTTTCTGTTGTAATAATTACTGCCTTTCATTTTGTTATGTTTACCTCAAGGAAAAATAAGGAAGATTAAAGCTAGGCATTAAGTTACAAATTCTGATTCTGGGGGGGAAAAGAATTGCCTGTAAAAGGTCCATTACTGGAAGTCTAAAGAGAGTTTAGATAAATATCTGCCAGATATAGACTTAATTGATCCAGCCTTGGGTAACAGAGATGAGCTGCATGACTTCCTGAGGCCCCATTTGACCTTAATTGTCTGTCATTCCATGCTAAGAAGCATTTCAGAATGTGGCTAGAAACTTAATCTTTAAAACTTGCAAAACCACCTGAAAACACTGAAATGCATCAAAATCTGAGTCTTTTTCGAGGCACTGGATCATCCTGAGTGGTTCCACACACGACCTTTATTTTATGTAGCACCCAAGTATAAGCAACATGTAAACAGAAAAGCTAAAATCTTCTAATATTTAGGTTTCACTTGTTGAACCTGTGAGTTTATTTTGTGCAATGATGTACACTGGCAAAAATACTCTTCTTGACCTATATGGCAATTAGCTATGCTCCAAAGTATGACATTTGATTACCTTGTTTTAGCATGCAGAACTGCAAATGTTATTAATGGTCATAAAATTATCCAACCCTTTTAAAAATCAGGCAGAGTATTTGACTTGATAACCTTCTGCAGTCATGAAATTCATGTTCTCATTGAAATATCAGTCTGAAGGGTCTGATAGAGCTCAGGTGCAAGTGTCACAGCTCTTTTCACTGAGGTGGAAAAGAATCTTAATGAGCTGCTATGTAGGCAATATAAGTATCTCTGACTTCCACTGTTTTCTGTTTTGGGTGTTTTGGACATATTTCGGTCTCCTTTCCCAGGCAGCCAGCACCAGAACAAGAGGACACAGTCTCAAGCTGCACTAGGGGAGGTTTAGGCTGGATATTAGGAAGTTCTTCATAGAACGAGTGATTGGCCACTGGAATGTGCTGCCCAGGGAGGTGGTGGAGTCACTATCACAGGGGGTGTTTAGGAAGAGACTGGATGGGGTGCTTGGTGCCATGCTTTAGTTGATTATATAGTGTTGGATGATAGGTTGGACTCGATGATCTCAAAGTTCTCTTCCAACCTGGTTAATTCTACTCTACTTCTATTCTATTCTATTCTATTCTATTCTATTCTATTCTATTCTATTCTATTCTATTCTATTCTATTCTATTCTATTCTATTCTATTCTATTCTATTCTATTCTATTCCATTCCATTCCATTCCATTCCATTCCGTTCACACAACATAGACCACAAAATGTAAGTTTAGGGTACGTTACATTTACAATGGCTGCAAACAGCTAGTGGGTGATAGCTCACTACCTTGCTTGCCCTTTAGCAGCACATTGCATCCACTGGAACAGATGTCATATGAAAACCAGCACAGTGAGCAGCACAGATACAGCAAGGGGAAGCATATTTATGCATGTCTGGTCATCATGGTCATCTTGGACATGAAGACCTCTCTTTTTTTCTCTTTTGTGCAGAGCAGATGGGCATATCTTTTTGTCCTAAATGTTCCAAAAGAGGAGTTGCCAGAGTGGCTAGTGTTGCTTGAACAGAAAAAAAAAAAAAAGGACTCTCTTAATTTGGAAACCTGATGGTAACATGTCAACATTATGAATTATTTAATTGCCAGTTATCTGAAACATCTGCTCGGATTTAAACTGTTTTTTCACATGGCCAACCTCAAACCTTGTCCTCATGCTAGAAAAACTAAAATGCATCCATAATGTAATAAAATTATTTACTTGTAGTGTCAGAGTCAGCAGCAGTGTGTCAACTTAAGCATTTGTGGTAGTAAATAGTTTCCAGCAGCCACACAATCTGCTCACTTCAGGAGTTCTCAAGCTTCTGCATAGCTAGAGACAAGTTCACTTTCTGCAATGCAACCCTGTTCAGAGCAGGCTCAGCATTGTAAAGCCAGTGAATATAGCATGATGAAGAAAACCTAAATCACATATTAAACCCACAATTTAAGAAGGATATTGAGACACTTAAACATGTCCAGAGAAGGGCAACGAGGTTGGGGAGAGGGCTGGAGCACAAGCCCTGTGAGGAGATGCTAAGGGAGCTGGGGTTGTTTAGCCTGGAGAAGAGGAGGCTCAGGGGAGACCTCATTGCTGTCTAAAACTACCTGAAGGGAGGTTATAGACAGGTGGGGATTGGTCTTTTCTCCCAGGCAACCAGCACCAGAACAGGAGGACACAGTCTCAAGCTGCATCAGGGGAAGTTTAGGCTGGAGGTGAGGAGAAAGTTCTTCACAGAAAGAGTTATTTGCCACTGGAATGTGGTGACCGGGGAGGTGGTTAAGTCACCATCCCTGAAGGTGTTCAAGAGGGGATTGGACATGGCACTTGAAACCGGGATTTACTTAGTCTTGAGGTATTGAGTGATAGGTTGGACTTGATGATCTCTGAGGTCTTTTCCAACCTTATTGATTCTATGATTCTATGAAAAATTGCTCAGTTATGTAGCATTTAAGTTTTCCAGGGGTTCAGCCCCAGTTACAAAGGGGCTCCATGTCCAGATTTGCTGATCTGGGTCTGTAGTGCCAAATCTCAAACACAACTGTCTCCATGTATTAATACTGAGATATGTCTACCCTTACTGCATGCTGGCAGGGTGAATTTGCTGTATGTCTGGAGAGTTTAGTCTCATGGCAAAACTGAATCCATGGACTGGAAACAAATGTGCAGAAGGCACAGGCATACACACAAAAAAGCTATGTCCAAGACATTGAAAATACTGCAGAGATTTGGCTGTGCACTGGAAACTTTGCAACTTTGGATTACTTGAATTAGCTGTTTGAGGTGGACAGTTGGTATAGGGCATCAGGTGAATAATGGCAAGAATGTCACAAATATTTGACTTCTTATTTCTGCTTTCTAACTTATTTGATATAGTTGCCACTTAGTCAACCTGCTTTTCAAGCACTTTCTGCAGAACTTGCATCCAGCTTCAGGTTAAGTTCACAAAAGTCCCAAACAGCATGTTCTTTCCCTTCCTTGCATTCTGCTTCCTTCTTATCCTTACAAAAGCTGAGAAACTCTGGTCTAGTGCGGTGGTTTGACGCTGGCCTGGAGGCCAGATGCCCACCAAAGCCGCTCTATCACTCCCCCTCTTAAGTGAACAGGGGAAGAAGGGAAAAAAAACATAACAGAAGCCAGGAATAAGACAGGAGCAATTTTAATAACACTACTAAGCAAACAGCAATATACCTCACAGAATCAAAAAGCAGAGAGGGATGTTAGTCTCTATTGCCCAGCAGCAGGATGATGGTTGGTCTTGGGAAGCAGGGCTCTCTAAGCTTGGTGGTTACTTGGGAGGATAAACACCATGGACTAATCTCCACACTTCCTTCTTTCACTTCATTCTTATACCTGAGCTGATATCATATGGCATGGAATACCTCTTTGGCCAGTCTGAGTCAGCTGGCTCAGCTGTGTCCCCTCCCAAGATTTTGCCCACCCCTCAATGTACTCTTGGGGCAGGGAAATGTTGAAAGGACACAGCCTGGATACTGGATTCAACAGTAGCCAAAACACTGCTGTGTTATCAACTACTGCTGAATAAAACACAGCACTTGAAAGATGCTGTGAGGAGAATTAACTCCAGCTCAGTCCAACCCAACCCATCTAGCTACTGCATTTTTTTTCTCTAGATAACTTCAGCTAACAAGGAGTGGATACTTAAGTTATCTAAGCATTCAGTCTGAGAGTTGCTTTTTACTTTTTTGTTTCTTTAACATCCTGTGAGCCTGTAACCACGATGGAAGATCCACTATCAATTGTAAGAAGTGTATTCTTACGAGGCTGCTGTTCATGGTAGTGTGTGATGACAAACACTTCCAGACTGGGCATTTGAGAAATTCATAAATGATATGGGGAACTGAAGCTGAAGAAGAAGGATTATGCTTTTACCAAATCCAGCTGTTATTTCCCTGACTCAGAGAAAGAGAAACACAAAATAACTAGGTATGGCAGCCCTTGGTATACAGTTCACTCTCTGCAGGTGAAGCTACTGGTGATTCTGATTATATGTGACAGCCTCATTTACTCAATCTTTTGATACTCATATATGCTAGAGATTACTAATTTGGCAAGAATTAAGCATTGTGGGCCCTTACATTGTGAGCTGAATCTCTCAGACACCAATTAACATTTCATTGCTGAAACCAGACAATTTGTTATTTGTAGCTGCAGCCAAGTTTCTGTATTTGAACTTTAAAGACTTTGTATGTATGGTCTGTAGCACTGCAAAGAATGAAAAAAGGCAGCAAAATTATCTGTAAATAACATAAACTAGAAAGAGCTTGCCTGTTGCTGAACTAGTATGATCCTCTTTCTCTGTTATTGCAGGCTTCATTCATTTGCTGTTTATAGATATCTGCAAAGTGTAGCCAGCTGAAAGCCACTCAGATTAATTGGCAAAACCTAGAGAGACTAATGGCCTTGATTCACTTGTCAACAAATAGGTATTAAGTGCTGTTTGAGATGTCAAAGTGTCCCAGAGGGCACTTAGGGGAGGGCACGGATCTCTCTCAATTCACATGTTATGTCAGCCAGTAGTCTGTCTCTGATATCCTAAGACATCCCAAATGGCATATAATGACATGTGTGAGTAACTAAATTGAACAGGTAGGATTTATACTGAGATTATGGATACCTAAATTTAGATGTCCATCTGAAGGATGGGGATGCAGAATGGGGTTTTGTTGCTTAATGTAGATGCTGTGTACTTGCTAGACTATCTGACATACCACCTTGGGACAGTTAAAATGTAGCACAGGACTTAGAGAAGATTCCTGTGCTTCTAGAGGGGCAGATGGATGTGTAGTGGGATACCCTAAGATGGCAATAAGTGCCCCAGTTAAGTCAGATGTATTAAGTCCAGCATATCTAATGGCAAGTTTATTCAAGAAACAGTGGGA
The DNA here is from genome assembly GCF_014839835.1 of Dryobates pubescens. Taxonomy (NCBI): domain Eukaryota; kingdom Metazoa; phylum Chordata; class Aves; order Piciformes; family Picidae; genus Dryobates; species Dryobates pubescens. The sequence goes on along the minus strand of NC_071618.1, from coordinate 38,301,647 downwards.
TAACTAAAATGATAAGCCCCTGTACTCAGCACTAGTTAGGCCACACCTTGAGTCCTGTGTCCAGTTCTGGGCCCCTCAGTTTAGGAAAGATGTTGATTTGCTGGAACACGTCCAGAGGAGGGCAACAAAGCTGCTGAGAGGTTTGGAGCACAAGCCCTGTGAAGAGAAGCTGAGGGAGCTGGGGTTGCTTAGCCTGGAGAAGAGGAGGATCAGAGGAGACCTTCTTGCTGTCTACAGTTCCCTGAAGGGAGGTTGTAGCCAGGTGGGGGTTGGTCTCTTCTCCCAGGCAACCAGCACCAGAACAAGAGGACACAGTCTCAAGTTGTGCCAGGGGATGTTCAGACTGGATGTTAGAAAGAAGTTCTTCATAGAAAGAGTGATTGGCCATTGGAATGGTCTGCTCAGGGAGGTGGTACAGTCACCATCATGGGAGGTGGTGGAGTCACCATCACTGGAGGTGTTTAGGAAGTGACTGGATGGGGTGCTTGGTGCCATTAGATGGTGTTGGATGATAGGTTGGAATTGATGATCTCAAAGGTCTTTTCCAACCTGGTTAATTCTATTCTATTCTATTCTATTCTATTCTATTCTATTCTATTCTATTCTATTCTATTCTATTCCATATTAAAATTTTGTCAGTAGAAAAAATGTCTTTAGTTGTATTTGTATTTCTCTTTTGTCTATGAATTTGTTCATCCCTGTGTTTTAATGGTTTATTTTACATGTGTTTGTCTCTTTTCCCATTAAAATATAAATGAGATTATTATTTTCATGTGAACATACTCTGTTTAAGTATGAAGATTCTTCAGGCATATTGCCATATTTGTGCTGCATCAAATGTCATATGACACAGTAGAAAATTTCTTGCAACAGCTTACTTATTTGTGGATTAGTACAGCATTGTCAAGGCACACTAAAATATTCTATTCACATTTTTACCAGTGAAAAGCACGTGTGATCCTTGGAAATGGGGAAAATATCATGCAGATGGCCATGCTGGATGGCAAAAGGTGCTGTTGGAGGGGTTCTCATGCAAGGAAAGGATAATCAGCTTTTTGATACACCATTTCAAAATGCCTGAGTAGCTGTATTCCAGGAGGGTTTGGTCTTTGTTCCCAGTGATCCTCTTAGTTGTCAATAAACCAAAGTTCATAAAAGCATGATATCAAATATGGCAAATGTCCCCCATTGCACATATCTGATGCTGTGAACCTTTGTGGGGAAGTTTTTACTGTTGTTTGTATAACTCCTGAACATGTACAGATAACTTGGCAGCTGTGTATCAGTCATGCAGTGTCCTCTTGATAGTTCATCAGTCAGCCAAGAAAGCCCTGTCATCAATATCAAAAAAGAGGAATTTTTAACAGTCAAAGATATTTTCACTCCCTTTGATAAAATATATTATCTGTCAACTTGCCTCTAGAAATGGGCAGCTGTTCCAAGCTGTGAATACTCTAAAAAAATTCAAATATTAGAAGACAAGAAGAAGGAAGGAAGGAAGGAAGGAAGGAAGGAAGGAAGGAAGGAAGGAAGGAAGGAAGGAAGGAAGAAAGGAAGAAAGAAAGAAAGAAAGAAAGAAAGAAAGAAAGAAAGAAAGAAAGAAAGAAAGAAAGAAGGAAGGAAGGAAGGAAGGAAGGAAGGAAGGAAAGAAAGAAGGAAGGAAGGAAGGAAAGAAAGAAAGAAGGAAAGAAGGAAAGAAAGAAAGAAGGAAAGAAAGAAAGGAAGGAAGAAAGGAAGGAAGAAAGGAAGGAAGAAAGAAAGGAAGAAGGAAAGAAAGGAAGGAAGGAAGGAAGGAAGGAAGGAAGAAAGAAAAAGAAAGAAAGAAAACAACCTCAACATTAAAATACATTGTTACTTTTTCAAAAGCTATCCCTCCTCCCTTTTAGGGGAAAGTAAATCCTTAAATCTCATGAGATTGCTAGACAATGACCAGATAATAGCTCATTCATAGGCAGTGCTGCTAGTTTGAGTGTTTCCTGTGATATAGCAAAGTCCTCAGTTTCTAGGCATGAAGTCTTTGAATAGATCTGTTCCAGAAAATAAACATGTTCTCAAAAAAAAAACCCCAAAGCCAAAGCCAAACTCAAACAAACCAACCTCCACCCCCACCTCCAACAAACAAAAAACCCCCAAACAAACAAAAAACCCCAAACAAACAAACAAACAAAAAACCCCAAAACCAAAACCCTTTTACTTGCTTATACTAAGATCTGGAAGTGTGGCAATAGCAGCCAAAAATTATACTACATATTTAAATTCGTTCATGTGAAGCCCCAGATCAGTGGATGCTGATGCACAGCATATGCCCACAAAGCCCATAGTGTGAAGTGTATTCTGCTCTCAAAGCATAATTGCCTTGTGAAATGTATGGGTGACAGGGACAAAGGGAAGAGGAACAGAAGATCGATTTTCCACGTTAGTGTAGTCCATCTCTCTTCAGAAGTATTTTGACACAGCAGGTGTTTTTAAACCACTGTGACTAAGGGCTGTAAATACCTTTTAGCATGTCCATGACACACTTTAATAAAAAAGCAGTGTGTCTTGCCTTCAGGGTGATGGACTTCCCTGCTGTCAGCCTCCCAGTTCTCTTGGTTCTTTGTCAGTTCTCTTTTAAACTAGGACACCTATTGTATAGCTGGGTATAAAGAGGGGAATACGTTTCATCTTTTATAAGGAAGACCAAGAGGTAGAGTCAAAGACAAGAATAACTAAAAGATGTTTTGTCTTATGATGAATAAGAATTAGATCCCAGTATCATATTGTCAAGCTGCACCACAACTATTCCTTTATTTAGTTTTTGTGCTGTAGCACAAGACTTCAAATCCTATTTATCCTTAACTTCAAGGGTAAATGCTTTCTTTATGAGCAGAAAGAACAAACCTAAACCAAACGTCACATGCATTTGGAAATCCACAACAAATTTTATAATGAGTGTAGACTCTCAAGGTGGAGATATTTGAAGTCATAGTGAGAAAAGAAGAAGGCAACTTACATGTGACATCCAGGAGGAAATGTCTTCCCCTTCTCTCCCCACCTTTCTTTTGTTTGTGTTGTCCAAACTAAAAAGCAAACTGTATGACACAGAATTTGTGAGCACAGATTCTGAATGCATTAGGTGGGTTAATTCCCTGGAGCAGTCGGTATTCTCTAGTAAGAAAAGATATTGAAAAGGCTATTTTTTGCTTCAGTGCGTGGGTGGGATGAAAATATTCAAGGGTTCAACTTTTATAGCATATTTTTTTGTGTGCTGAAACCGAAATGAAACATGGCAATATTGTGTGTTTTACACTTGCAGTAATACGCTGGTGCAAGGTTAAGTTGTGCTCATGCACTTATAATTTCAGCCAGATATGAGTCATTAAAAGCCTGGTTATTTTTTAGCTGGTGTACTTTTTCTTACAGCAAAGGCATATATTCTGTAGTTCAGTACACTAGCTCTAAAGAAAGTGGAACGCTTTAATTATTGTGGAAGAGTGGGTGTTAGACAAAGCTACAGTTTGCTAACAAAATTTAATGATAACTCAACGTTGGGAGGCATTTTCAGTGCAGCAGAGGACTGGGATTTTAAGCAACAACAACAACAAAAAAATAGATTGCAGTGTCTTGAGACCGGGAACAATAGAAATGAGATTAAATTTAATTGAACAAAGTATGAGCTCCTGATTTTAGGGAATAATGATGGGAACAGAGCGGGGGGAGGAATGTGTATGTGTCATATATTAGAAGCAGAGGCAGATGAGAAAAATCCTTGTGTACCAGCTGAACAGTATGAATGTGCTGCTGGTCTGCTGCATCTGTCAAAAGAGTCGAATCAGTTTGGGAATAAACAAGGGAAAACAAAGACCAGAGACACCTAATGCAGTGATGCTTTGCACTTATGAGACCTCCTTTAGAAATTTTGGACACCTGCCTTCAAGAAATCTACAATTGAAATGGCACGGAGGCATAGATGTCCTACAAATATATTAATGTAAGTGTACATTTTGTTTTAAGGGAAGAGGTGAATAGAGCTAGGTTTCTTTAGCCTGCTGATCTTACTGAACACAGAAAGTATGAAGGACATGTTGCTGTCTGTAAGGATACCACAATTCAAAACTCCAGACTATAAACATTATTGAAATCAGGAGACCATGTCAGCAGAAGAACAAATGTACATAAACTAGCCATGAATACATTTATCCTGGCAGATAAAGAAAAAATAAAGAAAACTGACACATGGTGCTCAGGAGCAGGTTTCCCACAGCAGTCACAGAAACAGAAAGAAAACATAAGTATTTTAATTTGAGATGTGATATTATTATAAGCACATGATGTACTGTCTTGTTTTCAACAGCAGAAAACTGGACATACAGAGCCAATAAGTCCTTCTCAGTCACACATGGGTTTTTGGGGAGGTGGCTTTCTATGCTAATGATCAGAAAGCATATAAAGAGCTTTGTAGTACAAGGGAGTGGTGTTGATTTTGTGTGTGTGTGTTAGAGACAAGCTCTTGAAAATAGTTAACTGACCACTTTGTAATTCAATGTGAAGGTGAGGGGTTTGGAGCACAAGCCCTGTGAGGAGAGGCTGAGGGAGCTGGGATTGTTTAGCCTGGAGGCTCAGGGGAGACCTTCTTGCTGTCTACAGCTACCTGAAAAGAGGTTGTAGCCAGGTGGGGGTTGATCTCTTCTCCCAGGCAACCAACACCAGAACAAGAGGACAGAGTCTCAAGCTGCACCAGGGAAGGTGCAAGGAAGAAATTTTTCATAGAGAGAGTGATTGGCTATTGGAATGTGCTGCCTGGGGAGGTGGTGGAGTCACCATCACTGAGGGTGTTTAGCAGGAGACTTGATGGGGTGCTTGGTTGCATGGTTTAGTTGATTAGATGGTGTTGGATGATAGGTTGGACTCGATGATCTCAGAGGTCTTTTCCAACTTCATTCATTCTATTCTATTCTATTCTATTCTATTCTATTCTATTCTATTCTATTCTATTCTATTCTATTCTCATGAACAGCAACTGCTTTCAGAAATGGTCTCAAATGCCTTCAGTAAAACATGCTGTGTTCACTGGTAGATAAAAGTATCCTTCCCAACTTCACCAAGCAGTTCAGAATGGATTTGCTTGAGTGATCTTTTGATCTTTCCTTTCATTATTTATTAGTTTCTCAGCATTTTTCTCGTACATAAATGATCAGTTTTGATTATATTTTTTTTCTTCGCTGTTGTCAAAACATATTAGCTAGTAAGGAACCTGGATCTTGAGATTGGAAAAATATACACACACTCTTAATGATTCCCAGTTTAGAACTACATTTGAGACTTGTCTATTAGTTAATTTTTGAATCATTTTATGTCTTGCATTGTTATTATATATTGTGTAATTTCTTAATACTGAAGGAATATAGGACCAAATAAATTTCTTGACTGAAATCTGGCAATGTATGAATAACCTTGTACCTCTGTTATAAAAAATTAATATCTCTTTAATTTGACAACTTTTTTTTGTCCATAAACCATAGAATCATAGAATTGGCATCCCTTCCCTCCAGTGTGTCTGCTGTACCACACAGCTTGTTGTCCTCAGAAAACTTGCTGAGGGTGCACTCAGTGCCACTGTCCATGGTACCAACGAAGATGTTAAACAAGACTGGTCTCAGCACTGATCCCTGAGGGACTTGACTTGTCACTAGCCTCCACTTGGCCATGGACACATTGACAGCCACCCTTTGGGTGCAGCCATCAAGCCAGTTCTTTATCCGAATGCTCCATCCATCAAACCCATACTGCACCAGCTTGGAGACCAGGATGTCATGTGGGACAGTGCCAAAGGTTTTGCTCAGGTCCAGGTAAATGATGTCAGTTGCTCAGCCTTCATCTATTAATGTTGTGACATTTCATAGAAGGCCACCAGGTTTGTCAGGCAGGATTTGCCCTTGGTGAAGCCATGTTGATGGTACCCAACCATCTTTTTGTTATTCTTCTGTCTCAGCAGTGTCTCCAGGAGGATCTGCTCCATGATCTTACCTGGCACAGAGGTGAGACTGACTGGCCTGTAGTTTGCTGGGTCATCCTTCATTCCCTTTTTGAAAATGGGAGTTATGTTTCCCCTTTTCCAGACAGATGTTAGATTATTTTATGTCATGTAGGTGATTTTAAATATTATACCCTCTATTATTCATTAGTCAGTTTCACTATCTTATGGTCCTTCCCCCCCCCCCAAGACTCCTATCAGAAGGACAGACTAATGTTTACCTAGACTACCTCATTTACTTTGGAAGCAAAGTACTGACATAACTCTCCTCTCCACCCTATGCTCAGAACCTCTCTCCACAATCCAAGATTTGTTACAAATAATAACAAATGGTGTATTAAAGCATTTCTTCGAACATTCCTAGGTGCATTTTTAAACAAAAGACTCTTAGACTTAATAGCTGCTATTTGGCATACATTGTCTTTGTTATTTTAAGTGTAGCATTCATCACCATCTCTGTTTAATATGACTACATCTGCTTTTTCCTGGAGCTGAAATATTTATTCAACATTTCAATCTCCTCTGCATTATTTTGACAGCTGCATCCTTTCCATTTAACAATGGACAAACACTACTGTAAGGTTGGTATTCTCCCAGATATATTTCATGCTGTTTTCAGTCTACTAAACTAAGATAGCTGAAACCAGGACACTTCTATATCCTTCTGTTTTCAGCAGAACTTTTTTATCATTTCTAGGTGTACCTTAAATTCCATTGACCTAATTTATTCAGATCAGATTCTCCCTTCTGTCCCTACCCAACCTGTTTGTACCTGAAATTTCACATTGCCTTTTTTTCTCTTTTAATGTGCAGAATGTAATCATAGAATCAGTCAGGGTTGGAAGGGACCACAAGGATCAGCTATTTCTAACCCTCCTGCCATGGGCAGGGACACCTCACACTACATCAGGCTGGCCAGAGCCTCATCCATCCTGCTCTTAAACACCTCCAGGGACGGGACCTCAACCACCTCCCTGGACAACCCATTCCAGGGCTTCTCATGGTGAAGAACTCACATCCAGCCTGAATCTCCCCACCTCCAGCTTCATTCCATTCCCCCTAGTCCTATCACTACCTGATATCCTGAGAAGTCCCTCCCCAGCCATCCTGTAGGCCCCCTTCAGATACTGGAAGGCCACAATTAGGTCACCTGGGTCACCAGAACAGCCCCAACTCTTTCAGTCTGTCCTCATAGGAGAGGTGCTCCAGCCCTCTAATCATCCTCATGGCCCTAATATTCTCATGGCCATATACTTTGTATTGATTGCAGTTCTTAGAGAAACTCCTAAAACGCTTTTAAATATCTTTATTATTTTTAACATCTTTTTTTCCCCCTTTTAATTTCTTCCTACTATTGATTAGGTACAAACTTGCATTTATTTGTCTGAAAGTGGTTAACTGGAACCATTGCTGGTTATGTTGCACCCTATCTGCATGAAACAAAGGTTACCTAGTTCTCATTTTCATTTAAGAAATCATTAACTTTTAGTCCTGGACTCAATTCTGATTTAGCTGTCAGGATGACAGCTAGTACAAAAGTCTCAAAGGAGAGACATAAAACTTTTTGATTTAGGAAATTTTTATCAATCATTTTTTTCAGAATTTCAAAGGTATTTTATTATTGGAAATGTCAAGTCTGTAGATCTATGTCTTTCAACCTGATATTCACCAGTGAAAAAGGTAGTGTTTTGGGTTTTTTTTAAAGAGAAGCTCATACAGTACAGAAACTCTTTTCTTCCTCTCCATAGTCATTGAAGTAGAGCTTTAAGGGATAGGTCATCCTCTTCCTTAGAGTAATTTGATGGTATGTAGCTTCCTGAAACTAATTGCCCTTGTATTGGGAGATTGATCTGTAAACACTGAGAGCATTTATTCCTGGCCAGGCTGGCAGCCTGTAACTTGGAGAGTAGCACTCTGTGCTGGGTTAGGAACTGGCTGGAGGGATGAGCCCAGAGAGTGGTGGTGAATGGTGCCACATCCAGCTGGCAGCCAGTCACTAGTGGTGTGCCCCAGGGATCAGTGCTGGGCCCCTTCCTGTTCAATATCTTTATTGATGATCTGGATGAGGGGATTGAGTCCATCATCAGTAAATTTGCAGATGACACCAAGTTGGGAGCAGGTGTTGGTCTGTTAGAGGGTAGAAGGGCTCTCCAGAGGGTGCTTGACAGGCTGGACAGATGGGCAGAGTCCAACATGATGACATTCAACAAGTCCAAGTGTTGGGTGCTGCACTTTGGCCACAACAACTCCATGCAGTGCTACAGGCTGGGGTCGGAGTGGCTGGAGAGCAGCCAGACAGAAAGGGACCTGGGGATACTGATTGACAGCTGGCTGAACATAAGCCAGCAGTGTGCCCAGGTGGCCAAGAAGGCCAATGGCATCCTGGCCTGGATCAGGAAGAGTGTGGCCAGCAGGAGCAGGGAAGTCATTCAGCCCCTGTACTCAAGCACTAGTTAGGCCACACCTCGAGTCTTGTGTCCAGTTCTGGGCCACTCAAGTTAGGAAAGACATTGAGACTCTTGAACATGTCCAGAGAAGGGCAACGAGGCTGGTGAGAGGCCTCAAGTACAAGCCCTATGAGGAGAGGCTGAGGGAGCTGGGATTGTTTGGCCTGGAGAAGAGGAGGCTCTGGGGAGACCTTCTTGCTCTCTACAACTACCTGAAGGGAGGTTGTAGCCAGGAGGGGGTTGGTCTCTTCTTCCAGGCAACCAGCACCAGAACAAGAGGACACAGTCTCAAGCTGCTCCAGGGGAAGTTTAGGCTTGAGGTGAGGAGAAAGTTCTTCACTGAGAGAGTCGTTCATCATTGGAATGGGCAGCCCAGGGAGGTGGTGGAGTCACCATCCCTGGACGTGTTTGGAGGGGACTGGACGTGGCACTTAGTGCCATGGTTTAGTAGTCCTGAGGTCTGTGGTGACAGGTTGGACTTGACAATCTTTGAGGTCTTTTCCAACATTATTGATTCTATGATTCTATGATACATATTTGTTGGAGGGTTGAAATCAGCTGTTGCCACATGCTGAGTCTTCTCTTGCCATTGTTTTTCCTAAATTGCTTAGAACAAGACAGTTTAATATTCCTACCTACTCCTACAGAAATCTTCCTTTAAGTTCCAGTAATATCAAACAGGACACATTTGTTCTCATAGTACAAGCAGTTCCTACTCCTCCTGTTTACCACACAAGTTCCTGCCATTCATGAATAGGCAATTAAAGAATTTATTTTCTTTGTGTCACTCAGTGTCTTGATTAATTTTGTTCTTGACAACTTGACTGCCCTAAATGAGTGTTTATTTGATGCCCCTTTTTAATCTCCCCTTTTGTTGTAAGTTTAATGCCATTATTACTAGTCTAGTCAGCTTGTCCCCTGTAAAATTGATTTCCCTTTTAATGAGCTGAAGGCAGTGCAAACCACATAACTTCTCAGCTAGAAAATGGCTCTACAGTCCACCAGGCTACAAACACCTCTCCCTCTTACACCTCTCTAATTGGCAGTTTGTTACTAAAAACTCCTGATCATGTGCTCCTTTCTCAGACAGGAGTAATCTCCAGAAAAACTCACTTGGGTATTTTTGTACTTCATCAGATTTATGAACTCTCTGAAATCATTCAGTGAGGAGACATATCATACTACTATCTCTAGTGTCAATGCATACCACTACGAACAAGAGGACGCATTCTCAAGCTGTGCCAGGGGAGGTTTAGGTTGGATGTTAGGAAGAAGTTCTGCACAGAAAGAGTGATTGGCCATTGGAATGTGCTGCCCAGGGTGGTGGTGGAATCCCCATCACTGGAGGTGTTTAGGAAAAGACTGGATGGGGTGCTTGGTGCCATGGTTTAGTTATGAGAGAGTGTTGGGTGATAGGTTGGACTCAATGATCTCAAAGGTCTTTTCCAACCTGGCTAATTCTCTTCTCTTCTCTTCTCTTCTCTTCTCTTCTCTTCTCTTCTCTTCTCTTCTCTTCTCTTCTCTTCTCTTCTCTTCTCTTCTCTTCTCTTCTCTTCTCTTCTCTTCTCTTCTCTTCTCTTCTCTTCTCTTCTCTTCTCTTCTCTTCTCTTCGCTTCGCTTCTCTTCGCTTCGCTTCGCTTCGCTGCTCTTCGCTTCGCTTCGCTTCGCTGCTCTGCTCTTCTCTGCTCTGCTCTTCTCTGCTCTTCTCTGCTCTTCTCTGCCCTGCCCTGCCCTGCCCTGCCCTGCCCTGCCCTGCCCTGCTCTCCACTCAGGTAAGGGTATTTTTTTCTTACTCTCTCAGAAGGAATATCGTGAAAGCCTTACCCTACAGGGAAAAGTGGTAGCTTTGACTGCAATTAGTCTGTTCAGTACTTACTTTTACATGAGGTTATTGAAAAATTCCTTGAGAAGTTTTCCTTGTTTGCAACCAGCTTTTGATATTTTTGCAGGAGGAATGCTTTAGGGCAACAGAAAGACCTTTTATCTGTTGCCTGAAATTCCTTTCAGCTTTTGCTTCTTTCAGGTACTCTTTGGTCCAAGCACATGAGCTTAGAAGAGTACTGTTGCTCAGGAAAGGTAAAACTCACTGGTCCCGTAATAGCCAAACTCTATAGATCTGTGGAACGAGAAAGGAGAGAGAAAGAGCTGGACTGACTTCTTCCCCATGGCTGTTTCATTCAGTGTGTGAGCCGTCTCTCTCTCAATCCTTAGGGATAACACAGTTCTACAGCTGCCATCTAGTAGGTTAAGATGAAAAAGGTCTGTGCTGCTCTGCGGCAAGCCCAGAGGTAAAACCATGCTCGCTCGCTCTCTCTCTATGTGGATTATCAAATTTAGTCTACACCTTTGTTTTTTTAAGGCAGTAAAGTGTATTTCCTGATTTGCTGATGTTTTGATATAGATTTTGCACAGCATTTTAATGTGATTTTAAACACTTGAAAGTTAGAAAGCTGTCTTTGGTTGTCCATGTAAGTACAGACAAGAACTCTTGATGCAAAGTAATAGCCAGGAGGTTGGGTACTACATTTGTAAATGCTATATCCTAATTGCAACTCAGAAAAGAACCACATTAAAACTCCTTTTATGTAATACCACCTCAATAACCTTATTTGTCATAGTTGTTGTATGATGTTGGCATGTCTTTGAATGTGGATAAAGCTATTATGACCCTTGTAGTAAAATCACTTGTCATTAAAGCTATTCATTCTGTTGAGATGTGGTAGTTTGCAGTAAGCCAGCAGCAACTCTCTTTCATCCCCATGAAGCAGAAGATGATCTTGAAGTTCTCTTCCAACCTGGTCTATTGTATTCTATTCCATTCCATTCCATTCTTTTCAGTTCTATTCAATGTCCTCCCTTTTATACCCCTGCTGGACAAGGTGGGGGGTGGGGAGTGGAACAGACCAAGTCAGTTTCCCAGAGGGGAAAACACCCTCCAGGGAGGGCAAAAAACTCTCACAAGCCCTCCCCCCCTCTTTTCAGGACATGAGGCTTTCCCTGTTAGACTGGGGTAAAGAATGATAAGTCGTTTGTCCCACAGTCAGGGCAAAGAACTGGCAGTACAGGATAAAGTAGAGAGCTGACATCCAGAAAACTGGAGCTTTGTACCAAAAATTTCCTTTGTGGTAGTTTTAGGCTATGCCTTTAAAATTTTCCACAGATCTTGAGCAGAAAGTGGTAAAATGTAAATAAATCACTATTAGGTGTAATGAGGAAAATAATCACAGTCCTAAACAATCCCATTGGAGAGATAAGGGACTTAAACTACTTGTACAAAGCAATCTATCTCTCTCTTCGCTTCTTTGGCTCTGGCTGATGCTTCTTCTGGCTTTACTGACCTTGGCTGCACTGCTTTGTTGTGACTGCATTAACTTCTCTGTTCTCTTTTCTCTTGTCCCTTTTTGTGTACAGCGGGGTAGGGAGAGGAAGTAGGGAAGGGAAAGGTGTTTTGGCTCCCCTGGTCTTTGGCCAGGGGGGTCCTTGTGCTGTTTATTAATGGCAAACACCTGTAAATGTTTTAAATACTGTATATTTGTACATATTCATTGCATTCCACTGTAGATTGCAGTTTTCCTTGTAAACACAGCTTTCATTTGCTTCCAGCTGAGCTGGTCTGGCAAATTTGATGTTGGGGGGGATTTTTTAACCCACCACATCTGTGTTACCTCATTCAAGTTCCAGTGTTAGATTTTTACTTTGCAGCTTCTCCAAAATAGACACAGGCTAAAAGTCCTGTTCAACCCATAACTGGCCTTCTGACAAATTCACATTTTGGTACTTCCAGCCAGACACTGTGGCTACAGTGCTCAAGCTGGAGCACAAGCCTTATGAGGAGAGGCTGAGGGAGCTGGGGTTGCTTAGCCTGGAGAAGATGAGGCTCAGGGGAGACCTTATTGCTGTCTACAACTCCCTGAAGGGAGGTTGTAGCCAGCTGGGGGTTGGTCTCTCCTCCCAGGCAGCCAGCATCAGAACAAGAGGACACAGTCTCAAGCTGCTCCAGGGGAGGTTTAGACTGGATGTTAGGAAGAAGTTCTTCAAAGAAAGAGTGATTGGCCATTGGAATGTGCTGCCCAGGGAGGTGATGGAGTCACCATCACTGGAGGTGTTTAAGAGGAGACTGTATGGGGTGCTTGATTAGATAGTGTTGGTCGGACTCAATGATCTCGAAGGTCTTTTCCAACCTGGTCTATTCTATTCTATTCTATTCTATTCTATTCTATTCTATTCTATTCTATTCTATTCTATTCTATTCCATTCCATTCCATTCCATTCCATTCCATTCCATTCCATTCCATTCCATTCCATTCCATTCCAATGAATATAGTTTCCTATCTTAGCAGGAATGCTAGAGTGCCTGGAAGGTAACACTGGAACCATTTTGTACATTTTTCCTTTATGCATTTTTAAGACATCAGTCTCTCTATATTGCAGTCAGCAATGTACGTAGCCAGCAGAGGAAGAAAAGGCTGGAGTAAAGCTCCAATTTTTCACTCAGTGGAGAGCAGGGAAAGTGGACAAGTGACAATTTTACCTTTAGTAAGCGATTTCCCCTCTGTAATTTTGCGTCATTGTATGTACTTTGGCATTGAAGGATTTGGTTCAAAACATGATTCCAGTTCCACTATGCCTCAGTTTCCTCATGTCTAACCTGGGTATGACTCCCTCTCCAATAAAAAATTGTCAGGAATGCTTGTGAAGTGTTCTGTAATCTTCAAATGCCAGCTGCTCTATTATCATCACAATTTATTTGTTAGCAATTGCCTTGTTTCATCTTCCATATGCTAGAAGGCTTAGAAGTTATTGTTGAAAAAGATGCCAGCAAAGTTTCAAGTTATACTTATTTGTTTGAAAACAGAATTGTGATTATGCTCATCAAATCCTTTCCATTGCCTTTCCTGCTATTGCTGATTAGTTAAGCAGCAGAAAGGAACATTGCACTGTAAAACATCCATTTATCTGCCAGTGTCAGGTTCTTCTGACATGATGTACTAATGCAAAGCACATTAAGCATTAGCAGTAGGTGCTCCAGACCTAGCAGTTCCTAGACAGACATTAAGAGACCTCAAATGAGTCAGTGTCACTCCATGGTTTAACCCAATACCAACCCCTTAGGGCACTCCTATCAAATTTGGAGAAATGAAAGGTTTTAAAGGCTATTAATCCCAGTGACTCTGTATTAGAGGAGCAGAAAGTTATTTATCACAGGTCTTTTTGTCATCATGATATTGTGGTAAAATGCAAAGTATTCAGTGTTCCTGAAATTCTCTCTTTCCCCTATTTAAGCATGTAGGTCTTTGGATGATACACTTAACTCTGAGTTGTGATTACCCAGGAGCTACAGGCTATTACTAGCACTGTCTGAACTCTTTATTTCTTTTTTTCCCTCAGTGAGTTCTTGTATTTACAGTGTATGAGAAGTAACAAATACCTTTAGAAAACAAGCTTTGAACTGTAAGGTATCCTAAGTAAACAAGCAAGAAAACTCTCTGCCCACAGACAGATACCATTACAGCATACGTAAGAGGCACTAAATAAGATCCGATTCTAATGCAAGGCGTAAGCTTCTTTTCTTGTATTTAGGATAGAATAGAATAGAATAGAATAGAATAGAATAGAATAGAATAGACCAGGTTGGAAGAGACCTTTGAGATCATTGTGTACAACACCATGGCACAAAGCACCCTATCCAGTCTCCTCCTAAACACCTCTAATGATGGCAACTCCACCACCTCCCTAGACAGCCCATTCCAATGGACTCTCTCTATGAAGAATTTCTTCCTAACATCCAGCCTAAACCTCCCCTGGTGCAGCTTGAGACTGTGTCCTCTTGTTCTGCCACAGGTTGCCAGGGAGAAGACACCAGCCCCTGCCTGTCTACAACCTCCCTTCAGGTAGTTGGAGACAGCAAGAAGATCTCCCCTGAGTCTCCTCTTCTCCAGGCTAAGCAACCCCAGCTCCCTCAGCCTCTCCTCACAGGGCTTGTGCTCCAGACCCCTCACCAACTTTGTTGCCCCTCTCTGGACACATTCCAGCAACTCAACATCTTTCCTAAACTGAGGGGCCCAGAACTGAACACAGGACTCAAGGTGTGGCCCTGCCAGTGCTGAGTACAGGGACAGAATGACCTCCCTACTCCTGCTGGCCACACTGTTCCTGATACAAGCCAGGATGCCATTTGTTATCTGGAGCTGCTTTCTTTCTAATGTAATAGATATTTTGTTCCATGTTTCTTACCTTGAAGTTCTTGAGACTTAGGAAAAATCCCATTGTTTTAAAAAGCTCTGATCCAGTTTTCATGGAAAGGTTGTCCAGACAACTGGTTGTCTGGTAGCTGCTGCTTCTAAAGGTCTGGTTGGCCAAATTTGAGCAGCTCAAGTTTTACTGAAAGTGGTGACAGATACACAGTTTTAAAGTCTTGCCAGGGTCAGAATTTGTTCATTTCAAATTCACTTCATAAACATTCAGTTGACAAAAATTGTCCAACCATCACTGGCTCATGCAGCAGCTTCAAGCCCTACCTCTGATAATAATGCAGTCCCTTTAGCTAAACAGCCCTGCTCTGATGTTTGTAAAAAGGTTCATGAGATGCTTAAACTGCTAAAGTGTTTTAAAACCTATTGATGGAAAGCCTGTGCAAGTATTTGTTTTTTTTATTAGCTGATTTTCATAGTAGCAGAGCTTACAGTGTGTTAATTTGTGTATGTATATGTATACCCATGTGTACATCTGAGGTAAGTACGTACAATTGCTGGGCTCCAAGGAGTGAGTCAATATTTTAAGCTTTCTCAGGATGCTCTAAAATCAGTTATAAACACCAATTTTCAGTGTTTATACAAACACAAGCCTATTTACTTGAAAAGTCTGGGGAAAATTCTGTACCTCTGAACACAGTAGGAAAAACAGTCACAGCACAACAACTGAGTGATGGTTGTTCCAACCAAGAACAGAGGTCCATCTGCCATGGTCTTTAATGGCTGTCAAAACTGGAGGCCTGCAAAAGAGTGTCCAGAGAAGGGAAACAAAGCTGGGGAGGAGTTTGGAGCACAAGCCCATTGAGGAGAGGCTGAGGGAGCTGGGGCTGCTTAGCCTGGAGAAGAGGAGACTCAGGGGAGACCTTCTTGCTGTCTCCAACTACCTGAAGGGAGGTTGTAGCCAGGTGGAGGTTGGTCTCTTCTCCCAGGCAACCAGCACCCGAACAAGAGGACACAGTCTCAAGCTGTGCCAGGGGAGGTTTAGGCTGGATGTTAGGCAGAAGTTCTTCATAGAGGGAGTTATTTGCCATTGGAATGGGCTGCCCAAGGAGGTGGTGGAATCACCATCACTGCAGGTGTTTAAGAAGAGCCTGGATAGGGCGCTTGGTGCCATGGTTTTGTTGATTAGATAGCATTGGGTGATAGCCACAAAAGTTCCTAGCACTGTGCGGGGTGTACAGCAATTATCTGGTTTCTTGCTAAGAAAATACCATCCTGAAAGAGAGCAGCACTGCCCTCCCAATTTTGCATTCACTTTCAAAATAAATTGAACAAGGAAACAAAACTAATTCTTACCTTGTTAGGGTAATTCTATGAATTATAGTGTTAGTTGACAGGTTGGACTCGATGATCTCAAAGGTCTTTTCCACCCTGGTTAATTCTGTATTCTGTATATTTAATTTTGAAAAGACCTTTGAGATCACTGAGTTCAGCCATCAGCCCAACACCATCATGCCCACTAAACCGTGTCTTGGAGTGCTGTGTCCATATGTTTTTTGAGCATCTTCAGGGATGATGACTCCACCACCTCCCTGGACAGCCTGTTCCAATGGCTGACTACTCTTTCAATAAAGAAATATTTGCTAATATAGTCTATGCCTGCTGCAACTTGAGGCCATTCCCTCTCATCAGATAAGGTCCAACACAACGTACTGCATAGTGTGGGTACTACCAGCCTGTACTGCTTGGGTCAGGACTGAAAAACAGTGCCCAGTTCTATTGTTTAGTATGAATATATCCTTATGGCCCTTCTGCTATTCTCCACAGTCAGTCCAGAACAGAGAATATTGTGGGTGATCTTGATTCTTTTGTCCCTTTTCCCACGCTGCTTATGAATGTTTCAAACAGTCCAAGCACCTGAGTAAATTTCTGTGGGACACAGCTCATGGCTTCTCCTTACTGGGAAAGCTGATTATTTACTCCCACACCATTTCCTGCATTCTTACCATTTGTTTTTATACATGGGAGCACATTCCCTGCTCTGATATGACAGCCTGGGCTCCTTAACAATCTTTGGCAAAGGATACTGGTAAATGTCTTTTGAGAACTGCAGAAGGTTGTTGTCTACTTTCTTTAGGACCCCCCTCAGAGAATTCCTGTAGTTTTTACAGTCATGACAAGTTCTTTCTTTTCATAAAAGAGACTCCTGTGGTTTTCAGCATGTCATATTTACCCATAAGCCATCTTTGTCATAGTTACTCATTCACTCAGTGAATATGTTAAATCTATTACTGATCTGTAGTTTACAAGTTTTCCCTGCAAATTCTTAAGAATGATGTCATGATAGCCACCTTCTAAGACTTCTGAGAAAAAGGCAGCTTTAAATGAGAATTGAGTTATTCAGCTACTTCAACCTTTAATTCATTTAGAACTGATGATATGTCCAGACAAGGGCAACAAAGCTGGTAAGGGGTTTGGAGCACAAGCCTTGTGAGGAGAGGCTGAGTGAGCTAGGGTTGCATAGCCTGGAGAAGAGGAGGCTCAAGGGAGACTTTCTTGCTGTCTACAACTACCTGAAGGGAGGTTGTAGCCAGGAGGGGATTGGTCTCTTCTCCCAGGCAACCAGCACCAGCACAAGAGGACATGGTCTCAAGCTGCACCAGGGGAGGTTTAGGCTGGATGGTAGGAAGAAATTCTTCATAGAAAGAGTGATTGTCCCTTGGAATGTGCTGTGGAGTCACACTCAGTGTAGATGTTTATGAAGAGACTTGATGGGGTGCTTGGTGCCATGGTTTAATTGATTAGATGGTGTTGGATGATAGGTTGGACTTGATGATCTCAAAAGTCTCTTCCTAGCCAGTTAATTCAATTCTATTCTATTCTATTCTATTCTATTCTATTCTATTCTATTCTATTCTATTCTATTCTATTCTATTCTATTCTATTCTATTCATTTGATCCACCTGCTTCATAATCTCTTAATCTCTTCACAGTATCACAGTATCACAGTAACTAAGGTTGGAAGAGACCCCAAGGATCATCAAGTCCAACCTGTTCCAACAGACCTCACAACTAGATCATAGCACCAAGCGCCACGTCCAATCTCCCCTTGAACACCTCCAGGGACGGCGACTCCACCACCTCCCTGGGCAGCCCATTCCAATGACGAATGACTCTCTCAGTGAAGAACTTTCTCCTCACCTCGAGTCCAAACCTCCCCTGACACAACTTGAGACTGTGTCCCCTTGTTCTGGTGCTGGTTGCCTGGGAGAAGAGACCAACCCCCACCTGGCTACAACCACCCTTCAGGTAGTTGTAGAGGGCAATGAGGTCGCCTCTGATCCTTCTCTTCTCCAGGCTAAACAATCCCAGCTCCCTCAGCCTCTCCTCATAGGGCTTGTGCTCAAGGCCTCTCACCAGCCTTGTTGCCCTTCTCTGGACACGTTCAAGTGTCTCGATGTCCTTCCTAAACTGAGGGGCCCAGAACTGGACACAGTACTCAAGGTGTGGCCTAACCAATGCAGAGTACAGGGGCACAATGACCTCCCTGCTCCTGCTGGCCACACTATTCCTAATACAGGCCAGGATGCCATTGGCCTTCTTGGCCACCTGGGCACACTGCTGGCTCATGTTTAGGCGGGTGTCAATCAGCACCCCCAGGTCCCTCTCCGTTTGGCAGCTCTCCAGCCACTCTGACCCCAGCCTGTAGCTCTGCATGGGGTTGCCGTGGCCAAAGTGCAGCACCCGGCACTTAGACTTATTAAATGCCATCCCATTGGACTCCGCCCATCTGTCCAGTCGGTCAAGGTCCCTCTGCAGAGCCTTTCTACCCTCTAACTGACTAACATCTGTTTCATAATCTCTTGCTTCATAATCAGCAAATTGCTTGATCTGAGACAAGACTTCTGATAAACAACAAGTATGAAATGGGAACTTCCTCAGATTCCTTCACACTGCAATGCAGATACAGAAAATTCCTTAACTGCTTTCTGCTCTGGACTTTGTTGTACACTCCTTGATGACACTCAGGCCTCCACCTTCTTTTGTTAAGTGATGAAAGCTTAGTAGGTGAATTCTGGATCGAAGGCCAAATTGTACCAACTGATTTTCATCCACTATGCTTAGGGGCCTGAGAAAAAAATGGTCCCAGTGAATGGAGCTGGGAATAAATCAAAACAGAGTCAAAGAATAAGCCAGGAACTAAACAGCAGAGACTAAAGCATTCCAGTGTTTGGATTTGTTCTCTGGTTTCTCTCATTTATCAAAATAACATAAGCACAGACTCTCCAGCAATCTTCCTGTTCTGATGTGTTAGAGAAGGTTAATGCCTTTTCTTCAAGTTCATTCTCAAACTGTTTTCAAGGTGATGAGAGATGGGGTTTTTTTGCCCACATATTCCATGGAGAGTCCTATTCTCCCAGAAGCTCGTCTTACACCACTTTCCATGGCTGTGATTCAAGCTATTTATCTCATTGTCCCCTGACATTCTGCTGCTCAAAGTTTGAAGGAAATAAGTGACCAGCTTTTGAATTTACAATCAAGGGAAAAAGGAAGCAATCTCTTTTTCCTGTTAGCCCCCCGCTAGGTTTCTCTCTGGCCCCAGATAGTCTTTTCTACTGTTCCAGCACTCTTAGTACATGAAGGAGTTCAATGATTTATTGCACTCAGACTAAATGGTTAATATGCTTAACAGATTTGATGATGTCTGTGATGTCTGCAGGCTTGTTAGCAGCCATTAGCACCTTGCAGAGGGATAGTTCAGTAATAGTTATAAAACCCTTGAAAATAGAAAGTGCTGCAGAAACACTTGTACGTATTTGTCAACTGTACCTTCTTGCTCTTCTTCTTCCTGGTACAGTGGGGTTTCTTCTGTGTCACTACAAGCTTAGTGGCTTGGCACATCTTTATGGGCTGCCCAGGGAGGTGGTGGAGTCACCATCACTGGAGGTGTTTAGGAAGAGACTAGATGAGGCACTTGGTGCTATGGTTTAGTTGATTAGATAGTGTTGGATGATAGGTTGGACTTAACGATCTCAAAGGTCTTTTCCAACCTGGTTAATTCTATTCTATTCTATTCTATTCTATTCTATTCTATTCTATTCTATTCTATTCTATTCTATTCTATTCTATTCTATTCTATTCTATTTCTGTAAAAGTTGTCCCCTCTACTGAAGTACTCACTAGTTGCAGCTTACCTTTAATTTACTGGAGGTGACTGAGACCATGGGGGTGTTTAGGCATGTATTTAACTGACTACCTTTTGTCACCTACAGTTGATCATCAATAGAGTACAAAGTTCTGAATTACAAATATCCAACTAATAAAAGTATTCCTAAGTCACAGTTTCAGGGGTTTTTGTTTCTTTGATTTTTTTTGTTTTCTTTTGAGACCTTATCCTTATTCATAGCCCACCAAAATCGACAGAAAGAAAGTTTTCCCACTGGGATCATTGATTGGGCCATAGGAGAGTGGTGTGTGTACATCACCTTTAGACACCATTAAATCCACTTTCATACTGAGCTGAGAAACACACAAGAATTATTTCAGTCCTGACTGAAAAATTGCAAGCAAGAAAGATATCACAGCATTTCTCATGAAAACTCTATAAAACACAAAAGAGGCAAAGATATCAACAGGTCCCTAATGTAGAAATCTAGATAGGTAAGTGTGTATTTAGATGAATTTCTGTTGTCAACATCCTGCATGCATGGGAACAGATGAAGAGGCAGATAATAATTAAATATATATAAAAAAGAATTGTGGTAGGTTGAGAGAGGGCCTAACTCTCCCTCCCCCACTGAGTAAGAAACCACGGCTAAACTCAGTCAGAGAAGCAAAGCTATATTTACAAGCATATCTAGAAAGCAGGTTATATGTAACACAATATATACAGGTATTTACAATATATATACAGAAATATACAGCAAAGAAAAATAACACAACAAAATTCCCTCCTCGAGAGGAGGGTTTTCCCTCCCTGTAACCCCTTCTCTCCCCCGCTACCTCCCTTTTTTCCCAAAAAGGGGTTGAGAGAGAAAGAAAGGCAGTTATTAAGGAAAAGAGATGCTATTAGGCTTCAAAAGCACATGCAGAATTAGTTTTGCTTATCTCAAGGTCAGCTCCTGAGACGCTGAGAAGCAGGCAGGCAGAGAGGCAGATCAGGCTGAAACGGCAGAACAGGCTGAAACTGAGAAAAATTCCAACTGCCCTACAACTTAAAGTTGCATTCTGCCCATCTACCAGTGAAATTCGTTTAGAGTATCTGAGTGTTTTCATTCTGGTACCAAAACATTCAGCCAGAGTGTTCCCAACACAGTCTTTCTTAAAGGCACAGCCTCAAACAGTCACAAGAATATAGAATAGAATAGAATAGAATAGAATAGAATAGAATAGAATAGAATAGAATAGAATAGAATAGAATAGAATAGAATAGAATAGGTTGGAAGAGACCTTCAAGATCATCACATCCAACCCATCAACCAATCCAACCCACCTAAACAACTAAACCATGGCACCAAGCGCTCCATCAAGCCTCCTCCTGAACACCTCCAGTGATGGTGACTCCACCACCTCCCCAGGCAGCCCATTCCAATGGCCAGTCACTCTCTCTGTACAGAACTTCTTCCTGATATCCAGCCTAAACCTTCCCTGGCGCAGCCTGAGACTGTGTCCACTTGTTCTGGTACTGCTTGCCTGGGAGAAGAGACCAACATCTGCCTGTTTACAACCTCCCTTCAGGGAGTTGTAGAGGGCAATAAGGTCTGCCCTGAGGCAGGTAGAGAGGGACCTGGGCGTACTGGTCAATGGTAGGCTGAACATGAGCCTGCAGCGTGCCCAGGCAGTCAAGAGGGCCAATGGCATCCCGGCCTGCATCAAGAACAATGTGGCCAGCAGGAGCAGGGAGGTCATTCTGCCCCTGTACTCAGCACTGGTTAGGCCACACCTTGAGTCCTATGTCCAGTTCTGGGCCCCTCAGTTCAGAAAAGATGTTGAGTTTCTGAAATGTGTCCAGAGAAGGGCAACAAAGTTGGTGAGGGTTTTGGAACACAAGCCCTATGAAGAGAGGCTGAGGGAACAGGGGTTACTTAGCCTGGAGAAGAGGAATCTCATGGGAGACCTTCTGGCTGTCTACAACTACTTGAAGGGAGGTTGTAGACATGTAGGGGTTGATCTCTTCTCCCAGGCATCCAGCACCAGAACAAGAGGACACAGTCTCAAGCTGTGCCAGGGGAGGTTTAGGCTGGATGTTAGGAAGAAATTTTTCATAGGGAGAGTGATTGCCCATTGGAATGGGCTGCCTGGGGAGGTGGTGGAGTCGCGATCACTGGAGGTGTTTAGGAGGAGACTTGATGGAGTGCTTGGTTGCATGGTTTAGTTGATCAGGTGGTGTTGGATGATAGGTTGGACACGATGATCTCAAAGGTCTTTTCCAACCTGGTTTATTCTATTCTATTCTATTCTATTCTATTCTTACACAATTACCTTTCTAAGCAATGAATCTAGAGCAATGTGCTCAAAGCACTTTTTCACTGAGTGCTACCTAAACTCATGCAACGTTCCTTAAAACAATGGGTTAACAGTGTCACGACTATGCTTTTGGTGACTAAACCAAAGTAGAGAGTAACTGAAAATCAAGCAGTGAAACAAAAGTCTTCCTGTTCCAGATGAAACTATTTAAATAGAAACCATTCCAGGAGACTTTCCTTGAACTGATTAGCATTCTTTACTCATGGATGGATATAAGAAGATGAAATGTTTCCCCCAGAATTCTGCATTAAGTCAGCTTTTTCCTTTCTGTGTATATTATTGGCATCATGTTTCCTAGCCTTTCCTAGTCACAGCTGACTTCTTTGTCATGCCAGATCATGCCACTAACTCACACTGTGTTGTACATATTCTTAGGCAAAGGTCTGCACTCATTAGTCACATGGAGTCAATGGAATGACTACTCTGCTACTCACTGAAAGTAAGGGAGGTAGACTAGGCTTTCATATAAATGAGCTTGTCAGGCAAAGCAGCAGCAAACAATAAGAGCATGTGCATCTGGCACCTCATCATCACAACTGTTGCAGTCGGGTTTTGTGATCTTGACGTTTAAAGGTTCTGCAGACGGATACTAAAACTGACTGGAGCAGCATGCACTGTGGCAGAGTGTAGGTACCCATGTGAGACAACATGGTAAAACAGAATTATTTGCAGCTTTATTCACAGGAAGTCGGTAAGAAAAGTACACAGAGCAACTATCAGAGGTAAATGAAATCATGCAGAGAGTGTCTTGTGAGCTATGTGTTCCCCTCTCAGAGACAGATAATGTTTTTTTCCTACTTTGAATCTTGTAACTTCACATTGCAAGTTCAACTTGCAAGTATTTGTTTTACAAGTGAAAAAGCAATTTAAGGAAAATATGGGTTTTGTTGAGTGCTAGAAAGATTATTTTTAGCTGTCCCTTACAGTGCTTGAGCAGCTGGGAAAATAAGACAGAAGGGACAAAGCCATGTGGCCAACTGTACACAGATCACAGTTTGAGAACCTCTGATATTGTAAATGCCAGGCTGCCGCACTGATTTACCCTGCAAATCAAGGCTAAGCTTTTTAGGGTAGGGATCATGTCACCTGGGAACAAAAATCAGCAAGATGCATTGTGTTTGTTTGTTAACTTTCTTTCAGCTTTAGGTCGCTGCTGGATGCAGGATATTTGACTGGATGAAATATTGACAGTTAGGCCAGTATGAAATGCTCTAAGAAAACTGTCAACAAGCTGCCGATTTCTGTCCTGCGAGATGATGCCAGAATACATTTGAGAGGCACACGTTTCCAATTTGGCATTTACTTTAGCCTGCCAAAGATAAAAGGTTTCAGACAACAGAAGACTTTAGCAGCGTCAGGAATAATTCATTACCCAGCGCTATGACATTCTCTAATGAATATGAGGAATTTAGCATCTTGTCTTGCTAGCATCTCTCTTGCAGACATTGTTTTGGACTTTTGAAAACATTGTTCACATGCATAAAGCAATTACTGAGTCACACCATTGATTGTGTATCTGTCTCTATTTTTATGGGTCTTTCAGTATGACTCTCTGAAGTCTGTTGGGCTAAACTTACTGAACAGTTCCCTTCTTTCTCCTTGTTTTCTGTTGTTGATTTGCTTGTTTGGTTGTGGGGTTTTTTGTGTATGTTTGTGTGGGTTTTATTTCTTTTTCTTTCTTTTTTCTTTTTTTTTTTTTTTTTCACTTGGATAATCAGCTCTTTGTCTGTGTGGAGGCTGTGTTGATGTCTGTATGGAGGAAATAATCTCCAGCTTTGCATTTGTTTCAGTGAGTAAGCAAGCAAAAGTATAAGCCCATAGCCTTGTAGTGTAACCCGCAGCTCACAGGTTCAGCTATTTGTGCTCCAGGACTTGGGATTGAGAAGCACAACCGTGTGACCTTTGCTCAACTTTACTGAGAAAAATTGCTGTTGAGCTGTGTGAAAAGTATAAAAGACAAAACCACTCAAAATAAGAAAAATTAAAACAGTGAGAAGAGAATTTTTTTTTTTCTGCTGGTAATTGTAACTCAAGGACTCAGCAGAAGAATACTATCATGAAAAGGTCTGAAACCCTGATAGAAAATGTAGAAAGGTGGAAGATGACAGCAGCAGGGTTGAGAATTTGCCTGTTTTGCAGTGTAATAGAGGCTGACACTTTCCCATGTTACAAGCTGGCTTGCAGAGATACCTTGTACAGGTGGCAGGGGTGGCAAGTATATGACTGATCTGTCCTGGCTGGATCCTATTTGCCACTAATTGTTGTGCACTCATAAAACTGTGTTTGTTTCTGCTTCCATATCACAATGCAGCAAAGAGAAGATTACAATAGACATACTGTTGAGGTAGAAAAGAGGTATCTTGAGGTACAACAAGATGAGTAAGGCATGATAAGGATAGATATGATAAGGCATTCCTGGGTTTATCTAAAGACTGTTGAATGCAAAATATATCACAGAATCACCACAGAATCACCGAATCACAGAATCACCAAGGTTGGAAGAGACCTCAAAGATCATCAAGTCCAACCTGTCACCACAGACCTCATGACTAAACCATGGCACCAAGTGCCACATCCAATCCCCTCTTGAATACCTCCAGGGATGGTGACTCCACCACCTCCCTCTATATGACCAGTCTCAGAAGACAAACTGAATTATGATTCTTCCCCTTCCTTTTCAACCATGTGCTTTTATGGAAATTGCTCTAGTGCTCTCTGCTAAGCAAAAAATATGTACATAATATCGACATGAAGACAATGAGATGCAGTTACTTTGTGTGGGGAACTCTGCTGAGGGTGGTATTGTATGACCAGGGAGAGAAACAAGGGTTATATTCAGGCAGAAGCATAACATTCAGGTATCCTGACTTTCTGTGTACTGGCTGTGTCAGGATCCAAGGTCTGGCAGCCATGGATGGCAGCCAGTCTGAATCACTCACTGCTTGTTTGAACTTTGATGCCAGAGAAGCCTCCTAAGCAATTTTTACACCTACCTGTGTCATTCAGATAAACTCACTTCTGTTCCAATAGAATAAGAGACAAAAAAACCTTCCCAAAGAAAAGAATCACAGCTCAGTGTTATCTTTAAGGCACATTTATTTTTCATTTTGTTGAGAACTTCCCTCTTGTAAATATGGATAAACAGTGTGGAGGAGGAAAGAATCAATTTATTCTGTTTCTTCTCCAAAATGATTCCTGATTTATGTTACGAAGACTGTTTTCAAAATAAGGAGAATTATTAAATCAATAAATGCAAATTGTTTGTTAAGAAAGAATATGACTGTCAATTGACAGCAGAAATTTGTGTCTTCCCATTAGAGAATAGCTGTGGATTATATCTGAGTTCACTCAGCTAATGAGTATGTGGAGAAAAGGCTTTGGAAAGAAAGGAGTGATCTTCAGAGAGGCTTTTTTTGGGGGGAATGCTTACTGTTAGAACAGAAGCTACTCAAATGGTATTTGTGTCAGCTAAGAGAAAAAAAAATGCAGCACATTTGTGATAATTTAAAGTGTGTATCTCTTAACAAAGATAAAGAGAGCAAAGTATTTAAAGCTTAATGATACAGCAATAGCAATTGCCCTGCGATAATGAACAGTGCAGATTATCAGGCAAAGCTTAATGAATGCCTTGCTTACAACAAGCTTTTTATAAACAAATACTGGTTGAGTCCTCTTTCAGAATCAGTGCTGACATGAAAGTGAAATGATTTAATTAAAATATGGCAGATAAATAAGGACTTGGGCAAGGATGCTGCATAGCATAGTCTGGCAAGTGTTTGCTGACAGTAGGTCTTTCAAAATTACTAGGCAGAGTACAGCATGTATCTGGCTGACCCACAAAACGACATGAGCACTGTGAGGACAGACTGCAGCCCTATCTGCAGCTCAGCCTGTGCCTGAGTGGGAAGAAATGTTTTTATTTCCTTCTGCTAGATTACCATGGTTTGGAAGTACAACAACCCCATGCAATGTTACAGGCTTGGGGCAGAGTGGCTGGAAAGCTGCCCGGCAGAGAAAGACCTGGGAGTGCTGATTGACAGCAGCCTGAATATTAGCCATCAGTGTGCCCAGGTGGCCAATAAAGCAATCAGCATCCTGGCAGCTTTATCAGGAAGAGCGTGACAAGCAACACCAAGAAAGTTACTGTCCCCCTGTACTTGGCACTGATAAGGCCACACCTTGAGCATTTTGTCAAGTTTTAGGTCCCTCAACACAAGAAAAACATTGAAGTGCTGAAGCATATCCAGAGGAGGGCAGCAAAGTTGGTGAAGAGTCTCATGAGCAAGTTTTATGAGTAGAGGCTGAGGGAACTTGGGTTTAGTCTAGAGAAAAGAAGGCTCAGGGAAGACCTTATCACTCTCTACAACTACCTGAAAGGAGGATGGTGATGGTCTTTTCTTCCTAGTGACAGGACAAGCAGAAATGGACTCAGGTTGCAGTGGGGAAGGTTTAGATTGGATATTAGAAGAAACTTTATCACTGAAAGGTTTGTCAAACATTAGAATAGGGGCTCCAGTGAGGTGGATGAATCAGCATCCCTGCAGGTGTTTGAAAGATGAATAGATGCGGTGCTAAGGTAAGTGGTTTAGCACCAGACCTGACAGAGTTAGATAATAGTTGGATTCAATGATCTTACAGGCTTTTCCAACAGAAAATTAGTTTTGTTGATACAATTGTCTTTAGTTAAAGACTGACAGAGGAGAGGAAACATCAGTGCCATGCTTGTCTGTCATTTGCAGGGATTTCTTGGGCTACTTATCAGCTTAGGGACTGACCAGGTGTAGAGTTAAAATGTGGCCATGGGATTTCTTTTATTAATGCCTTCACATTGCCCTTTCAGTTTTCACAAAGCTGTGTGAAACATTAAGGAAATGCACACAAAGAGCTCCAACTTTTCTCTGACAACTTTGTCCTTGGATAACCAGCATTACTGAATCACAGAATCACACAGCAGCTGTGGCTGGCAGGTATCAGATCATCTAGTCCAACTCTCCTGCTCAAGCAGCATGAGCTACAGCAATTTGCCCAGGACTGGTCATGTTTTGATTATCTCCAAAGATTAAAAAGTGTTTCCTGATGCAAAGATTGAATCTTCTGTTCTTCAGTTTATCCACTTTGCATCTTGTTCTGTCACTGGGCACCACTGAGAAGAGCCTTGCTTTGTCCTCCTTGGCCCCCTATTTGTTATCAATATACATTGACAAGATCACTCAGAGCCTTTTCTTCTCTAAGCTGAATGGTCCCAGCTTTCTCAGGTCATACTTTATTTGATGCATCCCAGATACAGCTAGTTTTCTAGGCTGCAAGTATATGTTATTGGGTCAAGTAAGCTTCTCATGAAACAACACTCCCAGGGCCCTCTCCTCAGAGCTGCTCACCATCCACTTCCCAACCAGCTTGCATATGTGCTTGGAATTGCCCCAACTCAGACACAGGACCTTGCCCTTGGCCTTGTTGAACTTCATGAGGTTTGCATAGGCCCACTTTTCAGGCCTGCAAGGTCCCTCCAGTGTGACAATGGCACCTCACAGCTTGGTGGCAACAGCAGACTTACTGAAGGTACACTTAGTTCCACTGTCCATATTGCTGATAATAATGTTAAATGGTGCTGGTCCCAATACTGACTCCTGTGGAAGGCCATTTATTACTGCTCTTTACAAGCCATTGACTACCACTCTTTCAGTACAACCATCCATCCAATTCCTTATCCATCAAGTGGTCCATCCATCAAATACACATCCACCTGAGTTAGTCGGAGAGAAGAATGTTGTGTAGTACAGTGTGAAATGGTTTTCACAAGTCCAGGTAGATGTTATCAGCTGCTCTTCCCTTATGCACCAGTGGTTGTTGTAGAAAGCCACCTAATTTGTCAGGCACAATTTGCCTTTAGTGAAGTCACTTCAGCTGTCATCATCACCTCCTTATTTTCTGTGTGGCTTAGCATACCTTGTGGTAAGATCTGCTCCTTCATATTGCTGGGCACAAGGTGAGAGTGGTGTGTAGTTAACCAGGTTTTCCCTTTTTCCCTCTTTAAAAATGGAAGTTATGTTTCCCCTTTTCCGGTGGGAACTTCACTGGACCAGCACAGCTTCTCAAATATGATAGTTTCTGGCTTAACAACTTTATCTGCCAGTTTCCTCAGGACCTTTGTATGTGCCTCATCATGTCCCATGGAGCTGTGCATCTTTGTATTCCTTAGCAGGTCTCAAAACACATCTTTTCCTCAAGTGGGAAGTTTTTCATTATCCCAGTCCCTGCCTTTTCCTTCTGTGGGTGGGGTGGTGTGGCTGGAGCACTTGCTGGTGAAGGCTGAGTTCATGCTGACTACTCCTAATCTCCTCCTTGTCCTTCAATTGTCTGTAAATGGCTCCCACAATTAGAGGCTGCATCACCTGTTCATGCATTAATATGCATCGACATCTGTTGCTATGTTCAGATTTTGGTTGGAGCTGCAAGCAGAACTTTATTTTGAAAGCTGATGTCATCTGGGTGAATAGAAGATAATTAATTTAACAACTGGTTACATTATGCAGTCCAAATGGTTAGTTTGGGCCATCAGAACAAGGCTACAGAGAAGACATCCATGAGATGCTTCCTTGCACATGAGACAAATATGGTTCTAAACATACGCTGAAATCCTAGAGTTTAAAGATGTCTAAGATTGTGTGTGTGTGTGTGTGGTTTTTTTTCCCTCTGAGAATATATGTGACTTCATTAATTCAAAAACCCACTAATTAGAAACAGTTCAGCACTTGGAATTTATTGTCAAATATAAAAATCAATCTTGTATCTCTCTGAGCTTATTAAACAGATGCAGAATAAAGTCACAGGGTTTGAGAAAAGCCTTTGATGAAAACAAACAAACAAACAAACAACACACACACGAAACGAAACACAAAACAAAACAAAACCAACAAAATCATAGAATCATAGAATCAATAAGGTTGGAAGAGACCTCAAAGATCATCAAGTCCAACCTGTCACCCAACACCTCATGACTATTAAACCATGGCAACAAGTGCTATGTCCAATCCCCTATTGAACACCTCCAGGGATGGTGACTCCACCACCTCCCTGGGCAGCCCATTCCAATGGCTAACAACTCTGTGAAGAACTTATTCCTCACCTCGAGCCTAAATTTCCCCTGCCACAGCTTGAGACTGTGTCCTCTTGTTCTGGTGCTGACTGCCTGGGAGAAGAGAGCAACCCCCTCCTGGCTACAACCACCTTTCAGGTAGTTGTAGAAAGCAAGAAGGTCTCCCCTGAGCCTCCTCTTCTCCAGGCTAACAAAACCTCAGTCCTCTCTTGAGTGACAAATTCTATTTATTTGAATGTAATAATTGGTCCAGATTTTGGTACACTGGGGTCAGTCTGGTGTATAAACCAAGACTGTATCACAGTATCACAGTATCTTAGAGGTTGGAAGGGACCTCAAGAGACCATTGGGTCCAACCCCCTGCCAAAGCAGGAGAGCCTGTGGACTGTGTCCACAATGAAACATGTATGCCTCTTTCTGTCTCTGTCATTATGAGAGAAAACACAGAATGTCATTTTAGTCCTACAGAAGTTTGGGAGTGTGGGTGTTATTCAGCAGGTGACTTAATGAAATGGAAAGGACCAGAGCACTGGAGGAGAATACAGCTGAGATGCAGAAGAAGTAAAATATTCATTCAGTCTCTTGTTTGCTTCCTTCCCTGTAGTCCCAGAGGGCTGGCTGTATGATCTTTATCTTTTGGAGTCTGTTTTCTATTGTTTGAGCCACAAAATAATTTAATTTCTTTGGATGTGTGTCTTAAACAAAAGATTGTTCACATGTCCACTGAACTTAGGATGACCTGCAATAGCCTAGAGATTTAGGTTTAGCTTCACTGCTTGCCACCAGCAGCCTCTAGTATGAGAATACACAGAAAAAAGGAGCTTCAGTGAAAACATGCACAAAAATGAAAGAGAGAGACTTCTAGGAAGCAGAGACTGTAAGGGCAGTGGCTTCAGGAAGAAGGAAAAAAACTGTATTTTTATCTCAAAAATCTTTGCATGGTTTTCTAGTATTCTGAGTACAGTGCACACACGTAGGAAGCCCAGACAACAGAAGACAACAGAAATGTGAAGAAAAGAGAAAGATATTTTTTAATAAACCCAGGCATACTCACACATACACACACAGATGTAGGGAATAAGAGTAGTAGAATTTACTTTATACTCTGGGACCTTGCAGAGGGATGTTGACAGGCTGGACAGACGGGAAGAGTCCAATGACATGAGATTTAACGCATCCAAGTGCTGGATTCTACACATTGGCCGCAACAACCCCATGCAGTGCTACAGGCTGGGGTCAGAGTGGCAGCCAGGCAGAAAGGGACCTGGGGGTACTGATTGACAGCTGGCTGAACATGAGCCAGCAGTGTGCCCAGGTGGCCAAGAAGGCCAATGACATCCTGGCCTGGATCAGGAATAGTGCAGCCAGCAGGAGCAGGGAGGTCATTCTGCCCCTGGACTCAGCACTGGTTAGGCCACACCTTGAGTCCTGTGTCCAGTTCTGGGTCCCGCAGTTTAGGAAAGATGTTGACTTGCTGGAAGGTGTCCAGAGAAGGGCAACAAAGCTGGGGAAGGGTTTGGAGGACAGCCCTGTGAGGAGAGGCTGAGAGAGCTGGGGTTGTTCAGCCTGGAGAAGAGGAGGCTCAGGACACCTTCTTGCTGTCTACAATTCCCTGAAGGGAGGTTATAGCCAGGTGGGGGTTGGTCTCTTCTCCTAGGCAATCAGCACCAGAACAGGAGGACACAGTCTCAAGCTGCATCAGGAGAGGTTTAGGCTGGATGTGAGGAAGAAGTTCTTCACTGAATGAGTGATTGGCCATTGGAATGTGCTGCCCAGGGAGGTGGTGGAGTCACCATCACTGGAGGAGTTTAGGAAGAGACTGGGTGGGGTGCTTAGTGCCATGGTTTAGTTGATTAGGTGGTGTTGGATGATAGGTTGGACTCAATGATCTCAAAGGTCTCTTGCAGCCTGGTC
Source organism: Dryobates pubescens (assembly GCF_014839835.1). Classification (NCBI taxonomy): domain Eukaryota; kingdom Metazoa; phylum Chordata; class Aves; order Piciformes; family Picidae; genus Dryobates; species Dryobates pubescens. The sequence goes on along the minus strand of NC_071618.1, from coordinate 38,270,459 downwards.
TATTCTATTCTATTCTATTCTATTCTATTCTATTCTATTCTATTCTATTCTATTCTATTCTATTCTATTCCATTCTATTCTACTCTATTCTATTCTATCCTATTCTATTCTATTCTATTCTTCTCCAGGCTAAAAAGCCCCAGGGCTCTCAGCCTCTCCTCATAGGGCACATGCTCCAGTCCCTTAATCATCCTCACAGCCCTCTGTGGGACTCTCTCAAGCAGATTGCTGTTAACCTAAGAAACAATAAAGAATGGGAAGGGTAAACATTCTTCTGATATTTGTCAAAGCAAAGGGTGTCTGTGACTTGTTTACAATCCAATTGTTGGCCATATTTGTTTTTCTGAATTTATTTGGTCAAATTTCAATGATCATTGAATTAAAAATCAGTTCCTGGCCAGTAAGTGAAAAAGAATAGGAAAAGAAGCAATTAATAGAATAAATTGTTTGCTAAGTTTCCTGTTTAGCTCCAATTACAATAAACACAAAGGAAAAATTAGGTCCATAACCCATTGGTGTGTGCATAACCCCAAGGCCAGCAGGGATGAGGTAAATTAACAAACAAAAATATGCCTGGTGGGGTTAACAACTGTTGACAGCACTGTGAATGCTAAGGCAGGTGATACTCATCAGATATGGCAACAGCACAGAGTGTTGAGAATGTAAGTTCACTCTTTATTTCTCAGACTCAGAGTGCAAAAATGGACCAATGGAAGCTCCCATTTTTATTTAGGCAAATCCACCCATATAGAATCATAGAATCATAGAATCAGTCAGGGTTGGAAGGGACCACAAGGATCAGCTAGTTCCAACCCCCCTGCCATAGGCAGGGACAGCCCACACTAGATCAGGCTGGCCAGAGCCTCATCCAGCCTGGTCTTAAACACATCCAGGGATGGGGTCTCAACCACCTCCCTGGACAACCCATTCCAGGGCTTCACCACTCTCATGGTGAAGAACTTCCTCCTCACCTCCAGCCTGAATCTCCCCACCTCCAGCTTTATTCCATTTCCCTTATTTCTATCACTACCTGATATCCTGAGAAGTCCCTCCCCAGCCTTCTTGTAGGCCCCCTTCAGATACTGGAAGGCCACAATAAGGTCAAATAAAGTTCAAAGAAAAATTAGGACAAGGAGATTTTGAAAACATTAGTAGCCATTTAAGGGTTGAGGTTTTATGGTCAAAGCAGTACTACTGATACAAGAAATCAAATTACTTTCAGCGATTTTCTGGCTGGGCCTCCCTTCACATTTCAGGATGTACAAGGCACTGTGTCTTGTTAGCTTAAGCCAATGGAGTTCCAGTCTTAAGATCTGGATTTCATCTTCCCTTGGATGACACAGATTTCAGTTGAAACCTCTTCATTATCTCCAAAGTGATCCTTCTCACTGATGATCAGCCCCTACTTCCTTGGTAAAGAAAACTTGACAGCTCTGATACCACAAGGCTCACTGCCAAATGCTAAAGATATCAAATTTGAAAAAGAGGTTTTAGAATGTGAAAGGGTGAAGAGAGGAAATGTTGAAGGGAAGCCACTTTATTTTTTTTCCATTCCTGTCTTTAATTTTTTTCCCTTTTCTTTTTTTCTCTTATTGCCTTACATGTTGGAAATAACTCAACAAAAGAGTTCCTCTTGGTGCACATGTACATAGTAGTTCCTTGCTAGCTAACGACCTCTTTATACTATTGTAACACACCTAAAGAGACAGACAAAAGTCGATGACATGAAAAAAAGAATAGTCTTGTTGAATTGCAAAGCACAACTCAATTTGTTTTGCAGTTGATTATATCACAATATCTTCCAGTTTTTCTGTTTTGCTTAAGAAGGATGCACTTAATAATTGTTTTTATATGTGTTGCTCATGAACTTTCTGATGTTTCATCTCTATCAAAGTTTAGGCTCAAAGTGAGGAGGAAGTTCTTCACAGAGAGAGTTGTTAGCCGTTGGAATGTGCTGCCCAGGGAGGTGGTGGAGTCCCCATCCCTGGAGGGGTTCAGAAAGGGATTGGACATGGCACTTGAAGCCATGGTTTAGTAGGCATGAGGTCTTGGGTGACAGGTTGGACTTGATGATCTTTGAGGTCTTTTCTAACCTTATTGATGCTATGATTTTATCCAATACTACAAATGACAGAAAATGACAGAAGTAATGATGAAAAAATAAAATGAATCCACTTTGACTTCACAGGAGAAAACAGACTACAATTGAAAAACCTGTGGAGAATATTGTCAGATCTGTCAGAGTGGAAATACACTGTGTGGGGTTGAAGTTTCCCCCAGCATTAACTTTTAGCCAGACTAGCTCAGTTAGAAGAAAATGAAGCTATATTTACAGGCAAAAAAACTACACTCTACAATGGAATGCAATGAATATGTACAAAATATACAGGATGTACAATATTATACAGATGCTGACATCTAGCAAACAACATGGAAACTCTCCTGGCCAAAAAAGACCAGGGAAGCTGCTCCACTGCCTCTTCCTCCACCTCCCCACACCCCAAATATCCCAGACCCCCTGTACCAAGAAAGAGAGAGAAACAGAGAATTCAGTGTTAGTCTTATCTCAAGGCCAGCCAGAAACAGCACATTATCTCCTGGGCGAAGCAATGACAGCCAAGATTGGAAGAGAAGAAGAAAGATATGGGAATGGAAATGAAAAGTCTGAATTGTTATGATACAGCTTCTCTTGTCCCAGACATTTTTCCAATGAATTTGTTTAGAATAATCTTTCGTTTTCCTTTTTACCCCCAATAGTGGTTTATTTATACTTTTCTACTTTTCTGCTCAAAATCTGCAGCTAAATTTTAAAGGCATAGCCTAAAACTACCACAATACACCCCTAAAAAACGATTGTTAGGCCTCCATTAAAAAAAAAAAAAAAAGGAATAGAATAGACTAGAATAGACTAGAATAGACTAGAATAGACTAGAATAGAATAGAATAGAATGGAACGGAATGGAATGGAATGGAATGGAATGGAATGGAATGGAATGGAATAGAATAGACCAGGTTGGAAGAGATCTTCGAGATCATCGTGTACAGCCCATCATCCAACACCATCTAATCAACTATCCCTGGCACCAAGCACCCCACCAAGTCTCCTCCTAAACACCTCCAGTGATGGTGACTCCACCACCTCCCTGGGCAGCCCATTCCAATGGGCAATCACTCTCTCTGTGAAGAATTTCTTCCTAACATCCAACCTAAACCTCCCCTGGTGCAGCTTGAGACTGTGTCCTCTTGTTCAGGTGCTGGTTGCCTGGGAGAAGAGACCAACTCCCACCTGCCTACAACCTCCCTTCAGGTAGTTGTAGAGAGCAATAAGGTCTCCCCTGAGACCTTAAATACTTAGTCCCTAAAAATGCCAACCAGTGAGTATACTAGATCTTGCAAAACTGCTGTGTCATACAGTCACAGCTGAAGGAACTTCTGAGAGGGGAAAATGACTAATTAAATGAGTGATCTGTCTTTCCTATGGGGGAAATAATCATTTTGCAGTGAAATTGCTCTAAAGGTTACACATGCATTGACAATATTGATGCAGAAAGTACAGAGCCTTTATCTATTTAAAGATGTGTTTGAAGAGTTGGGCTGTACAAAAGGCATCAAATTAAAGTTCTTCACCTTGTGAAGTGCTTGCCTCTCAGAGCACCATTAGTATTAAGGGAGCAGATTAAATACAATTTAGATCACATTGAAAGACTAAAGTCAATTTAGCAGGTATATAACCATGCATGATAATAGTCTCTAAATCTACAGCAACAAGGTGAGGATATGGTTGGCTATGCAGGATAAAGATGTGAAACTAAAATAATTTCCTTTGAGGACTATAAGAGAAGTAATGACGAGGAGGCAAAAATTTAGATGCTAGTTTGTTTAAGTATGTAAATTCAATGGACTGAGCTAGAAGGGAAATAAATCTGATAGAAGTTTTATACATGGTCTGGAGGGCATTATGAGTTTGACCTTTGTTGGACTAACCGAGTTCTTAACTGAATGGCATAATATTTCATTATTATTTGCACTCTGACAGCAGCATTCAGATGCAATAATGTGGGAGACATGAAAACATTTTTCAGACAAAAAAAAAAGCTCATGATCTTCCAGACTCTTCTCCACTCAAAATATTATGTGTAAGGTGATTGACCTTGTTTCTCATCCATTGCCCACTATATGCTGACATGTGTCAGAGGCTCAAAGGTGAAAGGGAGCCTTAAACTAGAGCAAGATCATGTTGTAGGCTAGAAGCTGTGTTTATCTTGCCAACAGATACTTTCAAAGAACATGGAACACATGAGGAATCAAATTTATAATGAGTTTAAATTTATATAGTGCTGGGATAGAAGGTGGGCTTAGAAAAATAAATGAACAATGCAGCTGTCTGTGAAACCTTATTTAAGTTGAAATTCAGCTGTGTGGCACAGGATGAAAGTTTGCTCTTACAGGCACAAGTAAAAGGTGATTAAGCACTTAATGTTCAGTCTGATCTGCCTAATGAGGATGCTTAACTTTTGCCTGAACTTAGATAAAGAATCAGAGCAGAACCCTAAGAAAAGGACACATTCAAGTAAAAATGAATACATGATTATACAGCTTTCCTTTGTAAGCAATCTGATATACTTAAAGAGATGTAAACAGGTTCCAAGTAAGCTGTCTTTTTGTGTAGCTATTGACAGTACTGACCTTACAACACAGCTTTTGCCTTTGGAATTTACTTTGATACCCTGCTTTTTGGGACCTCCTATCATGAAGTGACTGGGGCTCTGCTACTGCCTTCTATAGGCCTTTTATCACCTATAATGGATCAGCTAGCAATTAATATTTCCTAAGCAACTTCACTAAGTAACTTTGAGGCCTCAAACACAAGCCCTATGAGGAGAGGCTGAGGAAGCTGGGATTGTTTAGCATGGAGAAGAGGAGGCTCAGGGGAGACCTTCTTGCTGTCTACAACTACCTGAAGGGAGGTTGTAGCCAGGTGGGGGTTGGTCTCTTCTCCCAGGCAACCAGCACCAGAATGAGAGGACACAGTCTCAAGCTGCACCAGGGGAAGTTTAGGCTCAAGGTGAGGAGAAAGTTATTCAGTGAGAGTTGTTAGCCATTGGAATGGGCTGCCCAGGGAGGTGGTGGAGTCATTGTCCCTGGAGGTGTTCAAGAGGGGATTGGACATGGCACTTCAAGCCATGGTTTTGTAGTCATGAGATGTTGGGTGACAGGTTAGACTTGATGGTCTTTGAGGTCTTTTCCAACCTTATTGATTCTATGATTCTACGATTCACAGTCAGACTCCTTGCTTTCTCTTTCATCTATGCTGCATGAAGTCTGGACCAGCCAGGTCCTTAAACTCTGCCCAGCCATCCAATGTCATGTCTTACAATCCTGTCACACTTTCCTCACCAAGAATTTTGTGTTTATGAGGACTTGCAGCAGCCAGCTCCAGGAACCTCAAGAGCATCCTAAACGTCATCTTTTTGAGCCCACAAAAGGTGATCTAACAATGTGATCTGACAAAAGTTTCAGCGTGTCCTCGCTGGCAGAGTAAGATGGGTCAACATTACCTGCTAATGAAAAGTTGTTTTGAGCCTTTTATTTTTGTTCTTTTCTGAAAGACTCTACTTTGAAAATATTAACATAAAATCTGAGAAAGTTCTCTTTTATAAGCTGAAAAATAAAAAGCCATGTCCATAAAAAATAGAATAGAATAGAATAGAATAGAATAGAATAGAATAGAATAGAATAGAATAGAATAGACCAGGTTGGAAGAGACCTTCAAGATCATCGCATACAACCTATCATCCAACACCACCTAATCAATTAACCATGGCACCAAGCAGCCCATCAAGTCTCTTCCTAAACACCTCCAACAATGGCGACTGCACCACCTCCCCCGGTAGCCCATTCCAATGGGCAGTCACTCTCTCAATGAAGAATTTCTTCCTAACATCCAGTCTAAACCTCCCCTGGTGCAGCTTGAGACTGTGTCCTCTTGTTCTGGTGAATCATGATCCTTTTTAGAGAAGGCCTATACAAATACAGTGTTTAGCTGATACTCACCTGGCTTAATCCTCCTATTGTTAGCTTCACCAAAACAACTAAAAAACAGCTCTAAGTTCATGCACACATTCCAGTACAGCTATACTGCTCTCATTCTTATGCTGTACCTTTATTCATGCTTTAATATGTTTGTTGATCTCCTGTGCTACTTGTGGTGGGTGGAAGGGCTGATCCTTCCTTCCCTCCCACCATGGGCAAAAAAAAAAATGAGACTCAGACAAACGGATTACAAAAGTGGTGGAAAGTTTAGATACAAAAGCAGTGAATGTTTTACAGAGAGCCACAAGCACAGTGACAAAAGAGATTCCCAAAGCATACCCAAGAAAACATCCTAACACTTCCCTCTCCCCATCTGAGGGTACACCCAAAAGCCCCAGGGCTCTTTCTTCAACCCCCTCTTCCACTGTTAAGCTAATCTCAGCTGACCAGATCTGAGATTGCCCTTCCCCCCAGCCTTAGGCCTATCCAGGCCCAAGAGGCTGTGAGATGAGTATCCACCCCCATCACCAGATAGGGACCATCTCCATAGGAGTGGTGAGGGAAGAAAGAGGAAGTGCAGGACCCTGCAGGTGGTTTTTGTAGGGAGCCGGACATTATGGGATGAAATGCACATCTTCCTGTGTCCACCCACTGGGCTGGACCCTCGGGACACTGGAGGTGTGTCTCAAGTGGCCACAGCAGGGGGGCACCCAGCCTGAACCACCACACTACTGATATAATTCTTGACTCTTTTCCAAAGAGGATGTGAAAAGCTCCAATATTGAGAATTAACATCCTGATTCAGTAAGGTAGTAAACCATGTGCTTAATTGGAAGCAGTAGTTATGTTGCAGCAAATGGGATTTCTTGCAAGCACTAAATTAGAGATGCACTTAAATACCTTGCTGAATTTCAGCCTCAGTTTGCATATTGCACTCCTCCTAATAAACAGCATTGTATTGTGTGTCAGGGTGTCACATGCTATAAGTCAGCCGGCGTTACGTGCAGTAAAGTGAGCAGAATGGCAAATGAGAAAGAACCCAAAGTTCTGTTCAGAAGGCAGGGGGTTAATTAAGGGCCACATCAGGGTTTTTATTCCGATCACAACAAAATTTAAATATAGGTTGCATGGCAAATCAGCGTGCCTGTCAAAGAATGTGGCTTTGGCCAGGCAATTAAAGGGGCCAAAATATTTCAAATGCATTTTTAAATAGCTTCCCCCAGTCATTATACACAGTTATCACATCCATATTTCATAAATGTAAAACACTGAAGTTCTCAAAAGTCTGTTCTCCACAGTAGTTGTTATTGATGATCCATCTGAGCTCCATTTCCTAACTGAAAACCCTTGTCGGTCAATTTATTCCAACATAACACTGTTTGGTTGGGTAGTTATTAATCCTGTAATTGTTCATGGCATGCCAGAAATAATTCAGCTAATTATTACAATATGTCTTACTTTGCCATGGTTATATATGTCAGAATGGCTTCTGCACATATTGGAAAAAAATTGGTTTCCTAATTTAACTGAAGATATGAAAATTGATTATTAATTCACCCCCAAAATGGAAAATTACATATTTTCCTCTGCCCTACACATAATTTTTACTGGTCTGGATACATTCTTGATAAATAGTCTGCTGCTAACTCTAATTGATCCGTGAATAGTACTGTGCAGCACAACCTAAGAGTGCTGCCCTCACTGAACGTTAATTTCAATTATAGGACAACTGTTACAGAACGTGCTGGATCACAATAGAAAAGGACTTCTTTTTTTCCCAGTTCATCTTAGATAAAAACAAAACAAAACAAGAAAACAATCAAAAAAGCACACCCCCCAAAAAATATTGAAAAGCTAAGATTACAGGAGGCTCAGAGGAGACTTTATTGCTCTCAACTACCTGAAGGGAGGTTGTAGACAGATGGGGGCTGGTCTCTTCTGCCAGGCAACCAGCACCAGAACGAGAGGACACAGTCTCAAGCTGCGACAGGATGTTAGGAAGAAATTCTACACAGAGAGAGTGATTGGCCATTGGAATGGGCTGCCCAGGGAGGTGGTGGAGTCACCATCACTGGAGGTGTTTAGGAGGAGACTTGATATGGTGCTTGGTGCCATGGTTTAGTTGATTAGATGGTGTTGGATGACGGGTTGGATGCGATGATCTTGAAGGTCTCTTCCAACCTCTTCTGTTCTGCTCTATTCTATTCTGCTCTATTCTATTCTAATCTACTCTGTTCTGTTCTGTTCTATCTTGGCAAAAAGAAAAAAATAATTGATAAACATGTTGTTTATTAATTACTGTATACTTACTCTAATGCAGTTTAAATGCATATTTATGCATGAAATTGACTATATTTAATTACATGCTGCTAAATTCCCATAAATAAAGTGTATTTGGTTGGTTTTTGCATTTTTCACATTTGACAATATTTCTGGGTTTGGTGAGGTCCCAGGCAACCTGTGACAGAACAAGAGGACACAGTCTCAAGCTGTGCCAGGGGAGGTTTAGGCTGGATGTTAGAAAGAAATTCTTCATAAAGAGAGTGATTGGCCATTGGAATGGGCTGCATGGGGAGGTGGTGGAGTCACCATCACTGGAGGTGTTTAAGAAGAAACTAGATGGGGTGCTTGCTTTAGTTGAATAGATGGTGTTGGGTGATAGGTTGGACTCCATGATCTCAAAGATCTTTTCCAACCCAGTTCATTCTCCTCTCCTCTTCTCTTCTCTCTTCTCTTCTCTTCTCTTCTCTTCTCTTCTCTTCTCTTCTCTTCTCTTCTCTTCTCTTCTCTTCTCTTCTCTTCTCTTCTCTTCTCTTCTCTTCTCTTCTCTTCTCTTCTCTTCTCTTCTCTTCTCTTCTCTTCTCTTCTCTTCTCTTCTCTTCTCTTCTCTTCTCTTCTCTTCTCTTCTCTTCTCCTCTTCTCTTCTCTTCTCTTCTCTTCTCTTCTCTTCTCTTCTCTTCTCTTCTCTTCTCTTCTCTTCTCTTCTCTTCTCTTCTCTTCTCTTCTCTTCTCTTCTCTTCTCTTCTCTTCTCTCCTCTCCACCTCTAATCTCTCTTTGGCCTAGTAAGAATACAATCAGGCTATTATGGACTCAAGTACCTTTTTAGTTCACAATAGATGCAAGCTGAGAATCAGAGCATTTGTTGGTTTATAGTTCTCATCACATTTCTATAGTACAAAACAATGTTCTTAAATAGTATTCTGCTGGGGCAAAGAAGATCCCTACATCCTAATTAACGAACGACTGTGTGTACAGAGAGTAAACCAATATTTTACACAGTGGAGTTCCATGCTGTGATATACTGATGCAAGACAGGATATTTGAAAATGATAACCACATAAAAAATTAGTAACATTTTATGCTTGTGAAAATTGTTCCAGAACATTGTTCTCACTGTGAATGTCCTCCAGAGATGATGTCTCACGCAAGACTTCGTATGTTGTTTGTGTTCCACCCAGAGACTTATCCAGAGATGTACAAAACAATATTGAGAAGCTTCTGGAGATGATTTCTTTTTTCTTAATATAGCTTTGAAGCTGAAGGAAGAGGCAAAGGAAAGATGTCTGAAAGAACAAATAATCTCAAAATTAGCAACTGACACCAGCATAGATAAACTTGTTATTTCAAGAGGTGCTGCCTTAAGCAACAATGGAGTTCATCAGGGAAGTCCAGAATCATAGAATCATAGAATGAATAAGGCTGGAAAAGACCTCAAAGATCATCAAGTCCAACCTATCACCCAACACCTCATGACTACTAAACCATGGCATCAAGTGCCATGTCCAATCCCCTCTTGAACACCTCCAGGAAGGGTGACTCCACCGCCTCCCTGGGCAGCACATTCCAATGGCTAACAACTCTCTCTGGGGAGAACTTTCTCCTCACCTCAAGCCTAAATTTCCCCTGGTGCAGCTTGAGTCTGTGTCCTCTTGTTCTGGTGCTGATTGCCTGGGAGAAGAGGCCAACCCTCACTGGGCTACAACCTCCCTTCAGGTAGTTGTAGAGAGCAGTAAGGTCTCCCCTGAGCCTCCTCTCCTCCAGGCTAAACAATCCCAGCTCCCTCAGCCTCTCCTTGTAGAGCTTGTGCTCGAGGCCTCTCACCAGCCTCATTGCCCTTCTCTGGACAGGTTCAAGAGTCTCAATGTTCTTCTTAAATGGAAGGACCCAGAACTGGACACAGTTCTCAAGGTGTGGCCTAACCAGTGCTGACTATAAATCAGTGACTGCAGTGAACTACTCTGCCCTGAAGAAGGCATGTACTCTAGAGGAGCCAGTTTGTTTCAGTGACCAGGTACAGTGGAGATATTTTTTTGTTTTGAGAAATCTATCAAGTCACCAAATCTTCTGAACCTCTTGGTTGAGTAAGTCTTTGAAAAAGCTTTGCAATTTGCATTAATTTTTTGACACGCACAGCCAGAGACTTCGGAGTCTGTGCTGTTTATCTGCACTATGCAGATCTTCTTAGTTTCAGAAGTTTGCTGGGAGTTAGCTTTCTTTAATACTTTTTTTTTTTTTTTTACATTTTTAGTTGATGCTTCCAAGCAGTGTCTCACTGGGAACCACTGTGATGATATTTTGCTATTTATTGTTATGAACAGGAAGAAACGCGGCAAAGAGGCATCGACTCTCAAACAAAACGAAACAGAAAAGCCAGATGCTAGAAACTACAAAATCCATTAGGAACAAAGCTCAAGAAATAGAGAGCCATGACAGCAGTCTGCCTCTAACTGAGCATAATTCTAAATTAGTCATTTTAAATGCTGTAGTGTCTAGACGCTGTAAGTACTGAGGTTAAATTTCTTCTGTCTGTTTTCCCTTTCCTATTTGTAATGGGACTACCATTCAATACTTTCCCATTTATACAATTCTATTTTTATCTTTTCTTTTTCTTTCTTTGTTTCTTCCCTTTTCCTAACTAATGATATTGTGTACTAGCATGATACTCAGGGATGAGGAGATGCAGATCTGCAAATGCATGTCATCCTCAGCGTTGTAAAGCACAGATGCTCTTAATTGAACTTGTAAAGTGAGAAAGCACTCTTAGGAGCACTTCAAAAAAGGAGCTGGCTAGAACACAGAAAATAATTCCATTCTTCTAGACATTTTGATACTTCCATCTTTTCAGCTCTAAACTAACAAAAAGGTTAAATTTGTAGATTTCTAATAAAATTGTGGTGGAAGTAGGTATTCTTCTGAATTTTCCAAAATTAAATCATTTCATGTTGGATATCATTTCATGTTGGCCCCTCAGTTTAGGAAAGATGTTGACTTACTAGAACCTGTCCAGAGAAGGGCAACCAAGCTGGTGAGGGGTTTGGAGCACAAGCCCTATGAGGAGAGGCTGAGGGAGCTGGGGTTGCTTAGCCTGGAGAAGAGGCTCAGAGGAGACCTTTTTGGTGTCTACAACTACCTGAAGGGAGGTTGTAGCCAGGTGGGGGTTGGTCTCTTTTCCCAGGCAACCAGCACCAGAACAAGAGGACACAGTCTCAAGCTGCACCAGGGGAGGTTTAGGCTGGATGTTAGGAAGAAGTTCTTCCCAGAAAGAGTGATTGTCCCTGGGAATGTGCTGCCCAGGGAGGTGGTTTAGTCACCATCACTGGCGGTGTTTAAGAGGAGACTGGATAGGGTGCTTGGTGCCATGTTTAGTTGATCAGATGATGTTGGATGCTGGACTCAATGATCTTGAAGGTCTTTTCCAACCTGGTTAATTCTATTCTATTCTATTCTAAAAATGTACAGCTTAAAATAACATTAGAAAGTAATATTGTTAGTAGCTATCATACAGCATCATAATATAGCATACAGTATAGTGTGAAATCATAGAACTTATGAAGACATAGCAGCAGTTTAATACTTGTTATCTCAAATAACATGACTAAAAATGCCAAGTTAATACATAAATAAAATGGTTAATGAGGCTGCCAGTTGTTTGGATATAGTAGAAATGAACTGACACAAGTCAGAAAAAGGTCTGTAAGTTTTCCTATTCATTTCTTTGTAAGCTTTGTTCCCCTAAAAGAATTCAGCTTAAGCAAATCCACATTTTCCTTTCAAAAAAGTACTGCTAAAAGTGTTTCAATTTCTTTTCCTGGAGAGCTCATGATGCTTGCAAGTTCAAAGAAAACAGCAGACAGGTCAAATAAGGTGCTTGTTAGAAGTACCTAGTCTTATCTCTGCTTCAAATTGATCATGTTTCTGCCACGAAAAATACTGTACTATGAAAGCAAATTAAAAAGTAGGAGAGCCCATAATACACTTGCAGTGTGTTTGGCTGGGATTCAGCACCCTTTGGCTTAATTGTCCTGAACCAGGGTCTTAAGGCTGTTGCAGAGTGAACATAGGAAACGCTCATCGATATAATTTCCATTGCCAAGTTCATGCTGCTACCTACTGCAGCCAGTTCAAGTCATTGCTTATGCAGGAACAGAAAAATAAGTGTGTATCTATTTGCATATAGATTGTGTATCTGCCAAAGTGAGCAACTTAAAATAATAAGGCTAGCAATTTCTACTGCTCATGTTGGGAGAGCACCTTTCATTTAAAACAGAAGCCTAAAAATTAGGTGGAGCACTGGCTTGTTCTTTGTTTTGCCTTAAACCTTCTCCATGACCTTGAATAAACAATTTAGGACTCTCTTTTTTCTTTCCTTTTCTATTTTTTTTTAGCAAGGAGAAAGTTCAGTCGTAAATGAGCTGCTCTAATTGTGCAGAGCTGAAACAAAAGGTCCTTTCTTTTCTGTTCTTCATATTTAATATAAGGTTAACATCACTCCACCTAATTTGCTTTGTAATAACTAGCATGGTGTTGTGTTCACTCATTAGTTTATCTTCTTGTGCAGTACTTTGAAAACCACACAGTTTTTTGACAGTTATATATAATTATCATCAAAGGCAGGTAATTCTTCTTCCTTGATCTATTCTGCTACATACTTATGCCATTGTTTTTATCATGATCTCAGGAAAATAAATGAGATTATTTTATGAATATATGAAGCTGATAAGGAATTTTGAGAGTGTTCAAGGGAGGGGAGCACTTCTTTGGTCCTGGATCAGGACCTACATCTGGACCAGGAATGAGCAGGCACTGTCTTCTGTCTGTTCCCTATCAGGTATCTGTTCTATCTTGTGAAGAAATATGACCATATGGTACAAAGTAAGCCATAGCAAACTCCAGCAAATCCATTCCATTTATTTCAATAGTCATGGAGCCAGCACTGTGAAACACATCATGGAGTGTATCAGCTCCATGATTTAGGCATAGTTTCCAGATGAAACACTAATACAGAGAAGGGAAGCAAAGCTGGTGAGAGGTCTGGAGTGCAAGGCTTGTGAGGAGAGGCTGAGGGAGCTGGGGTTGTTTAGCCTGGAGAAGAGGAGGCTCAGAGGAGACCTTCTTGCTGTCTACAACTCTCTGAAGGGAGGTTGTAGTCAGATAGGGGTTGGTCTCTTGTCCCAGGCAACCAGCACATTAACAAGAGGACAGAGTCTCAAGCTGCACCAGAGGAGGTTTAGGCTGGATATTAGGAAGAAGTTCTTCATAGAAAGAGTGATTTGCCCTTGGAATGTGCTGCCCAGGGAGGTGGTGGAGTCACCATCACTGGAGGTGTTTAGGAGGTGACTGGATGGGGTGCTTGGTGCCATGGTTTAGTTGATCAGATGATGTTGGGTGATAGGTTGGACTTGATGATCTCGAAGGTCATTTCCAACCTGATTAATTCTAGTCTAGTCTAGTCTAGTCTAATCTATTCATATTCTATTCTATTCTATTCCTACTGGTAGTGGATTCCCATGGATGGTAGTATACTGAAACTTTGGAGACCTAGATTCTGAATATCTGAAGTACCCCTAGCAACTAACTTGTTTTGCCTGGGTTTTGACACATGTAAAATGGACAAATACCAATGCACTTGGAGAACCAAGCAATGAAAACTTCTGTCAGCTATTATTAATGTTATGTTGTTGCTGCTGCTATCAGTTGAATTCTAAGTGAAGAGGTAGATATTCTCAGAGCTGATGGAAAGGTTTTGTTGATCCTGGAGGCATCCACAAAACAGACAGCAATAGCTACCCAAAAATGCAGATTTATTGTCACCAAAATTACTCGACACTCCTGACACAATTACATTACAAGTTTGGATGTCATTTGGGAATATACTATTACACAACCAATTAATATTTAACCTTAAGCTTTTAGGAATATTCTTTCTAGAAAGATGAACCAAAATATGTGTTCAGGCAATCATAAAGTGAAAATTTCCCACTCAAGCATACCCAAATAACACACTTACCAAAGTGGGGGTGAGGACTCACCCAATCCACTGAAATATCTTTAGATGGTGTCCCTTTCTGAGGGGAGAGGACTCGACTGCCAAGGTGTTTGCTTCAAGACCAGCTCAAAATATCTCTGTAATGGGACTCCATTTATAACCTAAGTCAGGGATGCGTTGTCATAAATTCTTACTAGTGGGAGGGTTGAGCCCACACAAAAGCAGGGTAAGAACCAGGGTATGGATGAACCAGTTAGTGTCTGGAAGGCACCAAAATTATCTTTATCAGTCTTTATGAAGCCTTGGTCCTTTCCAAGATGTCTGTCAGGCTTTTGTGTTTCTGTCAAGGCAGTTGTACCTAGAACAGATGGGTCTCTGTACGAAGAGAAGTAAAATGCATCAAAACATCTGAATGTGAGCCAGCAGTGTGCCCAGGTGGCCAAGAATGTTAATGGTAACCTGGCATGCATCAAGAATAGAGTGGCCAGCAGGATCAGGGAAGTCATTGTGCCCCTGTGCTCAGCACTGGTTAGGCCACACTGTGAGTACTGTGTCCAGTGCTGGACCCCTCAGTTTAAGAAGGACATTGAGACACTTGAACATGTCCAGGGAAGGACAACGAGGCTGGGGAGGGGTCTGGAGCAGAGCCCTGTGAGGAGAGACTGAGGGAGCTAGGGTTGCTTAGCCTGGAGAAGAGGAGGCTCAGGGGAGACCTTCTTGCTGTCTACAACTACCTGAATGGAGGTTGTAGCCAGGAGGGGGTTGGTCTCTTCTCCCAGGCAACCAGCACCAGAACAAGAGGACACAGTCTCAAGCTGTGCCAGGGGAAGTTTAGGCTGGAGGTGAGGAGAAAGTTCTTCACTGAGAGAGTTGTTAGGCATTGGAATGGGCTGCCCAGGGAGGTAGTGGAGTCATTGTGCCTGGAGGTGTTCAAGAGGGGACTGGACATGGCACTTGGTGCCATGGTCTAGTAGGCAGTCATGAGGTCTGTGGTGATGGGTTGGACTTGATGATCTTTGAGGTCTCTTCCAACCTTGGTGATTCTGTGATTCTGTGAAAACCAAAACCCGCCCCATAAACATCAGGTGGCATTGGATAGCTTCTCCTATTCTTGTTTAAACTTGGAATATTGCACCACAGACAGTGATATTGCTTGGAAGGGAAGTTCAGTGTTAATATTGAGTAAGTGTGAAAGATTTTGGCCTCTCACTGTTAGTGCAGTTATTAAACCGTATTTTTCTCATATGAAAGAAAAATGCAGGTTCTGAGTTAGTGTGCTGGAAATACCTAAACTGCAGTTATCTGTAGCCCTTTTACTGACTTTATCTAACCTACATTATAAACGTTCCCATGGTTTTTGTCCCAGAAAACCTTCAGGCATCCACTGTGTTTGTGGCCTACATGTAATCTCAAACTTTCTTTCAATTATTTCTAGCCCAAGAGGCCTGGGCTCTACAAACCTAGTTTGAAAACCTGAAAATGCCTCATATTTTCATTTTTCCTGTTTGATACAAGTCATACACAAGAGCCATTTCAGGGCAAAACGTTTGTCTTTAATATCTGACATTCTAGCATTCCAGCTTTTATGTACTAGCCCAGAAGCTTTGTTGAACTTGGAGACCATTGCCGTAATTATTATTTATAGCTTATATTGCCACCAAACTTTGGACGGTCAGGTTCCATTTCTGCTAGGTACTGCACAATGAAAGCACCAAAAAAACCCAGCCACCCTACTTTAAAAAAAAACCCTAGTGTGGTGTGGACACTTCAGGATACCCTGGTATCTTTATTTTTTTTCCCCTGTTCTGCATGTTACACAGGCATTGAGGATCCTTTGGAACAGAGAGAAGATGCACAGTCGTGATAGAGTGAAAACTTTTAAATAGGGGCAAATTGGTATTTTTATCTGTACAGGGTCTGTCTGTGTAACTTCACTTAATTTTAATTTCATTGGCCTCCTTTTTCCAATGAAATGTTGATGTTTTCTGTGATATTTTTTTTACTGACTGATGTATAAAATAGGATATATTGTATTTCGTAACAGGTTTTTATGCTTGCCAAAGTAGATTGCACAAAACCTAATGGTAAATATAGATAGTTTAGTCCTGTCTTGAAGATAGAGTACTAAGAAATTGGGTCCATCACTGTCATTTTTCTCAGAGATTCCTCTCATCTGTCACAACACAGTAGTTATGAAAAATGAAACCATAAATTCAATTTAGAGGGCAATTTGCAGCTAATCTTTGGAGTAATTCCAGTGTGAATAATGCAGCAATTTAGATGCATGGTCAGTCAATTCTGTCTCTGATTTATTAGGATTTAAGAATTTTTTTTTCCTCCTTTCATTAATGATAATTACCAAAGAAGAGAAAATAATTTCTCAGAAATTATCTGTCTTCACATCTGTGGTCTCAGTTTAGAGAAAGGCTGCAATGTTGTTTAAACTTATTATTATAGGGGGGGGGGGGAGGGAAGCTTTTTGCAAAAGATATATGAGGTATTTAAATCCAGAACTGTATCTCTTTACAGCACATGTGTGAACTGATCAGCACTGGTTTATGGCTGCTTTTATATGACTCCCATTAGAGCTAACATTTTGAATATCTCAGCATAAGGACACTGGGATTTGCTATTGATTCTCCACACTTCTTACACCTTGAAGATTGCATTAAAATCCAGCTCAAGCAAGAGTGACATTTTTTGTTCTTATTTAAAAGTCAAATTTATTATCTGAGGCTTTTTCTACTTATTAAATCTCCACTTTTTCTGATACATTATTTATGTATATATATTATTTTTTTTCCTATATCTTTCTTTCAGTTCTCAAGGTCTTCTCTTGATTTTAACAGGCGGCATCTACAACAGATACATACAACAGATATTATCCGTGTGTTTGCGCCTCTGTATTGCTAATGGCGTGGAGGGAATACCAGAGGGAAAACCAGCTCATTTAACATTGGCTTTGAGCTTTATTCAAAGTTTTTAGACACCTAGAGAACTAAATGCCTTTGAAAACCTCTAGAGGAAGATCTCAAGCTCTATGCCTTGACTCACCATGCCTTCAAAGATTCCTTCCTCTTTTCACTACTGCTGAAGGGAATGAGGTATTTCAGGGGTGCTGGCTCTTAAAGCACTAGAGTACTTGATAGTAAAAGAGATTGAAGTCTATCTTTGCTCCTCATACCTGAATATATGGCCTTCTTAATTAGCTTTATGTCAAATAACTCTGCTATCACACCACCTTGTAGACTAGACTAGACTAGACTAAACTAGACTAGACTAGAATAAACCAGGTTGGAAGAGACCTGCGAGATCATGGCATCCAACACCATCTAATCATGCAACAAAGCACCCCATCAAGTCTCCTCCTAAACACCTCCAATGATGGTGACTCCACCACCTCCCTGGGCAGCCCATTCCAATGGGCAATCACTCTCTCTGTGTAGAATTTCTTCCTAACCTCCAGCCTAAACCTTCCCTGGCAAAGCTTGTAGGGAAAACATTTCATAATTAGAAACAAAGAAAGTGAAGGGGGATCGACATCACCTTACAGTCAGAGCAGGGTGCTTCAGAAGGCTTAGCCTACAATAGAAGTTTATTATTATACATCCAAATTCCTTTGAACCATGAATTCCTATTTCTACCAAAACAATACTCCTTCTATTTATTTTGTGTTAAAATGCTGCAGAGTTAATTTGCCTACTTTGGGGTTCAAAGCAGCAGCTTCTCAGATATGACAGCCAAAGCCTTAGATGCTATCCACAAATTTGTGCATCCTGGTTTTCTAAAGTTGAGAGTGGTGCTTCAGTGATGATGAATACATACATTATTCCCTGACAGTATTACAGCTAGGTATCCAAACAAGAGATCAGGTAAGCCTGGCAAGTGTGTTTTGTTGAAGCATTTAGGGTTGCATAGCCTGGAGAAGAGGAGGCTCAGAGGAGACCTTCTTGCTGTCTACAACTCCCTGAAGGGAGGTTGTAGCTGGGTGGTGGTTGGTCTCTTCTCCCAGGCAACCAGCACCAGAACAGGAGGACACAGTCTCAAGCTGCACCAGAGGAGGTTTAGGCTGCATGTTAGGAATAAGTTCTTCACAGAAAGAGTGATTGGCCATTGGAGGGAGATGGTGGAGTCACCATCACTGGAGGTGTTCAGGAGGAGACTGCATGCGGTGTTTGATGCCATGGTTTAGTTGATTAGATAGTATTGGATAATAGGTTGGACTCAATGATCTCAAAGGTCTTTTCTGACCTGATTAATTCTATTCTATTTTATTCTACTGCATAAGGATTGACAAAATCTGCCACCTGAGGCATACTTTTAGTTGCCCCATGTTATTAAGTATTCTGAGTGTTTAAAATGTGTTATAAAAGTTCCTGCCTCTTTTGTTTTATTTACAATTGTATACAGCTAATTTTTAGGGGTTTTTTGCACCTTACAGAATAGGTTTCATATAAATGTAGAAAAAAAAGCAAAGAAGACAATTACCCATTTTCTCACATTCCCTTACACTAGACTGTGAGCCTTCTGAAATAGATCTCTAAAACTGTGAACCTGGAAAAGGTTTATGATTGTTGAACAAAATGCACATTTCCCTTCCCCAAGCACATCATCTTTTTATACTTCTAAGAGTTTAAGCTGGCTTCACAAGAAATTCACACACTGGTAAGTATTCTCTCAGAGGGTGGTGCTCAATGGCTTGAAGACCAGACAGAGAGCAGTGACAAGTGCTGTCCCTCAGGGGCCTGTACTGGGACCTGTGCTGTTTAATATTTTTATCAATGATATAGACAGTGGGATCGAGAGCACCATCAGCAAATTTGCAGATGACCAGAGGGACCTGGACAAGCTGGAGAGGTGAGCCCAGGGGAACTTCATGAGGCTCAACAAGAGCAAGTGCAGGGTTCTGCACCTGGGCCAGAGCAATCCTCGCTATCAATACACACTGGGAGAGGAGGTGATAGAAAGCAGCCCTGTGGGGAAAGGACTTGAGGGTGCTGGTGGATGAGAAGCTGGACATGAGCAGACAGTGTGAGCTTGCAGCACAGAAGGCCAATGGCAGCCTGCACTGCATCAAAAGCAGTGTTGCCAGCAGAGCCAGAGAGGTGATTCTGCCACTTTGCTCTGGTGAGACCTCAATATAGGCAGGACATGGACCTGATGGAGAGGGTCCAGAGGAGGGCCACGAAAATGATCAGGCACCTCTGTTGCAAGGACAGGCTGAGGGAGCTGGGGTTATTCAGCCTAGAGAACAGGAGGCTCCAGGGAGACCTAATAGCAGCCTTCCAGTGCCTGAAGGGGGACTAATAGAAGGATGGAGAGAGACTGTTTACAAGGGCCTGTAGTGATAGGATGAGGGACAATAGCTTCAACCTAGAGCAGATTTAGATTGCATGTTAGGAACGGGTTCTTCACTGTGAAGGTGCTGGAACACTAGAAAACATTGCCCAGGGAGGTGTCTGGGGCCCCATCTCTGGAAATATTTAAAGTGAGGCTCAACAGGGCTCTGGACAGACTGATCTAGTTGGGGATGTCCCTGCTTACTGCAGAGGGGGTTTGACTAGGTGACCTTTGGCGGTCCCTTCCAACCCAGATCATTTTATGATTCTATGAAATCATCACACCACACTAGTGTTAATTTTAAAGTAAAATGTTTATTTGTTTTGTTTGAATAAATGCCATTATATAAGTTTTTATCACAGAAGAGCTTTTTAAGAACGATCTTCCTCTTTTTATTTTACTGATTTTTTTTCAGGCATGCATTTTAGTCTTACAATCTACTGGACTTTTTCACTTCCCCTCAGATAAAGGTCAATCCTATCAACAATCCTCTATGTGAAGATGTTAGAGAACAGTATTTTCCTCTATTGGTGCAACACAATAGCTTTAAATCTTCACAACTGAAAAAATTCTATATAGCCTTCTTAATGTTGCAATTATGCTTGATAATAGCTTCAGACTGCATCACAGCTTCCACCATAATTACCAAAAACATCTTGCTGAAGCAGTATTTAATACATTATTAGCCTAAGAAGTTTCCTTAAGAATGTCTGATTAAGATGTAGGGAAAAAAATATCTTATTTAGTAAGTTCCAGTTCTCTGAAAATTTCAAATCTTCCCAATTGCAGTGAAGGTGATGATTGGTCTGTGAAGTAGGGCTGTTTAGAATAGAATAGAATAGAATAGAATAGAATAGAATTAACCAGGTTGCAAAAGACCTTTGAGATCATTGAGTCCAACCTATCACCCAACACTATCTAATCAACTAAACCATGGCACCAAGCACCTCATCCAGTCTCCTCTTAAACACCTCCAGTGATGGTGACTCCACCACCTCCCTGGGCAGCACGTTCTAGTGGCCAATCACTCTTTCTGTCAAGAACTTCTTCCTAACATCCAGCTAAAATCTCCCCTGGCACAGCTTGAGACTGTGTCCTCTTGTTCTGCTGGATGCCCGGGAGAAGAGACCAACCCCCATCTGGCTACAACCTCCATTCAGGGACCACATTAAGGTCACCCCTGAGCCTCCTCGTCTCCAGGCTAAGCAACCCTATCTCTTTCAGCCTCTCCTCATAGGGCCTGTGCTCCAAACCCCTCACCAGCTTTGTTGCCCTTCTCTGGACACGTTCCAACAACTCAACTTTCCTAAACTGAGGGGCCCAGAACTGGACACAGGACTCAAGGTGTGGCCTAACCAGTGCTGAGTACAGGGGCAGAATGACCTCCCAGCTCCTGCTGGCCCACCTGGTTAGTTCTATTCTATTCTGTTCTATAAAATTCTGCAAATGATATGGGGGCTATGGACAGGTGTGATACTTGTATAAGAATCTGGTCCTACCTAGCCTGGCCTTGACTGATCTGCTGGACCACTTCTATGTGTAGTAATCTACACAGATTGATCAGCATTTCTCTTCCACAACACCTTTAGACTTCAGCTAAGCAGTGAGTGTGAGCTGAAAGCAGAATACCCCTTATGTGGGAATCTCAAGGCAGGTAATATATTACAGACCAAACCTAGTAGAGATCTGGGGTTTGTGTTAACGCTGTAAAAGAAAAGAAATGGGAGGGAAAGGGGGATGCCACATAATGCTTTCCAGTTTCATTTCTCTCTACAAAGTTGGTGAGGGGTTTGGAACACAAGCCCTATGAGGAGAGACTGAGGGAGCTGGGGTTGCTTAGCCTGGAGAAGAGGAGGCTCAGGGGAGACCTTATTGCTGTCTACAACTCCCTGAAGGGAGATTGTAGACAGGTAGGGGTTGGTCTCTTCTCCCAGGCAACCAGCACCAGAACAAGAGGACACAGTCTCAAGCTGCACCAGGGGAGGTTTAGGCTACACAGAGAGAGATATTGCCCATTGGAATGGGTTGCCCATGGAGGTGGTGGAGTGTCCATCACTGGAGGTGTTTAGGAGGAGACTTGATGGAGTGCTTGGTTGCATGGTTTAGTTGATTAGGTGGTGTTGGATGATAGGCTGGACACGATGATCTCAAAGGTCTTTTCCAATTCAATTCAATTCAATTCTGTTCTATTCCTATTCTATTCTATTATTCTATTCTATTCTATCATACCCTATCCTATCCTATCCTATCCTATCCTATCCTATCCTATCCTATCCTATCCTATCCTATCCTATCCTATCCTACATGTCACCTGCTAGGTTAACTTTTTTTTCTAGTTGAAAACCTTTTAAATAAAATCCAGCGGGCTGTATGGCAAGCTACTTCCTAAGAAATCACCAAAGCAGGGCATGGACTGCTCCTTGCAGCTCCCTGCCAGGCCTGTAAGGTCTGAACAAAGTGCAGCATGCAAGCTCGGATTTACTGTGGCTTCTGTGCATTGCGCCAGTTGCAGAGTAACCTCAAATTGCTTTAGGCAAATGCTTCTGGGAACGTTACTCCACTGCTCATTTATCAAGGGGTTTAAAGTCTTCATTAGCCAAAGCATAAATACATCTGTGGAATTAATTTATCAAATTAATAGTTGTGTTGTTAAGCTGCATTCTTTCGCCTGATTTTCCTAACAACGACTCGAGGAGTGCAGCCTAAGTGAGATTTGCTTACAAGAATGTGAGGTTTCCGCAGACACACATTAGGGTTGAGATGGATTCATAGCGGGCGTGAAATTACATTTGAAATTAAATTATGGCTGGTAATGCGTGCGTGGCATCCTCAGCTGAGTGTCCTTAAATGCAAAATAAAGAATTACATGGGCTATTTTATTTCAAAACACACATAAAGACTGCATTTCGTACCTAGACATCATCAATTGATTAAGGAACTGGAACAAGTGCTTCTGTCCCTCTCTAGTACAATTTATGCAAATATTTGTATGTTAACTGCAAACAATTGTTCAAAACAGCTTTTCTACTTCACATGAGATGTGGAGATTTGCAGTTTCCCCTGAGTCTGATATTTACTTTCTTTTTTTAAATCAAAGTTTTCCCCAAAGTCCTCTGTAAAGCAAATTGCAAGGCATGCAGAAACCCTCTGGACTAGCAGGGCAGATTGTCGCTTCTGCTAGGCAGCCACTCTCAATTGAAGCTAGACAGCTTCAGTATGTCAGATGAATCACCAAGCACCCACCTCTCTGTATTGACTCTAAAAGGTATCTAGATAAAATGTAAGTATTGCAGCTTCTGTAGGTGTCAAAGTGAGGTGAGATAAATTGCCCTTTACTACTGTGACATTGACATGGCACATGGTGCCACGATCTAGCAGTCACGAGGTCTGTGGTGACAGGTTGGACTTGATGATCTTTGAGGTCTTTTCCAACCTTGTTGATGCTATGATTCTATGATTCTATGCTATGATTCTATGACTCTGTGCTATGATTCTATGATTCTGTGCTACGATTCTATGATTCTATGCTATGATTATAAAATGACCAAAATATTCAAGTATAAATGTAAGTGTAGCTGCTACTTCATATAGAAAGAGCCCAATTCCTTATTTCAAACATCCTCCTCAGAGGTTTGGAGGATGGAAATAATCAAATCAATCAGGTTTATGTTCATCTTATCTAACTTAAAACATCTAACTAGTTTAACTTACTAATTAAGTTAAAAGCTTAATTGGCCCTGTAATCAATGGTGATAGTCATCTCCAGAGTCACATCTTTTAAGTTGGCTGAATAATCCTCTGGAGGTACTTCTTTTTTCTAGTGACTTTAAGTTAGCACAAAATAAGAAGGAACATCAGCTGAATCTAGTTTCCTGAAACTCATCAAGTTAATCATCCAGACTTTCAGGACTGACTAAGCTTAAAGCCCTCTAAATTTATTACTAGCTCTGTATTTAGGGTGAAATATTTCTGGGCACCTAACTCTAGGGACTTACGTGTGTTCATTCTTGGGACTTAAGCACTTATATCCCACTAAAGCTCTTTGAGTCATATTTCAACAGCTCTATCTACAGCACAGGAGTAACTTGCTAGAAAACATCTGGAGTGTGAGCTGTGGTTGCCACATATTTTTGCCTAACTTCCATGCAGTTAGACCATTCATATGGAAATAAGAGTTGAAAAGTAGGATCTTCTCAGCCAGGAGGCTGATTCCATGTGATCCATATTGTAGGAAGGTGTATAACCACCTCAGAAGTAGCCTCCACAGGTATATCAATGCATATCCTTCCTCCTCACACTCTTCCCCTATTTCAGTGTGGGGTACCTCCACAAACTTCTCCATCATGAGTCCTTCTGAAGGGCTTTAGTTCCCCATGAACTGCTTCAGTGTGTGTCCTTTTCACTTTTACTTCCACAGGGCATAGTCCTTCAGAAACAGACTAATTCAGGGTGGGTTCCCCATGGGGTTACATACCTGCTTCACCCTGGTCTTCTCTCTCCACAGGGCCACAGGTCCAGCCAGGAGCCACCTCCAGGCTGGACTTTGGGGGCATGGTCTACCTCAGGCACATACAACTCCTCTTCTGTGGGGTTCTCCCTGAGGTGCAGGTGGATATCTACTTTACCATTTACCTCCATGGGCTGCAGGGGAGCAGCCTGACTTAATATGGTCTTCACCACATGCTGCAGGGGAATCTCTGCTTTGGCACCACAATCACCTCTCCCCTCTCCTTCCTCACTGACCTTGGAGCTGGCAGAGTTGTTTGTCTCACTCCTCCTGCTGACCACTGTTCCACAGCTTTTTTTATTCTCCTTCTTAAATATACTACCACATTGCTGGTGGGCTCAGCCTTGGCCAGCAGTGGACCTGACTTGAAGGCAGTGGGGATTAACTCTGTCATAGAATCATGGAATTCATAAGGTTGGAAGAGACCTCAAAGATCATCAAGTCCAACCTATCACCCAATACCTCATGACTAACTAAACCATGGCTTCAAGTGCCACGTCCAATCCCTTTCTGAACACCTCCAGGGATGGTGACTCCCCCACCTCCCTGGGCAGCACATTCCAGTGGCCAGTCTCTCTTTCTGTGAAGAACTTTCTCCTCACCTCGAGACTAAACTTCCCCTGTCACAGCTTGGGACTGTGTCCTCTTATTCTGGTGCTGGTTGCCTGGGAGAAGAGACCAAGCCCCACCTGGCTACAGCCTCCCTTCAGGTAGTTGTAGACAGCAATAAGGTCTCCCCTGAGCCTCCTCTTCTCCAGGCTAAGCAACCCCAGCTCCCTCAGCCTCTCCTCATAGGGCTTGTGCTCCAAGCCCCTCCCCAGCTTTGTTGCCCTTCTCTGGACATGTTCCAGCAAGTCAACATCTTTCCTAAACTGAGGGGCCCAGAACTGGACACAGGACTCAAGGTGTGGCCTAACCAATGCTGCACACAGGGGCAGAATGAACTCCCTGCTTTTGCTGGCCACACTATTTTTGATGCAGGCCAGGATGCCATTGGCCTTCTTGGCCATCTGGGCACACTGTTGACTCATGTTCAGCCTACTGTCAACCAGTACCCTCAGGTCCCTCTCTGTTTGGCAGCTCTCCAGCCACTCTCACCCCAGCCTGCAGCACTGCATGGGGTTGTTGTGGACATGTTCTGGACATGTGTAGCATCAGCCTTAAAGGAAGATGCTGGCATCGTGTTATGGACTGTAGCCCACTGCTACAAAAGCCTTGCCGTGTAAAACCAACACAAAGCAATGGCATATACAACACTGGTAACTGTGATGATAGCTCAACAGACTAGTCCACAATGGCACCTACGCTGAGGCTGCTAAATTGCACCCCCAAAATAAAATCAAAGAAATGGTGCCCAATACAGCTTCCCACCTCTAAAAATAAGCACTGTTTGTCAATATAGAAAACTCTAAGCCTAGAAATGCAGATTTTTAAGGCATCTGTCATGTCTGAATTCTGACTATATGAAGCAATAAAGGAAGAACTCACTGTAAGAGTTGGAAGTCAAGTTTCTGCTGTGCGCTAATTTAACTGCAGCAGATGGGAGGCTTTAGAACACATTTTACATTAAACAACCACTTTTAAAATTATGATAAATAGAAACTCTTGGAGGAGAGCTACTAAGATGACCAAGAAGCCTGTCTCCTGTAAGACAGATTTTTTTAAATTAGCTTGTTTAGCTCAGGCAAATACATCAGAGAAGAGTAATCAGCAGGGGAAAAAAGAAGAGATGCTTAACCTAAGGAGAGATTTTGGCTTAAGTACAAGTGTATGTAAGCTGGACATGAATATCCAAGCTCTAAATTAGATGGGTGTTTTTTGATCAGTGTAATGGTTTTTAGAACATCCTTCCATGTGGCTGCCAAGTTGACTAGTGACACCAAAAACTCCCTCCTCCCCTCTGTTCTTGTCCAAAGGTTTAACACCAGAAGACAGTGAATTTATGAATGAGATTATCTGCTCTGATTGGCTGTGGTAGCAGGCAGTGAAATCCCATAGCTGACTTACTGCTAAATGAAAGAGGATCAGAGCTAGATGGATATGGACTGGATCATTCTCTAATTGTTGAAGTTCAATCTCCTCTAAGCAGTCTGTTCACATGGCATGATACTTGGATTTGGTCTCTTCTGTAGCAACCCCATGCAGTGCTACAGCCTGGGGACAGAGTGGCTGGAGAGCTGCCAAACAGAAAGGGACCTGGGGGTATTGATTGACTGTAGGCTAAACATGAGCCAGCAGTGTGCCCAGGTGGCTAAGAAGGCCAATGGCATCCTGGACTGCATCAAAAATAGTGTGGCCAGTAGGAGCAAGGAAGTTATTGTGCCCCTGGACTCAGCACTGGTTAGGCCACACCTTGAGTCCTGTGTCCAGTTCTGGGAATAGAATAGAATAGAATAGAATAGAATAAAATAGAATAGAATAGAATAGAATAGAAAAGAATAGAATAGAAAAGAATAGACCAGGTTGGAAGAGACCTTCAAGATCATCAAGTCCAACCTGTAACCCAACATCATGTAATCAACTAAACCATGGCACCAAGCACCCCATCAGTCTCCTCCTAAACATCTCCAGTGATAGTGACTCTACCACCTCACTGGGCAGCATGTTCCAATGGCCAATCACTCTTTCTAGGAAGAATTTCTTCCTAACATCCAGCCTAAACTTCCCCTAGCGCAGCTTGAGACTGTGTCCTATTGTTCTGGTGCTGGTTGCCTGGGAGAAGAGATCAGCCCCCGCCTGGCTACAACCTCCCTTCAGGTAGTTGTACACAGCAATAAGGTCTCCTCTGAGCCTCCTCTTCTCCAGGCTAAGCAACCCGAGTTCCCTCAGCCTCTCCTCACAGGGCTTGTGCTCCAAACCCCTCACCAGCTTTGCTGACCTTCTCTGGACACACTCAAGCAAGTCAACATCTTTCCTAAACTGAGGGGCCCAGAACTGGACACAGGACTCAAGGTGTGACCTGACCAGTGCTGAGCACAGGGGCAGAATGACCTTCCTGTTCCTGCTGGCCACACTATTCCTGATCCTGGCCAGGATGCCCTTGGCCTTCTTGGCCACCTGGGCACACTGCTGGCTCATGTTCAGCCTACTATCAACCAGTACCCCTAGGTCCCTTTCTGCTTGGCTGCTCTCCAGCCTCCCTGACCCCAGCCTGTAGGACTGCATGTGGTTGTTGTGGTCAATGTGTAGAACCCAGCACTCAGATGTGTTAAATCTCATGCCATTGGACTCTGCCCATCTGTCCAGCCTGCCGAGGTCCCTCATGATGAAACCATGTTGAGGCAGGCTGTCCCTCTGCAGCCTGTGGATGTTAAGGGTGGCATAGATATGCATTTGCAGTCCATGGAGGACTCCACACCAGAACAAGTGGATGGCCTGGAAGGAGGCTGTGATCCCATGGGAAACCCTCACTGGACCAAGCTCCTGGCAGGACATGTGGACCAGTGGAGAGAGAGAATGTCATACTGAACTAGATTTGGTGACAGGACCTGTGACACCATAATGAACCCATGGTGGAATCACTTATTTATGAAGTAGACCCTGTGGAAGGGACGCATGCTGAAGCAGTTTGAAGAACTGCAGCACATGAAAGTGACTTCACACTGGAGCAGGGTAAGAAAGTGAGAAGTCCTCACTCTGAGGCAGAAGGAGCAGCAGAGGCAATGTGTGATGAGCTAACTGCAACCCCTATTCGCTATCCCCCTGAACTGCTCAGGGATAGGAAGTAGAACATTTGGGAGCAAAGTTAAGGCTGGAAAGTAGGGATTGGTGGGAGGAAGGTGTCTGAAGATTCAGTTTTTCATTTCTCATCATCCTATGCCAATTGGATTGATAATAAATTAAACTAATTTCCACAAGTTGAATCTGGTTTGCCCATGATAACTGTGATGTGCACTTTGCCCCTCCTTATCTTGACTAATGAGCCTTTTATTATACTTTCTCTAACCTGCTGAGGATGTGGAGGGAAATAATGGCTTGGTGGACACCTGGTATCCAGCCATGTTCAACCCACCACATTTACAAATCACATTTCAAGGCTTAGAACCTCAGTGGCCATCAGATCTGTGATAGAAAACTAGGAACCTCTATGTTTTAGCTGATGACCATCCACACATGACCTCATACACTATCTACCAGAACTGTGGGGAGCGTGTCTCTTCCAGGGGAATGTGGATGGAGGAAACCAAGCCTGATACAATCTCCTCCACGCCATCTCCTGGAATCTGACTCTGGTGTGAAGGATACAACAAGTCTTCCCTTGTCTTGGAGTCAGCTAGTTGGAACAGCCCACAGCAGAGCAAGTGAGGAAGCTAACAGTGGAGCAATGCAGGTGGTTACAGGTGAAGTGCTTGATCTTCCCTGGTTCTCTTTTGTACAGCTGTTAGCATAATTGCCTGGGTGAAATTAATTATCCTTAATAGAGGTGTGTTTGAGAAATTTAGGAAGAAAAGGTTTAAAAGTTACAGGTAATTTGGTAACCATTCTAAGTCTAAAGTGGTACAGAAAGCATTCCTAAAAATAAATTACTGTCAGTAAGAAATTTCATCATCTTAGACTTCAAATTATAGTCTTTATTTAGCCACTGTCAGCTCTACTGGTATAAGATCATTAGTCTAAGGAGTTTTATGGATGTGTTAGTGGGATTGAGAGTACTTCTTGTGAAACACACAAACTTCTCCACCTTAGGTGTTGATTTTCATTGAATTTCAGCACAGGTTTTGATGACAGAAGTGGCTGTGAACTCTACTGTGAAGGTAAACGGACTTTGATGTTTACATGTTGTTGCTCCTTCTGTGCAGGGGAGCAGCGTTTTGCTGGTTTTGCTCGGGCAGACTAGTACTGCGGCAATGATGTGTGTTAGAACCCAGTAGTGGCTTGAATTGGAAATCTGCTGGAACTCTGGAACTGGAAGCTCTGTGGGCTAGCATTGTCTTTCTCTCATGGCCAGTTCTATTCACACAACTGGTATGTAAATTACCATAAATAATAAGGAGCACTGCTGAAGCCCATTAACAGGCTTTTTTGTTGTTGTTTTTGTGTTGTTGTTTTTTTCTTTAATGTGTAAGATTCATTTGAATATGTATCATATATATATCACTTCAGAATAATTAGAGAGTTAAACATTAGTTACACTTGCAACAAGTAAATGTGAGTATGAAGGGCAGTAGAGGTTTGAAGAATGACTTCAGTTCTGAGAAAAGAGATAGGGGTTGTGTGCAATGTGCTGCTTCCAAAACTAGAGGTAACACCAATATCTGAATAGAGTTTTTAATAAATGTGTCAGGCCCAGACCTGGAGGTGAACTAAGCTACACCTCTTCTTGCTGGAAGAAAATTCTCTATTAGAATCGAATCGAATCAAATCAAATCAAATCGAATCGAATCGAATTGAATCAAATCGAATAGACCAGGTTGGAAGAGACCTTCAAGATCATCGTGTCCAACCCATCAACCAACACCGCCTAATCAACTAAACCATGCAACCAAGCACCCTATCAAGTCTCCTCCTAAACACCTCCAATGATAGTGAATCCACCACCTCCCTGGGCAGACCATTCCAATGGCCAATCACTCTCTCTGTATGGAATTTCTTCCTAACATCCAGTCTGAACCTCCCCTGGTGCAGCTTGAGACTGTGTCCTCTAGTTCTGGTGCTGGTTGCCTGGGAGAAGAGACCAGCGCCCGCCTGTCTACAACTTTCCTTCAGGTAGTTGTAGAGGGCAATAAGGTCTCCTCTGAGCCTCCTCTTCTCTAGGCTAAGCAATTCCACCTCCCTCAACCTCTCCTCATAGGGAGGAGGCTCCTATAATTTTTCAGGTGAGGAAAGGGGTGAATAGGGGAGGAAAGAAGAGAACCTATGTTTTGTGTGAATGGGGTTGATGAATGCTTAAGAATGGAAAACAGAGGAAAAATACACTATTGTGCTGAGTACCAAATTATTACAATAAAGAGTACAAAATTATGGGGTTAATAACCGTGACTCACAGACCTGAGTGAATGGCTGCAATGATTTGTGCAGTTGCCTGGATTACGTCTGTTGCCGCATACAGACTCAACACACGCTCAAGTGTATTGAAGCTGTTAGCAATATCGAGGACGAAACAGAAAACTTGCCTTAAAATTCAAATATTTCATAAAAGGTTTGTAGAAGGTTGTGGGCCTTTTGAATAAACCTGAACAGGATGGTGGTTTTGCAACAACATCATGAAAAATTTGTGGTGCAGTACGCAACACAGTACCACTCTGCACGTACAAAGGCAATTTGCAGCCAGGCAGCACCTGATGCTTCCTGCATGTTAGTGAGACAAGCGTATCACAGCCCTTGTGCCTTTGACAATCTCTCTTCTCCAAATAAAATAAATGTTGCAATATAGAGCTCCTCTGTTACCTCAGGTTTTAATGGCAGATTGTAATTAGTGTTTAGAGCATGTGAAATGAGACTTGGGGAATCTGCTGTGTATGGCTTGCAAATCTTGATTAATTTTTATAAAAATCTTTCATTTGGTGCCTCCATATGTGATGAGTCACCTAGAGCTGGCAAGATTACTGACACATATTGCCTGTTCTGTCTGAAAGATATCACAGATCTTCCACAGGAAGGCTGTTAGGCATTAGGAACTGAGAAGTGGTAAAACAATGCACATGCTAAGGAACAGAGTTTAGCAAAATCCGGTTTGACAATGCTGTCTGAGAGTAGGGAAATACACACTGAATATAAGAACAAAGACCAAAGGTGCAAAAGTGGGTTTAAAAGTTCTTCATAGAAAGAGATTGATTGGCCGTTGGAATGTGCTGCCCAGGGAGCTGGTGGAGTCACCAGCACTGAAGGTGTTTAGGAAGAGACTGGATGGGATGCTTGGTGCTAAGGTTTAGTTGATTAGATAGTATTGGATGATGGGTTGGACTTGATGATCTCAAATGTTAATTCTGCTCTATTCTATTCTATTGTATTCTATGCTATGGTGTTGGATGATAGGTTGGACTTGACGATCTCAAAGGTCTCTTCCTAGCCAGTTAATTCTATTCTATTCTATTCTATTCTATTCTATTCTATTCTATTCTATTCTATTCTATTCTATCCTATCCTATCCTATCCTATCCTATCCTATCCTATCCTATCCTATTCTATTTCTGCTCTGTTCTATTCTATAAGGATAAAGGCAAAAATCACAGGATCTTTGGTAGCCCACTTCAAACTCAATGCAGAGAGACTTCCAGATACCTTGAGCTCATTGGTGTGTGATTTATTCAAGGGGGGGAAAAGCCACCTGAATGATATCAGTGATTTATACTAAAAATATGACAATTTCTTTTTTAATACCTTGCTTTGGTTATTTTTCAGCAATTACATTCAAACTTTGTTTCTGTGCTTCACGCTTGGAGACAGACCTGATTATAGAGAGAGGTCAGATTCAATATAATGGGAAGCTGACTAGGGTGGGAAACCTGTGTAGAAACAATTAATACTCCAGAGAAGTTATGAAGACAAAGAATCAGGACAAAAGACTTTTCTAAATTGAAAGCATACCAATGCAAATCTGAAATTTACACAAGTTTTCTCAGGAAGATGATGTATGGAATGAAGAATAAGAATTTTATTGCTTTGTCTGGAAGTAAAAGTATATACACATTTCCTAGACTGTCTGTGATTTAAAGTGATTAATTTTACAGACTTTGATAAAGTTTGTGTGTTACATGTTCAATTGTCACATCTGCTGGGGTATATAATCAGCCTTACATATCTACAGGGAACACAGTCACTCCTTTTGGGTTGGTCTCTTCTCCCAGGCAACCAGCACCAGAACAAGAGGACACAGTCTCAAGCTGCACCAGGGGAGGTTCAGGCTGAATATTAGGAAGAAGGTTTTTCTTCATAGAAAGAGTGCTTAGCCATTGGAATGTGCTGCCCAGGGAGGTGGTGGAGTCACCATCACTGGAGGTGTTTAGGAAGAGACTGGATGGGGCTCTTGGTGCCATGGTTTAGTTGATTAGATGGTGTTGGATGATAGGTTGGACTCAATGATGTCTGAGGTCTTTTCCAACCCAGTCAATTCAATTCAATTCAATTCAATTCTGTTCTGTTCTATTCTATTCTATTCTATTCTATTCTATTCTATTCTATTCTATTCTATTCTATTCCTATTCTATGCTATTCTATTCTATTCTATTCTATTCTACTTCTATTCTATTCTATTCCATTCCATTCCATTCTTTTAAGTATGAATATACATTAAGAATTGCATTGCCATATGTTAAAATCAAAGGTGAGCTGAGGAACAAATATTTATTTTTAAAACTGAACTTTCCTTTTTCTTGGCTTTTGTTGTTGTTGTTGTGGTTTTGTCTGTTGTTTGTTTCTGGTTTTGTTTTGCTTTCATTGTTGTTGTTGTGTATGTGTGTGTGTATGGAGAAAGCCAAATAGTTTCTTCATGGCACAGGTATTTCATATGTTTTCAAGACTGAAAAAATAAACTCTTTGAGTATTACTGTGTTATAAGAATAATCTTTTCCTGCCCATGCCTTTTTCTTTCATTGACATTAGCAAAGTGTTTCCTCGCTTCAGGACTTAGATTGCTTCATCTCACTGAGTAGTCTTCAAAGTAAATTCTCTCTTTCTTTGAAATATTTTTCCTTTCCTTATCTCAACATTAAATCTCTTTGCATCGCTCAGTCTACAGGAATTGCTAACAGCTCTCTCCAGAAACCAGCATTGTGTGTGTTTATTTCTATATTCTGATCTTCATGTGGTATCAGATAATATTTTATAGGTGTGACATGACTGCCTTTAAAAAGAAGTGAATCTTGTTTAAAGTTTTCAGTGAGGAATTTCTGCAAAGAAACAGATGGGAAATGTGGGGACCTTGAGAAAAAGCTGTTGGGAAGACAGAAGTAATGAAGGCTGAGACACAAAACTAACTTGGGCTCTTAAAAAAAAAATAAATCATAAAAGTCTTTTTCACCCTCAGAATGGAGTGGCAATAACAAAACCAAAACAAAGCGTTGTCATATGTGTTTATGTAATACAACCTTACGGCAACTATTATTAGGGCACAAGTAATCCTTATAGAATAGAATAGAGTAGAGTAGAGTAGAGTAGAATATAATAGAATAGAATAGGCTGGAAAAGACCTTTGAGATCATCACATCCAACCTATCACCCAACACCATCTAATCAACTAAAAGATGGCACCAAGTGCCTCATCCAGTCTCTTCCTAAACACGGACAGCGATGGTGACTCCACCACCTGCCCGGTCAGCACATCCCAATGGCTAACAACTCTTCTGTGAAGAACTTTCTCCTCACCTCAAGCCTAAACTTCCCCTGGTGCAGCTTGAGACTGTGTCCTCTTGTTCTGGTGCTGGTTACCTGGGAGAAGAGACCAACCCCCACCTGGCTACAACCACCCTTCAGGTAGTTGTAGACAGCAAAAAGGTTTCCCCTGAGCCTCCTCTTCTCCAGGCCAAGCAACCCCAGCTCCCTCATCTTCTCCTCACAGGGCTTGTGCCCGAGACCTCTTCCCAGCCTCGTTGCCCTTCTTTGGACATGTTCAAGAGTCCCAATGTCCTTCTTAAATTGAAGGGCCCAGAACTGGACACAGTATGAGAGATGCTGAAATTTTACAAATTGGCTACATTGTGCATGAAGACTGAAGCAAAATATTTTAAAAGTCTTTGAAGGAAATTTTCTTTGAAGTTCAACCAGGTCATTAGAAACATTTTGTTTCAGGAAAATTGAGGCATTTAATTTTGATATTGCCAATTTTTATCTCTTTTTTTTTTTTTCACTACAAAGTATGCAAATTGTGATTTTACTTTTATTAAGTAGGTTTAAAAAATTAAGAACTTTAAACTGCATATAATGGTGATGAAATTCAACCTTCTTGACAATCATAGCATTCTAGTATCAGTCAGGGTTGGAAAGGACCACAAGGATCATCTAGTTCCAACTCCCCTGCCAGGGGCAGGGACACCCCACATTAGATCAGGCTGGCCAGAGACTCATCTTATCCAGCCTGGTCTTAAACACCTCCAGGGATGGGGCCTCAACCACCTCCCTGGATAACCCATTCCAGGGCTTCACCACTCTCATGGTGAAGAACTTGCTCCTCACATCCAACCTGAATCTCTCCACCTCCAGCTTCATTCCATTCCCCCTATTCCTATCACTCCCTGAGATCCTGAGAAGTCCCTCCCCAGCTTTCTTGTAGGCCCCCTTCAGATACTGGAAGGCCCCAATTAGGTCACCTGGGAGCCTTCTCTTCTCCAGACTGAACAGCCCCAACTCTTTCAGTCTGCTTCCCAAAACAAAATTCCAGGAAAACTGACCTGATTTTGCAAGGGTCTTGATGGTACTGCATATTCTGATGGAAAATGGCTCTTTGGAAGGGTCCCTTTACAGCTCCGTTAATGAGTTTATACATGAAACATTTGCTGAACAGGTAATGCTTAAAGAATTGAATTACTGTGCTTCCTTTATAACACCCTGATCTTTAGAGCCATGATTTCAGTTGTTTACTTTCCTGTTTTATGGCTAAAGTGAAACTAATCAAGGAATAAAAAAATAGTACAGAGTGCTATATTGGCATGCAGTTTATGTTTTCTTATTTGCAGATCTGCAAGCTTTTCAAAATGAAGGTGATAGAAAATTCACTGTTCTATTGAAGGATGATGGGAATTGCTCTCTTTCCCACCAGGGAAAATTTTATGTTTTGAAACATGGCTTGACCTAAGTTTTTACTATAATTAACTCAGTTAATAGAAGGAGGATAAAAAACCCCACCTGTCAAGAAATTAGCTGTAACATCAGTTGGTTCATTACAAATAGATATATAAAAGTCACCCGTTCTATCTCTGCAATATATCACAAAGGAGGAAAGAGATTATAAAGAGGAAAAATAAAGTGATCACTGTGATTCAGTATAAGTTGGTGCAGTAAACTTTAGGAATAGAATAGAATAGAATAGAATAGAATAGAATAGAATAGAATAGACCAGGTTGGAAGAGACCTTTAAGATCATTGTGTCCAACCCATCATCCAACACCACCTAATCAACTAAACCATGCAACCAAGCACCCCATCAAGTCTTCTGCTAAATACCTCCAGTGATGGTGACTCCACCACCTCCCTGGGCAGCACATTCCAATGGGCAATCACTCTCTCTGTGAAGAATTTCTTCCTAATGTGCAGTCTGAACCTCCCCTGGCACAGCTTGAAACTGTGTCCTCTTGTTCTGAAATCATTCTAACAAAATAAAAGCCCCAAGTCACTTATTAACCCAGCTATATTCTGAATGCTTCAAATCTGCCTTCTCAGGAAATGGATGACTTTGCTATATAACTTACCTTTTTCATTGCCTTGAAAAACTAGATCACTGAACTGGTAGGGATGGTTGTATCAGAAATAATTAAAGTAATCCTCACTCTGGCAAGAATATCCTTGTGGTAATTCTATAGGATACCACCAGTGGCTAAGAGGGAACATTCATCATTGATTAACTCTAATTTTTGTATTATTGTTTTTTTTTGGTCTTGCCTGCTATGCTACTGTCCCTCTCTAAGTACTCACTGTTGTTTGCCCTGCTCCAGCTGTAGGCAGGTGATGGTGTGCTGCGTGTGGCATGAGCATAGTGCAAGAACAGCCTTTGCGCCTTGGACCAAATTGGGAACAATGAGGACAAAACTTCACCTTGTTATTAGAAACAGGGTTATCTTAGGTGTAACTTTATCACCATCAATTGCTTTCTGCCAGGAAAATGAGAATTTAGATTAACCTGCTTTACCAGGGTGGTTGGACTACGTGATCTCTTGTCGCTGTAGGGTTCCGCACAGCACCCACAGCGATGAGGGTGGAATTCAAGCAGGGGGGTAGGGAGCGCCCAGGTCAAGAGCTCCTGCCTGTGGCAGCAAGCCCACAAGACTCACGACTGCCTTCACGCAGCTTGCATTCGTAGCTCTCCTCTGGGTGTGGTTGAAAGGCATTGGTTAACCATCTTCTTCTTCTTACTGGCTGACAATACTTATTAAGGTAGCGCAGGTGACTCTTATCTCATCTACAGGAGTTCCTCATTAAGCCACTGCAGGTGGTTCCCATTTCATCTCCTTGCAGTTTCTCATCCTCAGTCGTCCAGTCCGGGGGACATAGTCCCCCACAATCTCTGGAGGTCCTGTCAAGCCCTCAGTATTCTGTGACTCTGAATTTTAAAGAAGGGCTTCCAGTAGATCATGGTTTTGCTATTTCCATGATCCTATGTTATTTGCAGAGCAGCCATATCCTAGGAATGTTATGTAAAAAGGCTCACTGAGATAAAGGTGTGTTCTGCATAAGGAGTCTCAGGAAGATAACTGAAATTACTCAAAACT
Source organism: Dryobates pubescens (assembly GCF_014839835.1). Lineage (NCBI taxonomy): Eukaryota > Metazoa > Chordata > Aves > Piciformes > Picidae > Dryobates > Dryobates pubescens. The sequence goes on along the minus strand of NC_071618.1, from coordinate 38,233,953 downwards.
GCTATAAAGAGGAAAGGAGTAATCTGGTATCTGTGAGCAGGATTATCCTTTGCTGGTGACACAGGGTATTTCCACAAGAGGAAAGGTTCTTTATCTTTACATTAAGGGCAGAGGAACTGCATGTTTAGGGAAGCTTTGGAGTTCCCATCACAGAAATAAAATAAAATAAAATAAAATAAAATAAAATAAAATAGGCCAAGTACCTATCAGAAAAAAACCCCAAACAGTAGAGTAATGAAACCAAAGAGTGGAAGAATGATCTCTCAGGATTGTTTCAAGCCTAACCTCTATAATTAAGGTATGACCATTTTATGTCATGGAATCATAGAATTAACAAGGTTGGAAAAGACCTCAAAGATCAAGTCCAGCCTGTCACCACAGACCTCATGACTACTAAACCATGGCACCAAGTGCCACGTCCAATCCCCTCTTGAACACCTCCAGGGATGGTGACTCCACCACCTCCCTGGGCAGCACATTCCAATGGCTAACAACTCTCTTAGTGAAGAACTTTCTCCTCACCTCAAGCCTAAACTTCCCCTGGTGCAGCTTGGGACTGTGTCCTGTTGTTCTGGTGCTGGTTGCCTGCCTCCAGGCTAAACAACCCCAGCTCCCTCAGCCTCTCCTCACAGGTCTTGTGCTCGAGGCCTCTCCCCAGCCTCGTTGCACTTCTCTGGACATGTTCAAGAGTCTCAATGTCCTTCTTAAACTGAGGGGCCTAGAACTGGACACAGTACTCAAGGTGTGGCCTGACCAGTGCTGAGTACAGGGACATATGTCCATGTGGTTGAGGGCAGAGGGAATCAGTTCTTCCAAGCAAACTGCAGCTTCTCATCAGTGTTGGGCTGCTTCTGCTCTCCAGGTCTGGCTGAAGGAAGTATGAACTGTAGATGTGACATTGTTTCCCAGTGTGGTTGGGAACACTTGGTCCTGTGTCTTTTCTGTACTCTGCATAAAGTCCCTCTAGCCTTGTGACACACTCTGCAAGTTTTCTTTGCTTGCACAGGCATACTAGCATGATTGATCTGACAACAAACTGGAGCAACCACACTTTTATCTAGCTTCAGAGGGATTCAGGTATAACAGTTGAGCATGTTGAAGATGCTGAACTGAATAACTACCTGGGTACTGAGATTTTTAAAACCAGTCTCACTCTTGAAAGGCAGATTGCCCTTGTTGGGTTCATGCTCATGGAAGAGCAGAATCACTGCTCCCTCCAGGGACCTGCCAGTTTCATTTCTGTCAATGGAGCTCCCCCAACACAAAGGGAAAAGGGATTTTGAGTGAGACCACCATGGGGGTACTTACACAGAGCTCCCACTGCAGTCTGTTCTAATCTCCCTGCCTCCCAAGTGTGATTACACATTAGTATTGCCATTTTCTAGACAATTTTAATGAAACCAGTGGCTGTAACAGAGAGTGCCAGGCTTTCTTATCTGTATGGGCCTTTAGCAGCAACTTTAGTAATCTGGAATTACATGAGTCTCCTGAGACATATGTTAAATATTTTCCCTAAGAGTATTTCAGAGCTGTATTATGCTAGGAAATTTTACTAGGGAGAGGGTGAGATGGCTTGTTTTGCTGTGTGATACTGCAGTCTGCATGTTGGATTTCCATATGGTGTAAATACTATTGCTTCATTGACTTCACAGTCAGCTCCTACTGAGACATCCATGTACAGCAAAAATTAAAACTTTAGTAAGAGGTATATGAGGGAAATACAACTCCTGTAAGAATCACTATCACAGGGCCAGGGCAAACAATTGCAAGAATGGCATGCAAGGAGGTATTTATCTTCCCAAACCAGAGACTTTTTTCTGTATAATTACTAAAATTACTTGGTTGAACACATTGTTGGATATTATCATAGAATCATAGAATCAATAAGATTGGAAAAGACCTCAAAGATCATCAAGTCCAACCTGTCACCCAACACCTCATGACTACTAAACCAGGGCTTCAAGTGCCAATCCCCTTTTGACCACCTCCGGGGGCGGGGACTCTACCACCTCCAAGGGCAGCCCATTCCAATGGCTAACAACTCTCTCTGTGAAGGACTTTCTCCTCACCTCAAGCCTAAACTTCCTCTGGTGCAGTTTGAGACTGTGTCCTCTTGTTCTGGTGCTGGTCGCCTGGGAGAAGAGACCAACCCCCACCTGGGTACAGCCTCCCTTCAGGGAGTTGTAGACAGCAAGAAGGTCTCCCCTGAGCCTCCTCTTCTCCAGGCTAAGCAACCCCAGCTCCCTCAGTCTCTCCTTGTAGGGCTTGTTCTCAAGGCTTCTCCCCAGGCTCATTGCCCTTCTCTGGACATGTTCAAGTGTCTGAATGTCCTTCTTAAACTGAGGGGCCCAGAACTGGACACAGGACTCAAAGTGCAACCTAACCAGTGCTGAGTCCAGGGGCAGAATGACTTTCCTGTTCCTGCTGGCCACACTATTCCTGATGATGGCCAGGATCTTAGCTGCCTTTTTTTATATATATATATGTGTGTGTGTGTGTATATATATATATATTAGCTTATTGGGCTAAAAATATTATGGCAGTACAGACTAGGGGCTGCAACCTATTTTTGCCTTCTTATATTTGGTTGTGAACTGCCATCTTTTCTCCATACACATTACATTCTTCTCTTGTATTTTACAGATAGAATCACTGAGGTGAGCTTAGTTTAGGGCTATCAATGAGACTGGTTACAGCTGTGCTAATGAAGATTGTATAATGAGAACCCCAGATTGTACACTGCCTTTGAGTTTAGTTGTAAAAGGCTGGATGAGGCTCTGGCCAGCCTGATCTACTGTGAGGTGTCCCTGCCCATGGCAGGGGGGTTGGAACTAAATGATCCTTGTGGTCCCTTCCAACCCTGACTGATTCTATGATTCTATGGTGCTAGTGTTTATGGCATTCTTAATCATTTAAGGTAAAAACATGCTACAGCTCAACTTATTCTTTTTTGTTGCTTTTTTAACTCTTGTTTTTGACTTGGCAGTTTGAGAATAAATTATTTGCTCACATTCATCATTTCCATACATATTTTCCTAGGATTGAGGCGGCAAATACCTGTAAAAAGATCCTTTACCTCTAGAAGCACTCCTTTTTTTTTTATTTTCTAGCAGCCCATCCATTTGTTGACCTTAAGAACACAGCTGAATGTATCAATGATTTTGGTTTATTTATTTATTTTTGATATGTTTTTTTTTCTTTCCTTGGTTCAGTGGTTCAGACGACGAAAATGTCATTTTGGATCCGTCTGAAATGAACATTTGTTTGGTTGCTCCCCTCTCAGCTCTCGAGAATCAAAACTGAAAATTGTCTGGGATTGAAGGAAATGCCTTGTTTGACCCCCAGATAACTTTGGATAAATCTTATTCTGCTTTAGAAACGCAGAGGAAATTTGGGACCAAATACTGAATTCACAAGGGAAATTAATTCAGAACAAGTGAGTGTATCCTGCGACGTTCTTCTGTTTACCTCCTTTTTCTTGCCCCTGGAATCTCTATGTTTGCAGCAGCTTTTGGGTAAGTGGGAGATGCAGTTTCAAATCCCCCCTCTCTCTGATTTTAAATATAGATTTTTCTATCTCTGTAGCATATCTATTGGTGCATTGCAGTCTCGCTTGCTGAAGCCGTTCTGCTTTTTGTAAATAATTGAGTATTCATTTTGACAGACAGGGAAATAAATGTGAAGGCCTGGTTCTTTAGCTTGCTGGTTATGACATTTTAGCTTAGAGCTATGAAAGTCAGTTCAAGTCCTTGCTTCAGTGATAGTTAACCACTTCTACTGGCTGCAGGGGGATTTGAAAGGAGAGATCATTCCTAGAAATACTGGGAGGCCTAACGTTAAGGAGACTTTTGCTAATAAGGGAGATTCCAAGTTCAATTTCTGATGCACAGAGGGAAGAGGAGAAGAAAATATCTTCCTGCCCTCCAGCTACAGGTCCTTTCATGAGGGACACTACGCTGCACAGTTCTTGTGGTGCTGATGCAGTGCTTTTGTAAAGTTTATGAAATGTTATCCTGCTTCCTCTGACCAATAGTGTTTGTCTAAACTGAGCCAAACTCACAGATGGTTTCAGCTGCTCCAAAATTCATCTTTCAGTGAAAAGAGACATCAAAGTAATGTCATAGAATCATAGAATGAATAAGGTTGGAAAAGACCTCAGAGATCAAGTCCAACCTGTCACCCAACACTTCATGACTACTAAACCATGGCTTCAAGTGCCACGTCCAGTCCCTCTTTGAACACCTCCAGGGATGATGACTCCATAAACCTCCCTGGGCAGCCCATCCCAATGGCAAATCACTCTTTCTGTGAAGAACTTTCTTCTCACCTCAAGCCTAAACCTCCCCAGGCACAGCTTGAGACTGTGTCCTCTTGCTCTGGTGCTGGTTCCCTGGGAGAAGAGACCAACCCCCACCTGTCTACAACCTCCCTTCAGGCAGTTGAAGAGAGCAATAAGGTCTCCCCTGAGCCTCCTCTTCTCCAGGCACATGTTGGACTCTGCCCATCTGTCCAGCCTGTCAAGGTCCCTCTAGAGAGCCCTTCTACCCTCTAGCAGATCAACACCTGCTACCAATTTGGTGGTGTCTGCAAATTTACTGATGACGGACTCAATCCCCTCATCCAGATCATCAATAAAGATAATGAACAGGATGGGGCCCAGCACTGCCCAAGGAGGTGGTGGAGTCACCATCCCTGGAGGTGTTTAGGAAGAGACTGGATGGGGTGCTCGGTGCCAAGGTTTAGTTGATTAGGTAGTGTTGGGTGATAGGTTGGACTCGATGATCTCAAAGGTCTCTTCCAACCTTGTTAATTTCATTTCCATCTCTATCTCTATCTCTATCTCTATCTCTGTCTCTGTCTCTGTCTCTGTCTCTATCTCTATCTCTATCTATTTATATTTATATTTATATTTATATTTATATTTATATTTATATTTATATTTATATTTATATTTATATTTATATTTATATTTCACCCATTTTAATTGAGCTTAGTTTATTACATAAGAATAGCAGGATGCCCACCTAAGATGTTTCCCTGGCACAAGTGAGGCAGAGTTTCTTTGCACTGTAAGTAACCTATCTTCATGGATTTTGTCTCCCTTATTTTTGCCAGGTTAGGGCATAGCAGGATACAAAGGCAATGGAAGAGCTTGTTTTACAGAGCATTGATTCTGAGAGACTCTAAGGTAATCTAAAAAGATGAAGAGAAACAGAAGAAAATAGAGAGGGCAATAAACAGTTAGCTGTGTAAAATGTCCTATTATGTGATTTAAGATTATAGAGAAATAATAATCTTGAAGCATAAAATGTACCATTTTGCTTTATTGTTGAGAACCCACCAATTTATCTACTGTAGAGTTTGAGAAGTCAATTCTTTAATGAACAAGAAACCCTGCTGGTGTTATATTCTCTCTCTTGTTTCCGTGGAGCTATATGCCAAGCTATTTTATTAAACTGAGAATGTCTTAAAATGCTATTTAAAATTTTGAACCTTACTTTATTAAAGCTAATATTCAGAGGTTATTGGAAGATTGAGAAGGCAATTGTTTCAATTGCATTAAAGCATGATGTTATTTCCAACTTTTTTCTTCTTTTAATTCTTGCCTTACCAGAACCCTATGTCAATCAAGGCAAACTCATTAATCCAAATAACAAGCATAAGAACAGTTCTTCTTCTGGAATCAAGTAAGCAGAACTCTGTTACCCGTTGTCCATTAGCCCAAAGTCTTCTGCTACTTTCTTCTGCTGAGCTTGGTATAACAGTTTCTTGAATAAATTTATCATAAGGATCTGATCCTTCCCCATTGTACAATGGAGAAGCAAAAAAGGTCTTTATAACATTTCACATTGTGTTTCAGCATTTTGTGGGCACAGATAGTATTTCTTCAATGTGTCTTTCAGACTCAAAACATCAAAGGAGCAAAGGATACAGAGAAGAGAAATAATTATTCCTTCTCCTCAAATATGAACCAGCTATCTGGCCAACAAGGTAAGTCACAGTATCACAGTATCAATGGTTAGGGTGCACCTTGAGTACTGTGTCCAGTTCTGGGCCACTCAGTTTAAGAAGGACATTGAGATACTTGAACGTGTCCAGATAAGAGCAACAAGGCTGGTGAGAGGCCTTGAGCACAAGCCCTGTGAGGCGAGGCTGAGGGAGCTGGGGTTGTTTAGCCTGGAGAAGAGAAGGATCAGAGGTGACCTCGTTGCCCTCTACAACTACCTGAAAGGTGGTTGTAGCCAGGAAGGGATTGGTCTCTTCTCCCAGGCAACGAGCACCAGAACAAGGGGACACAGTCTCAAGCTGCACCAGGGGAAGTTTAGGCTCGAGGTGAGGAGAAAGTTCTTCACCAAGCGAGTTGTTCATCATTGGAATGTGCTGCCCAGGGAGGTGGTGGAGTCACCGTCCCTGGAGGTGTTCAAGATGAAATAGGATGTGGCACTTGGTGCCATGGTCTAGTCATGAGGTCTTGGGTGACAGGTTGAACTCGATGATCCTTGAGGTCTCTTCCAACATTAGTGATACTGTGATACTGTGATACTGTAAAGTACCCAAAGAGCTGAGGCAATTCTCTCTGGTCTTCAGGCAGATGTACTTTGCTTCATGTAGAAGTTACCTATCAACATTTTTCCTGTGAGTTTATTTCTGGCAAAATTATATCTAGTTCTTTCAATTTATGCAAAAAAAGAAATCATCACAGAAGTGCTGTCTATCATCTCACAAATTTCATTTATTGTGACAAGCAAAGATTTCTCAGATACACAAAGTACTCTCTAACACCCACCTACAAAATGAAAACATTGTGCATTTTCACACAGAATCACAGAATCACCAAGGTTGGAAGAGACCTCAAAGATCATCAAGTCCAACCCGGCACTACAGACCTCATGACTAAACTATGGCCACATCCAATCCCCTCTTGAACACCTCCAGGGATGGTGACTTCCCCACCTCCCTGGGCAGCCCATTCCAATGGCTAATGACTCTCTCTGTGAAGAACTTTCTCCTCACCTTGAGCCTAAACTTCCCCTGGTGCAGCTTGAGACTGTGTCCTCTTGTTCTGGTGCTGCTTGCCTGGGAGAAGAGACCAACCCCCTTCTGGCTACAACCAACCTTCAGGTGGTTGTAGACAGCAAGAAGGTCTCCCCTGAGCCTCCTCCAGGCTAAACAATCCCAGCTCCCTCAGCCTCTCCTCATAAGACTTGTGCTTGAGGCCTTTCCCCAGCCTCGTTGCCCTTCTTTGGACACATTTTAATTGGAGAGGTCAGAAATAATGGCTGGGGAAGCTGATACTAGAAATCTTCTCCTTCAATAATGTAACAGTTGTGTAAAACTGAGTGCAAGCTGTTAGCAAATTGTTGAAAACATGGCCTCAGCATTTGATAGAGTCACAAATTCACATTTACTTTACTGGGTTTTCCCCCCCAAAAGACACTTAAATAATTGAGTTCTACCAGCATAAAAGCAAATTCTGAAGTTGCAAAAGCAGTACTGAAATTCACATACAGATGTACTAATGCCCAGAGTATATAAACACTCATCAAACTGGGAAAAGTAATAAATGAAGTCATGTGCTTTACCAGACCAATTCCTACAGCATACCAATGCAGATAATTTAGCAAGCACTAGATTTCAAAAGCTCACAGGGAACTATTCAGGCTCGATCTGTAGTCTAATTATTCACCAAAAGTGATCAGATCATTTCAATTAACAAATAAACTAGAAAGTAGATTTGCTAGCAGATATTCAGGGACCAAACCAAAAAAAAAAAAAGAGGTTATAGTCAGCAAATTAATTATTCATTTTGAATTATTTGCTCTTTTCTAATAAGGACAGATGAGGAAAAATTAACCTTACAGCAAATAATTTATATAATAAACAAATTGATCATTGAAATGAGCCTCAAAAAGTGACTTCTAAATGGAAGGAAGAATGAGACATGATCAAGAACAGCATCAAGCTTCAACCTGAGTAAAATTTACACCTGTGATTTACACATGCAGTTTTACACACGCAGTATCTCACACAGATATAGTTGCATTAAAGCCCTTGTACACTTAAATAGTTTCTTACTTACTTTCATTTGCATTGTGCTTATGAGAAATGGTCTGTTCTTAACCACAGTTTAAAAATGCATTCACAAGGTAGCATTCTAATTGTATTTAGTACAGGTTTAGGTCTGATTATTTTACTGATTAATTTAAAGCCATTTATTTGCTCCTTGCATTCACAGTCCTAGAGGCTTTACTGAATGGAGAGATTCTCAGCAATGAAACAACCATGAAATTAGGGTTGAAACCACTAAACTGACAGCAAGGATCTCCATGGAGACTATCAAGAGCCTTGTGATGGGAAATCTTTGCACTGACGTGGAAGGAACACTCTTACTCAGCCTCAAAAGAAAATAAAGGAAAACAATGACAGAAAAAGCTGCGTTATCTCAGTCCCCTTCTTTACCATGAAATCTTTTAAAACAATAAATAGATTGCACTGGAGAAAGAATGCCCATGTAGGAACAGTTTATACCAGCAGAAACAGCATTAAAGGGAAAGGCATTTTAACTATTCCATCATCAGCCTTACCAGGAGGGGTGTTCAATTAGAGAGATGAACTTGCTAAAAAAATAATGTGTTGAGTCATTCACAACATTTATTGACCCAAAAGTTACCTTTCCACCAAAGCTACAAGGTAGTTTTCTATTTTGGCATAAAAGGGGGTTAAAAAAATATTTTAGAAGAAATGTAAAAATAATAAACTCTGTTTAACTTGGTTTTGCTGACTTTTTTTTTATGAAGGGCAAAAGCCTTTCCTGATCAAGTCTAATATAATTTCGTGATAATTTCTTTAGGTTGTTTAAAACTTTGGTATAAAATGCATTTTCCCTGGTATAGGGCTGATTAAGAGGAGTACATTTAATTACCTCTACACTGTCGATAAGCCAAGAGAAGTTCTGTACCATAATACATTATTAAACTCATAACACAAACCTGTGTTTCAGAAGCACTTTGGGAGAACAGGGGTTAGCATCCCCATCCAGATGCTTTAGAGCTCTTTTGTGGTTACCACTCAACACAGTGAAAGTCAGGAGCAGCACGTGTCAAGATGTGTATGCTGAAAGCTGTTGCCACAATACAGCGGTAACAGTGGGATTAGAGATCCGCTGTGCTGAGAAGCCTAGCAATATGTAACAAGAACATGCCAGCCCCAAAGGTTTTTCCACTATGGCACAGCCCAAAAACCACAGCATTCATTATGAAAGTGAGAGGCTCTGCAATAGAAGGAAGGGATAATAAGACCGTACAAGTGTAAGCGCCTTACAAGGGACCCAGGGGTACTGGTTGATAGTAGGCTGAACACGAGCCAGAAGTGTGCTCAAGTGTCCAAGAAGGCCAATGGCATCCTGGCCTGGATCAGGAAAAGTGTGGCCAGCAGGAGCAGGGAAGTCATCCTGCTCCTGTATTCAGCACTGGTTAAGCCACACCTTAAGTCCTGTGTCCAGCTCTGGGCCCCTCAGTTTAGGAAAGATGTTGACTTGCTGGAACGTGTCCAGAGAAGGGCAACAAAGCTGGGGAGGGGTTTGGAGCACAAGCCCTGTGAGGAGAGGCTGAGGGAGCTGGGGTTGCTTAGCAAGGAGAAGAGAAGGCTCGGGGGAGACCTTCTTGCTCTCTACAACTCTCTGAAGGGAGGTTGTAGCCAGGTGGGGGTTGGTCTCTTCTCCCAGGCAACCATCACCAGAACAAGAGGACACAGTCTCAAGCTGCACTAGGAGAGGTTTAGGCTGGATGTTAGGAAGAAGTTCTTCCCAGAAAGAGTGATTGGCCATTGGGATGGGCTGCCCAGGGAGGTGGTGGAGTCACTGTCACTGGAGGTGTTTAGGAAGAGACTGGATGGGGCGCTTGGTGCCATGGTTTAGTCGATTAGATGGTGTTGGATGATAGGTTGGACTCAACGATGTCTGAGGTCTTTTCCAACCCAGTCACTTCAATTCAATTCAATTCAATTCAATTCAATTCAATTCAATTCAATTCAATTCTATTCTATTCTATTCTATTCTATTCTATTCTATTCTATTCTATTCTATTCTATTCTAACTATGCAATATACTGACATACCTGATTTCATAGCCTGATGCTTAAAAAGTGAAAAATACATAAGTAACATAAGATGCTAAATATATCAGTATCCCTACTGCTTACTTGCCTAAATGTTAGTCAATGTGCTTATTAATGCAGCATGAATTCAAAGAGAAACAAAAAACGTTCTTGAAATCAGAGTTCAAAGAAATGCAAGGCAAAAGGGCTTTCTTCAGACTTCCCTCCTTCTTTTGGCCCTTGGGTCTGTCCAAATTTAGAATATAAGAAAGTAATTTATTTATCTATTTATTTTAAAATATGCATGTATTCATTGATTTCTGTCCCTTGTAGAACAATTAGCCACATCTGAACCCTGGAACAGTTACCCATGGCAGATCGCCACAGCAGTCTCTGAAATAGGTCAGGCATCCGTTGAAGTAGCTGGCTTCTGTGATTATGGTTTAACCCTTTACTTTGGTATCATAGAATCATAGAATCAGTAAAGTTGGAAGAGACCTCAAAGGTCATCAAGTCACCACAGACCTCATGACTAAACCATGGCACCAAGTGCCATGTCCAATCCCCTCTTGAATACCTCCAGGGACAGTGATTCCACCACCTCCCTGGGCAGCACATTCCAATGGCTAACAACTCTCTGTGAAGAACTTTCTCCTTACCTCAAGCCTAAACTTCCCCTGGCACAGCTTGAGAATGCGTCCTCTTGAGGTAGATGAGGTATTTAGGGCACCAGGATGAATCAGAAGCATGGGTATTAACTCCACCCATCCTATTTCTTTGCCTTTGAGCCTCATTTACTGGGTATGCTACATGGCAATTCATGTTTTCAGTTTGAAGGCAGCATTTGGGCTCAGCAGCTCTTAGACCTTTGCCCTCTCCCCTCTGCCAGCCTCTATCAGCATTGTGTGCTCTGCTGGATTCCCTCCATGAGACTGAGAAGCACGTTGAGAGTATCTCTGCCTGTCTAGTACATTATTCCTTTTCACATCTTTTGTTTGTTTGTTTGTTTTGTTTTACTTTGTTTTGCTTTGGGTTTTTGTTTTGTTTTGTTTTGTTTTGCTGTGCTTTGTTTTGGTTTGGTTTGGTTTGCTTTGCTTTGCTTTGGTTTGCTTTGCTTTGTTTTGTTGTGTTTTGTTTTGTTAGTGCAGTTTTGCCTAGCCAGTGGCAGGTATTGGATGTCTAATTGGCAGTGGAATGACTCTTAAATTACAAGACTGTGCCACATATAAAGTATCAGTGTTTCTGTAATATTGTGACATGGCAACCAATACATTAACTCAGGAGGCTTTATGACATCAGGTGCTACAATTCATCCTTTTAATTTTCCTTTGAAAAGACAGCTTGAGAGGGGAGAGTTTTCAATCACAAAGCTATACATTTCATTAGTATTCTCATTACAGTTCATGCTATTTATTTATGAAGCGCTCAGAAGCATGATAGATGCTATATGGCTCGGCAGACCTCGGGAGCAAGCTTCAGATATAGCAAGGCAAGTGAGACCTGAACAATAGGTCAAATTCTTTTTGTGTTAATTGGATCTGGGAGGAAAATTGAAGAGAGGAAGAAAACCCTCCTCTATTAAGTATCCCTAAAACTTCCACTGACTTTAACAACATTAGTATTGAGGCCTTAACTGCAGCCTCGTTCTCTTTGGGCAGTGATGACAATATTTTCTCACTAAGACTCTGCGAAACCTCATGCTTGTTTTTCCTTTCCTACACCTTTTCTAGTAAGATATCTATGCCAGCTTCCCAGGGGTGCCCAACGAGGGGAGCCTGATTTTCACTTTTTGGTGGATTGCTGATGCCTAACTAACAATCATAAAGGCAGTTTGTGTCCTTGAGCCCTCCCAGGACCTAACAGTGCAGCCTGAACTGGGTGTTCTGCATTGCAGCTCAGCCTTTGGGAAGCACCTAAGGACACAGAGCACACCGACCTGTGAGTCACGGCTCAATTCTTCAATTAAAATGTGAGCTGTCTCTTTTATAGGTCTGAGTTTTGTCTCCATTTCTTATTGCAGCACTTCTACCTGATGCAGGTTATTTTAATGCTTGCTTTCTGGCAGTCAGTTATATATTGAGGATTTATTTTTTTTTCTTGGTCCTCTGGGAGGTGTGCTCTGTTGTTTTGATTGATTTTCACTCTTTTTATTACCTGCAAAATACTAGATTCTGAAAGTAATAGCAACCATCGTTAAATAGCATAGGAAATAAAAGATACCTCAGTTGTCTTAAGGCTGTTTCAATCTCCTTTTCCCTTTCTTTGGAGGTATATAAGTTTGTCTATGGCTTAGGAAAAAAAAAGAAAAAAGGTAAAAAGCCTTTTCTTCAATGTAGAGATATTTTTTTTTTTGTCCTTTAAAGGTAAGCTTGAAAGGCTGGAGTTCGTTTGAAAAGAATAAGAAAAATAAGTTAAGCTCCAAGAGTCTGCTTTATTCTGCCCACTACATTTATTCCTGCTGTTAGCAGGATTAAAATTTACTACTAGAGAGAGGCATAAATAAAGACATGTTCCTGGGAAATATATGCAAATGCGAACATACCTTTCAAAACCTCATTTGGCAGTTCAGATGCCTAAATGCCTGAGCTAGGAGCTACTGTAAAATTGAGTGCAGGGTGGAGAAAATGCATACAAAGTAAGCCAGAGGCAGAACAAGGCTGCAATTCAGGTCTATGAAGTACCAGACCAGTGCAGCATCCTCTAGGCTACGTCGTCATCTATTTGCCCTGGCTGGCTTTGTGCGAGGGCTCTTGTCTTTTCAGAATAGATGGTGGACCTGGATTTTAGGACATAGTAGCCCCTCTTAGGATTTTCTCACAGCTATCTTTCCAACAATGGTAAATAACCTTGCAGAATGTATTAAGAAAAAGTCAGATTTCAGTTGGGGGGGAGGGGAGGGTGGGTTGGGAAACAAAGGGCTAAAGTTGCTTTCTAGGAGGGGTGGGCAGCAGGTTGACAGCATCATTTTCCATGTCTGGTCCCAGAGGAGGAGGCTAACTGAAAGAGAACTGTAGAGTCTTGAGTTTAGAGTCCTTCAAAATCAATAATGTACGTCTGTATTCAGCAGCAGGATTTTCGAGGCAGGTAATTTAATATGGCTCTGAAATCTTCCCAGCACTGATCGTTTGAAAATTGCCTGACCTCTCAGGCCTTGACATGCAGTGTTGTTGGAAGCAGATTCTCTGGTGATCACTTTAAATCACATTCAGGTAATTAGCTCTCGGAGGGCTGGGTGTGTGCCTTTACCACACAGAAATGATAGACACTCCACGCCGCTCCTGAGCCCTGCTGCTGGCTTCGCTAGTAAACAGAGATATGTCTGAGGACATGGTGTGATGGCTGATGCACCAGTTAAATGCGTGCTTGCTCTCTTTTTGGGCACCTTGCAGTACTAAAGGCTGGCATAATTTGAAACAACTACGAACTGCTCAAAACACTGGCCAAAGGAATGTCTTTCAGAACTTTTGCACAACAGCCATGATCTATGCAATTTGATTGCACCTGAGGAACTGACCCTTTGAATGACAAGAGCAATGGCCCCAAACCTGGCTTAAAATAGACTGAAAACTGGTTTTTCATTTTCCCATTATTTCCTTCCAGAATGATTTCTAATCAGAGGGTCCAATCTGTGAAAAATGTATCTAGTTATCATATATTTCATTCTTCCTCATGTGTTTATTTGCATCGGTTTCTAGGCATGTGAATGAATGAATGAATGATGTGAATAATGTGGTTTGAATGCTTCAGTGACTGGGTCTTTTAAATAAAACCAAGAGGGGATTGATCAGTGTCATGAAAGAGCCAAAGAATCCCTTAAGCAGCAGCTCACATAACTGTGGACTGCATAATTCAAAGCTGTCCTGGGGCATCTTTAAATGATGCATAGATTTTGTTTTCTTACTTAACATTTTTGAGAGGACAAAGTTAGATGAAAGTTTCAGATTGGCCACAGTGCCATTGACAGATGTGAAGTGTTTTCCTTGGAAGATAAGATGCCTTGCCTGCTTGCTTGTTTAGAGCGAGGGGGGAAATTAGCTCAGCTACATTACGCTGTTTCAGCAATGATTTCTCTCTGTTTAATTAAGACACATGTTGAAAACCTAATACAGGGAGACAAGTTCAAGCGTTTTAAAGTCACTGGTAGACATTGTTAGAGAGGACTGCGGGAGTATTGCTGGCTTTCTGGGGAGGGGATTTGAAAAGCAAATGGTGGTCTGATGAGAGAAGGCTGCTGGAGTCTCACTGAACTTGCTGAATGCTGCTCTGCACAGCAAAACCCTGCAGTGTTGGGGATCAGATGGTATGAGGCAGAAGGTATGGTGAAGCAATCTAGAATAGTGACTTTATTTGTTCAGGACATTTAAGTTTTTCAAACCAACAAATTAAGACAACACAATTAGTTAACAACAAACCATATTTGCTTAGCCCACGAGTCTGAAGAACCGGCATCATTAAAACAGCACCTGTGGGTTATGTTTAATTACCACGGGTTTTGAGACAGTGGTATACATTTTAATTTTCTGCCTTTTAAAAACGAAGTCAGAGTTCAACGAGCCGATATTTATGAGAGAGGAGATTCTAGTTTCCAGCGGCTGCGGCTTTTCCCCTGCTGCCACTAGGTGTCGCAGCCCGCTCACGGTTCGCTTCGAGCGGCGCCGGGGCTGGGGCAGCTGCGGCCGCAGCGGAGAGACCAACAGGCAGCGGACAACGGGCAGCGTGAAAAATGACGGTGGAAGCAAGACGGTCCTTCAGGTATGGAGCTACATTCTTGACTTCCCCTGGCAAACCGAGGTGGAGGGCTTGATGTAGAAGAGAAAAACAAAACAAAACAAAACAAACAGGTTCTTGTTAGTGGCGGTGTTTGCTGAAGGGATGGAGGGAGAAGGCGTCTGTGCAGTCCTGCTGTCCTAAGATCCTACACCTTGTGTGGCTGGCAATACAGTATTCAGTCACTGATGTGCCTTCAATTTGCAACTCCTGAAGGTTTTGCTGTGCAGAGCAGCATTCAGCGAGTTCAGTGAAACTCCAGCAGCCCTCTCACACCAGACCACCATTTGCTTTGCAAATCCCCTCCCCAGAAAGCCAGCAATGCTCACGCAGTCCTCTCAAACAATGTCTACCAGTGACTTTAAAAGGCTTGAACTTGTCTCCCTGTATTACGTTTTCAACATGTGTCTTAGGGATATTGTAAGGGTTGATGAATCTGACTGAGAAAGGTGGGGCAAATCCCACACCCCCACACCCCTCTCCACTATTGTGCATAATACACCTTTCTTTTTTCTTTTCCCCTTTTTGTTCTTTTATGAAACAAGTTTGCATCAAAGTGATATCAGTCCTATAGTGATTAGCTCTTGAATGCCTTTTCTGTAATGAGTTTGGAGCAGAGATAGGCTTTGTTTATGTCCAGGGCAGTAGTAAGTGAACTGGCAGTGCTTACAAGGCATGTGGCATTTCATAGCAAACCCCAATTTTAAGTACACTTCAGTGATATACTGCCAATAGATGAACATAGGGGAACCCACAAAATTGTACCCTGTAGCTTGTAACAAAATCCACTTTCCCATGCAACATGAATTTGAAGAGAGTAGGGGATGGCAAATAAACAAAAAATATCCTTTCAAAGCATGGAAAGGAACTTGGCAAGTGAGCTGACAGTAAAGATTCCCTGATGTGTAAGGGGATTGCTGCCCTCTGAGTGAGACTACAGGACCCCTGTGGAGCATCCTTTAGATGCAAGGAACCTCCTTTATCTCCTTGGATACAGGGAATTTCTAGACACCTCTGCATCTCTGTGCTCCTTTATGACAGTACAAAAGGTAGGCTGGGAGAAGGGAAAGACTGAGACAAACCTCTGGTCTCTTTTTAACAGTTGTGATGTCTCTGGAGAGAGCTCGAAACAGAATCACGGTGAATGGGCTGTCAAGCAGCAACTCTGTGAGAGTTTCTGCATAGCAAATTGGGAGGGTGATTGAGGCACTGATAAACTGGTTGTCTTCCTGGGGTTTGGGGTTTACTGCTGGACTGAACAGCCTGAGGTGTGCATATCTGTCTTTCCCAAAACAAGTAGTAGAACATCACACTTGTACAGTTACTTAGCTTCTGTCTGTATAGGATTTCATCCTCTATTTTCTGATCCTGAAGGCTGTATTGCAGATGGGTTAGGTCACTCAGGTACAGACAGCAAGACAGGATCCCAGAACCAAGCCTTTTCCTCCTCTTCTTCAGAGACTCAGGGAAAAGATGATCTCAGAGCTTGTGTGCATCTAAAGTGTGGCTGCTAGCACAATCCCAGCATTCTCACAGCTATCAAACACTGGGGTGACTGTAGCACAAAGACAGAGCCTGGCCCATCTGCATCTACAACCCACAGAAACCTCCCATTTCCAGGGTATGCTGTACATTGAAGCGAGTTCAGTCTTCAGCCTGGAAGCTGTGTTACTGGGCAGGTGATGACAAGATCCCATGGGCCAGCAAACGAGAAAAGGATCACTGTGGTATGTCCAAAAGGTTAGTGTGCACACATGGAAGAGGTTATTCTTGGACCTTCTTCAGGTTTTTGGTGCCTTTTTATTTTGTTTTGGGTTTTGGTTTGGTTTGTTGGGGTTTGTTTGTTTTTGGGGGAGAGTGTGTCCTTCCTTAATTCAGTGGCTGTGTCATGTAGAATATAATATGTGTTAAGATTTTCATACTCTATCAAGGAGACTTACAGCAACATGCCAGGATCTCATCAGGCCATGTCTGCCAGGAATAGCACAGCACTGTTAAGACAAAGAATGGATGATATCAGAAGCTGATTGCAACTCCAAAACTCCCATCGATGTGGGAGCAGGACTGTATCACAGAGCAGCTGGCAGAGCAGTCTCCCCATGATAAAATACCATTTGTAGTCTATTGTATTTGGTTTGCACTTTCTCCTCAATGCTGAAACTTCAAGCAGTAAAACCTACTTAACATAAATGTATGCAATCACAGAATCACCAAGGTTGGAAGAGACCTCAAAGATCATCAAGTCCAACCTGTCACCACAGACCTCACGAGTAAACCATGGCACCAAGTGCCACATCCAATCCCCTCTTCAACACCTCCAGGGACGGTGACTCCACCTCCTCCCTGGGCAGCCCATTCCAATGGCTAATGATTCTTTCAGTGAAGAACTTTCTCCTCACCTCAAAGCCCAAGTCTTGAAGAACTTTTGGAATTTGCAGAGTAACATCAAAATCCCATAAAGATGTTATTTACAGGAAGACCACTGGCTAAAAAAAATGACTGAGACAAAGCAGAAAAAGACCTAAACTTAAGCCAGTATCACAACCAAACATTTTGAATTCAGGAAATATATCTTCTGTCCCTTGTGCATTGGAATTTTTTCTATAGGGATATTACATTCAATAAAAAGTAGCTGCATTTTACTGTGTGTGGCTGCATGGCTCCACAGCACATCTTACTGCTTTGTAATTAAGGTGCATCTTTTTCTTTTTTCTTGACAGCCACACTGGTATTTTGTTCCTATGGGTGCAGGATTTCACCCTGAATTTCTTCATCCTGAAGAAAAACCAACCTGGACAGTCTAAAGGGGTTAGACACAAATCAGTAAGGAATTAACAGGTTAGTTAATTTCAAGTGATTGAGCTTTAAATAGCATTTGGATTATCCCATGCAAAAGCACCTCAAGCTGTAAATCACACTGGTGAAACACACTGGTAAAACACAGTGATTCCTAAGGGTATATCAATTGCAAACCTTCCCTAATGATTTTTAAGATCTCCCAAATAAATTGGTATATTGACACAGCTCTCTCCACGGTGGGGAATATTTGTAGTTCAGCAGCTGCAAATCCTGGAACAGTTGCATAATCTTATTGTAAACTTAACTCTATATACTCATCCTCATTACACTCATCCTTGTTACATTCTCCAACCATATTAGCTTATTTAATAATCCTAACAGGGAAGTGCTCTCTGTTATTGGTCTCTCCACTGACAGGCTCAGAACAAGAGGACATGCATCCAGAGAAGCTGAAACGATCCCACTTCATTCACAGACCAGGTGACAACCAATTGTGAGGCACCGGACTGAACACTCTGGATGAAGGTGCTGGAGAGGTTCCTGTTACAGTTCTGATGGGGAAGCAGGCATCAGTTTATACAAACATGGTCTTGATCCCCTGTCTCTTGTCAATTCACAGTATCATAGAATCAGTAAGGTTGGAAAAGACCTCAGAGATCATCAAGTCCAACCTGTCACCCAACACCTCATGACTACTAAACCACGGCACATCCAATCCCCTCTTGAACACCTCCAGGGACGGTGACTCCACCACCTCCCTGGGCAGCACATTCCAATGGCTAACGACTCTCTCTGTGAAGAACTTTCTCCTCACCTCAAGCCTAAACTTCCACTGGCACAGCTTGACACTGTGTGCTCCTGTTATCACAGTATCACAGTATAATTAAGGTTGGAAGAGACCCCAAAGATCATCGAGTCCAACCTTGTTCTGGTGCTGATTATCTGGGATAAGAGACCAACCCCTCCTGGCTACAACCTCCCTCCAGGTAGTTGTAGACAGCAAGAAGGTCACCCCTGAGCCTCCTCTTCTCCAGGGTAAACAATCCCAGCTCCCTCAGCCTCTCCTCATAGGGCTTGTGCTCAAGGCCTCTCCCCAGCCTCATTGTCCTTCTCTGGACACGTGCAAGTGTCTCAAAGTCCTTCTTAAATTGAGGGGCCCAGAACTGGACACAGGACTCAAGGTGTGGCCTAACCAGTGCTGAGTACAGGGGCACAGTGATTTCCTGACTTCACTTTTTCTGTGTAAGCTCTTTCACTTTTAACTCAGGGTCCTTGCTCTAAACATAATTTTGGAGGAAAACATCATAAATCCATCATATATTGACCACTGCTAATTTATGCTATGTACAACAAATTAAGTGCAAACAAGTGCGTCAGAAATATTACTGAAATGAAAGAGTCCTGACTCCTGACTGATGGAAACGGGGAATATTTATGCTAGAGGTTGGGGTTCTCACAGTGCAGTACTCAGTGATGGTAGTGACAAGCGTTGATAGATTTAAAAGTGGCATCTTTCATAGCATGAGTGAATGCAGCATAGTGCATATGCCTGTAAGAGGACATTTCTTCTAATGAAATTACATGCATAATTAATGCTATGGACCTCATTATGCACAAGGAGTGGAATAGTTCTCAACTACTTGAGACATCTGTCTAAACAAATCAATGAAAAAGCTTGGTGATGTTCGCTAAAGAAACCTCTATTATCCACATGTAAGTTTTTCCTGTTGCAACCAATGATCCTGTTGCTGCCTTTAACTTTTACAGAGAGTGAATTAATGCAGTAATGCCATCATCAAACTTCCCTGCATTGTAATTACAAAGACCTGGGAGGGGTACATCTTTTTACTAAATAAAGTCACATCATTTTATGCTGATCCCTGATCCCACTTTCAATATATCTAGGATTACTGTACAGAACAGTACATAGAGCAAACATTCCCTGCAATAGCAAACATTCCCTGCAATCAATACTATAAAGGCCTATCCCAGTCAGTTGCAAATACACTTTACAAACTGCTTCTTCAATCATGGCATGACACTGGAGATCAAACAGATGCTAGTGTCTGAATTTACATCTCAGGGTTGCACAACAGGGTGTTTACAGTGAAAGACCAAGCTAAAACTCACCTACCCTGCACTGTAAGAGAAATGACAAAGTGTGTTTAGTCATCCTTGTGCTCAAAAGACCTGAGCCAAATCTCACTGAAAGTAATGAAGAGGCTGACTCAGATTGTAATGGGTTTTGGAATAGCTATTAAAATAAGTGCAAATATTTCTATATTGCTGATGTAAATTTTCTCTCTAAACAAGTACACCTATAAAGTTTTCAAGATATTGACATTTAGGAGTATAATTGAAGTGTTTGAATTGTTCTATGTTCTGAGAATGTGGTGACATTTTTGCTTTGGCTAACTGTGATTTTTTACCACCTATCTGTGGTCCATGTACATAAAACTTCTGTACACAGACACTTAGACATTCTCTACTATGTAGAATAGAATAGAATTAACTAGTTTGGAAAAGACCTTTGAGATCATCAAGTCAGATCTATTATTCAACACTATCTAATCAACTCAGCCTCTCCTCATAGGGCTTGTGCTCCAAACCCCTCCCCAGCTTTGTTGCCCTTCTCTGGACACGTTCCAGCAAGTCAACATCTTTCCTAAACTGAGGTGCCCAGAACTGGACACAGGACTCAAGGTGTGGCTTAACCAGTGCAGTGTACAGGGGCAGAATGACTTCCCTGCTCCTGCTGGCCACACTGTTCCTGATCCAGGCCAGGATGCCATTGGTCTTCTGGGCCACCTGGGTGCACTGCTGGCTCATGTTCAGCCTACTATCAACCGGTACCCCCAGCTCCCTTTCTGCTTGGCCGCTCTCCAGCCACTCTGACCCTATTTCAATTAATAAATACGTAAAATACTTTGGTCTTTCATCTCCTTCTCTATATTTATTCTTCAGCATTTTTCTTTACTACACAGGTAATAACTAGAAATAAATGTTGATGATTGTCCTCTGGAACTATAAAACACAAATCTCAAAAATATTGTTAAACAGGGAGCAAAAACTGAGAACACATATTAAAGTCATGTGCATAATTGCAAATGAAGTGTCCATATTTACACTGAGAACATACATCCTATTACAAGAGATGGCTGCTTATACTAGTACACTGAAATGTGTTTAAAATTCTCACATTATTTAGCCCTGGTCAAAATATGAAGCTTTCATCTCACAGAAAATTTTCATTTCAAACTGTGCATTGCAACATTGCAAATTCAACAGTGTTTTTGGTGATGGGAGTGCCAGGAAACATTTGGTGAAGTACTATAAGCTAGTCTCCCTGGACTTCCCCCTGAGAGGGGTTAATTTGCATGCCTAATATTCAGAGTGTAATTCCTTCCCCTGGGCTAGACTTCTCAATGCACTGACAAGCCTATCCTGTTGCTTTGAGTGGTGTCTTCTCCAGTCCCTCTGCTCCTGGGGGATAAAGCTTAGTGGAGGATCCCAGACAATAAATGAAACAGGACATTGACATTAAAACTCTCACGAGGAAAAGCAGGAGCCCAGATAAATGCAGCTTTGTATGTATCACTCAGAGAGAAATACCTCTTTTAACAGTGTTAACATGAAATATTTTTAGCCTCCTTTCTCAAGAAAACATATCTTTTGTGACTATGCTCAATGTCTGTCTATTCATTAAGCTTTCAGTCATTTCACCCAGATAAATAGTCTGTGATTCAAAATTTTTTTTAGTAATGTTGATCTTATCACTAAAAAAAAAAAACAACAACAAAAGTCTCTACATGTTTCTTGAACACAGGCAGCTATGCAGAGAAAGGGCTCCTATGTCAGTGACTCACAGAGGAAACACGCTGCTGTGAGGCAAACAGCTGTGTGCTCTGCTTTGCCATGAGTATGCCCATCACCGAACTCATCAGTCAGAGTGTGCCATAAATAGGGAAGAAATCTGCAGACAGTGAAAACTACTGTAAGCAGGAAATGGGTAAAAATCAAAGAGACATGTGAGGTTATAGGAAAACACCGGGGGTATGGGATGCAGTTAAGGATTTTAAAAGAAAACATAGACACAATGGGGTGTCCCTCCCCATGGCACAGGGATTGGAACTTGTGGTCCCTTCCAACACTGACTGATACTATGATGCTATGATAATATGAAGATGACTTAGAATGTAAGAAACATATGGAAATATATTTCAGTACTCAGTTTACTCACTTCTCATTGAATATTGTGCTTGTTTTTTCTATTCAAAGTAGTGTTTTAAAACTGGAGTCTAGGTATGTATGTATTTGCTGGTTTGGATCAGATTAAGCCAAAACCTGTTTTTATTGACCCAAACTGAAACATGTCAGTATAGATGAGCCTTGTCTGACCAAGTATAAACACCTACTGTGCAGAATTTGTTATCAGCCCCAGCTCTCTGCACTCCCTCTTAATCAATGGAAGCTGTAGACCCTTCTAAGGAGTGATTCATGTCGCAGACATTCATTTTCCTAATGGAAAATTGGAAAGCTTCAGCACTCTTGAAACTCTCTGTCAGGCATTTAGAAAACTCTCAATAAATGCCAGTTATTTCTGTGTCCAAAGTAATGGTTCTCTATATGCTTCATTCTGAACATGGGGTTTGTTAGAAAATGCTGAATTTCTAATGGCAACCACTTTATATTCTGAATGACATCCTTTAAAGTTCAGAGGAGGAAGATCTCCATTTTGCATAGCAAAGGACTAGTTGTAATTGATTGGTGTTGGCAGAAACAGGTAGACAGGCAGCACAAATGTGGAAAATAACTGAATAATAGGAACAACATCCAGAATTCCAGGAGAGCAAGTATCTCATAAAAATTGATATAAGATGTATGAAGAGATGCACTCACTGAGCTCAGACATGAATCTACACAGACACTGCAGCTGTGTACCACTTTCACGGGAGATGCAGATCGTTATCACTTCTGACCTATACCTGAAGAAGAAATAACATCTACCCCACAAATGATAATTCCATATGAGAAGAACATAAGTTATCTTGGCATTTGTTGTGGGACTATCTCAGTTTGTTACCAGTCACAGATACAGACAGCCCAGATTTTAGTAGCAGTCCAGGCACTGCAAAAGCACCGTTCCCTCCCTAAAATAGCCTAGCAGAAATCCTCTTTCCAGAGCAAATGTGTTTATATAAGACAAAAGTAAATCAGGAGGAAGACAACATACTCAACTCCAACTTTATTATGAACTCTCTTCTTATGAGTTTTCTTCAAAAGAGAGTAGAGAGTAAGAGAGATGTGTGTTTCAGACATTAATACGTACTAATAATACCAAGACAATCTCCAACAACATTCAGTTTTCTCTAGTATTTTATTTTTTCAGTTAAAAATAATTGAACATTAAGAGAAGTTATAAATACACTATCCGCACACTGAGTTAAAATTTTCTTTTTCTTTAAAAAAGAAATTACTTTCTATAGATTTTAAATATTATGGTATTAGGGGGAAAAAAAACACACATGCTTTAGTAGCATTTCCAGAGACCTACCTCTTAGACTTCCTAATGCTCACTGCTGCAACCACCACAGAGAGGACAATATACTCTTCACAGTCTTCACAGTCTTTCCTGTGAAAGAATAGACTAGAATAGAATAGACTACACTAGACTAGACTAGAATAGAATAGAATAAACCAGGTTGGAAGAGCCCTTTGAGATCACCAAGTCCAACCTATCATCCAACACTATCTAATCAACTAAACCATGGCACCAAGCGCCCCATCCAGGCTCTTCCTAAACACCTCCAGTGATGGTGAGTCCACCACCTCCCTGGGCAGCCCATTCCAATGGCCAATCACTCTTTCTATGAAGAATTTCTTCCCAACATCCAGCCTACACCTCTCCTGGCACAGCTTGAGACTGTGTCCTCTTGTTCTGTCACAGGTTGCCTGGGAGAACTAACCCCCACCTGGCTTAAGGTTTATACAAGTGTTTCACCCTTCACTCTGACCTTAAACTACCTTCCTAGAAGTACATGTTAGAGCTGCAGAGCCAAAAACGTTCTGAAGGTTTACAGTTTTGTGGGCATAGGAATGAAGACTGCAAAATATATGAGTCTTCTCCATGTCTCCCATTCAGAACATGTCAATGTTTTGAGGATTATTATAATTTTACTGCTGATCTAGATCTGGAAGAAGACCAGAGTCCAGATTTCACGTAGATCACCTGTAGCTACTTTTGATCATACATTGATGGTGCAGAAATACCCTGAGTACTAACACATGGAGATGTGTCAATAGTGTCACAAAGTCCATGATACTAGATTTATTTATCCCACCCCAGTGAAATGCTCAAGCAGGCCTGCTGTGTATGTTAGGTCAGTTGGTCCCACGAGGAAAAAGTGAGGAAGGAAGAGTATGGGCAAAGGCAGGAAAAAAAAACATGGACTGGGAGGCAGTCTTTTTGCTGTAACTTTCACAGTAGCATACATTTCTCTCAGGAAAGGTCTTGACTGCCTCATCCATAGAGATTTACTGTTGGGCAGTAAGTAGAGTCTCACTCACTTAAGAGTCTTCCTGCACCCTGCGGAGCCCTTTGCTCCAAGGTTTACTGTGATCCTTGACTTTGTTAAGAGTCTTTTCGGGTATCATTGCCTGGAAAGACTTGAGTAGCATTGCCCATCATTTCTAACTCTGTCATAATTATCAGGCTGTGCATTTGGTATTATCTTGCCCCCCTGACTACTATGCTTGTTAGGCCAAATGGCTCTTTTTGACAAGTTTGCTGTGGTATTCAGTGGCACTATCTGCTGTGGTCTGAAAGAATCTGGACTGTGTTACTTGTCATCAGAAATGTATCCAAGATTTTCTAGGATTTGAGAGAGTTCAAATTTGAGAATCAGGTTTTGCCCATTAAAGTGATCCCTAGGCACTAAAGGGAAAGTCTGAGTTTAGAGCTGCTGCTCTTCAAAGTTTGGAAGTATTTAAAGTGGATGTTTCTGGCCTAACTCTGCTTGTTATATTTCCCAAAGCTTTTCTGCCATTGTACATTCTGTGCTATAACAACCAGTGCTCTAGCACTCGACTGCACTACTTGTAATGCTCCCAGTGCTACTTGACTCTGCTACTAAAAATGCACCTGATGATAATGCCACTTGCCCACTACTTCCTAATGCACCACTGGTTGGCTCATTACTGGATGCCTAGAGGCAAAGTGAACAGTCCTACTCTTTCCCTCTATGTTGGCAAAGATAAGGGTAGCATAATAAATACCACTCAGCCATTCGATTTCCCAGTTCCACCGAGTTTAGGCATCTGGAATGGGTTGTAAATTTTCTTGAACACAATCAGCCATAGATTATCACTGATGCACATACACTGAACTTTGTGCTTTTTATTTCAAAACAAGCACTGTCTTCAGCAAAGCAGCTCAGCTCAGCTGCTTTCCACCCTTCATGTGCAATAGATTGTATCTTTAACAAATTATTAATGTTCCTATTACAAACTGATTTGATTTATATTTTTGCTGCTAGCAATGGTCTAATTATTTTCATATTACTGTGTGGTCATAATGATAATTGTCCTCAATTTACACACTGACTAAGCATTTACTTTCACAGATTTGGAGATTGTGAGATTGCTGATGAGAAAAAAGCAGAGAACACAGGCATTTAATATAATTAGTTGTGAGGGGAGTATCTAATAAGGAACCAGAAAAACTCAATTTTCATTGAAAGGATCATTTTGCATTGTAGTGTTTTTGTGTTGTTTTGTGGTTGGTGGTGTTTTGTTGGTTTTGGTTTGTTGTTTTTTTCTGGGGTGGAGTGAGGGAGTGGGGAGGCACTGGCTTTGTTTTGTTTGTTTGTTTGTTTTTCCCCTGCAGCAGAGCAAGCTGGTCTTAATATCACAGGTATTTTATTTGATCAATCTATTTATATGGCCTTTGAAAGTTTGGGGGATTTAAGTTCCTATGGAGGACTACAACATAAGAAAACACGTAGAGGTTATTGCATTATATTAAAGACTGGAACTTAACCTTGTAGTCTACCTGGACATCAGCAAGGCCTTTGACGCTGTCCCCCACAGCAAACTGCTGGCCAAGCTGGCAGCTCGTGGCTTGGACAGCAGCACTCTGTGCTGGGTTAGGAACTGGCTGGAGGGCCGAGCCCAGAGAGTGGTGGTGAATGGTGCCACATCCAGCTGGCGGCCAGTCACTGGTGGTGTGCCCCAGGGATCAGTGCTGGACCCCATCCTTTCCAATATCTTTATCAATGACCTGGAAAAGGGGATTGAGTCCATCATCAGTAAGTTTGCAGATGACACCCAACTGGGGTTAGGTGTTGATCTCTTAGAGGGTAGGAGAGCTCTGCAGAGGGACCTTAACAGGCTGGACAGATGGGCAGAGTCCAAGGGCAGGAGATTTAACACATCTAAGTGCGGGGTTCTACACATTGGCCACAACAATCCCACACAGTGCTACAGGCTGGGGTCAGAGTGGTTGGAGAGTGGCCAGGCAGAAAGGGACTGGGGGTAGTGTTTGACAGTAGGCTGAATGTGAGCCAGCAGTGCACTCAGGTGGCCAGCAAGACCAATGGCATCCTGGCCTGGATCAGGAAGAGTGTGGCCAGCAGGAGCAGGAAAGTCATTCTGCCCCTGTACTCAGCACTGGTTAGGCCACACATCAAGTCCTGTGTCCAGATCTGGGCCCCTCAGATTAGGAAAGATATTGAGTTGCTGGAATGTGTCCAGAGAAGGACAACAAAGTTGGGGAGGGGTTTGGAGCACAAGCCCTATGAGGAGAGGCTGAGGGAGCTGGGGTTGCTTAGCTTGGAGAAGAGGAGGAGACCTTACTGCTGTCTACAGCTACCTGAAGGGAGGTTGCAGCCAGGTGGGGGTTGGTCTCTTCTCCCAGGCAACCCGTACCAGAACAAGGGGACACAGTCTCAAGCTGCCCCAGGGGAGGTTCAGGCTGGATGTTAGGAAGAAGTTCTTCACAGAAAGAGTGCTTGGCCATTGGAATGTGCTACCCAGGGAGGTGGTGGAGTCACCATCACTGGAAGTATTTAGGAAGAGACTGGATGAGGTGCTTGGTGCCATGGTTTAGTTGATTAGATAGTGTTGGAAGATAGGTTGGACTCAATGATCTCAAAGGTCTCTTCCAACCTGGTTAATTCTAACTCTAATTCTAGCCGTGTTGTACATTTTGTGGTATTTAAAGGAGGATGAGAGATCCTGGCCCTGCCATTTTCAACAGAGATGGGATTTTCCTTTTTGGATTGGCAAGATACATATATGTGTATAAAGTATCCACCAGGGAGAAAGATACCAACAAAATAAACTAATTATTGCACAGGAAGTCTCAGCTTGCTAACAGCTTGTCCATTGTCCGTAAGCTCTTAGGTTGCACAGGGGAGGCATGTTGTAAACAGCGATTTGATAGTAATTATGTGGATTTGTGAAGCAATGTTTGCTATGCATATTGAAGGTGTCAAGTTAAAGCCTGAAATCATCACCCTAAGGTCTTTTTATAGTTAATAGAGAGACATGAATGTCTGCAAAGAGCAGTTCATCTGGTCTATGCTGGATTTCTGTCTGAGGCTGAGTACCAGCTGGGAGGTGTCTACTACTCTCCATTAAGTCCAAAGGAAACATAAGGGACTTAGACTGCATTTACACAAGTGAATTTTAGAGGCATAATATAGACAAGATCAGTCACACCATGAATTAGAATTAGAATTAACCAGGTTGGAAGAGACATCTGAGATCATCGAGTCCAACCTATCATCCATCACTATCTAATCACCTAAACCATGGCACCAAGCAACCCATCCAGTCTCTTCCTAAACACCTCCAGTGATGGTGACTCCACCACCTCCCTGGGCAGCACATTCCAATGGCAAATCACTCTTTCTCTCTGTGAAGAACTTCTTCCTAACATCCAGCCCAAACGTCCCCTGGGGCAGCTTAAGACTGTGTCCTCTTGTTCTGGTGCTGGTTGCCTGGGAGAAGAGACCAACACCCACCTGGTTACAACCTCCCTTCAGGGAGTTGTGGAGAGCAAGAAGGTCTCCTCTGAGCCTCCTCTTCTCCAGGCTAAGCAACCCCAGCTCCCTCAGCCTCTCCTCCTAGGGCTTGTGCTGCAAACCCCTCCCCAGCTTTGTTGCCCTTCTCTGGACATGTTCCAGCAACTCATCATCTTTTCTAAACTGAGGGGCCCAGAACTGGACACAGGACTCAAGGTGTGGCCTAACCAGCGCTGAGTCCAGGGGCACAATGACGTCCCTGCTCCTGCTGGGCACACTGTTCCAGGATGTCGT
Organism: Dryobates pubescens; assembly: GCF_014839835.1. NCBI lineage: Eukaryota > Metazoa > Chordata > Aves > Piciformes > Picidae > Dryobates > Dryobates pubescens. The sequence goes on along the minus strand of NC_071618.1, from coordinate 38,205,974 downwards.
TGGCCTTCTTGGCCACCTGGGTGCACTGCTGGCTCATGTTCAGCCTGCTATCAACACTTTCTGCCTGGCTGCTCTCCAGCCACCCTGACCCCAGCCTGTAGCACTGCATGGGGTTGCTGTGGCCAATGTGCAGGATTGCACCATGCACTTTCATTCATAAAACAGGGTAAAAGACAATGAAAGAAAGTGGTGTGGGTTTTTTATTTTTTAGTAGTTTTAAGAAGAAAGCAGTTACAAGTTTCAGTTTACTGCTCTCTATAAGATGGGGCTGGAAAGGATCTTGAAAGACCATCTAGTCCACCCCCTTGCCAGAGCAGGGTGATTATTCGTCCGACACAAGCAGAGTGTTATTCCCACTACATTATACATACAGAAGAATCTGCAGTCTTGTGCAAAAAGTATTCAAAATATTTGTGGAGTAAACCCAGTGCCTGTCCACATTTCTACAAGTTTGGAATATTCTTGATAGATTTTTTTCTCCTGTCAAACTGTTAAATTCATACTGGTGGAATTTCAAACCCAGCAGATTTTCATCATGTGACATATAGAGCAACCCTATTTAAGAAATCAGCACAGTCTGTGAGGGAGCAAGTAGTTGTTGCAACACAAGTGACTCCATTAATTAGAAATCTAGTTTGACAAGTTAGAACCCTTCTTCCTAATTTTCATTCTACCAGGTGGATCTGTAGGAATGAGTTATTGATGCTGATATTCTGAAATGCCACTTAGGTCTTGTGTAATCAAAGAACTGTATTCTCTCAGAACACAAAGGAACTCCTAGTGTGAATTTGTAATTAACATGCTGAAGGGGATTTTTTTCCACCCATGCACTGAATGTGGTTGTTGGGGCTAATAAACACACAGAATGGATTCATTCTTTCAACGTGATCAAAGGGTACATAAAGATACAGGCACGTACAGTTTTGGGAAGTGTGGAGACATTGCTTAGCATAAGCTTATATCAGAAGAAGGATGTTAGATCTTTGTTTTTGGATATGAATAATTTCCAGAACATATGCAAAATCATCTTGCCTAGACTAGCAGCAAGATGCATTGTGTAGCATGAGACAAAGAGAAGGCAGCACCTTTACTACAAGTGAAACCTGGCACCACTCTATAGCCATGCCTGTACTGGAAAAACTGGTAAGATTCCTGAACTAAACAGGATTGTTGTGGTGGGTTGAAATTCCACCCCCCCAACATTAAATTTGCCAGACCAGCTCACTTGGAAGTAAATGAAAGCTGTATTTACAAGCAAAACTACAATCTATAATGAAATGCAATGAATATCTACAAAATATACAATATTTACAGTATTTAAAGATATTTACAATTAATAAACAGCACAAGAGCCCCCCCTGGCCAAAGACCAGGGGAAAGCTACTAGTTTCTTATTCCCTGCCTCCCCCTTACCCTCCTGTACAAAAGAAGGGCTAAGAGAAAGGAGCAGAGGGAAATCAGATTTAGCCAAAACAATGCAGCCAAGGTGAAGCAGAAGTGAATTGGTATCTCTACCATAGCAAAGAAGCAAGAAAAGAGAGCAAACACAAGCCATATGAGGAGAGGCTGAGGGAGCTGGGGTTGCTTAGCCTGGAGAGGAGGAGACTCAGGGGTGACCTTATTGCTCTCTACAACTACCTGAAGGGAGGTTGTAGACAGGCAGATGTTGGTCTCTTCTCCCAGGCAACCAACACCAGAACAAGAGGACACAGTCTCAGGCTGCACCAGGAGAGGTTTAGGCTGGATGTTAGGAAGAAGTTCTTCCCAGAAAGAGTGATTGGCCATTGGAATGGGCTGCCCAGGGAGGTGGTGGAGTCACCATCTCTGGAGATGTTTAGGAAGAGACTGGATGGGGTGCTTGGTGTCATGGTTTAGTTGATTAGATGGTGTTGGATGATAGGTTGGACTTGATGATCTCAAAGGTCTCTTCCAACCTGGTTAATTCAATTCAATTCAATTCAATTCAATTCAATTCAATTCAATTCAATTCAATTCAATTCAATTCAGTTAATTTCTATTTCTATTTCTATTCTATTCTATTCTGTTCTATTCTATTCTATTCCACAAATCGATGTTCCTTCATGCAAGCACTTCTGTACTGCCATGGTTTAGTTAGTCAAGAGGTGTTGGGTGGTAGGTTGGACTTGAAGATCTCTGAGGTAATTTCCAACATTGTTGATTCTACCATTCTATGATATTGCCAACATTTGTAAAAAAATAACTTTCAGACTTAAAAAAAAACTAAAATGCTGTCTCTGCCCTTACAATAGCAAGCCAGATATTCCACAAGTCATATTCAATAATTCAACTCTTGACTCTTGTGACAAGGTCTAAGGATACGACCTCTTTTTAAAATAGCTACTAGTTATCAATACAAGAAATCCATAACATAACTCACAGTGGAAAGAAGGAAGACTGATGAATTCTGCTGTTAGCTGAGTGATCAGCGAAGACAGAACAGCAAACAAAAAAATAATTTGAAAACCTAAATAAATATTTGGATAATAAATAAAATAATAAAAAAATAAATAAATAGATAAATAAATATTGGAGGTGTTCAGGAGGAGACTTGATGGGGTGCTTGGTGCCATGGTTTAGTTGTTTAGGTGGGTTGGATTGGTTGATGGGTTGGACGCGATGATCTTGAAGGTCTCTTCCAACCTGGTCTATTCTATTCTATTCTATTCTATTCTATTCTATTCTATCATATTATATTTAAAAACCTAAATAAACAGAAGCATGGTGGAGTCACCATCCCTGGAGGCGTTCAAAAAGGTATTGGACGTGGCACTTGAAGCCCTGGTTTAGTTAGTCACGAGGTGTTGGGTGATAGGTTGGACTTGATGATCTCTGAGGTCTTTTCCAACCTTATTGATTCTGTGATTCTATGATTCTATATCCATCTCCCAGCAAGCTAGCTAGACAGCATCTTAGTTTTGGAGATTTTTATTGTATAGCTTATTATCACAGAATCTAAACATCCAACACTCCAAACAGCAAGCGGACTGAAGAAGCTGACAAAATACTTGCCTGGAACACTGCAAATCTTGCTATTTTGTGCTATGTTTGCACAGCTCATGCATGACTGCTCTCCTCATATTACTGAGATTTTGTTTGCTAAGATAGTGAGGATAAATGAGGAAACATATATTTTGTGACTTGAACTGAAAGGGCAGAAATATTTCCAGTGTTGCACAATGAAATTTAGTTTTGATTTCTTAAGATAAAGGTTTATGGTAATGAAGAGGAGTTCATGGACCTTGCTTTCTCTGCTTTCCAAATCTTATTTTATTTATTAATAACTGCAAAATTCCACAAAGCCTCAGTTTGCTATAGGTGATGTTACTTCTTCTGAACAGGAAAATCACGGGGACTGTTAAATGATCAGTTCAATTTGTTTATTTTTGAAACTAAAGTGACCAGAATGCAAGGACAAGCCTTGTGGAATTCATAGTAAATCTAATCAGATACAAAACCATTTGTAAATCTCTGTGCATCTTCACATTATTGTTGTTTTTTTTTTTTTTTGTGGTAATAGCATTTGCAGGAAGATAGTTGTGGTACACAGTTGTTAAACCAAGAACAGTAATTTCTTATTTTCTAATAGGGAATACTATGTATGTAACTAGAATGGAATGGAATGGAATGGAATGGAATGGAATAGAATAGAATAGAATAGAATAGAATAGAATAGAATAGAATAGAATAGAATAGACCAGATTGGAAGAGACCTTCAAGATCATCGTGCCCAACCCATCATCCAACACTATCTAATCAACTAAACCATGGCACCAAGCACCCCATCAAGTCTCCTCCTAAACACCTCCAATGATGGCAACTCCACCACCTCCCCAGGCAGCCCATTCCAATGGCAAATCACTCTCTCTATGAAGAATTTCTTCCTAACATCTGGTTTAAACCTCCCCTGGTGCAGCTTGAGACTGTGTCCTCTTGTTCTAGTGCTGGTTGCCTGGGAGAAGAGACCGGCCCCCACCTGGCTACAATCTCCCTTATGTGCTCTCTCTATATATATACACACACACATATCTATAAAATACATTATTATTATTCATAGAGAATAGAATAGAATAGAATAGAATAGAAATAGAATAGAATAGAATAGAATAGAATAGAATAGAATAGAATAGAATAGAATAGAATAGAATAGAATAGAATAGAATAAAATTAACCAGGTTGGAAGAGACCTTTGAGATCATTGAGTCCAACCTATCATCCAACACTATCTAATCAACTAAACCATGGCACCAAGCACCCCATCCTGTCTCTTCCTAAAGACTTCCAGTGATGGTGACTCCTGTTCTCACTTTCGGAACAATGTTCATTGCTTGTTTTGGGGGAGGCCATAATTGCCTTTCCTATGCAGAATTCACTCTGCAAGTCATATTCAGCTCTCAAAGTTAAATGGTGCACAGTACTATAAAGGCCACTACTCTAACTTGTAATGCCTCCAAATTCTGTATGTTTTCAGTTTGGGACTCTATGGCTACTGCATGAACTCTAGCAGGTGAGTGCTACATGCCGCTGGATATGCTGTGGTGCTCAGCTCCTCCACACTTAGGCTCTGAGATTCTAAAGCCTAGTAGCTTGTCAGCCCTTTTTACTATTATTTTTTTTTTCACCCTGTTCTCTGGACCTCTCTCAAGCTTCAGTGCTTATGTACCTCAGAGTCAGCTTCGCACCAGTGGAGAAGAGGAATCTTCTCTGGACAGTTTTGCCATCTGTGAGATCCATTTATAAGTCATTTGACTTTGCTGCTCTAAACCCATCAGTTTTGCAGCAGTTATAACCCAGCAGTTATGCACATGGATAATTTTATGGAATGGGCTAGATCCTTGAATCGATAGAGGCAAACTGTAACAGGTTACATAAGTGCCAAGCTGTTTGCAGCAAGAAGGCCTTTAAGATTTTTCTGGCTTTTTTACAGCTTCCAGCGCATGTCCTCCATTTTATTGAACACCCTTCTTGCCCCAGTTCATAAATGTTCACCTGGCACAGGGATGGATATGCTTCCTTCACTCAGGGAGCCAAGTGCGTTTGGCAACCAGGAGTGTTTGGATTATGGACCACCTGCTGAGCAAAGGTGAAATCACAACGACTTCAGCAATTGTGGGTGAGCACATGCAAAGTGATAGAGTCAGAGGACTTTCATTTGGCCCTGTTGTTATTCATGGGCAGAGAATAAAGATCTGACTCTGTGACAATTGCTTTGGTGTTTATCTGCAAGGCAAGTGTTCTTTAAAATGAAGATTAAAAAATGACATTGCCTGTTCATAACAGCATATCAATTCAATCTAGAGTTTGGGTATTTTTATGGTATATGTAAATTATGTTTTGGATTTGATGTAATCTACAAAAATATGATTAAAATGCCTTTTTTCTGTTTATTTCATTCTATCATCCATGATAAGATGTCACCCCTGAATTGAGAAGCCATATGCATTAATAAATAGTCCCAGATTTTCAGTAACTGCTTTGGAAAAGATGGGTTTTATCCAAGCAGTGAAGGAAAATCTCATCAGAGTTTAATTTCTCTGAAAATGGGGAAGAAATCTTTGGAATTTGCAGTCTCTACTCAGTGCAAACTATTTATGCACAGCTGTGTTGCTTCCTACAGAGCTTCACTCAGCACCTGCCTTCCATCAGTTATTCTCCACTCTGCATTTATCTTCCCTGTTTGTAATGACAGCATAGGGTTTGATCACCCCCTCCAGAGGCAAACTCCACAACTATAGGATGAAGCTATAGCTGAGGTCACCCTACACAGTGCTCCTAGCATCTCTCCAGGTGACTGCCTGTTTGTGCCTGCTTGTAGGACTGGAGGTAGGGCAGGCTCCAGGGAGAAGATAATGCAGCTTCAGTTTGCTGTTTCCTAGGAGATTCATTCAAGAGCTGAATCTGTTTGGAAATGCTGGTCCCTTGTTGAACAAGCAAGTTCTGCACACACACAGCTCACCCTTTGAAAGCTCTCACTGCTGGGCCTGATTTTGAGGGGGATATTGCTGCTCAGTGTGGCCTGCTGAGACAGCTGAGCTTCATAGGCTTGGACAAGAAGAGAGGATGGCACACAAAATCAAGAAGAATTTGGAAGCAGTGACTCTAGCTTTCAGTACAATGCACAGTTAAGGCAAATCTATGCTGGGTGTGTCTAAGAAAGGGATTAGAAATGTCACAATAAAACCCTGTAATCTTATATTAGTTGTATATGAAGCTTAGTACAACTTTTGAATGATATTTAAATATATGAAGATGAATGAAAAAGAGGGTACAATGGCCCATGAATTAGCAAGTGGATTGTGTCTGAACTTTGGCAACTGAGCTTGTCTGAAGAGATTAATTTAGCACTTAATCTACTTGGATTCAATGCACATGGAAAATTATTACATACTTGGAATAAAAGGTGGATTAGCACAGGATCACAGTGTGGGAACTACAATAAAATGTGCTAAAAATGAAGGTGAATTGTTAGCCACAGTTCCTCACAAATTGGTGTCAGACCCAGAGCTATGGAAAGTATCAGTAGTATCTTGACTACAAAAATAGGAATGTGCTAATAATTATTTTTTTTTCAAGAAATACAAATGCAGAAGACATTAACAATATGGAAGATGATCAGAATATCACATGGGAAGAAATGGATAGGCCTGAGAACTAGGACAACATATGTGATTTAATTAGTTCGAAATGAGAGGTAATGAATATGGGGAGCGGTGAGAATTTCTTCAATCAGAACTTCTGCAATCATTCTAAGGCCCACTGCTTGAAACAAGAAGACTTAGGGGTATTAGTCAGTCAATGAATTATTATGCACCACCTAGGTGCATGTAGCAGTAAAAAATGGAAATACAATTCTCAGATCTATCCAGTGAGACTATTACAAAACCAAATCATTAAGTATTAATTATAAGTTGCACTTGTGAGACATTACCTGGTAGAGAGTTTAGAATTCCAGTCATAAAGACTCAAAAAGTGAAACTCCTGGTGGAACTGGTGGAGAGGGGGAAGAGATAATGCTGCTGCTACAGGAGCAGAAAGCCTGTTTTGTGGCCCAAGCTTATCAATTTGTTTAATGTAACTAAATAAAAACCAAGAGCATTTTTGGTCTGCCTGTATAAAGATATGAAAAAACGGAGATGGAAAATAAAAAAGAAGTCCCAGTAAGTCTAAGGGACAATTTTGACATAGCTAGGACACAATAACTGAAAAAAGAGGTTCTAGAAAACTCTTACATTAGAAGTGGTGGTAGAAAGAAACTGAATTGGTTTCAATACATAATTTTTTTAGTGACACCAATTTGATATTGTCACTGACTATGATGATGGAGAGCTAGAGTCAAGTCAGTCAGAAGTCTCCTGAAGCAAGACACCTCTTTATTGAGCTGGGAAAATGAATTTTAAAAGAAAGACCAAAACTCCAATTTTAAAAGTAATTACATTGTCCTTATGCAAATAGACCTAATGTGTTGAAACCACAGTAACCAACAAACAATGTGCAACAATGAAATGGAAAATGTCAAAAGACTAAATGTCCTGGTTTTACTGGGTCAGAATCACACCCATAGGCTGCAGACCATTGGCAGTTTTGAGTCAGCCAGGGCAGCTGACCTGAGCTGGCTCACAGGTGTATTCCAAATCATGAGCATCACACAGGGCAAAAGTTGCTTAGGACAGTGAGCTTTCTGCCTAAGCTGCTTTCTACCTTCCTGTTTATTGTGACCACTGTAGATTCACTGGGCTTGAGTATACCTTTTTATCATAGAATCATAGACTCAACAAGGTTGGAAAAGACCTCAAAGATCATCAAGTCCAACCTGTCACCCAACACCTCATGACTACTAGACCATGGCACCAAGTGCCACGTCCAATCCCCTCTTGAACACCTCCAGGGATGGGGACTCCACCACCTCCCTGGACAGCACATTCCAATGGCTAACAACTCTCTCTGTGAAGAACTTTCTCCTCACCTTGAGCCTAAACTTCCCCTGGTGCAGCTTGAGACTGTGTCCTCTTGTTCTGGTGCTGGTTGCCTGGGAGAAGAGACCAACCCCCTCCTGGCTACAACCTCCCTTCAGGTAGTTCTATTCTATTCTATTCTATGCTATGCTATGCTATGCTATGCTATGCTATGCTATGCTATGCTATGCTATGCTATTCTGTGCTATTCTATGCTATTCCATGCTATGCTAGCACTCTCATTTCAGCAAAAGTAGTACAGAAAATTACTTGCAGTCCTAGGTGATTTCCCTCTGCACTGCTCACAGAGGAAGGGAAGGGAACTCATTTTCCTTTGCAGTTACCAACACTTGAGACCAACCAACTTAAAACAAAGATTTTTTTTTCCTTCTTTTTCTCTTTCTCTCTTTTCCCTCCCAGAGTGTAAAAAAGAAATTATATTTGTGAAAATAAACAGTATGTTGCTATAACACTTTCCCAGTCCAAATCATTTTCTCAGACTGTTTTCTTTCCCCCTGAAGATCTACAGCACTGTTCTGGTGCATTAGAGAGTCCCCCAGGATTCCTGTATATGGACTGCCTTAATGAGATCCATGTGAACCACAGAATAGACTAAGTATGCAGGAAACATTTTAATGTATTCTCCAGAAGCAAAGTTTCCTCTCAATAAAGTGACTGAGTTCTCAGCAAAGTAATTTTTACAGCTGAAGAAATTTCATTTTTCTGAATTCACAGTTGTTAGCATCTGTGTTTATTTTGCTGTTTTTACTTGAATGCACTGATCATATGCTAGTATTTGATTTATGTTAATGTTAATTGGATGGTAATGAAAGAGGAAACAATATAAAAAGATAAAAATGCTGCAGGGAAGTAAAAGACCAAGAGGGTTTGATTCATTTCCTTCAGGAATGTTTCCACTGATTTCACTGAGCCTTAGGTCTTGTCCTTAATGAAAAAACAAAGAAAAAAAGAAAAAAAAGTGAGGTTCACTAACAGCAGTTTTAAAATAACACTTAGTATTTAAAAAAAGAGAAGAAGAAAAAGAAAAAAAGAAAAAAGAAAAGGGAGAAAAAGGAAAAGGAAAAAGTAAAGGAAAAGAAAAAGTGAAAGAAAAAGAAAAAGGATAAGAGAAAGAAAAAGTGAAAGAGAAAGAGAAAGAGAAAGAGAAAGAGAAAGAGAAAGAGAAAGGAAAAGATAAAGAGAAATAAAAAGTGAAAGAAAAAGTGAAAGAAAAAGAAAAAGGAGAAAAAGAAAATGAAAAAGGAAAAAGAAAAAAAATAAAAAGAAAAAGAAAAAGAGGAAAAGAAAAAGTGAAAGAGAAAAGGCAAAAGAAAAAGGAGAAAAAGTAAAAGAAAAAGAGAAAAAGGAAAAGGAAAAGGAGAAAAAAGAAAGGAAAAAGAAAAGGAAAAGAAAAAGTGAAAGAAAAAGGAAAAGTATAAGAAAAAGAAAAAAGGAGAAAAAGTAAAAGAAAAAGTGAAAGAAAAAGAAAAAGAGAAAAAGAAAAAAAAGGAAAAGAAAAAGTGAAAGAAAAAGAAAAAGAGAAAAAGAAAAAGAAAAGTGAAAGAAAAAGAAAAAGAGAAAAAGAAATAAAAAGAAAAAGGAAAAGAAAAAGTGAAAGAAAAAGAAAAAGAGAAAAAGAGAAAAAGGAGAAAAAGTAAAAAAGATAAAAAGTAAAAAAGAGGAAAAGAAAAAGGAAAAGGAGAAAAAGGAAAAAGAAAAGGAAAAGAAAAAGTGAAAGAAAAATAAAAAGAAAAAAGAAAAAAAAAGGAAAAGAGAAAAAATAAGTACAATTCTGCCTTCCAAACACCTATGTGGAAAGCAAAACAGGAGTTATTTGTTGAAAATTGTTGTTTAACGGTTATTTATTTATTCATTCATTCAGGACTTCTGTTTGGTATCTTTTTCCCCCCCACCTTTGTTTTGTTTTAAATGAAAATATTTTAAAACAAGCTCTTTTCCCTCAAAACTGCAGCAATGCTTGTGCTGGAGAGGCTTTCTGGGTTTCATTACCTGTATTGGAAGAAGAGTGGACCCCATGAATTGAGAGAAGGACACAAAATCCTTTCACTGCATTTTGCACCTAATTTGATAGTTACCATGTTCCCTGATATGTTCCTTGTTTGAGAAGGTGGCCCAGATATATCAGTGCCAAATGCCCAGTACAGATGAAGCATTGCATTCTGAGAGAGAGAAGTTAGCTGTGGGGGTGCCAGCTTTGCCTTGCCATTTCCCTTTATGACAAGTGACCAGATATTTTGACTTGCTTTATACACTAGTATAGGCATGCCCTGTAAGTTCTAACTAAATGCTTTACTCCTGTGATGGCTTTTTTGCGTTCTTACTACCAAAACTCCTGCCTGTTTTTAAATTGGCATAGCAATGATGATGCCAACACATCACTGTCTTTGCCAGGACTGTTCAGAGTTGCATCCCTTGACTCTGCTTATTTACTTCAGAAGATTTCCAACATCACTTCTCCTGTTATGTCAGCACTTGCAGAGTGTTAATTTTCCAACAAATTAATTTGTTATTTTGAATTTACAGAAGCATAATATGAATAGGGTAGAATGAAATAAACAAACAAGCAAAGGATGAAAAATGTAGGAAACTCTTTGGAAAGACATACTGAAGTCAATGGATTTTAAGATATCCTCTTGGTTCTGGTGTTACTGGAAAAGCTGTAACATCCCAAGCCTCTTGTGGGCAATTTATGATATAAAATAACTCAGGACTTTTTATATCTTCCAGAATTATAGCTGTATAGGGGGATCTGAATTCAGGAGTGCGGAAAGAGGGACTGTGATTTGAAACCTCTCTCACATTGCATTAACATAGAATCATAGAATGCACTGGGTTGGAAGGGACCTTTAAAGGTCATCTAGTACAACACCCCTCCAGTAAGAAGGGACATTTTTAACTAGATCAGGTTGCTCAGAACCCCATCAAGCCTGATCTTGGATGTGTCTAGGGATGGTGCCTCCACCACCTCCCTTGCCACCACTCTCATAGTAAATAACTTCTTAATGTCCTTTCTAAATCTACCCTTCTCTAGTGTATAACCATTGCTACATGCTCTTTGTTAATAGTCCCCCTCCAGCTTTCTTGCAGGCTCCTTTCATATACATGATTGTAATGTATAGAGGGCAACTAACTGTTTTTTGGCTTGAGATTTTTATCACTAAGACCTAAGGATTCTTTCTGGATTTGCAGTAATTTTCTCTCTGTCTTACTATACAGCATTACTGTGGTTTAGGCCTAGCCATATACAGGTTTGATTAAGTGAGGAGTGGACATCGAGTGCAGGGTAGTAAAAAGCATGCATTATCCCACAGCTTTGGAAGTTGAAATTCAGCATGCAAGAACCTTTGCAGCTCTTAACTCCACATCTGTTCTGAGAATGTATACACATGGGTCTGATGCTGGCCATTATCCCTAATTCAGACTGCAGATGTCAAGACAATATATTTGTCAGTGGGGCAAGAATGTAATAGAAAGGTGTGAGTGGGCTACCAGATAGACTATACCTGATTTATTTATGAAATGTTGAAAGCAAAGCAAAGCAAAGCAAAGCAAAGCAAAGCAAAACAAAACAAAACAAAACTGTTGCTTCTATGTTAAAGTTATTGCAGAATAAAGACAGACTTGTCAGTATCTCCCAGTGGTAATGGGACCCATTCTCTGCTGTACACTCTACATTTTAGAATTAATCTCCAGGGATCAGGTACATTACTATCATAGCAAACTAGGTAGCAAAGTTTGTAGGACTTCTGAATGATACTCACTAAGTCCACTTTTCAGTAGTCTGCTCCCATTCAAGAGTTTTTAAAAGGATACCAAGGTGAAAAATGCCAAGCACCTTCTTCGGTTTCTTTGACTTCATCCCTATCTCAATGACTTAGCCTTAGGTAGTTCTGTAAGGTAATGATAGAGTGTACTTCTGGATGACCTTTGTTCCACCTGGAGTCAGGAGTCCTGTATATACAGTAAGACACTAACACCCACGAATAGCCTGATTAAAGGGTACATGGACCATGGATTTTGACAGATTGACTCCACAGAGATAGAAAGTAACAGATCCTTTTGAGGACTCAGCCTGAAGGCTTTGAGCTGTTGGTATTTATGCTGATTTGCACAGGCAGTGCTGGGAAGGAAGGAAGGTTAAGGGCTTCAGCACATCATGGTGCTAGAAGAAAGAACTGTCTATTGTCTATTCTCAGCAAAGGGAATAATGCTACAGAAAGGTTTTTAAGCTACCCTCCACTTGCAGATGTTACAGTGACAGCTATTCAGTCCAACTCAGCCAAGTGTTCTCAGGTCCCATGTCAAGGGAAGCAGACAATGATAAATTGAATAAAGCAGGTGGGCTGTTGAGAAAGAACAATGGAAAAAACAACAAGCAATGGGGCAGAGGGGTTCTGCAGCTGTCTCTGCTTTACATCCTTTTATCAGTGGTGCCACTTGAGGAAGAACAGGACTTAGCATTCAGAGGAGGCTGAACATAATTTTGGAGAAATATTTTTAAACTCTTCCCTTTTTGTTCATTTTAATTGACCTTAGCCTCAAATTCTCAGTGATCTTTCAATATATGAGGAAAATAAGCAAAGCATTTGCACTCCTGTCAATCTAAAGGAAAGCCATTTCTTGGGAGTTTTACCTTTTCTTGTTCCCCAGCTTTTTGCAAGCATTATTTTATCGTTTCATTTTTCTTTTAATCCCCCTTTGTTTCATTTGGCAGCCACAACAATAGTTTCTAGCCTTTGGCAAGGAAAACAGATGAGCAAATATTCTCTGTCTTGGAAGGTGAATGGATTGCCCCAGCGACAGGCCTCTCCAGCTTTCCAGCTAGCATGAATCCTGAGCCTACCCTTAAATCGGGAAGTCAGCAGCCATGCCAGCACAATGCATTGCCAGACCTGTTCAATCAGGCCAGTCTATATTGATTCATTTTTAAATGTATTCAGCATCAGTTACTCTGTTTTCTGTCAGTTAGCTATGCTGTCAGAGGCTTTGATTCACCATCCCTTCCGCCGCAAATCCTATGAACGCATTATCAAGCAACCAGTGCACCTCGGATTTGAAGCTGACAATACAGGATCAATGTCCCAGGGGTTCGACCCTGAATTTCAATAATTCAATTAAATTCCTTGAATACCGGATTCAGCCAGAACATTGATTTCACATTGCTTGCATGTTCACGTACAAGACTGCCTCTACAGAGAACCTGCGTACAGTCCCCTTGCTGGCACATAACGAAGGGAAAAGAGAAGATATTGAACTGTAAGAAAGATAATCCAGTCTTGAACCTGCTGAGCCTATTATGTGAAAAACTGTTCGGGAGGCTGCTGCAGCAGCTGAAGCCACTAGAGGATACTCTGTGTAAAATTTGGGCTTTATTAAAAATGTATAAACATACCCAGTATTAGGTGTTAAAGCTATTGCTACAGGTATGAAATGAGCTTAACTGAGAAGTCCTGGGTTCCCTTTAGACTAATTTACAACTAACTGAGGGAAAAAATAAACTCTTTTATTGCCTGAGTAATTCTATGCTACCTATAACAGTAGTTAACAGTTAATAAGAATTTATGCCTCTCATAACGGAAAGGTGCATCTAGTTTCATCAAGCAAGAAGGCTTGTATTACACATCCTAGTAATTCCTTGTCCATTAAATTGTTCACAAACTGTATAGGAAGAAAGAAGGAAAGAGTCTGTGCAACAGAATATTTGTGAAGCCACAGTTTGTTACCACATAGAAAGATAGACAGGCGGGGGCTGGTCTCTTCTCCCAGGCAACCAGCACTAGAACAAGAGGACACAGTCTCAAGCTGCGCCAGGGGAGGTTTAGGCTGGATGTTAGGAAGAAATTCTTCATAGAGAGAGTGACTGCCCATTGGAATGGGCTGCCCGGGGAGGTGCTGGAGTCGCCATCATTGGGGGTGTTTAGGAGGAGACTTGGTGGGGTGCTTGGTGCCATGGTTTAGTTGATGTAGTGTTGGATGATAGGTTGTACACAATGATCTTGAAGGTCTCTTCCAACCTGGTCTGGTCTATTCTATTCTATTCTATTCTATTCTTTAAAGAATGCCCCAACTTCCAGGCTGAACCCCAGACGTCTGTGGAGCTATTTCTTTGGACTCAGCAGTCTACAATTGCATGGTGTCGTTAGTGAATAGTTATTCATGCCAGCTGTAAGTGTGACAGCCTCCCTCCCATCCAAAGGCAGCTGCAAATTTGTAAATGTAAGATGTGCCAAGTAGTGATAAACACTCCTCCTTAGTCTGCAGCTGTAAGCTCCTTGGGACCCTCATTACCTCTTGGTGGGTGTTTGCACAGTGCCCAGAATGAGGTGTGGGTTTATTTTAAGAAATAGCTTCAGCCCTTGCTGTAATGGGAGAAGGTAAAATAGCAATAATTGATAGTAATAACAACTATGAAATCAACCACCCAGACACCAGAAAAATTGCCAGAGCTAGAGGGCCTTTGCATTTAAAAGAGGGCATTTATCCCTACGGTCTAATACAGAGGTCATTTTTCATTGGCCACTAAGGGACAAGTCATTCCCCCTTTAACAATTTAACTGGGACTTCAATTAAGAAAAATTCCAATTGGTTGTAATTAAGCATTGTGGCTATTGAATATTTAAGCAAAACATCCAGTGAGATTCTGTAGCAAATGGTCTATACAGCAAATACCCCAGAAAGTAAGCATTTATAGGCCTTTCAGCATCAATTCTTGCCCTAGTGCAGCCAGTGAACCAAAACAACACTGAAATTTTTAAAGGAGACAACTATTTTTTTTTCTTTCCTTTTAATAAACTTCAGCCATTTCAATTCTATAGGTTAGATTTCCCTGTGACACTTCCAGGTGTTGATCTGTTAGAGGGCAGGAGAGCTCTGCAGAATGACCTTGACAGGCTGGGCAGATGGGCAGAGTCCAGCGGCATGAGATTTAACACATCTAAGTGCTGGGTTCTACATATTGGCCACAACAACCCCATGCAGTGCTACAGGATGGAGTCAGAGTGGCTGGAGAGTGGCCAGGCAGAAAGGGACCTGGGGGTACTGGTTGATAGTAGGCTGAACATGAGCCAGCAGTGTGCCCAGGTGACCGAAAAGGCCAATGGCATCCTGGCCTGGATCAGGAACAGTGTGGCCAGCAGGAGCAGGGAGGTCATTCTGCCCCTGTACATTGCACTGGTTAAGCCACACCTTGAGTCTTGTGTCCAGTTCTGGGCCCCTCAGTTTAGGAAAGATGTTGACTTGCTGGAACATGTCCAGAGAAGGACAACAAATCTGGGGAGGGGTTTGGAGCACAAGCCCAATGAGGAGAAACTGAGGCAACTGGAGTTGCTTAGCCTGGAGAAGAGGAGGCTCAGGGGAGACCTTATTGCTCTCTAAACTGCCTGAAGGGAGGTTGTAGACAGGTGGCGGTTGGTCTCTTCTCCCAGGCAACCAGTACCAGAACAAGAGGACACAGTCTCAAGCTGCACTAGGGGAGGTTTAGGCTGGATGTTAGGAAGAAGTTCTTCCCAGAAAGAGTGATTGGCCTTTGGAGTGGGCTGCCTGAGGAGGTGGTGGAGTCGCCATCACTGGAGGTGTTTAGGAAGAGACTGGATGGGGTGCATGGTGCCATGGTTTAGTTGATTAGGTGGTGTTGGATGATAGGTTGGACACAATGATCTCGAAGGTCTCTTCCAACCTGGTTTATTCTATTCTATTCTATTCTATTCTATTCTATTCTATTCTATTCTATTCTACTCTATTCTATTCTATTCTATTCTATTCCATTCCATTCCATTCCATTCCATTCCATTCCATTCCATTCCATTCCATTCCATTCCATTCTAAATGAACCGAACAAATGAATAGTCTCATCTTAAAATGTTGTTATTAAGTTGAGGAAGGAGAGGAGGATAAAAAGTTGGCTATTGTCATATTTTCAAAAGAATTATTTATTTTTTTTAATACAGTCTCTTTTCTACCTAAGGAAAGTAGTCATATTTCTTCTTAAAAAGCATTGTTCCTTTTGTTGACATCTTCTCCAATCACAGTGAAATTTTCTGTGACAGAATCTCCAGGGCCACCCCTTTAATATCTTTTGACAGTGAGGACCTGCCCTCTGAGTATCTAGGTCGTTGAGGGCAAGTCTCCTTTCTGTACCATCTTCCACTATACAGGTCTTTGTTATTTCCATCAGCAGTTCACTAATGTGTAGGTAAAGTTAAAACACGGATTTCTTTTCATCTGTCCCACAAACTGAATTGTAAAGTTAATACTAATAATATTGGCTAGAACAAGATTTCAGGATCAGTCCTCTAGTATACAAGTGCAGTGATGGTTCATTATACAAATACACTTGTGACACAGACTCTTGTCCTTTGTGGCTGAAGCAGAGCTAATCCAATTAATTTGTCCACGAAAGACAAGCTGATTTTAAAGCAGGGTCTAGCACAAAGAGGAAAGGACAATTTTTTATTAACTTTCTCCCATTTCTCAAGACATATTTATTGCTTTCTGCTCAAGCAGAAATAATAAAAGCCTAAGAGTACGACCACTTGCATGAAAAATCTTCCAGCTCTTGTGCATGTGGATAGATTGGACTTCTGATTGAAAATACTCTATGCATTTCTTAAGCCAGAAACTTTAAGGATTTATAAAATGCCTCATTTGGAAAGATAACAGTGCACAAAAGAGTGACTTTCATAATACATAACAGCAACATTATTAATTAAAGAGGAGGACACTGCAAGGATATGTCAAAGTAGAATAACCTTCAGCTAGCAGAAACAGACTGGGCTGCAGGTCAAATCTATTGAATTCTAGAGAAAGAACATTTGTTTTTGCCTTGTGATACCAGAATTGCCAGTGAGATACTCAAGACAGGTAAAAGAGTGACCACTTAGGAAACCTGACTATTGACATATAGAAACTGTATGATAGAACAGGAATATTTTCTCTTAAAATACCTTGTCAGTGCCATATAGAAGCCATATGATAGAACATAGAACAGGAATATTTTCTACTAAAATACCTTGCCAGTGGTATCCTTATGTATCTCTGAAGCAGAAGCTGAACACAGCAAAATGTAGCAAATTCACCATTTAAAAGGGTTAATGTGCATTTACACACAGAACAGGGGGACTATCAAGTAGTGATTGGACTAGGGGGAATGGAATGAAGCTGGAGGTGGGGAGATTCAGGCTGGACATGAGGAGGAAGTTCTTCACATGAGAGTGGTGAAGCCCTGGAATGGGTTGTCCAGGGAGGTGGTTGAGGCCCTGTCCCTGGATGTGTTTAAGACCAGGCTGGACGAGGCTCTGGCCAGCCTGATCTAGTGTGAGGTGTCCCTGCCCATGGCAGGGGGGTTTGAACTAGATGATCCTTGTGGTCCCTTCCAACCCTGATTGATACTATGATACCATGGCAACCATGCATTGGCTATTGCTCTCCTGTGGGTTGAGCTGTAGGCTTGCAGCCATGGCAGGCACTCCCTATCTGGGTGCTGAGCATGTACTTCTACTGAACTCAAAACCCAAGTGAAGATTCTCTTAATGAATGGTAATTTGTTGGTCCTGAAAATAAAGACAGATTTATCTGAGTGTTCTTGCTCTCCAGATTCTGACACCAGTAGCCATTAGCAGGTTTAAAAGCTTTACATAGACTAGCAAGGTAGGGTGTGCCAATCACCTAAGGATATACCAAGGGAGAAGTTGGGACAATATTCTCAAACTTATTATTGCATTGAGAGATGGAGTCAAACTCAGAGAGTTTTATTGTCTGTCTAAACCGCCTGCCTTGAGAATTGTTTGTCCAGTTATGAGCAAACCGGTTTCTCTAAGACTCGTGGTCCTCCTTGACCTTTATATATTGCAGCTATAAACAGGACAGATCTTCAGCTGGCTTTATTTGTCAAAGGCAGGATGATGTTTAAAACGTCAGAGATTTTCACCAGGTGGCATCTGCACCTCTGTTTAGAACGCATTTCTTTTACACTAGCAGGTCCTGCAGTACTGACTAATGCAATCCAGTAAGGAATAGTCCTAATTAGCAGTGGCAGCAAACATTGATTGGTCAATACATGGCATTCAGGGAAAGTTTATATAAACACACAATGCAGCCCAAAGAATGCAATGTTCTGCTGCCCAGAATATCATCTGTGGCCAGGTCACTTTCTCACGATGAGCTTTCGACCTGCAGTGGGTGTGTTAAGTAAATATCAGCAAAGATAACCCGTCCTGAAATAATAATGCAGACTGTTATGTGGAATTCTACATTTTCAGTTGAGACTAGAAAGCTTTCAGAAAATGGCTTCTTAACGTGAAGCTAGTCATGGAAAAGAGAAGAGGAGGCTCAGGGAAGACCTTATTGCTCTCTACAGCTACCTGAAGGGTGGTTGTAGCCAGGAGGGGGTTGGTCTCTTCTCCAGGCAACCAGCACCAGAACAAGAGGACAGAGTCTAAAGCTGCAGCAGGGGAAGTTTGGGCTTGAGGGGAGGAGAAAGTGCTTCACAGAGAGAGTCTTTAGCCATTGGAATGTGCTGCCCAGGGAGGTGGTGGAGTCACCATCCCTGGAGGTGTTCAAGAGGGGATTGGACATGGCACTTGGTGCCATGGTTTAGTCCTGAGGTCTGTGGTGACAGGTTGGACTTGATGATCTTTGAGGTCTCTTCCAATGTTGGTGATTCTGTGATTCTGTGAAAAACAGAACACTAGAACTCATTCAATTGCCTATATCTGGACATGATACTCTAATTTAAAAACAGACAATTTTTTCAAGAGTGTAATGGAGATGTGGGCATCTAAGACAGGAAGAGACATTGGTTAGATGTTCTATATGAAACTCTATATGAAATTTTGAGTGGGACAGTACAGCAGGAGGTGAGATTCCGTCTCTCATTCCTTGTCTTCAGAGTAAAGATAACTCCTGAAATTTTACTCTTTACCTTACTGTAACAAACTTGAACAATTAGGAGCTGATGCACTGGTAAAAAGGTGGCAGTGTTGAAGGTCATGAATACTCTGAAACATGAATGATTGTGTAATAGATATACTGAAGTGTTCATTTAAGCTGACCTTGCTAAGTGTCTCATTAAATCCAGTACTAACATAAAGATGTTAATAACAGAGATACTAGGAGAAGAGGAGGCTCAGGGGAGACCTTATTGCTGTCTACAACTACCTGAGGGGAGGTTGTAGCCAGGTGGAGGTTGGTCTCTTCTCCCAGGCAACCAGGACAGGAGGACACAGTCTCAAGCTGCCCCAGGGGAAGTTTAGGCTTGAGATGAGGAGAAAGTTCTTCACAGAGTGATTTGCCTTTGGGATGTACTGCCCAGGGAGGTGGTGGAGTCACCATCCCTGGAGGTGTTCAAGAGGGGATTTGATGTGGCACTTGAAACCATGGTTTAGTAGTCATGAGGTGTTGGGTGACAGGTTGGACTTGATGATCTCTGAGGTCTTTTCCAATCTTAATGATTCTATGATTCTATGAAATGAAACAAAGCATCATTCCAAGAACAAAATAATTATTTAATCTCTCTGTGGCATAAGAAAGTATTTACATGCTGTGGTAGTTTCAGGCTGTGCCTGGAAAATTTTCCACAGATCTTGAACAGAAAGTGGTAGAATGTAAGAAAATCACCATTGGGTGTAAAAATGATAAGCTCTAAATAACCCCATTGGAAAAATTGCCAACATAAGCCAGGTCTGCAAACTATCTTTCTCTTTTTTTAGCTTCTTCGCTCTGGCTGTTGCTTCTGCTGTGTGACCTTGGCTGTGTTCTTTGTTGTGGCTAAACACCAGCAAACAACTCTCTGCTCTTTTTCTTTTCCCTTTGCATACAGGAGGGTAGAGGGAAGGGGGCAGGGAAGGGGAAGCTATTAGTAACTCCCCTGATTGTCCAGGGGGGTTCTTGCGCTGTTTATCAATAGTAAATACCTGTAAATATTGTGTGTTTTGTACATATCCATTGCATTTCATTTTAGATTGTGTTTTTGCTTGTAAATACAGCTTTATTTGCCTCCAACTGAGCTGGTCTGGCAATTTATTGTTGGGGGCAATTTTCAACCCACTGCATTATACAGGTTTTCACAAGTTGAAACCAGAAACACAGCAACAATACAGAAGTTGAGGAAAGCATCAGATCCACAAGCCTCTGCCATGTTTTCATGAAGACTGTACACTGGTTGAGAAGACCCAGTCACCAGAATCAGGTGGTCTTTTACAGCTGAGCATTTCTACACGTGTTGTGATAGCCAGTTCGGCACCCCTACACACGTTGTCTTACTTGGCTGTGGTCAGCGTGCTTTAGATGAAGTGAACAGAAGAGTAAATACTGTACTTACTGTGCAGAATCTTTGTCCAACCTCATGGTAGCATGCCATGCAGAATCAGTGCTGCACGTGATTCATTCCCCCTGTGCTCTGATCTGTTCCACTGTTGCTTTTCACTTGCACTGCTGAGGGTCATCAGCCACTCGTGATTGTTAGCCATTCATTCTCTCTGTGACTGCCACAGCAGGAAAGCTTGTACAAAGATTTACAACAATGCATTTTCCAGCAAACATGTCCCCTTCTCTCCTTCTGTGACAAGGATGCACTCAAAACCAATTCCTCTTCTGTTAGATTTGCCTAGCAATGCTGAGATTTTGAGTTGCTGGAATGTGTCCAGAGAAGGACAACAAAGCTAGGGAGGGGTTTGGAGCATAAGCCCTCTGAGGAGAGGCTGAGGGAGTTGGGGTTGCTTAGCCTGGAGAAGAGGAGGCTTAGGGGAGATCTTATTGCTGTGTACAACTACCTGAAGGGAGGCTGTAGCCAGGTGGGGGTTGGTCTCATTTCCCACACAACTAGCACCAGAAGAGGAGGACACAGTCTCAAGTTGCACCAGGGGAGGCTTAGGCTGGTTGTTAGGAAGAAATTGTTCCCAGAAAGAGTGAGCACTAGGATTTCCAGGATCTCAGGTAGCTCTTTTGGGCCCTCATTGAACATTTCCAATTTGTAAATGCAATCTTTTGCAGACCACAGATTTTTGTTACTATTTTATTAGTATTATTAATAAGTATATACAGGGAAATAATCAGTTTACTCTTTCTCTTAACATTTTTCTTTTATTTCTGAATATAACTAGGGCTTGGTGTTCTATGTGTTCCATCAAACCAGGAGCTCATGTTTTGAACTTCATCTATTTATTACTTCAGAAACAGTACTTTTTAGAATAGAATAGAATAGAATAGAATAGAATAGAATAGAATAGAATAGAATAGAATAGAATAGAATAGAATAGAAACCAGGTTGGAAAATAATGTTCCTCTTCCTGCAACTCTGACCTAAATTCCATTTTCACAGGTGCTTGTCCTTAAATTTAGTTGTTTTAAAAGATATGATGTTCAGATTGTCTCGTTTTGCTAAATGAACTTGATAACTCTGTAGAACTGACCTGTCTTTATTCCAATTTACCACATCACTGATCTGTAATCTACAGACATTACCAGCAATGATATTTTATTTCAGATCAATGGCATCCTGACCTGTATCAGGAAGAGTGTGGCCAGCAGGAGTAGGGAGGTCATTCTGCCCCTGCACTCACCACTGGTTAGGCTACACCTTGAGTCCTGTGTCCAGTTCTGGGCCCCTGAGTTTAGGAAAGATGTTGAGTTGCTGGAACATGTCCAGGGAAGGGCAACAAAGCTGGGGAGGAGTTTGGAGCCCAAGCCTTCTGAGGAGAGGCTGAGGGATCTGGGGTTGCTTAGCCTGGAGAAGAGGAGGCTCAGAGGAGACTTTCTTGCTGTCTACAACTACCTGAATGGAGGTTGTAGACAAGTGGGGGTTTGTTTCTTCTCCCAGGCAACCAGCACCAGAACAAGAAGACACAGTCTCAAGCTGCACCAAGGGACATTTAGGCTGGCTGTTAGGAAGAAGTTCTTCATAGAAAGAGTGAATTGCCATTGGAATGTGCTGCCCAGGGAGGTGGTGGAGTCACCATCACTGGAGGTGTTTAGGAAGGGACTGGATGAAGCACTTGGTGCCATGGTTTAGTTGATTATGGTGTTGGATGATAGGTAGGACTTGATGATCTCAAAGGTATTTTCCAACCTATTCTATTCTATTCTAGTCTAGTCTAGTCTAGTCTAGTCTAGTCTAGTGTAGTCTATTCTCTTCTATCATTGGTAACAATATGAGTGTGGAGGCAAGAATAGATTGTGGTCTGAACTGGCTAAACACATGATGATTACCAGTTAAAAATTAACTTTTCTCTCATTTATTTTTAATCCATTGATTGCATATCCCTTTTTTTTTTTTTTTTATTAATAGAGACAATTTGGTAATCAGAAGGTGATAAAGTACTGTGTCAAAATAAGTACTCACATCTTTGTGAGCCATACTTGTAATCTCAGCAAGACAGTTTCTATTGACATAATACATTTCCAGTTAAGACCTACTGACTAACATTGATGTTACTGTGATTTAGGGTTTTTTTCATCTTGCATGTACAGTGAACCTGAAACTCCACCCCTTTGTTAATGTTGCTATTAACCCCTTGGTAGGGCTAATGTCACTGCTCTGTAACGCTGATTGAGGTGATCACATCCATCCCAGCTTGGGTGAGTTTGCAGTTGAAACGTGGGATACAACTGCAGTGAGGAGGAATGGAGCATAATGAGAAGTAGAAACTGGGGAAAAGGGTTACATGACAGCACAGCTGGCACTCTGTTTTGTGATTTCATGTTCATTTTATTCCTTGGTGAGCCTGAGGTTTGTTTGTTACGGGTTTGATTGTTCGGTGTGCTTTTTTTTCCTGTTAAATGCTACATGGTTCTCATTGTCCTAAGACATAGGATCATAGAATCTATAAGGTTGGAAAAGACCTCAAAGATCATCAAGTCCAACCTGTCACTCAACATCTCATGACCACTAAACTATGGCTTCAAGTGCCACATTCAATCCCTTTTTGAACACCTCCAGGGACGGTGACTCCTGGGCAGCACATTCCAATGGCCAATCACTCTTTTCTGTGAAGAACTTTCTCCTCATCTCCAGCCTAAACTTTCCCTGGTGCAGCTTGAGACTGTGTCCTCTTGTTCTGGTGCTGGTTGCTTGGGAGAAGAGACAAACCCCCACCTGTCTACAAACTCCCTTCAGGTAGCTGTAGACAGCAATAAGGTCTTCCTTGAGCTTCCTCTTCTCCAGGCTAAGCAACCCCAGCTCCCTCAGCCTCTCCTCACAGGGCTGTGCTCGAGGCCTCTCCCCAGCCTTGTTGCCCTTCTCTGGACACGTTCAAGTGTCTCAGTGTCCTTCCTAAACTGAAGGCTCCGGAACTGGACACAGTACTCGAGGTATAGCCTAAACATGGGACACCCATGACTTTTTTGGATTTTTTTCATTTCTTTATCTAAATCTTAATAGCCTGTGAGAGTAGGTACACCAGGACATGTGAACAGTAGGTAACTTGCATGGGATTACTTGTCCCTCACTTTTTCTGAAGGTATTGCCTGCTGTATCATAGGAGTTTCATAGCTACTGTGCAGACTTAGTGAAAGCCTTCAGTGTTTCTGCAGTTTCAACACATTCCCCACCCCCAGTTAGCACTGGATATTACAGAGTGCAGTATCTTTCCTTAAATAAACAATCTGAATCACAGGACTATCCTAAGATAGTATAGATACTTTACTGTGGGCTCTTTACAAACATTCCTCTTTAAAGGCTTTTGGCTTCCTCCACACTTTTAATAGTCTGGCCCCAAATACCACCTCAAAATGACATTTCTGGCTCAGGAAATCTGAGAGCCACAGATTGCTGGAGGCTGAGAAAGCGTCATGTATGCTTGACCTATTTTACTCTCTGTTGGCATCTGTTGCTGAAGAACTGTTGGGTATTTGGTTTAACCCAGTTTGTCTTTCCCGTGGTCTCCATTTCTTAGGCAATTCATATCTGTTATTTAGGGGTACCAACATATTAGCTTTCTTCAGCTTTCCTGCCTGAGTATGCAAATCCTGAGCATACAAGTTAAAGACAGAAGCTATATGACTACAGTAAAAGGTCACATGATGCTTATTTTCTCTTTTTCTGGTGCTACGAATGCAGTGTTCAGTAAATACAGGAACATTCTGTTTCTATTTTATGTTTGGGAAACCAATCTACCCTGATATATGCTCAAGTTCTCTTCATGTTTCTGTGCCACAGAGGACAGCTGTCATTTGTTCCATATGTATATTTCCAGTGAACAGCAAAATTTTTTTGGTCAAAAAGAATGACATAGACACTGTTTACAGTAGACACCGATATTAACTTCAGAAAGTGCAGGTACTTAGAGGAGACATTTAGCTGAAACTGAAGTCTCTGAATAGAATTCTGTTTTAGCTCCTATCAGGTCAATCAGCTAAACAGAACAATCTCTACAAATAAAGGAAGTAAGCAAGCAAAGACAGACTTCAAAGCAGTTTTCTTTAACGTCAATGGAATTTGGTAGAGTTTAGAACTTCTGAAAGTCAGACTACTTCCCTAGTATTATATTGGTTTCATGAACTGAACTTCAGGCTTATACTCAGAAAAATCTTGTCCCAGATATTAAGTTTGCATTTAACAGTTGTGGCAGTTTAGGGTGCCTCCTGCTGCTGCTGCCACGTAAGATACACCTTTGGTGCCCTGGGTGTCCAGCCCAGTGGGTGGACACAGGAAGCTGCATATTTCATTCCCATAATGTCCTGCTCCCTATATATCTATCAGCAAGGTCTCACACTTCCTCTTTCTTCCCTCATTGCTCCTATGGGAGATGCTCCCTATCTGGTAATGGAAGGGGAGTTATCTCAGGGACTTTTAGGCCTGGCCAGACCTAAAGCCAGGAGGAGAAAGGGGAAGGGCAATATCAGATCTGGCCAGCTGAGATTAGCCTAACAGTGGAGGGGGTAAAGAGCAAGCCCTGGGGGGTTTGGGTGTACCCTCAGGTAGGGAGAAGGGGAATGCTGGGAGGCTTCTGGGTATACTTCAGGATATCCTTTGTCACTGTGCTTGTAGCTCTCTGTAAAACTGCTCACTGCTTTTCCATTTAAACTTTCCATCACTTCTGCAATCCATTTGTCTGAGTCTCATTTTTCTGTCCCAGTGGGAGGCAAGGAAGGATCTGCCTCAAACCCAGGCCAACAATATAAAAAGCACCAAAACAATTAAGAAAATTAGCCATCAGGCAGCTAGGTTAAGCAATCTTTTAAGGTAACACTGTCCCCAGAGGCAACGTTTTGCCTACATGAAAAACGTTATTATTTCTTAACAAAGAGGCAAATGTGAGACTTTAGCAAAGTGAAGATTCACCAACAATTTTAGACCTTTTTTGCCTTTTCACCTTATTAATGCAGCACATTTTAGTTAACTTTAAAGGAGAATTCAGAGGCTGTAAAGTTGCAAGCTTGAGATGCAGTTTAATTTCCACCATATGGTGTTTTTGTTTTTATCACCATCTTTGGAGCAAAGGCTAGAACTTCCTACCTTGTTTGTTTTTGTTAATGTTGCTGCTGCTTTTTTATACTTTTTTCCTCCAGAAGATCTAAATGGTTGACATTAATCCTATAAGTTTCATTCCTTTTTTTCCCCCTTATTTTTTTTCATTTTTATCCTTTTTTGCTCTATTTTTTAACAGCTTTCACATATTCAACATTGCATAAAATGCCCATTTGTAATTATGTTTAACCTTTGTAAAGCCTCTGGGTAAAGTCTACTCATTAATCTTTAACCTGACAAGCCTTAGGGGTGGTGGAATTGGCACAGCCATGTTATTAGAGGCTCAGAGACCACAGACTAGAGGTACAAAAGGGGTAATTAAGAGGTAGTATGAAAGGAAATGGAACAAAACTAAAGGGTTAGGATCATATTATGGTGCATGTCAGACAGTAGCAAGGACAAAGGAAAGCAAATTCTTATAGACACAAATCAGAAATTTTCTGAGACTGCATTTTTCAAAACAAAACCAATTTAATGATCTCCTTTCTTAGCCAAGCGCAGATAACCTTCACTAAAATAGATCTCAAACACTGTATTTCTCATACAGCATGGACAAACAGTTGATTTTAGTAGTGTGTCCCTTTTTATCTTTTGTTTGTTCTTAACAAACATGTTTCCTTGCAGTAATTGTGAAAGGCACATGTTAATATATCTCAATGTCTTAGCAGCAAACAACTTCTCCTGGGCAAGCATCATCCAGTAACTGAGGGACAAAGTCTTCTCCCTGGGCATCAGCCTGTGAAGTAACGTCTGGCTTGCGGGCAGCTGCTATGTGCTGATCCCAGATCTCTATGGGCTCACAGCACAGATGATCATCAAGGTGGCTTGGAGAGTCTGAGATTTGTGGCATCTGTGGGAAAGGGGTTAGGGACAGGATTCAAAACACTGGCTCTGATGAGGCTTTATGGCTTTTCCAACACCTCAGTAGGGAGCACTTTGAAATTGTGGAAGCTGCTCTCTCTGCTCTTTCTAAAGGACAAGGTCTTGTCATCTTTTTGACTGCACACTGAGACAGGTGTCTAATTTTAAGTTCATGAATTATTCCATCAACCACAGTTAGACTTTTAATTTGATTAGATGCTTACTTGCCTTAGCACCTTTCTTAGTCTGATCTCCTGTGACCTGTCTCTAAAGTGGTGGCATTAAATAGTGACTTTCCCCCAGTCCTCTGAGAAAATCTTTGTCATTTGGTTGTGATATTTAGATTTGGCTCCAGGGCCTGGGTTTCCTTTAAAGGAGATTTAATTTTGTTTTTCTGTAAGCCTTCAGTGTATTACTGAATAAAACAAGACTGTCATGAGTTTCTAAGCTGATAACATTATAGCCAATAAGTCCTGCACTGGGGAAGGATGAGGCAGGATACAAAACCCAGCACTACCAACTTTGAGGGTGTTATATGCACTTTTACAGCAAGTAATGGTTATTTTCTTGTTAGATAAAGCTTCCTGGTAGGTAAAGTAATCCAGAGGTTACATGAGAACCTCAGTTTTTCTAAGAAATAAATTGTTTTTAAAAATAATTTAAAAGTCATATCTTTGGCATTTCTGTTTCCATAGCAGTGCAGCAGCTGTCCAGAAGATGCAGCACGGTGCTCTGTGCCACTCTACCTGTGCATGCTAAGTCCTCACCTATACTCACTGAAATAGAGGCCTGTTAGAAATCAAATATCCTGTATCTAAGTGACTTACAGACTTATTTTAGGTCTCCCAGGAAGACAAAATGCTTGTACTCTGAAAAGGAAGATATTGTAAAGGGAGTATGACTATGTTGTACGTCTCAACGTGTTTATCCAGCTAAAGATGTGGATATGGGTAAGTAGAAAAAGTTTGGAAAAAGAAAAAATAAGGATATAATTGTGAGGATGAAAAGAATGCAATTAATTTGTCTTTCTCAAGGGTAACTAATAGACTTGCAAATATACATTTACAAATATACATTTACAAATGCACATTTACAAATATACATTGACATTTAATTTTACAAGCCCTATGGGGAGAGGCTGAGGGAGATGGGGTTGCTTAGCCTGGAGGGGAAGAGGCTCAGGGGAGACCTTCTTGCTCTCTACAACTACCTGAAGGGAGGTTGTAGCCAGGTGGGGGCTGGTCTCTTCTCCCAGGCAACCAGCACCAGAACAAGAGGACACAGTCTCAAGCTGCACCAGGGGAGGGTTAGGCTGGATGTTAGGAAGATTTCTTCATAGAAAAAGTGATTGGCCCATGGAATGGGCTGCCCAGGGAGGTGGTGGAGTCACCATTATTGGAGGTGTTTATGAGGAAACTTGATGGGATGCATGGTTGCATGTTTTAGTTGATTAGATGGTGTTGGATGATAGGTTGGATGCAATGATCTTGAAGGTCTCTTCCAACCTGGTCTATTCTATTCTATTCTATTCTATTCTATTCTATTCTATTCTATTCTATTCTATTCTATTCTATTCTATTCTATTCTATTCTATAATTAAAGCTCTTTTTAGAAAGTGCAACAGAAACATAAATACACTTGCATGAGGAAGCCACCTGTTTTGGTGGGGAGGAGTGACATAATATGGTAGGGCTCAGCTTTGTACATAGAATATCTAAAGTCAGACAATCTGGTATGAAAATAGTAGCCACAAATAAAGGCTTATGGCTCTGGATTAATTTCTTTCTGCTTCAATACTTCCAGGAAGCATGGCTAAGAATAGTAAGTAGACAGAGGGGCAAAGACTTCCTTTTTGTTGGTAACAGTCAAAATCATCTTTTTGTTCCTCAAATTAAGGTATAAGATTTCTTAAGGCCAGATCTTAAACCTTTGAAGATCCATATCTAAAATACGCATTACTGAGGCACTTTTATTATGGCAAATCAATGTGCAAAAATTGGGGGGGGGGGGGGGGGGGGGGGGGAAGGAGGAGATCCTGTAGAGTTATTATTTTAAGTTTTGTTAAGGGTGTAAACCTTGTATACTGAGAAGTATCCAGTTCTCTTGGTTTATATGAACTCCCCAGTTTATTGAGTTTAGTTACATTTAAAGAGTTAAACCAGAATGAGACCAATTTAACAATGTAGAGAATCATGCCCTGGCTTTTGAAAGATCAGTGTAAATAGGAATAACCCTTCTCCTCCTTTCTTCCCCTAACCCAGCACTTTTTATTCCTTAATGAGACAGAGAACACGTGTAGCTCCTACTTGCAGGATTTGCTTATCTTTCTCAGTCCTTCAGGGCTCCCAAGAGGAACTAAATCAAATCTAATCAAACGAATTCTTACTAAATTTAACAAATAACTAGGAGATAGTGAAGCCAGAATAATGGATGCAACAAATATGTGAACTCGGGATATAACTGTAAGACAATTATGGGAAAGAAAAATAGGTCAGAAAAAAATAAGGCACAAAGTGCTGTGTTTTTAATACTGTATTTATTAGCTGTCTGGGTCAGCTACTTTATCTCTTTCTAATCATCTG
This sequence comes from Dryobates pubescens, assembly GCF_014839835.1. Classification (NCBI taxonomy): domain Eukaryota; kingdom Metazoa; phylum Chordata; class Aves; order Piciformes; family Picidae; genus Dryobates; species Dryobates pubescens. The sequence continues at coordinate 38,177,079 of NC_071618.1, read as the reverse complement.
TGTAAATAAGACTAGTAATGTCATATTCTTTCATTCCTGCACTAGGCTGACAATTTTCATTGCTTAATGAGATCCAGTGTTTCTAGGTTCTACATATGTATACTCATTCTCTTCAACCCTTCAGGGCATCTTCCTTCCCACGATGAAAAACAAAAAAAAAAACCTCTAAGAATAATAAACAGTTTGTAGTGAATTCAGCAAATATGTAGGATATGAATGTGATGCTTTACATTTTCAGTTGTAATGAAATTACACTCAAAAACCACAGCATAAATCTCTGCTGCGTGAGGTGCAGTACGGCACAAATCGGTGCACTGGGTGTTTCCTCTGCAGTCTACAACATTGGCTATTGCTGGATACAGAACACTGGGCCCCTCAGTTTAGGAAAGATGTTGACTTGCTGGAACGTGTCCAGAGAAGGGTAGCTTGGTGCCATGGGTTAGTTGTTTAGGTGGTGTTGGATTGGTTGATGGGTTGGACGCGATGATCTTGAGGGTCTCTTCCAACCTGGTTTATTCTATATTCTATGTATTCTAAAGCTGGGGAGGGGTTTGGAGCACAAATCCTGTGAGGAGAAGCTGAGGGAGCTGGGGTTGCTTACCCTGGAGAAGAGGAGGCTCAGGGCAAACCCTACTGCTGTCCACAACTACCCGAAGGGAGGCTATAGCCAAGTGGGGACTGGTCTCTTCTCCCAGGCAACCAGCACCAGAACAAGAGGACACAATCTCAAGCTGTGCCAGGGAAGGTTTAGGCTGGATGTCAGGACGAAGTTCTTCAGAGAAAAATTTTACCACAGTATTCACCACAGTATCACTAAGGTTGGAAGAGACCTCGAGGATCATCGAGTCCAACCTGTCACCACAGACCTCATGACTAGACCATGGCACCAAGTGCCACGTCCAATCCCCTCTTGAACACCTCCAGGGACGGTGACTCCACCACCTCCCTGGGCAGCAAATTCCAATGACGAATGACTCTCTCAGTGAAGGACTTTCTCCTCACCTCGAGTCTAAAACTCCCCTGGCACAGCGTGAGACTGTGTCCCCTTGTTCTGAGTGATTTGCCATTGGAATGTGCTGCCCAGGGAGGTGGTGGAGTCACCATCACTGGAGGTGTTTAGGAAGAGACTGGATGGGGTGCTTGGTGCCATGGTTTAGTTGATTAGGTGGTGTTGGGTGATGGGTTGGACTCGATGATCTCGAAGGTCTTTTCCAACCCAGTTAATTTCTATTCTATTCTATTCTATTCTATTCTAAAGCTTGCATTGATTAATACAGTGATAAATGTTGTATTGTGTTAAACATGAGTAATCTTTTCAGGCAATCTTGTTTGTATCGATAAATGCTGATATTGATGGCCTTTAAAAATTTACAATATTTGTCATAGCTTTTTCCTCTCTGTCCTCAGCACTCTAGGTAACATCCTCAAAATAAGGCTAATGTCAAGCCAACATATTACTTGCTTGGAGTGGAAGACAAACAGAAGCAGGAAAACTAAATCACATAGGCAGACTAAAATTACACAGAAAGCAGTCAGAAATCCAGGAGCAGCAAGACAAGGCACCATTCAGAGTTGAACATTCTTTGATGGATAAACATAATCCTTAGGAGAAAGGAGATTTGAGCCAGTTCACAAAGAAGCTGCTGTCCACAAGACATATATAAGCATCATGGGGTTGCTGATATTGAGAGCTGAATGAACTGCAGCTTTGTCACTCTTAGTCTAACAGCGTAAACAAATCTCTTATGCATCACAGAAAATATCAATAATAGATTCATCTTTTTGCTTCTAAATAAAAATTCCTGGAATAGGTCTGTAACACTGCTAAATGCATTTGGAGCATTTTTGCTGGAATCAAATAATTCCTACCTCTGTGTAACCCACCCTAACCTCCATACTGTTACATTTTAAGGTTTCTTACACACTGTCCTCAAAGGCTGACTGGGTAATTTGAACTCTATCTAGAACATGAATGCCTTTTTGCTGTCCTTAGTCTACCTTTTTAATTTTCCTTTTCAATCATTTTTTATTCACATGGATCAGTTAAATACATGAGGAGGGAATGATTTATCTATGATGATCCTGATTAACTTAATGCATATTTCATTATCACATTTTATTCGTGCCTTTGAAAGTGGTTTTACCCATTCACATGCTTAATGACTGTGACTCCTAGAACTTGACCTAACTCCTTACTCTGGGTTTACTTCCCTTTGCTCAGTTGAGCAAGGTGATGTGAAGATCTGACATCTCCTTGTTAGATTGCTGCCAATTTCTGCTTTACATTGCCATATATGATCTACTGTCCTGCCCTGTCACTGCTTTCACCCCTCTTCTTGTTCTTCTGTCATTGTCAACTCCATTATCATATTCCTGATCACTCAGCTCCATAAATAACCCATTAATTCCCTTTAACCCTTCCACTGTGGATTGGTACAGGTGCACTCCTTCCAAGTCCTCTCTATTCCTCATTCATATCATTTCCAGAATATGGCCTTGATTATTTCTACCTTCAGAAATTTAAGAGTACCTGTTTTAGGTTGAGATGAATTAACTCAAGACAGTATCTCTTTCTCTCCACATAGTTACAGGGAGTGTTAGGTGTGCTGTTCAGACCTAGAAATGTCAAATGTCAAGATTTAGAGCATAGTCTGAGCCCCTCAATTTAAGAAGGACATTGAGACTCTTGAACATGTCCAGAGAAGGGCAACGAGGCTGGGGAGAGGTCCTGAGCAGAAGCCCTATGAGGAGAGGTTGAGGGAGCTGGGAGTGTTTAGCCTGGAGAAGAGGAGACTCAGGGGAGACCTTCTTGCTTTCTACAACTACCTGAAGGGAGGTTGTGGCCAGCTAGGGGCTGGTCCCGTCTCCCACACAATCAGCACCAGAAATAAGAGGACACAGTCTCAAACTGCACCAGGGGAGGTTTAGGCTCGAGGTGAAGAGAAAGTTCTTCACAGAGAGAGTTGTTAGCCATTGGAATGGGCTGCCCAGGGAGGTGGTGGAGTCACCATCCCTGGAGGTGTTCAAGAGGGGACTGGACATGGCACTTATTGCTTTCACCTCCCATTTTCCTTCTGCTGCAGTTCAATCTAATAAACCCAATTCATTAGCCATTTGGCATGGTTCTGCCTTTCAAGGGAATTATTTGAACCTTAGCATGGCTACCCCCTACCCCTTGCTGACCAGGGTTGGTAAAGGGAGGTCTGGGTCATGACACCTTCCCTCTTTACTTTGGGGTTACTTGTGTTATTTCACAGATCCTGACTCCTTGACTGACTCTTTCCCTGTCCTTGGATGATGTCACTGTTTGGTGCTGCCGAGTACCATTATTCTGTAAATGAATAGAAATGAGAATATCAGATGTGTATGGCCTGTCATGTGTAGCTGAAGAGTTCAGACTCAATCTGGCAGAAGGTTTATGAGCTTACTTCTTCTTTATGATGTTTTGGTCTGTTCTATAAATTGTTACTCATATCTGAAGTGGCCTTACCTGTGCAAGAATGGGGTTGCAGCATACAAAGTTATGAGTCAAGTGATTTAAGAGGATCTGCTAATCAACAGGTTTATGTTATTCAAATGTGAAATGCAATTAAATTAAAGATGTACCTTTGAATCTTCAGTTCCCTATTTTTTTTTCTCTAATGGTGGGTGGTGAGACCTAATAGGATTTCTCCTTCTCATCCATCAAATTGACCTTTTGCTAATTAATGAGAGTGTGAGAATCTACAGAACTTGTGGCTAATGAGGATGCTTCATTTATTAGTGTATGTGAAAGCATTCACAGCATAAAAGCATCATTCCAGATGAACTTAGGTGAATGTTTGGCAAAAAAATTCCTCCTAAATGAACAGAGAAGAGCACTATCATTAAATCACATCCCTACTTCAACACTCATCTGCAGCCTCCTATCTCACTGAATTTTAAAAACTTTGTGCTGTTGTACCCTTGGACTTGACTGAGGACAGTGCATAGGCCAGATTCATCTTATGTATTTCAGGTGCATACCCAAGACAGCTAAATTGGGAAAATGCTGTCTTATGTTTTGTCTGTGGAAAACAGACAGAAGCAGTGATTTCTAGAAGTCAGTCCAGACCTTAGGTGTACTAAATCACCCTCTGAAATGACCTGTTCTCTTTATACAATAGAAATCAAGATTAGGGTGATAATGAAGGGCCTGCTCCAAAAAGCTCCAAAAGCTGAGCAGCTAATAGATTGATGGAGCTCCTTCTCAGCTTCTTGCAACACCCTAACTGCTGTGTAGTTACAAAAGTCAGGAACAGCTGTCTGTTGTCCACTGTAAGGAAAAGTTCTCTCTGCTTACAAGTTCCTGTTCACAAGGGAGACAGAGGAGTTTAGTAAAGCTTTATTCAGATAAAGGGAGAGTCCACAGGAAAATTCCTGGTGGGGTCTCTCAAATTGCTGGGAGATGCAGCTCCCCTTTTATCCTAAATTCCTAGCTGCAAATTTCCCTCTCCCTTTCCCTACAGGCTAAGGTACTCAGGATTTTTTAGCCTGGAGAAGAGGAGATTCAGGGGTGACCTTATTACTCTCTACAACTGTCTGAAGGGAGGTTGTAGACAGATGGACGTTGGTCTCTTCTCCCAGGCAGCCAGTACCAGAACAAGAGGACACAGTCTCAGGCTGCACCAGGGGAGGTTCAGGTTGGATGTTAGGAAAAAGTTCTATACAGAGAGAGAGATTGGCTATTGGAATGGGCTGCCGGGGGAGGTGGTGGAGTCGCCGTCATTGGGGGTTTTCAGGGGGAGACTTGATGGGGTGCTTGGTGCCGTGGGTTAGTTGTTTAGGTGGTGTTGGATTGGTTGATGGGTTGGACGTGATGATCTTGAAAGTCTCTTCCAACCTGGTTTATTCTATGTATTCTATGTATGTATTCTATGTATTTACAGTCTTTCCTGGAACGCCTACTACATGTCCCCCTTCACAAGCAACCCCCCTACTACATACATTGTATGTTCATTTAAATTAGGTTCTTCACAACTCTGGGTGGAGAAGTTAATATTTAGTAGTCTACTAAGCCTGCGCTCTGGTCTGAAAGTTTAAGAGTTTAGGCTGCGTCCACACCGCTTTGCCACCAATGATGCTTCCTTCCACCCTTTGATTAGGACCCAATCTCCTGGCTGGATGTGATGAACAGCAAAATCCAAAGGCAGGCTCTGTGCAAGCTGAGCTTCCTGTCAGAGAGATTTCCCAAGAGACAATATCCTGGATACTTATTGCTACTTCCCCACTGGGCTGAGAGTTTGCAGGATAAGGAAATCCGAACATTAATTCAAAGGGGGATAGCTGTATATTCCCTCTAGGTCTGGCTCGTATTTCAACCAAAGCTAATGGGAGAATCCATATTCATGGCATTTTGGTCTCTAAAACTAGCTTCAAAAGGTGTTTCTTGATTTCCCCATTCCTTTCTTCTACCCAGCCTCCACTATTCCATACCTTGAAATTATTTGTTCCAGAAATGTTTTAAAAGCTGTTCCAGTAGTTGCTGCAGCAACTGGAAAAGCTTCTGGCCACCCTGTTAAGTTGACAAACTATTACCAAAGATATTTAAGCCCTCCCACTTGAGGCATTTTGGTAAAATCCACCTGACACCGTTGGAGTGGGTGTACAGCCCAGGGTTGCCCTCCTAAGGCAACTTCCCTTGTAACTGGTTATTCATCTTGGCACAAACCAAGCAGCCTTCAATAGCTCTTTTTGCTAGCCCAAAGAGACCCAAAGCAGCATACACCTTGAGGAAGGCTTCTGCCACCAATCCTGGAGAGCCCCAGTGGCTCCCTTAAATCCTTCAATATTTGTAGTGTCAAAACTTTTGCCGCACGTTGTATACCACTTATCTCCTCTTTCTTTCACACATTGTTTACCAATTGTCCCCTCTCTTCTGCCCCACTATCTTTAATTATCAGCAAATCTTCTGGCAGAAAAGACACTTCCTTCGGTGGCTGAACCACCTGCAGCAAAGGGAGGATCTTAGATGCTTCTGACAGAACTGCTGCTTGGCAAGCTTCTTCCTCTGCCAATTGATTCCCTATTGTCCCCTCAGAGTGTCCTACCTGATGTCCTTTGATGTCTTATTGCCACTGCCTCTGGCAAATTCACCACCTTCAATAGGAGAATAATTAAATCCCCATGAGGTAATGTTTTTCCTCTTCAGGTCAATAATCCTCTTTCCTCCCACAGTTTCCCAGCTGCATGAGCCACCTCACATGCATATTTTGAATCTGTAAATATGTTTATATGTTTACTTTTCTTCCTTAATGCTCCAATTAATGCATACAATTCTGCTGTCCATGCTGACTGTGTGGAGGGTGGAATAGAATAGAATAGAATAGAATAGAATAGAATAGAATAGAATAGAATAGAATAGAATAGAATAGAATAGAAATTAACTGGGTTGGAAAAGACCTTTGAGATCATCAAGTCCAACCTATCACCCAACACTATCTAATCAACTAAACCATGCAACCAAGCACCCCATCAAGGCTCCTCCTAAACACCTCCAATGATGGCAACTCCACCACCTCCCTGGGCAGCGCATTCCAATGGGCAATCACCCTTTCTATGAAGAATTTCTTCCTAACATCCAGCCTAAACTTCCCCTGGCACAGCTTGAGACTGTGTCCTCTTGTTCTGGTGCTGGTTGCCTGGGAGAAGAGATCAACCCCTACCTGGCTACAACCTCCCTTCAGGTAGCTGTAGACAGCAAGAAGGTCTGCCCTGAGCCTCCTCTTCTCCAGGCTAAGCAACCCCAGTTCCCTCAGCCTCTCCTCACCCCTCCCCAGCTTTCTTGCCCTTCTCTGGACACATTCCAGGATCCAAGAGTTTGGAAAAGTAAGCCACCGGTCTTCCACTCCCACCACGTTCCTGCATTAGAATTCCTTTAGCATGGCCTTGTTTAACATCCACATAGAACTCAAATTCTTCTTCCCGGTCTGAAAGGGTTAGGGCAGGAGCTTCAGTTCACCTGCTTTTTAATGCCTTAAAGCTCTGCCTCCCTTCTGGTGTCCACAATATAACATCAGGGTTATCCCGTGTCACAAGAGCATACCGGGGTCTACCTAGAATTGAAAAATCCTCAATCCAGGTCCTGCAATATCCTACTAATCCTAAAACCTGTCACAACTCTTCCTGGTTTAGGTACTGGTATTTCTAAAACTCCTCATACTCCTTCTGGGTCAATACACCATAAACCTTCAGTCAGAATATATCCCAGATATTTAACCACCACTTGTGCTTTTTCCAATATCCGAAGCCCCTATTTTTGCAACAAAATCAAACAATTCCACTCGTCCCTGGCACCTGCCAGAAAGCAGAAGCTGCAAGAACCAATGAAGCTACACTGATGTTTCCATTTCTACTCAGTAATTCTGAGAATCCTGATGGAAAAGTCGAGTGAGAACAAGTGTAAGTCCTTTGCCATGACCACCAGGAGCCCACTTAGCTAATTCATTCAGGAACAACCACAAACAAATAACCTTTCCTAGCTCTAGGGCTTCATCTAGCATTAGTCTACAACAAGAAGCCCTTGCTATTTGTCCATGAAATCCTAGCCAAGTCCCCTCAGTAAGCTTTCTTAGGCTGGAGCAGGTATTGTCTTGCACACTGAAGTGCCTAGGATGGCTCTTAAGGCAAATAGAAAGCCCCAGAATGTCCTCAGCAAGAAAACTTACAACCTAGACACTAAAAGGTTTCAGATCACACAGCTGTTGCTTCACTGTTTTTTTTCCTTTTCCTCCTGCTCCTATTCAAAGGCAAACTGCTGTTTTCTTCCCTCTGTAAACAGACATGCCCAGAAGGCATGCTTTAAATCAAGTACCTAATAATGGTGTGAGGGAATTCGGTTTAGAATCGTACAAGAATATGGGACCATGACATGCCTTGCTGTAACCATCTCACTTATTTATCCTTAAATTCTGTGCCCTCCTATAGGTCCCTTAAAGCTGTTTATCATTATCTCTATCAATTAACATTTCATTCCCCAGCTTAGCTGGAGCCAGAGTCTTAGCTGGGAAACTGTTAAATTCATCTGGTCCTCTTCAGTGTAATACAATGTCGTTTTAACTACTTCCTTTGTTCTCTTCTTCCAATACTCCTTTTTCTACAGTAAATACAACTTGAACTCTGCCTCTCAAACTTTCACTAACACTTTACCCTGGTTGATTCCAGTGTTTTAAAATAAACCTAAGGGGCACTTTTTCAAGACTTCCCCTCGAGACTGACCTGCCCCCAAACCCAAACATTAACCAATTTGGCAGAAAATAAACCGCCTTGTGTTCCAGCTTACCCTCAGATATCAGAGGGGCTGGGCTTAGATTCTGAGTGTTGTTCAATTCCATATAATTCCACATCAATTTACATTTCATACAAAATTAAATTTTGGTACTTCTTCTCAAAAAAACAACAGGTCTAAGCTTGAACATCGAAGATTTCACCTCAACATGGGAAGAAACTTCTTTACAGTGAGGGTGCCAGAGCACTGGAACAGGCTGCCCAGAGAGGTTGTGGAGTCTCCTTCTCTGGAGACTTTTAAAACCCACCTGGATGCATTCCTGTGTGAATATCCTAAGTGGTCCTGCTTTGGCAGGGGGGTTGGACTTGATGATCTCTTGAGGTCCCTTCCAACCTCTAATGTACTATGATGCTGTCATACCTGAAGGGGGCCTACAAGAAAGACAGGAAGGGACTTTTTACCAAGGTTTGTAGTGATAGGATGAGAGGGAATGGATTGATGCTTGAGGAGGGTAGATTTAAACTAGCTATTAGAATGAAATTCTTGACAGGAAGGCTGGTGAGATACTGGAACAGGTTACCCAGGGTGGTCCCTGGAGGTGTTCGAAGCCAGGTTGGATAAGGACTTAAACAATGTGGAAGGTGTGCCTGCATGTGATGCCATGCGATGAGTTTTCAATACTACAGACAGGAGTGCTGTGTTGGTCATACACTAACACAACTTAGCTATGGAATGAAAGAATTTGGCAGGGAGGAATTAAGAAGGAAGGAAGGAATTTGGAAGGAAGAATGAAGGAATAAGAAGGAAAAGATATTTATAGGATTATTTAAATATTATTGTGGCAGTTTGGGCTGGGTGCCTCCTGCTGCTGCCATACCATGCCTCTAGTGCATGCATGCTGCATTCCTCTGGTGCCCCGGGGGTCCAGCCCAGTGGGTGGACATAGGAAGCTGCATATTTCACACCCATAATGTCCTGTACCCTGTAAATCCATCTGCAAAGTCACACACTTCCTCTTTCTTCCCCTGCTGCTCCCATGGGAGATGATCCCTATCTGGTAATGGAAGGGGAGTTATCGCAAGGCCTCCTAGGCCTGGCTAGGCCTAATGCCAAGAGAAGAAAGGGGAAGAGCAATCTCATATGTGGCCAGCTGAGATTAGCCTAACAGTGGAGGGGGGGGAAGAAAGAGCCCTGGGGGTTTTGGGTGTACCCTCAGGTAGGGAGAAGAGGAGTGCTAGGAGGTTTCTGGGTATGAATAGAATACATAGAATACATAGAATAAACCAGGTTGGAAGAGACCTTCAAGATCATCGCGTCCAACCCATCAACCAATCCAACCCACCTAAACAATTAACCCACAGCACCAAGCACCCCATCAAGTCTTCTCCTGAAAACCTCCAATGATGGTGACTCCACCACCTCCCCAGGCAGCCCATTCCAATGTGCAATCACTCTCTCTGTATAGAACTTTTTCCTAACATCCAGCCTGAACCTCCCCTGGTGCAGCCTGAGACTGTGTCCTCTTGTTCTGGTACTGGCTGCCTGGGAGAAGAGACCAACATCTGCCTGTCTACAACCTCCCTTCAGGTAGTTGTAGAGAGTAATAAGGTCACCCCTGAGTAACTATAAGGGACTCTGTATGCTCTGGGATCTGTTTTGTCACTGTGCTTGTAGCTTCTGTAAAACACTCACTGCTTTTTCCATTTAAACTTTCCATCACTTCTGCAATCCGTTTGTGTGAGTCTCATCATTTTCCTGCCCTGGTGGGAGACAAGAGAGGATCTGCCTTCAAACTCCCACAATTATGTATGCGAGGGACATACATACCCTGTTTTTCAGTCATGTAGAACACTGGTATTTTTGTGAGTTAGAAGGAATTCCATGAAAATCTATCCCATTAACAATTGTAAAGTTTTTTGGCGTTTGCCTTTGAAACAGCAGCTGGAGGCTGTTGGAAATGATCTACTAGTTTAAATAATTCATCTGTCAGTTGTTTGTTGGGTTTTTTTTCCTAAATTTTGTGGAAGTGCTTAAGAACAACTACTTAAGAACAGCTACTTTATTTGGTTTTCAACTATTGTGGGGGGGAAAAAAAAAAAAAGAAAAGACAAATAAAGTAAATGAAGATTATAGTTCCCAGAGAAGCTTTTAACTTTGCTAGCTTTCTCTTTGACAGTCAGCTCTGAGTGGTAAGACTCCCCATCAGCTAGCAGGTGCTCACAGAATCTTGTGGGTGCATAAAGCAGTGTGTGGTGTTTATATTCCTTTCAGTTAACTGGAGGGAATGGGAACTGTTGAAGTTTCATAACAAGCTGCATCAACTTCGCGTTTTTTTTCCTCTCCTTCAATCATGCCTGAGTAGGGGGAAAAGTAAAATGCTGGAAATAAAATAAAAGGAAATAAACCATGCTAAATGATGAGATTTAGTAAGATGAAGCCCACAGATGTTTACAATGCTGCCACACATAATTTCCACGGTACAGCATGAATAATGTTCTTATTTTATTAGACTTAACCCTAGTCTATTTCTTCTGCACACTTAAGCAACAGTTGCTGTTTCAGTTCTGGCTGTGTGAAGTTAGCATGGTGTTCAGTATATTTGTCAGAAAGAAAAAAAAATGTTTAGCTTACACATCTACACAGAATGTAGAGTTCCTTGAGGAAAGAGAAGTGAATTCTTCAAGGAAGAAAGAGAAAGGTTTTAAATAATGGGTAACAGCAAATGCATCTGTCAAAAAATACTCCCACAGCAGGGACAGGCATCAGTTGTTTCTTGGCACATACCTCTCATTGTGTAGCTTAGCATTTAAGTCTGTCCCCTACTCTCACTACCTTTAAAGGAGCTCAGGAAGTAGAATATACTAGTAGAATGTTGTAATGGTTTAGAATCTACCACCACATTAACAAGAAGCTTGGCTCACTCAGTTGGGGAAAGCAAATGGAAGCTGTAATTACAAGCAAAACTACACTCTATAATGGAATGCAATGCTGGGAAGGTGGTGGATTCACCATCACTGGAGGTGTTTAGGAGGAGACTTGATGGGGTGCTTGGTGCCATGGTTTAGTTGATTAGATGGTGTTGGATGATGGGTTGGACGTGATGATCTTGAAGGTCTCTCCTAAACCTGGTCAGGCCTATTCTATTCTATTCTATGCTATGCTATGCTATGATATGCTATGCTATGAATATGTACAAATATACAGTATTTGCAATATTATACAGGTATTTACAATTAGAAAAACAGCATGGAAACCCCCCTGAACCCCCAATGGGAGCCCCAAAAGGAGCGGGGGCAACTGCTCTGCTTCTCCCCTAACCTTCCCACCCCTTTCCTCTGTTTAATTAGAAGAAAAGAGAAAAAGATATGTTAGAGAATCAGCGCTCTTATCTCGGGTTTAGGCTGATAAGGTCCTCCCAGCTTAGCAGAGCAGAAAGCAGCATGCCAGCAGAGAGAGAAAGGAATCAAGAAGAATGTGAGATTGTTAGATTACATCCCACATATCAGACCAATGAAATTTGTTTAGAATAATCTCTTCTTTTCCTTTTTATACCCAACTGTGGATTTGTTTATATTCCTCCACTCTTCCGCTTGAAAATCTGCAGCTAACTTTTAAAGGCATAGCCTGAAACTGCCACAAATGTACTATACACTACCATGGATCTTGATCCAGTCGATTTTGAGAAGTTAGTAAGTCCTAAACTTTGTGCCTTCTGACTTCACAGTATCACTAAGGTTGGAAGAGACCCCAAGCCTTGGGTGTTAGGTGATTCTGTGCCTTCTCTATTGTGCTGGCAATGTATTACTAAGGCATATTACTAAATAGTATAAAGTAAAATTTGGTGAAAGGATTAAAAACTCTAAAAAGAGAGGTGAAAATGAATTGCAGTATTTTCTCAACAATTCTACAATTACTTGCTAATAAAAAGAATGATCCAAATCAATAATAAAGTTCTCCCTCTTATCACAGAATGTTAAGGGCTGGAAGGGCCCTTAAGGGCTCTAAAGATCATGTAGTCCAACCCCCCCCTGCCAGAGCAGAATGTTCAACTCAGTTACAAAGCTGGAAGGTACTGTGGGGGAGCTGTTAATTGAGTAGCTCATAAAATTTTACATGAAATAAAAGAAAACTGTATGCAATTATTCCCAAATATTCCTATTAATTGCAGTACACCTATGAGGTCTGTAGACCAGGGACTGGGATCTACTTAAGAGAGTCCAAGGGAGGGCTACCAGGATGATTAAGGGATGGGAACATGTGCCTTATGAGGAGAGGCTGAAAGACCTGGGGCTGTTTAGTTTGGAGAAGAGAAGACTGAGAGGGGATTTAATAAATGTACATAGATAACTGAGGGCTGGGAGTCAAGAGGGAGGGGAGAGGCTCTTCTCAGCTGCACCCTGTGATAGGACAAGGGGCAATGGATATAAACTACAACACAGGAGGTTCCACCTCAGCATAAGGAGGAACTCTTTCACTGTGAGAGTCATGGAGCACTGGAACAGGCTTCCAGAGAGGTTGTGGAGTCTCCTTTTCTGGAGGCTTTCAAGACCCATCTGGATGTGTTCCTGTGTGACCTGTGCTAGATTCTATGGCCCTGCTATGGCAGTGGGGTTGGACTCGGTCTCCAGAGGTCCCTTCCAACCCCTAACATCCTGTGATCCAAGCTGTAGGATTTTAGCTGTTTTGCATTGGTCATGATGAATAGGAATTTTGTTTTCAATGTTCATCTTGAAGATCTGTTAAAAAGTAGCAAAGACATCAGTAGTACACAAAACTGAAATATGTAGGTCAGTCATGTACAAGCATCTGCTTCTGAGAATAACCTCCAGAAATATTTCAGGTGCCCTATAGTCACGTTGTGTGCTCTCATTCAGCATGAACAAATGGAATCTTGTGGCACAACATGGCTAAAGAAATTGTGGGCATACTTATCAATATGCTTCATCTCAAAAAATTAATGACAGGAGACTGATGTTAAGAGAGAGACTCATTAGATGATGTACTTCCAAGCGGGACTTCAGTTTTCAATGGTTGGCTTGTTTTCACTAAGGACACTGACTTTTCAAGTCAGCTTTGTTGCTGGGTGGTAAGCTGAGTGTGAGAATCTACACTGGCCAGGTTTGTTATGGTAGTCCTTAGTTCATATACTTTGCATAATTTAGAATGTGATTTCAAGATAGTGGATATCCTAACCAGTTTGTAACTAATTATCAAGTCAAGGGGCTCAACAGAAAAGTACATTGAAGAAGAGATGCAAAAGATGGATTATTAAAGAAAGACTGAAAAATAACAGTGTACCACTGGACAGATAATGGCTGCTAGAGGATGCACTCTCTGTCTACAAGCATTTGATAGGGTAAACACCTAGGTGGGATAGGATTTGTTTAGAGAGGTCCAAAGAAGCATAACTAAGAATAACAAAATGAAAATGAGCTAGGAAAAATGCAGACTTTACATCAGAAAACTTCCTGTGAGGTCTATTAGTCTGTAGCAATCCCCCTGAGGATATATTGGAAGACCATCACTTGAATAATTTAATATTTGACTGGATAAAACACTTGAGAATATATTGTGGGTAACAATCCTGATTTATTACTACTTATAGGTAGATAAACTGCATGCCTCCACTGCACAGAGTTTCCATGAATTTGAGGGTCAGGCTGTTCAGTCTGTGACAGAACTACAGTCAAGAAGGCTGCGCCAACATTTCACCCTGTAACAGAATACTCAACATACATCCACTATTATTTCCCCTTTACTGTAGAATTAACCAGGTTGGAAAAGACCTTCAACCTATCACCCAACACTATCTAATCAATTAAACCATGCCAACAAGCGCCCCATCCAGTCTCTTCCTAAACACTTCCACCACCTCAGTGGGCAGGCCATTCCAATGGCCAATCACTCTGTTCTGGGAAGAACTTCTTCCTAACATTCAGCCTAAATCTCCCCTGGTGCAGCTTGAGACTGTGCCCTCTTGTTCTGGTGCTGGTTGTCTAGGAGAAGAGACCAACTCCCAACCTGGCTACAACCTCCCTTCAGAGAGTTGTAGACAGCAAGAAGGTCTCCCCTGAGCCTCTTCCCCTCCAGGCTAAGCAACCCCAGCTCTCAGCCTCTCCTCATAAGACTTGTACTCCAAGCCCATCAGCAGCTTTGTTGCCCTTCTCTGGACACATTCCAGCAAGTCAACATCTTTCCTAAACTGAGGGCCCCAGAACTGGACACAGGACTCAAGGTGTGGCCTAACCAGTGCTTAGTCCAGGGGCAGAATGACCTCCCTGCTCCTGCTGGCCACACTATTTCTGATGCAGGCCAGGATGCTGTTGGCCTTCTTGGCCAGCTTGGCACACTGCTGGCTCATGTTCAGCCTACTATCAACCAGTACCCCCTGGTCCCTTTCTGCCTGGCCGCTCTTTTTTAAACCCTTAACACAGACAATGCTAGATTAATGTAATTTAATGTACTGTCGGGCTCTTTGTTCTTTTGACATGTTCACTGTCTTGCTATCTGATCCCTCAAAGTTCAGTAAGATCCTATTTAAAGGATTTTTATAAAACTTTGATAAATGTCTCAAACTGTGTTCTGGGTCTACCAGGGCATAATTAACTGTGTTTCTAATATTGCCAACGCTATGGGCTCATTGTGAAAGTGTCTATTTTGCATCTGGTTTACCATGTGGTATTTATCTTCACCATTGTACTAAAAAGATGTAGAATAAATGCAGTTTGCAGCCACTGCTTTTACTAACCATTAAAATCTATAAAGTTATTTTAATTTTACTGTTCATTAGCAATGATGTGTTTGCTTGGCCTTCAATAATCTAACTTAAAACATAAGCACACTTATAAAATCTCAGTCCCAGACTAGCTTTTAACATAATTGAGTGGAATACAGAGTTCCAATAAAGCAACATTGCAGTGCTGGCGAGTGTCAGGATTGAAAATCATGTTCTTGTCCTCTGTTTTTTTTTTTTTTTTGGCATACTATAAGGTCCCGTGTTTAACAGACTAATACTCTCACCAAGCTTGTGGATGACACCAAGCTGTGTATTCTGGCTAACATGCTGGAGGGAAGGGATGCCATCGAGAGGGACTTGGACGGGCTTGAGAGGTTGGGCCAAGCCAACCTCATGAAGGTCAGCAAGGCAGTTCTACACCTGGTCAGGGCAATCCCAAGCACAAATATAGACTGGGCAAAGAGGGGCTCAAGAGCAGTATGGAGGAGAAGGACTGGGAGGTGTGAGTGGATGAACACCTCAACATGACCTGGCAATGTGCTGTTGCAGCCCGGAAGGCAAACTGTATCCTAGGCTGCATCAAAACAAGTGTGACTAGCAGGATGAGGGAGGTGATTATCCCCATCTACTCTGCTCTTGTGAGAACCTATTTGGAGTACTGTGTCCAGTTCTGGTGCCCTCAGCATAAGAAGGACATTGAACCACTGGAGTGGCTCCAGAGGAGGGCCATGAAGATGGTCATTGGGCTGGAGCACCTCCTGTATTTGGATAAGGCTGCAAGAATTTGGTCTGTTAAGCCTCAAGAAGAGAAGGCTCTGGGGAGATGTTATAGTGGCCTGCCAGTACCTGAAGGGGGCCTACAAGAATGCCAGAAAGGGATTTTTACGAAGAATTGTAGTGATAGGATGAGGTGGAATGGACTGAAGCTTGAGGAGGATAGATGAAGATTGAGAAGGCACAGTCCCAAGCTGCACCAGGGGAGGTTTAGGATGGATGTTAGGAAGAAGTTCTCCCCAGAAAGAGTGATTGGGCATTGGAATGGACTGCCCAGGGAGGTGGTGGAGTCACCATCACTGGAGGTGTTTAGGCAGACACTGGATGGGGTGCTTGGTGCAATGGTTTAGTTGATTAGATGGTGTTGGATGATAGGTTGGACTCAATGATCTCAAAGGTCTTTTCCAACCTGGTCTATTCTATTCTATTCTATTCTATTCTATCCTATCCTATCCTATCCTATCCTATCCTATCCTATCCTATCCTATCTTATCCTATCCTATTCTGTAAGGGTGGTGAGGTATTGTAACAGGTTGCCCAGGGAGGTTGCGGATGACCCCTCCCTGGAGGTGTGCGAGGCCAGGTTGGATGAAGCCTTAATCAATGTGGTCTAGCGGAAGGTGTCTCTGCCCATGGCAGGGAGGTGGAAACTTGACCTTTAAGGTCACATCACACAGTGTTTTCCACTCCAGCAGTCCCAGACTGGCTGAAGGGCCTTGGAAGGATCATACAGCTGAAGTGACTTTA
The DNA here is from genome assembly GCF_014839835.1 of Dryobates pubescens. Lineage (NCBI taxonomy): Eukaryota > Metazoa > Chordata > Aves > Piciformes > Picidae > Dryobates > Dryobates pubescens. The sequence continues at coordinate 38,160,577 of NC_071618.1, read as the reverse complement.
TGTCAGGACAGGGAATTGTGACTTCTCTGATGGGGAGTTCGGGCCTTGAAAGATTTTTCAAGAGGTCAAATAAAACAAGAAAAATGAGCACTACAAAAGCATATTCACATTTCTAGTTTTAAGATAATTTTAGGAAGCAGTTTAATCACAATGAAATATATACCTTCCACAGGCAGCTAAATAATGATTGCAGAGGATGCACCCAAAAACCCAGATGCAGTGTGTTTCTGGAACAGTACTATCTGCGAGAGATTTGGCCTACATCCTTTTCAGATTTCAAGGAAAAGTCCTTCTGGTTTGTTTTTTTTTTTTTCTGAGTGTTCTTTGCAAATAAAAGTAGTAGAGATTGGAGAAAGAATGGATGAAGGGTTGCTTTCTAACCTGTAACAAGAGACAGCTTCTGTTTCCTATAGGGTCACAGACTTTTTTGGCGATGCTACATAGGACTACTTGCTCTATTTGGTCTAGTTCCCCATCTATCAAATAAAGTTGGCAATTCACAGAGTTGAGTTGTAGTGTAATCCCTGTGTGCAGTTCAGCCCCACACAGCCACCTGCTTGCTCCCTGCCAGTGGTGTGGGGAAGTGAATCAGAACATCAAGACCACAAAACAGTGCGGGTTGAGATAAAGACAGCTTAATATATTGGCAAAGCAAAGATGTGCATGCCAGCAAAGAAAAATAAGGAATTCATTCAGACTTCCCATCAGCAGGCAGGTGCTTACTTATCTCCAGGAAAGCAGTGCTCCATCACATGTAATGGTTACTTCAGAAGACAATCACCATCACTCTGAACGTCCTCCCTTTCCTCTTTCTTCCTTGAGATTTTACTGCTGAGGGAATTTTGGGATGTTCCTTGGGTCAGTTATGGTCAGCTATTCTGGCTGTGTCCTCTTCCAAATTCTTGCACACACACCCCCAGCCTATTCTCTGTCAGGGAAGGCTGTGAGACCAAAAATGCCTTGATGCTGCGTAAGCATTGCTCAGCAGTAGTTTGAATACCCTCATGTTATCAACACTGTTTTCAGCACAAATCCAAAATAACATTATAAAAGCTTCTTTGAATAAAATTAATGCTATCAGCCAAAACAATACCTTATTACATTAAATACATGAACAGTTGTGAAGTATTCCAGCATTGCACTAATGGTAGCTATAACAAAAGGCACAAACTTTCCCATAGCTTATGAGAATAACAGAAGATAATCCTTCCAGAAAGTACTCCCATGTTCTATAAAGATCATGACTCATTTTCTCAGTCTTCATCTTGTCCTACAAACCTGTGATATCTTTGATTAGATTTTATCATTACCTTTGGGTGAGTTTGTAGCATGTTCAGAGTATTTGACTTGCTGGAACGTGTTCAGACTTGCTGGAATGTGTCCAGAGAAGGGCAACAAAGTGGGTGAGGGGTTTGGTGCACAAGCCCCATGAAAAGAGGATGAGGGAAATGGGGTTGCTTAGACTGCAGAAGAGAAGGCTCAGGGGAGACCTTATTGCTCCCTACAACTACCAGAAGAGAGGTTGTAGACAGGTGGGGGTTGGTCTCTTCTCCCAGGCAACCAGCACCAGAACAAGAGGATATAGTCTCAGGCTGCACCAGGGGAGGTTCAGACTGGATGTCAGGAAGAAGTTCTTCACAGCAAGAGTGATTGGCCATTGGAATGTGCTGCCCAGGGAGGTGGTGGAGTCACCATTATTGGAGGTGTTCAGGAGGAGACTTGATGGGGTACTTGGTTGCATGGTTTGGTTGATTAGGTGGTGTTGGATGTGGTGATCTTGAAGGTCTCTTCCAACCTGGTCTGTCCTGTCCTGTCCTGTCCTGTCCTGTCCTATCCTATCCTATCCTATCCTATCCTATCCTATCCTATCCTATCCTATCCTATCCTATCCTATCCTATCCTATCCTATCCTATCCTATGCCATTCCATTCCATTCCATTCACTAAACCATGAGAAGGTTTCCCCACGCAGGGTGATTCCCCAGTTTTTGTCAGACCTTGGGAAAACCAGCAAATGTCAGTAAAAAGTACCTTTCTCCAACTGCTGACAAATTTTAAAATTCAATTATATTCTCACTCAGGCTGTTTAATTTGCTATTCCAAAGGAAAACAGAGCACAAGGTTGAACTGGATGAACAAAAATGAAACTGCCTACGTTTTTAGAAAAATCCTTTCTCTTTTTTTTTACAGAAACATTTCTTGGATTTATTTTCTTGGTAGATTAAAAAAGTTTTAGAAACTGAGATAAGCATTTCTTTGCCCTAGTTTCTTAAGTGTTCTCTAATGGTTACAGATCTACTTGTAAAACTCTTTCCTCATCCAACAAGAAAAGTCTATTTCTATGAGCAAGAGTTTGCAGGGTCAAGGCTTATAGTTGTAATAGAATACTCAGGCAGAACTAAATAACAAAGAATAAAGTGAAAAACACAAGTAAATTAAAATAAAGCTGGAATAGACTCAATTAGCTAAATTACTATTGATATCTGTCATTATAAAGTACCCAGGGCTGTATAATTTTGTTCTAATCCCCTAAATGCGCAGCTAAGCAAGTGAGAGAACATATATTCCTACAACCCCCAGTGGAGACATTGAGATTATGCATGCTCTCACTAATTTAAAGAGGGACTTTCACACTGGGATACATTTTAAAAAGAGAACATTTAAATAAAAAGCAATTTGGTCTGCCTGTAATTGTATTCCCCTTGCTGTTATTGCTAATTATTGAAGATATTTGTGCTCAAATGGGTGATCTCTTTTTCCTTTTCTTTTTAATTTTAACATTTCAATATCTACTTCTGCTCAATGAGAGGACCAGGGTTATTCTTTCATATTCCACTTTATCAGTGTCACTGTGGTGGGTTGACCCTGGCTGGATGTCAGGTGCCCACCAAAGCCATTCTACCTCTCCCGCTTCTCAACTGGAAGGAGAGAGAAAGTATAATGAAAGTTTTGTCAGTCGAGTTGAGGACACGGAGATCACTCGCTAATTACCATCATGGGCAAAACAGGCTCAACATGGGCAAATTAGCTTAATTTATAGTCAATGAAATCAGAATAGGATAATGAGAAATAATATCTAAATCTTGAAACACATTCCTAGTGCCCCTGAGTTTTCCCTGGGATTAACTTCACTTCTGATTTTCTCTACCTTCTCCTGCCCAGGGCGACAGGGAATGGGTTTTGCAGTCAGCTCGTCACATATTTTTTCTGCTACTGTCTCATCTTCACTGATGATGGACTCAATGCCCTCATCCAGATCATCAATAAAGATGTTAAAGAGCATGGGGCCCAGCACTGATCTCTGGGGCACACCACTACTGACTGGCTGTCAGCTGGATGTGGCACCATTCACCACTACTCTCTGGGCTCAGCCCTCCAGCCAGTTCCTAACCCAACCCAGAGTTCTCCTGTCCAAGCCATGGGCTGATAGCTTGGCCAGGAGTTTGCTATGGGGGACAGCGTCAAAGGCCTTGCTGAGGTCCAGGTAAACTACACCCACAGGCCTCCCCACATCCACCAGGCAGGTCACCTGCCACTTCATAGAAGGAGATCAGGATGGTCAGGCAGGACCTGCCCTTCCTAAAGAATAGCATAGAATAGCATAGAATAGCATAGCATAGAATAGAATAGAATAGAATTGAATTGAATTGAATTGAATTGAATTGAATTGAATTGAATTGAATTAACTAGGTTGGAAAAGACCTTTGAGATCATTGAGTCCAACCTATCATCCAACACTATGTAATCAACTAAACCATGGTACCAAGTGCCCCATCCAGTCCTCCATGGGATGAAGGTGGATATCTGCTCCACTGTTAACTTCCATGGGTTGCAGGGAGACAGCCTGCCTCACCATGATCTTTTACCATGTGCTACATGGAAGCTTCTACTCTGGCGTCTCCTCACCCTCCTTCTACACTGACCTTGATGTTTTCTCACTCCTCTCTCTGGTATAGTTGCTTTTGTGCAGGGTTTTTTTCCCCTTCCTAAATATCTTATCAGAGGTCCTACAACTGCTGCTGATGGGCTTGGCCTTGGCAAACATCAGGTTCATCTTGCAACCAGCTGGAATTTCCTCTGTTGAATATTTCCTTCCAAAATTCTAAGCATGGTGGGCAACACATGACTCAGCAGTTCAAGCACAATTCCCATGGTAGGGGTACATCACAGAGAGGGGTATCAACAGAGAGGTCTTGGCTCAAACCTTGGGAATTAATCAACATCCCAGCTGTGGGATAGTGTGGGATACTCACAGTTGCTCAGGCCAAAGTTACTGGGCTACCCCTGCCCTCTGACATGCACTGGCCCAGCAATGGAAGACCATAAATTTTTGGTAGTGAATGACTCACAGAGTTGCCTTATTATTATTCTGAAATGCAGTACGGTTCTTACATTTTCTCCAGCCATACGAGGGTTTCCAAATGTGGTTAATAGGATCAGAGAGCTTGGCTGTCCTCCAAATTAATGTATCTGAAGGGTGAATTTCAGAAAACATATTTTGAATAAAACATCCTGAATATTTCCTAACTGAATTACCAGATCTAGTAACACGCTAGCGTGCTTTTAAAGGCACACTCTGCTTTGCAGACAGCGACAATGTCCTTTAATAACTGTCATGTTTTATCCTGATATGTTGTATGAACCTTTATAAGCTAAACATCTTAATGCCTTCTCAATACATTTTTACTGACAATAATTTAATAAATCCCCTTGTTTAAGTAAAGATACCTTGTCTGACTTTGGTTTTCTTCTGCATTAGCCTCAGATTTGGCAATTAGATTATTACTTACTACTGCAGCAGATTTTACTTCTGGTTATGTGACTTGGCAATTACACAAACAAGATACATAACTAAAACTTAGGGAATGTGAAATGAAAAAAATTATAGGGTGGTAGATTTGAAACAGTCTGAAAAAGTTGGGTTTCATACAAATCAAGAAAAAATTGTACAATTCCTTGATATGCTAGGATGCTTAGGTGTAGGAGGGAACCTGGTCACCAAAGACAAGGAAGAAGTTGGGCTGATGAACAGCTACTCTGCCTCAGTATTTGTCAGTGCCACCAGTTGATCTATGAAGGCTCTGCCCTTGGAACTGGAGGACAGGGATGGGGAGCAACAGAGCAACCCCCACAATCTGGAAGGAAATGATTGATGACCTGTGTGGTGGGTTGAGCCTTAAGTGGGACTTAAGAGCTCAGATGGGGGCCAGGCTGATAATCCCTCCCCCACTTCCCCCTCCTCTTTCCCAATAGAGAGGGAAAAAGAAAGGAAAGGAGCAAATCCACCAAGAAATAATTTGGATTTGATTTGGAAGTAGAGAGGTAAAGAATTTTCATTAAACAGTATAGATAGATAGATAGATAGCTATAGATAGATATAGATATAGATATGTAACAATAACAGGGTTTATAAGGGTAAGGAACAAGGATGGATGGGGAAAAAAAAAAGAAATATGAAATACAAAACCAGTCCTTTGCTAAGGCATGGGGTGCAGCAGGGAGGACCACGTGGCAGAGAAGCAGGGGAACCAGTGGCAGTCCTCGTCCAGGCAAAGGCAGGGCCCAAGAGAGCTAATGGCTGCAATATCATCCCTTTCATAGCCTTGCTGGGCAGGGAGGGGGAGTGGAACAGACTGATTTAGTTTCCCAGGGGGAAAACACCCTCCAGGGAGGGCAAAATTTCTCACAAGCCCTCCCCCCCTGCATCCAGGATGAGCGTAGCTCATCACAACCTATTGTGCCACTTTGAGGTGCACAAGTCTATGGGACCAGATAGGATCCCCGCAAGGGTACTTAAAGAGCTGGCAGATGTGCTCACCAAGCCACTCACCATTATTTGTCAACAGTCCCAGATAAGGGGGGAAGTCCCAGTTGACTGGAGGCTAGCAAATGTGATGCATATCTACAAGAAGGGCCAAAAGGATGATCCAGGGAACTACAGGTCTGTCAGTTTGCCCCTGGTGCCAGGAAAGTTTATGGAGCAAGACATCCTGAGTACCATCACAGAGCACTTACAAAACAACCAGGTGATCAGGCCCAGTCAGCATGGGTTCATGGAAAGCAGGTCCTGCCTGAGTAATTTCATGTCTTTCTGAAATAAAGTGACCCATCTAGCAGATGGGGGAAGGGACATGGACATTTTCTACCTGGACTTTAGTAAAGCCTTTGACACTGTCTCCCACAGCATTCTCATTCAGAAACTCATGGCACAAGGCTTAGGCTTGGATAAATGCACTCTGCATTAGATTAAAAACTATCTGGATAGCTGGGCTCAAAGTGTGTTGGTGAATGGAGCTAAGTCTGGCTGGTGCCCAGTCATAAGTGGTGGACCCCAGGGTTCAGTACTGGGGCCTGTCCTCCTGAATATCTTTATCAGTGATCTGGATGAGGGGATTGAGTGCACCCTCAATAAGTTTGCAAATGACGCCAAGCTGTGTGGCTGTGTCGATCTGCTAGAAGGTAGGGAAGCTTTACAAGGTAATCTGGTCAGGTTAGATTTATAGGCCAAGGCTAACTGTATGAAGTTTAACAAGGTCAAGTGCCAGGTCACAACAATCTCATGGCAAGCTACAGATTTGGAGATGTGCAGTTGGAAAGCTGCGACTTGGAGAGGGACCTGGCAATATTAGTTGATAGTGGACTGAACATGAGTCGTCAGTGTGCTGAAGTGGCCAAGAAAGCCAATGGCATCCTGGCTTGTATTAGAAACACAGTGGCTAGCAGGAACAGAGAGGTGATCATCACCCTGTACCCAGCACTAGTGAGGCCACACCTTGAGTATTGTGTTCAGGACTGGGCCCTTTGCTACAAGGAGGACATTGGGGTACAGGAGCATGTCCAGTGAAGGGCAATGAAGCTTGTGAAAAGCCTGGAGCACATGACCTCTGAGGAGTGTCTGAGGGAGCTGGGGCTATTCAGTCTGGAGAAGAGGAGGCTGAGGGGAGACCTCATCACTCTCTGCAACTACCTGAAGGGAGGTTAGAGTGAGGAGGGAGCCCGCCTCTTCAACTCGGTGTCAAGCAACCAGACTAGAGGAAATGGTTCAAGCTGCACCAGGGGAGATTTAGGCTGGGTGTTAGGAAATATTTCTTCATTGAAAAGATTATCAAACATTGGAATTGTCTGCCCAGGGCAGTGGGGGAGGCATTGTCCTTGGATGTGTTTAAGCAGTGTGTGGACCTGGCTCTTAGGGACATGGTTCAGTGTTCACCCTTCAGTGCCGGGTTGAGGGTTGGACCGGATGATCTTTGAGGTGTCTTCCAACCAGATGTATTCTGTGATTCTGTGATATGCTAGGTATAGAAAGACCATCACTTTCTGGCACTGAGGCTGACTGGCAAGGAACAGCTAGTATTTCTATTAAACTCTTTTGGCCTCCAAGACAGAGTAACTGTATCCAAACTACCTGCTGGGTAGCTTGTGCTTAACTACTAAATTGTGCCTGGGAATTGTGTGAAAGAGCTCTGATTGCTACAAGGCAAAACCATGCCAGGAACTGTAATACCAGTTTAACAGATGATCCAGTTCTGGTTTGGGGAGTATTTGCTGGCTCTGTTTAATTTCATACAGCTGACATAGCCTACAGATCTTAAAAACATAAATATATAAAAAAATGTGTTAAAAACAGTAAGACTAAATCTATTAAATAGAAAGATGCATACAAAGTAAGGACTAAATGTATAACCTACAAAACCAAGAAGAAGGCTACTTAAGCTGCAAATGTCTGAAGGCTAGAAGTGATGCTTTATTCTTACATTTGTCCCTGAAGATCTATTCTTGGCTGTTGCCATGAAGAAAGTATTAGGGTGCACTGAGAAAGGCAGATCTTTGAGTTTATGTTCAGTGAATACAGGGGGCAGATGCAAAAAGTGGTTCAGCTGAAGGTGGTTCCCCCCAGTATCAGAGCATATGTTAGATAAGAGGACAGAATGGAATTCAACTTTGAAAAAAGCAATTTATCCCAGACTCCTGGGAAGAAATTTTGCTTGTTGCTGATTTATTGCACCTAGCACACAAGATTGTGATGCCAGGCTGATATTGCTACACAATGCTGGGAAAATGAATTGTACCTATGCCATAGGAACAGAGCAGGAGACAAGACGTGGTAGGCAGTGTGTGAGAGGGGATTAAAGGTTCGTGGCAAATCTATGCCTGGGGCTCCAGAAAAGCAATTATGAAGGCGAGCTGATCACTTCCCATTACAGATGTACTGCAGTAGCACATAACCCTGCCACTTTAATACTTTAAGAAGCAGCTGTATGGGAAATATGAGATAGTAAGAATATCTGGTGACTAAAGATATACAAAAAATACTTAGATTTTCAGAATACTGACATTTACCACTCAGTCCTTTGAAAATGTGACAAACAAGCCCTATGAGGAGAGGCTGAGGGAGCTGGGGTTGCTTGGCCTGCAGAGAAGGAGACTCAGGGGAGACCTTCTTGCTGTCTACAACTCCATGAAGGGAGGTTGTAGCCAGGTGGGGGATAGTCTCTTCTCCCAGGCAACCAGCAGCAGAACAAGAGGACACAGTCTCAAGCTGCACCAGGGGAGGTTTAGGCTGGATATTAGGAACAAGTTATTTCCAGAAAGAGTGATTGGCCATTGGAATGGGCTGCCCAGGGAGGTGGTGGAGTCACCATCACTGGAGGTGTTTAGAAAGAGACTAGATGGGGTGCTTGGCACCATGGATTAGTTGATTAGATGGTGTTTGGTGATGGATTAGACTCGATGATCTCAAATGTCTCTTCCAACCTGGTTAATTCTATTCTATTCTATTCTATTCTATTCTATTCTATTCTATTCTATTCTATTCTATTCTATTCTATTCTATTTCTATTTCTATTTCTATTTCTATTTCTATTTCTATTTCTATTCTATTTCTATTTCTATTTCTATTTCTATTTCTATTTCTATTTCTATTTCTATTTCTATTTCTATTTCTATTCCATTCCATTCTATTCTATTCTATTCTATTCTATTCTATCCTTACAATGGAGATGAACAGTAACACTTGGCAGATATTTTGAAAATTCCACAGTCCTCTCCTGTGTTGTATGCTTTATATCCAGTTACATCCTCTATGTTTTGGACCACATGGAATTTGCATTTCCTGTTCTGGTTGCATCTCCTTTGTCAACAATGACTGAAAACTATGCCGGTATCTACCATTGTTTTTTAAAGAGATGGATCTCAACAGGTAATGTGTAGTTGCTGATAGGTGTGACTCAACCAACCAGAGGAGAAAAAAAATCTGTTGTTTTTAGACTGATCAATATTAGCCTGCATCCCAGTTGTGTGATCTTGGATTTTGCAAGAATGCATCTGTAACCACTTTCAAAGAGGACACTGCACATTTATTAATCTGAGACAGCACCATAACAATCAGCTAAAACCAAAGAGCTGCTGAACACTTGAAACTATAATTTTCAAATATCCTTCTTTTCTTTAATTGAGCTTTCTTCTGCTGACAGGCAAATGCATTCTCAGCTGAATTTGAACAGAACTACTGCAATAATCAGTGACTCTACCTGAATGAAAAAAAAGCACATGGTTTGGCTCTCTGCATGGTTGTGTCTGGGAATGTCTCTCAGACAGACCTGAGTCCTACTTTTCCTAATTAAAAGTGGTGATAACTGTTTTATTGGATCTAAATTACACTTTTATTTGACAAACTTAATCTAAAGTGTGACCTATCAACTTAACAACATTTTGAGAGTGGGCAGAACTATACATAAATTAGAAGAGAGTGAGGTGCTTTGCAATGAAGAGGTAAAGTGAAGAGAGAAAAACAACAACAAAATACAATTGAAGGATAAAGCCACGCCAAAACAGTGTAGCTAACTAGCTTTGCACTTTGGAATGGAGTCACAGCTAACTCTGCAGAATATTGCTTACCAGTCTAATGGCTAAAATCAAATATAGGAAACCAAAGTTTCTGATAGGTGTGATTTGATTAATAGAAATGCAGGAAGTTGTAGAATTGAATTTACAGATACAGAATGAAAAGCTTGCCTTAGTTGATGAATTCTATCTAGAAGTGTGTGAGAGACTAAATCTTGTCTCTCTTGATGTGACTTAACAAAGATCAAATCACCTTTGCTGCTTGCCCAGGCAATAGCTGATGTGTATTGGGCAGATGCCACTGGAATGACTCTCTGGAAGCTGCATAGATAAAGATTGCTCACCAGACTGCAGCTGCCCTGGAAACAAAGGGCAGAGTCCACTGCTATCAATACTCTCTGGAATATGCATATTCACCACCTGGACTCATAACTAAAGTCTGTATAAAAGATCTGAGTAACTACTGGCTCGGAAGAAGGAAAAGACTTGGGCATTGCCGCTGAGAAGGAAAACAGGAGAGAAGGAAAAGCCCGGGGCAATGCTGCTCTGAAGAAAAACAGAGAATACCAGGAGAGAAAAATGACAGAGACATCACCATGTAGCCTGGAAGAAGCAGGCCAAGAGGAACCCTCTCTCGGTGTCCTAAATTCTGCCTCATGGAGATGAAGAGGCTGCTCAGAGGACGCAGCACAGCCAACAAGGGCGACATCTCCTCCCTTCCAAAGCTGCAGCAGCCTTTCTCCACAGACTCAAACTGTCTTGGGGGGTGAGGGGTGTGGTAATATAATTCCTTTCCTCTTCTCTCTCCCTCTTCTCTCTGTCACTCTCTATTCTCTCTCTCTCTCCTTCTGATCCATCCACTTTATTCTGTTAATAAATTGCCTCGCTGTTGATATCTTGGCCTTGTTTGTGCCTCTAATTTCATAACACAGGAGTATTCAAAAGAACTGAGTCTCTTTCCCTCTCTAGACTGAGACAAAGTGTATCTCCCCTTTTTAAATGCACTTTAAACACTTTAAACAGACAGCTGAGCACCCTCACCCAGATGAGGGAGCTACTAAGATTGAACTACAGACTTGACAAATATTTGAAGTGACACCTAAGAACGTGATAATGCTACATTCCATGAGGAATAGAGATACTTTGTAGGGAATGGTTCCATCACAGCTTCCCAGGGGCAGAGGCCATTGTCTGCCCTTTAAGTTGTGATAGAGATTCTGCTTAGTAGAATTAAGGGGAAGAGGACATGCTCTTCTCGGTTGCACCATGATAGGACAAGGTGTAATAGATATAAACTACAGCACAAGAGGTTCCACCACAACATAAGAAGGAACTTCTTCACTGTGAGGGTTACAGAGCACTGGAATGGGCTCCACAGAGAGGTTGTGGAGTCTCCTTCTCTGGAGACTTTCAAGACCCATCTGGATCTGTTCCTGTGTGACCTGTGCTAGATTCTGGTCCTGCTCTGTCAGGGGGGTTGGACTTGATGATCTCTGGAGGTGTCTTCTATCCCATCGTGTGATCATGTGAGTCAAAACACTCCTAATAACCCAACCAATGTCAAACTCTAAGGCTAGGTTACATGATAGTAAGCAATCGACTTGCTGTGTATCAGCAAGTAAACTTTTGTTGGAGGAGCTGTGGCCTCTGGCTGCGCATGTATTGTCACTCTTCTATCTGAAGTGATTCCAACCGTTATATTGTGCATTGCCTTTTGTGTGAACAAGAGGATTTTGATTGCCCCAAAAGTACCCTGGGAAGTATAGAGACGCATCTTGAGGAGCACTGAAAGAGAGTTTTTATTTCTCCAGAAGCAGCAATTTTTCCAGCTACACATTGAAAGACTTAGTGAATTTCTGAAGAATTTCACAGAATCATAGAACAGCAGAGTTTGGAAGGCACCCCTGGAAATCAAGTGCAATTCTCCAGCTCAGTCAGGGTCACCTAGAGAACTCTGCTCAGGACCATTTCCTGAAAGGTTTGGAATTTCTCTAAGGAAACTCCACAACCTCTCTGTGCCAATGCTCAGTCCCCCTCACAGTAAAGAAATGTGGGGTTTTGTGTTCAGGTGGAAATTAATGTTTCAGTTTATACTTGGGGCCCCTTCTCCTGACGCAATAGCATTTTAGTGGCCTTTTAACAGTGCAATGATAACAGATTAATGCAATGTATGTATCTCCCTGGGAAGAACAGACTTTCTGTAGCTTCTGTCAGTGGCTATGTTTGCAATATTTTTCTGGTAGTTTGAACTAGTACAGTCACCAGTTGTATCTGAGGAAAAAGAATCTGGAAAGTGTTGTCAACAGACAAGAGAAGTATCCTATCTCCTAATTGTTATCTTAAATTTTCAGTCCGTATGGGAAAAATTTTAGGTTCAGAGAAGTATCATTGTTGTGATCTGCAAGTAGCATTTAAGTTATTCAGAAAACAAAAAGGGAGCTAATCACTAGAAGTGACACATGGACCTTTGCAAAATTTGTCACTTCTTATGGGCTTGAGGCTTTTACTTGAGGCAAGTAAAAGAAGAGGATATACACGGTGCATGGATGGAGAGCTCTGCAGAGGGACCACGACGGGCTGGGCAGAGTTCAACGGCATAAGACTGAACACATCCAAGTGCCAGGACCTACACATTGGCCACAGCAAACCCATGCAGTGCTACAGGCTGGGGTCAGAGTGGCTGAAGAACGGCCAGGCAGAGAGGGACCTGGGGGTACTGGTTGATAGTAGGCTGAGTGTGAGTTGGCAGCGTGCCAAGCTGACCAGCAAGGCCAATGGCATCCTGGCCTGCATCAGGAAAAGTGTGGCCAGCAGGAGCAGGGAAGTCATTCTGACCCTGGACTCAGCACTGGTTAGGCCACACCTTGAGTCCTGTGTCCAGTTCTGGGCCCCTCAGTTTAGGAAAGATGTTGAGTTGCTGGAACGTGTCCAGAGAAGGACAACAAAGCAAGTGAGGGGCTTGGAGCACAAGCCCTTTGAGGAGAGGCTGAGGGAGCTGGGGTTGCTTAGCCTGGAGGAGGCTCAGGGCAGACCTTCTTGCTCTCTACAACTCCCTGAAGGGAGGTTGTAGCCAGGTGGTGGTTGGTCTCTTCTCCCAGGCAACCAGCACCAGAACAAGAAGATACAGCCTCAACTTGTGCCAGGGGAGGTTTAGGCTGGATATTGGGAAGAAATTCTTCACAGAAAGAGTGATTGTCCCTTGGAATGGGCTGCCTGGGGAGGTGGTGGAGTCACCATCACTGGAGGTGTTTAGGAAGAGACTGGATGGGGCACTTGGTGCCATGGTTTAGTTGATTAGATGATTTAGTTGATTAATTGATTAGACTATTCTATTCTATTCTATTCTTGAAGCCATGGTTTAGGTTAGTCATGAGGTATTGGGTGACAGGTTGGACTTGATGACTGCTGAGGTCTTTTCCAACCTTATTGATTCTATGATTCTATGAAATAAGATGAGGAGAGAGACTATAATGGATTAAACTGGTAGTTGGTAGTGTATAACTGCTTCTTATTTTAGCTCCCTTTAATGCAATGCTTAGTTTTCTCAGAATCTTAAGTCTGCACCTTCAAGATTCCCCTATGAAGAAAATTAATATTCTTCCCATTGTTTTATAATGGATGACTAAAGCACAAAAGCTGTATAAATACTGCTGACATGAACAACACCTTTTCTGGGCTTGAAGGCATGTGTGCTGGTTGCTGAGGTTCTCTGCAGGGAAATTCTGTGGACAGTGGGCTGCTGGGTGTTAAGGAGGGAAAAAAAAATCCTAGGTGTGTTTTCTAGTTTAAAGAACATCTTCTTTGCCTAGATTCCTGGATTCCCTTCTAAGAAATGCAGAATGCTAAGTACTTCTGAAAAGCAATTTAGAAAAAGCTACAATTACAATGGAAACCTTTGTTTTCATAATTTAGGACTTCTAAACTAGGAGGGCAGTGCCTACAGCACTAATGTGGATTGAATTAATAGTTTCCCAAATCAATGCAAAACACTTCCCTTCCAGCAGAAGGAATTTGCTAGTTGAAATAACCCTAGCTTTTTGATGTTTCTGCAGTCACTGTCATAAAAATATTTGTTTATTGCACATATTTCACTGGTTGTCTGCTTTGTTTTATTACTTGTTTTCTTTTTGTTTCATTTCAAAAAGAACAAGCAAACAAATAACAAAGCCTCACAACACTGCATGGAAAAGATGTATGTTTTCACCAAATACACCAGCCTTATCTTTCTGTTACTGCAGAATTAACAAACTATGACTAATCTTGATGGAGTGGATTAGTGAGTCTTCAGCACTGGTTAGGCCACACCTTGAGTCCTGTGTCCAGTTCCGGGCCCCTCACTTTAGGAAAGATGTTGACTTGCTGGAATGTGTCCAGGGAAGGGCAACAAAGCTGGGGAGGGGTTTGGAGCACAGTCCTGTGAGGAGAGGCTGAGGGAGCTGGGGTTGCTTAGCCTGGAGAAGAGGAGGCTCAGAGGAGACCTTCTTGCTGTCTATAACTACCTGAAGGGAGGTTTTAGCCAGATGGGGGTTGGTCTCTTCTCCCACACAACCAGCACCAGAACAAGAGGATACAGTCTCAAGCTGCACCAGGGGAGGTTTAGGCTGAATGTTAGGAAGAAGTTCTTCCCAGAAAGAGTGATTGGCCCTTGGAATGGGCTGCCCAGGGAGGTGCTGGAGTCACCATCACTGGAGGTGTTTAGGAGGAGACTGGATGGAATGCTTAGTGCCATGGTTTAGTTGATTAGATGGTGTTGGATGATAGGTTGGACTCAATGACCTCAGAGGTCTCTTCCAACCTGGTTAATTCTATTCTATTCTATTCTATTCTATTCTATTCTATTCTATTCTATTCTATTCTATTCTATTCTATTCTATTCTATTCTATGACTTGGGAAAATAGAAATTTGTTTGCTGCAGTAATCATTTGACCATCTTTTATGCAAGTATAGGGAAGCAGATAAATCCATGCATACTAAAATTAATGTATCCATGCCCTCAATAAACCAATAAGTGTGCATCACCATGTTATACAGTTGTAACATATAAGAGATCATTTCCTCCTATGCTATATAAGACAGCCCTAACAATAGGATGTTTGAACAGAACACTAAATCAGGAAACAGGCAAGTTTTACTATAGGAAGAGAACCAGTATGAAGTGAAATTTATAATGCTGTTCATTACACAAGCAGGAATCTCAGCTACCCAGCTGAGATTAAGATTGAAAATACAATGAAATGTAATAAAGATTATTTTGTTTTCCTGGAAAGCTTTTCCCAAGGAAATGGGAACTAAGTACTTGTCTCTGTCTCTTTCTTCATATTCTTAATTAGTATACTTAGAGCACTGTAAAGCTGAGTCTTGGCATAAGCAGATACTTATGCTTCTCCTTTCCATGCATAGTCTTTGGCAATAGTTGTAATATCATGGAGACACAGCTTGAACTTTTGTGTGTCTGGACTCGGACCAAAATTAACAAAAGCAACAGCTATGGTGAGAGAGTGAAAAAATAGGTCTTTACAGGGGAGCTATTCTATTTCAATGCAGTTAGCTAAGTGAGAGGAATCCCTTGCAAGACTGAATAGAGTAGAATAGAATAGAATAGAATAGAATAGAATAGAATAGAATAGAATAGAATAGAATAGAATAAAGGTTGAAAAATACCTCAAAGATCATCAAGTCCAACCTGTCACCCAGCACCTCATGATTATTAAACCATGCCTTGAAGTGCCACATCCAATCCCTTTTTGAACACTTCCAGGGATGTTGACTCCACCACTTCCCTGGGCAGTACATTCCAAAGGCTAACAACTCTCTCTAGGAAGAACTTTTTTCTCACCTCTAGCCTAAACCTCCCCTGGGGCATCTTGAGACTGTGTCTTCTTGTTCTGGTGCTGGTTGCCTGGGAGAAGATACCAACCCCCACCTGGCTACAACCTCCCTTCAGGTACTTGTAGACAGCAAGAAGGTCTCCCCTGAGCCTCCTCTTCTCCAGGCTAAACAAGCCCAGCTCCTTCAGCCTCTCCTCATAGGGCTTGTGCTCGAGACCTCTCACCAGCCTCATTGCCCTTCTCTGGACACATTCAAGAGTCTCAATATCCTTCTTAAATTGTGGGGCCCAGAACTGGACACAGGACTTGAGGTGTGGCCTAACCAGTGCTGAGTACAGGGCCACTATGACTTCCCTGCTCCTGCTGGCCACACTATTCCTGATGCAGGCCAGGATGCCACTGGCCTTCTTAGCCACCTGGGCACACTGCCAACTCACATTCAGCCTACCAGTAACCCCAGGTCCCTTTCTGCCTGGCCACTCTCCAGGCTGTTTTTTATTCTCCAATAGTTTTAACATCTTCTTCTCCCTCTTCTTAATATTTGGGATTCCCCACCCCACCCCCCCAAACCGTTCAATCAACTGTTGCTTCATTAGGCTGAAAAGCCTTTGTTAGCAGAATTTATTGATTATGAAGAAATAGTATTTACAGTGAAATGCACAGTTAAGTCCATGAAAATACTGTCATCCTTTCCTATATTTTGCTTTGAATAGTACTGCTGTGAGAAGAAAAGTAAGGAAAATACATTTTGAAAGTTGTTTTTAAGCTTTTTACTTAGTTTCTGCAAGGAAGAAAGTCATTGGGGTTATGAAAGTGGAAGCAACTGGTTCTACAGAGGCACATAAACAACTGCAATAACAGTTTACAAAAGACCTTAATGACTGTCTAAACCACATTTATGCAAGATATTAACAGCTGCAGATTTTCCTTTTAGTAGGAAGGTGTTCAGGAGACCTTGCTTAGGGCAATGTACATACTTAATGTATGACTGTCAGTTACAAAAGGGTCACAACTTTTCCATGTAACATTATTTCAGGACTTGGAGAAAGTCACACCTGAATGATCAGCTATAAATCTGCCTTTTCCTTAGGCCAAATATTTTTTTTTTCAGGGTTTCTGAGGAATGGATTATTAAAATAGGAATTTTATTCCTTTACAGAAAAGGTTGGGAGCCTAAATAAGATTTATGATTTACAGAATCATAGAATTACTGATTCATTGGGGTTGATGTCTCAGTCCAAAGGAGGAGAGAGACTTAATAGTTAATTTTAAAACATTCCAGTGTTAAGCAATTAAGGCACAAATGAGGTCAAATATCAAGAGCAAGGTTATTTATTAAAGGATAAAGCAAACAAAACAGAAGAAGGGAGAAAGGGGAGAGAGAAAATGGAGAAATTAGAATAGAATAGAATAGAATAGAATAGAATAGAATAGAATAGAATAGAATAGACCAGGTTGGAAAAGACCTTTGAGATCACCAAGTCCAACCTATTACCCAACATCATCTAAACCATGGCACTAAGTGCCCCATCCAGTCTCTTCTTAAACACCTCCAGTGATGGTGACTTGACCACCTCTCTGGGCAGCATATTCCAATGGCAAATCACTCTTTCTGTGAAGAATTTCTTCCTAATATCCAGCCCAAACCTCCCCTGGCACAGCTTGAGACTTGTTTGAGAGAAACAACTGGAGACGGAGAAGGGGAGCAGGACTGGAGTAATATGGATATTATCACCCCTTCCCAGACACTTTTCTGTCTTTGGCTGGAGGAGGTCCAAGGAAGGAGAGTTGCTGCTTTGGCTTGGAAGAGGTCCTTGGCCAGATGAGGGGAGGGAGCTGTGAGAGAGATCCCATAGTCCAAGTCCTTTGTAGCTTGTGTTGTCCTGTGATATTTCCAGCATGTATTGTCTTCAGTGGAGTTCTTTTCTCTTACAGAGGGCATAGCATGGTCCTTTGGTGGTGAAAGTAACTCGATAGACTTGCTACATGCATTGCAGATGGATCTCTTTTTTCAGGTTAAATTATATATATATTAGATATAATTATATATAAAAATCTAATTATATATATAATTACATACAATATTTATTATATTCTTATATAATTGTATAATTGCATACATGCATTCCTGAATTATGCTTTACTTCAGATATCCCTTCCAAGTCAAGCCAGTCTGTGATTCTGTGAAATCCAAGCCTACCCAAATGAATTTATGTAATCCAATATTCTCTAAAATGTGTTCTCAGAAGTCTTCAAAACACTTTTGCAACATCATGAAATTACCTTGTAAGTATAGTATCTCTAAACAGTTTGATTGTCACCTCCACTGGGTCTGTACCTCGGTTAGAACAGCCTTCCATTCCCCTTGGAGATTCATGAGAGTTTATTAAAGCTTGCTACAAAGTGCTTCTAGCAAAAATGTCATTGGTTAGTGTATGACTCTGTTAGAATAACTTATAGCAAGCTTGAAACAATTTATGGCTTCTGTGTGAGGGGGTGATATAGAATCTTATTATGTAAATTTGTTAAACCATATTTCACTTGAAAGTTTTTTCCTCCTCCCATGACCAGCAGACTGAGCTAGAGAAAGCAGTACGCCCCTTCCTGACACACTTGAACGTGATGATCATATTGAATATTTTAGCTATTTCAATGTGCTCCTTTAATTTCCACAAAGAAGTGTTAAATCCAAGAAGAGAAACGTGTGGAGAAAGAAAACACTTGAAGATGGAAGGCACAAAAAGGAGACCTTTAGCTTATCTCATTTTCTTGCTTATTTTTTACTTAGTTTTGGGGTTTTTTTTACCTGCACTTGGTTATTTAAGAATTTTATGCTTGCCATAACTCATCTGCACTATTTAATTGATTCCTCTAGTTGTATCTTACTGCTAATCAATTAAGGATCTTCACTGAACTGTGGCCTCCTATTTTCACTCCTCCACCTTCCATTAAGTCTCTTCAGCGTGACTATATGCCTACTCGTGTTTATGCATGGATGTGCTTGTTTGTTCTTTCATCTTAAATAGGATTCTTTAATTTTCCTTATCTTAATGTTGCCTATCTCTGCCTGAATTTCCTCTAGATTCTGTATTCCTTTAATTTTCAGCTCACCAAAAATCTGCTTGCACAGCATCTGACACCAAACCCAGTTTTTCTGCAGTGTTTATCAGGCAATCTTCTGATATTATTGCATCGATATATCTATAATGATTCAGAGTCATAACCAGTGTTATCATCAGGCAGCAAGCACCTAAATAATCCTCTAAGATCTCATACAGCCTTTCAGTTTATTTAATTCTTTCTACATCTCTAAAATTCAACTAGATGGCTAAACTTCACAGGTTTTCTTCCTTCCTTGCACACTGCTACTCCTTTTTCTCATCCCCTCATACTTGAGGGACTATCTCTTGATTTAATGTCTGTGTGCTCCAGAGCTGTAAAATTCTAGTTGTTAGTGCCTTTACTGCTAGATCCTTGATGTCCTTGACATCTGGTGTGCTGAATATTTAAAGTTGAGGAGTCAAATTCCCAGACACGCTTCACCTCTACCCCAATCATTTGCAAAATGTTACACTTCAATGATTAAAAAATATGAATGTGTTGCTTTGATATACTGGTCTTTTTAAAACCAAGGAAGGAGGGAAACATTCATTGCATAGTAAGTAATTTGATGAGTGACTGAAGGAGCCAGGGCTGTTTAATTTGAAGAAGAGGAGGCTAAGGGGAGACATCATTGCTCTCTGCAACTACCTGAAAGGGCATTGTAGAAAGGTGGGTGTTGGTCTCACAAGTAATTTGAGATAGAACAAGAGGGAATGCCCTCAAACTGCAACAGGGTAGATTTAGATTAGACATTAGGTGTATTATTTTCACAGAAGGAGTAGTCAGACATTGGAACAGGCTGCCCAGGGAGGTGGCTGAGTCACCATCGCTGGATGTGTTTTAAGGTCATTTAGATGTGGGGCTTGGGGAGATGGTTTAGGGGTGAACTTTGTAGAGTAGGGTTATGGGTTGGACTTGGTGATCCTGAGGGTCTTTTCCAACCTGAATTATTCTGTGATTCTGTGATGTTCTGCTATGAAGTAGTAGAGTTGTTTGTCTGCCATAAAAATTTCTCTGGCAATAATGTTAGCATTTTTGCTTGCATTAAGGAAAATAACTGTTGCATTACTGTTCTTCAGATTTTAGTAACATACATAGCATATATTAAGGAGCAGTTTTCATAAGTCCCCTTTAGCCTTAAAATTAGCTTG
Organism: Dryobates pubescens; assembly: GCF_014839835.1. Classification (NCBI taxonomy): domain Eukaryota; kingdom Metazoa; phylum Chordata; class Aves; order Piciformes; family Picidae; genus Dryobates; species Dryobates pubescens. Next base: position 38,140,653 of record NC_071618.1, on the reverse strand, counting down.
CCTTTTTTTTTCCTTTCTTCTTCTTCCCAAAGGCAACATACAGTGCTGGCCAGCATATACCAGAAAGCATGTTTTGCTCCCCTAAAAAAGGTCACAGGAAAGGATCAGCTTCCAGAAACATAAGGGCTTCCTAAAGCTCCTGATGGGGTAACATTTTTCTGTGCCTTGTTCTACATTCTAATCTTGCACACTTTGATTCAGAAGGTTTCCAGGATGAAAATATCCAAAGGGGTTTAATTAGTTAACTTGGACTGGAATTTGCATTGGATCAAAGTCTAGACATTCCTCACCACCACCACCACCACTGCATCTATTTCTTCTTCTTTAGCATCCCTAGGGAGACCTCAAAAGGTATTGTAATACCAACCTGCTAGCTCAGTCTTTTTTCCTCTTGGAGAGATGGCATTAAAACCCTTTCCTCAGAGATTTCTGCAACTGTTAGCAATGAGAAAATTTATCTGGTAGTCTCTTTTTTATTCCTCTGCTTTATAATTGCTAAGCTGGTAAGCAATCATTCTTTTCTTCTTTTACTCTGAGTTACTCTTTCCCTCTGTTCTTTCTCTTGACAAAGTTACAGAGAACTCATGGGAGGCAAGAAAAGACTTAAACTATTTGACTGGAAAATGTGCTGCCTTTTTATTACTTCAGTGTCTAAAGGGGAAGGTGGAAGATCACATGACACTTTGGATGAGGATACATTTCAGTTAAAGTATGTTTGCATCATTAATTGGATGAAAATCTAATTTATTTTGCAAAAGTAGACAAAATGCTCATTCAAAATGCAGGTGTTTGTATAATGGTTGTTTTATTTCAGATTTAACTGATTGCAGAATCCAAGTTCTTTGCACATATGCAGCAACAGAGAACAGACTTTGGCTATGCATGGCTTCACTTACAGTAATTGCAAATACTGTGGTTACAGACAGCTTCAGAACTTCCCAGTTTCTGTTTTGTAGAGACTGGGAATGATGAAAGAGACTTCATGACAGCTGCATATGTCTTGATATTCTTCCTGTATGAAGACACTGACTCAGTGTTTGGTGTGAACTATTTCTTAAAGAATTTTGGAGCCAGCTCAGCCCTGGTACAGTCTAATACCTGGCCTCATGTTTCTTTAATTTGTCAGCATTTTCTTCCTCCTTTCAATGGCTTCAGAAACATTAGAACAGAACAGTTACTTTCATAAAAACCTTATGCCTGTACTGGTACAAGTAAAATTTAGGTGTATTCCCCTTCTGATGCTTAGCCTGAAGAAAAGGAAGCTCAGGGGAGACATTATTGGCCTCTACAACTACCTGAAAGGAGGTTGCAGACAGGTGGGGGTTGGTCTCTTCTCCCAGGCAACCAGCACCAGAACAAGAGGACACAGTCTCAAGCTGTGCCAGGGAGGTTTAAGCTGGATGTTAGGAAGAAGTTCTTCACAGAAAGAGCAATTGGCCATTGGAATGTGTTGCCCAGGGTGGTGGTGGCGTCATCATCACTGGAGGTGTTTAGGAAGAGACTTGGTGGGGTGCTTGGTGCCATGGGTTAGTTTTCAGGAGTGGTTAGGTAATAGGTTGAACTTGATGATCTCTGAGGTCTTTTCCAACCTTATTAATTCTATGATTCTACGATTCTAAATCAGGATTAAAACCTAGAAGCAGACCTCAAAAAGCTCACTTAGGGCACATGAACATTTTAAGCCTTTCACCTTGTAAGTGTGCAGAGAAAATACATTCCCTCTTTAGATATTTATTATGTATTTTACAGAGAAAGAACATTTTCCTTCTTATGTTACATTAGGCAGCCACTGGTAAGCTAAACATCCAGAATCATTCCATAGACCATGGACAGAGATTGCCATTCCTGAGAGTGCTGCATACCCAGGCTAAATGGTATCATGAATAATTGTCTCATAGAGGCATCTTTCTTTTCTGTTAACATTAGAAGAAATGTTGAAAATTAACTGCCCAACTTTTAGGCAGGCAAGCTCATATAAGGTGCATCTTACTGCGAGTCCTTATTTCAAGCTAAATGCAACTCATCCCATATTGTTATTGAAGAGACTCCATGCACTGATCATGCTATGTTGTTGGCAAAACAATTAATCAGTTGTCTGGCCACAGCAGTTCAGACAGCTGAGTCACCCCATTGTATTTTACTCCACATTGGCAAATTAAGTTCCCATTTTCTCATCATCTCTGGAAAAACAGCAAACTTGGGAACTCATAGACCTCAATCAGAAAATAGGAAACTATGAAAAGTCTGCTTAAACTAAACATAGAAACTATGGTAAATTTAAGATTATATTTAGAATAGAATAGAATAGAATAGAATAGAATAGAATAGAATAGAATAGAATAGAATAGAATGGAATGGAATGGAATGGAATGGAATGGAATGGAATGGAATGGAATGAAATGGAATGGAATGGAATGGAATAGAATTAATAAGGTTGGAAAAGGCCTGCAAGATCATCAAGTCCAACCCATCACCATCTAATCAACTAAACCATGGCACCAAGCACCCCATCAAGTCTCTTCCTAAATACCTCCAGTGATGGTGACTCCACCACCTCCCTGGGCAGCCCATTCCAAGGGCCAATCACTCTTTCTCTCTGGGAAGAACTTCTTCCTAACATCCAACCCAAACCTCCCCTGGCACAGCTTGAGACTGTGTCCTCTTGTTCTGGTGCTGGTTGCCTGGGAGAAAAGACCAACCCCCTCCTGGCTACAACCTCCCTTCAGGGAGTTATAGACAGCAAGAAGGTCTCCCCTGAGCCTCTTCTTCTCCAGGCTGAGCAACCCCAGCTCCCTCAGCCTCTCCTCATAGTTCTTGTGCTCCAAACCCCTCATCAACTTTGTTGCCCTTCTCTGGACATGTTCAAGCAACTCAGCATCTTTCCTAAAGTGAGGGGCCCAAACCCCATACCTGAAATGGATCTGGGTAATAAGATGCAACCTTTGTTCTAAAAAAAAACCCAAAACTTTTCTACTAGGAAAGTAATTTTAAAAAGAACAGTCAGCATCTAAGCCAAACTATCTGCTGAAGACTTGCACTTCTAACATTAGTAGCTGGGAAGGGTGAAACTTACCTACCATACTTTCATCAAAAGTATAGCAGCTTTTATTTGCTATTGATTCTTAAGGTAGAGTGAAGTGCTGCCTCTGGAGTGTGCTTGCTGATGTGGCAGATGGTCTTTATTACTCCTAAAGGTCTGTTTGGTTAATGGCACTCTAATTCTTTAGTATCTCCATCTATCTACCCTTCCCTTCCAATTAAACATTAGTGACACATTTTTATGGTCTCTAAAGCAGCAAAAATTAGCATCAACTATGGACACAATAGAGTGATCAGCTAAATGCAACCTGATTACTAACTTAAAGATACATAGAAGACATACTGATGTTTTAAGATTGGCAAAGTCCTTTGAATGTTATTCTGAGGTGAAGAAGATATTAAGTTTAAACATTTTATGTGTTGTATTTTTTTTTCATACAGGTAGTTGTAATAAAATGCATATTTTAATATAGAAAATCATAGAAAAAATCATAGAATCCATAAGGTTGTAAAAGATCTCGAAGATCACAGAATCAGTCAGGGTTGGAAGGGACCACAAGGATCATCTAGTTCCAAACCCCCTGCCATGGGCAGGGACACCTCACATTAGATCAGGCTGGCCAGAGCCTCATCAAGCCTGGGCTTAAACACCTCCAGGGATGGGGCCTCAACCACCTCCCTGGACAACCCATTCCAGGGCTTCACCACTCTCAAGGTGAAGAACTTCTTCCTCATGTCCAGCCTGAATCTCCCCCCCTCTAGCTTCATTCCATTCCCCCTAGTTCTATCACTACCTGAGATCCTGAGATCCTCACCTCGAGCCTAAACTTTCCTTGGTGCAGCTTGAGACTGTGGCCTCTTGTTCTGGTGCTGGTTGCCTGGGAGAAGAGACCAAGCCCCACCTGTCTACAACCACCCTTCAGGTAGTTGTACACAGAAATAAGGTCAGCCCTGAGCCTCCTCTTCTCCAGGCTAAACAACCTCAGCTCCCTCAACTTCTCCTCATAGAGCTTGTGCTCGAGACCTCTCCCGAGCCTCATTGCTCTTCTCTGGATGTGTTCAAGAGTCTCTGTGTCCCAAGACAATTAATTCCCTTTGGTAACAGAGAAACCTGATAACCTGACCTCTAGGATGGGGCATATCCAAACATGGCTGGGGCACACACACAGTTCACAGCTGCATCACAAAGTTAATTACACCTGCTACATGTTTACCTGGACCCCAGGAACTGACCAGGGTAGCACATTCACAGGTGCTTAGCCCATTGTCTGGGCTAGGACATGTTTTGGGGTTTGACCTTACAGAACATTAGTTAAAAGAAATACTGGAACACTAATTTCACATTACCTATGCTATTTTTACCTGAAGTCCATACACTGTGGGTCATATTGTAGAGGCAGATATGTGCAGAAAAACTCCTTATGTGCTACAGGAACTAAAATACACTACAGAGGCATCCAAGCAGTGATGACCTAAGTATATTTAAGTTATCACAGGAATGCATTGCCTACAGGGGGATTAGGTCTCAGCTGTAATAATTGTTTTAAGTCACTACATAAAGTCTCATAATGTTTCACATACAAGAATTTCTCATCTGAACAGGCTGCATTTGAATTAAGTTAATTAATTCAAGCTGTAATGAACTGTATACCATTTTAATATATTGATAACTCTTTAGCTGTATTTAGATGTCATATTTTCACAAAATTTAATCACATCTTACCTTACAGAAAGAAAAGAAAAGAAAAGGAAAAGAAAAGAAAAGAAAAGAAAAGAAAAGAAAAGAAAAGAAAAGAAAAGAAAAGAAAAGAAAAGAAAAGAAAAGAAAAGAAAAGAAAAGAAAAGAAAAGAAAAGAAAAAAAAAAAGAAAAGAAAAGAAAAGAAAAAGACTGTGTTTAATACCAGTATCCCCCTTTCTGCAAGTGAGAAAACTGCGAGGAAGTGCAGTCCTTTGTTTTTTAAAGTTGGCTAATGTATGTCCTTTGACTCTTGGCAGCCTTTGAAGTGAGCATTTAACATCAGAGGGCACTTTCAAAAGACTTGAGCCAAAAAAGTACTGGCTGCTAAGCCAAATGCAGAGCTCACTTGTATTACTGTCTCTCTTGTGTCTCATTCATCAGAAGGTAGTTTTAATGCTACCTGAGCATGATGGTGTCTCTGTTTGACAGCATTACTGACTGTTGTAGATCACTGAGAGATAGTGTATACTTGCCCTGTGGTTTGCCCTGCTTTATGTTTTTGCCTGAGTTCTCGAGACTGCCCATTATTGACGATGTTATGTTCTCAGCTGTGCTGGTCACAGTAAAGTGTACTGATGTGTTTTCACTTTTTGCATAGTTCATAGAATCACAGAATCAATAAGGTTGGAAAAGACCTCTAAGTTCATCAAGTCCAACCTTTCACCCAAGACCTCATGACTACTAAACCATGGCACCAAGTGCCATGTCCAATCCCCTCTTGAACACCTCCAGGGATGGTGCCTCCACCACCTCCCAGGGCAGCCCACTCCAACAGCTAACAACTCTCTCTGTGAAGAACTTTCTCTTCACCACAAACCTAAACTTCCCCTGGTGCAGCTTGAGGCTATTTGTCAGGTTTTTGACCACAACCTTCTTACAAACTTTAGTATTCCTTCTGGACTATGGAGAAAACACTTAGGCAAACAAAATATCAATGCAAATACATCAATAGGGGCATAATTTTGTCATTGACAGTGCTCAGCTAAATGGTTTTAGGCTGTATCAGATAAATAAATAAGGACAAGTCTTACCTTTTGCTTTTAAACGCATTATCACTGAAGTTCTAAATGAGAACATGCCTGGTATTCATAATTTACAGAGGTGGATAACACCTGGAGTCCTGTGACCAGTTCTGGGCCCCTCAGTTTAAGAAAGATGTTGAGTTGCTGGAATGTGTCCAGAGAAGGGCAACAAAGCTGGGGAGGGGTTTGGAGCACAAGCCCAATGAGGAGAGGCTGAGGGAGCTGGGGTTGCTTAGCTTGCAGTTGTAGACAGCAAGAAGGTCTCCCCTGAGCCTCCTCTTCTCCAGGCTAAACAATCCCAGCTCCCTCAGCCTCTCCTCATAGGGCTTGTGCTCAAGGCCTCTCCCCAACTTCGTTGCCCTTCTCTGGACACATGTCTCAATGTCTTTCTCAAATTGAGGGGCCCAGAACTTGAGACAGTACTCAAGGTGTGGCCTAACCAGTGCTGAGTCCAGGGGCAGAATGACTTCCCTGCTCCTGCTGGCCACACTGTTTCTGATGCAGGCCAGGATGCCATTGGCCTCATGTTCACCCTACTATAGACCAGTACCTCCAAATCCCTTTCTGCCTGGCTTCTGACAGGCCAAAGTCTTGGGTTTCATAGTATTTATGGAATGTGTAGGTCATTGACTCTTTGACAGTCCAAATTCATAGTCATCTATGCTTACCTTTAAGGGATGCTCCTGACTTTTTAATCAAAGGTTCCTTCTTTCCCTATCTCATCTAGACCAACGTGATCTCCTTCTATGATCAGGTGACCCGCCTGGTGGATGTGGGCAGGCCTGTGGATGTAGTCTACCTGGACCTCAGCAAGGCCTTTGACACCGTTCCCCATAGCAAACTCCTGGCCAAGCTGTCAGCCCATGGCTTGGATGGGAGCACACTGCGATGGGTTAGGAACTGGCTGGAGGGCCGAGCCCAGAGAGTGGTGGTGAATGGTGCCACATCCAGCTGGCAGCCAGTCACCAGTGGTGTGCCCCAGGGATCAGTACTGGGCCCCATGCTCTTTAACATCTTTATTGATGATCTGGACGAGGGCATCGAGTCCATCATCAGTAAATTTGCTGACGACACCAAGCTGGGGGCAGGAGTTGATCTGCTGGAGGGTAGAGAGGCTCTGCAGAGGGACCTCGACAGGCTGGACAGATGGGCAGAGTCCAACGGCATGAGATTTAACACATCCAAGTGCCGGGTTCTGCACATTTGCCACAACAACCCCATGCAGAGCTACAAGCTGGGGTCAGAGTGGCTGGAGAGCAGTCAGGCTGAGAGGGACCTGGGGGTGCTGGTCGACGGTAGACTGAACATGAGCCTGCAGTGTGCCCAGGCAGCTAAGAGGGCCAATGGCATCCTGGCTGCATCAGGAACAGTGTGGCCAGCAGGAGCAGGGAGGTCATTCTGCCCCTGTACACTGCACTGGTTAGGCCGCACCTCGAGTACTGTGTCCAGTTCTGGGCCCCTCAGTTTAGGAAGGATGTTGACTTGCTGGAACGAGTCCAGAGAAGAGCAACAAAGTTGGTGAGGGGTTTGGAACATAAGCCCTACGAGGAGAGGCTGAGGGAGCTGGGGTTGCTTAGCCTGGAGAAGAGGAGACTCAGGGGTGACCTTATTACTCTCTACAACTACCTGAAGGGAGGTTGTAGACAGACGGATGTTGGTCTCTTCTCCCAGGCAAGCAGTACCAGAACAAGAGGACACAGTCTCAGGCTGCACCAGGGGAGGTTCAGGCTGGATGTTAGAAAAAAGTTCTATACAGAAAGAGTGATTGCCCATTGGAATGGGCTGCCTGGGGAGGTGGTGGAGTCGCCATCACTGGAGGTTTTTAGAAGGAGACTTGACGGGGTTCTTGGTGCCGTGGGTTAGTTTTTTGGGCGGTGTTGGATTGGTTGATGGGTTGGACGCGATGATCTTGAAGGTCTCTTCCAACCAGGTTTATTCTATGTATGTATTCTATGTATGTATGTATTGTTGTTGCTATTACTTACCACTTCCTAAATTTATAATGCAATTTGACTCTTTTCTCCTGTTTTTCAATAAACAGAATTTCCTTGAGTTTTCAATAGTGAATCACCTTAGCATTTTAAGTTCAAAACAAAGAACATCATTAAAGAACTAACAGAAGATGCAGCATAAGGGAGGGTCATAGTAAGATGTTATTTTAATAGCATCCTACAGAAAATATGTAATCAGTAGAAAGGATGATACTCATTTGACAAGTATTTGAGATGATATCTAGGAAGTAACTTGGAATAAAACAAAAATCTGTTTCTTACTTTATTTCAGCAATGTCTATGACTAGTTCAAACAGTGAGATGACTTTTGTCTTTCCAAGTGCCATTTTTCCTGGTGACATTCTCATGTGTGTTTGAAGTGTGAAATTCATAATGAGGGATCTGGTATATCACTCATTACATGTTTAATTGCAGAAAGTTAACACTCTTTCTTGAGTATCTGTATCTTTGATTGAGATTTTTTCCAGGAAAATTTAGTTCTTGGAGTTTTATGTGCAAAGAGCACAAAAGCCAATGAAACATATGGTGGCAGTTCGGGCTGGGTGCCTCCTGCTGCTGCCATATGGGGTGCACCTCTGGGGCCCTGGGTGTCCAGCCCAGTGGGTGGACACAGGAAGCTGTGTATTTCATACCCATAATGTCCTGCACCCTATAAATCCATCTGCAATGTCTCACACTTCCTTTTCCCTTGCCATTCCCATGGGAGATGCTCCCTAACTGGTAATGGAAGGGGAGTTATCTCAGGGCCTCTTCAGCCTGGCTAGGCCTAATGCCAGGAGGAAAAGGGGGAAGGTCTGGCCAGCTGAGATTAGCCTAAGAGTGGAGGGGGAGGAAGAAAGAGCCCTAGGGGTTTTGGGTACACCTTCAGGTAGGAAATGCTGGGATGGTTCTGGGTGTGCTTTGGGATCTCCTTTGTCACCATGCTTGTAGTTTTTCCTGTAAAATAGAATGGAATGGAATGGAATGGAATGGAATGGAATGGAATGGAATGGAATAGACTAGACTAGAATAGAATAGACTAGACTAGAATAGAATAGAATAGAATAAACCAGATTGGAAGAGACCTTCAAGATCATCGTGTGCAACCTATCATCCAACACCACCTAATCAACTAAACCATGCAACCAGGCACCCTATCAAGTCTCCTCCTAAACACCTCCAGTGATGGTGACTCCACCAACTCCTCAGGCAGACCATTCTAGTGGGCAATCACTCTCTCTGTGTAAAACCTCCTCCTAACCTCCAGCCTAAACCTCCCCTCACTGCTTTTCCATTTGAACTTTCCAGCACTTCTGCAATCCATTTGTGTGTCTTATCATTTTCCTGCCCAGTGGGAGGCAAGGGAGGATCTGCCTCAACCTGGGACACACTCTTATTTTTAATCCATCACCACATTCAAATGAGTATTTATGGTACATTTTATGATTAGTGAAGCATCTATATTAGTTAAGGACTGAACAGTGAGGTTTGGAAAAGACTGCATTTAGTTAAAAATTAATTGTGAACCCTTCACTATGTTATGTAAGCCTGGGATGAACTCACACATTTTTGTATGATATATCTGTATTTTTTGCTATGCCCATAGTTTCCTTATGTAGATACTTTTTGTTCATCTTTAGCAGGTAAGGACCCCCAGCAAAGAGCTGACATAGTAATTCTGTGTATCAGTTTTCTGAAGTGCTTGGAGTCTGCCCTACTTTGCTTCTAGTGAAAGCTTCTAGTGTGGAGCCTACAGACACTGAATATACTGGGACTGTTCTTACATGCTCTATGAAATCCCATGGTGATGAAAATTCTGATCACTTAAAGTTTTTTTGATCTCTAAGTAGGTTTCCATTATAGTTTCAATTGATATGGTGCTGAGCAAACATAGTATTTCAAGATTAAACAGAGGTTCTAGAGATCTCAAAATGTATTTCTACATTTCTCTCTGTCTTAAATTACTGGTATTAAATTCTACATGATTCACATTTGATGACATTTCTCCATCATACCTTTATGCATTTACCCTTGTGTAAGTCTCATTTCTGGCCAAGAGTTTAGAATTAAGTTTCACATTGAATGTCATGAACAGTAACTGGAATTTGCTATTGCAAACAGACATTATTGCATACCATTAAATAATAATTTAGATCTGTTTGGGAAAAGAGAAGTCTCTTTCTCCTTTGCATTCACATGCTTCACTTAGTGCTGTTATGGAAATTAAGGTGTTCCTAGAATTATCCTAGTGTGCTGCTCTTATTGTATAGACACTGATCCTCACAAGGAATGTAATTTACTTATTTCTGCCAAAGTCTGTAGAACATCTCCCTGCTGTAAAGTTGCATATAAAAGGAAAGGTGGAATTGAGTCTGCAGACTTCAGTGATTACCAAGCACCCTAAACTTAGAAAACAGGTGACTTAATTATGTAAATCAACAATAGATCGACCCTGCAGTGAATTTTTTATAATGCACTAATTGTCTGATAAATTAATCAAATTAGACATTAGTGGCAAATCTTTGTCTCAGCCTGCAGAGTGTTACATACCCAAATCTTATTAACAGTAGAACTGCACATAATACTTGAGGCACTATAAGACCAGATGTTAGGAAAAAGTTCTATACAGAAAGAGTGATTGCCCATTGGAATGGGCTGCCTGGGGAGGTGGTGGAGTCGCCATCACTGGAGGTTTTCAGGAGAAGACTTGATGGGGTGCTTGGTGCTGTGGGTTAGTTGTTTGGGCGGTGTTGGATTGGTTGATGGGTTGGACGCAATGATCTTGAAGGTCTCTTCCAACCTGGTTTAGTCTATGTATTCTATGTATTCTCTTTCCCCGCCCAGTAAAAAGAGTTAATTTTGAGCTTAAGTCTGTCTTGGCTCTTCTGTATTGATAGGATAGGATAGGATAGGATAGGATAGGATAGGATAGGATAGGATAGGATAGGATAGGATAGGATAGGGTAGGGTAGGATAGGATAGGATAGGATAGGATAGGATAGGATAGGATAGGATAGGATAGGATAGGATGGAATGGAATAGAATGGAAAGGAATGGAATGGAAAGGAATGGAATGGAATAGAATAGAATGGAATGGAATGGAATGGAATGGAATGGAATGGAATGGAATGGAATGGAATGGAATGGAATGGACCAGACCAGGTTGGAAGAGACCTTCAAGATCATCGTGTCCAACCCATCATCCAACACCACCTAATCCTGAGAGTAACACTCAGCTGCCCTGGAGTTTACCTGTTGTAGTCTCCTACAGATTTTAAATTGGTAGTGGGCCAAAATAGTCAAGGCATTTTTCACAAGACAATTTTCCAGTGGAACAAAAGGCTAATTTTACAGAGAGATTCTCTGAGACCAACGGAGAAAATTCATCTTGAGAATAAATAGCTCTTCAGAATTTCCATAAAAATCCACCTGAAAACATTCAAAATTATGTTTTACATTCTCATTTTGCAATTTGTCTTTAGCTACAACAGACATCTAAAATACTTCTACTGCTGAGATGTCACAATAATGAAATGTGCTATTTGTATAATCTTTTTTTTTTTTTTTCTTTGGTAGCTACTAGTGAGAGGAGCAGCATCTGGAGATCAAAGTGCCTTTTGTTCAGCTCTGAAAAAAAGCTTCAAACTGCTGCTTGAATTTTTTTTTTTTTTCAATTATTTGAAGATATTTGCTTTCATATGCAATCTCTTTCTGTGAAACCCAGAAATTTTTAATGACACAGGTATTTTTATTTCCAGATTGCTGGTTGCCAATATCAGCCACTGGTAATTTATGACTGAAATAATATTACCAAATATAATATTCTTAAAATTATGAATTCAATGCCAAAAAAAAAAAAAAAAGAAAAAAAAAGGCCTTAAGATATGTTTACCATCATAAAGTGTTTAAAGAATAATTCTGGAAAGCAATTGATCTGCAGACGTTTAAGAGGGGTTTGAATTATTAATGTCAACTCAAATATTAAAAAAACAAAACAAAACAAAACAAAACCCAGATATCTGAAAGTTGTGCCCCTGTACTCAGCACTGCTTGGGCCACACCTTGGGTTCTGTGTCCAGTTCTGGGCCCCTCAGTGTAAGCAGGCTATTGAGACTCTTGAACGTGTCCAGAGAAGGGCAACAACGCTGGAGAGAGGCCTTCAGAACAAGCCCTGTGAGGAGAGGCTGAGGGAGCTGAGGTTATTTAGCCTGGAGAAGAGGATGTTAGGAAGAAGTCATTCACAGAAAGAGTTGTTAGCCATTGGAATGTGCTGCCCAGGGAGGTGGTGGAGTCACCATCCCTGGAGGTGTTTAAGAGGGGATTGGACATGACAATTGGTGCCATGGTTTAGTAGTCATGAGGTGTTCGGTGACAAGTTGGACTTGATGATCTTTGAGGTCCTTTCAACCTTATTGATTCTATGATTCTGTGATTCTATGAATTTTCTGTGACTTCATGAAGGAGAGCTTTAATAAATAAATAATTTTAAAAAGTCAAATACCATGAGAATCCTGCTAAGATTATGATAGTTACACTGAAGCTTGGAAAAAATAAGTTACTGTAAGTTAACTTTATTGATCTGCTATTTCTATTTTAGTACTATTAGTAGCACTATTCTACCATTTAGGCACAAATTACTATTGATTCCAATATAATACCTATTAGAAGAGAAGACAATGATTAGGTTTTGATTTCAAGATATTTGTAAAACTTGAATTATCCATGATAAACACCTCCTTGGTTCAGTGTATGTGAATTTATAAGTAAGGTTAGCAGATACTTTCTTCTTTTTTTTTTTTTCTTTTTAATTTGGATTAAAATGTAGTTTCAGGATTTTTTGTTTTTAATTTTATTTCCCAGGTTGGTTGTTTTTTGTTTTTTGGTTTTTTTGCAATTAAAATATGATGAAATGTCTTATAATCAGAAGGACATTGAGACTCTAATGTGTCCAGAGAAGGGGAATGAGGCTGGTGAGAGGCCTTGAGCACAAGCCCTATGAGGAAAGGCTGAGGGAGCTGGGATTGTTTAGCCTGGAGAAGAGGAGGCTCAGGGGAGACCTTCTTGCTGTTTATAACTACCTGAAGGGAGGTTGTAGCCAGGTGGGGGTTGGTCTCTTCTCCCAGGCAACCAGCACCAGAACTAGAGGACACAGTCTCAAGTTGCACCAGGGGAGGTTTAGTCTGGATGTTAGGAAGAAGTCATTCACAGAAAGAGTTGTTAGCCATTGGAATGGGCTGCCCAGGGAGGTGGTGGAGTCCCCATCCCTGGAGGTATTCAAGAGGGGATTGGACATGGCACTTGGTGCCATGGTTTAGTAGTCATGAGGTGTTGGGTGACAGGTTGGACTTGATAATTTTTGAGGTCTTTTGCAAGCTTGTTGATTCTATGATTCTAAGATTTTACCTGTATTCTCAATCACAAAAGAAATGTGCAATTATTGTACATCAGAAACATCTTCTGTAAATGTCCATTTCCTATGGAAAGATTTAAATTGCATCTTCTTTCTTTTCATAGTTTTAAAATATTTGGTTTATAACCATGGTCCTGGACTAATTTCATTATTGGAACAATTGATTAGTAAATTGTCTCCCTGTCACACTAACAGATTCTGTATGAAACAGTGGCTGTGATTTTTAGCTGTATTGAACTATATACATTAATACCTATTCCAAAATTAAAGCCATTTGATAATTCCCCTGTTTCCATTGAGCAATCATACTCTCAGTCAGAGTCCATACAAAATAATCAGGGTGGACTTCTGGCAGTTTCTGCTGCCTTTAATACAAGAAGCGGAACAAGAGTCTTCTCCCAGGAGCATGAGCAATGAGATTTTGGAGGCTCTTTCACTCCTCTTTCTTACATTTGTTGGATGATCTGGAGCTTCAGGCAGTCTCCAAGCAGTGTTGGAGTGGTGACTTAGGAATGAAACAATTATTTTGACTTGTCCTTTGACAACTATTCAGATGGCAGTTATGGATCAGCTGGCAAATTAAATCTTAAGTATGTTTTAAGTGCGCAAGATAACAGACCTGAACTATGTCTCCACTGATTTCCCGTGCACTGGTGTGAAAAAGAAAGCTGTCTTTCCGCAGGCTCTGAGTGCTAGCTGACAGCATCACTTAGAGCAGCTGTCTATGGTCTCCAGAACTGCCCTGCTTTATCCTGCTGTCTCTTCTTATTGTCACAACTTTGGGGCTTTTGGCATTCCTAGGTGATGCCTCTCATGAAACTGTCTGTTTCATGTCCACAGAGCACTTCTGTCAGTTACACGTAATCAGTCACCTTGTTCAATCCTCACCTGAATTTCGTTTTCTACAAAGTCTGCAATATTTATTGTAAAAATAAAGAAATAAATAAATGGAATATCTGGTTTGAGACCTGAATTCTTCAGGGGTTCTGTTTGCCTGTTTGTTTTGCCTTTTTGTTGTTGTTGTTTTCATTCAGGACCTTTGTAGTACTATTTTCTTGCAGCAGAACTGAAATATCCTGTGCTTTAGCTTTGTATTGAAATCTGAATGACAGCGTGCAATGTTCCAAATCACTATTCATTTTGCTTGCATTCTTCACATCTTTTCTTCTCAGTTAAATTCCTTTGCTAGTGTAGAACTTTCTGGTATGACTATATTGTTGTAATATGCACATTGTTAGATTCATTGTGGCTTAAAACCAACAGTTTTTGAAGTTGACTTAAATAGAGATTGGATCATTCCTGCTCAGAATCTCAGAAATTATATTATTGTGTGTAATAAGGAAAAGTGCTTTCTCCCACATCTTATTTAGTCACAGTCAAGATCTCTTTCTGCTGCTTTTCTATTTGAAATGAACATGTTAAAAACACCATCATGAAAGTATGGGCTAGTCACTGAGGAAAAATTCTAAGATCTACAAAAGGCTTGGCCTGTAGGATGCTAAAAAATTCCAAAACTTTTCACAAGGCTTCCTCATGGTTCTGGATTTGTATCCACAAAATATTTGGAACTCTGCTAGTACACCTATATATGAAATGTTTCTGACCAATCCTGATTTTAACCTAATCTGACTTTAAAGTTGGTCCTATTTTCAGAAGTCTGGTACTTCTGAATTGAGTAGAGTAGAGTAGAGTAGAGTAGAGTAGAGTAGAATAGAATAGAATAGAATAAACCAGGTTGGAAGAGACCTTTGAGATCATTGAGTCCAACCTATCATCCAACACTATCTAATCATCTAAACCATGGTACCAAGTGCCCCATCAAGTCTCTTCCTAAACACCTCCAGTGATGGTGACTCCACCACTTCCCTGGGCAGCCCATTCCAATGGCCAGTCACTCCCTCTATGAAGAACTTCTTCCTAACATCCAGACTAAACCTCCCCTGGCACAGCTTGAGACTGTGTCCTCTTGTTTTGCTGCTAGATGCCTGGGAGAAGAGACCAACCCCCACCTGGCTACAACCTCCCTTCAGGTAGTTGTAGACAGCAATAACTGTCCTGAAACAGGCATTAGCAAGCCAGCTAAACCTGTTTCAGCCACTGCCCTCTCTCCTCCCTCTCTGTTACAGGGTCTGGGTTTGAGTTCAAGGACCCAATCAGCAGACGTCATTAAGGCTGCCTGGAGGGGTGGAAGCCAGACCCCAAGCCTCATTGTTTCAGAGAGGTGACTGTGCGTGTCAGAGGCTCTGAGAGAGAACTGGACACAGGACTCAAGGTGAGGCCTAATCAGTGCTGAGTGCAGGGGCAGAGTGACTTGGCCAATCAGATCCTAGGCTGCATCAAGAGAAGAGTGGCCAGCAGGTTGAGGGAGGTGATTCTCCCCCTCTACTCAGCTCTGGGGAGACCCCACCTGGAGTCCTGCATCCAGTTCTGGAGACCCTATTACAAGAGGGATCTGGAGGTGCTGGAAGGTGTCCAGAGAAGGGCCATGAGGATGAGCAGAGGGCTGGAGCACCTCTCCTGTGAGGACAGACTGAAAGAGTTGGGGCTGTTTGGTCTGGAGAAAAGGCGGCTCTGAGGTGAACTAATTGTGCCCTTCCAGGATCTGAAGGGGGCCTACAAGAAGACTGGGGAGGGACTTTTTTAGGGTGTCAGGGAATGATAAGACTAGGGGGAATGGAATGAAGCTGGAGGTGGGGAGATTCAGACTGGACATGAGGAGGAAGTTCTTCACCGTGAGAGTGGTGAAGCCCTGGAATGGGTTGTCCAGGGGGGTGGTTGAGGCCCCATCCCTGGAGGTGTATTTAAGACCAGGCTGGATGAGGCTCTGGCCAGCCTGATCTAGTGTGGGGTGTCCCTGCCCATGGCAGGGGTGTTGGAACTGAATGATCCTTGTGGTCTCTTCCAACCCTGACTGATTCTATGATTCTATGACTTCCCTGCTCCTGCTGGCCACACTATTTCTGATGCAGGCCAGGATGCCATTGGCCTTCTTGGCCACCTGGGCACATTACTGGTTCATGTTCAGCCTACTATCAACAAGTACCCCCAGGTCCCTTTCTGCCTGGCCGCTCTCCAGCCACTCTGACCCCAGCCTCTAGCACTGCATGGGGTTGTGGCCAATGTGTAGAACCCGGTATTACAGAAAGCTTTGCCTGTTCCTCCAGCTTGCCTATTTCAAAATCAATACCTTTTCTGATTATAAATTAAGTTCCTCCTTTTTATTTTATTTTTATTTTTTCCAATCTAGTACTTTGGACATTTGAATAACAACCTTCTTTTAAAAAATATTTATCTCAAGGACATTTATAGATCCTCAGCCTGGATTACTGTCCAGGCTCAAAGATTTGTTTAAGAAGAAATGATGACTTGCATTCACACATTTAAAATGTATGACTTTATGGCAAGACTTCACAGAGTTTACTTTATGTTTCCCTAGAAATCTTCTGTCCACTGCTGGCATGCGTGTTTGGCCTGAGAATTACTCTTCTGGCCAGCACACACATTTCCTATGTGACAGGAGTGGTGAACATAGAGTACAAAGCTGGACATACACAGGCTGTGGACTGCAAGTTTGATCTTAGCCAGGGAATGCTGAACATCTCATGGATACCAATGACCAAGGCAGCAGCAGGCAAATTATATATAAACCCTCCAGGTTATGGACAGTGAATCTAAAGTAGCACATGGCAGCGGCCAGCTAGAAATCCTACTGTTTGGGACTTGGAACCCTAAGTGTGGCATCTGGGCCCTGCAATTGCCAACTCTACTCTCAGATAGCCTCAAAGGTTGACTCATCTGCAAAAACAGGCAGGGGAAAATGAAGGCCAAGGCGTCTGTGTACATCCTGCTCCTGCCAGCTACACAAGAAGGGAGTGCCAAATGCATTTTTTGAGTGGTTTAGTCACAATCGCGTTGATGAAATCCAAGGATTTAAACACACATTAGTGTCAGATAAAACCTGGGCTGTATGTATTGGTTTTAAGATAGTATTAGGGATTCCACTCTCAAAACACAGTGTGTTTGAAATAATTCTCAAGGCTAGCTTTTCTAGCTGTCCTTGGCCAACTTAGCGATCAATCATCTCACTGCTTAGAAGAGATGTCGAGAAAGTCAGGAGACATTTATGTCAAGAGATCAATAAAGGACTGAAGATAGAGTCAAAGCAGGTGTAAATGTAAGAAGGAAATTCACATAAATTCTGATTCCAACTCCACTATAATTTTCAAAAGTATACAAATTGTGCTGATGTGTGAGATTTAAAAAATGGGGAAAAAATGCAAACACCAAACACCAACCAAAGAAAACCAACCAAGCAAAACCCCCACCAAACAACAACAGCCACCCAAAAAGACAACCTGCTTCCTTTGTCCAAACCACCCAGGAAAATAGCTAGAAGAAGGATTTTAGAGCCATGGCCCTTGAGTTACATCACATCACATCACATCACATCCCATTGGATAGGAGTTTAGTCAATGATTAAAAATGGATTAGGATTCAATGTAATTAAGTCAAATTATTCCATTTAACCTGGGAAAAAAGCTGTTAATATTTTCATGTATTTTTCTGAAAACAGGGCCAGAATTCTCTCTTTATGGTCATTATATATAAAAAAATATCTTTAGACAAATGACTCTCTTAATACAGACAGTTTTATTGTCCAGAAAATAAAGCCATGATTTTATTTGTTTCTCTAGCTGTCACTGACATTTAGATAGCTCTGAAATGTATATGAATAAAACATCTGGGTAAACTATTCAGATTTTTAGTTGAATAAAGTGGGAATGCTCTTACTCAAGCTTCAGGTTTAGGTTAGTCATCTAACCAGCATAGAGGTGGGCTGCTCTGTGGGAAACTTACCTGGTTTATATGGACGTACCAGAGAAGAAAACAACACACAAGGTACTTTTGCAGGAGCAGGGAAGTCAATCTCCACCTGTACACTGCACTGGTCAGGCCACACCTTGAGTCCTGTGGCCAGCTCTGGGCCCTGAAGTTTAGGAAGGATGTTGAGTTGCTGGAACGTGTCCAGAGAAGGGCAACAAAGCTGGGGAGGGGTTTGGAGCACAAGCCCTATGAGGAGAGGCTGAGGGAGCTGGGGTTGCTTAGCCTGGAAAAGAGGAGGCTCAGGGGAGATATCATTGCTCTCTACAACTCCCTGAAGGGAGGTTGTAGACAGGTGTGGGGGTTGGTCCCTTCTCCCAGGCATCCAGCACCAGAACAAGAGGACACAGTCTCAAGCTGCACCAGGGGAGGTTTAGGATGGATATTAGGAAGAAGTTCTTCATAGAGAGTGATTGCCCATTGGAATGTGCTGCCCAGGGAGGTGGTGGAGTCACCATCACTGGAGGTGTTTAAGAAGGGACTTGATGGGGTGCTTGTTGACATGGTTTAGTTGATTAGATAATGTTGGGTAATAGGTTGGACTTGATGATCTTGAAGGTCTCTTCCAACCTGGTTAATTCAATTCAATTCAATTCAATTCAATTCAATTCAATTCAATTCAAGTCTAGTCTAGTCTAGTCTAGTCTAGTCTAGTCTAGTCTACTCTATTATATATTTTAGTTTTGCTTGTAAATACAGCTTCATTTGCTTTCAACTGGGTTGGTCTGGCAGTTTAATTATGGGGGAGAATTTTCAACTCACCACAATAAGCCTAGACTATTGGCTTAGTCTAAAGATCTTCCTGCAAGAGAGCTATACCCCTTGGCTGTCCAGTATCACAAAGTGCAAGCATGGTCTGGAAAGTATTGCAATACTTAAAGTTTCTAGCTAGAATGAGTAACCGTGAAACAAAAGCCTCTGCTAAAAGCCTCACTGAATTCAGGGTTCTGCACTAAGCTTTGCATTTCATATCCTCAGCAGTATTCATTCAACCAACATGAAAAATCTGAGCTTTTTCCAAAAGGTAATTGTTCATAAAACAAGGCTGTTACCTCTAGCTATGCATCAATCTCTCTACACAGTATCTAGTTAGCTAACAGTTTGACCTAAAAATTTCAGTTTACCAACTGTTGATGAACTACCTAACTTAACATCACATATTTAGTAAAGCTGGTCAACAAAATTATTAGCAATTCTGATGAAAAATGGCCCCTTTGTAAACTGTTTCCCTGGAAATTTCTGCCAGTTGGAAAAAGAATCTACTCCTCAATTCTTGTTATTGTTCCCTTTTATTTCTCTGCCACATTGTGTCAATGTCAAGGACAAAAAGGGCTGTGGAAGAAGTGGAACACAAGTTATCAATATTATTTGTTTCATTTAAAAATGCAAAGATTAAACCCACAAATATTTCTAAATTCTCCTGAACAAAGTTATAAAGTGCTGCAAAAGTGTGATGTCATGACAAAGTGTATGGTAAGTATAGATGGAAATCCTTTCTAAATAGGGATTCCATGTTGTTCTTAGAATTTAGAATTTCAGAATTAACCAGGTTGGAAAAGATCTTTGAGATCACTGATTCCTACCTCCTCCCTAGGCAGCCCATTCCAATGGTCAGTCACTATTTCTGCGAAGAACTTTTTCATAACATCCAGCTTAAACCTCCCCTGGTGCAGATTGAGACTGTGTCCTCTTGTTCTGGTGCTGGTTGCCTGGGAGAAGAGACCAACCCCCACCTGGCTACAACCTCCCTTCAGGTATTTGTAGACAGCAAGAAGGTCTCCCCTGAGCCTCCTCTTCTCCAGGCTAAGCAACCCCAGCTCCCTCAGCCTCTCTTCATAGGCCTTGTGCTCCAAACCCCTCCCCAGCTTTGTTGCCCTTCTCTGGACACGTTCCTGAAACTCAACATCCTTCCTAAACTGAGAAGCCCAGAACTGGACACAGGACTCAAGGTGTGGCCTGACCAGTGCTGAGTACAGGGGCACAATGACTTCTCTGCTCCTGCTAGCCACACTATTCCTGATACAGGCCAGGATGCCACTGGACTTCTTGGCCACCTGAGCACACTGCAGCCTCATGTCAACCAGTACCCCTAGTCCCTTTCTGCCTGGCTGCTCTCCAACCACTCTGACCCCAGCCTGTAGCCCCATATGGGATTGTTGTGGCCAATATGTAGAACCCAGCACTTAGATGTGTTAAATCTCATGCCCTTGGACTCTGCCCATCTGTCCAGCCTGTTAAGGTCCCTCTGCAGAGCTCTCCTACCCTCTAAGAGATCAACGCCTGTCCCCAGTTGGGTGTCATCTGCAAACTTACTGGTGATGGACTCAATACCCTCATCCAGATCATCTATAAAGATATTGAACAGGATGGGCCCCAGGTGATCCCTGGGGAACACCACTAGTGACTGCCTGCCATCAGAGCTCATGACATAGATCTAATATCAGGACAACCTCAGGCTCCTGAAAATGTCACTAAAAGCCTTCTAGCTCTTGTTTGAAATTCATGGCATAGTTTGGTTTCTTTTTCCCCCCTTCTTCTTCATTCACAAATATCTTGTGCCCAAGATACCGGTAACTGTGTTATCTCCTAATAGATTTTGTCATTGTGATATTCTGATCATTTTGAGGACCTTCACTGGAATTAGTAGACCTATTATCCAAGTAATTTCCTGCTCAGTATAAACATCAATGTTGATTAACAGTCATTTTCAGACCACATGTGTCTGGGCTTAAAAATCTTTCCACGTACCCCTTTTGTACATAACCACATAATTAATAAAGTACATTCTGTAGTCAAAGGTTTTACCATTTCCTGAAGTATTAAGCATTGGATGCTACTGGTCGTTTGAGGCTGTGCCTTTAAGAACAAACACTGCTGGAACACACTGGCTAATGTTTTTGGTACTAGAACCAAAACATTCTGATATTCTAAACGAATTTCATTGGTTGATAAACAAAAATTCAGCTTTAGATTGTGAAGCGGTTGGAAAATTTTTTCTTCAGTTCAGTTCGGTTTGGGAGTTGGGGGAGTTTGGTGTTTTCAGCCTGTTCTCCCTGCCTGCTTCTTCTGCGAACTGCTGGACTTGGCCTTCAGATAAGCAAACACTAATCCTGCATGGGCTTTTGAAGCTTGCTAACAACTCTTTTCCTTAGTAACTTGCCTTTCTCTCTCTCTAACCCCTTTTTGGGGAAAAAGGGAGGTAAGGGGGGGAGAGAGGGGGTTCCAAAGAGGGGATCCCTCCCTGAGGGAGGGATTTTTGTTGTGTTATTTGTCTTTGCTGTGTATTTCTGTGTATATATTGTAAATACCTGTAGATATTGTGTTATATATAACCTGCTTTCCATATATGCTTGTAAATATATAGCTTTTGCTCTTCGACTGAGTTAGCTGTGGTTTCTTACTCTGTGGAGGAGGGAGAGCTAAGCCCTCTCTCAACCTACCACATTTATTGGCTGCCCAACTCGGGGCTTGCTGACAAATTAGTTTGATTTATTGCTTGCTTAAGTCGAACGAGCAAACATGAAGGTGTTTTGGCTTTTTGAGCGTCTGTTCTTCTCGGTCTTTGGTGTATTGATCTACAAGTATTGCCTGGGTATGATTATCGATAAGATAGGTAAATATATAATGCAAAAATTATATTTGTGGTTTAAGTACAAGATTCGGCTTCTGTATGATCAGTGCCTGGAATTCTTTTATGTTAAAAAGTACAGGAATGTTACATCTAGCACACTCCCTATTGAGATAAAAGAGTTTAAGATTCCGCTCGGTGAAAGGGTAATTTTAAGTGATGGCTGGGATCCAAAGCTGATTTTCTTGATGTGTGTAGTCCTGCTGCTGGTGATAAGTAATGTGTATTTGCTAGTGACACTGTACCGGGAGAGAAAAGTTTATAAGGCATGTTTTGTTATTAGACGGAGGACAAAGAGACGAAACCGCCACCCTAGCTCTGTTTCAGGAACATCCAGTGAGGATGATAATGGAGAATCTGTGTCAGTTAAAGATAAAGCTAAAAAGTCAATCGGCAAGGCAGCTCTGAATAGCAATGGTGATGATTCTGGCAAGCAGCCAGGGGCTACAGTAGCCCCAAACATGGCGGCTCCTGTGTCCCAGGCAGCCACCATTAACGAGGCAAAGTCATTTCCTCCTTCTTCCATGGCAGGAGCGGAAGCGTCCTCCAAAGCAACTAATCTGTCTCAAAGCTTATCAGCTTCTGATAATAAGGCAGCTGGAAACCCAAACACAGCTCCAGTAAAGCAAGTAGCAGTTTTAACAACAAGGAAGGGTAAGACTAAAGCTGATTCAGGAGCTGACGGGGATGCACAGCAAGGTTCTTCTGCTGGGGAGGAAGAGAAAATCTGTCTTAAAAATATAGCTGAGTTATTGAGATCATCAGAGGATCGAGATGCATCTCTTGGTAGGACAGCAGCTAGTGGTGGTGCCTCTCAGCTTAAAGGGATCCTTGAGAGAGTGACAGAAAGGTTGTTTGGACCACAAGTTGAGGAAGAGGAGGCAGAAGAGCAACAAGATGACATAACCGACTGCTCTTCACCCCGGGAGGAGCTTAGAAATGTAAGAAAGGACTATCTCAGAGCAGATAAGGAGCCAGTTCTCGCTTGGCTTGGTAGATGCTATGATACAGGTGCTCCAGCTCTAATGGTTGGAGACAAGTCAGCAGCCCAGCTAGGAACTCTCTCAAAGGATAATGGAATAGATAGACATCTAGGCAAGGCTCTCGGTAAGGTTAATCTGTGGATACGCCTTCTAATGGCGGTTCTCATGAGATACCCTTCCCGAGATGATCTTCCATGGAATCCTAAGCCCTGGACTACCATAGATGAGGGAATTAAGCGTCTGAGAGAATTTGCTGTTAGAGAGGTACTCTATGGTGAACATGAATCTCTGAATCCTGATGATGTTCCTGTAGGAAATGGTCTTACTAAAAAGCTCATCAAGCTTGCTCCTTCCAATTATGCAAACATTCTGGCAAGCAGAATTGTAGCAAGAAATTATGGTGGAGCTCCTCTTACGGTTGGCCAATTCACTGATCAATTGAGACAATTGGATGATAGCATGACACGTGTTTCTTTGGTTTCAGCCATTGAAACTCTGTCTGGAAAACTGGAGAATTGCATGAAAGAGCTGAAGGATGAATTTAAAAACACCATCTCCCAATTGGCACAAAGAGATGATTCCAATTCTTCCTCCAGGTGGGTACAGGTTTCATCTGTGAGGAATAGACATCCTCCAAGGAGGTCATTCCAAAACAGATCAAACCAAAACAGACCACCAAGGCAGTCACGTAGGACTATTTGGATTACCCTGCGTGATCAGTTTGGTGAGAACATGAACAGGTGGGATGGTCAACCAACTTCTAATCTTTTCAGGAGACTGAGAGAACTGCAAAGTGGCAGAACCCGAGGTAGCAATACCAGAAGGGTAGCTGTTACTTCTACAGTTCCCCAGGACAACTCTAGTAGCTCCAACAGTGGCTCCAGTTCTAACACTGCACAGTGTGCTCGTTGCACCTGTGGACATGTTCCCCATAACTAGGGGTGCCCTGCCTCCCGCCAGGGGGAGGAGAGGGGTAATACAGATAACAGAATCTATTGGGATGTGTACATCCAGTGGCCTGGCACTTCACACTTTCAGAAGTACAGGGCCTTGGTTGACACAGGAGCTCAGTGCACCATATTGCCATCAAATTATCAGGGATCAGAGTCCATAACTATTCTGGGAGTCACTGGTGGATCTCAAGAGTTAAGTAAAGTGGAGGTTAATATAAGCTTAACTGGTAAACAATGGAAAAAGCATACAGTTGTGACCGGACCTGATGCACCTTGTATTTTGGGAATTGATTTTCTGAGAGAAGGGCGTTTCAAGGACCCTAAGGGTTACAAATGGGCTTTTGGAGTAGCTTCTGTAGAAATTGATGGACAAAAACTGAAGCTGTCTGCTAGACCTGAGCTTTCTGATGAATCTGCAGTTGTGGGACAACACAAGATTCAGGACATTAAGTTGCCGGTTGCTTCTCGGACTGTGCATCACAGACAATACAGAACCAACCGTGACTCTTTGTTGCCCATTCAGAATCTGATTCGTCAGTTGGAGAGTCAGAAAGTCATCAGCAAAACTCATTCACCTTTCAACAGTCCAGTGTGGCCTGTGCGAAAGCCGAATGGAGACTGGCGTCTGACAGTGGACTACCGAGCCCTGAATGAAGTAACTCCGCCTATGAGTGCAGCAGTACCAGACATGATGGAACTCCAGTATGAGCTGGAATCCAAAGAGGCCAAATGGTATGCTACCATAGACATTGCTAATGCCTTCTTCTCTATTCCCATAGCAGAGGAATGCAGGCCTCAGTTTGCTTTCACCTGGAGAGGAATCCAGTACACTTTCAACAGACTGCCAATGGGCTGGATCCACAGCTCCAGCATCTGTCATGCAGTAATCCATGATGCTCTGGAGGAAGGTGGTGCTCCAGAACACATCCAGTTCATCGATGATATCATCGTCTGGGGTAAAACTGCTGAGGAAGTCTTCGAGAAAGGTAACAAAATCATGGACATTCTCCTGAATGCAGGTTTTGCCATCAAGAGAGACAAAGTGAAAGGTCCTACCACAGAGATCCAGTTTCTGGGAGTGCAGTGGCAGGATGGACGCCGACACATTCCAGTGGATGTGGTAAATAGAGTCTCTACCATGGCAAATCCCACGAACAAGCAAGAAACTCTACGTTTCTTGGGGATAGTGGGATTTTGGAGACTACACATTCCTGGATACAGTCAGATTGTGAAACCTCTGTATGATGTGACTCGAAAGAGGAACAGTTTCCACTGGGGACCTGAACAACAAGCAGCCTTTGACCAGATAAAGCAAGAAGTAGTCCAAGCAGTGGGTCTGGGACCTGTGCGAGATGGTCCAGACATTAAGAACATTTTGTACACGGCTGCAGGTGACAATGGTCCAACCTGGTGCTTGTGGCAAAAAGCTCCAGGTGAGACACGTGGACGACCTCTTGGTTTCTGGAGTCGAGGTTACAGAGGTTCAGAGGCTAATTACACTCCAACAGAGAAAGAGATTCTAGCTGCCTATGAAGGAGTGAAAGCAGCTTCTGAAGTAATTGGAACTGAGTCACAACTTCTTTTAGCTCCCAGATTGCCAGTTTTGAATTGGATGTTCAAAGGCAAAGGTTCCACACCACATCATGCCACAGATTCCACCTGGTCTAAGTGGATGGCCCTGATAACACAGAGAGCTCGAATGGGAAATCTTGAAAGACCTGGTCTGGTGGAGGTGATCTCAAGTTGGCCTGAAGATACCAACTGTGCTAAACCTCCAGAGGAGAGAGTAACTCGTGCTGAGGAAGCTCCTCCTTACAATGACCTTTCTGATGATGAAAAGAAGTATGCTTTGTTCACAGACGGTTCCTGTCGTCTCGTCGGGAACAAGCGAAGGTGGAAGTCTGCCGTGTGGAGTCCAACACGCCGAGTTGCAGAGGCGAAGGATGGAGAAGGAGAATCCAGTCAGTTTGCAGAGGTAAAAGCTGTCCAGCTAGCTCTCGACGTGGCTGACCGTGAGAGATGGCCAAAGCTTTATCTCTACACCGACTCATGGATGGTAGCCAATGCTCTATGGGGTTGGCTAAAGAACTGGAAAAAGAATGGCTGGCAGAGGAAAGGAAAACCCATCTGGGCAGCTGAACTGTGGCAAGACATTGCTGATCGAATCGAGAGAATTCCAGTGAAAGTGAGACACATTGATGCTCACATTCCCAAGAGCAAAGCTACTGAGGAACAGCAGCACAACCATCAGGCAGATCTAGCTGCAAGAGTTTCTCAAGTAGACAAGGACTCTGAACTTGATCTCGACTGGAAACACCGAGGTGAGATATTCTTAGCTCGGTGGGCTCACGATTCGTCAGGACATCAAGGCAGAGATGCAACATACCAATGGGCTCGTGACAGATCCATAGACATTTCCATGGATGCCATCACACAAGTCATCCATGACTGTGACATTTGTGCTGCTATTAAGCAGGCAAAGAGAATTAAGCCCTTGTGGTATGGTGACAGATGGTCCAAGTACAGGTATGGTGAAGCTTGGCAGATTGACTACATCACTCTACCACGTTCTCGTTCTGGTAAGCAGTACGTGCTTACTATGGTAGAGGCAAACACTGGATGGCTGGAAACTTACGCAGTCCCACATGCAACTGCACGCAACACCATTCTCGGTCTGGAGAGACAGATCCTGTGGAGACACGGAACTCCAGAGAGGATTGAGTCAGACAACGGAACTCACTTCAAGAACAACCTTGTAAAGAGCTGGGCAAAAGAGCACGGTATTGAGTGGATTTTCCATATTCCTTACTATGCACCAGCTGCAGGGAAGATTGAACGCTACAACGGTTTGTTGAAGACCACTCTCAAAGCCATGGGAGGTGGATCTTTGAAAAACTGGGAGAAACATTTAGCACAAGCAACCTGGCTGGTGAACAGTAGAGGTTCAGTGAACCGAGCTGGACCTGCACATTCTGATCTGCTACAGAAAGTAGAAGGTGATAGAGTTCCTGTTGTTAGGGAAAAGAATCTGTTAGGTAAAACTGTTTGGGTATTTTCGCCCTCAGGAGAGGCTAAACCTGTCCGAGGGGTGGTTTCAGCAGAAGGTCCGGGTCACACTTATTGGGTAATGCAAGAGAATGGTGAAATTCAGTGTATTCCACAAAGAGATTTAACTTTAGCTGAGAGAGTTTAATTTCAGAATGTTGTACAGCTACAGCGCGTCCAAAGGAAAGAGTCCCTGAGGAATCTACGGTGCACGAACCCTGAGAACCCTGAGAGCCCTGAGTCAACTGAGAGTCCCTGAGTCCCTGTTTCCCTTTTTCTTCGCTTCGTCTGCGGAGAGACAAACTGTTTTCCATTTTCTTGATTTTGGATTTTCTTGGACTTCTGAATCATCTACATCTGAGTATAGCCGGAATGGACGATGAACTTAACTTACGAACTGTAAATATTGTTCTGGATTGGATGGACAGTACGAACAGCCAATGAAATTGTTTAGAAAGGGGTGGACTGTGGTCGTTTGAGGCTGTGCCTTTAAGAACAAACACTGCTGGAACACACTGGCTAATGTTTTTGGTACTAGAACCAAAACATTCTGATATTCTAAACGAATTTCATTGGTTGATAAACAAAAATTCAGCTTTAGATTGTGAAGCGGTTGGAAAATTTTTTCCTCAGTTCAGTTCGGTTTGGGAGTTGGGGGAGTTTGGTGTTTTCAGCCTGTTCTCCCTGCCTGCTTCTTCTGCGAACTGCTGGACTTGGCCTTCAGATAAGCAAACACTAATCCTGCATGGGCTTTTGAAGCTTGCTAACAACTCTTTTCCTTAGTAACTTGCCTTTCTCTCTCTCTAACCCCTTTTTGGGGAAAAAGGGAGGTAAGGGGGGGAGAGAGGGGGTTCCAAAGAGGGGATCCCTCCCTGAGGGAGGGATTTTTGTTGTGTTATTTGTCTTTGCTGTGTATTTCTGTGTATATATTGTAAATACCTGTAGATATTGTGTTATATATAACCTGCTTTCCATATATGCTTGTAAATATATAGCTTTTGCTCTTCGACTGAGTTAGCTGTGGTTTCTTACTCTGTGGAGGAGGGAGAGCTAAGCCCTCTCTCAACCTACCACAGTACATAACCACATAATTAATAAAGTACATTCTGTAGTCAAAGGTTTTACCATTTCCTGAAGTATTAAGCATTGGATGCTACTGCATGCAGGAAGCACTTAGGACACAAGTTTTGATCTGAGATCCCGGTGTCTGAACTAGCTGCAAACCTGCAGTATAAGCACTGAGGCTTAAATTCTGTATGCTTAAGATTTTCCTTGTAAGGCTGTGTTTTGTTGTGCATCAGCACTGCAAATCATCCTTACTTTAAGTCTAAGCATCCTTTAAAATGGATGTTGAAGGAAATACAGTTAGAGAAAATAAAAACACAGGGAAAACCCAACAAAGCTCAACGTATTCCAAAGGGACTTTATTGTGATGAATAGTCACTTGTTATTAAAAAGTCAAACATTTTTGTTTCTGGAAGCGGTTTAGGTTAGGCAATGATGATGCCTAAAATGTGGTTACCCCCCTTTGGCTGAGTCTGCCTTCTAAATCCTCACTTTCAGGTAATGTCTAGTTTCCACGGATCCTTTTTACAGACCATACCTAGGATGTGGCTTTTGCTGTCTCTCTGCACAGGTGAAATATCTCACATCTCAGCTACCGCAACACCCTTTTTTCTCTGACTTTGACAAATACAGTCTTGCTCAGCTGCCACAAAGATAATTTTCCTGGCTTGTCATTTTGACCATTTCACCTCTCTCTACACCTCCCTCCTCTAGCTGTTGCTTTTCTGCCACTTCAAACACAAGCTGCTTGGCTTCACCTTCAAAGCCCTTTCACAATACATCCCCACCCCACAAATGATCTGTACATTCAGTAAAAAGCAGTTGACACCCGCTGCCAGTTGGCACACAGAAATAGTCTCCTAACAACATTTTAACAGATTTTTAATCAAGTGCTCTTCTGATTTCGCTTACTGCTTTTAAGATTGGGCTGGACTTCCTGAAAATATTCCCCACAGTTAATCATTTATCTCTTTTCAAACCTTTTGCTAAAATTTGCCTCCCCATGATGTCCAGAGAGGACTAAAGACACAGCAATGTGAGAAGCACAGTCTTTTATTCCCCAATATTACATTATTATCTCCTAATTTCTATTTCTCTGAGTGCAAATTCTTTGCAAAAAGGATTACATGAGGTTTATATGTTTCTCCTACCATGGCATCCTAGTCAATTATTGAGATTCTTATATTTGAAGGCATGAAAAAATAAGAGAAATCTCCTGGGAACTTCATAAATGCTTTCCCACACTTTTTGCATTCAGAGTAATTTGAACAATGCTTCAACATTTCTTGGACCTTCTGATCCTTGATTACTGCTATTGTTAACTTCAGTCTTCATCTTCCAGACTAAATATTCATCAGATTCATTTGGGCTATCCTAAGACTTCGGTCTCATCTCAATATAATGATAACTGCTAGAGCTGAGCCTATCAGTAACTCACAGAATGACTGAGTGCTTCTTGACTGGCACCTGATGGCACCCTAATGGTGATACCTGAAAGGGAGATTTTCTCAGAAGTGATACCATATGCAGTGTAACTGGCTGGCTCCTTCTGTCTTACATCAGTACTCAGATAAAAATGTAGTACTTCAGGAATTTTATGGGAAAGACATAAGGCCTATAAAATTTATTTCTCTCTTCACATGGTGAGAAAACACTCCAGGGTATACCAGAGAACAAACTTGCTTAGATCATAAGGAACACCGCACACTGGATGCAGGACATCAAATTAGTGCTTTCTAAACTATCTAATCTGATGCTGCAGGCAGCTTTAACTGCTGCAAGGTATTAACATGTGTTTCTCCTTCTTTCCCCTTTCTTCATTTGTGTTTATTAATCATACCCTCAAAGCCATTTCTAAGCACAAGTGCTGTCACATTGATGGATCCTTTTCTATAAGTAGAGCATAGATTAATGTACTGCAGAAAAAGAACAACGTGCTGTGGCTGATTTGATTGTCATCCAGGTTGTTCAGATCCATAATATTGTAATTATTGTCTTTTAAGAACCACTACATCTGTGGTATTCAGTCAACACCCTGTCCAGACCCCTTTCGGTGATGTGCAATCAGAATACAGACCAACTTTCATATCTTGAGGAAGCTATGCCTGGAAGTCATCTTAACTATAACTTGAATCACTGAAAGAGGAAAGATGAGACATCAGGATGAATACATCAATACGATCTAGACAATGGGAAAAAAAGAACTAAAACCTAAGTAAGAATAAGGTTTTCAGTTGATAATATTACACTTGAAGCTGCACAGATTTTCATTTGACTCCTGTTTCAAAAGGACAGTGAGAATGTTTTTTAATGTCCAAAATTATAAGTAAATATAGAAGGTAAGATGTAGAATTCTGATCTAAGAATAAGGGTTCAGAATTCAAGTATCACTGAATTGCAAGAAAAGTCAAAGACATTTGAAATTCTAATAAATGTATGAATTCCCAGGCTGACTAATGGCATCCTGGCCTGTATCAGGAACAGAGTGGCCAGCAGGAGCAGGGAGGTCATTCTGCCCCTGTACACTGAACTGGTTAGGCCACACCTTGAGTCCTGTGTCCAGTTCTGGACCCCTCAATTTAAGAAGAACATTGAGACACTTGAATGTGTCCAGACAAGAGCAATGAGGCTGGAGAGAGGACTCGAGCACAAGACCTATGAGGAGAGGCTGAGGGAGCTGGGGTTGTTTGGTTGTTTAACATGGAGAAGAGGAGGCTCAGGGGGACCTTATTGCTCTCTAAAACTACCTGAAAGGAGGTTGTAGACAGGTGGGGGTTGGTCTCTTCTCCCAGGCAACCAGCACCAGAACAAGAGGACACAATCTCAAGCTGCACCAGGGGAAGTTTAGGCTAGAGGTGAGGAGAAAGTTCTTCACAGAAAGAGTGATTTGCCATTGGTATGAGCTGCCTGGGGAGGTGGTGGAGCCACCATCCCTGGAGGTGTTCAAAAAGGGATTGACTGTGACTTGATGATCTCTGAGGTCTTTTCCAACCCGGTTGATTCTGTGATTCTATAGTCTTAACTATAAGGAACACACCATAGTGTGTGCTGGTGCTTGGTGCAACTAGTAATGACCAGAGATGAACAAAGTGGTATTTGTGCATGTAGGACTGGAAAAATATTACTGTACTTTGTACATTTGTTCTTCACTGATCAGTTACAAAAATATTTTGAGTTTTGCAATGGCATTAGTGTTTTAGTCCACGTGAAATATTTGGGAAAGAAGTTAGCAGTCTTTCAACTTCAAGTGCCTGTTGTTCTTGATGACTGTCTTCCTATACTAAACAATTTTATCTTTGATAGTTGATCTGGAAATTGGAGCTTCAGCACAGAAACATTGATTCACACAGAGCCTCTTCCACATTTATGCAGCAAACATGGTAGAATTTCTCTTTAAGACAAATAAATAGCTTTTTGGTTTGGGGCATTTTTTGGGTGTTGTGGTTGTTGTCTGTTCTGTGTTTTGTGTGTATGTGTGTTCCTAGCTGTAGCAATTATCTACACATGCTTTGACAGAAATTTTTTTCCTGTTTGGAATATAAATAACTTTTCTGATTTCTTTATGCATAAGAGAAAATTATCTCTCTATATATTGTATGCAAATTGGTATATCAAAGATGGGAAAGTGTCTGGAACCCCAGAAAATAAAGGAGAATGCTTTGACATTCAGAGGCAGAACAAAATGATCTTTTGACCATCTAATTAAGCTTACTCATTTTTGTTTGGTTGGCTGGTTTGGGTTTTTTTGTTTGGTTTGGTTTGGTTTGTTTGTTAGAGGTTTTCGTTTGTTTGTTGGTTTTTATTTGTTTGTTGTTTTGCTTTGGTTTTGGTTTGGAGTTTGGATTATCTTTTTGTTTTGTTTTGCCTTCTGTGCAGTTTATGAATTTGACTTTTCAGCTGGCCTAGGTGGATGGCATAACACAGCCTGACAATCTGTGACAGAACAGTATTTCTGAGTCATTCCATGGCACAAAAATGTGGACTGTTGTGTATAAATATTGTCACAAGTCTCCTTTTAAAGTTGATATATGCAAGTCAGACATTACAACAGCTATCGAATAACTAAGAACTTATACTGGGGGTTGTACCAGGATCAAAAGTATTACAGATACAGGTTGTGAAAAGTATCCTGTCTATTCTCTGCTGCACTTGTTCCTTCAACCTACCAAAGCATATTTATGGGACAGTCTGACTGGATGCTAAGTATGCTGACAAATATTGACATCCTATTGACACCCTCCTACTCAAGGTGATTTCTCTGCTTTTCTCTGTAAGCTGCTATACAGAAAGAAAAACAAATAAAAACTATCTTTCTGCAGTAACACTCAGATTGATACAGATGCAAACAATCAATGTCAACTCAGAATTTATAAAACAGAGTTATCAATTTTGAGATTGTTTTTATGTAACTCAAAGACACTGCACACAGAAATGTATTGTTGAGAGAAGGGAGAGTTCTCTTGAGTCACTGTAAAACCCAGAGTATACAACTGCGGTAGGGAGACACAGTTACACTAAAGGCTGGTTGAAGTATTTTAGTGAAACTTCTTTTTTCCTCCAACCCTTTCTGATTTCCACCCATGGCTGGAAAAAAAACCCCAACAACAACCCCCCAAAAACTCATTATTATTATGTTATAATATAATAACAATATTCTATGTTATTATTATAATATAATAATAAATAAGATATTATTATTATATATTATTACTTCATTATTGCAGCACTCAGCACTTGGACTTGTTGAATGCCGTCATGTTGGACTATGCCCATCTGTCCAGCCTTGAGATCATTATGTAAACATCTTTTGACACTGCATGAAATAGCAGTAGTATAATTAATTTAATAGTGGAAATAAAGACTGTTGTGCATGAACACTTTGTACATCCTGAAGGATGAGAATAAGAAGAGAATGGGAAAGGTTTCTCTTGAGCAATTGTAACAATTCTGTTTCCTTTACTAACTAGTGTTTGAATTCAATTCCAACAAAACCAACCCCTTGCTTAACAACACTCATTTTCTAAAAATCTGTTAGCTGGTGTTAATTACACCTTCTATTAGTTATGACCTGACTCGTGCAACAGCTGTTCCACTATTTCACCCACAAACTAGCATGCCCATAATTAGTTGTGTCGCCCTGTTCGGTCTTTTACAATGTCATAACATTAACTTTGTTCAGTCAGTGAACAGGATGAAAGATCATGTCTCTTCAAACCGTTTATCAGAAGCTTGTGCAAGTCAGGCCCTTGTGATTGTGAAGGAAGAAGCTATATGACCAATGAACACTGCATCTATTAATCTTTGAATGTTCTTTTGGTGATTTTTCTTTGTTTATATGTATCCTACATTTTTGTGGTGGGTTGAAGGGCTGATCCTCCCTTGCCCCCCACCATAGGGAGAAGGAAAATAAAATGAGACTCAGACAAACGGATTGCAGAAGGGATGGAAAGTGTAAATGGAAAAGCAGTGAATATTTAACAGAGAACCACAACCACAGTGACAAAAGAGATCCCAAAGCATCCAGAAGCATCCCAACACTCCCCTCTCTCCACCTGAGGGTACACCCAAAACCCCCAGGGCTCTTTCTTCCCCCCCTCCACTGTTAGGCTAATCTCAGCTGGCCAGATCTGAGATTACCCTTCCCCCTTCTCCTCCAGGCCTGGCCTGGCCAGGCCCGGCCCCAAGAGGCTTCAAGATGACTCCCCCTCCATTACCAGATAGGGACCATCTCCATAGGAACAGTGAAGGAAGAAAGAGGAAGTGTAGAACCTTGCTGATGGTTTTTTTTTAGGGAGCAGGGCATTATGGGATGAAATACGTAGCTTCCTGTGTCCAGCCACTAGGCTAGACCCTCGGAACATTGCAGATACAGCTTGAGTGGTGGCAACAGGAGGCACTCAGCCTAAACCACCACAATTTTTTAAGTGGAAACACTTCAGAATATATTCTGATGTATTCCTGGATATCAAAACTAATCTGGTGTTGAAAAATGCCAGCCTGTATCCCTTTTGCACTCAACTGACTTGCAAAAGAATTGACTAGACTTAAGGAATGTGAGGAAAATGTGGCTAAGTCCTAAAAACTAATTTGCTAAGTTGAAAAAAAGTTGTGAGCAAAACACTGGAGGGGTAAAAAAAAAAAAATAAATGCAGAGAAACTCTACATTTGAAGCTGCTTAGAATGGATACAAATTATCTTTACCTTCAGTTTTCCAGTCTTGATTATCTAGAGGCAAATATCACTGCTTTAGCATTCTGCCCAAATTCGTCTCCAGGGTTAACCATCCATGTTTAATCATTGCTGATAATGAGATTTGTAAACTTTCAAAAATCCCTTAACTAGAACTCTAGAAATAGGTTTGTGCATGAAGCAGATTGGGAGGAATCTTTCACTTCTTTTTTTTTTTTTTTTTTTTTTTATCTCAATGGTTTAAAAGAGTTGATTGACTTTTAAATTTATTTCTTTTTAACATGTTCAACTTATGAAAATTTCACTATGCAAAGAGCAAGCTTGATATTCCACAGTGAAATTCGTAGAAAAGAAATGCAGTACTTGAATATTCAGTAGTTGAATATTCTTTACATAGCACTGGTTTCTGCTATGCAGGTAGTCAGACCACCTATCAGTCTGTGAATTTCTCAGTCTGAAAGTCCATGTAAAACACAGAATCATAGAATCATAGAATCAACAAGGTTGGAAAAGACCTCAAAGATCATCAAGTCCAACCTGTCACCCAACACCTCATGACTACTAGACCATAGCACCAAGTATCACAGTATCACAGTATCACTAAGGTTGGAAGAGACCCCAAGGATCATCGAGTCCAACCTGTCTCCACAAACCTCATGACTAGACCATGGCACAAAGTGCCACGTCCAATCTCCTCTTGAACACCTTCAGGGACGGCGACTCCACCACTTCCCTGGGCAGCACATTCCAATGGCTAACAAACCTCTCAGTGAAGAACTTTCTCCTACCCTCCAGCCTAAACTTCCCCTGGTGCAGCTTGAGACTGTGTCTCTTGTTCTGGTGCTGGGTGCCTGGGAGAAGAGACCAACCCCCTCCTGTCTACAACCTCCCTTCAGGTAGTTGTAGAGAGCAAGAAGGTCTGCCCCAAGCCTCCTCTTCTCCAGGCTAAGCAACCCCAGCTCCCTCAGCCTCTCCTCATATTATTAGATTAGTTAGATTAGCTCAAGTAATTACACATTGTGCTCATGGTATCTCATGTTATATTAAACTCTCATTTTTTTATCACAGCCCTGAGTTTTGTGTGTCACTCTTCCCCTCACTTTTGTGTTGGGGGACCTGGCAGGTTAGCCCTTGCACTAAACCATGACAACAATGCATACCTTTCACAATGGTGATCGGGGAGAGAAATAAATGTATACACTTCTGATAAATCAAAATGGCCAACATTACAAGCGCATACACCCATTCTCATTATTCAGGAAGTAATTTCTGACAAAGAAATTAGCTTTATTTTGTCACCTCATTTATCACAGGGAGAGAATAAAATAAAAAAAAAAAGAAAAAAAAAAAAAGGAGAAATACCATACCTTGCCCTAAGCCTTTTTCAACTAACTTCAAATTGTCATTAGAATTCTACTTTGGTGTCACTCAGTCTAGTGATCTGTTTCTCCTTTGCAGCTTCTAAACTTAATTACTACAGCTATATCGACACAAGATTCTGATGGAACAAAAGTCTTCCTTGGTGGGTTTGTTGGGTAGTGCCACACTGCCTGTGCAGTAAAATTCTGGATGCTAGCAGCTTGTGATGGGTATTTTCTCAAGTCAAATTATTTTCTCTTCTCAAGGTAAAGTTTTAGAATATAAAGGATATCATTGCAGAATTTCTAAGCTCTGTTACAAAGTTCTTTGAGCAGTCTTTTGTCAGAATCATTGCAAAACTCTATTAACAGTGTCTTGTGCTTTAGCCCAAGTGTTAGATCTGATGTCAGTTGTATAATGTGACAAGACAGGCAAGGCTACCTTTTCTTTCACTTTGTAAAACGCTTTGGTTTTGCCCTAACTTCCCATGACAATTGTCGTGGCCAGCTGCAGCCATGTTCTCTCACTAAATGTCCTCATCAATGACAAAAAGAGTACTTCTGACTCTAAGGAGATCTTGCATTCTCCTTCTTGGGCACCCTATTACCCCTCTTCACTCAAAGGTTCTGGGCAAGGCAGTCAGCCCTCCCTGTCATGGGAGATGTTGCTCAGACCCAGCTGTGGACCTAGCTCTTGAAGCTGTGTGTCACAGCCACTTTTCAAAGCAAACTGGGTTCTATTTTCCAGCAGTGATATGCAATCACAATGTGTACTAGTGGATGTATGGGAGATGAGGGCTATATTTAATCTTTTTGGATTGGTGTTTATTCACCTGGGCAGATGAAAAGGCCCTCTGAGGGCAGCCATCCTGGCTCCAGCCTTGCCATCTCCCCTCGCCTCCAGGTGACGGCAATGAGGTCCCAACCAATTCCATGTTGTAGTTCTTCTTTGTGACTAATTTCCTGCTGCTGCCAGATGTCCCTGTGGGGTGGGGCCCTGAAAGTTCTGTGTGCTGAAGCAAAGCTGGGCTCCTGGCAGTGGTGTGGGCTCCTCTGTGCTCTAACATATTGCAAAACCATCAGCAGACAGAGCTAAAATAACTTGATTACTTTTTCCTGATTTGACTTTTTCTGTTTTCTTGTTTATCCCTCTTGATACACACCCAGTGTCTGTCCTGCCACCTCTGTCAGCATTTCATCAGGAGAGAAGGTGTTGCTGCACAGACTGGGTGGAGGGCACGTAAATGCCAGCAGCTCTGTCTTCCTGCATCTTGGAATGCTCATCAGAGCCTCAGTCTATTTCGTTGTGCTCTTCTTGCAAGGTGTTTTACCTCCTCCCGCTCTGTAATCCATCATTCTACGTGCATAGCCTGTGGCTGATTCATTTAAAATGTCACTGGGTAGCACTGTGGCTTGTGTAACAATGTGGGTGACAAATGAAAAGTTTATCCCCAGAGCCTTTTCTTCTATATTTATAGGCACTTTACATCTAGAAGGTAGGGGTCGACTGTCAGCCCCCCACCATGCTTCCTCCTCCACCTTCCTCCCCAGGTCTTGTGGCTCTTGGAACCGCAGACAATAGAGAGCAGGTGGAAGGAAAGGGCTTGTGTGGTGGTGGTGCCTGTTGCCACCACAGAGGCAGGTATAACTGATTGTCTTCCCTTCAGCCAGCCCAGTCTCTGACCTAGGGACGTACAGGGCTTTACACTGTGGAGAGGATGACTGACTCATTCTGGCAGAGTGATGAGCCACAAGGAGGCTTGGATGTAGAGTCTCCGAAACATAAAGGGAATGACACACATCAGGGGAGTGAGGTTGATGGGGAGCAGGGAGAGATTCTTGCAACAGTCTAATTGCTTCCCTGAATGCTATTTTTGTATCTAGGGCCTGCACACCTAAATAATCCATGGGTTATTTGAACACATTTGCAGAAAGAGCAGTGCTTTTACATGTGCTGTTGAAGGGCCAGGCTCTACCTATGACAGTAAAGTTGCTGGGTCTGATTTAATGCAATTCTTCCTTTGAAGAACATTTCCAAAGTCTTTTCTGCTTGCAGTCTAACTGCTTCTACCTTTTGAATTAATCCAATCCATTTGATAATTTGCTGTTGGTTTTTTGGTCTGCCCTTGTTATCTCTACTGATTATTTTCATCTCTTAATGTGTCTATAAACCTTCATGCAATCCCAAATTGGATCTTAAATATACTTTTTTCTAACTCATCATGCTACTTTTTTCTTTTAGTCACATCCTTCTATTACTTTCTTCCTTCCATCTCTCTCTTCCTTTTACCTTTCCTCTCTTTTTCTGCTGCTGCTAACTTTACCTTCTTTCATTTCTCTCTTGCTTGCTTTTCTGGTGCACAGAAAACTTCACGTGCTTCTCCTGCTGCTGCTTACTTGTCTTGATCTGTTTCTTCTCAAATTTTTCTGACCTGCCAGTTGCTGTCCTCTCTTTTAGAGTTAAGCAACCCCCTGCAACTTTTCCCTGCTCTCTTGCACTTCAGGAATGCCTGCTCTCTCTCAAAATGTCATAAACTAATATTTAGCTTGGTGTCTTCCTCTCTTCATTTTGCAGTCTCTCCCCTACTCTGCTTCATCTGAACTCTCCCACATGTCTTTATTTTCAAGCAGTAGCTGCTGAAAACTTTCATGGTTGTTTCCATTTCATATGTAATTGACTAGGAGAATGCATTATTTTCTGCTTCCCATGCAATTATATACAGGATCAGTAGATAGAGGAGAAGTACCTTAGAATTAGCACCTGTACAGATTCCTAACAGAAATGTCATGATCTCTGCATTGGCTTTCTAATTCACATGTAATCATTCATTTATAGACCCCTGAATAGAATGAAGCAGCCTTCCTTTCTTTTACACTTGTTTATCTTACCAGCAGCTAAGACTACCTAAAGTAAGATTGCATCAACTTTAATATTTATATATAGAATCACAGTATCACAGTATCACTAAGGTTGGAAGAGACCTCGAAGATCATCGAGTCCAACCTGTCACCCAACACCTCATGACTACTAAACTATAGCACCAAGTGCCGTGTCCAATCCCCTCTTGAACACCTCCAGGGACGGTGACTCCACCACCTCCCTGGGCAGCAAATTCCAATGCCTAACAACTCTCCCTGTGAAGAACTTTCTCCTCACCTCGAGTCTAAACTTCCTCTGCTGCAGCAGGGTGGGATGAAACTGGAAAGCAAGAGCAATGTTTTTCTCAGTCTGCTAGAGGCAGACATCCTACACAAGGCAGAATGCCCAATCTGTTTGCCCAGAGCTTTGTTTTACTAAGGATTTAGGCAGAGTATTTTGGGTCTTTTTATTTTTTTCCCCCAAACTTTTACAGCTAGGACTGACTTTCTAAAATATGGCACTGTACCAATATAAAATGATGTAAATATTGTTTCCCTGCACGCACAGGGCAGTGTGAAATGGGTTTTTGCAAGTTGTGGATGAATAAAGGAATTACTGGCATGACTATTAGTTTGAGCATTGTATTTCATCCCTTATTTATGACAACAAATAAATTAAAACTTAATTATGAATTATATGCAGAAATGTAAAATGCTTTATTAAAAGTTATGTACTGAAACATGAGCTTCTCACTGGATTTGTTTTGTAATATTGTGTACTATAGATTTCCATACATGATTTTTCTGTTTTCCAATATCTGTGCCCAGTTCTGGGCCCCTCAGTTTAAGAAGGACATTGAGACACTTGAATCTGTCCAGAGAAGGGCAATGAGGCTGGGGAGAGGTCTTGAGCACAAGCCCTATGAGGAGAGGCTGAGGGAGCTGGGGTTGTTTAGCCTGGAGAAGAGGAGGATTAGGGGAGACCTTCTTGCTCTACAACTACCTGAAGGGAGGTTGTAGCCAGGTGGGGGTTGGTCTCTCCTCCCAGGCAACCAGCACCACAACAAGAGGACACAGTCTCAAGCTGCACCAAGGGAAGTTTAGGCTTGAAGTGAGGAGAAAGTTCTTCACCAAGAGAGTCATTCATCATTGGATTGTACTGCCCAGGGAGGTGGTAGAGTCACTGTCCTTGGAGGTGTTCAACAGGGGATTTGATGTGGCACTTGGTGCCATGGTTTAGTTAGTCCTGCGGTGTTGGGTGACAGGTTGGACGTGATGGTCTTTGAGGTCAGTATTCAGTATTCAGTATCACTAAGGTTGGAAGAGACCTCAAAGATCATCGAGTCCAACCTGTCACCACAGACCTCATGACTAGAGTAGGGAGGACACTAGTGCCCACTGCAGGCTTGAACTCACGACCTTCCCCATTAAAGGTCTTATGTGCTACCAACTGAGCCACATATACTCCAACTGAGCCACATATACTCCAATGATATAGAAATTAATCTGCTTGAGAGCTCAACATGTTACACTGATCATGAGCTGCCTGAATTCAAATACACTTTCACATTATTTGCGACATATTCAGTATCACTAAGGTTGGAAGAGACCTCAAAGATCATCGAGTCCAACCTGTCACCACAGACCTCATGACTAGAGTAGGGAGGACACTAGTGCCCACTGCAGGCTTGAACTCACGACCTTCCCCATTAAAGGTCTTATGTGCTACCAGCCTTATTGATTCTATGATTCAATGATTTTATGATTTGTGGAAATGTATACAAATATTTTTTAAATTTCATTATATGGGTGTATGCATGTATATTTACATATAAGTATTGTTACAATTTTGGGTTGAATTTCTCTCATGGAGAAGACAGAAAATTCTTCCTGTGCTTCTTATCTACCTTCTTGTAGGTTAGCAGAATGTTGTCTTTTGTGCATTCCCTCTGTTCTCTCCTATCACTATAAAATAGAATAGAAGAGTAGAATAGAACAGAATTAACCAGGTTGGAAAAGACCTTTGAGATCATTCAGTCCAACCCACCATCCAACACCATCTAATCAACTAAACTGTGGCACCAAGTGCCTCATCCAGTCTCTTCCTAAACACCTCCAGGGATGGTGACTCCACCACCTCCCTGGGCAGCCCATTCCAATGGCCAATCACTCTTTCTGGGAAGAACTTCTTCCTAGCATTCAGCCTAAACTTCCCCTGGTGCAGCTTGAGACTGTGTCCTCTTCTTCTGGTGCTGGTTGCCTGGGAAAAGAGACCAACCCCCACCTGGCTACAACCTCTATTCAGGTAGTTGTAGACAGTAAGAATCACAGAAGGTCTTCCCTGAACCTCCTCTTCTCCAGGCTAAGCAACCCCAACTCCCTCAGCTTCTCCTCATAGGGCTTGTACTCCAGACACCTCCCCAGCTTTGTTGCCCTTCTCTGGACACGTTCCAGCAACACAACATCTTTCCTAAACTGAGGAGCCCAGAACCAGACACAGGACTCAAGGTGTCACCCAACCAGTGCAGTGTACAGGGACAGAATGACCTCCCTGCTCCTGCTGGCCACACTATTCCTGATGAAGGCCCCGATGCCACTGGCCTTCTTGGCCACCTGGGCACACTGCTGGCTCCTGTTCAGCTGTATTTCCTAGAATAAATATCTATTGTGTTTCTGTCACCTCTTCCTAATATTTTAAAATTATAGGTAAAAATTATTGTTATTTTCAATGATTCTGGATTTTGGTTTTTTTTGGGGGGAGGGGGGGTATTGTTGTTTTTTGTTT
The DNA here is from genome assembly GCF_014839835.1 of Dryobates pubescens. Taxonomy (NCBI): domain Eukaryota; kingdom Metazoa; phylum Chordata; class Aves; order Piciformes; family Picidae; genus Dryobates; species Dryobates pubescens. The sequence goes on along the minus strand of NC_071618.1, from coordinate 38,099,706 downwards.
GGTTGATTGGTTTGTTTTGGGTTGATTTTTTTTTTCAGATGACATTCATAACCATAGGGCTCAATCTAATTCCTGCCCCATATTTTTTGAATCTCTGCACTCCTGTAACCCTAACTTGGTTTAAGGTTCACCATCCTTAGGATAATCCGACAACTCTCATTAATAGCTTCTCTGCCAAAGCTCATTTGGTTGACAGCATCCTCACCCTCATTACTTGGGTATTAGTCAAATTGTCACAACATCAAAGCACTTTGGAAAAAAAAAGGAAAAGTGAATTAAATACAGGTTTCACAGGAGTCTTGGGGGGGGGAAGTGCTTTACAGGGTAAAAGCTATTCAATTTATAAAGCAGTTTAAAAGTGTGATTTTATTAACAAAATGAAGAATAGAAATAAAGAGGTACCTATTATTGTTCTTTTAAAAAAAGCTTAATTACCCATTGGAAGAATGCAGCTACACATAGGGCAACTTTTCTGTCAACTCTTGTTTGAATCAAAAATTGCATGTCACCTCTGAATGTTCATCTCTCTTATTTTATTAACTGAAAAGACAGCAAGTCTCCTGAGTGTCTCTAAGTATCACAAGTTAGGTAAACTAAATCACAAACTATGAATATTCACTTAAAGCATAAGACGTTCTTCAAGTGTTCTACTCAAGACCAATTTCATTCTCTTAACCTGCATCATCCACTAGGTGTAAAGTAGAAAGAAATCTATGGTCTGGCCTTTAGAGATATTTGTCATGTTGATGAACGCCTCTATAAATTTTCTGACTTAATTTCAGGGGTCTGTTCTAGTGTTTAGTACTTCACCAATGACTAATTTTTGTGGTCTGGCCTAAAGTTATTTAAAACATCTTAAAACCCTACTGTTTACCTTTTCAGTATAATCTATAACACATTTGTCTTACTGCCTCACAATGCTTTTTTTTTTAACCAAGATCATAATTCAAGTTCTTGTTGGCTAAATAGATAGCAATCTGAAGAAGGCTTTGCAGTGGTTTTCTAAATTTTAACAAGTCCAAGTGCTGGGTGCTGCACTTTGGCCACAGCAACCCCATGCAGAGCTACAGGCTGGGGTCAGAGTGGCTGGAGAGCTCCCAAACAGAGAGGGACCTGGGGGTGCTGATTGAGAGCTGCCTAAACATGAGCCAGCAGTGTGCCCAGGTGGCCAAGAAGGCCAATGGCATCCTGGCTTGCATTAGGAATAGTGTGGCCAGCAGGAGCAGGGAAGTCATTGTGCCCCTGTACTCTGCACTGGTTAGGCCACACCTTGATTCCTGTGTCCAGTTCTGGGCCCCTCAATTTAAGAAGAACATTGAGACACTTGAATGTTTCCAGAGAAGGGCAACAAGGCTGGGGAGAGGCCTTGAGCACAAGCCCTATGAGGAGAGGCTGAGGGAGCTGGGGTTGCTTAGCCTGGAGAAGAGGAGGCTCAGGGGGGACCGCATTGTTGTCTACAACTACCTGAAAGGTGGTTGTAGCCAGGAAGGGGTTGGCAGACTAAGTGAACTTGGATGCAGCAGAAATACATAATGTGACTCAGGAACTTGGAGGGTCTATTGTGACATATACCTAGCTGTAGATAATACTGTCTGAGGACAGCACAGAAGATGTAGAGCCTGTGGATGTGATGATGGGCTAAACACAAGCAGTTTAACAGAATACCAAAGCCATAGCAGGTTGAGGGAAGGAAGATGAGAAGACACATGTGAACCAAGTAACCAACAAAAGCTGAGGCTGCTGCCCTTTGGCAGAATGCTTGTGGAGGGAAAAATGATAGGAAGGACTTGTTGAAAGACAAGAGCAAATTAAGAAAAACTGTAAAGGAAACATTCTGTCTTGTCTCTGCTGTTTTTCTTGTTTCTACTGAGAAGGATGAAACCTAAACCACCTACATGTAAAACATTAAACCTCCTCTACACATAACTTTCTAGCATATTAGATATAATAAGAATATGCTTAATCTACACTCCTGGCTCACTGGAGAGATCCCAGATGACTGGAAGCTGGCCAGCGTGGTACCCATCCACAAGAAGGGCCGGGTGGATGAGCCAGGGAATTCCAGGCCTGTAAGCCTGGCCTCAGTGCTGGGCAAGACTATGGAACAGGTCATCTTGAGGGCAATCACAAAGCATTTACAGGATGGCCAAGCAATCAGGCCCAGCCAGCATGGGTTTAGGAAGGGCAGGTCCTGCCTGACCAAGCTGATCTCCTTCTATGATCAGGTGACCCGCCTGGTGGATGTGGGGAGGCCTGTGGATGTAGTCTACCTGGACTTCAGTAAGACCTTTGATACCGTCCCCCACAGCAAACTCCTGGCCAAGCTGTCAGTCCATGGCTTGGATGGGAGCACACTGCGATGGGTTAGGAACTGGCTGGAGGGCTGTGCCCAGAGAGAGGTGGTGAATGATGTCACATCCAGCTGGCAGCCAGTCACTAGTAGTGTCCCCCAGGGATCAGTGCTGGGCACCATCCTGTTAAATATCTTTATTGATCTGGGTGAGGGGATGATAGTATCAGAAAATTTGCAGATGACACCAAGCTGGGGGCAGGTATTGATCTGTTAGAGGATGGAAGGGCTCTTCAGAGGGACCTTGACAGGCTGGACAGATGGGCAGAGTCCAAGGGCATGAGATTTAACACATCAAAGAGCAAGCTTCTATACACTGGCAACAACGACCCCATGCAGTGCTAGAGGATGGGGTCAGAGTGGCTGGAGAGCGACCAGGCAGAAAGGGACCTAGGGGTACTGGTTGATAGTAGGCTGAACATGAGCCAGAAGTGTGCCCAGGTGGCCAAGAGGGTCAATGGCATCCTGGCCTGCATCAGGAATAGTGTGGCCAGCAGGAGCATGGAAGCCTTTCTGTCCCTGTTCTCAGCACTGGTTAGGACACACCTTGAAAACTGTGTCCAGTTCTGGGCTCCTCAGTATAAGAAAGATGTAGAATTGCTCAAACATGTCCACATAAGGGCAACAAAGCTGGGGAGGGGTTTGAAGCACAAGCTGAATGAGAAGAGGCTGAGGGTACTGGGGTTGTTTAGCCTGGAGAAGAGGAGGCTCAGGGCAGACCTTCTTGCTGTCTACAACTACCTGGAGGGAGGTTGTAGCCAGGTGGGGGTTGGTCTCTTCTCCCAGGCAATCTGTGACAAGAGGACACAGTCTCAAGCTGTGCCAGGGGAGGTTTAGGCTGGATGTTGGGAGTAAATTCTTCACAGAAAGAGTGATTGGCCATTGGAATGTGCTGCCCAGGGAGGTGGTGGAGTCGCTATCACTGGAAGTGTTTAAAAAGAGACTGGATGAGGTGCTTAATACCATGGTTTAGTTGATTCGATGGTGTTGGATGGTAGGTTGGACTCAATGATCTCAAAGGTCTTTTCTAACCTGGCTAATTCTGTATTCTATGCCAGAAACATTTGGCTTTCCCCATTTTCATTCACAAATATGTTTAGAGGTAGTCATGCCCACTTTTACATGATACCTTAGTCTATAGATCATTTTCTTGGCATCTGATTTTAGTGACATCCTAGGGGACAGTGCACTGAATTTGTGACATTCACCTGTGAGCATCCACTGTGAGCTGAGGGCTCAAAAAACCCTCAGGCTAAGAAGGACCCAGGGTTTGGGCTAGTTCTATGTTTTGTTTTGTTTTGTTTTTGTTTTGTTTTTAAGAAGTGGTCTAAGTATGGGGAAATTGTACAAATGAAATTGATTGCTGTTTTACTCAAGACTAAATAGAAAAACAAGATATTTCCACTGGAGTATTCCTCCTATTTAAATTTTCATACTGATTTCTCTAAGGCTGGCATTGTGTTACTATGTATTGTTAGCTGCATCCTGATAAAGAGATGGCTGTAGTTCAGTAATGCATTAAGGCATTCCTGGATATTGTATGTTTTTTGAATGATCCACATAGCATGCCAAGAAAATGTTTTGAAATCCATTTTCTTGACAGGTGCTAGGCAAAAGAATAACCTCTGTGATGCAATCAGAGTTGCTTCTTGATTAGATCTGCTGTATGAAACTAAAACCTGATTTTGATGTTTTTATTCAGATTATTAGTGCTTGGTGTAGCACTTAATGATGCTTCTGATTAAATGACAAAGGTATTCATGCATAGTTTTAATTAAAAGTAAATTTGATATTTATCAGATAGCTTTTATGAAACAACAAGGAAGGAAAAATGATAAGTTTTTAATTATATTTATCCCTAAAAATGTTGCATTCAGATGTGAAGACTCACTGTGGCTAAATAAGTCAAATGCTACAGACCCCATTTTTAGGAGAGGCCTCTACCATTTCAGGACTGCCCAGGGAGGTGGTGGAGTCACCATCCCTGGAGGTGTTCAAGAGGGGATTGGATGTGGCACTTGGTGCCATGGTTTAGTCATGAGGTCTGTGGTGACAGGTTGGACTTGATGATCTTTGAGGTCTCTTCTAACCTTGGTGATTCTGTGTGAAATTGTGGCAGGTGGAAATGGAATTAAAAAACCCCAACAAAAACAGGTAGTCCTGAGCCCTGACATTACAGTGTGTCATGGTAGAGCCAAATGGCCCCAGCAGAAAACCAGACAGACACTAAGGTGTCTCGACATGGTCCCCCTCTCCCTCATCTTTCCTGCAGAAAGCTAGGGCAATGCAGGAAAAGGAACAAAGGGGTCAGGACCATCCATGTCTGGTAAACAACCCTGTATTTATGGTAAGGGCATGTGTTCTGGCCACAGCCTGGCAGAAACCCTTCTCATTGGGTAACTATGTGCTGGTTTCAGTGACCTACTGGTCCAATCAATCTTGGGCAAGATTTATATACAGGCTGATTTCTAGTTGCCTGTGCCTTGCAGTTGCCTTGCTCAAGCCTTGCTTAGCCTTGCTCAAGCCTTGCTTAGCCTTGCTCAAGCCTTGCCTGCTTGAACCCACTTGGACCTTGTCTGGCTTGAAACTGCCTCAAGTTGCATAGCCTGGAGTTCCCGGTTTAGAGCCTGGGATAAAGCCATGAGCATACACACCTGAAGCTACAGTAGAAACCACGACCTTAGGATTCAGAGCCTAGACTGCTTCCCCTTGCAACCAGGATTTTGCCATGCCTCATTTTCCCCTGGACAAAGCGATCACCCATTGTGATAGCATTGTTAGCAGCACGCTGTCCGCGGAAGCCAGACCAGCCATCAATGACCACGTGGCATTTCTGCCAGCAACCTGCTGTGCCTGGCACATGAGCGCACCCCAAAGCCTCTAATACACAGCAGCAGCACTCCCTACCAGGGTACAACTGGCTGTGAGTAATTAATTCATTGCCTCTTTGATGTAACAATTCTTGTTGAGTCTCCCCCCCACTGTGGTTGAGAGCCATTTCACTCCTGGGGTATTCTCTTTCTGTTATACTCTTCCTGGTTTGCATAAAACAGTTAAATTGCTATAGTTGCCCAAATCCTGTGCATTCCCATTGCAAATACATTCTAACCATACATAGAACTTTTTGATACATTTTGTCAATTTTCATATTAATAAAGATTATTAATATTTTGATTTATATTGCCAACATCAGTTTAGGAAAGATGTTGAGTTGCTGGAACATGTCCAGAGAAGGGCAACAAAGCTGGGGAGGGGTGTGGAGCAGAAGCCCTCTGAGGAGAGACTGAGGGAGATGGCATTGCTTAGCCTGGAGAAAAGGAGGCTCAGGGGAGAACTCCTTGCTGTCTACAGCTACTTGAAAGGAGGTTGTAGCCAGGTGGGGTCTAGTCTCTTCTCCCAAGCTGCACCAGGGAAGGTTTAGGCTGGATGTTAGGAAGAAATTCTTCCCAGAAAGAGTGATTGGCCATTGGAATGGGCTGCCCAGGGAGGTGGTGGAGTCACCATCACTGGAAGTGTTTAGGAAGAGACTGGATGAGGCACTTGGTGCCATGGTTTTATTTGATTAGATAGTGTTGGATGATAGGTTGGACTCGATGATCTCAAAGACCTTTTCCAACCTGGTTAATTCTATTCTATTCTATTCTATTCTATTCTATTCTATTCTATTCTATTCTATTCTATTCTATTCTATTCTATTCTATTCTATATCATTTATAAATAAAGGAAAAATTATATATCCTTTCGACACAGTGTTCACTTTTGCTCTCAGATTTTCCCTTTACACAGTTAGTTTAATTTTACCCCTGAAAGTTTTTACCTCTGGAAGATATTTTTATACATTTTCTACAAGTGCAGCTTCAGGCAATAGCAGCAGGGGGGCAAATCCTTTATTGTTTGCTGTCAGAGTTGATACACCAAGTTATTCACATTACTTTCTGAAGTGCTAGACAATGGCTTCATGTTTGGAGCAGTGCAAAGCACTAACAGTCACCCAGAAAAACCAGTAGCACCAGATTGGGTATTTCATACAAAAGTGTGGTGGGTTAAAGGCAGATTCTCCCTTGCTTCCACCAGGGGAAAAAAAATGAGACTCACACAAACAGATTGCAGAAGTAATGGAAAGTTTAAATGGAATGGCAGTGAGTGTTTTACAGCGAGCAACAAGCACAGTGACAAAGGAGATCCCAAAGCATACCCAGAAGCTTCCCAGCACTCCCTTCTCCCTACCTGAGGGTACACCCAAAACCCCCAGGGCTCTTTCTTCCCCCCTCCACTGTTAGGCTAATCTCAGCTGGCGAGATCTGAGATTGCCCTTTTCCTCTTGGCATTAAGCCTAGCCAGGACTAAAAGGCCTTGAGATAACTCCCCCTCCATTACCAGACAGAAAGCATCTCCCACGAGGGCAATGAGGGAAGAAATAAGAAGTGCAGGACTTTGCAGGAGGTTTTATAGTGAGCAGGACATTATGGGAATGAAATATGTAACTTCCTGTGTCCACCCACTGGGCTGGACACCCGGGGCACCAAAGCTGTATCTTGTGTGGTAGCAGCAGAAGGCACCCAGCCTAAACTACCACAGAAAGAAAAGAAAAAAAATAAATGGGGGAAAAAAAAATCTCTTTGTTGCTGCTGTTGGAAGTTTTCTAATGAAAAAAGATGAATCAGGAACTTTGTAATAACATGTGCCTGGTCACTTAAGTGTAGCAGCAGATCTGGAACGAAGCTTACTCAGCACAAGCTTTCGACCTTTCAGACCTTATGTATCATTTCTCATCTACTGAGTTTCTCACATTTGTACAAAACAAAAGTGGTCAAAAAGAAAAAAAAAAGAAATCAATACTTTTGTTTTTAAACAATTAGAGTCCAAAGAGAATGCACATATTCACCTGTGAGACTTTTATAAAATAAAATGGCACATTGCTTGACTTTTTTGCCCACAAAGTATTTGTCTTCAGAGCTATCAATTTTAGAGATTGATGCACCATTGTCCTCTTTTTTTTAATGTTTATTTTTTTAAACAGTTCAGCTCAAAGCAGTAAACAAGAGAGGCTGAAAGAGCTAGCATTAAATAATGGGCCTGTAAAGGGAATATCTGCCAGATTCTTCCACTGAGTGCTGGGAGGATGCTAAAAACTGAAACTGCTGCTGTATTCCATGAGGAGAAGCAAGAATTTTCAAATCATCTGACAAGAATAGAATAGAATAGAATAGAATAGAATAGAATAGAATAGAATAGAATAGACCAGACTGGAAAAGACCTTTAAGATCATAGTAGTATCATAGTATCATAGTATCAGTCAGGGTTGGACGGGACCACAAGGATCATCTAGTTCCAACCCCCCTGCCATGCGCAGGGGCACCCCAAACTAGATCAGGCTGGCCAGAGCCTCATCCAGCCTGGTGTTAAACACCTCCAGGGATGGCCTTCAGATCATTGAGTCCAACCTATCATCCAACACCAACTAATCAACTAAACCATGGCACCAAGCACCCCATCCAGTCTCTTCTTAAACACCTTCAATAATGGTGACTCCACCACCTTCCCAGGCAGCCCATTCCAATGGCAAATCACTCTTTCTGTGAAGAACTTCTTCTTAACATTCAGCCTAAACATCCCCTGGTGCAGCTTGAGACTGTGTCCTCTTGTTCTGGTGCTGGTTGCCTGGGAGAAGAAACCAGCCCCCACCTGGCTACAACCTCCTTTCAGGGAGTTGTAGACAGCAATAAGGTCTCCTCTGAGCCTCCTCTTCTCCAGGCTAAGCAACCCCAGCTCCCTCAGCCTCTCCACATTGGGCCTGTGCTCCAAACCCCTCCCCAGCTTTGTTGCCCTTCTCTGGACACCTTCCAGCAACTCAACAACTTTCCTAAACGGAGGGCCCCAGAAGCAGACACAGCACTCAAAGTGACTCAAGGTGTGGCCTAACCAGTGCTGAGTAGAGGGGCACAATGTCCTCCCTGCTCCTGCTGGCTACACCATTTCTGATGAAGGTCAGGATGCCATTGGCTTTCCTGGCCACCTGGGCACACTGCTGGCTCATGTTCAGCCTACTCTCAATCAGTATCCCCAGGTCCCTTTCTGCCTGGCCGCTCTCCAGCCACTCTGACCCCATCCTGTAGCACTGCATGGGGTTGCTGTGGCCAGTGTGTAGAACCCAGCACTTAGATGTGTAAAATGCAGAGGCCTCAAAACAACATTTCTGAAAATATTACAGCAAAGCCCTGTAACTATAATACATGTTTTAGATTAGAATAGAATAGAATAGAATAGAATAGAATAGAATAGAATAGAATAGAATAGAATAGAATAGAATAAACCAGGTTGGAAGAGACCTTCAAGATCATCGTGTCCAACCTATCATCCAACACCACCTAATCAACTAAACCATGCAACCAAGCATCCTGTCAAGCCTTGTCCTGAACACCCCCAGCGACGGCGACCCCACCACCTCCCTGGGCAGCCCATTCCAATGGGCAATCACTCTCTCTGTGTAAAACTTCCTCCTAACCTCCAGCCTAAACCTCCCCTGGCGCAGCTTGAGACTGCGTCCTGTTGTTCTGGTACTGGTTGCCTGGGAGAAGAGACTAACCTCTGCCTGACTTACAACCCCCCTTCAGGTAGTTGTAGACAGCAATAAGGTCACCCCTGAGTCTGCTCTTCTCCAGGCTAAGCAACCCCAGCTCCCTCAGTCTCTCCCCATAGGGCTTGTGTTCCAAGCCCCTCACCAACTTTAATTTTTCATTAAGAGCTGAAAAAACCCAACCTGGTTTAGTAACAGGGCACACCGAGACGTGCTGCATGCCGAGAAATGTGACTTTCCTAAATCCTGCCCTCGGGTTGAAGCTGGCATGAAAAACTGGAAAATTTACTGTTTTATCTAGGGAACTGCAGCAGTTCAGTGGAATATAATAGTTGTCTATAAGAATTTCTAGCACATCAGCCATCAGAGAAAGACAACTTGGTAAAATTCCAGCAAGCTTGATTATTCAGTGTCTGAACTATGAGAGGACAACAGCAAGGCACACACAGATGTTCTTTAAGTGACTTATGTTGACATGGTTTGCTTTTTTACTTTGAGTGTTGGTTCAAGGAGATAACTTCAAGGTCTCAGCTGTAGGAGTTTTAGGGGGTGGGTTATCAGAAGAGTTCATGTCTCACAGTTTCAGACTATTAGCCTGAGGTTGAAAGATTCTCCTTGGTCAAACCAGCAATAAATGTGTGCGCATTTGCAACAGTGGGAGAAAAAAGGAACTATATGAGATGAAAAGTTTGGGTTGGGTTTTCTTTCCTTTTCTTTTTTTTTTTTTTTTTTTTTTTTTTTTTTATTCTATTTAATAGAAATCGGTGTGGGCACTGTAATACTATCTGGGTAAAGTACTTGGGATGAGATGAAGCTCTGATCCTCTTAAAATTTCTTTGCATTTTAACTCATGCAATTATTGGGATCTTGGCTTACTTATAAGCTGTAGAAGTCTGCTTTTAAAAAGCAATCTGTAGGATTTGGTCCTTCCTCTGCTATTAGGAGAGCCAAAATAATTACTATTTAGTATTTTTCAGTCAAATTTTGGCTATGATGATGCATAAGAATGCTGGGTTTGATTTGATTTTATTTTTAACTTTTAAGTAGTAGCACAAAGGAAGATAAGAAGGAAATGCAACTGTTCTGCATTTGCATGGAATAGCAGAATCTTTAGCCCATAGATACTAAACTGGTTTTATTTCTTTAGGCTTTTAGACAGCTGTAGCCTTGCTTAAAAAGAAATAAATAAATAATATTTTCTGCTCATAATTTGCTGTGGGAGGAAGTGCTGGAATGTTCCAAGCTGAAACCTTGTTTGGCAGTGACATCAGAAGTGATATTTTGACAATGTTTTACAGTCATTCTAGACTTTCATCAAATTATCCTTTCTCTTCCAGCTAATTTGATATTGAATATTATTAAAATATATTTTCAGCTTAAACATTTGTCCTGACAGAAATAGGCTTTATATAACATATAAAAATGCAAGAGACATCTAGTATGAAAACACTCCAAATTACTTCAATTTTAATTGCTTAGAAAATTCCAAGTTAATTATTTAGTTTCTAGGAAAAAATTCACACCACAGGAAAATAATCTTCTCTTTACAGCATTCTTACTCATCAAAAGTCCTGCTGAATTTGGTTATACTTATGTTCAGGAAAAGTAACAGTGTATGTTAGGAAGAAGTTCTTCATAGAGAGAGTGATTGGCCATTGGAATGGGCTGCCCAGGGAGGTGGTGGAGTCACCATCACTGGAGGTGTTTAGGAAGAGACTGGATGGGGTGCCAGGTGCCATGGTTTAGTTGATTAGATAGTGTTGGATGATAGGTTGGACTCAATGATCTCAAAGATCTCTTCCAACCTGGTCTATTCTATTCTATTCTATTCTATTCTATTCTATTCTATTCATTGCTGTGACTTCAGTAAAACTCAGGCAAACTGGCATGAACTGAATCAATCAGTGTTATTCTGGAAAATACTTAGCCAGGACATTTCAAACCTACTGAAGACAATGATGCTTAACTGTATGGTTATCTTCTTTCCTACTAGAGACCTGTGTCGTATCCTCATTTATTCTTTGATTACAGCTTTATCATGCCCTCAGGAAAAAATAGTGGTTAAAGATAAGATTTCCTCTTAATGTAATTTTAGCTCTCACTCAATATATGTCATTTCATTGTCTGTAATTTTAGAGGGTGAGGATGAATCAGGTTGAAGAAATGGGATTACAGAAGACAAGAGTACCAGGTCAGAGAGGAATTATTTGAAGTTATCATACTTAAAGGTGCCATGACAATGGTAATGAGAAAGATTTGTTTAGATAAAAATTCTGGTGTCTTCTGTAAATGGTGTATGATGAGTTACAACCATCCTGAAAGCAGGCAGGGGGAGGGCTTGTGAGAGCTTTGCCCTCCCTGGAGGGGATTTTCCCCCTGGAAAACTGAGTTAGTGTGTTCCACTCCCCCTTTGGTCTCTTCTCCCAGGCAGCCAGCACCAGAACAAGAGGACACAGTCTCAGGCTGCCCCAGGGGAGGTTTAAGCTGGAGGTTAGGAAGAAGTTCCACACAGAGAGAATGATTGCCCATTGGAATGAGCTGCCCAGAGAGGTGGTGGAGTCACCATCATTTGAGGTGTTCACGAGGAGACTTGATAGGGTGCTTGGTGCCATGGTTTAGTTGATTAAGCGGGTTGGATTAGTTGATAAATTGGACACGATGATCTTGAAGGTCTCTTCCAACCTGGTCTATTCTATTCTATTCTATTCTATTCTATTCTATTCTATTCTATTCTATTCTATTCTATTCTATTCTATTCTATTCCATTCCATTCCATTCCATTCCATTCCGTTCTATTCTATTCCATTCCATTCTATTCTATTCCATTCCATTCCATTCTAGTCTATTCCTGTCCAGCAGGCCTATAAAAAGGAAGACACTCCAGCCATTTGCTCTCTTTTACTTCTGCCTCATGAGGACGAAAGGACTAAGAGAGAGTTGCTGCTGGCTTCCTGGTTCCACGTGGTCAGGCCTGGTCCTCCTCCTCCCTGCTACATCCACACCTCTTCGAAGGACTTAAAAAGGACTGCTTTTGTATACATATCTTCCCCATCCATCCTTGCTCCTTACCCTTGTGAACCCTTCCTGTTAATGTTATATATATATATATGAAAATATTTACCTCTCTACTTCCAAACTGACTCCAAATTATTTCTCAGTAGATTTGCTCCTTCCCTTTCTTCTTTCTTACTCAACTGGGAAAGAGGAGGGGGAAGTGGGGGAGGGATTCTCACCCTTGCCCCCCATCTTAAATGCCAGTTAAGGATCAAAGTACCACATGGTGATTCTTGGCATCTGGTGTTTTTGTAATAGGCCTGGAGAGGAAATGTGAATATAAGAGGCAAATCCATATTGTCTGTAGGTTGAATTAAAGTCCATACTTTGGTCCAAATTTATAGTTGGGATGTTAGAGTTAATAATGATTCTTCAAGAAGTTTTCAAGAACAATTTGCCAGAAGAATTAATAAACACAAATAAATATCCTTTCATTAACTAAGAGGGATGCACTCATTTTACAAGTGCATAACTGAAGAACTGAGGACAACTCACTGTCCTTTGTTCTGAAGTAGGTGGCATTCTTAATTCCAAATGTTTCTAGCTTTCTTGTTCAGGAAACCACGAAATCTTGGCTAGTTTCAAAAGCAAAACCTTTAGGAACTTGCTTGTATAATGATTAATTGCAGGGTAAACACAGGTCTCTGTGTTGCCTGCAGATACAATGCTTGTTTCTAAATATCTAAAGAATGCCCAAATCCATATAGTTTCAATAAGGTCATCTGTCATGCAGTAATTCAATGTCAAAGTGTCCCATCCTTTATTTGAACGTTTGATTGCCTTTTTCTTCCTAAACTGGAGTTCTTGATTGTAATAATTGATTTTGCTAACACAGGTATTAAGTGAACTAACCCTAATCACTGTTCTATTTAACCATCTTGTTTGAATGTCAGGTGTGCAAGGTAAGTCATCTAGTTAAGTGGAAGTTTGATAACCTAATGTAACATCTTTGACATCAGAGATCAGATAAAATCTTTTATGTGTCATTGGCTCACCAGAGTCTGTCTAGGCAGATAGTGTTGCTTTTACTTTGCCTGGAGAGTTTCAGAGAAATATGAGCATTATTTTCAAACATCACTAAAGGAGAAAGGTGTCATTTCACTGACAGCCCCAGAGAATATTTCCCTGTTACTGCATGCTTGACAGATGCCAGGAACAGATTGATGCGTACAGAAAGGCAAGGTACAAGGAAGCCGTACATTAAAACTCATTAACTTTAGATAGGAAAATTCTATTGGGAGGAACTCCAGAGCATTTTTTGATGTACAGAGAATGCTTAACATTCTAAATATATGTGCTTTTTTAATGTGTTGGGACTGCATTTACATATTTGGCGTAAATCTGAATGAAAATGGAAACAGTGACAAGATAAACACGAGAGAAAATGCAGCAGGAAAATGAATCTTGAAGAATCTGAAAGAAAACACAAGAGATATTTTCATTGTCCTAATTTTTGATCCACCAGAAGCTGTAGGTGTGGTATTTAGAGTGGATCACCTGAATTTCCTGCACTAATTTTCTCAGAAGGAAATACAAACTCTTGTTTATAACTCAACTCTTGCTTATTATACATGAGATCTCTTTCTCAGTCCAGCCAAACTTGTATGCATAGCTTTAACTTTCAGCACTGAGCAACAGAAGATGAAATCTTATTATTTGACTTACCACAGCTGGCTCTGGCCAGCTGGTTCATGCCTGTTCTCTCTCATTCCTTTGACTCCTTCCCACAGACACAGCATATTCCCATATTAAAGATTATGATTTGCTTGAAATATTTATTTATCTCATAGAATCATAGAATCAATAAGGTTGGAAAAGACCTCAGACATCACCAAGTCCAACCTGTCACCCAACACCTCATGACTAACTAAACCATGGCTTCGAGTGTCATGTCCAATCCCTTTTTGGACACCTTCAGGGATGGTGACTCCACCACCTCCCTGGGCAGCACATTCCAATGGCAAATAACTTTTTCTGTGAAGAACTTCCTCCTCACCTCAAGCCTAAACTTCCCCTGGCACAGCTTGAGACTGTGTCCTCTTGTTCTGGTGCTAGTTGCCTGGGAGAGGAGACCAACCCCCACCTGACTACAACCTCCTTCCAGGTAGCTGTAGAGAGCAATAAGGTCTCCCCTGAGCCTCCTCTTTTTTTAAGTATAGGAAGAACCCTTTAAAACAAACAAAGCACTGGATGACTGTCATGGATTGACTTGAACCTGCTGCTGTTATTCATACTGCTGTTACACATCATACCACAGCCATGCTAGCTTCAAAAAATGGAAGTGCTAAGTGAAGCAAAGTATCTTCTCCCAGGCAACCAGTACCAGAACAAGAGGGCACAGTCTCAGGCTGCGTCAGGGGAGGTTTAGGCTGGAGGTTAGGAGGAAGTTTTACACAGAGAGAGTGATTGCCCACTGGAATGGGCTGCCCAAGGAGGTGGTGGGGTCGCCGTCGCTGGGGGTGTTCAGGGCGAGGGTTGACAGGATGCTTGGTTGCATGGTTTAGTTGATTAGGTGATGTTGGATGATAGGTTGGACACGATGATCTCGAAGGTCTCTTCCAACCTGGTTTATTCTATTCTGTTCTATTCTATAATGGAGCTTGATGTTCAGATTGCAGCATTGGAGGCTTTCTGTTCCGGTTGCTCCTTCTGGGTTCTGGCTTCTTGGGTTTGGTCTTTTTTTCTGCAGGGATGGTGGAAAGCCAGATAGGAGTTGGGTAGAGCTGCTGGATTTGGCTTTCTGTTTTATGCTGTGTGGTTTTTTTTTTCTGTATTTCACCTTGCTGCTTCTGCAAATAGGCTAAGCTGAGGTAATCATGCATTATATTCTTAGAGAATTAGACATGCATTGTATTATATATTATTAGATTAATGAAATTATTAGCTAAGGTAATTATGCATTGTGTTTATGATATTTCATGTTATATTACACATTGGCCACAACAGCCCCATGCAGTACTACAGGCCACACCTTGAGTCCTATGGCCAATTCTGTGCCCCTCAGTTTAGGAAAGATGTTGAGTTGCTGGAACGTGTCCAGAGAAGGGCAACAAAGCTGGGGAGGGGTTTGGAGCACAGGCCCTAAGAGGAGAGGCTGAGGGAGCTGGGGTTGCTTAGCCTGGAGAAGAGGAGGCTCAGGGCAGACATTATTGCTGTCTACAACTCCTTGAAGGGAGGTTGTAGCCAGGAGGGGGTTGGTCTCTTCTCCCAGGCAACCAGCACCAGAACAAGAGGACATAGTCTCAAGCTGCACCAGGAGAGGTTTAGGCTGGATGTTAAGAAGAAGTTCTTCACAGAAAGAGCGATTGACCATTGGAATTGGCTGCCCAGGGAGGTGGTGGAGTCACCATCACTGGAGGTGTTTAGGAAGGGACTGGATGGGGCACTTGGTGCCATGGCTTAGTTGATTAGATGGTGTTGGGTGATAGGTTGGACTCGATGATCTCAAAGATCTCTTCCAACCTGGCTTATTCTATTCTATTCTATTCTATTCTATTCTATTCTATTCTATTCTATTCTATTCTATTCTATTCTATTCTATTCTATTCTATTCTATCCTATCCTACCCTATCCTCTCCTATCCTCTCCTATCCTACCCTATCATTTGGGCTAAACCATTGTACAGAAGCATAGTTTATTTAATATGGAATTGAAATGATAATATTACAAGTGCATAACTACAATTACTTAATTACAAAAAATCAGTGTTGTTGACTGTAGAATGGGGCATGCATTTGAGAAGGAGTTTTCAGAGGATGTTGCATTCAGAAACACCATAGATTCATAAGGGAGTAAAGATGTATTATGTATGTGAATTACACAGACATCCTTAATTCTGGCAGTTCTTCATCTGAGCACGTTACTTTTCAAGCTTTATATTCTTTTAAGGTAGATCTCATTAGGAACTTAATTTCTATATTTTCTGTTTTGATGCAAACACATTTGATGGCAATTTTGTAGATGATTTTAAATTTTAAAAAATAATAAACAGTGTATCTGAAAGGAGTGCTTGTAAGAAATGCTGTTTTCAGTGCAGATGGCACAGTGTTAAGTGAACTGAAAGTGGAAAATACAAATCAAAAATGACATGCTCTTAGTGTGTGCGTATCTCCTTATTCTCTAACTTCATGTTTATTTTGAAAAGACTGCTTTTATACAGGTAGAAGTTAATAGTTTTATTGAAGAGGTATCACAGTATCACAGTATAACTAAGGTTGGAAGAGACCCCAAGGATCATCAAGTCCAACCTGTCTCGACAGACCTCACGACTAGACCATGGCACCAAGTGCCACATCCAATCTCCTCTTGAACACCTCCAGGGACGGTGACTCCACCACCTCCCTGGGCAGCACATTCCAATGACGAATGACTCGCTCAGTGAAGAACTTTCTCCTCACTTCGAGTCTAAACCTCCTCTGGCACAGCTTGAGTCTGTGTCCCCTTGTTCTGGTGCTGATTGCCTGGGAGAAGAGACCAACCCCTTCCTGGCCACAACCACCTTTCAGGTAGTTGTAGAGGGCAATGAGGTCTCCCCTGAGCCTCCTCTTCTCCAGGCTAAACAATCCCAGCTCCCTCAGCCTCTCATCATAGGGCTTGTGCTCAAGATCAAGATAGGTTCTAAATGGTTGAAATAGCGATGCGGGGTTCTACACATTGGCCACAACAACCCCATGCAGCGCTACAGGCTGGGGTCAGAGCGGTTGGAGAGCCGGCAGAGAGGGACCTGGGGGTACTGGTTGATAGTAGGCTGAACACGAGCCAGCAGTGTGCCCAGGTGGCTAAGAAGGCCAATGGCGTCCTGGCCTGTGTCAGGAACAGTACGGCCAGCAGGAGCAGGGAAGTCGTTGTGGCCCTGTCTTCATCACTGATTAGGCCACACTTTGAGTCCTGTGTCCAGTTCTGGGCCCCTCAGTTTAGGAAAGATGTTGAGTTGCTGGAGCATATCCAGAGAAGGGCAACAAAGCTGGGGAGGGGTTTGGAGCACAAGCCCTATGAGGAGAAGCTGAGGGAACTGGGGTTGCTTAGCCTGGAGAAGAGGAGGCTCCACCATGCCAGTCTCTTCCCTTCCTTGCTAGACTTCTTTAATCTTCCAGTGGATCTACATCTCTATCACCTGGTAGTGGACTTCATCTATTTAACCAGTCTGTGAGGGCCTTTTTTCCACTGATACACTGTTAAAACACCATCCTTAGCCTCTTTTTCACCTTGTTTTTTTAATGTCTTAGACTAAGAGAAAGTCAATCATATCCTGGGCTGCAGCAAGGGAACTGTAGCCAGCAGGATGGAGGGAGGAGATTCTCTCCTCTACTTCACTCTGGTGAAACCCCGCCTTGAGTACGGTGTCCAGTTCTGGAACCCCTATTACAGGAGGGGATCTGGACATGCTGGAACGTGTCCAGAGAAGGGCCATGAGAATGATCAGAGGTCTGGAGCACCCCTCCTATGAAGACAGACTGAGAGAATTTGGGCTATTCAGTCTGAAGAGGAGAAAGCTCTGAGGAGAACTTATTGTGGCCTTCCAGTATCTTAAGGGGGCCTACAAGAAAGCTGATGAGGGAATTTTTAGGGTGTTGGGTAGTGATAGGACTAGGGGGAATGGAGCAAAACTGGAAGCGGGTAGATTCAGAGTGGATGTTAGGAAGAAGTTCTTCCCCATGAGGGTGGTGAGACACTGGAACAGGTTGCCCAGTGAGGTGGTAGAAGCCCCATTCCTGGAGGTTTTTAAGGCCAGACTGGATGTGGCTCTGAGCAACCTGATCAAGTGTGAGGTGTCCCTGCCCACAGCAGGAATGTGGGAACTAAATGATCCTTGAAGTGCCTTCCAACCCTGACAATTCTATGATTCTAAGAGATATTTTTTTCTCATTATCATACAGAGACACAGCTAGAAAAATAAGGTTTGTTATTTCTGGCATCTCTTATGTTTAGTCCTGAATGAATAGGAGGAGGCAGAGGAAAGAAAGAAAAGGAAGGTGAGGAAGGGGTGAAAACCAGAAGGTTTTATTCAGAAACTCAATTTTGTGAAACTAAGTTTTGTGAAATTGCCTATGGGATTTTTTTTCAAGATATGGAGAACAATTGACTAGTGGTATAAATAGAGAGCTAGATAGCCAACAGAAGACTTTAGGAAATAAAAGGTTTTGATTTTCCTTCGTGCATTATTCATTTATTTACCTATTTATTGTGCATGTGAGCATGAGCTGGAAGTTCACCATGGCTGTACAGATCAAATATAACAGAGAGAGTAATTATTTAAATTTGGATTGTGTAAGTGACTGAGAGCAGGCTTCAGTGACTTTTGAAAACTATTCATCCCTCCATCTTTGAAACTGAAGAAGTAAACAAAAAACAGAGGTGATGAAGCAATTTCTTCTGCTCGGAGGAAAACTCTGTTCAGTTTACACTTCATTATCCATATCTCTTGCCTAGGCATGTAGATACTATTATTTTCTAGGAAATTCTGAGAACTGTGTTAGCTTTGGATGTAGCCATTGCCAGGAAAACTCAGAGATGATAACTAATTTGTACCAGCCCAGTCTTCAATAATATTGCTGGGCAGAGTGGGAAGTAGCTGGGTGGCAAATGAAACGCAGAATGTTCTGATCTTAAGGTCTCTGTACAAAGTCTTTATTTCTTCAAACGTAATTACAGTTGTATTTAATGAAGTAGCAGAACTGTAAAGCTGTCAGAAAATGCTGTGGCATCAACATTTCTCGAAGGAGCATATTAAATAGTAATGGTGTCAAACATCTGAAAGAGTGAGCAGCCCTTGCATACTTAGTTTTCTAGTCATAGGAAATTAAAAAGGAGGTTGGAGTGTTGCCAGTTGACTGCCTATAGAGAGGGTGGGGGGGAAGAGACCCATAATCAGCAACAGTTGTAGTTGCAATATTTGCTGAAACCAACACACATTAAATAATAATGAAAGCAACCATCTAAAAATGCTGGCAGAGTATATGGAACAGCTGAGCTGAGGAATCTGCAAAAAGGATTAAAAAATAAAAAGGAAAAGAAAAGGAAAAAAAAAAAATAGAAGAAAAGAACTGGTGTGTAGCCAACACACTGCCAAAGAAGAAAAGCTCCTTTGGACATTAAACAGTGAAATCAATAGCAGTCAAGTATGTGTAAAACAAACAAAAAAAAATGTGAAATGAAAAGAGTCAATACTTAGGCTCTGTAAATGACAAAAATCTTCTCAGGTAAGGTGATCTCTTTGAAGAAGAGATCCAAGTGGAGTTACAAAGCTTTTTATTTCCTTGCCGTTATTTAAATAGGAAAAGAGGTGGGCAGAGAATACATTTGTTAACATATGGAAGTACATCCTGGTGATGGTTTTGTACAGGAATCTTAACATGAAATTATTTTTTCACTTTATTGAAGTCTTTGAATTTCTGTCTAGCCATGAGGACCTTGTTCTCTTTACACGAAAGGACTTAACGTTATAAATGATGACACTGAGATCTTATGCTTGCTTGTAAGAATTAAAGAGGAAATTCAAGGAACAGGATTATCTGAGGTCTTCTTAAAATATTACCTATCAGTGTTAGCAGTGGAGGTGTTGAATAAGTGCTATGTCTCTGGTTTTTATCCTAAGTGTACTCTAGCAAAGTATTAGACTATCATAGTCACTGGAGGAAAAAAAAAGACAAGAAGAAAAAGATCTCATTTTCAGTGTTATAAAAAGGCCAGATAAATCTATTAAAGTCACTGGGATTTGACTGATAACAACACAACTCAGATCATTACAAGGCCTTATGATGATGTGCAGAATGTACACTTCCATTAAAGAAAATGTATGTGCACTGTTAAAATGTAAATGAGGATTTGAAATAGAGATTGAAGTGCAAAATGTAGATTCTCTTAAGCCCTGTTCTGCTCGTCTATAGTGATGGAAGTGACTAAATTTAGACATTGCTTAGAAAGCAATTGACTGTTCTCCACAAAATTCATCTTCTGTTCTGGACACACCTCCATCCTAGTACATTCTTCATTCTCACAATTCAGACCATTAGCACTCACACCCTCGGATAGATTTGAGAGACCATAAACGAAAAGGGGCCACTCACCTTCAAACATATTTAGCTTCCAAGCTCGGGTCTGGCAAAAACCTAATCCAAAATGTTCTCTGAATGTGTGCTGGACCTTGTTCTTAATCTTGTCTCCCTGGACTTTGAGTAATCCAGTCTTATTTACTTCTCTCTATTTCATGTATTGTCAAGTGAGCCTTAAGATTTGAAGTGTTCTGGTGCTCAGACCTGGGATGTCGAAGTTTCTTTTGCAGTATGGTCTTTGCTATTAATTCTAACACATTCTTTCATCTGAAGGCACCATAAAACACTTAGGTCTCTGCCCTGCCTGTACTCTAGTGATTAGGTGATGTTGGATAATAGGTTAGATGTGATGATCTTGAAGGTCTCTTCCAACCTGGTCTATTCTATTCTATTCTATTCTATTCTACTCTACTCTACTCTACTCTACTCTACTCTACTCTACTCTACTCTATTCTATTTGTATGCATGTGTGTAAACAAACATGATACATAGACCAAAATCCCCCATGATCTGAATTCCGTAGGACTCAAGAGGAAATAATGCAGACAATCTGAATAGGCAGTGGAACCTAGCTTGAGACCCTGCATTATATGCCCCAGATAATTAGCTCTAAGTCACTCAACACCACTAACAGGAAGTCCCAGGATTCCTTGAATGATCTAGCCTCTGTCTTTGCAGCCAGTCAAACCTGACATCACTTAAACCTTTATCTTCTATGAAAAGTTTATAGGGTTATATGATGCATAAGGCAAAGAACAAGGAAAAGATTTCCATGTTCGAATTCTCTGCTAGAAATCAAACTGCCTCTGAAAACCTTAAATTATTCACAAAACCTTCTGAAGGTTATGATAGCCCTCCTGTTTCTTTGTTCTTCTTGGTGGTGGTAAAAGCTGGACCTGTGCCCAGTACAGGGAACATAGTGTAAATAGCGTTGCTGCAGATTGCTATTGGATTGTTCAAAACATCAGATGGCTAGAATATGTTATTATCAACAAGCTGTTTACTGGCCAATCAATTATAAACTCTGATGGAGCACTAGGCATTTCATTGTAGGCTAGCCAAATGGATGGAGAAAACATATGTCAGCCTTTCTGTTGCTTCAAGGGGCAAATTCTGCTCTTCCTCTGCTTCAGTGTGTTGCAAAACCTCTCACAATGGAATGACACCGATGTTAGTATGGAAGTGTAGAATCTGTGGCAGTGCTGTGGGAATCACTGGGACAATGCTGTTCTCAGATATTTCAGCAACTTTATGTCAACATGCATTTGCATAATAAGAGTACAGCTGAGGCATCTGTGCATAGTCTTCCCCTCAAAGAGGATTTGAATGCATGAGTTTCGCAGTCTGTGTGCAATATAGGAACAGTTTGGAATTATTGATTGGCTTTTCCATCTGTGTTAGTTCTTACATGCAGTTTTGAGTCTTTTCTGTTATATTTATTTTCCCCAAGTCTATAAAATGAAGTAAATCCATTATCTAACATTCCTAGCTGGAAAATACTGTCAGAATCAAGTGCTTAGAAAGGAAATTTTCAAGTTTAGATAGGGGAAAAAATATATCTGTTTGCTCACTGAACCTTAATCAGAAATGTGTCACTGGAAGGAGATTTTTTTTCACCCCTGCTACTTGGAATTTTTGTTTTCCTGGAAAGGGTCTGGTTGAAATGGGGAACTAGATTTGGAGTGGTAGAACAAAATCATTATGATACTAGGAAGGGAAAGAAAAGATTACATCCTTTGGAAAAAATCTGTGGCTCTATAGGTGGTAAGCAGTTATATATATCCTATCTAAAAGACTCTTGAAAACTGACTAGAAGGAGCAGGTGTTCTAAATGTGCAGTCATACAACTACCTGAAGGGAGGTTGTAGCCAGTGGGGGTGTGTCTCTTCTCCCAGGCAACCAGCAGCAGAACAAGAGGACACAGTCTCAAGCTGCACCAAGGGAGGTTTAGGCTGGATGTCAGGAAGAAATTCTTCCCAGAAAGACTGATTTCCCATTGGAATGGGCTGCCCAGGGAGGTGGTGGAATCACCATCCCTGGAGATGGTCAAAAAGGAATTGGATGTGGCACATGAAGCCATGATTTAGTTAGTCATGAGGTGTTGTGTGATAGGTTGGACTTGATAATCTCTCAGGTCTTTTCCAACCTTATTGATTCTATGACTCATAAAAAATGGGAAGAGATGTGATGGATAGCAACATGTGCACTGCTGACAATCCCAGAGGCACAGAGGTGTTTAGGGGTGGGAGGAGGGCAGCTGATGGAAGCTAAGGAACTACTATTAGCATTCCTACCCTATCAGGCACTTCAGAAATATGCACAAAGCAGCCCTATTGCTTTATGTAATTATCTCTGATAGCTGGTGTCCAATCCTTTGTATTCTGTAAGACTTTTCAAACAGAAACAGACTTCTTCTCAAGCTTCAAAAGTTTACATGATAATGGGTAACTACTACAGACCGTGCAAGATCACAGAATCAATAAGGTTGGAAAAGTCCAACCTATCATCCAACATCTCATGACTAACTAAGCCATGGCTTCAAGTGCCACGTCCGATCCCCTCTTTAACACCTCCAGGGATGGTGACTCCACCACCTCCATGGGCAGCCCATTCCAAAGGCAAGTCACTCTTTCTGTGAAGAACTATCTCCTCACCTTGAGCCTAAACTTCCCCTGGTGCAGCTAGAGACTGTGTCCTCTTGTTCTGGTGCTGGTTGCCTGGGAGAAGAGACCAGCCCCCACATGTCTACAACCTCCCTTCAGGTAGTTGCAGAGAGCAATATGGTCTCCCCTGAGCCTCCTCTTCTCCATGCTAAACAACCCCAACTCCCTCAGCCTCTCCTCATAGGGCTTGTGCTCAAGACCTCTCACCAGATCTTCAGAGTGGGATACATACCCTGCATTTCCTTTTACCCCTATATTTATTATGCCTCAGACAAAATTTGAGGCACTGTGCCAAATAGATGCCAACAGGACCACAAGCAGATATGTCACATTAAGCAGCAGCTTCTATAATCTAGTCAAAGTGCAGGACAGATCCAGGAGCTAAACTTCAGCTGATAGCACTCTACAGCTCTGATTCCCCTTCTTCAACAGTTAGATGTTAATTAATGCTGCGGAAAGGATTTCAAATTGAAATCAATGGGAGTTTCATTATTCACTTCAATAGGAATGGTTTGAAATGAAGCAATGAATATCTAAGAAAACAAAAAGCATGCTAATGTGTGCTTTGTTTAAGAATTTTCATTCTCATTAGGTCTGTTTAACAAGCAGTTGAAGTCAATGCACTTGGAGGGTGTGTGACAGCATGTGTGTATGACGAGAATGAAAGACTATACAGCTTTCCACTAATGCTGGAAGGAGACAAAACTAGAAGCAAATAATTTATTCTGCATGAAAAAGGTGTTGTTACCACTGCCTTCTAAAATACATAAATAAAATAAAAAGCATTAATTTTGGTTTAGTGTTCTATCAGCTTTGCTTTTTTGGAACCATTAAATACAAATTGAATGAATAATTTAATATTTTACACAGTGTGTGCATCTTGCACCACTGAGTTTTTGGAACAGTTTCACATAGAGAAAATGCAGTGGGTGCTTGCCTTGATGTTCTGTAATGCTACTTTGTCCTTACTTCAATTGCATTTCAAAGCAAATACTCTTCCAAGCTGAGAGGTGAATTTCATTCGAGTGAGCTAGTGTTTTGTGGGGATTTTTTTGCTTCTCTGTTTTAGGAATTCAAGATGTGGAGAATGGAATGGATATTTCTAGACCTTAAGCTAAATGAATTCCAGTTTCTTTGGTGTGTAGATCCTGGTTTACTTCATTCTGGAAACAGTGTAAAACAGTGAAGGTGTGTTTTCAGAAGTTGGGGGGGAGAGTTGTTTGTTTTGGCAACAGCCACCTCAGAGCATGTCTCACACTCCTCCACCTCACATTTGCTCTATGTCCACCTTAACCATCTCATAGAATATACATTGAATAAACCAGATTGGAAGACACCTTCAAGATCATCGCATCCAACCCATCAACCAATCCAACAACACCTCATTTTCCCTTCTTTTTGTCCTTGATAAATTGTTCTAGTCACCATCGCTAAAGGTGTTTAAGAATGTAATGGAATGGAATGGAATGGAATGGAATGGAATGGAATGGAATGGAATGGAATAGAATAGAATAGAATAGAATAGAATAGAATAGAATAGAATAGAAAGAAGAGACTGGATGGGGCACTTGGTGCCATGGCTTAGTTGATTAGACAGTGTTGGATGATAGGTTGGACTCGATCTCAAAGGTCTTTTCCAACCTGGTTAATTCTAATTCTGCATCAGTCAAGAGTTTTGCAAGGAAAACCTTAAGATCCAGGGCATTTCTTATTTTCATTTTCATAAATGTCTGGCAGGGGATCCAAATTAAATGTTCTTAACAGAAGTTCATGAAAAATTACTGCTTTATGAAGATGTGAAGTCAATCTGCTCCTGGGTGTAATTGTAGTAATTCCCAACTTGTCATTCCATATGAAAGCAGACCGAGATATACACCAAGAACCTCTGAATCTTGGTTATTATAGGAAGAAAACCTAGTATTATGGGCTGCAAGAATGCTACAGAATACACTAATCATGGTCTGAGGGTAGGCTTGATTCTTAGATAGATCAGTGTGCCCAGCTGGTCAAGAAGGCAGGTGGCATCCTGGCCTGGATCAGGACTAGTGTGGCCAGCAGGAGCAGGGAAGTCATTCTGCCCCTGTACTCAGCATTGGTTAGGCCACACCTTGAGTCCTGTGTCCAGTTCTGGGCCCTCAGTTTAGGAAACATGTTGAGTCACTGGAACATGGCCAGAGAAAGGCAACAAAGCTGGTGAGGGGTTTGGAGTAGAAGCCCTATAAGGAGAGGCTGAGGGAGCTGGGGTTGCTTAGCCTGGAAAAGAGGAGGCTCAGGGGAGACCTTATTGCTCTCTAAAAGTACCTGAAGGGAGGCTGTAGACAGGTGGGGGTCAATCTACATCTCCCAGGTAACCAGCACCAGAACAAGAGGGCACAGTCTCAAGCTGCACCAGGGGACATTTAGGTTGGATGTTAGGAAGAAGTTCTTCATAGAAAGAGTGATTGGCCATTGGCATGTGCTGCCCAGAGAGATGGTGGAGTCACCGTCATTGAAGGTGTTTAGGAAGAGACTGGATGGGGTGCTTGGTGCCATGGTTTAGTTCATTAGATGGTGTTGGCTGATAGGTTGGACTCGATGATCTCAAACCTGGTTTTCAACTTGGTTAATTCTATTCTAATCTATTCTATCAGTGGAAAAAATTTGCCATTCTTATAGAGGCCACTGACTCATTGGAATGGATTAGAAGCAGGCAATATCAATGACGTATTAGTTTACAGGATTAATAAATCACTGATCAGTTCAACCAGCCTTCAATATTAGTGAAAAGATCAAAACACTGAAAAAAAAAAGTAAAATAAATCCATTGTATTAAATGTTACATTTAAGTTTTGCAAACCAAAAATAAATATATCTTTCTTTCAAAAAACTATAGCACCTTGAAAGAAAATTACCTAAGTAGCAATGGAACTTTTAGAAGTGATAAAAAGTGAAATGTTTTGGTTTGCCCAGTCCAATGTTTTTCTGCAAAATTCTATTTCTTACAGAAGTTTCTGATTCGTTACTTTTTCATCATAATAACGGGTTAAAAAGTCTCTCCATGTCTTTAAAAATCTCTGTAGACAGGAATGACTATTTTCCTCTCAGTTCTGCCACCAGTCCTCTAAAAGCCTTTATTTTGCATGTGTACAATCATGTTTGCCATTGGCAAGGTTGTCTATTAACCTGTTGTTCAGATTATTTGAGACAAGGAAAACCCAAGAAATTTCACAGTAGAGTAGAGTAGAGTAGAGTAGAGTAGAGTAGAGCAGAGTAGAGTAGAGTAGAGTAGAGTAGGATAGACCAGACCAGGTTGGAAGAGACCTTCAAGATCATCGCGTTCAACCTATCAACTAATCCACCACCACCTAATCAACTAAACCATGCAACCAAGCACCTTATCAACTCTCCTCCTGAACACCTCCAATGATGGTGACTCCACCACCTCCCCAGACAGCCCATTCCAATGGGCAATCACTCTCTCTGTGTAGAACTTCTTCCAACATCCAGCCTAAACCTCCCCTGGAGCAGCTTGAGACTGTGTCCTTTTGTTCTGGTGCTGGCTGCCTGGAAGAAGAGATCAACCTCCGCCTGTCTACAGCCTCCCTTCAGGTAGTTATAGAGAGCAATAAGGTCATCCCTGAGTCTCCTCTTCTCCAGGCTAAGCAACCCAAGCTCCCTCAGCCTCTCCTCATAGGTCTTGTGCTCCAAACCCCTCACCAACTTCGTTGCCCTTCTCTGCTTTAAAATACTCTAAAACTGTTTCTTTCTCAAAGCACATCAATTTATCTGCACACTGAGAATAGATGCTTTAAAAAGTGCTGTATTTGAGTAATCTCTGTCTTATTTTCTTTCTGCTTGCAAAATTGTTGAATCCTTGCATTGAATGAAAGCTTAAGTTGCATCTTACAGAAAAGCTGAGAGAAAATGATAATATTAATAGTACTCTTGTTGTTCTTCTAGGATGTCTGAGTACTACTGTTTTATTCAGTGAGACAAACAAATAATGCAACTGACACCAAGGAAGAAAATTTCCTGCCCTTTGTTTTGTCTAATTTGCCATTGAAAGTCTTCTGTTCAGCAGCCATTGTTTTCCAGAGTTTGCTTTTTGGTACCAGTGTAAAACCTATTATCTGTAAGCACTGAGGTAGATTGGTAGTGAATGCCAGCCCTCGGGCTCTGAATAACAGAGCAATCGGGTTTATGACTGCATGTTGTATTAAGTGCATCTTTTTTCGCTTGGTCAAGCCTCTCACCTTCTTCTTTTGCATCTGCAATGGGACACTCTCCTCTCCTCTGCAGGATAGTAACTATTTGTTGTCCAAATCAGAGTAATATTTTACCTTGTGTTTTTAGGAGTACAGTGTAAACTCAGCAGATCACAGTGCTGTAAACTGTTGTTTTTCTCACACTGATACCACCTGCCAATAGAAAACAGTGGATGGCATTTGTAATACCTCTTTTTTTTCCCCCACTATGATTTGGATCAGTGAACTTGCCACATGAAAGACTAGGAATAGCATGGGCTTAATGAATGGTTAATGTGTGGGCAGATCCTGGCCAACTTTTGAAATGTCTTAGTCCAGCCAAAACATCCATACAAGAATAGAAAGGAATGAAAGGACCCAGTGCTGAAAAATATCTACGGTTCATATATGTTTGGAGAAAGCCATTGGTCAGGAAAGCCCAGTACAGAGACTGTATTTGTGCATAATTGCACTGGCAAAGATGATAGAATATTGAGCACGTGGCTGCTGCTCTTCTGAAGCACTCACTGCTCTGAGGCCTTGTTGTAATTGCTGCTGGCAGGAAGGAGAGGGAGGCTGCAGCAGCAGAAACAGAGAACTTAACACATGTGTGGTGGGATGTGTATTAAACACGCTGTTTTCACAGCAGGCAGCAGTTTACTTTTCATCTCTCAGTCCAACTGTTTACAGTGACAAGTGCCAATCCATTGTTAACAGAGGTAACAAGATGAATTACTTTTGGACTCAAAATATCTGGACTAATAAAAGCTGTAAATAGTCTGACAGTCAGAATTCAGAGTAAGTAGCAGGACACTATCTTCTAAAGTGCGTTTAGCATTCAGTGTTCGGCAGGTTACGATAAGGGTCTGCATGGGGTGTTTTGTAAGAATTCAATTAGCCTGTGTTGTCAGTTAACACCATTTGCATGGTAATGAAACATTCTTTCAATAAAGTGTTGAAGGAAAACACACTAATTAGTTTTTTTGAGCAGCACCTGACATTCATAGGGACCAGTGGTGATGCTGGCTAAATGCCTGCATAACTGATGCCCCTTTATTTAGAGCAGGCCAGCATGTTTCTGTCTGTGAGTTTACAAGAAAAACAAGCAAACAAAAAAAATCTCTCCAGTGCCACAACAATTTCTTAAAGTGATACAAAGCCAGTTTAATGAAAAATGCCATTCCTTTCTCTCTCTAGATAGCTTCTGCTTCCTCCAACTCTTTCTTTGATATATCAGATGTTGTTTCTTTTTGCTGTTATGGACCTACACTACTTTTCTTTCTCTATTATTTCTTGTTCTGTATATATATAAAGAAAGACTCCCATCATCTAGTGTCTTCCTATGGTTCTCTATGCACTACTCGCTTGTGCCGTAGGAATCACCATGGCAGCAGAACAGCTGCCAATAAGCTGCTCTTTCCTTTTTACATGCAAGTGGCCTCCAAATTGCTGACAAGAGGAGAAAATAAGTTACAGCAAAAAAAAGTAGGCTGGCACAGGTTACTTCCCTACTGGGATTCCTGAGAACAGCACAATTGTATTTACTTCTTCCTTAGGGTAGATGGGCAGATGCCACCTGCTCCACAATGAATAGCACAACAGAATAAATAAAGCCAAAATACTCTTTCAACCTCCATAACTTACTTGAATAATAATGAAAAAAAAAAAGACATTTCATCATCTGATCACATTTTGCTCAGATTTGATCTCACAGTGTTTCTAGCAGGTTTGCCCACTCTTTTCTTTCACTCCTCCCCATGTGTCTGTTCAAAACCTTCAGGCTCACAAAAGCTCCACAAGCTCAGGTTCATTTATCCTGAGGGAAATTGTCATGATGGAATTGGCTGCCCAGCATTTTTTTTTTTAAACCTTATTTTAATCCAGAAATGCTTCCATTGCAACAGCTGCATTAAGTTAGGTATAGTGGAAGGGTTGTGGCCTAATCTGAAATAATACTGCTAATAAAAGTGGAACAGGGAAACGGTGTGGTTTGTACTGAAAGAAATTTCAATATTTTCAATACATGACTAAATAATTGATACTGTAATTTCCAAGTGCTCTTAAATTGGCATTTTTTTGGTGATTCTTCATCCATAAAACTTGAATGTATGTATCTATTTGTTTAGGTTTTGTTTAAAGCCTTAACCCTATAAGATTATCCTATAATCCTATAAGATGCCCGGTGCTGCACTTTGGCCACAAAGACCCCATGCAGAGATACAGACTGGGGTTGGAGTGGCTGGAGAACTGCCAAACAGAAAGGGAACTGGAGGTGCTGATTGACAGCTGCCTGAACGTGAGCCAACAGGGTGCCAAAGTGGCCAAGAAGGCCAATGGCATCCTGGCCTGCATCAAGAACAGTGTGGCCAGCAGGAGCAGGGAGGTTATTCTGCCCCTGTACTCCACACTAGTTAGGCCACGCCTTGAATACTGTGTCCAGTTCTGGGCCCCACAGTTTAAGAAGGACATTGAGACATTTGAATGCATCCAGGGAAGGGCAATGAGGCTGGTGAGAGGCCTTGAGCCCAAGCCCTATGAGGAGAGGCTGAGGGAGCTGGGGTTGCTTAGCCTGGAGAAGAGGAGGCTCAGAGGAGACCTTACTGCTGTCTATAACTCCCTGAAGGGAGGTTGTAGCCAGGAGGGGGTTGGTCTCTTCTCCCAGGCAACCAGCACCAGAACAAGAGGACATAGTCTCAAGCTGCACCAGGGGAGGTTTAGGCCGGAGGTTAGGAAGATGTTCTTCCCAGAAAGAGTGATTGGCCGCTGGAATGTGCTGCCCAGGGAGGTGGTGGAGTCACCATCACTGGAGGTGTTTAGGAAGAGACTGGATAGGGCACTTGGTGCCATGGTTTAGTTGATTAGATGGCGTTAGTGATAGGTTGGACTCGCTGATCCTGAAGGTCTTTTCCAACCTGGTTAATTCTATTCTAATATGTCTAGCCTATATGTTCTGTTTATTTTGCAAACTGGTGATTCAAAGGACTGTGAATAATGGAGAAGCTTTGTGTTGATCTGACCAAAGCATGATGTGTTACTTTTATTCAGTATTGACAGAGTCACCTAGACTGCATCTACAAAATGAAGGAAAAAAATCAGAGACTCAAACACTTTTGATATTAAAAATAACAAGAAATTATAAAGCTTTTTTTGACTGCATTTAGAAGATGGCAGATTTCACATCAGGGATTTTGATGCATTTCATAGAGTTAAAATTCTTACTGAAAGCAAAGCTAATGAAAGTGGGTGGTAGTATCCTTGCAGATAAGGTTTATTATGTTACTGTTCAAAAGCTCACAAACAGAAAACTTTGAGAGGGGGATGAGTGGCCTGCTAAGTGTTTTGTATGCGGCACTTGAAGCCATGGTTTAGTTGTCATGAAGTGTTAGGTGATAGGTTGGACTTGATGATTTCTGAGGTCTTTTCCAACCTGGTTGATTCTGTGGTTCTTAGGGAATAATGCTGCTGCAAGAAGATGAAGAAACTCCCTAACCTGGGCAGAGACCAGTGCATGACTAGCCAGAGACACTTCTTGGTTATGTGCATTTGTTTTACCTTTGTGTACCACAGGCACTCAAGAAAACAAGGAAAGTGAAATAGTATAACAAAAATCTTTGTAACAAACTGACTTTCACTCTACCTTAGCTGAAAGACCTGCATGATTTCTCATGAGCTATTGACATGCAGTGAAGAACAGTTCATGGCAACACGAGCTGGTAAGGTATGAGATATTTTTATGTTTCCTCAGAAGCAATACTAACCTTTTCAAAAGGCATTTGTGGTTGTCATGGTTTGAGACAGCCTGGTCTCACAAGCAAGCTCTCCACATAAAGACTGGGAGCAAAAGAAGACAAAAAGCCCCGTGGTTGAAGTAATGAGACTTTAATGAAAATAATCCAGTGTACAATACTGGGAGAATGAGCAAACAAGCCAAGCCAGCACAAGGTAATCACCAAACAAGCCAGCAAGCAGAAAAAGGAAACACCCAAGCCAGCAGATAGCAAAGCAGAAGAGGCCAACACCCCAAACCAGAAACTTGAAGAAAGTCCTCCTGGAAAGAGGAAGCTTCTCATGTTACAATCCAAACTACAAGCCCAATGAACCTTTGCTGTAATAACACTTTCATTGTAAAGCTGATACCATGCTGACATCATATCAAGTACTTATCAGCAGATTCAACTATACTCATGACATTTCTAACTATTTACTGCAGGTCTTCGTCATTGGAATGGGCTCGAGTCGTTCGTCACTGGAATGGGCTGCCCAGGGAGGTGGTGGAGTCACCATCCCTGGAGGTGTTCAAGAGGAGATTGGACGTGGCACTTGATGCCATGGTCTAGTCATGAGGTCTGTGGAGACAGGTTGGACGCGATCATCCTCAAGGTCTCTTCCAACCTTAGTTATACTGTGATATTGTCTTGACATAGGCATGTGCAGATGGAGAGCAGCTCTTGTAAGGACACTCTTAGTATACTGAAGTGCATTTAGAAACCATAAACCATGCTATAATTACCTATGTAATTACAGGGTCTGAGGTTTGCTGATTCTGAAGTTAGAAAATACATTATGTCTACCTAATCCATCTATATATTCTGATATCATATCAAAACTGAACAATTAATAAAAACAAAAACCTCCAACAAAACCAAGGAAACCAAACCCAAACCAGCAGTTGCCACAATAAGCATTTAAAGATGACAAACATTGTCATCAATAATTTTAGGTTGGAGGCGTTTTTTAACCAAAAGGATGACTGTGTTCGTGGAGAAGCAGCAGTTTGTCTGTTTATAGAAATGTCACTTCTAGTGCTTCAGAATCAAAGTCCAGTGCCAAAAAACTCACAAAACTCAGCTTATAACATTTGGCATTTAAACTAGAGTTAGCTGGTCATGTACATTTTCATATAAAGTAGTGTTTCTGTGGAGGGAGTAGAAAACTCCTCAGGGTGGCTAATCACTGAACAAATTCACTTGCAGTGTTTAAGTGACTTTTATCGTAAATCATAGGATAGGATAGGCCTACAAGATCATTGTGTCCAACCCATCATCCAGCACCATCTAATCAACCAAACCATGGCACCAAGCACCCCATCCAGTCTCTTGGAAAAGAGGAAAGCTACGTGAAAAGGTTATAAATGACTTTCATTAGTTTACCTGATGAAGACCATTCTAAAAACTTTTTCTCCCTCTGCTTACTGAGAGTTCAAGCTGCTTTTAATTACCAGGGCAGTTGCTTTCTTTCAGGCTGAGATGGGCACTCCTGTCTTTTTAAAAAAATCTATTTCAGGACTCAAAAAAGAAAACTTAGTTAAAAATGAATGAATATAGAGGACAGTATAAAGGTGAAATGGGTAAGAAAGTTAATATAAAGTGACAGTGTGACTTAGGCATAAAATACTTCTCTTTTTTTTCAAACAGCATATTTTATCAAAAACCAGTGCTACCAAGTGTAGTCAGATTATTTCAAGTGAAATAATATTAGGTTATTGGAAAAGGAGAATTGGAACTCTTTCTGAAAAGTCTTTCCTCAGAAATAGCTGCACGTCTTGTAAGGGCAGAATTCAGGAGAGGGTATTCTATAGCACTACAGTAAAACTTCTCCCTAAGTCAGGAAGGGAAATCAATGTGCCTTAAGTTCAGGAGTGAGTTACAGCAGTGGTGAGAGTCTTTCTAACCCTATGGTAGACTAAACATGATCTGTTAGCCAGGAGTCTGGAGCAGGTTTTATTCAGAATGAAAACAATATCAAAATGTATTTCCCTTCAGGCTTTCTCCCTCCAGTATTTTCCACACTAGGATCTGTTTGGTGACCTGATGCAGTTTGTCCTAACTGGCACTTTCTAAAATCTGTCATGATGTGGGCCTTTACAAAGCTAAGCAAGCAGACTCTAAGAGCACAGCTGGAAGATGCACTTTGAGTTTATTTGATATGAAAGGTCCTACCTGAACATTTCTCACTTGACTGTCTGGATCAGTGGTCCCAAAATAAGAGTGTCTCTCCTCAGGGAAAAGCTTCACAGCAGTAGCTGAGGAGATGTAAGGACAGCAGTAACTGAGAGCCTGAAATTCCCCTCAGTAGCCTTGCACAATGCTCTACCCTGCCACCTTGCACCTCTGAGTGAGTGCTCAAGCTACCCCTTTCTGGCTTGGGGAGACAATAGTGCTGTAACAGGTCTGGGAGGCAGTGTGGCTGGGAGGCAATAGTGAGGAAGAGAAGATAAACTCAAACATTCTCTCCTCAGAAAAGTTCTCATCTATACAGGTAGTGCACTGAGGCCCTTGCTTCAGCCACTCTCTCTAGGGGCATCCACTGTGAGAGGGTAGAAGGAATCAGACAAAAATCAACTCAGCACTGGTTAAGCCATGCCTTGAGTCCTGTGTCCAGCTCCAGGTCGCTCAGTTTAGGAAAGATGTTGAGTTGCTGGAACATGGGCAATACAGTTGGTGAGGGGTTTGGAGCACAAGCCCTATGAGGAGCATCTGAGAGAGCTGGGGCTGTTTAGCCTAAAGAGGAGGAGGCTGCCCAGGGAGGTAGTGGAATCACCATCACTGGAAGTGTTTAAGACAAAAAAATATATCAAGTAAATTCACCTGAGCATTAATTGGGTCTGTCATACACAACTGTGTATGTGATCATAGCAAAAAGCTTTACAGCCCATTCAACACCAAACCAAACTAGAAACCAACTCAAACAAAACAAAACAAAACAAAACCAACAACCAAACAAGCAAGAAAATTCTATGAAAAGGAAAAGAGATGCAGTAAAGTTGAGTTAAAGTTCTGAAAAAATACATATGTAGAAAACTACCTATTTTTGTCAAGTGATGCTGTTCTAACACAAGTATCTACAGTGAAGAAAACTTTCCTGACAAGTGCAGTTACAAATGCACATATAATATTGTCTGAATTCAGCCAAAGCTTCCTAACTTATTTTGCCAAGTAATGGAAGCACAGTAATGCATCAAATGTGTTCTGTCATGTAGACTCCCTTTGTATTACATTGTGAAAAGTAATTTTGTCATATTTCATTTTATATGGAAGCTTTAGCCCTAAACTCACATCTAAGTAGCTAGAAGAGGGCTTGCTTATGAGAAATCAAATAAGGCATAGCATAAACCTGCTTCCATCCCATTGACTTGGCTTAAATTTCAGCTAGAGCTTGAAAGCTCAACAAACATTTGAGTGCTATTTTGAATAGAATAGAATTAATCAGGTTGGAAGAGACTTCCCAGATCGATTACCCAACACCATCTAATCAACTAAACCATGGCATCAAGTGCCCCATCCAGTCACTTTTTAAACACTTCCAGTGATGGCGATTCCACCACCTCCCTGGGCAGCCCATTCCAATAGGCAATCATTCTTTCTGTGAAGAACTTCTTCCTAACATCCAGCCTAAACCTCCCCTGGTGCAGCTTGAGACTTGGTCCTCTTGTTCTGGTTGCCTGGGAGAAGAGACCAGACCCCACCAGAAGTCCCCTGAGCCTCCTCTTCTCCAGGCTAAGCAACCCCAGCTCCCTCAGCCTCTCCTCATAGGGCTTGTGCTCTAAACCCCTCCCCATCTTTGTTGCCCTTCTATGGACACATTCCAGCAACTCAACATCTTTCCTAAAATGAGGGGCCCAGAACTGAACCAGGACTCAAGGTGTGGCCTAACCAGTGCTGAGTTCAGGGCAGAATGACTTCCCTGCTGCTGCTGGCCACACTAATCCTGATCCAGGATGCCATTGGTCGTCTTGGCCACCTGGGCACACTGCTGGCTCATGTTCTTCCTACCATCAACCAGTACCCCCAGGTCCCTTTCCACCTGGCTGCTCTCCAGCCACTCTGTACCCAGCCTGTAGCACTGCATGGGGTTGTTGTGGCCAAACTTTTGCTTTGAGGCCTAAAAGAGAAGGGCTGTTTATCATTTGCTAGAGCCAGTGTTTAGCACTTTTGCATATCAATTTGTTGACACCATCTGGATCCCTGAGATCATGTAACAAATTACAGATAGTCTCACATTTGTCAGTTTCTGAATGGGTGTTTTGGAGTTAATGTACAAAGCAAAAGAAAACTAAAAGAACTAACTAAAGAAATTACCCACTTCAGCACTTGATTTTGATGCTAAGACTTTGAATTTTCCAACTTAAGTAGATGTATGCTCTTCTGGGGAGCTGTCAGAGAGCACATGATGAGAAGAATGAGGACATGTGGATTTACACATTTGCTGATTCTACTTGGTTGGTGACATTTGTTTTCCATAGTTGGATTGGTAGCACAAAAAAAATGTCTTTGAGGGGAAAAA
Organism: Dryobates pubescens; assembly: GCF_014839835.1. NCBI lineage: Eukaryota > Metazoa > Chordata > Aves > Piciformes > Picidae > Dryobates > Dryobates pubescens. The sequence goes on along the minus strand of NC_071618.1, from coordinate 38,064,505 downwards.
AAATATGAAATAAGATCCTGTTTTCAGGCCTTTTCCTTTCACATCTCTTTGTAGGTCTGAAGAGTTGTGAATGAAAATAACAGAAAATTCAAGCTTGTTAATTACTACTGAGTGTAGTACTTGCTCTCATGAGTAAATCCACTGGTATCAGGGCACAAATCACTGTGCTTGGTTGAAAGTGTTTTCAAGAATGAGAAGTCTTCTGAGTCTTCTGGGATATTTTGCTCTGTGTGTGTGTGCCAATTACACTTTTACATCTCATCTCTCTTGAGCATGTTTTCCCAGCAGCATCTCCCTTTCCTACTAAGTTATGCTGGCACAGCAGGCTATAGGATGTGCCTATTAAGCAAGATACCAATGGGTCGTGCTCAGAAAGGTTCTTTTCAAATAAATAAATAAATTAACAGGCAGCTCTTCCAGGTGGCAGTGGGAGGTTGTGCAGCATAACCTCAGTTCTCCAACTCTACTTAAGAAGTTTATTGACTGACCTTGCTGCTTTGGCACATGTGGAAACATCTCTGAAGCAAAAGTATGTGAAGCAAATGCAACTGAAGCAAATGCAACTAAACAATGCAATGATAGTTCATTACAGTTTTATGCAAAAGGAAAGCTACAAGTTTAGGAGCAGGGTGCTGGGAATACCTAGCACTGTATTTTTGGTTTCTGGTGGTATGTAATAGTAAAATTCTAAATTACTCCCATTACAAAAAAATAAAGAAAAAGAAAAAGGTCTTTAGAGAAGAGAGACCTCCAAAGCCCACAGAGGATCTGAGGTCATAAATCTTGAGGGAAAAAAAACCCAAACAAAGCAAAACACAATTTAGGAAAAGTATATCTAGGTCTGTAAACTTGCTTTGCTGTAAGTTTCCTTTCAGTTCATGTTTTTTAGCATACACAAGGAGAAAGCATACATGAGGATATTAGAATTAACCAGGTTGGAAAAGAAATTTGCGATCATAGAGACCAACCTATCATCTAACACCATCTAATCAACTAAACCATGGCACCAAGCACCCCATTTAATTTCTTTTTAAACACCTCCAGTGATAGTGACTCCACCACCTCCCTGGGCAGCCCATTCCAATGGCCAGTCACTCTTCCTGTAAAGAATTTCTTCCTAATATCCTAACCTAAATTAGCCTAAACTTCCCCTGCCACAGCTCGAGATTGTGTCCTCTTGTTCTGGTGCTGGTTCCCTGGGAGAAGAGACCAGCCCCCCCCGGCCACAACTTCCCTTCAGGTAGTTGTAGACAGCAAGAAAGTCTCCCAGGCCTCCTCTTCTCCAGGCTAAGCAACCCCAGCTTCCTTAGCTTCTCCTCATAGGGCTTGTGCTCCAAACTCCCCCCCAGCTTCATTGCCCTTCTCTGGACACGTTCCACCAATGCAACACCTTTCCTAAACTGAGGGGCACAGAACAGGACACAGTACTCAAGGTGTACTCACAGTAGAATAGAATAAACCAGGTTGGAAAAGACCTTCGAGATCATAGAGTCCAACCTATCATCCAATACCACCTAATCAACTAAACCATGCAACCAAGCACCCTATCAAGTCTTCTCCCAAACACCTCCAGTGATGGTGACTCCACCACCTCCTCAGGCAGCCTATTCCAATGGGCAATCACTCTCTCTCTGTAGAACTTCTTCCTAACCTAGAGCTTAAACCTCCCCTGGTGCAGCTTGAGACTGTGTCCTCTTGTACTCAAGCCCTAACCAGTGCTGAGTAAGTTTTGCTATCACTATACCTCATTGTTATCTTCTAGTTGGCCAGGAGTCAAGTAAATTTTCACTGAATAAATGTATGTTTGTGTGATGCTTATTTTTCTATCGTATCTCTCATCTCCTTTCTTAGCCTGTATCTGTGATATATTCGTCGTGCTGTTGAAGATGTTACTTAGCAGTTTACTTCTTTTCCAGATGCATTTAAAATGATCTCTTCAGACCAAAATTACCCTGTTGATCTCTCTCTAGAGAAAATAGGGAAAAAAAAGAACATTCTCAGAGCTACATCTGGTTTTCCACATTCTCAAAGGAATGCAAAAGTTCTATTTATTATCAGAAAAATTGTCCATTGTTAATAGAGTAAGCAATGGATTCCTGTTCTCATCTCAACTGGGAATGAAGCTGTCTTGCCTGTCCAAACAGAGGTGACAAAAACCATTTCCTGATTGAATTCACAGAACATCTGCTTGCACAATCAATCCAAAATCTTATGCACAGTGCTAACTTGCTCTGGATTGAATTATTTCCCTGCATCCAGTGCCAGCAGAACTTATCTGTACATTGACAACCTATCACTGCATATAATGTGAATATGGGGCATATTTTTTGTCTCCCTGAGGTGCTTTCATATAGGACAGAAGACTCTATAGTGTCTTTAACCATCTTTCCCTGTTTTTCAACTGAAACCAGTTTCAAAAGTCAAAGTTTCCATTTTTATTGAAAATGCTTCTGCTTTGACTACAAAAATCAAATTCACAAAGGGAAAAAAGGATTTATTAATAATTTGTTTTTCTTCCTTTTGCAAAATGTTTATTTTTCATTTTTACCTGTGTGCTGCTTTTTGGCTGAGGTAGAATTAAATTTCCTTCATAACATTCAGAGGACACAGTCTCAAGCTGCACCAGGGGAGGTTTAGACTGGATGTTAGGAAGAAGTTCTTCCCAGAAAGAGTGATTGGCCATTGGACTGTGCTGCCCAGGAGGTGGTGGAGTCACCATCACTGGAGGTGTTTAGGAGGAGACTTGATGGAGTACTTGGTGCCATGGTTTAGTTTATTAGATAGTGTTGGATGAGATGATCTTGAAGGTCTCTCCTAACCTGGTTTATTCTATTCTATCTAGTATGGGGTTATGTTTTTGATTTGTGCTGGAAAGAGCATTGATAATTCAGGGATATTTTACTTACTCCTGAGCAGTGCTTACAAAGGGGTGAAGATTTTCTGCTTCTCACAGCACCCCATCAGTGAGTATGCTAGGGATGCACAAGAAGCTGGGTGAGAACACAGCCTAGACAGCTGACCTCAACTACCCAAAGGGATATAGAATAGAATAAACCAGGTTGGAAAAGACCTTAGAGATCATTAAGTCCAACCTATCACTCAACACCATCTAAGCAACTAAACCATGGCATCAAGCACCCCATCCAGTCTACTTCTAAACACCTCCAGTGACAGTGACTCCACCACCTCACCAGGCAGAACATTCCAATGGCCAATCACTCTTTCTGGGAAGAATTTCTTCCTAACATCCAGTCTGCACCTCCCCTGGCACAGCTTGAGACTGTGTCTTCTTGTTCTGGTGCTGGTTGCCTGGGAGAAGAGGCCAATCCCCACCTGGCTACAACCTCCCTATAACCTATAAACTGACTGTTTAGCATGTGCTCACACAACAATTTTATTAGAGAACAGCAAAATGGCTGCAAAATTTACAGTCAGATCAAATAGGAATTCAAATGTTCCTGACCATTCAGCTGTTTTTGTCACAGCCTTTGATCTTCTATATCCTGCTTATTACATCAACATTTTATCTAATTTATCAAGTAATTAACATTACTTGCATACAAGCTAGATGCTTAAAGAATTTCAAATGTGTTAGCTGATACTGTGTGAAAGTCTGGCCTGACAACTTGGAAAGTACAGATTGCACAAGGGAAGGTATTACTGAATGATCTTAATAGTCATAAAAACAGAGCTGGTGACTTTAAGAGACAGAAGCTCTTCTGCGCTGCAACACAAAAGGAAGATACTTCAAATTTTTACCTCCTAAGGAGACCAAACAAGACCTCATAGGAGGAGAGCAGTCAGAGAGAGATGAAAATACATGTCTAAAGTCACACAGAAAAATCAAGGCCTGAACTGTCAATAAAAACTATTTCTTGAATTTCTTCCTAATACTGTCTCTGTTCTCTGATGCTGCCAGTAAGGTAATGAAATGCACACAGACTTGCACTCCCATCTTTTCTTTCATATACTTCACTGTGCAACATGATGGCTGAAACATTCTCAGTGGGGTTCTCAGCTGGGCATGGTCTGCTATTTAGGAACACCTGTATATCAGCACAGGCAGCAGGGTGCTTGATTTGCAATGGGATATCAGAGCACATAAATAGTCAGTGAGAGGCAAGGAACTGTCAGTGCCTGTAAATACCAGGGAAACCTGCAATTGAGGTGACTACGTGGAAGGCATAGATGCACTGTTTTGCAGGTGCAGTTTGGCAAAGCCAGGTGAGGGAAAAAGTCACGACACATGAATCATTTTAGCTCATGAGTACAACTCTCCGTTGTCAATCCCAGTTCTGTTTGTCATCAGACAAAAGACACTCCAGACAGTAAACCATTACAGCTCTGCATTATTCTGTCCCCAAGGGAGCCTTTTTTAAAGAGGCAAATTGATTTTTGCCACCAGACTCTGAGTCATGCATACAAACTAGGAGCATACTTATGAATCCCTATATTCATTTCCCCACGGTGCTCAGGAAGGTGAGTTGTTTGCCTGATTTGTTTAAGAAGAGATTCAAGGAAAGAAGCAAAACAAAGCAAACCAAAGAACCCTAACATTTTTAACCCCTGCCTCAAGAATACAATATATTAGCATTCAACTAAGTGTTTTCACTCCCTATGGAAGGTGTAAACTTCTGATTTACTCAAAATTGATATGATCAAATAGTTTGCCACGTGCTGTGTGTGTGAACTTTCTAAACAAATCTTTATTTGGGTATTCTCAGAAATAGGAAGAAGAAATGAACAAAATCCAAGTAAGAGGGATTGAGTCTATTGCCTAGTCAGAGGCATTTCAAGCCTTTTGAGCCAATCCCAGGATTCAAGGTGTTCAGTGAAGTTATGCAAGACCTAAACTCTTTTAGAGGAGCAACTGAAGCCCAGATAAGACACTAATTTCTGTAGAGCCATATGGATGAGGGGAGCTTTAGAATTCCTCAAAGAAATTGAAAGCAGATTTGTTAAACTAAGCTTATTTCTACTCAAGGACTAAAACAGAATATGTCCTACTCTTCAAACTGAGGAATATTTTATTTTAGTATTTGTACTTCCTCAAAAATATTTTTTTTTTTTAATTCAAGGGCTTTAATTTTTGTTTCTTTCATTTTTTAGTTTGTTTTTTTTTTTCACTCCTTCAATATATATAGACTGAATCTATAAAATAATTGTAAAAGACTGAATATCAGAGAGCTAAATCTTACTTATTCTTTTAGGAAAGGTGTTGAGTTGCTGGAACATGTCCAGAGAAGGGCAACAAAGCTGGGGAGGGGTTTGGAGCACAAGCCCTATGAGGAGAGGCTGAGGGAGCTGGGGTTGCTCAGCCTGGAGAAGAGGAGGCTCAGAGGAGACCTTATTGCTGTCTACAACTACCTGAGGGGAGGCTGCAGCCAGGTGGGGGTTGGTCTCTTCTCCCAGGCAACCAGCACCAGGACAAGAGGACATGGGCTGCCCAAGGAGGTGGTGGAGTCACCATCATTGGGGGTGTTTAGGAGGAGACTTGATGGGGTGCTTGGTGCCATGGTTTAGTTGATTAGGTGGTGTTAGATGATGGGTTGGATGCGATGATCTTGAAGGTCTCTTCCAACCTGGTTTATTCTAGTCTGTGATATCTTTAGATTTAAAATTAGTTTTGTAAGATTTTACTGGTGCAATAGGAGTGAATAAAACAAAGTATCACCTAGACAAACCTGCAGCACACTGAAAATTGAAGTTATTGACAACAGATGGAGCAAAACAGGGCTTGTGGGTGTAAGCAGGCTGAGGGACTGAAGCTTATTTTCTGAAGGCCAACTTCTTTTGATTTAGTAGTTCATGCTACACACTCTGTATAAAGTTAACTTTAATGTATGGATAAAATATAATAAAAATTAAGAACACTGTGATCTGTTATTAAAATACAAAAATGTGCCTTCACATGCTATATAATATGTTTATTACAGGTTTACAGCTATATAATAAGTTCTTGTATTGTAGATGTATGGACACCTAGGTAAGAGTTTTTAAAAGTTCTTATTTAGACTGGAGACAAAAGGCAGATTTTGGCCCACCTGGTGTAACTGGTAGAACTTACTGGTCATCTGTAGAGAAAGCAAAATGCCTGGAAAAGAGCTGCTCAGTTGGCTTAAAATATTACAACTCTCTTGTCTTCAGCTAGAATAGAATAGGATGGAAAACACCTTTGAGATCACCATAGAACCAATAAGGTTGGAAAAGACCTCAGAGACTATCAAGTCCAACCTATCACCCAACACCTTGTGACTGAATAAACCATGGCACTAAGTGCCACATCCAGTCCCCTCTTGAACACCTCCAGGGATGGTGACTCTACCACCTTAATGGGCAGCATGTTCCAACAGTAAATCACTCTCCATGAAGAACTTCTCACCTCCAGCCTAAACTTCCCCTGGCACAGCTTGAGACTGTGTCCTCTTGTTCTGCTGCTGATTGTCTGTGAGAAGAGACCAACCCCCAGCTGGCCACAACATCCCTTCAGGTAGTTGTAGATAGCAAGAAGGTCTCCCTTGAGCCTCATCCTCTCCAGGCTAAACAATCCCAACTCCCTTAGCCTCTCCTCATGGGGCTTGTGCTCCAAACCCCTCACCAACTTTGTTGCCCTTCTCTGGACTCGTTCCAGCAAGTCAACATCCTTCCTAAACTGAGTGGCCCAGAACTGGACACAGGACTCAAGGTGTGGTCTAACCAGTGCAGTGTACAGGGGCAGAATGACCTCCCTGCTCCTGCTGGCCACACTATTCCTGATACAGACTTACTTGGTCATAGGAAATGCAGAGCTTATAGAATATCCATTCTCTAGGAACATAACTGATTCCTTACTCAAAATCGAACCAAGGTATGCTCACTGTGAAATTTATTGTGTTGCAGGTGCTGGTCTCTTTGCACAGCAAATTAGTGATAGAACAAGAGGGAGTGGTGATCCTGAGAGTCTTTTCTAAACTGACTGTTTCTATGATTCATCTTCCCAAAGGAGCTCCTGCTCCCCCTGCCCCTCCAACCCCTCCTTATCTTACCAAAGCAGCCACTACACCATCCTCCACCCTGCCTAAACTGCTCCTGCTCCACTACTATCATTTTTTCACCTATCCCAGAGCTGGGGGTAAGACCCTCAACCAGCCAAGATACAACACAGAGGAGCTCAGACCCAGTAAGAAGGCCCAGCCAGCACCCATGGATGATATTGGAGTAGCCATCAATACTCTTCCTACCTAGCCGGGGGACCACCAGGCCCCCCGGCCTTTGTTGTCACCACCACCATCACCCAGTGTGCACCACAGGGACTCACCAGTGATGAGAGGAGGATCCTCAGCCCGATGGGCTCAGCTTGGGGGTTCTGCCTTTCCTGGAGGGCATTAAAAAAGGGAGTGGGCAGAGAGGGCAAAGTGTCCACACCTGGGGTGGGAGGAGACTTCAACAGAGCCCAGGTGCTCTGGGATTTGAGTGGAAAAAAGGGAGAAAATGGGGCAGGTGTGGTGGAAAGGGGGCAGGTATGGTGGGAAAGGGGAGATGGTGGTCAAAGGAGGGGATTTAAAATAACTTTATTTTCTATAAATCTTTCATAATGCACAACTGCAGTTCATGGTTTGCTTTGCCTTCATGAAAAAAGAAACAAACCCATCGATACTTCATAAAATAAAGGGCAATTCAAGGCTGCACCTTGAATATTTTGTTCAGGTTTATATCCCTCAATATCCAAGAAGTTGGATATATTGACTTGCTTGAGTGTGTCCAGAGAAGGGTGGCAAAGCTAGTGAAGGGTCTGGAGGGTAGGGTTGATGATGAGCAGCTGATGGAACTGGGGCTGTTCTGCCTGGAGAGAGGGAGGCTGGGGGGAGACCTCGTTGCTCCCTGCAGCTCCCTGAAGGGAGGTTGGAGTGAGGTGGAGGTTGGAGTGAGGTGGAGGTTGGAGTGAGGTGGGGGTTGGTCTCTTCTCCCTCATACCAGGTGATAGAATGAGAGGAAATGGCCTGGAGCTGTGCCAGGGGAAGTTTGGGTTGGAGATTAGGAAAGAGTTCTTTGCTGCAGGAATGGTCAGGCATTGGGGAAGGCTGCCTGGGAAGGTGGTGGAGTCCTCATCCCTGGAGGTGTGGCCATGGCAGTTGAGGACAGGGTTTAATGACCATGGAGGTGTTGGGTTGATGGTTGGACTGGGTGATCTTGGAGGTCTTTTCCAACAGAAATGATTCTAAGATCCTATGATTGTTTCTTACTAAGGAAAATCAGCAATCCCACAAATAAATCCTCTGAAGCTAGATCTTTATATTCACTGTGCTCAGTTGCCAAATGCCAGGCTGTTATGAAGAAAACCATAAAGAAGGATATAACAGATACAGCTTCAATCCAACCTCCTATTATCATGAGCAGGAAGTTCTCTGTAGACAGAACCAGTTGCACCAGTCACTCAAATGATAACGTCATCTCCAGCACTGCCCAGCAGCAAGCAGCAACAGATCAACATGGTGCTGACACAGTGTGTCACCTATCACCCAACACTATCTAATCAACTAAACCATGGCACCGAGTGCCTCATCCAGTCTCCTTTTAAACACCTCCAGTGATGGTGACTCCACCACCTCCCTGGGCAGCACATTCCAGCGGCCAATCACTCTTTCTGTGAATAACTTCTTCCTAACATCCAGCCTAAACCCCCCCTGGTGCAGCTCAAGACTGTGTCCTCTTGTTCTGTTGGTGGTTGCCTGGGAGAAGAGACCAACCCCCACGTGGCTACAACCTCCCTTCAGGTAGTTGTAGACAGCAATAAGGTCTCCTCTTATGATCCAAGAGCGCTGGTCTTGGGTAAGTAGCTGAATCCACCTGGTTAGCCACCAGCTGACAAGTGCAGTACCTCAGTGTGACATAGGAATCACATTACTATGTGTACTATGTGTACTATTACTACACATTGCTATTTCTCTTTTTATTTGCTTTAATGGAAGACTTCACAACACAAAAAAATTTGCCACATTGGGTATTTTCCCTGTTGGCAATGCATATCTAAAAGCATACAGAACTCTTTGGAAATATGAGAGTCCAGTGTCTTAAACTTCCTCTGCATAATCCAAAATCTAAGCCTTCTTTTTAATTTCTTCTAAATATTTTGTATTGATACTATTTCTTAAATACTTTGAAACATTTACAGATCCCAGATCTCTCAGGGGTGACCTTATTGCTCTCTGCAACTACCTGAAGGGGGGTTGCAGTGAGGCGGAGGTTGGTCTTTTCTCCCAGGCAACCAGTACCAGAACAAGAGGGCACAGTCTCAGGCTGCATCAGGGGAGGTTTAGGCTGGAGGTTAGGAGGAAGTTTTGCACAGAGAGAGTGATTGCCCATTGGAATGGGCTGCCTGAGGAGGTGGTGGGGTTGCCGTTGCTGGGGGTGTTCAGGGCGAGGCTTGACAGGATGCTTGGTTCCATGGTTTAGTTGATTGGGTAGTGTTGGATGATAGGTTGGACACGATGATCTCAAAGGTCTCTTCCAACCTGGTTTATTCTATTCTATTCTATTCTATTCTATTCTATTCTATTCTATCTCAACTAACTGCAAAGCACAAAATGCTTGCAGAAGTCAAAGGGAGCTTTGTACCTGGAAGAAGGCAGACAGACTTTAGTATTTACTGGTAAAATATTGGTTCTTGAGTTTAAGCAAACATAGCAGTACTTCAGAGGATGGCTGAGTGATGGAAAACACTGAAATAAGAAGGAGGGAAAGAACAATAAATCTATGGCCGTCTATCAATGAGCTGTTTAAAAATGCAGAGGAGCAAATGGGATGGAAAAGATATAGTGAGGCGAAATTGAAATAGAGAAGGTGGAATAAAAACCTGCTGCTAAGACATTGAAAGGAGTCAGAGAATGAAAAGATACAAAGCAGTCAAGAAATTAGAAAACAATTAATGAAGAAGGGAAATGCAGAGATTGCACTCTTCATTCATATTAGAAGGACACAGCAATGATGTGATCAAGACAAAATAGAAGCCAAATTAAACCTTCAGGCAAATTTATGCCATACCTTTGAGAGTAAGTGAACTTTTTGTATGTTTTCAGGGAAAGAAGGCATTGTATGTTTTTGATCAGGATTGGAATATGAAGCAAAGTAATAATACTCCAAGGAAAGATGCTTTGGGAGTTTTTTTGGTTGATTTTTTCTTTCTTCTGGTAATTGTGGTAGAGACAGGAAATATCACTTACAAAAAGGAAAGTAGCTATGGGATTGGAAGTAGATAAGGGAAGCCTAAATTGTGGTAAAAAATTGTACTTTATATATAATGCATTCTTTTTCAATTGAGTTTTTTAGTATGAAATTGACCATATTAAAACTGTGAGTAGCATACGCAACCACATGAAGAATCTGTCCCTGTGAGAGTGCATCCAAAGTGTGTCAGCTGCTCCTTGCCAGCCTGGAGAGAGCTGAAAGAGGTTGCTTTGCTGGCACATGGGTTGTACTAATAAATATTGATTGTATTTCTGTTTGACCAAAAGCAATACAATATTTACTAGAGTGGTGCAGTGAAACTCAGCCGCAGAATCTCTCTCATTTACTCAGCATAGCATAGCACAGCACAGCATAGCATAGCACAGCATAGCACAGCATAACATAGAATAGAATAGAATAGAACAGAATGGAATAGAATAGAATAAAATAGAATAGAATAGAATTAACCAGGTTGGAAAACACCGTTGAGATCATCAAATCCAACCTATCATCCAACACCATCTAATCAATTAAACCATGGCACCAAGTCCTTCATCCAGTCTCTTCCTAAATACCTCCAGTGATGGTGACTCCACCACCTCCCTGGGCAGCACATTCAAACGGCCAATCACTCTTTCTGTGAAGAACTTCTTCCTAACATCCAGCCTAAACCTCCCCAGATGCACCTTGAGACTGTGTCCTCTTGTTCTGGTGCTGGTTGCCTGGGAGAAGAGACCAACCTCCACCTGGCTACAAACTCCCTTCAGGGAGTTGTAGACAGCAATAAGGTCTCCCCTGAGCCTCCTCTTCTCTAGGCTATGTCTTTACTCTCAAAAGAATCCTGTTGCATTGTTAACTGTCACTAAATTCCTGCCATTGTTTATGGTATTAACATGACAACTTCAAGTGAACCTCATGATGATGTATTGGAAAAGCACTGTTTTGCACTGGGATTATGAATTTTATGTTTCCCCAAAAAAAACAGTGACCGTGAGGATGTGGATTATTGCAGAGGATTATAATCATAGAATCATAATCATTAGAATCATAGATTGATCCTGGCCAGCAGCTAAGCACTCACCAAGTCACTTCCTCACTTTCCCCATTCTACAGGGGTAGGGGACAAAACCATAAGAATAATAAACTGAAAACTCATGGACTGAAGTAAAAACAGAATAATAAGTAAAGCAAAGCTGTGTAAGCAAGCAAAGCTAAATAAGGAATTCACTCACTACTTTCTATTGACAAATATGTATTTTGGTACTTCCTGGAAGAGAGGGCCATAGCATGCATAATAGCTACTTGGGAAGACAAATCCCATAATTCCAAACATCCTTCCCTGCCTTCAAAGTGCTACAGGCTGCAGTCAGAGTGGCTGGAGAGTGGCCAGGCAGACAGGGACCTGGGGGTACTGAATGATGGTAGAAATAGAAACAAGTAGATATGTAGCAAAACCAGGGCTCCTGTGCTTATTCCTAGGTGCAGCTTTATTCCAGACCCTTCTCCACCCACTTTGCTGTTGATGCAGTTTATACTCTATCCCTTCAGTGAGAGAGCTGGCATTGTAAGGGGTGGTAGTGTTTTCAGTGTATACCCTGTCCCTTCAGTGAGACAGTTGGCATTTTAAGGGGTGGTAGCATTTTTTTCTCTTCTGCTCCTTCCCTTTCACTCTTTCCCTGTGCTCTCATGTATGTTCTTTACAGGCTGCAATGCTTTTGAAGCTATAACTGCACTGACATAGGATCATTCATGTATCATCTTCCCTTTAGGGAGAATTTGCTTCTGCATTTGTCCCCCACAGACTAGTCCCTGCTGGGTTGTGACTGCTCTGCCATGGAGCACCTCGTGTTCCTCTGACCTTGGTATTCCCCTGTTGTTTCCCTCTAATTCTCTGCTTTGCTCTCTCTCTAGTGTTTCCTAGTCTCTCTTAAGTATGTTCCTACAAAAAGATGGATTAAACTGGTTGGAATTGTCTTTGTCAAGTACAGGGCATCCCTCTCACTGTTCTCTTAAAGGACCTCACTGTAGCCCTCACTGTAGCCACCTCTCTGGGTGGCCTGCTCCAGTGCTCTACCACCCACAACATAAAGAAGTTCCTCCTCAGGGCAGACCTTATTGCTGCCTACAACTACCTGAAGGGAGGTTGCAGCCAGGTGGGGGTTGGTCTCTTCTCCCAGGCAACCAGCACCAGAACAAGAGGACACAGTCTCAAGTTGCACCAGGAGAGGTTTAGGCTGGATGTTAGGAAGAAGTTCTTCACAGAAAGAGTGATTTGCCTTTGGAATGTGCTGCCTGGGGAGGTGGTGGAGTCACCATCACTGGAGGTGTTTAGGAGGAGACCCGATGGGGTGCTTGGTGCCATGGTTTAGTCGATTAGATAGTGTTGGATGATAGGTTGGACTCAATGATCTCAAAGGTCTCTTCCAATCTGGTTAATTCTATTCTATTCTATTCTATTCTATTCTATTCTATTCTATTCTATTCTATTCTATTCTATTCTATTCTATGTTCACATTGGTGGTTTTACCTCTTGTCCTGTTGCTTGGCATCGCTGAAAAAAGACTGTCCCCATCCTTCTGGGACCCACTCTTTAAATATTAATAAAGATTAATAAGATCTCCTTTCAGTCTTCTCTTCTCTAGGCTAAAAAGCCCCTCAGCCTTTCTACATAAGAGAGATGTTCTAGTCCCGTATTCATCAAATAATTTTTTTTCAATAAGGAAGTTATGGGAGACAATGCTAAAAGACTTATGCAGGTACATCATAAAGAAAAAAGAAACACAAACCAAAATAAAACAAAACTGAAAAAGAAACAACCCAGCTTTCTTTTCAAATCTATATTGAAAATAAAAGGGAAAAAAAAAAAGTAAAAATGAAAAGAATGTACTATCTCTATATCATGGCTTGGAAGAGATTAAGTGATTTTCCCCAAGTCTCTGAGGCAGTCTATGACAGAGAAAGTCATTAAGCTCATGTCCCCTGAACCAGTTCTCATATTACAGAGGAACTTTTTCATTTCATAATCATTTTTCTATTTATTACCTACTCTGCCTTGAAGCTGTTCTCATTCAACTGTATTTTGAAACTATCCTTATAACTGGTCACTCATATCTTACATTTTTCACAGTCCTGGAAGAGCCTGGATATCATTCTTGCTGCTCTCTTCCCTATCACACACAAAGTGAACTGCAGTAATTGTAAAATACTGCTGAACTGACAGGTTGGAGGTGCTGCTGACACTAGAAAAAGACTTCCTAAAAGGTTAAACCCTACATTTTCATCAAAGAAAAAAAGCTATAAATTATTTGAACTGTTCTGTCTTGAACTACAGGTCTTTGAGATAACATATGGAATCACTTAATCCTTCTAAACCCATCTTATTTTAACTTTCATATCATCATGTGCTAATGCAAGTCTGCATCATGCTTTAAGGACTGTTAGGACTTCTAGTAAGACTGACAGGCTGAGTGTGAGCTCATGCAAAGAAAATTCAAGGCTGTGGTAGTGAGAAAAGTTCAATTCTCCCCCCACACACAAACCACAGCTAACTCAGTCAGAGAAGTAAAATGCATAGGAGCTGTATTTTTACAAGCAGAATGAAATGCAATGAATATATACACAATATACAGTATTTACAGAATATACAAAAATATACAGGAAAGAAAGTATATATAGTATATATATAGTATATATAAAGTATATATAAAGTATAAAGTATATCTCTAGTAAATATACAGGAAAGGAAAACTTCCCCCTTGATGGAGGGTTTCCCCCCAAACCCCCTCTCCCCCTTCTTCCTTGTTTCCCCAAAAAGGATTAGAGAGAAAATGGATATTAAGGGAAATTTTGTTAGTTCAAAGCAGATAATAAGGGAAGAAAAAGAATCAGTTTCTTATCTCATTAATCCAAGGTCAGCACTGCCAAGCACATAAGAAAGAAGACAGCTGTCCCGACTGAGACTGAAACAGGCAGAACTCAGAGTAAAACCTTAAAGTTACATTCCCACTGATCTACCAATGAAATTTGTTTAGGATTATCTTTGTTTTCCTTTTTACACCAAAACATTCAGCTAGAGCATTCAGAAGCTGTCCTTTTCCTTAAAGGCACAGCCTAAAACTGTCACAAAGGCATGAGCAGAATCCTTAAGTCCAGGAAGAATAGATGCTCCGATTTTTATACTTTTTGATGGACCCAAAGCATGTATTTCCAGGTGATTTGTAATGAGCATGAGTCAGCTGGGGGGAACAAAGAAAGAAAGAGCAATGTAATCATCCCAGTGAATACTTTGCAAAAAAAAAAAAAGAAAAAAGTAGTAAACATATTGACTGAGCCCATCTTAGGGAAAATACTATAATGGTAGTTGTGCCACATAACTTTAAAATCAATTAGACTTGACTGCTTTTCTCGTGTGACACATTTAGTGGAGCAGATTGATCTGTTTTGTGCGAGGTAAGTACTTGCAATTAAGTTTTGATTTTGTTATGCTACCAGCAGTGAAATAAAGGAGGAAGAGATGAGAAGCAACACCCCACCTTCAAGCATCAAAACCTTGTTGAAATAATAAGACCCATCATGTTCTAAGCATAAATAAAAACTTTCAGCCGTGGTCCAAGAAGACCTTGTAAAAAGATGCTGGTTTTAATGTTGCATATATTTTCAAAACTGCTGTGTCATCTTGATGTAGGCAGCCAAAGAGCTGCTGTTCAAGCAGGCATGAAATATATAAAAAAGCCACAAAGCCAAATAAACTGTAATCTGATAGTTACAAAATGCATTTATTTCTACCCAGCCAAAGAATCTCTTTGCACTTAATCAGATTTGCAGTCGGTTAATGACATGGCTCTTCTACAAATTGCTGCAACGTACTTGGCCAAAGGTGGGGACACAGTTTTGCCTCCTGTATGAGAAAAGGAAGGAAAAAGAAAACTAGAAGGGACCTGGGGGTACTGGCTGAACATGAGTCTGCTGTGTGCCCAGGTGGCCAAGAAGGCCAATGGCATCCTGGCCTGGATCAGGAACAGTGTAGCCAGCAGGAACAGGCATGTCATTGTGCCCCTGGACTCATCACTGTTTAGGTCACACCTTGAGTCCTGTGTTCAGTTCTGGGCCCCTCAGGTTAGGAAAGATGTTGAGTTGCTGGAATGTGTCCAGAGAAGGGCAACAAAGCTGGGGAGGGGTTTGGAGCACAAGCCCTATGAGGAGAGGCTGAGGGAGCTGGAGTTGCTTAGCCTGGAGAAGAGGAGGCTCAGGGGAGACCTTATTGCTCTCTACAAGAACCTGAAGGGAGGTTGTAGACATGTGGGGACTGGTCTCTTCTTCCCGGCATCCAGCACCAGAACAAGAGGACACAGTCTCAAGCTACACCAGGGGAGGTTTAGACCAGATGTTAGGAAGAAATTTTTCATAGAGAGAGTGATTGGCCATTGGAATGTGCTGCCCGGGGAGGTGGTGGAGTTGCCATCACTGGAGGTGTTTAGGAAGAGACTGGATGGGGTGCTTGGTGCCATAGTTTAGTTGATTAGATGGTGTTGGATGGTGGGTTGTATGTGATGATCTTGAAGGTCTCTTCCAACCTGGTATGGTCAGAAGTGTACTTTTTGTTTAAAGCACATTCTGGCAAATGCTCAGCCTCTTTACTGACTCTAAACCAATTTATTTTCTGTAGATTTAGGAGCTTTTCAAAAAATGGGGAAAATCTAATGTTCTCCCAACTCAGATGTCAAATAAAAGTGACCTGATTGTGCTAAGCAATGGAAACACAGAAAAGTTTGGGTTTCTGTACATCTCAGGCTTTGAAAATATGCTACTGGCTTTATGTATAATTTTAGCAAGGGTAAAATGGACCCATCTATGAACACTCTTTTGAAAAGATGTTTTGGGCATCTTTTTGTAGCATGAAACAATGCTAGTCACACTAGCTTTGTAGAGTCTGGATCATTGCATGCACCTCATATTGAATACTGAATATTACTGTGTTGAATAGAATAGAGTAGAATTAACCAGGTTGGAAAAGACCTTCGAGATCATTGAGTCCAACCTATCACCCAATGAAATCTAACCAACTAAACCATGGCACCAAGTCCTTCATCCAGTCTCTTCCTAAGTACCTCAATTGATGGTGACTCCACCACCTCCCCAGGCAGCACATTCCAAAGGCCAATCACTCTTTCTGGGAAGAACTTCTTCCTAACATCCAGTCTGAATCTCTCCTGGTGCAGCTTGAGACTGTGTCCTCTTGTTCTTGTGCTGGTTGCCTGGGAGAAGACACCAACCCCCACCTGGCTACAACACCCCTTCAGGTAGCTGTAGACAGCAATAAGGTGCACCCTGAGCCTTCTCCAGGCTAAGCAACCCCAGCTCCCTCAGCCTCTCCTCACAGGGCTTGTGTTCCAAACCCCTCCCCAGCTTTGTTGCCCTTCTCTGGAGACATTTCAGCAACTCAACTTCTTTCCTATACTGAGGGGCCCAGAACTGGACTCAGGACTCAAGGTGTTTCCTAACCAGACTGATTCCAGGGGCAGAATGACTTCCCTGCTCCTGCTGGCTACATTATTTCTGATGCAGGCCAGGAAACCATTGGCCTTCTTGGCCACCTGGGCACACTGCTAGCATTGGTCTGGATTCAGCTTGGATAGGGTCAGTTTTCACAAGATGGGAGGGCCCACAGCCAGGATAGTCAAACCAAACCAGTCAATGGGATATTTGATATAATATTGGAATCATGATCAGGATGCAAGGAGAGAGCTGGCTGGGGAAAGTATGCACCATTTGGAGGAGCAACTGGCTAGGTGGTGAGCAGTTGCATCACGCCACTTATTTTCTTCACATTATTTCATTAGTACTATTGCCATTACTTTTGTTTCTTCTCCTTTTCTATTAAACTCTCATCTCATCCCATGGGGTTTTACATTTTTCTCAGTTTCCCATCCCAGCAGGGGTGGGAAGAGTGAGAGCAAGTGACCGTGTGGTGCTTAGTTGCTGGCTGGGGTTCAAGCACAACATGTCTGAAAAAGCATTGTTTCCCAAACACAGTCTGTACCTTTCTCTACACTTCAGCACATTCCATCATTAGGAATCTATGAAGCAGGAAAGCAAAATTGACAGAAAGGATTCATTTTAAAATACAAGTAGACACCATGTTCTTTCACTTGAAACAGAATGAAACAACAATAACTACAATGTGAGCTGAACCTGCCGAGGAATAACCAGTTAACCCTAATTGAATGTTGGCTTTCCTTTACTAAAAAGGGTGAATTTGGCATCTACCTCTTTTTTGATGTATGGTTAGAATGTATTTACAATGAGAGTGTACAGTAATTGGGCAACTATAGCAATTTAACTATTTTATGCAAACTGGGAGGAACATAGCAAAAGAGAGTACCCCAGGAGCAAAATGGTGTTCAACCACAGTGGAGGAGAGACTCAACAAGGACAGTTATGCAAAAGAGGCAAGGAATTAATTACTCACAACTGATTGAACCCAAGTAGGGAGTGCTGCTGTTGTGTATTAGAGGCTTTGGGGTGCTCATGCACCAGGCACAGCTGGTTGCCGGCAGGAAGGCCATGTGGTAGTCGATGGCTGGTCTGGCTTCAGCAGATGGCAGGCTGTTAACGATGCTTTCCCATGATGGGTGCTTGCTTTGTCCTGAGTGAATTGAGGCATGTCAAAATCCTGGTCACAAGAGGAAGCAGGCTTGGCTCTGACTCCAAGGCTTATGGCTTCTCTTGTAGCTTGCAGTGTGTATGCTTGTGGTTTTGTCTCAGGTGCTGGACCGGGCAACTCGAGGTTATGCAATGCAAGGCAGTTTCAAGACAGACAAGGTCCAAGCAGGTTCAAGCAGGCAAGGCTTGAGCAAGGGTTTCAGCAAGGCAAAAGCAAGGCACAGGCAACTACAAACCAGCCTGTATATAAATCTTGCTTGAGACCGACTGGGCCAATAGGGCACTGAAACCAGCACAGCGTTACCCAATGGCAAGGGGTTCTGCCAGGCTGTGGCCAGAACACATGCCCTTACCATAGATACAGGGTTGTTTACTAGACATGTATGGTCCTGCCCCCTTTGTTCCTTTCCCCGTGTTACCCTGACTTTCCACAGGAAGGATGAGGGAGAGGAGCACCGAGTCTAGACACCTTAGTGTTCTGTCTGGGTTTCTGCTGGGGCTGTTTGGCCCTACCATGATATTTAAAAGATAGCTTAAAATACATCCACAGTTCAAACAAGCATTTGTCAACAGCAGCTGTACCCAGTTCTAGAGTCTGAAGGTGCAATTTCAGCAACGGCCTCTGAAAGGGAATCTAAAGAAAATGTTGAGTTTTTAACTTGAAATCCTGTTGTGTTTTTTTTTTTTGTTTGTTTTGTGTTTCCTTTTTTTTTCCTTTTCTAGTACTCATAAATTCAATTACATTTAGTATGACTAGGATAGGAAAGATGTAGCTATACCTGCTTCTGCCTGAAGACAGAATGATGAAGTACATGACTTCTGTGTTCAATGAAACCTCATTTTTCTAATCATGACATGCAATTTCACAATATAACTACAACTCATTTTCATTTTCAGATGTTCATTGCTGTTCACCATTGTGGTTAGAAAAGACAAATAAAAGTTAAAAAATCATCTAGAAGAAAATGTAACTGGACATCTTGGAGATGAAATCTAAGTGATAAGCCAAGATCTATACGATCTCTGGGTAGAGCTTCAGAATGAGATCTGGATAGTCCTGGTATTGACAGGATCAGGGGAGGTTTAGGATGGATGTTAGGAAGAAGTTCTTCATAGAAAGAGTGATTGGCTATTGGAATGAGCTGCCCAGGGAGGTGGTGAAGTCACCATCACTGGAGGTGTTTAGGAAGAGACTGGATGGGGTGCTTGGTGCCATGGTTTAGTTGATTAGATAGTATTGGATGATAGGTTAGACTTGATGATCTCAAAGGTCTCTTCCAACCTGGTTAATTCTATTCTATTCTATTCTATTCTATTCTATTCTATTCTATTCTATTCTATTCTGCTGATGTGATTGGGGACTAGCCTGGTTGCTGAGTAAAATGTTCTTCTCCACTATGTAACATAAGCTGAGTATTTAGAGGAGAACATAATTTCAGATGTGATGCCTAGCAATGGCATTCGCCAGGGTAAAGTAGAATTGATTACAAATGGAGGGGGGAACCCACTTTCAAATTGAAACAACATGAAACAATGCAAAACCTTGAGGATTATGTTTTTAGGTAGAACTTATTTATCTTATGTCTTGTTTTAACAGCAATAGCACAGCATGGCAAAAAATAGAAGACATGATGCTCACCTGTGTGCTCTGCTGTAGTCCTTCAATTGCTGTTTAGTTAATAAGCTTAGGTGTCAGTGATAAGTGTGGTTGTATGGATAGCATATTAATGACAATAGTTGGGAAAAAAAATCACACTGCCAAATGAGACAACCAAAAAGAAACATTGCAGCTCAAACCACACATAATTTTTTGTCTTCCTGTGCAATCAGGAACTAAATATTGTATAGTTATTCCCCTCTCTTTATTTACTTTACAGTGAGAATAACAAGTCTAGATGATTCATAGCAGATGCTGGTGACACAAAACTACACACCTGTGGAGAGTAGAAGGTTATAATCCCACTGTGATTAAGAAGATGTATGCTTTCTGCTCTGCAATGAGAGTGGATTGTTTACTTTTCCTATTAGGTCTGCAGTTAATCACCCAGCTTTGATCTGTGTGATACCAAATGGATTTAACATCCCACATTGTTTAAGTGGCATATTGGTTTGCACAGTACCTATTGTTTTGCATTAAGACATGCCTCAGTGGAGCACACTAAGATTATTTTGTTTGTTTGTTTGTTTTACATAACCTGTATTTACTTGGACAGCAAATGGCACTGCTGTGAATAGAAAGAGATAACCAGAGAATATACGCCTGGGGAAAGAAAACCCACACCAACAATAGAGCTACAATGCCTGCAATGAATAAGTAATTTCCTTTTACATAATACCTTTATGTACTGTATTTTAAAGTGCTTTAAATAAGAACTAAATGAATCTTAAAGAAATAAAAAAGTTAAAAGTTAAATTTTATTTCCTGTTCCAATTGTGTTGTGATGGAAATGGGAAATAGCTAGGTAAAGATGCCTACATGCCCATTTACTACATCTCTGCTTTGGAATAGTATATCTCTGGTAGATTATTGAACAGAAGTCAGCCAGCTGGGCCTAAAGTAAGTCTGTGACTGGCTTATATCAGTTTTTAGATATTCCACATATGGAGGTTTTAATGTTTAATCTCAAATTTACTTACTTGAAGATAATTCACACAGGATTTCTGATTTAGCTGAGCAATAAAAATATAGTGAAATAACAATAAAAATGAAAAGTGTAGCTTATGCTTAGCAAAATACAGTGACTGCAAGACATAGAATAGAATAGAATAGAATAAACCAGATTGGAAAAGTCCTTCAAGATCATCAACTTCAACCCATCACCCAACACCTCTAATCAACTAAACCATGGCACCAAGTACCCCATCCAGTCTCCTCTTAAACACCTCCAGTGATGGTGACTCCATCACCTCCCTGGGCAGCACATTCCAATGGCAAATCACTCTCTCTATGAAGAATTTCTTCCTAACACCCAGCCTAAACCTCCCCTGGTGCAGCTTGAGACTGTGTCCTCTTGTTCTGGTGCTGGTTGCCTGGGAGAAGAGACCAACCCCCACCTGCCTACAACCTCCCTTCAGGTAGTTGTAGACAACAATAAGGTCTCCCCTGAGCCTCCTCTTCTCCAGACTGAACAACCCCAGCTCCCTCAGCCTCTCTTCATAGGACTTGTGCTCCAAACCCCTCTCCAACTTTGTTGCCCTTCTCTGGACATGTTCCAGCAACTCAACATCTTTCCTAAACTGAGGGGTACAGAGCTGGACACAGGACTCAAGGTGTGACCTAACCAGTGCTGAGTACAGGGACACAATGACTACCCTGCAACTACCCTGCTCCTGCTCACCACACTATTCCTGATGCAGGCCAAGATGCCATTGTCCTTCTTGGCCACCTGGGCACACTGCTGGCTCATGTTCAGCCTACTGTCAACCAGTACCCCCAGGTCCATCTCTGTCTGGCTGCTCTCCAGCCACTCTGTCCCCAGCCTGTACTGCTGCATGGGGTTATTGTGGCCAGTGTATAGAACCCAGCACTTAGATGTGTTAAATTTCCTGCCATTGGACTGCCCATCTGTCCAGCCTGTCAAGGTCCCTCTGCAGTGCCCTCCTACTCTCTAATAGATCAACACCTTCCCCCAGCTTGGTGCCATCTGCAAATTTACTGATGATGGACTACATCCACTCATCCAGATCATCAATAAAAATATTGAATAAGATGGGGCCCAGCACTGATCCCTGGGGGACACCACTAGTGACTGGCTGCCAACTGGAAGTGGCTTTAGAAGTTCAATCACTCTTCCAGTGTAAATTGTATAATCAGTCTCTACAGTATTCTCACTGTCAAGAACCTGATTATCCCCAATTGCCAGGAAGGAACATGTGGGTTCTTGCTAGCTCAAGTCCATTGTGCTCTTAAAAATTCTTTATCTAATTGTAGCGTTTTTATGCTTTAAGTTTATCTAAGCTATAGATTTACTTTCCCCTTTCTGATCTGTCTGACTTGGGGAGACATTCACAGCCTTTTAATGAACTCAGGGAGCAATATTTACAGCACTATTTGAATCACATGACTGTTGATAGCTAAAACAAAAGCCACCTTCAGATTACTTTTGTGTTGAGATAAAAGTTAGCTTCATTGCAACAGCTGGGGTCAGTTGCATCTGGCATTTTTCTTAAGGAAAAGTGTAAAAGAAAAGTCTTTAGCAAGACTTTATTCCTTGTCTGCTCTTTATGAAGGCATTAAATGTAAAGCCAGGGCATTAGTCAAATGAAACCCATGCATCATCAGTACAGACAAGTAGGCTTATGTTTAACATCCCAGTTGCTTAGTCTGCAAGTGAGAGACCTTTGGTTATCATTGATGCATGTGTTGTTCCAAATGTGGATTCTTTATTTGATGTGGAGGAAACAATAGACACACAGAGTCAAGGTATTGACAAACTTCAACATCACAGTCAGTCATGATGTAAAGAAATCTGCCTCATTTTTAAAGATGAATATAAATCCCAGGAACTGGTAGTAGAGTTACAGTTGCCAATGGCATCCTGGCCTGCATCAAGTATAGTGTGGCCAGCAGGAGCAGGGAAGTCATTCTGCCCCTGTACTCTGCACTGGTTAGGCCACACCCTGAGTACCCTGTCCAGTTCTGGGGCCCTCAGTTTAAGAAGGACATCAAGGCACTTGAACATGTCCAGAGAAGGGCAACAAGGCTGGGGAGAGGCCTTGAGCACAAGCCCTATGAGGAGAGGCTGAGGGAGCTGGGGTTGTTTAGCCTGGAGAAGAGGAGGCTCAGGGCAGACCTCTTTGCTCTCTACAACTACCTGAAAGGTGGTTGTAGCCAGGAGGGAGTTGGTCTCTTCTCTCAAGCAACCAGCACCAGAACAAGAGGACACAGTCTTAAGCTATGCCAGGGGAAGTTTAGGCTCAAGGTGAGGAGAAAGTTCTTCACAGAGAGAGTTGTTAGCCATTGGAATGTGCTGCCCAGGGAGGTGGTGGAGTCACCGTCCCTGGAGCTGTTCAAGAGGGGATTGGATGTGGCACTTGGTCTACTCATGAGGTCTGTGGTGTCAGGTTGGACTTGGTGATCTTTGAGGTCTCCTCCAACCTTGATGATACTGTGATACTGTGATGATGTGAACAAGACATTCACTATCCAAGAGAAATCTAAGGTATATATGAAATTTGCATTTTTGTAGACATGTTTGTTAAAGACCCAGAAAGATTTTTAAGCTGGATCTGCAAAATAAATACATTAGTAGGATGACTACTAGGATGACTGGGATGCAGTTTTATGAATACTTTATGGAGAACTGTGGGGGGTTTTTTTGTCATCCTCTTAGTTGCCTTGTATTCTTTCCTTGCACTTTCTTCATTTTCTTGGCTCTCCAGGAGAGGGTGGGAAATTCTACTGAGTCCAGAGAGATGCCTAATTCTTTTTTCATTGCAATTGAGATGCTGATAGACTAGCTGACAGGTGTCTCAGAAATTCCTTGTATGAATCATGCTTCTGTTGGCATACAGCCACTTTAGAGGGAAGCTGCGCTGTTGCTGCTGCATGGAAATGTTAACAAGCATTCAGTATGAATCAGTGAGGATTCTCCCTGAAGTTCTGGATGCTGCAAGGCCCTTTCATGCTTTACCCTCTCCTGGCTTTGACTAGAGAACACAGCCCAGGGCTGTGTCATATTTTTGCTGTGTCACTCTGCCCTATTACAGAGATTAAAGAGAGATGTCAAAACAACTTTGAGCTGTTAGAAGGCTAGATACTGAGGTACACAGATGGGTGAGGAAAGATCTTCTTCATGATGTGGACGTGGCACTTGGTGCCATGGTTTAGTCATGAGGTCTGTGGTGACAGGTTGGACTCGATGATCTTTGAGGTCTCTTCTAACCTTGGAGAGACTGTGATACTGTGAAGTGCACAGCCCACTTATCACTCTACTGTCAACAACCTCACAGTTGAAACCAAGTAGAAATTCCTTGAGCAAAAATGAACCACACTCATAATAAAAGCACACATTTGGCCACCTATTTTAGAGTCTCCAACTTGAGTAAGTTTTCTCCCTTCTCCTATAGCTCTTGCATGGGGAAAGATATCAGAAAAAAAGGCTGGAGAAGATTTCATCCCAAAGCAATCACTAAATCATAAGCAGAAGGAAGGCATATTTCAAGGGTGGTTCTAATGAATATGTGTATGTGTGCAGCTTGGTGTTTGTGTGGCAGAAAGGTGAAGGGGTTGAATGGACACTGGACTCTTTTGAAGTCCTTCAGTAAATATATACCTTTCCTAAGTGTAGGCGCTGGGGAGAAAAGAATCAGAATAAGACATTAAATTGGATTCTTTGAAGTGCACCCTAGAGATTTATTTTCTTCTATTTCAACCAGGGAATCCAAACTTCCAATTTCCATGCCAAAAATTAGGCTATCTACATCCCAGCCTCAGACACCGCAATCTCCATTTTCAGAAGTGTATCTTTCACAAAATGTTAGCCTTGAAATGGGAGCTACACTCAGCATATTCACAAATGAAACTGACTCATCCCTACAAACCCCTGGGAGCTAGCAGAGCCAGGAATAAAGAGATTTTCCCATTAAAAGGTCCTTTTTTTATTATTTTTTTCCCTTCCCCACATAACTGTAGTGAGTGGCGTCATTCACATATATCCCCAAGAACTTGCTCACAGACTGAATGTGTGTGTAGAATTTCATAGGTAGAAATGCATCTTCCACAGAGTTATGAATATTTGAATAGGTATCTCTAATACAGAGGCAAACTCTCATTCTTTGCATTGCCCTGATGATCAGCAATCACTGCAATGCAGTGGAAATAACAAGTTTTTCCCCTGCAATGATGCCAACCAGAAATAATTTAACATGTTATAAGGTGATTGAGTTATCACTGATACTTTGAGGTGTTTTCCAGGCATCATTCCAATTTTTACAGCAATTGTGATGTCATTTCCAGAAACAACATTCTCTATGAGCACAAGGAGCAAGTACTTCAAATAGAGTAGAATGGAATGGAATGGAATGGAATGGAATGGAATGGAATGGAATAAACCAGGTTGGAAAAGACATTGAGATCATCAAGTCCAACCTATCACCTAACGCCATGTAATTAACTAAACCATGGCATAAAGTGCTTCATCCACTCTCTTCCTAAACACATCCAGAGATGGTGACTCCACCACCTCCGTGGGCAGCCCATTCCCATAGCCAATCACTCTTTCTGTGAAGAACTTCTTCCTAACATCCAGCCTGAATCTCTCCTGGTGCAGCTTGAGACTGTGTCCTCTTGTTCTGGTGCTGGTTGCCTGGGAGAAGAGACCAAACTCCACCTGTCTACAACCTCCCTTCAGGTAGTTGTAGACAGCAATAAGGTCTCCTAAATGGAAACACTAATAAAAATAAGGAACAGAGAAATACTTAGATTTGTATCAATGTATGTTCACCTAGTTCACTGTGAATCCAGAGGCATCCAATGAAGACTCCAAACTGATCTACTATTAACATCACACTGCCAGCACACAACATTCACCTCTCATCTGTTTTCTTAGAAGTGAAGTTGTAACAGGACCAAAAGGCTCATTAAGTCAAAAGGTCCATCTTCCTGACAATGCAGCAGTGCTTCTCAGAGTATTCTGTTCGATACATAAACATGAGCCAGCAGTTTGCCCAGGCAGCCAAGAAGGCCAGTGGCATCTTGGCATCAGAAAAAG
This sequence comes from Dryobates pubescens, assembly GCF_014839835.1. NCBI lineage: Eukaryota > Metazoa > Chordata > Aves > Piciformes > Picidae > Dryobates > Dryobates pubescens. The sequence goes on along the minus strand of NC_071618.1, from coordinate 38,038,928 downwards.
TGTGGCCAGCAGGAGCAGGGAGGTCATTCCGCCCCTGGACTCAGCCCTGGTTAGGCCACACCTTGAGTCCTGTGTCCAGTTCTGGGCCCCTCAGTTTAGGAAAGATGTTGAGTTGCTGGAATGTGTCCAGAGAACGGCAATGAGGCTGCTGAGAGGTCTCGAACACAAGCCCTGTGAAGAGAGGCTAAGGGAGCTGGGGTTACTCAGCCTGGAGAAGAGGAGGCTCAGGGGAGACCTTCTTGCTGTCTACAACTCCCTGAAGGGAGGTTGTAGCCAGGTGGGAATTGGTCTCTTCTCACCAGAACAAGAGGACACTGTTCCAAGCCACATTCTGTAGAGGTAGTTCCACCAACTGGATATCAATACCCTTGCCGCTCATTCCTGAGAGCACATCTACAACAGTATTTACAGAGCAGAGAGGGGAAAAGGAAGGACATGAACTTTTTCTCTTAAATGTTATATCTGAGTTAAACCAAGAATACTTAGCTTTAAAAAAAACCCAACAAAATAGCCTTTAACTCTTTATATCAGGAACAGTATGGCCAGCAGGAACAGGGAGGTCATTCTACCCCTGTACACTGCACTGGTTAGGCTGCACCTTGAGTACTGTGTCCAGTTCTGGGCTCCTCAGTTTAGGAAGGATGTTGAGTTGCTGGAGCATGTCCAGAGAAGGGCAACAAAGTTGGTGAGGGGCTTGGAACACAAGCCCTATGAAGAGAGACTGAGGGAGCTGGGGTTGCTTAGCCTGGAGAAGAGGAGGCTCAGGGGTGACCTTATTGCTCTCTACAACTACCTGAAGGGGGGTTGTAAACAGGCAGAGGTTGGTCTCTTCCCTGAGGCAACCAGCACCAGAACAAGAGGACACAGTCTCAGGCTGCACCAGGGGAGGTTTAGGATGGAGGTTAGGAGAAAGTTTTACACAGAGGGAGTGATTGCCCATTGGAATGGGCTGCCTGAGGAGGTGGTGGAGTCACCATCATTTGAGGTGTTCAGGAGGAGACTTGACAGGGTGCTTGGTTGCATGGTTTAGTTGGTTGGGTGGTGCTGGATGATAGGTTGGACACAATGATCTTGAAGGTCTCTTCCAACCTGGTTAATTCTATTCTATTCTATTCTATTCTATTCTATTCTATTCTATTCTATTCTATTCTATTCTATTCTATTCTATTCTAGATCATTCTGCTGGATGTTTGCTGCTGTTTTGGGTTAGCTGGAGTTTTCTCAGGTTTGCATTTCAGTGAAGGACTGATGTTCTCAGGTTTTAACTCCACTTTTTGCACTGTCCTTGTTATATTCTGTTTCAGAGGAGTGTCTATTGAATGAGGACATATGACTGGTGTCCTGGTTGGAGTTATAACAGGACTAATTCTGTGCAGTGATTTGAATTTACAGCTAAGTCTTTTCTAAGTGACTGCACTCTCTGAAGTTAATTCTGTATTTTTAAAGTCTGCTGTCTGCTTCTAGAAGTGGTAACATGATCTTTATAGTTACTGCTAAGGAATGGTATGCAGAAAGGCACTTGCTTGTAAGTGCTCCTGTGCAGATCAAGGTTATTGCTAAATCCTGTGTATCAGAAAGTTAAAGGCCACAACTACAGAAAGGAGTGGTGTGAACAGATGACCTTAAACTGACAAACAAGAGATTCTATTCCATATGTGCCATACTTGGTATACAGCTGAGGGATCACAAGGGTTAAGTCCACTTCCTTCAATGGCAAACTTCCGAGGAGAATGGCCTACCTTCAATCCTGATCGGTGTGTTTCCGAATCCAGATCCTGGGATGGCATTTGACAAGTCCAAGTGCTGGGTGCTGCACATTGGCCACCTCAACCCCATGCAGAGCTACAGGCTGGGTTCAGAGTGGCTGGTGAGCTCCCAAACAGAGAGAGACCTGGGGGTACTGATTGACAGCCACCTAAACATGAGCCAGCAGTGTGCCCAGGTGGCCTAGAGGACCAATGGCATCCTGGACTGCATTAGGAACAGTGTGGCCAGCAGGAGCAGGGAAGTCATTGCGCCCCTGTACTCTGCATTGGTGAGGCCGCACCTTGAGTACTGTGTCCAGTTCTGGGCCCCTCAGTTTAAGAAGGACATTGAGACACTTGAATGTGTCCAGAGAAGGGCAACAAGGCTGGGGAGAGGCCTTGAGCACAAACCCTATGAGGAGAGGCTGAGGGAGCTGGGATTGTTTGTACTGGAGAAGAGGAGGCTCAGGGATGACCTCATTGCCCTCTACAACTACCTGAAAGGTGCTTGTAGCCAGGAATGGGTTGGTCTCTTCTGCCAGGCAATCAGCACCAGAACAAGGGGACACAGCCTCAAGCTGTGCCAGGGGAGGTTTAGACTCGAAGTGAGGAGAAAGTTCTTCAGAGTTCTTCAAGACAGTCATTCGTCATTGGAATGGGCTGCCCAGGGAGGTGGTGGAGTCACCATCCCTGGAGGTGTTCAAGAGGAGATTGGACATGGCACTTGGTGTCATGGTCTAGTCATGAGGTCTGTGGTGACAGGTTGGACTCGATGATCCTCGAGGTCTCTTCCAACCTTAGTGATACTGTGATACTGAATTTGGCTCCTGTCTGCCGCTAAGTCCAGTCTGGGGCTTCCTCAGTGCCTGAAAATGACCTCAATGGTGATAGTGATGAAGTTGAAACAGAGAGGGTTTGGTTCAATATTAATTTTGTATGCATTTGTACAAACTTCATTTTATTGTCACTATTTGAATTGAAACTACTTTAGTTTTCTTTTCCAATCCATAAGTCTTTTACCCTTATTCCCTTTCTCTTCCCCTTTGGGAAGGTAGAGGGTTTAATAGAGACCATCTGTCATTTGTCTAGGGACCAGTGAAGCCCCAGCCTTTGACAAAGAGATTTCTCTATCTTTTTCTGTAATTATATTCATAATTTCATAACTTTGTATAAAACCAGAAGTTGTACCAGGCTTAACATTTTGTGCTCTACATACATCTCTGCATGGATCAGGTCTCCTTTGGAAACAGCTGAACAAACTCCTTGCAAGAAACTCAGAAGAGCAGCTTACTTAAAACAAAGTAAGTGCAGCTTCAATTAGTACTAAAGCTAAGGCAAAATGGAAGAGTTTCAGAAGTGGAATTTGGCAGGTTGGTTGAACTGCTAATTGAGCTTAAAGGTGAACTATGGGGGTGGGGTTGGGGGTGGAAATTCCAACAAAGGAGTAGTGCTCTTTACTGCCTTTTTCTTTTTCTATGCTAAGAAACCCCAGCACAAACTATCATCATGTTTACATTTTCTCCTCTCTTAGGTAATAGAATTATTTCTCACTACATCCCTGGGGAAAGTAAAAAACAAAACAAAACAAAACAATACAAAACAACCTTGGAGGAGGGAGTTCATTCTGCCCCTGCATTCAGCACTGGTTAGGCCACACCTGGAGTCCTGTGTCCAGTTCTGTGCCACTCAGTTTAGGAAAGATGTTGACTTGCTGGAACGTGTCCAGAGAAGGGCAACAAAGCTGGGGAGGGGTTTGGAGCACAAGCCCTATGAGGAAAGGCTTAAGGAACTGGGCTTGCTTAGCCTGGAGAAGAGGAGGCTCAGAGGAGACCTTCTTGCTGTCTACAACTACCTAAAGGTTAGTTGTAGGAAGGTGGAGGTTGGTCTCTTCTCCCAGGCAACCAGCACCAGAACAAGAGGACACAGTCTCAAGTTGTGCCAGGGGAGGTTTAGGCTGGATGTCAGGAAGAAGTTCTTCACAGTAAGAGTGATTTGCCATTGGAATGGTCTGCCCAGGGAGGTGGTGGAGTCACCATTAGTGGAGGTGTTTAGGAAGAGAGTAGATGGGGTGCTTGGTGCCGTGGTTTAGTTGATTAGATGGTGTTGGGTGATAGGTTGGACTCGATCTTGAAGGTATTTTCCAACTTGGTTTATTCTATTCTATTTATACTGTGAGAGCTGTCAAAGCTTCACAAAGCTCTAATGTGCACATTGGAATTGTGGAGAGTGAGAATATTAAATCTTTATTCTGCAAATGTATTGCTACAGGTAGTCAGTCATTCCCACTCTGTTACTGCCTGTGCTGAGCTTACTCAACTGAGTAAGTTCGATGTAATTCAGGTGGCTTAACAAGTTATTTTCCTCACCCAAATTTGCCACTGTGAGCACTCTGTTTCAATGTCGGGTGTAAGAGGTTATTGTAAACTCACTTTGGCCTTGGAAATTTTTACCCTAGATACAATTCAGCTGTAATAGTGATGGCTGACATGTTAACTGAGTTAAACTCAAGGCAGTATAATTTTCATTTGACTATTCACTCTGATGTGCAGGGCAATACAATACAAAAACTTTGAAGATACTTTGCAGGATTATGTTATTTTAGCATAAACTGTGCTTAAAAACATCTGAATAATCCATGTTCACAGCCATGGATGCTCATATAAAGAATATTTTGACTTGATGTGTCTGAGAGTACTTATGGGTATATCATACAACTTTTTTTTGTAAGAAGGAAGATTATTCATATCCATGTACTTAGTTTGAATGTAATGTCAAAAAAATGAAGTATCCAATCAACTCCTTGCACCAAAATCTTAACTGTAGGAACTTTAGTAGGATGTATACTTCAGAAATAGTCTTTTTGACCTAGAAGAGGATAAGCTACCGTTTTCTAAGGTTCCCTAAAGGGTCTCTAATCCTTCTTGTCTAAAGCCTCTACCTAAATTGCTTCTTTTCTCTGCTTGTGTTTATGAGACTAGAAGTGCCACTGTGTAAGCCATCATCTTCCTAGCTGTAAGAGTGACATTTATTCAAATGGAAGGCAGAAATTGTGCCAAATATGACACATCAAAAGGTGATACAATCCAAACAAGAAATGTAGTCAAGGAAGTTACATCCATTTCAGAAACAGTCCATTTAGAAAAGCACAGTAGAATAGAAATTAATAGAATAGAATAGAATAGAATAGAATAGAATAGAATAGAATAGAATAGACCAGACCAGGTTGGAAGAGACCTTTGAGATCATCAAGTCCAACCAATCACCCAACACCATCTAAACAACTAAACCATAGCACCAAGCACCCCATCCAGTCTCTTCCTAAACACTTCCAGGGATGGTGACTCCACCACCTCCCTGGGCAGCACATTCCAATGGCCAATCACTCTTTCTGGGAAGAGCTTCTTCCTAACATCCAGCCTAAGCCTCCTCTGGTGCAGCTTGAGACTGTGTCCTCTTGTTCTGGTGCTGGTTGCCTGGGAGAAGAGACCAACCCCAACTTGGGTACTACCTCTCTTCAGGTAGTTGTAGACAGCAATAAGGTAGAAAAGAATATATCCTTGGAGGTGTTGAAGAAGGGATTGGATGTGGCATTTGGTGCAATGGTTTGGTCATGAGGTCTGTGGTGACAGGTTGGACTTGATGATCTTTGAGGTCTCTTCCAACCTTGGTGATTCTGTGATTCACCAATGAATATTCACCAAAAGAATATTTCACCCATGTTGCCTGGTGAATTGTCTGCTACTCAGTTTTGGATGAGAATATCTCATAAGACCCCCAATACCTGCAAGACTTGTGGTAGCCCATGATTAATAGCTTCCAATGCTCCTTTGGTACAGACTATTGATTCAGTAGGACAATTAAAAATGATGGTGTGTGCATAGAGAAAGGTCAGGTTTATGCTAATTTTGCTATCGCTCACTGTCATTCCGGAAACCGCTCAGGGTGGAAGCGTCCAGGTGCTGTTAGAAGAGCGAAGAAGCAATTTTACTATCTTGTGGGTCACCTCCTTTATAGTCATCTTTACCTGAACTCATAGATTTTCACATTCAAAATAAACAGCTTGCTTCTTTTTTTTTTTTTTTTTCTTTCACTGCACAGCCATCCAGAAATGTCAGCAGATTTGCTGTGACTTTTCCTATCCATTTCAGCTCCATACATTTTGAGGAAGCAAACCTGTTAAATTATTTATGGAAGTATTTGCAGGACTAAAGCTTTTATGGCACTGTCCTTTCGCTGGTTCCACAGCCATGAGGTCACTGCCCGGCCTGACTGTTCCTGCTCACCTCCCAAAGCCTCCCCTGATGCTGCAACAGCCCAGGGCATCATGTTAGATCCCTGGGGTCATCAGGCCCCTCTCCAGTGATGCAGCAGCAGAGTCAGTCTCTAGCTCCCCACAGCCCTGTCTTACTTATCCATGGGCCCTGTCAATCCAGGCTTGCCCACAGACCCATGTTTTAGTCCAGCCTTGGCTTTTCCCTGTCCCCAGGAAGGTACCCAATGCCTGGGTCCAGGGCTGTCCTATGTCCCCCAGCTACACTGCTCCTGGCTATGGTGATAAGGTGAGCCCTGGTTGCCAGGCACTACCCTAATGAGTAGCACCCATGGGGAATCTCCAAAGCACTTGGCCCCAGAGAGATCCATGGTGCTGGAATATTTTCATCATCACACCTACCCACTACTAAGAAATAAGCTTATAGAATATATTATTAAATAAGTAAAGCACATAGGGGACTTATTGCTTGTTCTGAGGGCAATATTATAGTTCTCCTGAGGTCTGTACAATTCAGCTGCCTCACATCCTGAAATCATAGATTCATAGAAACATTTCAGTCTGAAAAGAGCTTTGAGTTCATTGAGTCCAACCATTATTTAATTCTACCAAGTCTTGCACTAAACCATATCCCTTAGCACCACATATATGCCTCTTTTAACACTTCCAGGCATGGTGATTCAACCACCTCCCTGGGTAGCCTATTCCAGAATTTGATAACTCTTTACAGTTTAGGAACTTCCTTTTAAGAGCCAATCTAAATGTCTCCTTGTGCAGCTTAAGGCCATTTCCTCTTGTCCTATCACTTGTTACTAGGGAGAAGAGACCAATAACCACAACACTACATCCTCCTTTTGGGTAGCTGTGGAGTGTGATAAAATTTTCTCTCAGCCTCATTTTCTCCAGACTAAATTAGCACATAATCACAGAGAGTTAGGGGCTGGAAGGGACCTTGAGAGATTGTCTAGTCCAACCCCTCTGCCAGAGCAGGATCACCTGTACCAGATTGCACAGGAACACACCAGGAGGGCTTTGAATATCTCCAGAGAGGGAGACTGCACAATACCCCTGGGCAGCCTGTTCCAGTGTTCGGTCACCCTCACAGCGAAGTAATTCTTCCTCCTATTTCCATGGAACTTCCAATGCCTCAACTTCCACCACTGCCAGAATAGAATAGAATAGAATAGAATAGAATAGACCAGACCAGACCAGACCAGACCAGACCAGGTTGGAAAAGACCTTCGAGATCATCAAGTCCAACCTACCATCCAATGCTATCTAATCAACTAAACTATGGCACCAGGAGCCCCATCCAGTCCCTTCCTAAACACTTCCAGCGATGGTGACTCCACCACCTCCCTGTGCAGCCCATTCCAATGACCAATACCTCTTTCTTTGAAGAACTTTTTCCTAACATCCAGCCTAAACATCCCCTGGCACAACTTGAGACTGTGTCCTCTTGTTCTGGTGCTGGTTGCCTGGGAGAAGAGACCAGCCCCCACCTGGCTATGACCTCCATTCAAGTAGTTGTAGACAGCAATAAGGTCTCCCCTGAGCCTCCTCTTCTCCAGACTAAGCAACCCCAGCTCCTTCAGCCTCTCCTCATAGGGATTTTGTTCCAAACCTCTCCCCAGCATTGTTGCCCTTCTCTGGACACATTCCAGCATGCGTCAACATCTTTCCTAAACTGAGTGGCACAGAACTGGCCACAGGACTCAGGGTGTGGCGAAACCAGTGCTGAGTACAGGAGCAGAATGACCTCCCTGCTCCTGCTAAGAAAGCTGCTGCATAACTATAGACTTAAAAATAAATAAATAAATAAGTTTCTTTCCCCAGAAACATTACTATCAATGTTATAAGTAGTTCTTGCTGGATGTTAGAACTGGATGCTCTTGAAGAAGGTAATTAAAACAAAAATAATGCCTACCAGCAACAAAAGACTAGTACAGAGACATAACTTTCAACTTCAGTGGAAATCAGCTGATGAATTCCCTAGTAAAAATGTTTAAAAGCCATTATGAACTGAATCGTGTAAATGTCTTCCAAGAGTAGTAAAACTAATGAACAACAGGGTAGAAGAGAAACTTTTGTCTCAGGCAAACTTCACCAACTGATTCATGCAAGCATCTACTGGTCTCCCATCATGCAGTATTCAGACTTATCTTTGAATGGGTTAACTAGGCTTCAGCTTCTCTTCCAGTCATAGAATAGAATGGAATAGAATAGAATAGAATAAACCAGGTTGGAAGAGACCTATGAGACCATCGAGTCCAACCTATCATCCAACACTATCTAATCAACTAAAGCATGGCACCAAGCACCTCATCCACTCTCTTCCTAAACACCTCCAGTGATGGTATCACAGTATACAAGTATCACAGTATCGCTAAGGTTGGAAGAGACCTCAAAGATCATCGAGTCCAACCTGTGACCACAGACCTCATGACTAGACCATGGCACCAAGTGCCACGTCCAATCCCCTCTTGAACAGCTCCAGAGATGGTGACTCCACCACCTCCCTGGGCAGCTCATTCCAATGATGAATGACTCCCTCAGTGAAGAATTTTCTCCTCACCTCGAGCCTAAACTTCCCCTGGTGCAGCTTCAGACTGTGTCCCCTTGTTCCGGTGCTGGTTGCTAGAGAGAAGAGACCAACCCCTTCCTGGCTACAATCACCTTTCTCCACCACCTCCCTGGAAAGCACATTCCAATGGCCAATCACTCTCTCTATGAAGAATTTCTTCCCAACATCCAGTCTAAACCTCCCCTGGTGCAGCTTGAGACTGTGTCCTCGTGTTCTGGTGCTGCTTGCCTGGGAGAAAAGACCAACCTCCTCCTGGCTACAGCCTCCCTTCAGGTAGTTGTAGAGAGCAATAAGGTCTCCCCTGAGCTTCAAAAGAGTTTCAAAAATGCTAGTCTTTCAGAAACCAACATCTTTCTCAAATATATGTCACAGAATCACAGAATGTTAGGGGTTGGAAGATGATCTATAGAACATCAAGTCCAACCCCCCTGCCAAAGCAGGATCACCCAGGGCAGGCTTCACAGAAACATATCCAGGTGGGTTTTGAAAGTCTCCAGAGAAGGAGACTCCACAACTTCTCTGGGCAGCCTGTTACCCTCTGTGATCTTGTGACACATGGACAGCTCACCCTCCTACCGTCCCTAACCAATTGCAGGAAATAATTATATCTCTTTGTTAGGTTGGGATGGATTTTTTGAAAGCAGGCAACTCTTTCCCTGCTTTCCGAGGCAGGGTGGCGGCAGAGGGTCACCAAGATCTCATATGCCACAGGTTTTCCCCTCAGCCTCATGCTCTGTGTTATGTATATTGACTCTCCTCAGCTCTGAACACAAAGACTCAATCAACCCATAGGGAGAAGGAGGGAAGGAACCAGCAGGGAAGGAAGGAATCTCAGGTAGGGCAGCCTGTTACCCTCTGGCACCCTCACCATAGAGAACTGTCTTCTCATGTTGAGGCATAAGCTCTTTTGTTCTAACTTGTACCTGTTGTTAATTGTCCTATAACTGGGCACCGCTGAAAAGAGACTGGCACCCCTTCATCTCCTCAATTGGACTTGATCTTGGAGGTCTTTTCCAACCTGGTTGATTCTGTGATTGTGATCTTGACACCCACCTCTCAGATATTTATAGACATTGATAAAATCCCCTCTCAATCTTCCCTTCTCAGGACTAAAAAGCTCCAGTTCTCTCAGTCTTTGTTCAAAAGAGATATGTTCAAGCCTTCCTTTTCCTTCCCCCTGCCGCCCGCAAAAGAGACCATCCATAAAAGCCATTTGTAACTCCAGCCCCTCTTCCCTGTGATAACTCAGGAAGGCCCACTGGGCAGGTGTGTGATAATTCTGTCATTTAAATGTAATTAGGATGTGCAAATTAGAGAGAGCTCCTGTCATCTGATATGTCAACTTTCATTTGTAAGTATTAACTTGCTGATCATCTTACTCAATATTTTGATTCAACAGGTGAAGATTAAGCAAAACCTTCTGTTCAAGTGGCCAGAAAGTGGCTGTTAAAATATGTTAGAGGTTTAAAACTTTATTGTGCTTTGTGCTTCTTCATAGCTGGTGAGGGGTTTGGAGCACAAGCCCCATGAGGAGAGGCTGAGGGAGCTGGGGTTGCTTAACCTGAAGAAGAGGAGGCTCAGGAGAGACCTTCTTCCTGTCTACAACTACCTGAAGAGAGGTTGTAGCCAGGTGGGGGTTGGTCTTTTCTCCTGGGCAGCCAGCACGTGAACAAGAGGACACAGTCTCAAGCTGCACCAGGGGAGGTTTAGGCTGGAGGTTAGGAAGAAGTTCTTCCCAGAAAGGGTGATTGGCCATTGGAATGGGCAGCCCAGGGAGGTGGTGGGGTCACCATCACTGGAGGTGTTTAGGAAGAGACTGGATGGAGTGCTTGGTGCCGTGGTTTAGTTGATTAGATGGTGTTGGATGATAGGTTGGACTTGACAATCTCAAAGGTCTTTTGAAGAATGGTTAATTCTATTCTATAGTTTTGTTCATCAGGTTATGGACATAGCTGATTTCCAACTTGCTCTGAAGGAACAAGTATAGGTGAGTTTTTCTGTCTTTCAAGCAAGACAAAAGCTGCAAAGTTGATTTTCTCTATAACATGAAATTATCAAACACAATCACAAGGTTATATGGCATGAATATGCAATAAATGTTATGATTCTTGACAATTTGTCAGTGTTCAAAAGACAAAGTAGTGAAGAAACATTACATGTCACAAAGACATATTTGAAAATAACTACAGTCCTTATGGGAGTGAAAGGTTCTTGCTCATTTAATACAAAATCACAGGGTTCAAAGTTGAGATCTGAGAGTTTACCCAAGGCAGACATTTCACAAATGAGATATTCTGCCAGTAGAGCTCCTAGAGCCTAAAAAAGTAGCTAATATAATTGTCATCCATACAGCTTTTGTGGTGGCTGTAGCAGTATATTCAAAGCCCCCTCCCCCACCACAAAGATGTGCCAGGGGGAAGAGGAGAAGCTGGGGGGATGGAGTGAGCCAGGGAGAAGAAACCTTTCTCCACCCAGGGCTGTGGGTCAGTAGGCTCACATGACCTCTTCCTCCAAGCCAAGTGCCCTGTCAGGCACAGCAGAACACAGACCTAGCGATGGGGCAAGTCTGGGCAAAGGACAGATGCTTATCAATTCCTGGCACCCACTTCCATTGTCTGAGTTTGGAAAATGATCTCCTTTGTGAAATGTGACAAAAGTAGGCTTAGCTTTCATTAAAATGGTACAATTGCCTAGAACAAGAGCTCTTTGACTCTCTCTCCCCAAGTGTTGGGATAAGCAGGCAACCAATACCAGAACAAGAGGACAGAGTCTCAAGCTGTGCCAGGGGAGGTTTAGGCTGGATGTTAGGAAGAAATTCTTCACAGAGAGAGTGACTGGCCATTGGAATGGGCTGCTCAGGGAGGTGGTGGAGTCACCATCACTGGAAGTATTTAGGAAGAGACTGGATGGGGCGCTTGGTGCCATGGTTTAGTTGATTAGATGGTGTTGGGTGATAGGTTGGACTTGATCTCAAAGGTCTATTCCAACCTCTTTAATTCTATTCTAAAACTCTGAGAGTCTTCTAACACACATTGCAAAAGCTGCTGTAACTATGGGGTTATGATCATATACAGTAACCAAGAGCTACTGACTGGGTAAAACTTTGAAAGGAAAATGACATTTTGTAAATTGCTTTAATGTTTCTGTCACAGATGAACAAATAAGTTATTAAGGGTTCAAATAACAAATATATAAGAGATCTCTCAATCCTACAGATATTCACATTTTTATTTGTTTATACATTTGGTTAATTTCTTAACAATCAGGCAATTATTCCTATAAACAAGGTTAATCGTGCATGTGTAAAATCACTCCAGCTTTGAATCTACTCATACTGATAGTTATTTCAGTGAGGCTTTCAACTTTTGATCACTCCTAACTTGACATTTATGTTATGTGTTTGACATTGAAGACTTCAGAATAGAAATGGTAAGGACAGTAAAATTTCAATCTGTATTTCACTCTGAAATCTTCTGCAACATTGATGACTAAGTCGACACTGCCTTTTTGGAGTAGAATAGAATAGAATAGAATAGAATAGAATAGAATAGAATAGAATAGACCAGGTCAGAAGGGACCTTTGAGATAATCGAGTCCAACCTGGCATCCATATATAATCAACTAAACCATGGCACCAAGCACCCCATCCAGTCTCTTCCTAAACACCTCCAGTGATGGTGACTCCACCACCTCCCTGGGCAGCCCATTCCAATGACCAATACCTCTTTCTGTGAAGAACGTCTTCCCAACATCAAGCCTAAACCTCCCCTGGAACAGCTTGAGACTGTGTCCTCTTTTTCTGGTGCTGGTTGCCTGGGATTAAAGACCATCCTCCATCTGGCTGCAACCTCCCTTCAGGTAGTTGTAGAGAGCAAAAAGGTCTCCCCTGAGCCTCCTTTCCTCCAGGCTAGGCAGCCCCAGCTCCCTCAGCCTCTCCTCACAGGGCTTGCACTCTAGACCTCTCCCCAGCTTTGTTGCCCTTCTCTGGACTTGTTCCAGCAAGTCAACATGTTTCCTAAACTGAGGGGCCCAGAACTGGACACAGTACTCCAGGTGTGGCCTAACCGGTGTTGAGTACAGGGACATAAAGACCTCCCTTCTCCTGCTGGCCACACTGTTCCTGATAGAGACCAGGATGCTATTGGCCTATTTGGCCATTAGGGAAACTAATCTTAGCCTTTGGGAGCTGGACTACAAAAGTAAAACTTTCTATGGTAACTTTAATTTCTTTATATTGGAGACATGAATGGCTGTTTGAGTATCACTCCTCATGAGACAATTCGAGGCCTAATATTGCCTAGCATCGTTCAGAAGGCTCATGAGATGCCAAGTTCACACATGACAAAAAATTAGTGCAAGTAGTTGAGTACACTATAAGACAGGGATGTTATTCTGAGAAACAATAAGAAGTTAGAGGAATGAGCTGACAGAAACACTGTGAAGATCAGCAAAGGCATACTAATTATTACTTGACATGTGACTATTAATGGTCTGATTCTAGTCTGAAATTCATTTAACTTCATTGGATATTAGAATAGAATAGAATAGAATAGAATAGAATAGAATAGAACAGAACAGAACAGAATAAACCAGGTTGGTAAAGACCTTTGAGATCATCGAGTCCAACCTATCATCCAACACCATCTAATCAACTAAACCATGGCACCATGCACCCCATCAAGTCTCCTCCTATACACCTCCAATGATGACGACTCCACCACCCCCCTGGAGCACAATGGATATGTGTACAAATCCCACCTATCTTAGACATTTGTCAAGGCAATCTTAGAGCTGTGTTTGAGCTTGACCTCTTTAATTTCACAGTATCACAGTATCACAGTATAAGTAAGGTTGGAAGAGGCCTCAAGGATCATCAAATCCAACCTGTCTCCACAGACCTCATGACTAGACCATGGCACCAAGTGCCACGTCCAATCTCCTCTTGAACACCTCCAGGGACGGTGACTCCACCACCTCCCTGGGCAGCACATTCCCATGATGAACTTCTACCACTTCAACTTTAAAAAAAAATACAATCTATTGATCCAAACTTTTTTTTCCTCCAGTTAACTATCCCCCAGTGTTCATCAGGTGATTTTAGACAAACAGAGTGACTTGGGTGATAGGTTGGACTTGATCTCAAAGGTCTTTTGCAACCTGGTTAATTCTATTCTACTCCTGTGCCTAAAGTGATAACTCTAAGTATTTCTTTGTAATTATAAACATGCAAACAATCTTTCAGCTAGGAGAAATCATTACTTTTCTATTCATGTGAACTGAGATGCAGTGAAGAGAGACTGAGAGAGTTGGGATTATTCAGTCTAGAGAAGAGAAGGCTCCAAGGAAACCTTATTGTGGCCTTCCAATATTGATATTGGAGAGGCTATCAACCCTCTCCCTACCTAACCAGGGGGCCACCAAGCCCCCCAGCCTTTGTCCCCACTCAGCTGGTGTGCACCATGAGGACTCACCAGTGATGAGAAGAGGACCCCTCAGCCCAGATGGGCTCAGTTTAAGGCTTCTGCTTTTCTGGGGCAGGGGCACACCTGAGATGGCAGGAGACTCCAACAAAGCCCCGGTGCCCTGGGATTTGAGGGGAAAGAAGGGGGGAAATGAGGCAGGTGAAAGACTTTTGGGTGCCAGATAAGACTAGGGGGAATGGAAAAAATAAATATAGAAATTAGTAGACTCAGATTGGATGTTAAGAAGAAGTTCTTCCCCATGAGGGTGGTGAGACACTGGCACAGGTTGCCCAGGGAGGTGGTGGAAGCCTCATTCCTTGAGGCTTTTAAGGCCAGGCTGGATGTGGCTCTGAGCAACCTGATGTAGTGTGAGGTGTCCCTGCCCATGGCAGGGGGGTTGGAACTAAATGATCCTTGAGGTCCCTTCCAACCCTAACCATTCTATGAATTCTATGAATTGTACCCTGTGTGTATTTCAAGGTCAGGAAGTTCAATTTTCTGTAGATTCAGAAACTTTAAGGTCACAAACTACTATGTCTGTAGTTATCCTATTATTTGAACCTTTCTCTGTTTCCAGTCCTTTAAATCTGAGAGTGCCTACTTTCTTAATTTGGGATGCAATTCACAGGAACAGCTGTCCTCGGGAGGCTTAGAATATTTTGACTACTGGCAATAGCTGCCCTGTTAGTCTAATTAATTTTACTAAAAGGTAACCATGAGCAACATGCAGCTTGATTTGTAAAGAATAGATCTTACCAAGCACATTTTGTTTGCCTTGTGATGCCCAGACTTTTTAACCTTTGTGGGTGATGGGAAATGGCAGATGCACGGTGGTTTGATTTTAGTAAAGCTTTCAAATCTCTTGCAGAATCTCACATTCAGATTAATTTGTAGAGGCTTGGGTGTGAATACTGACACATGGATTGAGAAGGGCTTGAAGAACCTTAAATGGAGATTTTATGATAAGCAGCATATAACAGGGCACCAAGGTGGATTCTCAGAGGCTACCCAGAAGATCTCCAGGGTCTGCGCATCTTCAGTAGTTCAGAGATGGAAATCGGCTGCAGAAAGTGCAATGCCCTGATGACATTTAACCAAGACAGCTTGTGAAAGGTAAGAAGTTATGCTGATCTGGCTGCCTGAGAACAAAAGAATATAAGCTGATAACACAACTGAGCAGCAAATAAATAAATCAGGCTTAATTAATTTCAAGATGCATGCTCATTTTACAGCTCTGGAAGGTAGAGACAGTCTCTGTATAGACAGTCTAATGCTATTCATGTGGAATATTGCCTAGAGGTCTCTGCATTAACAAATACGTTGATGAGTTGAAGGACATCCAAAGAGAGAGAAAACAATTAGGACAAAGTGACAGGAAGTGATTTATAATGAAACATTATTGGAGTTAAAGAATTTAGTTCTCATCAGAATCATCCATAGGAAGAGATTAATAAACCACAAATATTTGAACTGGAACCTTAATCCTGAAATAAGAACTTCAAAACTACAGAATTTTATAGCCCATTTACTGTCCCAACTTTTGTCTTGTCCTGTGTCTGGTCCAAAGGAGGAACACAAAATTGAGAATTATTATTTTGAGGAGATCTAAATCTCTGTATTATTATTATTATTATTATTATTATTATTATTATTATTATTATTATTATTATTATTATTATTATTATTATTATTATTATTATTATTATTATTTTTACTTGAAGACAAACTCATTTTAATTAATATTTATGAACAGAGGTATCGGCCGCGGAGATGATTGGAATCAATACAGCTGACCAATATGATCGGGTATTGATCCTTTATTGTTCCAGTATTGCAGGCCTTTGGCGCAGGCCTATGGCGAGAGTATAGCGCAGTAAAGTAAAGCATGGAAGGAGAAGGGATAGGACAGGCAGAAGTGCCTAGCAAGGGAACTTCCACAACTTATATAAACTCAGAGAGCCTTGTTGGCATGGACTCATTGGTTCCCTATGAGTGACCACACATCACACTATTATAGATTATTGGTCCAACTACTGATGACACGCAAGATTTGTTGATGCAGGTGCATGTCCTGTTGTCCCAAGATAACTTGCTGTGTTTATAGCTACCAGTGCCATGCTTTAGTTACATGCTGCAGGCACAGCACTGTTTGGGTACACTGATAGCTGGCTCTGCACTTATGCTGAGCATGGCCTACCACCATGTCAGGCTCTAGGCCTGCACTGCCAGATTGCTCACACTGCTCGTCGCTGGCATTGCCACGCAGAGCAACTTGACAGGGTGCTTGGTTGCATGATTTAGTCCATCAGGTGGTGTTGGATGATAGGTTGGACGCAATGATCTTGAAGGTCTCTTCCAACCTGGTCTATTCTATTCTATTCTATTCTATTCTATTCTATTCTATTCTATTCTATTCTAACAAAAATTACTTATATGAGGTGAATTAGAAGGAAGTACAAATTGAATTATATGGATTCCAAAATGTAATCTTTGTTAGTTACAGTTGTGAGCACAGATAAATTGCTTAGAAATGTAACAGGTGAAATCCTATTTTTAATTTACATAAGCAAACACTTTAGAAGATTGCCTCCACCAGATGTGTGAAGTTTAGTCTTCCCTAAGATTAAATAAAATGCAAATACAGCCAGCTTTCATCACCTTCTGTAAACATTAAAATTAAGATAGCAGGAACAGAAAAAAAAAAACAACTAGAATTCTTATATTTTTGAGCACTTTCATTTTCAACCTAAGCCTAGGATGAGTGGTATCATGCCATCATGTGTCCTGCTTAGAGAGCTGTTAAATATAAAGGAGTATGGTAACTCTCAAGTTCAACTGAAATTTATTCTCTCCTGAGGATTCAATCACCAGTTGATTTAATGTTGCCTATTTAATCATATTATAAACTACTTCAACAAGATGCTTATGTAATTGCCTCCTTAGCAGAAAAGGATAAAAAGCAGATCTTGCAATTTTGGTGGCATTACACAGGAAATTACACAGGATATACCAAAAAGGTATGTCAGCATTTCCATTATCGACCCCTATATTCAAGAATTAAAAACATGCCCATAAAAGTATTCTGCTCCTTCAAAATTCCCATCTAAAGTCCCATATTGGGAATAAACTTCCTTTCCTGCTTCTCTCCCTGTACGTGCTGTATCTTTTAATTTACAATCTCTCTTTTTGCTTGGGTGGGGGGAGGGGAAAGGGGCAGGGAACAAACTTTCCTGTTAGAATCATAGACTCAATAAGGTGGGAAAAGGCCTCAAAGATCATCAAGTCAAACCTGTCACCCAAGACCTCATGACTACTAAAGCATAGGACCAAGTGCCATGTCAAATCCCCTCTTCAACACCTCCAGGGACAATGACTCCACCACCTCCCTGGGCAGCCCATTCCAACAGCTAACAACACATTTTGTGAAGAACTTTCTCCTCCCCTCAAGCCTAAACTTCCCCTGGTGCAGTTTGAGACTGTGTCCTCTGGTTCTGGTTGCCTTGGAGAAAAGACCAACCCCCTTCTGGCTACAACCTCCCTTCAGGGAGTTGTAGACAGCAAGAAGGTCTCCCCTGATCCTCCTCTTCTCCAAGCTAAGCAACCCCAACTCCCTCAACCTCTCCTCACAGGGCTGTGCTCCAAACCCCTCCCCAGCCTCGTTGCCCTCCTCTGGACATGTTCCAGCAACTCAACATCTTTCCTAAACTGAGGGCCCCAGAACTGGACACAGTACTCAAGGTTTGGCCTAACCAATGCTGAGTCCAGGGGCACAATGACTTTGGTGCTCCTGTGGGCTGTTCATCCATATCCACTGTTTATTGAGCAGCAGCTACAAGATATAAAATCTTTTCTTTATAGTTATCACTAAGGGTAATTGTCTATCCTGGTACTATTAATCTTTTCTTTTAAAGAAACTGAAATGTTAGGGGCTATTTAGAATAAGGTCAAATAGTTGAGTGGTGATGAATTGATCTAGAGTGTCATTCAGTAAGTGTAGCTTTCTTGTCCATTAATGGACTAAACAAATTATTACCATTTGGAAAAGGAAAATTGTGGGAAGCAAACACTTCACATATTTCTTTCTTTATGTGTTGGGTTTTTTTTGGTCCCAAAATCTCTTTTTCCTGTTAGTGCATTGTAATGAATGCCTGCTCTGGTTACTCCAGGTATGTGAAATACTTAAATTTATGATTGATGAAACTCTTTTTTTTTTTTTCAGTAGAACACAATGTTTTGTGGTGTTGTATTTATATGATTTCTTTTGTCATTTACTTTAGTTACTTTCTCTTTAGGAACTAGGATGGCAAGTGAGGTACCAGTGAAGTGAGATGAGAAAGACAGACAAGGTAGCGATGACTCCGGAGGGAACCTTCATTGAATGCGACACCTCACATGCTCTGAGACATTGCCAGGCCTGGAAGGAAGGAATCTGTGAATCATTGAAAAAAATATTTGTCAGCCCCTGGGGAAGATCTGGCTTTCATTGGCAAAACAAGGGTGAGAACATCTGTCTCTGTTATTAGGCCTCAGAAGCAAATCTTCTTGTCAGAGTTTCTTTTCATCAAATCTGTATTTTTATTAAATTATTAGCAGTCCCATCTCCTGTGTTCTGGAAAGATCTAAGAAAACAAACAAACAAACAAACCCACCCACACTGGAATAACATCTGTTTGGTGGGGATGTGAGAATCACATAACTCAATCAGATCCTATTGCATTTTCCTCTCCTTACATTCAGCAGACTTGTCTGACAAACCTGTTCTGCCTTTCCTCCTAAATACTTCTACAACATGCAGCTGAATCCAGCTTCCTCTTTCACTAGTGAATTCATACTCTACTTCCTCTAAGACCTTCCTGTGTTTATATATTGCCCAGACTCTAGATGACTTAAAAGAGTCTGCAATGCCAAGTAGCCTTTGAAAACAATTGTCTGCAAAGGTCTTGAAAAGGCCAGCAGTGAAACCCCTGAATTCTGCTTCTTCAATTTCCTGTAGTCCATATGTGGTCCACACAACTCCTGAAGTGTTTCTCGATCTGTAAAGATGCCTTCAATGATTCTAAACCAGTCTTTGACTTAGTGTGTAAGCATTAATTTAATGCAAAATATCCTCAGTGAAAATTTCCTGTATTCTCTAAGTTCCTATAAGACCAAAGAGGGGTTGAAGAATATCTTCTGTTCTGCAGTTCTGCTCCCCTGAAAGTCAGAAAGTGTTTGGTTTGGGTAGACTCATGCTGAAGTGCACATTCTAAGTTGATATTCCAATAAGCATCTGAACAAAAGTGTATGTCTTCATAATTCTGACTGTCTGAGTACTTGAAGCCTGCCCATTCATACCTAGTGTAAGGTAAGGGTTCTGAGTCTTTTGTTTGATTCAGGTGTTTGACGCTTTTAAGTTCAGTTTGAGTTTCCTGGACATCCTCTTCTATAATGATTTACAGTACAGAGGTTTCAGGTGAGGCTGTGGGGTCAGCCTCACATCCTTCCCTGGAAAGGTAATGGAGCAACTTATCCTTGGCACTGTCTTTAGGCATACCAGGGCATGGTTTAGTTGGTTGGGTGGTGTTGGATGATAGGTTGGACACGATGATCTAGAAGGTCTCTTCCAACCCGGTTTATTCTAAGAGGGTCATTAGGAGCAGTCAACATGGTTTTACAAATGGGAAGCCTTTTATGAGGACATAACCAGGTGGGTAGATGACGGTAGAGCAGTTTATGTGGTTGTCTTGGTTTCAGCAAAGCATTTGACACTGTCTCCCACAACATCCTTGCAGCTAAGCTGAGGCAGTGTGGTCTGGATGATCAGGTAGTGAGGTGGATTGAGAACTAGTTGAAGGAAAGAAGTCAGAGAGTTGTGGTCAGTGGGATGAAGTCTAGGTGGAGGCCTGTATCCAGTGGAGTCCCCCAGGAGTCAGTATTGGGACCAGTACTATTCAGTATATTCATTGATGACCTGGATGAGGGAACAGAGAGTTCTGTCAGCAAGTTTGCTGATGACACAAAACTGGGTGGGGTGGCTGACTTCACTGCTCTTAGTGAATGGAAGGTTGACCATGAGCCAGCAATGCGCTCTTGTGGCTAGGAAGGCCAATGCTGCTCGGGGTTGTATTAGAAGGGGTGTGGTCAGTAGGTCAAGAGAGGTTCTCCTCCCCCTCTACTCTGCCCTGGTGAGGCCACGTCTGGAATACTGTGTCAAGTTCTGGTTCCCCTGAGTTCAAGAAGGACAGGGAAGTGCTTGAGAGAGTCCAGCACAGAGCCATAAAAATTATTACGGGAGTGGACCATCTTCCTTATGAGGAGAGACTGAGGGAGCTGGGGCTCTTCAGCTTGGAGAGGAGGAGACTGAGGGGTGACCTCGTTAATATTTATTAATATGTAAATGGTGAATGCCAAGAAGATGGAGCCAGGCTCTTCTCAGGGATGCCCAATGGCAGGATAGGTGGCAATGGATGTTGAGGCATTGGAAGTTCCATGGAAATAGGAGGAAGAATTATTTTGCTGTGTGGGTGACAGAACGCTGAAACAGGCTGCCCACGGTGGGTTGTGGAGTCTCTGGAGATATTCAAGACCCAGCTGGTTGTGTTTGCATGTGATCTGGCATAGGTGATCCTGCTCTGGCAGGGGGGTTGGACTGGATGACCTTTTGAGGTCCCTTTGAGCCCTTAATGTTTCCTGCTGTGACTCTGTGATTTGCTGGACAGTCCTACTAGCACTGCTTAAGCCTTGAGATTCATAGACATTCAGGTGGGAGTAAAGTTTCTCTTCAGCTTTCTGGCATTTTTTTCATGCAAGTTCCTTCTTACTTTTCTGTGCTAGCCTGTGAAGCCAGTAAGAATATTCCTTCACATAGGAGACATCCATCCATTAATTATCCAACAAATTGTCTTCTGTTAAGTGGTATGAGTCCATTGCAGGATTTCTTTTTCACTCTTACTTCCATTACAAAGAGAGGCTAAGGGAGATTAGAGGTTTTCCAATATTTGCTTCTACATGATAATCATAAATATGATGACAGCTTAGTGAGGAAGGTCTCCTCAACAGAGAGATCAGATGAATACATTTTATCATGCTTCTCAGTACCCCATAGTGCTTCACAGTCCATCAGACAGAGGGGACAACAATGCTTTTCCCAGAATTATTGTCATACCCAATGAGCAAAAGTCATAGAGTATGTGATTAAAAAATAAAGAAACAAAAATAAGTTTGACCTTGATATCAACCATCAGGCACCATTTATAGAAACAGTTTGTTCTCTCTGCCCAGTTTCTACCTGCAGATATGGTAGTGCTCAGAGCTTTATGAAACACTGATTATACTGTTACTTTAGTGAAGCAACAATAGTGCCATTACACATTTAAGTACTATTTTAGATGCAATGTCTCTGTCATTTGTAGTCTGTCTTCTTGGATACTACCACATTCTTAGCTCAATGGCTTCTATTATAGCAGTGCTGTTTTGTTCTCATGTGCTGCTATAAGGACAGAAGACTATGAGGTAAGAGAATTAGAAAGGTTGTGTTCATTGAAGACTTAACGCTAGACAAGGCAGGAACGAGGATTATTTGGAGACTAATGCAGGTTTCCTGAATACAAAAGCACTGCCCTTCCTCGAAAGATGGAGCTGTTGAAACAATTTTTGCAGTAAGTTACATCATGAAACTAACCTCTGCAGCCTGCAAGCCAGCAGAACATATGGCCTATTGAATTTAATGTGAGTCTTGCAGCTGAAAAACCTACACAGAGCTTTGAAAATTTACTGCTACATGCCTGACTTTTGCTCGTAAAAGAGAAGGTTGGAATTAAAGTTAATTCTTTACTGTAGATTTGTCCCTAAGAATCCCTCAGTAAGCTGTAGTTTACAAGTGGAAGACTTGTTAAGTCCAAAGTCTGCAAGCCAGCAAACAATAGCCCAGCAACGCCGAGTCAGAAATCTGCATAGTAGCCAAAAACCCACCTGCTTTATATGCTGTGTGCTCTCCTTGCTTGAGACATAAAACCAGTCCCCCACTGAAGAGTGATAAACTGCAAAAATAAAATAAAATGCTTGTAGTCTGTGGAAGTCTGTGAAAAGTCAAAGTCTACACATACCACCCTGAAAAAGTCACTTATGGCAATGGAAAAAAATCATTGAGGAAAGTTAGATGGGCTGTCAGTGACTCTTAATTTTTGCAAGCAATCCATGGTTCAGGAGGGTAAAATGTAAATTCTGCAGTGGATGATGAAAATGTAGAGGCCATCTACAAACACCTTAAGGACTGTGGCCTTCCACTCACACTGTTAAGAGTTTAGGGAAACTGTTTCTTCAAACCAAGTCCTTTCTCTCTATCACGTTTTCCAACCCCAAAAATGCCCTGCATTTAACCCTACAGGTTTCAAATGTCTTACCAGAGGCATTGCATCTGTCAAGTAGTGCATTAATAAAGGCAGATTTTAAATACTCATGGCCCTGGGGTACGTACAACATGGCTGACCTACTTGTTTTATTAGAGCATTACACAAGACTGTCTGTAGTAGTAATAGTAATTTCTCTTTTAGTCCCTTTTTTCAAGTTTTATTTTTTTTAGTGTCCCTGAAAAAAAGTCCCATTTAGTCCTCAACTTAAACAACAAATAAAATAAAAGGTCTAAAGACATTTATTAATTCCTTCTCCAGAAGTCAGCATATAAAAATCAGTGGAAAAGCTGTGCCAGTGACTGCATTTAAGAATGAGCAGAATATAGTTCAATTCATTAGCCAAGGCAAGCACTTCTGTCTTCAACCTGATCACCAAGCTGATCTTCTATGATCAGGTGACCACCTAGTGGATGTGGGGAAGGCTGTGGATGTAGTCTACCTGGACTTCAGCAAGGCCTTTGATACTGTCCCCCACAGTAAACTCCTGGCCAGGCTGTCAGCCTGTGGCTTGCACAGCAGCACTCTGTGCTGGGTTAGGAACTGGCTGGAGGGTCGAGCCCAGAGAGTGGTGGTGAATGCTGCCACATCAATTGGCAGCCAGTCACTAGTGGTGTCCCCCAGGGATCAGTGCTGGGCCCCATCCTGTTCAATATTTTTATTGATGATCTGGATGAGGGCGTTGAGTCCATCATCAGTAAGTTTGCAGATGACACCAAGCTGGGGGCAGGTGTTGATCTGTTAGAGGGTAGAATAGCTCTCCAGAGGGACCTTGACAGGCTGGGCAGATGGGCAGAATCCAAGGGCATGAGATTTAACACATACAAGTGCCGGGTTCTACACATTGGCCACAGCAACCCCATGCAGTGCTACAGGCTGGGGTCAGAGTGGCTGGAGAGGGGCCAGGCAGAAGGGGACCTGGGGGTACTGGTTGATGGTAGGCAGATCATGAGCTAGCAGTGTGCCCGCATGGCCAAGAAGACCAATGGCATCCTGGCCTGAGTCAGGATTAGTGTGGCCAGCAGCAGCAGGTTAGTCATTGTGCCCCTGTATTCAGCACTGGTTAGGCCACACCTTGAGTCCTGTGTTCAGTTCTGGGGCCCTCAGTTTAGGAAAGATGTTTACTTGCTGGTACGTGTCCATAGAAGGGCAACAAAGATGGGGAGGGGTTTGGAGTACAAGCCCTATGAGGAGAGGCTGAGGGAGCTGGGGTTGCTTATCCTGGAGAAGAGGAGGCTCAGGGGAGATCTTCTTGCACTCTACAACTACCTGAAGGGAGGTTGTAGGCAGGTGGAGGCTGGTCTCTTCTCCCATATAACCTGTGACAGACCAAGAGGACAGAGTCTCAAGCTGCACCAGGAGAGGTTTAGGCTGGATGTTAGGAAGAAATTCTTCATAGAAAGAGTGCTTGTCCATTGGAATGTGCTGTCCAGGCATGTGGTGGAGTCACCATCACTGGAGGTGTTTAAAAGGAAACTGGATGGTTTAGATGATTAGATGATGTTGGGTGATAGGTTGGACTTGATGATCTGGAAGGTCTTTTCCAACCTGGCCAATTCTGTATTCAGAGTTCTCCTTGTATTCTCCCATAAAGTGCCCATCCCCACAGATTTGTCTTCCATTTTGTAAGGATTTTTTTTTTTAGTGTCATTTTTTAAATTAGTGTTTTAAAATATTTTGCTTTTGAAATAGTAGCTCTTCTCTTGTCTTGTTTGGTACTTGCAATTTATTTCCAAATAGTGAGTTTTCTCTCAAGGTGCTAAATTTTTCCTATCCTCACCTCTTGAGAAAAGATTATTAAGTTTGCAAAGCCTCCTTTCCCCCATAACACCAAAAAACACCAAAAAAATTTGAGCAATGTCTATTTAAATTAATTCCAATTTTTTTTCCCAGTGCTATGAAAGATCTTTCAGTTGTAGCTAATTTAACATCTAATTATACTACTTGACTGTAAAAAAATTAAGAATTAACCAAAAAGTATGCTTTTTCTGCTCCATGAATAGATTATTTTTCCAGATATTTGAAAGTTGAGTACACTACCAATGTAGTTTTTCCCTAGAGTTCTTTCTAAACTTAATTGGGAAAGGAAAGAAATAAATAATCACCACCCTATGAGGAGAGACTGAGGGAGCTGGGGTTGCTTAGCCTGGAGAAGAGGAGGCTCAGCAGAGACCTTATTGTTCTCTACAACTACCTGAAGGGAGGTTGTAGACAGGCAGGGGTTGGTCTCTTCTCCCAGGCAACCAGCACCAGAACAAGAAGACATAGTCTCAAGCTGTGCCAGGGTATGTTTAGGCTGGGTGTTAGGAAGACATTCTTCATAGAGAGAGTGATTGGCCATTGGAATGTGCTGCCTGGGGAGGTGGTGGAGTCACCATCATTGGGGTTGTTTAGGAGGAGACTTGATGGGGTGCTTGGTTGCATGGTGTAGTTGATTAGATGGTGTTAGATGATAAGTTGGACATGATGATCTCGAAGGTCTCTTCCAACCTGGGTAATTCTATTCTATTCTATTCTATTCTATTCTATTCTATTCTATTCTATTCTATTCTATTCTATTCTATTCTTAACATGGAAAATTAAAATGTGTAAGCTCTTTAGAGCAGAAAACAAACATTGACATTCATAACACCTTCTTTATTAGGACCTTTGGGTATTATAGCAAGCTAAATACAAAAAGATAATGCAAGGGATGGCAGCATTTTGCTGGAGGCAACTCCTTATTATTTGTGTGGAAGGAGGGCTTATCAGAACTGTGGAAGCACGTATATGTTCTGCAGTTTAAAATAAGGTTTTGAAGTGAATTTTGATTAGCAAGTGCTGGAGTTAAGGGTATAAATTTTACAAAGTTAATTGATATGTTCCTGTTCTTGTGCTCCCCCTCTCTCTGTGCCTGTTATTGACCTGACAAAAAAAAAATAATGCCACAAGTTTGTAAATACAAAGCAAAAAATAGAACGTTGCCTTTTGAGCTCTCATCAAAGATTAACTCACACCACATATTCTAATGGGAGGTAAATGAACAATGAATTAAAACTCAATAACAAATATGTGATGAACTAAGGACGGCATATATCAATAATTGCACTCAAGCTCTGTGGAAATGATAATGTCTTAGGTTCTAGCAGGAGACAATTTGCTGCAGTATTTTGTGAACAGAGCTATCCTGTGGGATCAGGCTGAAGAGGACATTTCAGGGGGATGAAGAGAGCAGGAGAAAGAGCAGTGTGATTCATGTTTGGCATCTCAAGTGGAGGATAGAGCACAAGGATTGAATAATGAAACAAAGACAAGATATTCAGCATGCCAGGAAGGTTTCTGTTAGAGAGCTGTTAGAATTATTTAAAAAGGTTAGTCTATGAATAAACATGCTTCATCAAGGTCTCTTACACATGCAAAGGGAGATGCTAATGAATAATAAAAGAGTAATGGGGACTGGCAAAGAAATTAATGTTAATCTTATCCAAAGCAGATACAAATTAATATTGGAGAAACATTTTTGTAATCACTTCTCAAGGCAAAAATTCAATTAATGTGACTGAATCAATATTTCAAATCTCAGTCCCTTGAAAGTATACTTGTCTCTTTTCATATCAGCACGCTCTCCTGTGTGATCAGCCTGTGCTAGTCAAGTCAATACATGGACAGACTTCTTAATGGTCTATTTTTGAGACATTCGGTCCAGTTCTATAAACTCCAATGCTGTATTTCAAACTCGCCTCAGGATGTATTACAGTTAGGAGAGCTCAGTTTACATAGAGTAATTACTGGATGGAAAATAGATATTTGAGCCAAGGAGAGTTTTGCCCTGAGCTTCAGATTTTTAAGTTGTTTTTTATTTTTCTTTCAAAGATTAGTTAGCACCCTTTCTTCATACAAGATGACATGTCAGTATATACAATGTTACTCAGCAGACTGCACAGTAAAGACATCATTTATATCTTAAAAGGACCCAGGACAGAAAAGAAATCAAAATCTTCACCTCACCACTTTTCTCTTCAGAAAAAAAAAAACCACCACATTTTTATTTGTCTCAGCATTTTTGCAGCATGGGTCACCTAATGGATCTTTAAGAGGAAACCTTTCTCTTTGCATGGCAATAAAGAGAGACTGGTTGGGGCGTTTGGTGCCATGGTTTAGCTGATTAGAAGGTGTTAAATGATAGGTTGGACTCAATGATCTTGAAGGTCTTTTCCAACCTGGTTAATTCCATGCCATGCCATGCCATGCTCTCTCTTCTCTTCTCTTCTCTTCTCTTCTCTTCTCTTCTCTTCTCTTCTCTTCTCTTCTCTTCTCTTCTCTTCTCTTCTCTTCTCTTTTCTCTTCTCTTCTCTTCTCTTCTCTTCTCTTCTCTTTTCTCTTCTCTTCTCTTCTCTTCTCTTCTCTTTTCTCTTCTCTTCTCTTCTCTTCTCTTCTCTTCTCTTCTCTTCTCTTCTCTTCTCTTCTCTTCTCTTCTCTTCTCTTCTCTTCTCTTCTCTTCTCTTCTCTTCTCTTCTCTTCTCTTCTCTTCTCTTCTCTTCTCTTCTCTTCTCTTCTCTTCTCTTCTCTTCTCTTCTCTTCTCTTCTCTTCTCTTCTCTTCTCTTCTCTTCTCTTCTCTCCAAACCTCTCCTCTCTGAACCTCTCTGAACCTCTCCTCTCCCCTTTCCCCTCCCCTCCTCTTCCCCTCTCCTCCCAAACCTTCCCTTCCCAAACTTTCCCTTCTAAACTTGCATAGCAAAGACATCTTCACAATGATCACAGGAAGTACAAATTCACTGATGAACCTCTAGGGGGAAAAAACCCAAACAACACACCACAAAAAAACCCCAAACCAACAACAAACACACACAAAAATCCCAACCCACCAGAAACCCAACCAAATGAAAGAAAAAACCCTATAAAGTGGTTCCCTGTTTCCATTACATTGTTTTTTTCCTCTTCTCATTGGTAAAGCCACTAGATAAGGCTTTTTCATGTGGTAAGCGATCTTTCTTGTATGCTGTACAATATAAATGCCTGTCATATTTTGCTTAAGGTGTCAGAGAATTTGAAAAAGTTTATGAAACTTAATGGACTCCTGAATAATAGTATTGGAGCTCTGGTAGATTGTGCTGTTTATGTTGCAGTGCCTGGACAGGTTTATGCAGAGGTTCTAAAGCTACAATCCTGTGATATATTGGAATTGTTTGAAGCAGGGTGTGGTTGAAATATAGTCTTGTGTGCTCTTGTTTTCAATACCAAACAGTGACCCACTCAGAATCATCCTATTAAAATAACTGCATGGACAATCTTACTTCTGTACCTGTAATAGCTAGAGTATCAGTCCCATAATGAAAGAAACATGAAATGGTTTCCATGCTGAATGAGCTCCCTAGAGATTCTGGGATTTGTCTCATTATATAAAGCTTTTCCATCACCATTGCAATGCCTCTTCTCATCTTTGCTTCTCATTTGAGTGCAGAAATTTCTGTCAACAGCTTTAGTCTGACTAAAGCAGAATAACCCTGAGAGGGGATATGCAGTAGATAAGATTACCTTTTTTTTTTTCTTCCCCTCACCATTTATGTATAAAATTATACAGGGCCCCTGCTTTAAAAAGGATTACTATAAAATGTGGACAGCATTCTGCTCTCTCATTAGAAGAGACAGACTACAATTTTATTTCTCTATATAAGGCTGGGTTAGGCAAAGAGATCAGTAATTTCAATGCTGCTGCATTCACAATGAAAGAGAAATCATCACTTGTGTATTCTTATCAGAAGCCTTGGGTAACTTCAGCATTCAGTAGTGATCAGAATAATTCCTTGCATTCTGCAACCTACCTCATGCCTTATATGCAGGAAAGAATAGTAAAATAATGAATTAAAATATAGACTAGACTAGACTAGACTAGACTAGACCAGACTAGGTTGGAAGAGAACTTTGAGATCATTGTGTCCAACCCATCATCCAACACCACCTAATCAACTAAAACATGGCACCAAGCACCCCATCAAGTCTCCTACTAAGCACTTCCAGTGATGGCGACTCCACCACCTCCCCGGGCAGACCACTCCAATGGCAAATCAGTCTTTCTGTGAAGAACTTCCTAACATCCAGCCTAAACCTCCTCTGGCACAGCATGAGACTGTGTCCTCTTGTTCAGGTGCTGCTTGCCTGGGAGAAGAGACCAGCCCCCAGCTGGCTACAACCTCCCTTCAGGTAATTGTAGACAGCAATAAGGTCTCCCCTGAGCCTCCTCTTCTCCAGGCTAAGCAACCCAAGTTCCCTCAGCTTCTCCTCATAGGGCTTGTGCTCCAAACCCCTCCCCATCTTTGTTGCCCTCCTCTGGACACATTAACATCTTTCTTAAACTGAGGGTCCCACAACTGGACACAGTACTCGAGGTATGGCCTAACCAGTGCGGTGTACAGGGGCAGAATGAATTCCCTGCTCCTGCTGGCCACACCATTATTATGAAAACAATATTGATATATATATATATATATATAAAAAACCCAATAGTGTCAAAACAATATTACAGATTATATATAAAAACAATATTATCAAAACAATTTTACTTAGGTGAAAACTTTTAAGAAGAAAACCAAACAGAAAAAAAAAAACCAGAAAAAACCCAAAACCCAACAAACCAATCCTCTAGGTAACTTGAGGACAAACCTTCCCCAAATATGAGCCAAGGAGAATCCTCAAGCTCAGAAACAAGCCATGAATGTGAACTTCCTTTACAAAGGGCAAAAAGCTACCACATGCATCTATCCTTTCTAGAGTTTTAGATCTCTGTGAAACTCAATTAAGGCAAGTATGATGATTGCAGGTTTGTGTCTTCCAGAGTTTGTAGCAGTAGGGCTGTGTATTTTAACTGTATAGAACAAACCAAAAGATATGGTGACAGACTAATTTTCTATGGAGAGAGTGATTGCCCATTGGAATGGGCTGCCCAGGGAGGTGGTGGAGTCACCATCACTGGGTGTGTTCAGGAGGAGACTTGATGGGGTGCTTGGTGCCATGGGTTAGTTGTTTAGGTGTGTTGGATTGGTTGATGGGTTGGGCACGATGATCTTGAAGGTCTCTTCCAACCTGGTTTAATCTGTTCTACAGACTGCAGTGTTTAGGTAACTAAAATCAGGTGCTACAACACATAACTCTGAAAAGCTTTGATTTTGGAGGTTTTTGTGTTGGATCTAGCCCTTAGGTCACCAAATTACAGAATCACAGACCAGTAGGGGTTGAAAGGGACATCTGAAGAGCATCCAGTCCAACTGCCTTATGTTATGGAATCAAGTTTAAAACCTGGGTCATTTTTCTTGCCCTGTAGTCAGTGAGATGGAAGTGTGATTCCTTCCTGTCTCTGGGAAGAGTATTGTCAGATTGGATTTGCCTGGCATCAAAGACCTTTCAAGGTTAAGTAATTATGTTTTTGGTGGTACTTCCAGCTCAAGGTTGAGTGTTACACTGTGTTAGTGCAGAGCACTGAAAAATGAGCTACACAGGTGGAACTGGATTGCAAAGAGGGGAAAAAAACATATTCAAATATCTCTTTGTCTGAAACATATACAGCCATTAGCCCTCAACAGTTAATCACTGTTAAATTTATAGGCAGTTCAGACTCTAACACATCAGAATCCAATATAGCCAAATTTAGTCCAACATTAGGGTATGCTACTCAGAAACCTATTCTGCATTTTAATATGTCCTCTTCTTTTACTTTGTTGAGAATACTGCTGTGTCTTTCACACCACAGTACTATGCCTCAGTCATTGCTATCTATCATGATATTGCATGCTAAATCCCCATTCAGCTGCTAAGAACAGTTTGCCCTAAGACATTTTTCCTGCAATTATTATCAAGTCACAGAAACCATGAGAACTAGCAGAGTTTTCATAGAAACATAGCAATTAATTCTGTTTGGAACAATGACAAAAGCATTTGGAAATGTCTGAAAGAGGCTAATATAGAAATAGCTTATTTGCAATAATATCACATTTTAGGGGCCTCTCTGCCAGTAACCAGTTTGCTCTGCTAATTTCACAGAACTAAATCTATTGAATATTGCTCAGTGAGTTTAGGCTCTGACTGCAATTAACCAGCTTAAACAATATGATGCCCTGGAGATAAAAGATTTTTCCTATTCCTATTCAGTTACTCAGGGAAAAACTGAAAGCCAAACCCACAAACCCGCCCAAACCAAAACCCCACACAAAGAAACAAAATTAAACCAAAAGTGAAAAGAAAGATTACTCTTCATAGAATATACCATAATGTCACTTAAATATGATTTGGAGTTATGCTGAGCCTATTTCCATCACTGGAAAAAGGGTAATTTTACTGGTTTAATTAGCTACATTAAATATTGGAGATATTTGCCTGAAAGAAGGAAATAAAAATCAATCTAAAGCTCTGCTTTCCCAGTTCTTTGTGAATTTGTCTTGATTTACCTGTATCCATCTGCTCCTTTGGGCTAGCTGCAGAATGCTGATAATCCTAGGGAAGTTAGTGAGAGGTGATTGGCGTTGCATGTTTTCAGAAATTGCAGACAATTTTCATCCTGATGTCCTGGATGAACTGGGCTATGCAAGCTATTTATAATATTTTTCAGGTCCTTTACATTTTACTCCTTTTCTGCTTAAGATCTGTAAAAAAAAATAAATTAAAGGCATAGCCTAAAACTATCACCCTGTTACATCCCCTCAAGAGACTGCAATTCACAGACTGAAAAACAGTAACCTAAGGTGCCCTTTATTCTTATGGAGTTAAGAGAAGTATGTCAGTTGGATTGCAAAGGGTGATATAGTTCACTAGAAGTGACCTTGACAGGCTGGACAGATGGTCAGAGTCCAAAGGCATGAGATTTAACATATCTAAGTGCGGGTTCTACACCTTGGCCACAACCCCATGCAGTGCTACAGGCTGGGGTTGGAGTGGCTGGAGAGCAGCCAGGCAGAAAGGGACTTGGCGGTACTGGTCGATAGTGGACTGAACATGAACCAGCAGTGTGACCAGGTGGCCAAGAAGGCCAATGGCATCCTCCTCTGCATCAGAAATAGCGTGGCCAGCAGGAGCAGGGAAGTCATCGTGCCCCTGGACTCAGCACTGGTTAGGCCATAACTTGAGTACACCTTCAGTCTCCAATTCTGGGCCCCTCAGTTTAGGAAAGATGTTGAGTTGCTGGAACGAGTCCAGAGAAGGGCAACAAAGCTGGGGAGGGGTCTGGAGCACAAGCCCTATGAGGAAAGGCTGAGGGAGCTGGGGTTGCTTAGCTTGGAGAAGAGTAGGCTTATTGCTGCCTACAACACCCTGAAGGGAGGTTGTGGCCAGGAGGGGGTTGGTCTCATCTCCCAGACAACCAGCACCAGACCAAGAGGACACAGTCTCAAGGTGCATCTGGGGAGGTTTAGGCTAGATGTTAGGAAGAAATTCTTCACAGAAAGAATGATTTGCCATTGGAATGAACTACCCAGGAAGGTGGTGGAGTCACCATCCCTGTCGGTGTTCCAGAGGGGATTTAATGTGGCACTTGGTGCCATGGTCTAGTCATGAGGTCTGTGGTGGCAGGTTGGACTTGATGATCTTTGAGGTCTCTTCCAACCTTAGTGATACTGTGATACTGTGATACTGTGGTGGGCAGCCCATCACTGGAGGTGTTTTATACATGGAATACATAGAATAAACCAGGATGGAAGAGACCTTCAAGGTCATCGTGCCCAACCCATCAACCAATCCAACCCACCTAAACAACTAACCCATGGCACCAAGCACCCCATCAAGTCTCCTCCTGAACACCTCCAGTGATAGTGACTCCATCACCTCCCCCCTTTGAGAAGAGACTGGATGGGGCACTTTGTGCCATGGTTTTGTTGATTAGATAGTGTTGGATGATAGGTTGGACTCAATGATCTCAAAAGTCTTTTCCAACCAGGTTAATTCTATCCTATCCTATCCTATCCTATCCTATCCTATCCTATCCTATCCTATCCTATCCTATCCTATCCTATCCCATCCCATCCCTATCTTATTCCTATTCTACTTTATTCTATTCTATTCTATTCTATTCTATTCTATTCTATTCTATTCTATTCTATTCTATTCTATGCTATTCTATGCTATTCTATGCTATTCTATGCTATTCTATGCTATTCTATTCTAAAAAGTGGGTGCTTCAGACTTATTTGATCTGTTCTTAGGCCAATGGTATGGAATCCTTTCATCATTCTTATACATAAATGGACATTGCCATCATGTGCTGTACACAGTCTGTGTCTGTAGAAGAAGAACTTGTAAGTATACAATTCTCCTAATAACTGTAAAGGGAATCCTGACAGGTAGCCTAGTAGACAGTCTTTTGTAGGCATTTGAAGTTATCCTGCAAAGCAACACCATGTGACAGGTTTTCCTGCAAACTATGAACCTTGTGGCTCCCTTCTTAAGTACTGTGATCACTCAATGCAGAAGCAACTCAATTTTATTAACCATTTAGCTAACTCAAGCATATTTGTGACACTGGTTTAACCTTTCACAGACCTATACTTAAACAGTTAATATGCTGGCAACTTGAATTAGAAGTCTGTATCAATCCCTTTGCAAACTGAGGAAAGATCAAAGAAACCTTAGGAACACCACAAAATAACAATGGACAACATTTTTAATGTTATTTGTCAGAGTTACATAAAGATGTCAATATGAATTTTCAAATATAACAAATTAGATGGCTAACTCCATTAGACTTACTGGAGGTTAGGTATTAAGGGACTATGGAGGAATCCCACTTGGCAGACTCTAAAGATTAATACATAATGGCAATGCTAGGAAAAAGCAAACAAAACCAACCAACCAACCAACCAACCAACCAAAACCCACTCATTGAAAGATACACATATACAAAAAAGGGAAATCTAAACCAAAGGAAAATAAATGGTTAAAAACCCAGCATACAAGCCATATTTCAGTTTAGATCTGAAGTTCTTTCTTAGTCCATTATCTTGTCTCCTACTATAGCAATAAATAGCAGAGGTAAGCTTCTTAAATATATTCCCCCAGCTCCCATCAATTACTACTGAAGGATTATTTGAGCCAGAGAAGGTATCTTAATATTTGAGAGCACTTCATGGTGGGTTTTCTTCCTTCCCCACCCCCCCCCACCTCAACCCCTCCACCCCAATCATAGATTTTTCTACTCTCTTATTGAACTCCTGTGAATGTTAGCATAGACAATGTGTGGTGGAATAGAATTCCAAAGTTTAATTAACCATAGTCTGAAAAACTCCTTTGCTTTAGCCTCCTATACTAGTTTTGTTTAAGATTCTTTGCCTCTTACATTGGAAGAGACAATGAAAAATCATTCTGAGTTGATCTTCTTCATTCTGTGTATGGTTTTGCAGACCTTTGCTGTATTTCCTTCTCTCATCTATTTTCCAGACCGAGTAATCCCACATTCTTATCATCTTTGTTCCTTTTCTCAATTTGCTAGTACTGTTATATACTTTTTTTAAAGTGGAGGACTCACACAACACACAGTGTTCAAGATAAAAGAACACAGTGGATTTATACAACGCTCTCTGTTTTGTTCTGCATTTCTTCCCCAATAACTTCTACAGTTTGATTTACCTTTTTGACTGCTGCTGAGCATAAAAATGGTATTTTCACAGAACCATTTAAATAGCTCAGGATGTATTTTCTGAGCAGTAGCTGTAAGTTTAGGGTTGTTTCCTCCCACATGCATCCCTTTGCATTTATCTACATAGAATTTATTAGATTAGATTACACTGACTAGAAACGTGAAGTGAATGTTCAATGACAGATGAAAAAAAAAACCAACATAAAAACATAATTTAGCCAAGTGATAGTGGGTGATATGGATATTGAGAAGTGAAAAAGCCAGAGGAAGACTTAGGTAACTTGACATGGTTCACATAACAAGAAATGGAAGACGCTGCTCGGTTGTGTGGGGACTAGGTCAGGAAGGACAAAGCACAGCTGGAACCTAACTTGGCAAAGGATGTAAAAAAAGCCAAGAAAGGCTTCTACAGGTGCATAAAACAAAAAAGGAAGGCTAAAGAAAGTGTAACCCCTCCTGATGAGCAACAGTGAGGAACTTGAACCAATGGATAGAACAGGATAGGATAGGATAGGATAGGATAGGATAGGATAGGATAGGATAGGATAGGATAGGATAGGATAGGATAGGATAGGGTAGGATAGGATAGGGTAGGATAGAATAGAATAGAATAGAATAGAATAGAATAGAATAGAATAGAATAGAATAGAATAGAATAGAATAGAATAGAATTACCCAGGTTGGAAGAGACCTTTGAGATCATCAAGTCCAACCTATCATCCAACACTATCTAATCAACTAAACCATGGCACCAAGCACCCCATCTAGTCTCTTCCTAAACACCTCCAGTGATGGTGACTCCACCACCTCCCTGGGCATCTCATTCCAATGGGCAATCACTCTTTCTGGGAAGAACTTCTTCCTAACATCCATCCAAACCTCCCCTGGTGCAGTTTGGGACAGTGTCCTCTTGTTCTGGTGCTGGTTGCCTGGGAGAAGAGACCAACCCCCACCTGTCTACAACCTCCCTTCAGGGAGTTGTAGACAGCAATAAGATCTCCCCTGAGCCTGCTCTTCCCCAGGCTAAGCAACCCAAGCTCTCTCAGCCTCTCCTCATAGGGCTTGTGCTCCAAACCCCTCCCCAGCTTTGTTGCCCTTCTCTGGACACGTTCCAGTAACCAACATCTTTCCTAAACTGAGGGCCCCAGAACTGGACACAGGACTCAAAGTGTGGCCTAAGCAGTGCTGAGTCCAGGGGCACAATTATCTCCCTGCGCCTGCTGGCCACACTATTCCTGATGCAGGCCAGGATGCCATTGGCCTTCTTGGCCATCTGGTCACACTGCTGGCTCATGTTCTGCCTACTATTGACCAGCACCCCCAGGTCCCTCTCTGCCTGGCTGCTCTCCAGCCACTCTGACCCCAGCCTGTAGCTCTGCATGGGGTTGTTGTGGCCAATGTGTAGAACCCAGCACTTAGATGTGTTAAATCTCATGCCCTTGGACTCTGCCCATCTGTTCAGCCTGTCTAGGTCCCTCTGCAGAGCTCTCCTACCCTCTAACAGATCAACACCTGCCTGGTGTCATCTGCAAATTTACTAATGATAGACTCAATGCCCTCATCCAGATCATCAATAAAGATATTGAACAGGATGGGGCCCAGCACTTATCCCTGAGGGACATCATTAGTGCCTGGCTGCCAGCTGGATGTGGCACCATTCATCACCACTCTCTGGGCTCAGTCCTCCAGCCAGTTTCTAACCCAATACAGAGTACTCCTGTCAAAGCCACGGGCTGACAGCTTGCCCAGCAGTTTGCTGTGGGGGATTGTGTCAAAGGCCTTGCTGAAGCCCATGTAGACTACATCCACAGCTTTCCACACTTTCACCAGGGGGGGCACTAGAAAACTGCAGGTTTAGGTTGGATGTTAGGAACAGGTTATTTACGATAAGGGTGGTGGAATGCTGCAACAGGGAGGTGGTTGGGGCCCCATTTCTGGTGATATTCAAAGAGGTGTTTGACATGGTGCTGGGCACCCTGATCTAGTTGAGCCACTGCTGACTGCAGAGGGGTTGTACTAGATGACTTTTGGAGGTCTCTTCTAACTCAGACCATTCCATAATTCTATGATTCTATAACACTCTTCCTTCATTTCACATATGCACTTGCAAAAATATATTGCTAAAATAGATGGCAATTAGGAGCAATTACAAATTAAGACAGAATAATACCCTAATTAGCACAGGGTTCTGTGACATTACAGATGTGTGTGTAAGTAAAACTCCTGTAAGTGTTAGATCATTAGGCTATTGATTGACTTTTGAAGTTAACTCTGTCACCCTTAAAACATGATCAAAATTGTTAGTTTACTTCATGTGAAAGACTCAAGCCAATATGTGTCAGGAAAGAATAACTGAACCAAATGGAAGCTTCAGATTCACCACTCCCTGAGCCATTTCAAACTGGATTGCAAATCAGAAGGCAATAAAAATAGATTATATTACTTTAATGGATTATAATTATTTTTTTACTGGCTCTGTGACAAACTGGGTGACCTAATTGACAGTTTCTGGCTCTAATTTATGCCTTTCTATGAATCATCAGACATGTATTTCCAATATGGCATATCCATCCTGAATCTGTGACACAAGTTGTGTTTATTAAGGTTCCACATAAAGATTGGCAGCAAATCTGTCATTATAGCAGCAAATCTCAGCAATCAGGCAAAACCTGAATTTTTGGGTATACATAGAAATTGAATTTATGCAATGCTGTTCACACAAAGTATCTCAAAGCATTCGATATTGAAACCACCTCAGACTGAAAAATTAGACTGATTCTAAATTTGAAGTGAGGTCATTCTGCCCCTGTACACTGCACTGGTCAGGCCACACCTTGAGTACTGTGTCAAGTTGTGGGACCCTCAGTTTAGGAAAGATGTTGAGTTGCTGGAATGTGTCCAGAGAAGGGCAACAAAGCTGCTGAGAGATTTGGAGCACAAGCCCTCTGAGGAGAGGCTGAGGGAGCTGGAGTTGCTTAGCCTGGAGAAGAGGAGGCTCAGGGGAGACCTTATTGCTCTCTACAACTTCCTGAAGGGAGGTTGTAGACAGGTAGGGGCTGGTCTCCTCCAGGCAACCAGCACCAGAACAAGAGGACACAGTCTCAAGCTGTGCCAGGGGAGGTTTGGACTGGGTGTTGGGAAGAAATTTTTCATAGAGAGAGTGATTGCCCTTTGGAATGTGCTGCCCACGGAGGTGGTGGAGTCGCCATCACTGGAAATGTTTAGGAGGATATTTGATGGGGTGCTTGGTGTCATGGGTTGATTAGGTGGTATTGGATGATAGGTTGGACTTGATGATCTTTGAGGTCTCTTCCAACCTGATTTATTCTATTCTGTTCTATTCTAATACTGAACTGAAGCAACTGAAGTGTTGGTTTCTCTTCCTTCTCCCCAAAGAGCAGTGCTGACTTTACAGTTCTGATGCCTGATAGAAGTGAATCCCACAATCGAAGTGAATCCCACAATCAAGGAGTGCAAAAAGCAAAAGACAAAACTAGCATTAAAAGGATTTAGGCTAAACCAAGGGTCAGCTAGCAGCCTCTGAGCAGAAAACCTCAGTACAAGGCACAGAATACTGATTCCTATAATTGAAAATGGATGAAAACCCAAGGCCATGAATTGCTTTAAAAAGTAATAGGGTAGGTTGATGAAGTAGAGAAGGCAAAAAACAGATGGGAAGGGATCAATAAAAAAGCTATCTGGAATGAAGCTGGAACCACAAACAGGCAAATGCTTCCTAGTTAGATAAATGACATTGAAGTATGAATATTAGCTAATGAAAAAGGGGAACAACAGGGGGGGGAAAAAAAAGAGATAGGGAATAATGAGATAGATTAGATGGACAGAGAGCAGTAGATAGATACTGAAAAAGCTTAACTGTCTGAAGCAAAGTTTTCATTTGGGCCAGTAATACAATTTGACTTTTGCATCTATAACTCAAAATTACTAAGATATTTTTCTCCATGAGTGAATAGAATAGAATAGAATAGAATAGAATAGAATAGAATAGAATAGAATAGAATAGACCAGGTTGGAAAAGACCTTTGGGATCATTGAGTCCAACCTATCATCCAACACTATCTAATCAACTAAACCATGGTACCAAGTGCCCCATCCAGTCTCTTCTTAAACACCGCCAGTGATGGTGACTAACATCCAGCCTAAACCTCCCCTGGTGCAGCTTGAGATTCTGTCCTCTTGTTCTGATGCTGCTTGCCTGGGAGAAGAGACCAGCCCCCATCTGTCTACAACCTCCATTCAGGTAGTTGTAGATGGCAATATGGTTTCCCCTGAGCCTTCACTTCTCCAGGCTAAGCAACCCCAGCTCCCTCAGCCTCTCCTCACAGGGCTTGTGCTCCAAACCCCTCCCCAGCTTTGTTGCTCTTCTCTGGACACGTTCCAGCAAGTCAACATCTTTCCTAAACTGAAAAGGCAGCAGCACCCATTGAAAACTGATGCATTGTTAACATGCAGATCACTACAATGATCTTTGAAGTAAGTCATTCCAAGAGTATATATTCATCAGGTACTGCATAATTTCATGTTCTGTTCAAAGCTTTTGTGCTTGTGATGTGATAGGAAGTTTGGAAAAATGTGTGTTATTTTTCATAGCATATCTTGAGCCAGTCTATTTTTAAGGCAAGAATTTACTTAGTGTCAACAGACATCTAGATTGATGTTCCAAGTCTGACTTTCTCAGGCTGTGACTTTGCATCACACTCTGTGTGTGTTTCTTTGCTCTCAGTTTGAAATAAGCTTGCCAATGCATTTGTGAATGAGGGATGGAGAGCATATGCTAGGGGCAAAATGTGAGTACTCCTGCTTAGGCCAGGGTCTGATGTTAAGGAAATAAGGGAAAGGCAAAGAAAGAATTTTTAGGAATAATGTTTCAAAAATGATGAAGGTTTATGTAACAACCTTTCAAGCTGCCTCTGCTTAGCATCACTGAAAAATCAGATTACTTTTTCATAATTGTCTAAACATGGAGCTGTTTAAGAATTTGGGGTTGTTTTTTTTACACACTCTAGGTACACAGTGTGATGAAGCAGCTGAAGGCTTACATATACATATACATGCACAAATAATTCTCTGAGAAATTCATCTGGAACACAGTATAAGACATACGTAATAGACAAGATAGGTAGGAAGTGTTCATCTTAGCCCACATCTGCAAACTATTGTGGACTGAGCATGTTAGTTATCAGTCTGCTTTTGTACACTGTCATAGAATCATAGAATCAATAAGGTTGGAAAAGTCCTCAGAGATCATCAAGTCCAACCTAACACCCAGCACTTCATGACTACTAAACCATGGCTTCAAGTGCCACATCCAACCCCTCTTTGAACATCTCCAGAGATGGTGACTCCACCACCTCCCTGGGCAGCACATTCCAATGGGCAATCACTCTTTCTGGGAAGCACTTTCTCCTCACCTCAAGCCTAAACCTCCACTGGTGCAGCTTGAGACTGTGTCCTCTTGTTATGGTGCTGGTTGCCCAGGAGAAGAGACCAACCCCCACCTGGCTACAACCTCCCTTCAGGTAGTTGTAGAGAGCAATAAGGTCTCCCCTGAGCCTCCTCTTCACCAGGCTAAACAATCCCATCTCCTTCAGTCTTCTTGATATAGGCCAGGATGCCATTTGCCTTCTTGGCCACCTGGGTGCATTGTTGGCTCATGTTCAGCCTACTGTGAACCAGTACCCCCAGGTCCTTTTCTGTCTGGCTGCTCTCCAGCCATTCTAACCCCAGCCTGTAGCACTGCATGGGGTTGTTGTGGCCAAAGTTCAGCATTCGGCACTTGGGATTGTTGAATGCCATCATGTTGGACTCTCCCCATCTGTCCAGCCTGTCAGGGTCCCTCTGGAAAGCCCTTCTACCCTCTAACAGATCAACACCTGCTCCTAGCTTGGTGTCATCTGCAAATTTATGTATGATGGACTCAATCCCCCCATCCAGATCGTCAATAAAGATATTGCACAAGATGGGGCCCACAACTGACCCCTGGAGCACACCACTGGTGACTGGCTGCCACCTGGATGTGGCACCATTCACCACCACTCTCTGGGCATGCCCCTCCAGCCAGTTCCTAACCCAAAAGTTTATGAAGGAACTGGGAAGACAAATGTACTTTAGTGACAGGTCAGTCTCTACTTTGATTCTTTATACACGACCCTATCTTTAACTTGCTTGATCTGTACACTTGCACCTCTGAGAACAGCAGTGGAGATTCTGTTTTTCTAAGAAAATCTTTCCACTTTAGGGAAGATAAGAAGTAGCATTTTGTCAGGTAAAATGTAAAAGAAATAGCAATTTTTAAAAAAGAAAAAAAAAAAGAAGGGGGGTGGGATTTGAGCCTTTCTAGCCTCCAGCTTTCATACGTCAGTAGAATGAGACTCATGTACCCAGATGGTTAATCAATGAGACACAAACCTAGCTAGGGAGACAATTGGGGAGGAGACTGGTACTGTCTGAGATCAAGTATAGCATTCTATTCCATTCCATTCCATTCCATTCCATTCTATTCTATTCTATTCCATTCCATTCCATTCCATTCCATTCCATTCCATTCCATTCTGTTCCGTTCCATTCTGTTCTATTCTATTCTATTCCATTCCATTCCATTTCATTCCATTCCATTCTGTTCTATTCCATTCTATAAAAATGCCCTACAAGCTGAGAACTGTAAGCCAACTCTAATACTATATGGAAGGACACTTACATTCATGCACAACCACTACACACTTGAGAAAAGCAAATTAAATAGCCTGTGCTATCATACAGCTGTGAAATGGGAGCTGAGAGGTAGGAGCTGACCAGCATTTGTCTGTTTAGATAAGATACACTGTACTGGAACCCTGCAGAATTAGGAGATATGGTGGATTATTCACACATACAATATGCATTCTGAATACATATGGCTTTAGGTTCATTTATAACATCAGTTTATAACTCAAAGTCTCTACCAACACTTTTTTGTCCAGTTTTCTGAATAATGCTGACACATTCTCCATATTTTCTTTAAACAGAGCATTGCTTCATAGGATCTTGCAGTGTTGCTCAGGAAAAAAAAATGTATTAAACATTTAAACTAACTAAATAGATTTCTTTGATCTATCTGTTCGGTTACATTGAGCTTATCTAAAATGGCAAAAGGCACAGATCAGAGAATCTGAAAATATCTTCAGCTCACATACAGTGACACTTCCATAATGAAATGAAAAACAATCGGAGTTATGGTTTTACATAGTGAAAACACCATTGTCCTGTTCTTTAAAGTATCACAACCTAGACACTTTCCTTCAGCTAAAGAAGGAAAAAAAGTGTTTTCTATTAAATAAAAGAATGCAAGCTAGCAGCTTTCACTGAAATTGTATCCTGGTATGTAAATAAAGGATACAGTACTGATAACAGCCCCAGTCTATTACAGTATACTCTGAAACTGGCAAAGTGCTCAA
This sequence comes from Dryobates pubescens, assembly GCF_014839835.1. Lineage (NCBI taxonomy): Eukaryota > Metazoa > Chordata > Aves > Piciformes > Picidae > Dryobates > Dryobates pubescens. Next base: position 37,997,432 of record NC_071618.1, on the reverse strand, counting down.
TCATAAGGTCAATATGAGTGAAAGAAAGGCTGGAGAGATAAAAAGTTTTCTGCTGAGACTGGTAATTGGTCAGATGCTCAGGTCTGGGGAAGATGTTTTTCCTTCTGTGAAGGGGCAAAGTAACTTCAGGTTCAATGATTTACTCACTCAGTCAGACCTGTTAACGTTGTGTTTGTTGAGCTTGAGCCATGACAGCCGCTCAGGTCTCAGTGCAGATATTGCCTGGTAAGCTGCAGGTGCATTTTCACTGATTGCTTTTTTCTCCTTTGAAAAAAATGCAGCTGGCAGTACAAGTGAAGTACATTCCCACCTCTCCATTAGAACTGTAGGATCATTTAGGTTGGAAAAGACCTTTAAGATTATCAAATCCAACTGTAAACATAGTACTGCCAAGCCCATCACTAAACCATGTCCCTCAGCACCACCTCCAGAGAAGATGACTCAACCACTTCCTAGGGCTGTCAATTCCAATGACTGACAACCTTTTCAACGAAGGGATTTTTCCTAATATCCACTCTAAACCTCTCCTTATGTAACTTGAAGCCAATTTCACTTGGCTTATCACTTTTTACTTGAAAGAAGAGGCTGGTATCCACCTTGCTACAACCTCCTTTCAGGTGACAAAGTCTCCCCTCAGCCGCTTTTACTCTAGGCTGAACAATGCCAGCTGCTCCACACAGAAATTGTGCTATAGAAACTTCATCAGCATTGTTGACCTTCTTTGGATATGTTCCAGCAATTCAGAATCCTTCTTTTAGTGTGGGGTCCAAAACTGAACACAGTATTATAAACACAGTCTTACCAGTGCCAAGTACAGGGGGACAATCACTTCCCTACTCCTGCTGGCCAACACTTTCTGACACAAGCTGGAGTGCAGTTGGCCTTCTTGGCCACCTAGGCACACTTTTGGCTCATATTCAGCTGACTTTCACATTCTTCATATTGAGCAATACCTCCAGGTCTTTTCCAGCTGGCAGCTTTCCAGCCATATATCCCCAGGTCTCTAATGTTTCATGCAATGCTGTGAAAAAAGTGCAGAGAGCCCAGCCCTTATCCTTGCAGAATTTCATACAGCTGGCCTTGGCCCATATATCCAGCCCATTCAGTTCTCTCTGTGGAGCCTTCCTACCCTCAAGCAGATCAACACTACTGCTCAACAAGGTATTGTTTGCAAGTTTACTGAGGGTACACTCAACCCTCTCATTAACATCATTGACAAAGACATCAAGCAGAACTAGGCTTTGGAGAACACCACTTGTGACCAGCTAACAGCTGGATTTTACTTCATCCGCCACCATTCTTTATGTCTGATCATCCAGGTGGTTTTTAACCCAGTGAAGAGAACACTTGAGCAGGCTGTAATCAGTCAATTTCTCTTGGAAAATGTTTTTGGAAATGGTGTCAAAGGCTTTATTAAAGTCTAGTGTTTTCCTCATCCACTAAGGAGGTCACCTTGTGTGGAAGGATATCAGGTTCATCAAGCAGGACATGCACTTCATGAACCCATACTGACTAGACATCATGATTTGGTTGTTCTGTATATGCTGTGCAATGGCACTCAAGATGACCTTCCCTGGCACCAAGGTCAGAGTGACAGGTCTGTAGTTCCTGTATCATCCTTCCAGCCTTACTTACAGCCCTCCTTGTAGAAGGGAATCACCTTTACTAATTTCAGTCAACCAGAACCTCCTTGGCTAGCCAGGACTGCTGGCAAATGATGGAAAGTAGCTTGGTGACCTTTACTACCACCTCCCTCTTTATTCTTGGGTGGATTCCCTCTAACCCCATAGACTCTGTGTGTCTAAAGTGGTGAAGCAGGTCACTAAACATTTGCCCCTGGGTAATGTGGGCTTCAATTTGCTTCTGAATGGCCTGCCTCTTCTTCCTCTTCATTTTCCCCCTGAGTTCCAGCCACAGGTCTGTGTTCAAACAGTCCAGTCTCACTCCCCACCTGTCCATCTTTTGGCACATGAAGATGGCCTGTTCTTGCGCCTTTAAGATTTCCTACTTGAAGGTTATGTTCAATCAACTTGTCCTCAAGCAGGACATTACCTGCTTATTACTTGATGATGACAGCAATGCAGCTCAAAGGACTGCATATTTTTAGGGGGAGAATATATAAGGAGATGAAATCATCTCTCTACAACTACCTGAAGGGAGGTTGTAGACAGACGGATGTTGGTCTCTTCTCCCAGGCGGCCAGTACCAGAACAAGAGGCCACAGTCTCAGGCTGCGCCAGGGGAGGTTCAGGCTAGATGTTAGGAAAAAGTTCTATACAGAAAGAGTGATTGCACATTGGAATGGGCTGCCTGGGGAGGTGGTGGAGTCGCCATCACTGGAGGTTTTCAGGAGAAGACTTGACGGGGTGCTTGGTGCCGTGGGTTAGTTGTTTAGGTGGTGTTGGATTGGTTGATGGGTTGGACGCGATGATCTTGAAGGTCTCTTCCAACCTGGTTTATTCTATGTATTCTATGTATTCTATGTATCTCAAGAGGATGATCACCAGATGAAGAACTAATATTTCTCTTACTGTAAAGAAGATTTCCACAAAGTGCTTCAAGAAACATTATTGTGGAGCAATCAGCTCCTGAAAATTGCTGCCTAGCCAGAATGTTGTATGTGACCTATGTCCAGAGTGACAGGGTACATGAGTGATTATCTGAATGTCTCAGGCAGTGAGTAATGAAAATTTATGTGAGAGTATGACAAATATGCAATTGGGGAAAAATGATGCATGCCTGAAAGAATTTTTATTATTTTTTTAGTATAAAAAAACTCCAGCACTTCTGCTTTATAAATTTAAGAAGAGTGCTTACCCTTACCTTGGACTGACTTTTCTCTTTTCTCAATGAGAATAGAATAGAATGGAATGGAATGGAATGGAATGGAATGGAATGGAATGGAATAGAATAGAATAGAATAGAATAGACCAAGTTGGAAGAGACCTTCAAGATCATTGCATCCAACCTATCATCCAACACCACCTAATCAACTAAACCATGCAACCCAGCACACTATCCAGTCTCCTCCTAAACATCTCCAGTGATGGTGACTCCACCACCACCCCGGGCAGCCCATTCCAATGGGCAATGACTCTCTCTGTGTAGAATTTCTTCCTAACATCCAGTCTGAACTTCCTCCGGTGCAGCTTGAGACTGTGTCCTCTTGTTCGGGTGCTAGCTGTCTTGGAGAAGAGACCAGTCCCTGCCTGTCTACAACGTCCCTTCAGGTAGTTGGAGACAGCAATAAGGTCTCCCCTGAGCCTCCTCTTCTGCAGGCTAAGCAACTCCAGCTCCCTCAGCCTCTCCTCATAGGGCTTGTGCTCCAAACCCCTCCCCAGCTTTGCTGCCCTTCTCTGGACTCGTTCCAGCAAATCAAGATCCTTCCTAAACTGAGGAGCCCAGAACTGGACACAGGCCTCAAGGTGTGGCCTAACCAGTGCAGTGTACAGGGGCAGAATGACCTCCCTGCTCCTGCTGGCCACACTCTTCCTGATACAGGCCAGGATGCCATTGGCCTTCCTGGCCACCTGGGCACACTGTAGGCTCATGTTCAGTCTACCTTCAACCAGTACCTCCAGGTCCCTCTCTGCCTGGCCACTCTCCAGCCACAACAGAGCTCAATGTCTGTGGAAAAGTGCTGAAAGTCTGCTGAAAACATTTTTTAATCCAGGATAGTAGGAATGAAAGAAAAGTGTGAAGAGCTGAAGAAAGTCCTAGGACACTGGGAGACAGCTCAAAGGAAAGGAAAAAAAAATGTGTATCTGCACATCTGCAAGAAGCATCCTACTTAGAGACATGAGAGGCACAGAGAGGACTGGTGGGTCCTAATTTTCTTCCAGCACAAAACGTTGAAGTCATTAGATGCATCTATGAGGATTAAGCAAACATACCCAGGGAAGAAATACTTTAATTAGTGAGGATAAAAATGACACTGTGGATGTAAGAAATTTACCCAGTTCAAAGGGAAACTGAGTAAGTACTTGAAGGATAGATCCATTGGGGGTTACTAGAAAGACAAACATCCACAGCCTGAGGTAGAAAAACATAATAACAAAACACACATAGATAATCAGTGTTATCTAGACATGCACCTGTGGTCTGCCTGGAGACAGCGGACTGGGCTAGATAAACCCTTGAGTTAACCTAGTCCAACCATTTATTCAGGCTGTTCACCTCAGCACGATGGAATGAAAATGTATGTTTTCAATCACATTCAACACAAATTATTTCCATACCTTTATCCTCCCCACTCCCACAGATTCAGAGAGGCAGAACAAAACTGCCACAAAGCAGGATTAGAAACAGAAGCCATCCATCCACCTGTGATGTGCATCTCTGGGCACTTTTCTGACATTTTCTATGCAATTATTTGTCTGTGTGCATGTGGTTTCACAGCAGGGAGAAGGGAGGAAGAGGATAGTTGTTTGGTTTTCTTTCTTCTGGAGGTTTCATTTTCATGAGGAAAATCTAAACCAGAAATCTTTCCTTATTATGCTCACGATCTTTATTGAATTCCCTTTGCCTATTCTTTGCTAACTCTTCTTATGACCATAATCTTGTCATATTTATTCTGCATCATCTGTAGTGAAATTTCTAGGGGAATAAGTGCAAGGACTTCACAAAACATCACTGGAGTATTTTGTAAATATTGTCCTGTTAGATCTGGGTATCAATTCAGCAGTATGACACCTTATCTGAGAACTTCTTGCCCACCTAAATTTTAACCACTTGTGTACTTGTGAGTGAAGTGGGATTCAATATTTCCATACAGGAAGGAAACCTGAGATACAGAATAGAATAGAATAGAATAGAGTAGAATAGAGTAGAGTAGAATAGAATAGAGTAGAATAGAATAGAATAGAATAGAATAGAATAGAATAGACCAGATTGGAAAAGATCTTTGAGATTATCAAGTCCAACCTATCACCCAACCCCATCTAACCAGCTAAACCATGGCACCAAGTGCCCCATCCAGTCTCCTCATAAGCACTTCCAGTGATGTAGAGTCCACCACCTTCCTGGACAGCCCATTCCAATGGCAAATCACTCTTTCTGGGAAGAATTTCTTTCTGTGAAGAATATCTCACACAGAGAGTCAGGAGATTGTTCTGCTCTGATAGCAACCCAAAACTTGTATAAAGTCAGTAGCTAAGACTGATTTAATATCTTATAACAAGGCTTATTATAATGAAATTTCTTTACATGTTGGTCTTCAGTTGTTTTAGTTTCTTTGAAAAAAGAGTTTGCTATGGTTCACCACCTAAGTTTGTAGACAGACATTTCCACCTGGTTTAGGGAGCACAAACACTATGAGGAGAGGCTGAGGGAGCTGGGGTTGCCTAGACTGGAGAAGTGGAGGCTCAGGGCAGACCTTCTTGCTCTCTACAACTACCTGAAGGGAGGTTGTAGCCAGGTGGGGGGTAGTCTCTTTTCCCAGGCAACCACCACCAGAACAAGAGGACACAGTCTCAAGCTGCACCAGGGGAAGTTTAGGCTGGATGTTAGGAAGAAATTCTTCATAGAGAGTGTGATTGCCCATTGGAATGTGCTGCCCAGGGAGGTGTTGGAGTCACCATCACTGGATGTGTTTAGGAAGAGATTGGATGGGGCACTTGGTGCAATGGTTTAGTTGATTAGATGGTGTTGGGTGATAGGTTGGACATGATAATCTCAAAGGTCTCTTTCAACCTGGTGTATTGGATTCTATTCTATTGTATTCTAGTCTAGTCTAGTCTAGTCTAGTCTATTCTGGTACAAGATTATTGTATGGCCACGAATAAACCTGCTTTCCTTAGTTTATGCAGCCTGCTCTCTTACATGGATTTGTTCATCTTCAAAGGATGGGGAAGGATTCAGTTGTGATGGAAGAAAATACTTTCCCACAAACAAACATCTCTATTTTGAAGATATTTTAGAGACATTCTCTTTCAAATCTCCTCTTAAATATTGATAGAAATGTCCAAGCTTATATTTAGAGAAGAAAAGGAGCTTAGATCTAAGAATACATCATATTGCATTTAAGTCACTTAAGAATATTGGTCATTATTTTTATGCATATTCTAATTAAATATGTATGTATCACTTTAAATTTGAATAGCACTTCACAGAGATTTAAAAATTCAGACCTTTCCACCCCAGAGTTTACATGAGACAATATATGAGGAGCAGAGACAAAAGAATGTGCAATGTAAGATTGAGTGTATGCTACCACAAAGATAATGAGAGTCTAATTCTGTTGTAAATGAAACATGGCAATGCTGATGGTTTAATTTAAGAACATGTGAGGCATGAGGGAGAAAAGTAGATCATGGTGGAATGCTTAAGAGAAGATATTTGAAAGGAAAAGGGAGATCATGAACTCTTCTGCAAAACCCTTCACATATCAAGGCAACTCCTTTGAAGTTGTGCAGTCACTAAGCCAGGGTTAAGCTTGGTCTACAAGGCCTAAAATATAGCTGTGATGCAAAGCCATGGACCAAAACAAGGTTCTGTGCATAAATAGGTACAACCAGCAGGAATTTCCAGAATACACTGGATATGCCTGTATTATCTTCTGAAACCCTGACTATGCAGGCTAAATCACAGCCAGAGGGTGTAGTAGCAATCAGCTTTCCTACCTTTGACTAGATCAACCCTCCAACCTAAATTGGTGTCACCTGCTAACTTACTGAGGGTACACTCAATCTTCTCATCCAGATAATTGACAAAAATATTGAAATGGACTGACCCCTAAACTGAACCCTGGGGAGCATCATTTGTGACCAGCTGCCAGCTGTATGTCACTCCATTCACCTCCACTCTTTAGGCCTGGCCATCCAGCCAGCTTTTTACCCATAGAAGTAGAAGTGTCTATCTATCCAAGCCATGAGTATAATTATTCTGTCCATTATTCCTGAATCTGATAAACCTGTCTTAGTGAGAACAAAGGATGCATGGGTGAAAAAGGATGACTGCTTATGAATATCAGACAAAACACAGTGGTGGCTGTTCTGCTTTTTAATACACACACAACCCTTGCTGCACTTTTGTATGGGATTTAGAGCCCTGTGCCTTGTTGAAATTGTTGTTTTCTCTTAAGAGTCCCATACTTTTTGATTGAAAAAGAACTTTCTGATAAGATTGAGGTGCTCTTTGTATCAGTAGCTCATAAAGGGACTCAGTATGATTCTCTGTGGTTTCTAATCTTCCCTTTGCTCACATAATTGACCTTAAAATAGAGAAAACTCTATAGAAGAGATTGTTAACAATGCTACCTTTGAAGCATTTCAGGAAACATTTTATCTCTCATGTTTGTTTTGGGAGAGACATGGGTAGACACAAAACTGTTCAGTCAGTTATCACACAGAAAATAGATTTCTCTGAGAAAAGTAAAACTTTGTTTTTTCCTATTAGCTATGGAGTGCACTGGTACATAATTCTGTTTCTTTGAAGTGAGCAGCCAACATCATAATTCTAATAAAGACTGTTTCTTTAATATTCCATTGCTGTGTATTTATTGACCTGAATAATATAACACAGTGTTTACTGAGCTGCATTTTGTTTTGGCACACTGCATGAGCAGTTTCACAATGCAGTTATATGAGTGGGTGATTTCTTACGGATGGTGGATATGTTTGTCAGGTGTTTATGACTCCAGCTTGCTTTATTTTTGCAGACATATAATGGCACTTGGAGAGAGTTCACATACACAAGCATGTAGGCAAATCCAGAAAACGTTTCAAATATGCATTTCCTTCTTTCTCTCGGCTTACTTTCTCCTCTAGCCTAAAGGAAATTGGAAGAATACCACTAGGGCTAACAAAGTGTTCAACCCAGCTGAAAGTACTAAAAATCTTGCTCAGTTGAACTTAAGCTATATGGCATGGATCTATGAAAAGCAGATCCTTCTTGATGAACCTGATATCCTTCTGGATGGGGTGCTTGGTGCCATGGTTTAGTTGATTAGATAGTGTTGGATGATAGGTTGGACTCGAGGGTCTCAAAGGTCTCTTTCAACCTGGTCAATTCAATTCAATTCAATTCAATTCAATTCAATTCAATTCAATTCAATGCAATCCAATGAAATTCAATGCAATTCAATGCAATTCAATGCAATTCAGTTCTATTCTATTCTATTCTATTCTACTCTACTCTATTCTATTCTATTCCACACCAAGATGACCTCCTTAACGGATGAAGAAAATACTAGACTTTAGTAAAGCCTTTGACAACATTTCCAAAAATATTCTCTAAGATAAACTGACTGATCACAGCCTGCTCAAATGCTCTCTTCACTGGGTTAAAAACTGACTGGATGGTCTGTCATAAAGAATGGTGGTGAATGAAGTAAAATCCAGTTGTTAGTTGGTCACAAGTGGTGTTCTTCAGGGCCTCCAGGGCCTAGTTCTGCTTGATGTCTTTGTCAGTTATGTGGATGAGTGGGCTGAGTGTACTCCCAGTAAGTTTGCAAACTATGAATAGGTTCTTCCTAGCATCCAGCCTAAACCTCCCCTGGTACAGCTTGAGACTGTGTCCTCTTGTTCTGCTGCTGGTTGCCTGGGAGAAGAGACCACCCCCCAGCTGGCTACAACCTCCTTTCAGGTAGTTGTAGAGAGCAAGAAGGTCATTCCTGAGCCTCCTCTTCTCCAGGCTAAGCAATCCCAGCTCCCTCAGCCTCTCCTCACAGGCCTTGTGCTCCAAACCCCTCTTACCAGCTTTGTAGCACTTCTCTGCCCTGCTCCTGCTGGCCTCACTATTCCTGATCCTGGCCAGGATGCTACTGGCCTTCTTGGCCACCTGGGCACACTGCTGGCTCATGTTCTGCCTACTATCAACCAGTACCCCCAGGTCCCTTTCTGCCTGGCCACTCTCCAGCCACTCTGACCCCAGCCTGTAGCACTGCATGGGGTTGTTGTGTGTAATCCTTCAGTTAAAAGGGTGGGATTTTTTGTGTGTTGGTTGTGGTTTGCTCCTGTTGTTTTGTTGTTGTTGTTGTTTTACATTAGAGAACATCTTAGGTTTTTCATCGCTTTCTTCCTAAGCACACGCAGACAGCATCTTACGTGTAATGCTGAAAAAGACAGGCAGGAAAGGCAGATAGTCCTTTATGCTTGTTAATTTATGAGAGTGCTACAAAGCCTGTCCTGAATCTTGGTGCCATTGTCTTCCACATCATTTGGAAACTCTGATGGCATCTGGGATGTGCACCCAAGTTATTTGATTTTGAAATTAAAGTACAGGAGTTTGGGATGGAGTGTCAAGTCAGACTGCAGTGAGGAAGCATACTTAGATGCAGCATGTCTCAGTTCTTTACTGTAAATATAATGTATATATGTTTCTTGCTCATCAGTTATGGATTGGCAGGAATTCCAGATCCTCAGCTTGGTGTCTAGCATACATTTAGGGCAAAAAGTGGTGGAATTGTCCTGGCCTCTAATGACTCAGCTGACCATTCAGACGTGTCCGCTGAGTGTGAGGTTTGAAGCATTTTGAGGAGGCAATAAATCCCTCTTCAAAGATCATAGAATCATAGAATAGTTTGGGTTCGAAGGGATCTCTAAAGGTCATATAGTCCAACCTTCTCTGCAGTCAGCAGGGACATCCTCAACTAGATCAGGCTGCCCAGAGCCCTGTTGAGTCTCACCTTGAATATCTCTAGGAGTGGGGCCTCAACCACCTCCCTGGGCAAACTGGTCCAGTGTTCCACCGCACTCATGGTAAAGAAATCTAAATCCAATCTAAATCTACTCTTCTCTACTTTGGAACTATTGTCCCTTGTCCTATCACTATAGGCCTTTGTAAACAGTCTCTCTCCATACTTCTTGTAGACCCCCTCAGGTACTGGACAGTCTCTATTAGGGTCTCCCCGGATCCTTCTCTTTTCCAGGCTGAACAATCCCAGATTCCTCAGCCTGTATTCATAGGAGAGGTGTTCCAACCCCCCTGATAATTTTTGTGGCCCTCCTCCAGACTTAGAATCATAGAATCATAGGTTGGAAAAGACCTCAGAGATCATAAAGTCCAGCCTGTCACCCAACACCTCATGACTGACTAAACCATGGCTTCAAGTGCCATGTCTGATCCCTTTGTGAACACCTCCAGGGATGGTGACTCCACCACCTCCCTGAGCAGCACATTCTAATAGGCATTCACTCTTTCTGTGAAGAACTTTCACCTCCTCCTCGAGCCTAAAATCCACCAGGTCCATGTCCTTCCCGTGTTGAGGACTTCAGTGCTGGACACAGAACTTCAGGTGGTGTCTTACCAGAGCAGAGTAGAGGCAGGATCACTTCTCTCAGTCTGCTGGCCAGTCTGCATCTTTCGATGCAGCCCAGAATGTGATTGGCCTTCAGTTTTGATTAGTGCACATTAGAAGTCAACTTTCAAATTAGCAAAACATGACAATAAGATTGAATGCTTGCATTAGATATGTTTCTCATATTGCTTGGTGTTCATTCCACACCATGATATATAGCACCGTCAATTCTACTTGTATTTGTCTTGGTTTTGGCTGATGTTCAATGTCATTGACTTTTTTAACGCTGCTGTGAACAGTTTACCAGCCTTCCCTGTACTTTATTTTCAAGCACTCAAAACTTGTATATCTGAACTATACAAGAGACTGACATAAGCTTCTGTAGACAGTCATTGAAAGGTTGCATTATGTTCTTAAGATTCTGTATATTAACTCTGTTTATACATCAGCATCACAATTATTGTTATTATTATTATTTCGTCTGAGAAACAAAGGAGGATATATCTGGAGGCTAAAATTAAGCCTCTTGCTGATTCTCTGAAATAAAATTTGTAGACTGCTTCCCTTCAGAAAAGTGTGCTGTCATATGTAATATTCATAATATGGATAGATACTTGATATGAGGATAATTTAATTGTCTGTTCTGCTCAACCATTGTTTAATGAATTCCTTACAATCTAAGCACAAGCTGTTGGAGGGCTGTTATTAAATTTCCTATTTGCTTTGCAGTTTTCTTTGCCACTGATTCCTCTGTTTAGGATTATGATGACATTAACTTTTGTTTTCCTTCACAAATAAAAGCCTTGAATATTTGTCATTTGCAAATGCAAAGTTTAAGCTTTCATTGCTGATGCTTCCTGGTCATAAAAACAAAAGGCTACTTTCCATTAAAATAGATTTTCACTTGAATCAAGGAAAAAAAAACAACCAAAACTTTCAAGAAAAACATGTGGAATTAATAGTTTGACGTGCATTAAGAATATTTTAAAAGCTACAGGAAAATTATCCCAGTGGTGTTGATTTTATTAGCTATTTCTTTGTTCTTAAGTTAGGTGAAAAGGAGGCGTATGGCCAAGTGGGATGTCATTCACTATAATATTATTATATATAACTCTAGCCTGCCACTCTTTCTATTCACCTTGTCTATAAATTACATTGACTCGGTCTTTTTGATCTCTCATTCAATAGAAGTTTTCTAAACCTATAAGGATTCTCACTTCCCTTCTTTGGAATATTTCTCTCCTGCTATATCTTTTCAAATCAAATGAATGCTGCAGCAATGAATGCTGAATTTCTGAACTATGAGTCACCGCTATTGTTCTATTCTATATCTTACTCTTCAAACAATTGCATGTCTTTCAGTTGTCTCTGATTGTTATAGAGCACTGAGTGGGGGTTTTCATTAAGCTGCTCCAGCAACACCCCGGTCTGTTCCCTAAACGGCTGCTGCTGATCGCAAATCCATCAACATGCAGGGGTAGCTTGCAATATTCATTCTGATACACCATACCTTCCACTAACCTACAATAATCTTTTTCCAGGCACTGGGTCATCTAATTGCTTCATTTTCTTGAGTACTTTGAGAGTTTATTTATATATGCAGTGTTTTTAATAAAGTTCATTATTGGGCACCTCTTGCCTATTAAACAATCCTACAGGAAAATTAACTCTCATTTAAATTTAATTCTCTTGTTTGCTTAAAAGCTCCTATTTCTATGCTTAATTTTTTTGGAAGTACTACTTGAAAACTCTGTAAGCATTTATGAAGGTCCTGGTGTATGTATGTTTGCTTTACATAGGTAGAATAGAATAGAATAGAATAGAATAGAATAGAATAGAATAGAATAGAATAGACCAGACCAGGTTGGAAGGGACCTTCAAGATCATTGCGTCCAACCCATCAACCAATCCAATCCACCTAAACAACTAAACCATAGCACCAAGCACCCCATCAAGTCTCCTCCTGAACACCTCCAATGACGGCGGCTCTACCACCTCCCCAGGCAGCCCATTCCAATAGGCAATCACTCTCTCTGTATAGAACTTCTTCCTAACATCCAACCTAAACCTCCCCTGGTGCAGCCTGAGACTGTGTCCTCTTGTTCTGGTACTGGCTGCCTGGGAGAAGGTATGTAATTGTCAAGACTACTCTTTAGTAGAGATCAGTACTATGTTATTGGTTAAGTGCACCAGAGCATCTGAAGAGAACTTAATGTTTCTAGAGTAAAGGACAAGACTAGAAACAGTTGCAGCATCTTGGCTCAGTTTCCCCACAGAGAACTACATCTTCCTAACATTTAACTGAAGTTCTGGACTGCCAGCATGTGCCAGTTCTTCTTCAGTATTTTCCACCATTACTGAATGTGGCAGTTTAGGCTGTTCCTTTAAGGAAAGGATAGCTGCAGAATTCTCTAGCTGAATGTTTGGGTGTAAAAAGGAAAACAGAGATTAATTCTAAATGACTTTCATTGGTGCGATGTGAGATGTACCATAGCAAATATCTCTAACACTCTTTCTCTCACTCACTCCAGCTTCAGTGTGTCTGCCTTTCATTTCTTGGCCAGAGTGCATGCAGCTGACCCTGGACTGAAACTGATAAGAAAAACTAACTTTCTTAACAACTGCTTTGAGCTAGCAAATTTCCCTTAATATCCTTTTCTCTCTCTTTCTCCTTTTTGTCTGACTGACTGGAGGGGAAAGGGAAGGGGGAGAGAGCTTGGGGGGCAACCTGAGGTGGGATCCTCCTGTGAGGGGAATTTTTCCTGTGTTGTGTTATTTACTGTAAATTCCTGTATAATATTCTAAATACTGTATATTTTGTATATATTAATTGCATTTCATTGTTGGTTGTAAAATACAGCCTTCATTCGGTCCTCTGACTGGGTTAGCTGTGCTTTATGTGGGTGCTGGTGGATTGAACCATCTCACCACTACACTCAACTAAAACCATCAGATACATTAATATTTGCATTTAATACATTCAGAGCTTGACACAAAATTGACAAGTTGGTCCCATAAGCAAACAGTATATGTCAGAAGATAAAATTATTCTATCAAATCTTAAATCAACAGTTAAGATGGAGTTCTTAATTAATTTCCCCTGCACCCCAAGTCATCCCAAATGATTTTCCTGACTGTTTGCACTTTTCATATGAATTTTACAAATGTAATCAGTTGCTGAAAATATTTCAGTGTCTGAATTTTGCAGTGTTAAAGTCTTAGAATCTTAATATTGTCTTAAAGACACCATGACACAGTATTTTCTTCCATGCATGAACAGGATTAAGAAGACTTACATACATTCCTTTTTAGATGGTCTGTTGTTCCCTAATCTAGAAATATAATTCTTCATTTGTGTAGTTGAGTTTGTTGTATTTTGGGTATTATTATTATTATTACTATTATTATTATCTTTTTCCTGCTTCCTTTGCTGTATCTTTGTTGAAATATATAAAATTAAGATCAAAGGTGAACCTTCTGCACTTTTCTTGCCATTAAAATTAAACCCAAATGTACTTAGATCACTGTAGAACTGGGGTGATTCTGAAATCTCTTAATTTTTTTTAGACACAGATCCAGAGCTGAAAATTAATAATGAGAACTGCACTGTTTGTTAGACAAACTTGATAGGAATACTGCCCATCAGTGGGATCAAACAATAGCTCCTTACCTAAGTGCCGGGTTCTGCACATTGCCCAAAGCAACCCCATGCAGTGCTACAGCCTGGAGTCAGAGTGGCTGGAGAGCGGCCAGGTGGAGAGGGAGCTGGGGTGCTGGTTGATGGTAGGCTGAACATGAGCCTACTGTGTGCCCAGGTGACCAAGAAGGCCAATGGCATCCTGGTCTGCATCAGGAATAGTGTGGCCAGTAGGAGCAGGGAGGTCATTCTGCCCCTGTACACTGCACTGGTTAGGCCACACCTTGAGTACTGTGTCCAGTTCTGGGCCCCTCAGTTTAGGAAGGATGTTGGCTTGCTGGAACATGTCCAGAGAAAGGCAACAAAGTTGGTGAGGGGTTTGGAGTACAAGCCCTATGAGGAGAGGCTTAGGGAGCTGGGGTTGCTTAGCCTGGAGAAGAGGAGGCTCAGGGGAGTCCTTATTGCTCTCTACAACTCCCTGAAGGGAGGTTGTAGAGAGATGGGGGCTGGTGTCTTCTCCCAGGCAACCACCACCAGAACAAGAGGACACAGTCTCAAGCTGCACCAGGGGAGGTTTAGACTGGATGTTAGGAAGAAATTCTTCATAGAGAGTGAGATTGCCCATTGGAATGGGCTGCTCAGGGAGGTGATGGAGTCACCATCACTGGAGGTGTTTAGGAAGAGACTTGATGGGGTGCTTGGTGCCATGGTTTAGTTATTAGATGGTGTTGGATGATAGGTTGGGTGTGATGATCTTGAAGGTCTCTTCCAACCTGGTCTGGTCTGGTCTGGTCTGGTCTATTCTATTCTATTCTATTCTATTCTATGTCACAGCATGGAATGTGTTCAATTTGGAGACGCTGTACATCAGCAGGACCAATACAAGGTAAGCAAGACAAGCATGACCAAAATGGAGAATGTCTCTGCTCACTGCAGAGGAGGCTGGAGTAGTAAACCTTTGATTATCCCTTCTAAATAAAATTTCTCCATTACCAGGAACCTAAATCTGTATACTAGGTGTTAATTATGAATCAGCTAAGTTACTGAAAGTCACCAGTAAATATTAAACAGCATATTTAAAGTAGATTTTAAGATAATTTTTTAATTCCTTTAAGATGAGAAAGTAGATTATGAAAGACAATTTATGTAGTGTTTAATGATGAAACCAAAACCTGTTACATCAGTTGGTGATAAGAATTTTGTAATCATTGGTTAATAGTCTAGAGCTAAGATCAAGATAACCCAAAATAATATAAATAATGTAATAAGTAATACATTCAAAACACCTTTGAGATAGAATGTTCCTAAATCAATGTTTTCAGAGCAAATGTTGTCTGAACTGGTGGTGAATTCTCATTGAACACCAAACAAACAAAAACCCACACACACACACACACAAAACACAAAACCAACCAACCAAACAAAAAGCCAACCAAAACCACACCTACACTCCTCAGAGTTAGAATGCACTGAGCAGACACAAGGCAAGTTGATGTTTTTATCCTGGTTCAAGCAACTAAGAAATTCTGTCATCACTGTGACTGGGTGCAGGCCAAGTAATGGAAGTAAAGTATGCCTCGTGCTCTCAGGTCCTCACTTTGTGGAAAGGCAGAGAAGCAGCAATGTGTATTCTGTCCAGGCATGGATTTGCTGGGAGGAGACGATGGGGGGTGGGGTGGGGTGGGGTGGGGATGGGGCTTAGAAAGCATCTTTAGCCTGTGGATTCATACTAGGTTTGAAGTGCATGCTCACCCACTCTGTGAGACAGTTGTCAATGTGTAGCCTACACCTCTGATTGGACTCAGAGGAAACCTTAATTCCTTTCAGTTACAGTATCTGGTTTTAAATCTTGAGTTATAGATTCTTTATCTATCAGGAGAGGAAGAAAAATGAGAGTGAAACCCCTTCTCCAAGACAGTGAATTAGGAAGCAAGGTATGTGATTTATTCTTGACAAGTTAAAGGGAGCAACATCTTAAATCTCACAGCTCTTTGACGTAGAACAGGTCTTCACAATCAGGCCACACACTAAATTTGGGCTGCTGTCATGGATTTTCACCAGAGGTCAAGGCAGTCTGGATAGCTGGGGAAACTGATCATGCCAGTATAGGACAGTCTAAAAGCAATCATTAGATCTGCACACAGTTCTGAAAGTGATGGAGCAGGTTGGTGGGAAGTGTCTAAGGGAAAAAAGGTTCAAGATTTTTGACACAAAGGTTTTGCCCCAAAACAATTGAGACAGATCATAGAACCATAGAATCAATAAGGTTGGAAAAGACCTCAAAGATCATCAGGTCCAACCTATCGCCCAGCACCTCATGACTAAATAAACCATGGCTTCAAGTGCCACCTCCAATCCCTTTTTGAACACCTCCAGGGATGGTGACTCTACCACCTCCCCAGGCAGCACATTCCAACAGCTAACAACTCTCTCTGTGAAGAGCTTTCCCCTCACCTCGAGCCTAAACTTCCCCTGGTGCAGCTTGAGACTGTGTCCTCTTGTTCTGGTGCTGGTTGTCTGAGAGAAGAGACCAACTCCCACCTGTCTACAACCTCCCTTCCTTCAGGTAGTTGTAGAAAGCAATAACTTCTTCAGGCTAAACAATCCCAGATCTGCCATCAGTAAAAAATAAAACAAAACAAAACAAACCCCACAAAAACTAGAATGATAAACCAGTAAAGATAATAACAATAATCAAATCTTGATTAAAACCACTAGTATTTTATCATCAAAATAGAAGGACTGAATGAGGTCCTCATTTGTATCATGATATTGTTTAAATAAAATCACATATTCTACCATAAAGTATGAATAAAAGTACAGGCTGGAGAATGTGTGAAGTAATCCTCCTGCCTTACTCAGGATATTTCTGCTCTAGTATTATACCCGGTTTAGGATTCTGCTCTTCAAAAAAAAGATTTCTTTTCCCTTGACATGACTAATCAGAGTTCTAGAAATAATCTGTGTAAAGGATTGTGGTATTTCAGGTCATTTAACTTCAAGATACAGAAACTTCAAGCTAACAGAGGTAGGACATGATAGAAACATTATGTCCTGGCAGAAGTGGAGATAGAAGGAAGGAAATGATAAGGTGAATACAGAATTGTTACCTTTCAAATCTATACTAGAACTAGGATGCTCAGTAGCAGTAGTACAGACCAGTTAAAAATGTAAAAGAAGGAATATTTTTGCATGAAAGGCAGTCAATTCCTGAAACTTTCTCCTACAGAAGATTTTGGTAGCAGGTGAAATCACCAAGTTAAAGAAGAGACTGAACAAATTCCTGTATAGCAGGTCTGTAAGGGGATGCTAAAAGGATTTTCCCTCTGGCATCCCTAACACAATATTGGTAGATATGGGAGAAATAGAGCACAGATGGGCTGCACAAAACAAGCAAGCTTATATACTCTCTCTAAAGAGATGTTCTCATTGTCTGAAACAGGATGCTGGATTTGATGTACTATTAGTCTGATCCAATAGAAAATTTATTGTGTTTTTAGGACAGATCTATATTTTATCCACAAGAGGACAAAAAGAAAATTAAACCTTCCTCCCTCTCTCCTGAAAACAGTATTTTCATGATGCCAGCATATCCTGGAACAGTGTAGATTGTGGAATGTTCAGAAACTCCTTCTGGATGTATAAGCAAACACAATTATATTAATACTTCAAATTTAATTTGTTTAGACAGTTATGTTTTGAGGGGGTTTTATTTTGTAGCTTAGGGCAGGCCAAGGAACCTGCTATTCCTATTCCTTCAGTATTATTTAAGGCTAGGCAAGCCTTAGAGGGCATAAATCTTCTATAAGTCCCAGAGGGAAGAGAACACATTTTCCAGGCCACTGGTGGAATCCATCTATCTCTGCAGAGGAGATTTTTCATTGCCTACTCACTGAACAGCCTAACAAGGAATGAAGTGGGCTGCAAAGCTATCAATGGATTCTGGAAGCATGCCTTGTCCAGAAATCACATTTGAGCATCTTATGATCTTTTTGCACACAGAAATAGAAAATCCCACACTAGAGATTTTGATCAAAAGCAAAGTGGTTTTAGACAAAGATATACTGCAAACTGATCTCTCCTTTCTTTTCAGTGCCTACACTAGACTATCTGCCACAGTTTATATATAAAGAACTTTTCCAACCACTGAAGCCATTTGGACAGAAAGCCTGTGGTGATTAGTCTAACACTTTAATGTTAATAAAAGTGAAATGCACTCAACTAATAGAAGAGAACAATGAAAGAAAAGATATTTACTTCCTTTTCTCTTGGAAAAGACTGCTGGTTTCCTACTTGAAGACACAGAGAGCATTTATTTGATATCTTTCTGAATGCAGTTTCTGGAATTGCTTTTACATTCTTAGTTTGATAGTATTCTTTCTTCCGGTGTGCCTGTGTTTGGATTCCATATGAAACTAGTAAAAGCAAGGGATCTTAACTAGTGGACACACTGGGAGAGGACAGCTGTGAGTGGACAGCTGTGAGCAAATGCCTACCCTGTGTTTAGGGAATAGAATAGAATAGAATAGAATAGAATAGAATAGAATAGAATAGAATAGAATAGAATAGAATAGAATAGAATAGACCAGGTTGCAAGAGACCTTTGAGGTAATCGAGTCCAACTGATCACCCAATACTATCTAATCAACTAAACCATGGCACCAAGCACCCCATCAAGTCTCCTATTAAACACCTCCAGTTATGGTGACTCCACCACCTCCCTGGGCAGCACATTCCTATGGCAAATCACTCTCTCTATGAAGAATGTCTTCCTAACATCCAGCCTAAACCTCTGCTGGTGCAACGTCAGACTATTCTCTTCTGGTGCTGATTGCCTGGGAGAAGAGACCAACCCCACCGGGATACAACCTCCCTTCAGCTAGTTGTAGAGAGCAAGAAGGTCTCCCCTGAGCCTCCTCTTCTCCAGGCTAAGCAAGCCCAGCTTCCTCAGCCTCTCCTCATAGAGCTGTGCTCCAAACCCCTCACCAGCTTTGTTGCCCTTCTCTTGCCTTCTTAGAAAGTAATCTGGCTTATTCCATACTGGAATAGGGAAGTGTGATGATTAATGTTTGACAAGCAGAGCGATTAAGAAAGATATTAATAGCTTATTAACTCAAAATACCATGCCAAACATCAATAAACTTATTTACAATTTGTTCAGGTTCATGTATCCAGTGGGGAATTACCTACATAATATGTAGGTAATACATAATAATTATAATACACAATAATTATTACCTACATAATATGTAGGTAATGATAATAGTGTAAACAATTTAAGGGAAGGAAAGATTCTACAATAGCAACCATACACCTAATCCCAAATTCAAAGTTAGAGAATGGGCTGCCCTGGGAGGTGGTGGAATTGCCACCATTGGGGGTGTTTAGGAGGAGACTTGATGCCATGGGGGTGCTTGGTGCCATGGTTTAGTTGATTAGATGGTGTTGGATGATGGGTTGGATGTGATGATCTTGAAGGTCTCTTCCAACCTGGCCTATCCTATCCTATCCTATCCTATCCTATCCTATCCTATCCTATCCTATCCTATCCTATCCTATCCTATCCTATCCTATTACTCAGGGTCTGGTTGGGCATCTGCTGGTTGGTGGTGAGCAGCTGAGTTTTTTTGCATCACTTGTTTTTACTTTGTTTTGTTTCTTTTCCTCTCTATTATTATTATTGTTATTACTGAAAAGTATCAAATTGTCTTTATCTCAACCCATGCTTTTTCTCACTTTTACATTTCTGATTCTCCTCTATACCGCTAGGGGACAACAAGCGAGCAGCTGTGTGGTGCTTAATTGCCAGTGGGGGTTAAACTATAACAACTGAACATACAGAATCCAGGTGACTTAGAGGCTTAACCTACCCGAGCACTGTAGATTATAAAACCTTTACTAGCTCACATTATAGAGGTGCCTGTCATTTACATTAAAACTCCTTAAATTACCAAAGCAACCTGGAGTACATGTTAATACATGCTACACAGATCCCAGTGAGGGTGATCAAAGTAACCTTACCGTGAGGAAGAATTAACCTTGTACAAGTTTTATTGCCAAGGAAACAGAAAATACTGTCAAATGTCAAACACTATTCCCTTTGAAACTGTTTTAAATAAAACCTACAAACTTCCTCTCCCTAAGACTGAGATTAAATCTGGACCTGACTGATGAGGCAAAGCTATTAGTTTAAAAGATCTAGGTTTCCAACTGTCTTTGTTTTCCTTCTGAAAGACAAAAATATCCTCAAATGTTGATGCAGTTGCAAATAAAGACATAGATGGTGCCACTCACTCTTGGTAATCCTATGAATACAAAATCATTAATTTCTTTTGAATAGCTGTTTTTGCATGTAGTTAGGTGCATTTCCAGCTTGGAAATAGATATTTCAAGTTCATAGAAGGATGTTTTTGGTCTCTTGAGGACGCTCATCGTGTCTTATCAGGAAGCAGCAATACAGAATGTCACTTTAGTAGAAAGATATTTCTTTATACAAAATGTTCGTGGTATGAGAGCAAAGTCTGAATGTTTCAAAGAACTGATATGGAACATTTACAAAGAAGTAGAACTTTCACAAGGAAAGAACAAAATCCTGTGCGATTGCTCAGAGCTGAGCATAGTTCAATTTTCCAGAACCTGCAGTCATGCAAACAGCAACATTAAGTAGAATTCATACCTCCTAACTTTGACTTCTATGTCACAGATACAGCTGTTTTCTTCTAGTCAATGTGCAATAAAGCACTTTTTGAGAACACTTTACTTTTCCCTAAACCAGAAGTTTCATACAAGCCGAGTCTGTGTTGTCTTGTTTTGATAAATTAAATTGCCTATTTTTTTTTCCCCACCTAATTCACGTCTGTCTATGTGACCATAATTGGCAAGCGTGTGCCCTTCCTGTCCTTTGTCTCAGACCTCAGGCCTTTTGTTGTATTTATCCTCCCCACTGCACCAGAGTGGGATAGAAATGAGTGAACATCTGTATGGCTGCTTTGGTGCCAGGTGGTTGGGCTCAAACTGACAATTGGAAAGTCCAGCCTTCTCCCCAGAGTTCTTCACCATTCTCCATGAGGAATCGCACCAGGCCCATCACCTTACACACATCAAACCCTTTGGTTCAGCCTATATAGCTGAAAAAGTAATGAAGCAGTCACCAGGGGAGGTTTAGGCTGGATGTTAGGAAGAAATTCTTCATAGAGAGAGTGACCGACCATTGGAATGGGCTGCCCAGGGAGGTGGTGGATTCACTGTCACTGGAGGTGTTTAGGAAGAGACTGGGTGGGGTAAAGGTCCCATGGTTTAGTTGATTAGATAGCGTTGGGTGATGGGTTGGATGAGATGATCTCGGAGATCTCTTCCAACCTGGTTAATTCTAATTGCATTCTATTCTATTCTATTCTAGTCTAGTCTAGTCTAGTCTAGTCTAGTCTAGTCTATTCTCTGCCCTGCCCACCCCCTGTCCAAAAGGGAAAAAGGAGCAGAGAGAAAGCAGTGGTTAGTCTTAACCAAAGTAATGCAGCCAAGGTCAGCTGAAAGCAGGTTGATCTCTCATGAACAAAGAAAGCAGAGAAGAGATCAGAAAAGAGAAAGAATTGTTTTGGTACAGCCATAGCAGATATATAGCAGATTATAGCAGATATCTCTCCAATGAATTTTCCTTTTTATACCCAATAGTGATTTATTCATTTTTTATTACTTTTCTGCTCAAAATCTGCAACTAAATTTTAAAGGTATAGCCTAAAACTACCACAGAGCCCCTTGTGAAGAAACCTCCGATGCCTTCAGGAAGTGTTCCAAGGAGAGAAATAGCTTTGTTGTTGTTGTTGTTTTCTTTGAAAAGCTGACCCCAGGGCAGCAGGAGGTATCTGACAGCAAACAGGTTTTTCAAAGAGAGCATGCCAAGCTCCTCAATATAGAACTCTACAAAGAGTGGACAATCACCCTGCAGAAGAGCAGCAGGTGGGAGAAGCTAGTAGGACTGAGCAAATAAGTGTGGCTAACAGCCTACCTGCTCTGCAGGGCCTGCCAGAGCCTGAGGACTAGCCTCAAAGAAAAGCCTCACCCCCTTATGCTGCAAGTGAAAGATAGTATCATGAACTGGACCCAGACCCGTCCACAGTTCACAGGTGTTATTCAGAAAAGTAAGCATACAATGATTTGATGTAGCTGCATATAGAGAATGCTGGATTTAGGTGCAACCATAACTATTGCAGCTGTGTGATCAAGGACAGTTATCTACAATGAAAAAAAACCAACCCAGTCCTGTTGTGTGACACAGGAGATTAAAACTACAGAAGTAAAAACTGCATTCTTTGCAGAAAAGCTACTGTGGAAGGCTTGTGGATGACTGTTCAGGTGACTTTGAACTTTCAGAAGTTTTCCTGATTTATTTGCACTGCAGAGAAATCAAAGAACCTGCCAAAAAGCAGCCACAGGTATTTGCAGCTTCTCTGGAGGCATTCTGGCTCTGGTAGGAAGGGCTGATCTTTGCTGCCTGAAGAGCTTCACAAGCTAAAATGAACACTGACATATGAATTGTCTCCAGTCACAGTTGTAACAAATGAGTCCTGTGGCTTGAGGGACCTGTGACATTACAGATTACTATGGCCTGAGAGAGAGAAGTGTTATTTCTCAACAACTACAGCTAACTTGTAAAAATTTCCATGACTTTTCTAACATGATGGAGAGTGGCTTGGTAACTACATCAGCCAATTCCCTCAGAACCTTGGGATGCATCTTGTCAAGTAGCATAGACTTGTACTCATTCACATTTCTCCAGCAATCTCAAACGCAATCTTTACTCACTATGGGAGACACTAAATTCACTCAGTACCTGCCTTGAGGTACAGGGACTGACTTTAGAGATTTCTTGACCTTTGTTTAGAATTGGAGCTTTTGAATGTCATATTCACATTAGGACTTCTGTAATGGATGCCTAAATGTAGGTGTCTTCATTTCAAACTCATATACACCACCGAATTTAGAATAAATACTGCAACTCCAAAGTCGGTAGCTCTCCCATGATCATATTCTGTTCCTACATGTTCCAAATATTTCAAATGCTGCAGTCTAAAGCTGACCAGAGAAAGGCAACAAAGCTGGTTAGGAGTTTGGAGCACAAGCCCTGTGAGGAGAGGCTGAGGGAGCTGGGGTTGTTTAGCTTGGAGAAGAGGAGGCTCAGGGGACACCTTCTTGCTGTCTAAAACTACCTGAAGGGAGGTTGTAGCCAGGGGGGAGTTGGTCTCTTCTCCCAGGCAACCAGCACCAGAACAAGAGGACGCAGTCTGAAGATGCACCATGGGGAGTTTAGGCTCGAGGTGAGGAGAAAGTTCTTCACTGAGAGAGTTGTTGGCCATTGGAATTTGCTGCCCAGGGAGGTGGTGGAGTCACCATCCCTGGAGGTGTTCAAGAGGGGATCGGACATGGCACTTGGTGGCATGGTTTTGTAGTCATGAGGTCTTGGGTGACAGGCTGGACTTGGTGATCTTTGAGGTCTTTTCCAACCTTAACGATTCTATGATTCTATGAATTATTAGATTCAGCAGAAACATACACATTGGTTTAGGGTTGGTTTTATTTTCTGTGGATGCAAGATGGTGGAACAGTATTCAGTGACACTGTGGTGTGGTGTAGTTAGTCTCTAGACACAACTCTGAAATATGGAGAGCTTCTGTAGGTCCTGTATCATGTCTGTCAACTCTCTGCAGATGTTTTGAATATCCTGTGGTATTTCATACAGCATTGTGTGCTTCTGTTTAGATAAATGAATGTCACCTGGGGAGCTACTAAAAATATTCAAAGTCTAGTTTTCTGCTATGAGGCTCATTTCAGCAGCTTAAACATGAGTTTCTATTGCAATTTCAGAAGCCCTAGAGTGTCCTAGACACCTGCACATGGCTGACAGATATGCCACAGGACCTGTGGGAGATTTGTGCCCTTCTGAAGTACCCGTTAGAGGCTAGACAAGATATGACTGGTGTTTGAAATGGCATAGACATCTGTGTTTAGGCAATAGAAAAAAAAAAACCGCAACCACCATGAATGTAGATGTCTGAGATTCAATTTCACCCAAATAGCCTATGTTTAGAAATTTAGTTAAGTGAACTAGTTCATGAAATTACTGATAAATCAACATCTACTGAAATCAGGCTTGTATTCAGGAAAAACAACAACAACAAACAAAACAAAAGAAACCCCCCCCAAAACAACAGCCAACACACACAAAACCCAACCATCACAAAAAGAGAATGAAAAAGATCTGATTAGTAATAAATAGACAGATAAAGGGAGGAAGAGGAAGAAAAAGCCTATCCAGATTTCTCTCTCCCTCTTTCAAACAGATAAAGAAAAAATAAAAGATTTTGGAATGCCATAACCAATTTTGGGGAACTTGCAATTACGAGGGGAGAATACTCAAATTGCATGAATATTCACATTTGGAGATGATTCTGCTCTCCCCGTGTTTGTGTCTCTTAACTAACTTGAATATCTTCAGGCAATCAAACCTAGCAGGCAGGATCTCACACACACAAGCAAATCTCAAAGTCACAAGTACTTTCACAAACTGATTGGCACACAGAGGGATTTCTTACAGAATTGCTTTCATGCTCATCTAAACACGAACAATGATGTGCAATTTCATCTGACCTATGCTAGGAAATGAATTTTAAACAAGAATACTGATCCATGCAGTAGAAGCAGCTATCTAAAAATAATAATCATGACAACAGAAATCAAATCCATTTAAATAGTGTCAGTCTGCTTATGGCTATTGTGTGCAGAAAACAGGCTAAACTGATTTCATGAATTTGTTTCCAAATAGACACTGTTCTATGTTAGTAATACACCAAGCTAGTGACTAGTATGCAACAAACAGTTCAGACCAGTTCTGATGTACATGAAGGGTCGGCTGGCAGAGTGAAGGTATAAGGAGTTTGTGCTTCCAAAGGATACATGAGTTAATGAGGAATAACAGTGTGTGTTGCTTGTCACACAACAGTGCCTGTCCCTGCACTGCACAGACACTCCTGACTCCTCTTGTGAGATCTATACAGATTCATTTAGCTCTGGCTGCTGAGGTAACTTGGTGTCTTGCACTGGCTTGATGGTGCTGCATCGTGGCTCAAGATTATGGCCAAGCATGCTACACCATTTTCTTCTTTCATGCTAGCAATCTCTCTGTAATATTTTGGTGGCCTTAACACTTATGTCTGCACTTGGAATAGCTGTCAGGGGAGAGGTGGTTTGTGTAGAGAAGTCTCTGCAGGCAGGAAGAGGAATTCAAGGAGGGTCACAAGTTTATAAGGCGCAGCAGCTGCCAGGGTCAAGGAACAAAGGTGAGAGGCTCTTAGGGCTGATGTGGGGAAAGGTGCTCAGGGAAAAATACAAATATGATCTTGGAGGAGTCTTAAAATGAAATGCTCTTTGGAAGATATGTAGGAGAGAGGTTCCTGGGAAGACACACAGATGAGTGGCTTTTGAGGAAACATGTAGGGAGAGACTTTTGTGGCAGACATGCAAGGGAGATGCTCCTGTGGACGCACCTGGGGAGAGGCTTTTGGGAAGACATATGGAGTAACTGCTCTGAAAGTTGCTCTTGGAGCCAAGCAGATGGCAAGACTTCAGGGGCAGATGGGAGGAAATTAATGAGTATATGAGAAACTCCAGGAACACCTTAGAGAGAACCCTGAGGGAGATTCAAAAACACCAGGGAGATCATGGATCTAGTTCTGATTCAGACAGAGGGCCCTAAAATTCCCAATTTTGAGAATGAGTATTCTTGTCTTTTTCTGTTGACCTACTATGCAATGAGGAGGACTGGATATTAGGAGGAAAGTCTTTACAGTAAGGGTGGCAAGGCACTGGAGCAGGTTGCCCAGGGAACTTGTGGATGCCCCCTCTCTGGAAGTGTTCAGGGCCAGGTTGAATGGGGCCTTGAGCAACCCGGTCTAGTGGAACATGTCCCACCCACAGCAGCAGGATTGGAATTAGATGATCTAAGGATCTAAATATCTCTTCCAACACAAACCATTCTATGATTCTATGACATGGTGCCTCTTGAGTGAATAGAATAGAATAGAATAGAATAGAATAGAATAGAATAGAATAGAATAGAATAGAATAGAATTAACCAGGTTGGAAAAGACCTTTGAGATCATCAAGTCCAACCTATCATCCAACACAATCTAATCAACTAAACCATGCCACCAAGCATAGGTGATGGAGACTTCATAAGAGAAAGAAGAAGGAGACTTTAGGCTCTTAAAATTATTCCAACTATCTGATCTCTATAATAGACCTATGAAATCTATTTCCTCATTAGGATAAGCTACATCTTTGTCCAGTGAAGTTTCTATATGAATGGAAGATCATCAAGGTTGAACACAAATGTGGAATGTGGTGTGAAAAAATGAAAAGTCAAAAGAAAAACAGGTAAGAAATACTTTCAAAATAAAGCACCTTTCCTGACATAGTTACAATGAGAGAATTGCCACTATTATGCACAACACATAAGTTATGCACAGATAAAACCTCAAATCATTACAGCTTCCATCACTGCATTAATTAACAGCTTAGAGATATGTCTTAATTCTCAATTTGGAGCTTTAATTATAAAACTGCAATGACACTGAAATCAGTCATCAACAGCCATGGTAATTTCATGTCCATAAGGATAGGCCTTTGCTCTTGATGAAATAATGATCTTTAAGTTTATTTCCATCTATCATTATTTGATTAATGAAGAAATGTCATTTCTTTTTGTTCTAACTAGCAATGTCAGTTTCTCTTAGAGCAGTGTAAACAATGAAAAACAGAATCAGTCCTCACCGTGTACCAGCACACCATAAACTCATGATGACTTAAAAAAGTTCACAAGGAGAGGTGCTGAACATATTCTGCCAGCTAATACTTATCAAGAGCACCACAGATAACTAAAGCAACATAGATTTTAATTTAAGAGAACTGAACTGGGGTTTATGTGTGTAATTAACGAGGGGTTCTGACAAAACTGTTATTACTGTTACAAATTTACTAGCTAATAGCTTCAGGATGAAGTCATTGACAGTTAATGATGTCTAAGACATATTTTCATAACTTCCATAATGGCTGCTCCAGAGGAGATGTTACTGTTACAAATCTTAAAAGGCAGACTCACTTTTCAACTGTTTCCTCTTTACAGACAAATGTTATGCAAAGGAGTGGACAGAGCTCAGCAGGGTCATTTAGTTTTATAGAGCTTCTTGGAGAGAAGGAGTACTTTCATCTGTTGGAACATGATATATTGTTATGCTGTTCCATAAATTGATATAAAAATAGCATGAAAGTGGAGCTGTAACAGTGACAGGATGGGCAATACAAGCAGGGAATCCACAGAATCATAGAATCGACAAGGTTGGAAAAGACATCAAAGATCATCAGGTCCAACCTGTCACCCAAGACCTCATGACTACTAGACCATGGAACCTAGTGCCACATCCAAGTCCCCTCTTGAACACCTCCAGGGACGGTGACTCCACCACCTCCCCAGGCAGCACATTCCAATGGGCAACAACTCTCTCTGTGAAGAACTTTCTCCTCACCTCCAGCCTAAACTTCGCCTGGCACAACTTGAGACTGTGTCCTCTTGTTCTGGTGCTGGTTGTCTGGGAGAAGAGACCAACCCTCTCCTGGCTAGAACCATCCTTCAGGTAGATGTAGACAGCAATAAGGTCTCCCCTGAGCCTCCTTTTCTGCAAGCTAAACAATCCCAGCTCCCTCAGCCTCTCCTCATAGGGCTTGTGCTCCAAACCCCTCCCCAGCTTCATTCCCTTCTCTGGACACGTTCAAGAGTCTCAATGTCCTTCTTAAATTGAGGGGCCCCAAACAGATTTTTTCTGTCTGTGTATCTGGAACTAGAAGCCTCTGCTCATGTCTGACTGCTCTTAGTTTCATGAAGTCTTCAATTGTCTCTGAAGACCTTTGAAACAAATTAGAACATTATCATTTGTATCTCTTGTTTCTCATTGGTTGCTTAGAAACAACAGAGTAAAAAAAATAACTTGCTGCTGTTTATGTATTTTCCAGGCTGTTTGTTCTATCAACACTTACACACAGGCAAAAGACATACATGTAAAATTACATATGGGAGACAATGTTTAATCAGTGACAGAAATATGACATCTAATCAAAGGTCTTTCCAACCTGGTCTATTCTATTCTATGCTATGCTATGCTATGCTATGCTATGCTATGCTATGCTATGCTATGCTATTCTATTCTGGTCTGGTCTGGTCTAGTCTAGTCTAGTCTAGTCAAATTTGCCTGGAAAATGGCTGTGTGATTCTTTGGCAGACTCCTTGAGTCAAGGCCACTAACCTTTGCTGTATGGAATGTTCATGGCAAACAGTTGCAGAATACTTCTGAATGTAACACTCTAATTGATTGCTTAAATAACGAACTATTAAAAGTAATTAAGCTACCTTTTTGCTGCAGGTATAAAATACTGGTTTAATATTTTGTCATCTATCATTCACTTCTAAGAGACAAGCAATCTTGGTTTAATAGCACCTAGTTTAGTCACTGTCATTCTGTAAATCACATGAAAAATAGAAAACCCATTTGCAACTGAGTACAGTAACTTATCAAAATAACTGGAAAACTTATAGGACCATAAATTAGCTAATGATGGTCAAATTATCTGCACAGAGTCACAGTATTAGAATAGTTGAATTTGAAAGAGGTGTCCAGAGATTATGTAATGCCCCTCTCCCATTTCAATAAAATATGGAAGGTTTATAATAAAATGTAATAGCTGTCTGTAAAACACATAGCAGACTAAATCATCAAAGCAAATTTAAACCAGCCAAGACTCATTTATTTGATTTCACCTTCTCCTCCTGTAAGCAGGCCATTCATTTCCCTTCAGATGCATTGTTTCGCTTCCTGATTTTGTCTGGGCTAAAGAGCTAGACTGTTAAAAGATTACACAAGCCCAGAAATACTGCAGAATATTTTCAGATAAATTTGCAAGGTTGAATCTGAGAAGATACAGTGGAGCTAAGATACCATATATTTCAGTGGAAATATGTAACTACCCCTGATTGTTGGATTGGCTGGAAAGCAGCCAGGCAGAAAGAGACCTGGTGGTACTAGTTGATAGTAGGCTGAACATGAGCCAGCAGCGTGCCCAGGTGGCCAAGAAGACCAATGGTATCCTGGACTGTATTACGAACAGTGTGGCCAGCAGGAGCAGGGAGGTCATTCTGACCCTGGACTCAGCACTGGTTAGGCCACACCTTGAGTCCTGTGTCCAGCTCTGGGCCTCTCAGTTTAGGAAAGATGTTGAGTTGCTGGAATGTGTCCAGAGAAGGGCAACAAATCTGGGGAGGGGTTTGGAGCACAGCCCTGTGAGGAGAGGCTGAGGGAGCTGGGGTTGCTTAGCCTGGAGAAGAGGAGGCTCAGCGGAGACCTTCTTGCTGTCTACAACTACCTGAAGGGAGGTTGTAGCCAGGTGGGGGTTGGTCTCTTCTTCCAGGCAAGCAGCATCAGAACAAGAGGACACAGACTGAAGTTGTGCCAGGAGAGGTTTAGGCTGGATATTAGTGTGGCCGTTTGACGCTGTGCCTTTAAGAAAGGGGTACACTGGCTAAATGTTTGTAAAATATTTTGGTATTCTAAACGAATTTCATTGGCCAAGTATTGTGGGAGGTGAGGTTAGTCCCAGCGCAGCTGGAACTTTCTCTCAGTCTTCCTTCCTTCGCTGTCCCTTTCGGCTGGATCTGCTTCTGGGCTTCTTGCCAAGAGATAAGAACTAACTCACTTCCTGTATCAGGCCTGTCCGCTTCTTCCCCTGTCCTGCTAACCATCCTCGTCTCTTCTTCTACCTCTTTGGGGGAGAAGGGAGGTAGGGGGGTGAAAAGGGCACAGGGGGAAGCCCCCTCTGTGGGGGGTCTGGTCTCTGATTGTGTTTATTTGCTGTATATTTCTGTATATATTGTAAAATACCTGTATTTGTTGTGTTACATATAATCTGTTTCCTTGTAACATATACTCTCATTTCTCCGACTGAGTTTTAGCCGTGGTCTCTTTCTCAGTGGGGGAGGGAAAGCAGAGGCTTTCCTTTCAAACCACCACAATTAGGAAGAAGTTCTTCACAGAAAGAGTGATTGGCCATTGGAATGTGCTGCCCAGGGAGGTGGTGGAGTCACCATCCCTGGAGGTGTTTAAGAGGAGACTGGATGGGGCACTTGGTGACATTGTTTAGTTGATTAGGTGGTGTTGCGTGATAAGTTGGACACAATGATCTAAAAGGTCTTTTCCAACCTGGTTAGTTCTATTCTATATTCTGTGTTTTGGTTCTGATCTGGTAGAGCAAGTGATTGAGTGGGAAGAAACATCTTTCCTATCAGATTGTAATTGGTCTGAATTTTGGAGTATTTGGGTGGGGTTTTGTTTGTTTGTTTTTTAATGTACTTTCTGAAAGACAACTACATTATTACTGACTAAACATCTCTGTCTCATTCACGCTCCTAGATGACTTGGTAGAACAACTCCTACTGACTTTTGCTTTTTTCCTTTTTCTTTTGTTTTTATTTTTTTTTTCTTTTTCTTCTTTTTTATTTTTCTTTCTTTTTCTTCCATTCTTCTTTTCCTTCCATTTCTTTTACTTCTTCTTTTTCCTTTTCCTTTTCCTTTTCCTTTTCTGTTTCCTTTCTTCTTTTCTGGTGTATACATTCAATCAAACCCTTTTCCTTCATAGTAGTTCAGCAGAGATAATGCTTGTCTCAGCTCATTTTATGCAAATACATGCTCAATAAACAAACAAACACTAAGACAACCTGTGCAAAATTTTCACAAGTGTCTAGTGATTTGGTCTAACCTAGTCAATGGAAGCTTGACCTACTATTTCTTAAAGGGTTCAAATTTTCAGTGTTGATCACTGAAAATTATACTGGTTTTCTTTATTACTGAAAATTAAGATGGTTTTCTTTATTCCCCAAGTCTAACACATTCAGCTGTTCATGCCCCACTTCTGTAGCTGCCTGTAAGCAGAGCTACTCCTCTTCTTCTCCTCCTCTCTTCTCCTCCTCCTCTGACTTCTCCTCTCTCATTCTCTCTTCATTACTCTCTCTCAGCCCTGAATTATCTCCTGAGTACAGTAATAGGAATATGCCCAACAACCAGGGAAACTCTAACCTATTTCACTCAAAGTGGTCATTCACACTGACTGTCTTACCAGGCTAAGGTCATTACAATCCTGGCACTTAACACATTTTGTCCCACTTTTAAGTGTTACAGCAGAGTGGGATACATGTAGTGTCTGAAAAGTCATGAAAATTGGTTGTTGGGTGTTTTTTTGTTGTTGTTGTTTTGTGTGGTTTGTGTGTGTGTTTGTTTTGCAACTGGTTGAAGTAGAAATCCATCCATACAGTTTAGAGTACTATTTTTCTGTCTTTCTTCACCTCCCATAATTTTTTTTTTTAATTTGATCTTCTTTTTGCTCTGTGGTTTTGTTTTGTTTTTTCATGTTTCATATGTCCATGCATTTGTTTACTTAAAGGATTCTTCTTCTTTTTTTTCACCCAAGGGTACTATACTATCCTGGGGTGTTGTAAGATGTCAACTAAGTGTGTTAATAATTTATGACATTTCATGACCTCTGAGGAAAAACATGGTAATGTATTCTGGTTTTATATTAACTAAGGCTTCAGTTTAAAGAAAACTGACTGACAAATGGAGTGGAAGTGAAACACAAGACAAATACAGCTAGACATCCTATTTAATGAACTGACATTTCATTTGCCATTTCTATGGAAGAGGTTGGTTCTAAAAGGAGGAGGGGTTTTCTAGATAGAGAATAGTGTTGGGGCTCAAGAGGATTCTTTGCAAACAAGAACATAAATTTATATAATAGAATCATAGAATCAATAAGGTTGTAAAAGACTTCAAAGATCATCAAGTCCAATCTGTCACCCACTAAACCATGGCTCCAAATGCCACATCCAATCCCCTCTTGAACATCTCCAGCGATGGTGACTCTACCACCTCCTGGGCAGCACATTCCAATGGCTAACAAGTCTCTCTGTGAAGAACTTTCTCCTCACCTCAAGCCTAAACTTCCCCTGGCACAGCTTGAGACTTGGTCCTCTTGTTCTGGTGCTGATTGCCTGGCAGAAGAGACCAACCCCCACCTGGTTACAACCTCTCTTCAGGTAGTTGCAGAGAGCATTAAGGTCTCCCCTGAGCCTCCTCTTCTCCAGGCTAAGCAATCCTAGCTCCCTCAGCCTCTCCTTGTAGGGCTTGTGCTCAAGGCCTCTAACCAGCCTTGTTGCCCTTCTCTGGACATGTTCTAGCAACTCAACATCTTTCCTAAACTGAGAGGCCCAGAACTGGACACAGGACTCAAGGTGTGGCCTAACCAGTGCTGAGTACAGCGGCACAATGACTTCCCTGCTCCTGCTGAATATAATGTAATATCATATCATATCATATCATATCATATCATATCATATCATATCATATCATATCATATCATATCATATCATATCATATCATATCATCTTCCAATCTTTTTCTGGTGATGACAGGATTGACGAGAGGATATATTGAGTTGAATATTGACTTACAGATCCTTGGGTTTCTTTGCTTCTGCACTGTACCTTATGTAAATATCTGTACTTCTGAATTG
This sequence comes from Dryobates pubescens, assembly GCF_014839835.1. NCBI lineage: Eukaryota > Metazoa > Chordata > Aves > Piciformes > Picidae > Dryobates > Dryobates pubescens. Next base: position 37,964,895 of record NC_071618.1, on the reverse strand, counting down.
TTGCCATTGAGAAAGGTATGAATGATTCACAGGTGAGAATGACTCACATTATTATAAAAAGAACTACCAAATATAGCTGTTCTGAAGGAACATGTCTGCTTGCATTGACTATGGAAGGAAGTTAAATGACTCATGTACACTAGGCTGTGTTTTTCAGATGGCAAACTTAGTTAAGGGGATTACCAACCCTGATGTCTACCTAGAATGAGATTTAAGTCAAAGTAAATCCACCTTTAGGCCTTTAAGGCCCTTAGCTGCTTTTGAAAAAAATCTTAGAATCAATCAAAATCCTTTCAGAAACTTAAAATGGACTGAACATTTACCAGAACTCAGCATCTTTTATCTATAACCCCAAGGTTTAGGATGTGCCCACAAAGCATAAAATGTGATACCTTCACAGAATGTCATATCACATTCCTGATTTTCTTCTCAGGTAGGTGAATACCTAATATTTTAAATTTTATTTTAATTATTTTTTCTTTTTGCTTTGTGGGTCATCCTTAGCCTGGTTCACAAATTTGCTACCCGCTCTGTTCACTTGCAATGCTGTATTTACCTGCCTACTTTATCTCTTTGCTTGTGTAAAAGCTTTTCTGAACTTTCAGTCACTCTTTCCATTAATAACTGTGATATGACACATTCCCTAAAATGAAACTTTGTATATAAGCATTTCAAAATCTTGAAGAATTATTCAAGGTCTGAGTAACTGAATATACTCTATAATACCACTAATCTGTCTCTCTCCTTAGTAGTAGCTGCAACTTCACAGGACAGCTTCTTCAGCCTGGAAAATTATGTTCTGAAGGAGACAGACATTTCAGTAAGTCCAAATTTAAAGTTAGAAGATTATCAGTAAGGTCAATCTATTGGAATTACTTATCTGAGCCAAAGTAATTCAGGTGCAGTGAAACACTTCTCATTTTAAATTTAGGAGCACTGAAGAGTGAGTGGGATTCTTTGGGACAGCACTTCATTGCTGTTACTTTCTCCTCATTCTTTCTGCTTTTCCTTTTAAAGCCCATGCTTCCAAAACACAAGTGCTGATGGTGTTAGATAAAATTACTAAAGAAAAGAAAAAAAAAATATTTACCATTAAAGATTATGCAGTTACTAAAAATGAATTAACTATATGCTTTTTGGCCTGCATCAAGAATAGTGTGGCCAGCAGGAGCAGGGAAGTCATTGTGCCCCTGTACTCTGCACTGGTTAGGCCACCCATTGAGGTGGTGAGGTCACCATCCTTGGAGGTGTTCAAGAGGGGATTGGACATGGCACTTGGTGCCATGGTTTAGTCATGAGGTCTGTGGTGACAGGTTGGACTTGATGATCTTTGAGGTCTCTTCCAACCTTGGTGATTCTGTGATTCTGTGAAGATAGGTGCCATTAATAGTGCTCTAATGGTGTTTGATGATTAAATTTTTCACAAGCTCACAAAGACCAACACTTCCAGTAACATTGCACATAAGGATATTCCTTGTGAGTTCCTCACCATTGCCAGTAAGGTGGACAATACATTTAATGTGGGAAAAGGTTGTTTTCGGATAGCTTTGGAAGGCTATAGGGAAGGTTTGCCTTTGCCCGAATTAGAGAAAATGATGTTTTGTCTTTGACTCTGAGAGCACTGTAAACACCTTGTAACTGAAGGAGAGAAACTAGGCAGAATTTGGTTGGATGTGTTAAAATATTGTTTTGTTATTTTGACCTATTGTATGTCTTAATTATACATATGCCAGTAGAAAATGACCCTATTGAGATGTGACACATCTGCCTTCTGATAGCCTATATAACCTTGCTGTGTAACATAATAAACGTCTTTGCCTGCTTACATCTTGTCCTGAAAGCATAGAATAGAATAGAATAGAATAGAGCAGGTTGGAAAGGACATTCCAGATCATCATGTCCAACCCATCATCCAACACTACCTAATCAACTAAAACATGCAACCAAGCACCCCATCAAGACTCCTCCTAAACACCTCCAATGATGGTTACTCCACCACCCTCCCGAGCAGCCCATTCCAATGGGCAATCACTCTCTCTGTGTGGAATTTCTTCCTAACATCCAGTCTGAACCTCCCCTGGCACAGCTTGAGACTGTGTCTTCTTGTTCTGGTGCTGGTTGCCTAGGAGAAGAGACCAGCCCCCGCTTGTCTACAACCTCCCTTCAGGCAGTTGTAGAGATCAATAAGGTCTCCCCTGAGCCTCCTCTTCTCCAGGCTAACCAACCCCAGCTCCCTCAGCCTCTCTCGAGGTAATTACATCTCTACAATTCTACCACCATAGATTCAAAAACTGTTTGTAATTTTTAAAAACACAAAGATCCTTCATTAATGTTTCTGTTCCAGTTCTAAAATTAAGGTAAGGCAAAGAAAAGTATGAACAATTTTTGATAGTCACAGTGCTGTATTCCTCAAAAAAATACTACAGAATGAAGTTAGACCATAGTTTTACTGTGCTACATCTTCTCCAGCAATGAAGTTCCTAAAGGACAGAAACTAAGTACTGAAAGATATTTTCTTTCATTATAAACAAACCAAACCCAAACCAAACCAAGCAATATCAGCAACAAAAATATTGAAAAAAAAATCCCATAGAAGTATAATTCTACTGCCACAGCATAAAAGTTCTGATTTTCAGCTCTTGTAATAACTGAAGGCAGGCAAAGTTAAGGCTGTGATCATTACAGTATCACACAGTATCACAGTATAACTAAGGTTGGAAGAGACCCCAAGGATCATCAAGTCCAACCTGTTTCGACAGACCTCACGACTCACCAAGTGCCACGTCCAATCTCCTCTTGAACACCTTAACATCAGTCTGTGTGTTCTCAGCAACATTAATGACATTGGGTTAGTAATAAACCAAACCAAACCAAACCAAACAAACAAAACCAACCAGAGTCCCTTTTACTTTTGGAAGTTGAATATTAATCAATAGAAGTCTTGAATCTTTGTATAGAAGTAGATCCAAGGCTAATTAAAAAATAATGCACACTCATGAGTTAAAATCAAACAAAACTAAAACCCCTGAAACAAAACCAGGAACAGCTGAGATGTATTAAATGAATTCAAGATTGATGTAGTTAACTGAAATGCTTGATAATGGAGCAGACTTGTCTTAAGGACCCTCTAAAGTCAGCAGATTAAAATAACCACCTCCAAAGACGTTCCTTCAGATGCAAATTCCTTTTAGAGTCCTTGCTGCTCTTTAAGCAATTATCTCACCTTGAGCAACATCTCTAACAATGCAGAGATGACACTTCAGTGTCAAAACTAGGCAGGGTGCTTTTGTGCTTTTCCATTTTTCTTAAGACAATAACTTCATTCATAATTTCCACATAGAAATGTGTTCCAGTCTTAGCCTCAGTGCAGCTGAAAACTGCATTTTTAAAGGTAAGTTAATAATATTGACAAATTTACGGCAGCTTTACTGAAGGGACAGAAAGTTATAACAGGTAACAAAATAATATTGTATGTACTAGCTGTTACTTTATGCTAGCATTCTTGTTTTAGAAGGCACAGTTAATCTCTCTCTACCTCCATTCTCTCAGACTCTGTTTCATAATTAATAAACAAGATTAGTAAGCATCTCTCAAGCTGCTTTTTAAAATGAAATATGGCACAGTTTTGTAGTGAGGTTTGACGTTCCATGATTCATTTTAAACCTTTCTAAAATAGGGACAGGTCAACCTGACACAGGGGAAAATACGTTTGAAGATGCTTTGAATTGCAGAAATACTCAAGATTTTCAACAACTAATGTAGAATCTCCCCATTTTTTCATGAATCAGAAAAAGTGAATAGCTACACTGAGTGCATGTAACTCGTCACAAAATGACTTACGCCTTCCCTCAGGTACCGCCTGCTTATGCGCTCTGATCAATTCTATAATTCATTTTAAACAATAAATAACAAATTCAATAATAAATTTGGATGTCAGGTGTTGAACTTAGGAACTTGGGTTTTTTAAATTTCTTAATGTTAATACACTCAACAAAGAGAGTAATGAGGTTTACAAAACAAAATCCTCGGCTGTGAATGGGGCAAAGGTAGCCTGTGCAATGTGTCGGAGGATACGGAAAACAGAACTGCAGCATCCAAGGTGCTTGGACACCTTTTGTTCAAACTGGAGGACACCCCCAAATCCTGATGCAGTACATGAAGTTGTAAATTCAGTGGCAAACATCTGAAAATAGAGTGAATTGTACGTCAGGAAAATAAAAATGGACCATGTCAGTATCAAAATGCTATCTATAAGTGGCTTGCACAGGATCACTCTCTGTTGGGTTAGGAACGGGCTGGAGGGCCGAGCCCAGAGAGTGATGGTGAATGGTGTCACATCTAGCTGGCAGCCAGTCAATAGGGATGTCCTGGGCCCCATGTCTTTAATATCTTCATTGGTGATCTGGATGAGGGCATTGAGTCCAACATCAGTACATTTGAAGATGACACCAAGCTGGGGGCAGGTGTTCATCTGTTAGAGAGTAGAAGGACTCTGCAGAGGGATCTTGACAGGCTAGACAGATGGGCATAATCCAACATCCAAGTGCTGGTTTCTACACATTGGCCACAACAACCCCATGCAGTGCTAGAGGCTGGGGTCAGAGGAGCTGAGAGTGTCCAGGCAGCAAGATACCTGGGTGTACTGGTCGATAGTAGGCAGAACATGAGCCTACAGTGTGCCCAGGCAGGCAAGAAGGCCAATGGCATCCTGGCCTGTAACAGGAACAGTGTGGCCAACAGGAGCAGGGCAGCCATTCTCCCCCTGTACACTGCACTGGTTAGGCCACAACTTGAGTCCTGTGTCCAGTTCTGGACCCCTCAGTTTAGGAAAGATGTTGAGTTGCTGGAATGTGTCCAGAGAAGAACAAAGTTGGTGAGGGGTTTGGAGCACAAGCCCTATGAGGAGAGGCTGAGGGAGCTGGAGTTGCTTAGCTTGGAGAAGAGGAGGCTCAGAGGAGACCTTATTGCTCTCTACAACTCCCTGAAGGGAGGTTGTAGACAGGTAGGGGTTGGTCTCTTCTCCCAGGCAACCAACACCAGAACAAGAGGACACAGTCTCAAGCTGCACCAGGGGAGGTTTAGACTGGATGTTAGGAAGAAATTCTTCGTAGAGAGAGTGAATGCCCTTTGGAACGGGCTGGTGGGGAGGTGGTGGAGTCGCCATCATTGGAGGTGTTTAGGAGGAGACTTGATGGGGTGCTTGGTTTAGTTGATTAGATGGTGTTGAATGATAGGTTGGACGTGATGATCTTGAAGGTCTCTTCCAACCCGGTTAATTCTATTCTATTTTGTTCTATTCTATTCTATTCTATTCTATTCTATTAGCTTATGACTGTTAGACTGGTATTGACTTAGAATAGGTTAAAAAAGGATATATTATCTCCTACAGATTATCCAGGACTAATCTGACTTTTAAAAAAGATTTTAAAAAATAAAAATAGAAAGGCAAACTACTTTTTGAACCCTAAATTAGTGAAATATTTGGTATAATACAAGAAGGTATGGGAAAAACCTGCTGAACAAGCTGTTTATAAGGATCTGGAGTACAGGGAATTTGTACCTTGAAACGGAGATTATAAGACCTCAAGGTAAAAAATTAACTGCTAAGATGGAGGGAGCATGTTGGTTGATTCTTAATGATGTCTCATAACTGATTTTGTGTAACTTTTTTTTTTAATAACCCTGTCTCCATCTAAGTGGAGTATTGATAAAGGTTAAAAGCACACAACTGAAAGGTAATATCAGTGCAAATACATAATAGGGAGAAATAGGCAACACTGAGACCTCAGCAGAAATACTAGAATGCAATGTAACAGTAGAAATTTTAAGGTCATGACCTCAGAAAAAGATTACCATAGTAATTATAGAAAAGGAAAGCTAGTTGAGTTGTTATAAAAGCCATGTTGTGAAATGGAAGCATCCATAAATGCATCTAGGAAATACATAAGCATAGAGAAGGAATAATAACTACTGGAACTCAGATACTACACCGGCACAGTTGTCAGCAGACATATTCATGTCTTAATTGTATTTAAACTGGAAATTATTGTGCAGGAAGAAATTCTAGCTAGTTTGAGATAGATCTTGGCCCACTGATGCATTTAATGATGTGATTTGATGTTTTACAGTGTCAGAAATCTTCAGCCACTAACTTGGACAGCCCTTTCTAGTCTCAAACAGAATCACACTTACAGTTTGTCCTTGGGACTTCTTTTGCAAAACCAATCTCCCCTCTCTTTCTAACATTGACAGAATTGCCCAGGGCCAATGTACTGAAACACTTAGAATTTTTATGAAAGTGAATTCCTCTCATCTTTTTTTTTTTTTGTTTCACCTTGTTCTTGAATAATTTACATCTGTGAGCCTTTACATTCTACTTCTTTTTTTCATGCAGTGTCATTACAATATTGTCATTTATTCATGCACTGGGCACTCCATTGGCTCTGGACTGAAACGATTCAGAAGGTAAGAGGTCGACCCTTGGTCTGAGACTTATTTTTCAAAGTATGCTCTATGAATTTCCTTCTTTATGAATGGTCCAAAAATTGAAGCATATTAATAAAGATGATTCCAGAACAATTTGTTAGGCGATCAAGTGAATTGTTGGTTGATAGGTACAGAATCATGGAGTCACAGAATCACCAAGGTTGGAAGAGACCTCAAAGATCATCAAGTCCAACCTGTCACCACAAACCCCATGACTAAAGTATGGCACCAAGTGCCACATCCAGACCCCTCTTGAACACCTCCAGGGATGGTGACTCCACCACCTCAATGGGCAGCACATTCCAATGGTGAATAACTCTCAGTGAAGAATTTTCTCCTCACCTACAGCCTAAACTTCCCCTGGCACAGCTTGAGACTGTGTCCTCTTGTTCTGGTGCTGGTTGCTTAAGAGAAGAGACCAACCCCCTCCTGGTTACAACCTCCCTTCAGGTAGTTGTAGACAGCAAGAAGGTCTCCCCTGAGCCTCCTCTTCTCCAGGCTAAACAATCCCAGCTCCCTCAGCCTCTCCTTGTAGGGCTTGTGCTCAAGGCTTCTAACCAGCCTTGTTGTCCTTCTCTGGACATGTTCCAGCAACTCAACATCTTTCCTAAACTGAGAGGCCCTGAACTGGACACAGGACTCAAGGTGTGGCCTGACCATTGTTGAGGACAGGGGCAGAATGACCTCCCTGCTCCTGCTGGCCATACTGTTGCTATTGCAGGCCAGGATGCCATTGGTCTTCCTGGCCACCTGGGGTCATGTTTAGGCAGCTGTCAATCAGCAGCCCCAGGTCCCTTTCTCTTGGGCAGCTCTGCAGCCACTCTGACCCCATCCTGTAGCTCTGCATGGGGTTGTTGTGGCCAGAGTGGAGCACCCGGCACTTGGATTTGTTGAATGCCATCATGTTGGACTCTACCCATCTGTCCAGTCATTTGAAGTACCCACATAAGCAGGTGCCTCTCAACCAATATTTACAGGCAACTTAAAGTTAAGCAACTTATATATCTCTAGTGATGAAAAAAAAAACCAAACTAAACCAAAACAAATGCAAAGCAAAAACCACCACCGAAGAATCAAACAACCCATCCCATAAATATAAATATGCAAATGCCATAGAATAGAATAGAATAGAATAGAATAGAATAGAATAGAATAGAATAGAATAGAATAGAATAGAATTAACCAGGTTGGAAAAGACCTTAGAGATAATTGAGTCCAACCTATCATCCAACATTATCTAATCAACTAAACAATGGCACCAAACACCCCATCCAGTCCCTTCCTAAACACTTCCAGTGATGGTGATTCCACCACCTCCCTGGGCAACCCTAAAGGCAATTTTCAGTTGATTTACCTTCCTGAAATTTCAGTGCTTCTGTTAATATCTTATTAACACTTTCACATTCAATTAAATATAAAATCTAATCTGGAACTGGATATAATACAGAAAAAACAAAAGGAAAGAAAATAAATTCCTTACTAAAAGCAAAAAAAAAAAAAGAAAAGTTATAGAATAAAAAAGAGATTAAGAAATTTCAGTTCCTCAGCTGATCAGGAATTGCAATAAACTGTATATGCTTCCATGTACTTCTATTTAAGAAGAGATCAGTCATGCAACAGGGGAATCACTGAAAGGGAGAGGGAAATCAGCTTCAAGTTTCTTTGAAGTGGATGCTTTACATGAAATTCAGACTATGGGATTTAATTTCACTTTAATTTAATTTGGTCTGACATGAACAAGATTCTGTTTTAAAATGTACCTAGCACTCAATACCAAACCAGTTTGCCATCTACTGTCTGATCTCACAGAGTTATATTCACCAGTTCTTATTTTTCTCTGTACATTTAGTGGCGTGTCTTAGAACAGCCTAGACAAGAGAGAAATATGTAATTTACTTTCTCCCATCCCTGAATACTTCACAGCCAGTGTACTATGAATCCTCTGGAACATGAGAGCTGTGTGGTCAAGTCCTCTCAGCCAGACATGGAATAAGTATTTTTAGTTGCTGGAATGGAAGAATGGAGGCAGCACATCATTTTCCTGCTGTTTTGAAGGGAATTTTTGCTCATTCATTTTCTTTCTAAGGAAAAGACTAGGGAGATAAATTTCAGCATGAGGAAGTTCTTGGTAATGTCAACCCCACAAGGAAAGAGACTTTTTTAGAATAGAATATAGAATAGAATAAACCAGGTTGGAAGAGACCTTCAAGATCATCGTGTCCAACCTATCATCCAACACCACCTAATCAACTAAACCATGTAACCAAGCATCCTGTCAAGTCTCCTCCTGAACACCTCCAGTGATGGTGACTCCATCACCTCCTCCTCAGGCAGCCCATTCCATATTCTACAGTGCCAGACTGAAATATTTATCTGGAGGTCAGAATCATATCTGTTTTCATTAATTAACAGATTTCTCTGTTAGTATGGTAGCTGTTGTGAATCACGTTCTTAGGTTCTTACCTCTCTCTCCATTTGTTGGCATCCTACCAGGCCATTATCAATCTCATTTGGGTAGGCTTTTCTCTCATATGCACACAGATATTGCAGTAGTCGGTGCTACAAGGCCAAAGTCTCTTTTATACATCTGTTCTTACACATCTTTCTTTAATCCTTCCTGCCAAGTGCACATGTCAGTGAATGGTGATTGCAAATATTTACACTACTCTATTTATTGAACAGTCACCACTAGTAATAACTTTCTGCTTTGTGATAAACCTGGACTGTGGTTTATATGAAGAAAATCACCATAAAATTCTCTCTTTTGTTACCAGAAAATATACATAGGAATTATAAAGTCAAAGCCATTACAGAATTCTAAATGGATTTGAGAAGCCTTGATAGAAATTACTCATAAAGAGCTACCCAATTGAATAAATAATGGCACATTTTCAAAGGTTATTAGTACCTGTGTGTAGTGTTCTACAGAGAAAATATCTACTGCCACATCATGAATGATTTTCTTTGAGTTTTGGTGAGTTTCTTATGGTTGTGAAGATGCTCGAGTAGAAGCTTTATCATAGAATAGACTTGGTGAGTTTCATATGGTTGTGAAGGCGTCAAAGTAGAAGCTCTATCATAGAATCAACAAGGTTGGAAAAGACCTCAGAGACCATCAAGTCCAACCTGTCACCCTACACCTCATGACTAACTAAACCATGGCACCAAGTGTCATGTCCAATCCCCTCTTGAACACCTCCAGGGACAGTGACTCCACCACCTCCCTGGGCAGCACATTCCAATGGCCAATCACACTTTCTGTGAAGAACTTCCTAATATCCAGCCTAAACCTCATCTGGTGCAGCTTGAGACTGTGTCCTCTTGTTCTCGTGCTGGTTGCCTGGGAGAAGAGACCAACCCCCACATGTCTACAGCCTCCCTTCAGGTAGTTATAGAGTGCAAGAAGGTCTCCCCTGAGCCTCCTCTACTCCAGGCTGAGGAACCCCAGCTCCCTCAGCCTCTCCTCATAGGGTTTGTGCTCGAGACCTCTCCCCAGCCTCATTGCCTTTCTCTGGACACATTCAAGAGTCTCAATATCCTTCTGAAATTGAGGGACCTAGAACTGGACACAGTAGTCAAGGCGTGGCCTAACCAGTGCTGAGTAGAGGGGCAGAATGACTTCCCTGTTCCTGCTGGTCACACTATTAAGTGAAGCTATAGACAGCATGCAAAATTTGTGAGGTCATCACAATAGGAAGGTATCAAAAGTTAGGTCTGTTGGTTCAGACCCTCTGGAGTAAAAAACAAACAAACAAACAAACAAATAAAAAAAAAGAGAAAAAAGAATCCTTGTTATGGTTATGATCACTATATAGTAGAGAGAAAATATATGCAAGTGTTTTATAAATTAGAAGTGCTTTTGTCACAGCTGCTAGGCTATTAGAAAGCATACAAAAGAATTATCTGATGCACCACATTTGAAATTCACATTTAACTTATTCAACCATTAGATTGCTGAGATAAATGACTAAGAAATCGGAAGAAAAGGCGCAGAAACAATTTCATTTTTAATTGGGAGAAAATCAAAGTTAAAACTGATTGAAACTAACCGTATGAGCAATTTCCGTTAAGCAAATGGAAAGGAAGGAAGAAATAAACAAACAAAAAATGTAACCCACATTCTATCATCTTTTGGAAGTTTGTCTGTATCTGTCTTGTGTTCTAACTTTTTAACTACCAAAATGTGTCACCTTTGCTTCAGATGCATGATCATCATCATCATAGAATACATAGAATAAAGCAGGTTGGAAGAGACCTCCAACATCATCGCATCCAATCCATCAACCAATCCAACCCACCTAAACAACTAACCCATGGCACCAAGCACCCCATCAAGTCTCCTCCTGAACACCTTCATTGATGGTGACTCCACCACCTCCCCCAACAGCCCATTCCAATGGGCAATCACTCTCTCTGTATAGAACTTCTTCCTAATATCCAACCTAAACTTCCCCTGGCACAGCCTGAGACTGTGTCCTCTTGTTCTGGTACTGGCTGCCTGGGAGAAGAGACCAACATCCGCCTGTCTACAATCTCCCTTCAAGGGGTGAGTAAGAGGAGGAGGAGGAGGACCCTGCTTCACAGAATGTTAGGGGTTGGAAGGGAGCTCCAAAGATCATCCAGTCCAAATTCTCTGCCAGAGCAGCATCACCTAGGGCAGGTCACACAGGAACACATCCAGATGGGTCTTGTAAGTCTCCAGAGAAGAAGACTTCACAACCTCTCTGGGCAGCCTGCTCCAGGGCTCTGCACCCTCACAGCAAAGAAGTTTCTCCTCGTGCTGAGGAGGAACCTCCTGGGTTCCAGCTTGTACCCCCTGCTCCTTGTCCTATCACTGGGCACCACTGAAAGGAGCCTGGCACCTTCATCCTGACACCCATCCCTCAGGTATTTATAGACTCTGATCAAGTCTTCTCTCAGACTAAACAGCCCCAGCTTCAGATGCTCCCAGCTGACTCCCTGCAATGAAAAAAAAAAAGAATAGAAATAAAACAATATAAGCCTAGCTTTTGCAACTAGAGACAGCTCTGTGAAATATGAACATTTTGTAATGACTTAGGATGAGACAATTTTATGTGCAAGACATCATGCTACTTAAACTCTGATTCACAAAACAGATATTTCCATGGTCTTCCCAGCAACTTTATATAATGATCCTCTCAAATGAGAACATTGCTAGCCCCATGCTGAGGGACTCCAGTTTAAAAGTCTGTTGAAACATGTTCAGATAGTGCAGAACAGTTAATCTCTTATCTTATGATGGCCACATGCTGATTTCCCATAAATAACGATGATGTCAGGTACTAGAAGATTTTTCTTCCTTCTTTCCTGTTTGAGAAATTAATGGCATGATGTACCCTCCATAATTGGTGTGCCTTTTGTCACAACGATGAAGTTGCGAGGCCCAGATTTATTCTATGATTTGCTAAACTGGGAATGTTTAGCTTAAGATACAAATTTTAGAAACTCTTCAAAAGCATTCTTATGAAGCAATGGGTATGACAAATATATGAATATATGGCAATTCACCTTAATGAACAGAATAGAATAGAATAGAATAGAATAGAATAGAATAGAATAGAATAGAATAGAATAGAATAGAAGTACCCAGGTTGGAAGAGACCTTTGAGATCATCCCCATCCAGTCTCTTCCTAAACACCTCCAGTGATGGTGACTCCACCACCTCCCTGGGCAGCACATTCCAATGGCCAATCACTCTTTCTGTGAAGAACTTCTTCTTAACATCCAGCCTAAACCTCCCCTGGTGCAGGTTGGAAGAGACCTCGAGGATCATCGAGTCCAACCTGTCTCCACAGACCTCATGACTAGACCATGGCACCAAGTGCCACATCCAATCTCCTCTTGAACACCTCCAGGGATGATGACTCTACCACCTCCCTGGACAGCTCATTCCAATGATGAATGACTCGCTCAGTGAAGAACTTTCTCCTCACCACGAGTCTAAACCTCCCCTGGCACAGCTTGAGACTGTGTCCTCTTGTTCTGATGCTGGTTGCCTGGGAGAAGAGACCAACCTCCACCTGGCTGCAACCTCCCTTCAGGGAGTTGTAGACAGCAAGAAGGTCTCCTCTGAGCCTCCTCTTCTCCAGGCTAAGCAACCCCAGCTTCCTCAGCCTCTCCTCAGAGGGCTGTGTTCCAAACCCCTCCCCAGCTTTGTTGCCCTTCTTTGGACACGTTCCAGCAACTCAACATTTTTCCTAAACTGGGGGGCCCAGAACTGGACACAGTAATCAAGGCATGGCCTAACCATTGCTGAGTCCAGGGGCCTGACCAATGTTGAGTACAGGGGGAGAATAACTCCCCTGTTCCTGCTGGCCACACTGTTCCTGATACATTATCAAAAAATATTTGATATAATACTATCTGTAAAAGAAGATATTAAAAAAAACATTTATTGTCATACTGTTTCAGAGTAATTAAATTTATCTGGAACTAGAAGATGAAAATAACTTACCAGAAGACAGAGATTTTAAAACACAGACTAATTACAATCCTATGTGTAAACAATTGTGTCCTGACAAAATCTTAGCAAACTACAGCAATCCAGTGTTCAGTTTACTGCTAACTGTAAAGCTGTAGAGTGAAGATGGTAATGGGGCATGACATAATGGTCAACATCATGGAGAATGAGATCTTGGCCAGTGAAGCTTTTGCACCCTCAGAAATGTGATCATGTTTGAATTTACTGCCCATAATGAAAGATTTATTGGGATAGTTCATTCTTTCCACAGCAACTCAAACATGCAGAATAATAAAGCAATGTGTAAGGTAGTGCTGGTAGAAGACTGATGTGGAAAAAAATTTGAATGTCTCAATGTGACAGGATAGCCTTTCACCACTGTGAGATAAGTGTGTACCAGAAACAATGCATGTTGGTTATGGGGGACCACATGTAAAGGGGGGACCACAAGATAGCTGTTGCCACAGGGAAACCGTTATTGGCATTTTGTTTTGATTTCATTCTCTGTATGACAATAATGCCTTGATGCTCAAATCTAGAAAAAATGTTAATATTTTATAGTTGCTGTCATTTCATAGGAAACATGAAGCTTTTATCAAAAACATAAATAAGGCAAACAAATGGGGCTGTTCAGAGAAGGCTCCGAGGTGACCTAATTGTGGCCTTCCAGTGTCTGCAGGGGGCCTACAAGAAGGCTGGGGAGGGACTTCTCAGGCTATCAGGTAGTGATAGGACTAGGGGGAATGGAATGAAGCTGGAGGTGGGGAGATTCAGGCCAGACATGATGAGGAAGTTCTTCCCCATGAGAGTGGTGAAGCCCTGGAATGGGTTGTCCAGGGAAGTGTTTAAGACCAGGCTGGATGAGGCTGTGGCCAGCCTGATCTAGTGTGGGGTGTCCCTGCCCATGGCAGGGGGGTTGGAACTAGATGATCCTTGTGGTCCCTTCCAACCCTGACTGATACTGATACTGAAATAAGCAAAAAAAATATCAAAACCCAAAACCAAGCAACTGAAAAGCAAACCAAACCAAACCGAACCCCACAACCTCACACCCACAAGCTAAGAGGGAAAGAAATTTCCAGATGCATTGTAAAATCCTCGTGTAGGTTAGGTATGGGAATGCACAAGATCTTTTCTGTAGACTCTGAGAATAAACTTCACAAATCATGCTCAGAAAACAGCTACCGGGAATACAATTCTGCTTCCCTGTTGGGACTTGCCTGAAGATATGAACAGTTGGAAAGGGTCTCTCTAGGAGACATAAACAGTTGGTGTGTGGTTTGTTGAAAATTATCTTCATAAAGGTGGTGTCATGAAAGAACTGGTATCTTAGCTCAGAAGAGGAAAAATTAAGATAACAAAGATAAAATCTCCTATCACTATTAGAAGTCAGTAACAGCATCTTAATGAAGCAGGCGAGTTGTCCAGATAGACAATACTTTTTCTGTGTGTTAAACAGGCTTTATGACAGATTTAGATACTGATGAGATCTCAGAGGTGCAGCATCGCCTAAAGACAATCAGATTTGTTATCAGCATTCATTTATCTAATGAAGGCTTACAGCCCTTTAATACCTGTACCAAAAAAAAAAAGTAAGTGATTCCTTACATCTCTTCTCGCATCAAGTCTGCCTAAATGAATAAAGTTGTGACAAAGATTGCTGAAAGCATAAATGTCTGATATTTTGTATGGCTGTCATTATCAAAGTAGATGAACCTTCAACTTTTCTTTAGGGCAGCAGCTGGCTTTCTACTTTCCTTGACTTTCTCTCCTGTGAGATGGGCAGGATTTATTCACATCTGTGGAAATCCAGCGTGCGAATGAGAAATACTTCTTGTTGATGATTAAATCTGCTAAGGAAAACAGAAAAATCAATGGGAAATGCACATCAGGTGTGCTTAGGGAAGGCTGCTGTGTTGCACCCATGGCACACAAAATAAATAGCTCTTTAGCCTGGAGATGTTGATCTTTAAATTTTTGAGCAATTTCTCCCCCAGCATGCATTCATTCCCAATCCCACTCAAGGGCTGGCACCTGGAGCTGTTGCTAAGTGGTGTATCTGCCACATGGTGGAAACATAATATTGATTTTTAGGAAAATCAATTCCCAGTTTTACAAGATCAAAACCAGAAGATAGCAAAAGATAGACTTGACTTTATTTTATAATGATAATCATTATACTATACAGATTCTTGAAAGAGATGCATGGCTAAGAGACATCATATTGATTTACTAGTAATAAACTCTGCCTGTTATGGTTCTAACTGAGCTGTTTGAATCTCTAGATATAACACTATTGATCAGAAGCAGCAAGTATCTTCTTATCTGTAAATAAAGAATTCCATTCTATTTTCCAGGCCTTTCAAATTGTTGAAAATGTGGAAAAGCACAGAAGGGTGGCAGGTGTCACCACAACAGTTTATTTTTAGGAGAAAAATAAAAAGACCTTGAGCTATATCAAAACTAGGAGTAAATAAATCTGGAAGTTAATAATTTGAGCAATATTATTGAATAAAACTATCCTGACAGTTTCTGTTCAGAGGATCACAGGATGCTAGGGGGGTTGGAAGTGCCCTATGAAAGTCATTGAGTCCAACCCCCCTGACAGGTCAGGACCATAGAATCTAGTGCAGGTCACAGTTTCTCTGTTCAGATCCTGATTCAAAGCTCACTGAACTGTTTGAACTGTTGTTGACTTTAGTGGGTTATGCATCAGTTCCAGATCAGCGAATGTTGTAATTTATTTAGAGCTTCCTGGATAAAAGAAGCTGCATCAGGGGAAGGTTAGGCTCGAAGTGAGGAGAAAGCTCTTCACAGAGGGAGTTGTTAGCCATTGGAACGGGCTGCCCAGGGAGGTGGTGGAGTCACCATCCCTGGAGGTGTTCATGAGAGGATTGGATGTGGCACTTGGAGCCATGGTGTAGTAGTCTTGGGTGACAGGTTGGACTCGATGGTCTTTGAGGACTTTTCCAACCGTATTGATTCTGTGATTCTATGAAATGCAACATAACCCAATTTGTACTGCAGCACTTGACCCTTGACCTTGTTCACAATTGGAGAATCACAGTATGGTTGAGACTGGCAGGGTGAGCTAAAGCATATTGCACAGGGCCATGTCCAGCTGGGTTTTGAATATCTCTTGGATATGTACTCAAGGACTTGGCCACTCTCATAGTAAAAACAGTGTTTCCTGAAGTCTAAGCTGAATATCCCATACATGATGAGTTTGCTTCTTCTTCTGTCAGCAAGCAATGCTAAGAGTCTGGTTCTGACTTCACTACAACCAGCCAAGTATTTATGCATATGGATTAGATCCCACCTTTGGCCAATGGAATGGGCTGCCCAGGACCATAGAATCTAGTACAGGTCACAGTTTCTCTGTTCAGATCCTGATTCAAAGCTCGTTGAACTGTTTGAAATGTTGTTGACTTTAGTGGGTTATGCATCAGTTCCAGATCAACAAATGTTTGTAATTTATTTAGAGCTTCCTGGATAAAAGAAGCTATTTAATCAAAACCTACAATCATTTTATTGTAATACAGAATTATTTCGTGCATCCCCCTCCCCACTACCTTGCTATGTAAGTATTAGACTCCACAAATATTATTGCTATCTTTATGTCAGATAGAGATCAACAAAATTAACTAAAGGGGAAAAGGAAGTACATAAAGCAATTCATCTTGGCAACATTTGTGCCTCTTGTATTATATGGAGATTGAAAGAAGCAATACTTTAGAAGTGCTATTTTTTTCTTCTTGAAAAACAGTAATACGATACCTGACACTAATTTTAGAGGCAGAGAATTCTAAACAGCAGTATAGAACATATCGAGAGGGCATGAAAGTTCTTATCTGAAAACACTAGATTATAAATACATTATAAATAGCACATTACTGAGCTGCTAGTCAGTAAATAATGCCAAGATTACCAGTATATTTTATTTTTGCTACTTGATTTTCATATGTCAGTATCCAAGTTGATTTCATTTTCCCTTTGAGGAACTTGTAGCTTTCCATGATGATATGGGTCAGAGAATCACAGAATCATAGCATCAACAAGGTTGGAAAAGACCTCAAAGATCATCAAGTCCAACCTGTCACCCAACACCTCATGACTACTAAACCATGGCACCAAATGCCACATCCAATCCCCTCTTGAACACCTCCAGGGATGGTGACTCCACCACCTCCCTGGGCAGCCCATTCCAGTGGCCAATCACTCTTTCTGTGAAGAACTTTCTCCTCACCTCCAGCCTAAACTTCCCCTGGCACAGCTTGAGACTGTGTCCTCTTATTCTGATGCTGGTTGCCTGGGAGAAGAGACCAACCCTCACCTCTCTACAACCTCCCTTCAGGCAGTTGTAGACAGCAATATGGTCTCCTCTTCTCCAGACTAAACAATGACAGCTCCTTCAGCCTCTGCTTATAGGTTTTGTGCTCAAGGCCTCTCACCCGTCTCATTGACCTTCTCTGGACACATTCCAGAGTCTCAACATCCTTCTTAAATTGAGGGCCCTAGAACTGGACACAGGACTCAAGGTGTGGCCTAACCAGTGCTGAGTACAGGGACAGAATGACTTCCCTGCTCCTGCTGGCCACACTGTTGTTGATGCAGGCCAGGATGACATTTTTTCTGGCCTTATATGAGATCCATCATGTACTGCTAAATAACTTTTTAACACTATCCAGTCTTGCATTCTATTTCTTACAGGTTTGACAACTGTTTTGTGAAGATACATAAAAATTCACAAAAGCAGATTAGCTAGCATATTCTAAACTGGTTTAATAGTTTAGGTTATGGTAACTAGGCATTATAGAGCCATTGAACCATTTAGGCAAGAGAGGACCTTTAAGATTGAGTCCAACCATAAAACTTAAACTGCCAGTGCTACTACTTAATCATCTTTCTAAGCATTACATATAAACATCTTTTAAATACCTCCAGGGGTATTTAAAATGGTGTCTCAACTGCTTTCCTGGACAGTCTGTTCCAATACTCAATAATCCTGTCAGTGAAGAAATTGTTTGTGATATCTAAAATAAGCTCCTCTGGTACTACTTGAGCTTATTCCCTCTTGTTATGTCACTTGTTGCTTTAGAGAAGGGACTACATTCACTTCACTACAACCTCTTTTCTTCTTGTTGTAGAGAGTGGTAATGTCTCTTCTGAGCCTTCTTTTTCTCCAGTGTAAATAACAGTCCTCATAAGACTTGTGCTGTAGATCCTTCACCAATGCTTCATGTAGTGAGTGGCCCCAAACTGAACAAAGCAATCAAAGAGCATCCTCACTAATTCTAAGGCAAAGAGACAAATGCTTCCCTACTCCTGGTGTCCACACAATTTTTCATACAAGCCAAAATGATGTTGGCCTTCTTGGCCACACATCTGCCTCATGCTCAGTTGGCCACCCTATTCCCCATATTTGACCAACAAGCTCAGGTCCATTTCTACCAGGCAGCTTTCCAGCCACTCTTCCCCAAGCCTGATACATTGATGAGGTCATTGTGACACAAGTGCATTTGGCCTTACTGAATCTCATACAATTGTCCTAAGGCCCATCAATCGAGTTTTACATCAAACAATGTAAAATATATTGAGGTATATATGTTGGTCTTTGAAACAACTGAGTACATAATTTTTCTACCAATCCTTGCTTTCTGGTTGATTACCGCAGGCACACCCACTTTGTCTTGACAAAGACTGGGCCTTGACAAAGACCTGATAAAGACTTCATGGACTTTATACCTATAAAACCCCAAATGCTTTGTTTCAGGGCATTAGCTTGCCTTTGTTGAACACTTGGCCACAGCTAATTAGAATGACCACAGATCAGACTCAACTAGAGTATAAATGGAGCCACTTCAGAGAGTAAATCTGAGACAGTTCTTAGAGTTTGCAGTTGGGGACTCTCCCTGTGGATCAAGATGCTGCTGAAGGAAACTTACCTGGCTTAAGCAAGCTGTCACCCCGCCATTTCAGTAAGTGATTATTTCTTCTGGATATATCCTTAAATGAACCCTTGCTTACCCTCTGTGAGTGATTGTATGCACATGGTCATCTTTCTAAAGAAGTATATTCCCAAAGCCTAAGAATTAGTTGTGTAGTATTATATTCCTACCTAACATCCAAACTTTGTAGTTTATGTTGCCCCATTTGAGTGCTGGGTATTTTTTGGTTGGAATAGATCTCCATTTTGGGTAGTTTCTCTGTTTTATGGGTACCTCTGCAAAACCAGTGCAAGGCTGTGAAAGCAGGAGGTATTTGGCCAACTGTCTATGACTTGCTTGTGATTGGGTTTAAGCATGCTGAAGTGTACCCAAAAGTCTGCCTGGGGCAGGCTTCTACCAGGGCTGTGAACTAAGGTTGTTTTACTAAGGAAATAATGGAGTTGGGAGAGAAGATGCTGTGGGGTTTTTTGTCTTCCCTTCCATGTATGAACTTAGGGAGTGGCTATACTTTGTGTTCTTGTTCTCAAGCCACAAAGGAGTTCCAATTTTCACAGTATGAGAATCTGCCTAAACAGGTAAGAAACATGTGAAAGCAAACAGCTTGACACTGAAGGTGAACTGGCAGCAGCTACAGTGATGTGCTTCATGCAGAGGTACAGGAGTTTACCTGTGTAGCTGTCAGTAGGAAACTGAACTGAGCAGCAAAGAAAATAAAGTAGATTCCAAATATTTTTAATGCTGATTTGGGATTTTTGTGGGTTTTTTTGGTTTGTTTGTTTGGGTTTTTGTCATAGTTCCACACCATTCAGCACAGATCTGCCTGTGACGTCCACCTGCAGTACTTAGAATGCAGACACATATTTCTGTTGTTTATGTGTGCCCTAGAAAAAGTTAACAGTCCACAACCAACTACTGAGCAACTGACAAAACATGTAAATACTGCAGAAAGCTTTCAATATCTTTGATACACCGTGAGGGAGATCCTCACACAAATCATCACTGACCTATGGAATTAGCAGAAATACAATCTATTTCCATTCAGCTCTCGAAGAGGGCAATGTGACAGATTCCTGTCTTGTGACTATTTCCCACAGTCCTTATTTCAAAGTCACAGAATTAATTGTCTTTCAGCATCAAACTAATCATTGTTTCTCAGTTTTACCTATACAGGAATTAAAATGCAGCAATGACACAGGCTTCATGTTTTGTGCTCTCACAGTAAAAAATTCTCTTGTGCGTTTACAAGTGCCCTTCAAGAGCACTGTTCCTGCAGGTAAGCAATTAATGATTCCCAGGCAAGAAAGGCTTACCAGAGCTCCTGGTGAACCTGAGAGATGCATTCCTTTGGCTCAGAGAACAGAGCTTTTCTTCATAGACTATTAAGTAAATCCATTCTTGGCATAAGGAGAATTAATTCCATCAAGCAGTACTCAATTTAGCTGGCAGCAAATGTACTTTTCTCCAGGACATCCTGTTACAATTCTATCCTCAGTATTAGTCCCTTCCTTGATAAGCCATGTAAATAGTTTACATATTAGATTATAAATCAGTAATTCTTTGACTGCTACAAAATAAATGCAGCAAAAATTACAGCAACTTTAGCCATAGATGTATGTACTAAAAGGTAAGGGACTTGAAAGCCTTGGTTTCAGTGTCTTGCGTTTTTTGGGCTGTTGCAAATGTCTTCCTCAATAATCTGTAATGCCTCAGTGTATTCTTGAATTCTTCTAATTGTTCTAATGTGTCCACTTCTGGCCCCCTCAATTTAAGAAGGACATTGAGACTCTTGAATGTGTCCAGAGAAGGGCAACGAGGCTGGGGAGAGGCCTCGAGCACAAGCCCTATGAGGAGAGACTGAGGGAGCTGGGATTGTTTAGCCTGGAGGAGGCTCAGAGGAGACCTTATTGCTGTCTACAGCTACCTGAAGGGTGGTTGTAGCCAGGTGAGGGTTGGTCTCTTCTCCCAGGCAAGCAGCACCAGAACAAGAAGACACAGTCTGAAGCTGCGCCAGGGGAAGTTTAGGCTCGCGGTGAGGAGAATGTTCTTCACTGAGAGAGTTGTTGGCCATTGGAATGTGCTGCCCAGGGAGGTGGTGGAGTCACCATCCCTGGAGGTGTTCAAGAGGGGATTGGATGTGGCACTTGGTGCTATGGTCTAGTAGACATGAGGTGTTGGGTGACAGGTTGGACTTGATGATCTTTGAGGTCTTTTCCAACCTTGTTGATTCTATGATTCTATGGTTCTAATGTATGCCCTGTTGCTTGTTCATACCTTGGTCATGTACTTCTTGGGTTTGGGCCATGCCTAGCACGAAGCTGTCTTGAAACAGAACAGGGCTATTAAATACTGGATGATGATAATAATAATGCTAATAATAAAAATATAATTTGAACAATTATATCATTCTTTATTTGCATGAAACAGGCCTATGTTTCCTTCTGCATTTTAATAATACAGTAATGGTTATTGTAATGAACTCATTAAATCTGTGAGTCAATATTAATGGACTATGAGAAGGATCTTTATGAACTTCATTGGAAGGCTACAAATACTGGATTAATATAAACTGCAGAATGAGTCAATTGGTTGTACATTTATGGGTAATCAATTCATATTACTGAAACTGCCTTAAGTTAGAAGTAAACATTACAAAATGCTGGGCTGGATCCTTGTTATGATGTAAATCAATAAAGGGAGGTCAGTCTAAACCAGATGCAGTTTTGAAACAGCATTTTAGCTAAGGGAAAGTTGTTTGTATTGATGAAAATATGGTAAATACTAAATAATCAGGCAGCTCCCAGGACATAATGATATTGTGTTATTATATTATTGTTTAATGGATATCTGTATATTTTAATAGCTATAACTATAGCTATAATCATGTGTCTATATAATAATTCCATGCAATTCTAATTATGCTAGTTTCTGGCTGTGTGTTGCCCCTTTAAATACATTTTTAATTCAGGTGCAATGTTCAAACTTTTCTGCAGGCTGCAAGAGTTAAACACTTTATTATTTTAAATTACAACTGAGTCAATTTTGTTGTGCAATTGCTTGTGTTTAATAGCTGTTACAACAAAAAAAACTATAAGAGCTGCATCAAAATTGGAAAAGCTGACAATGTGGCATAATTCAATTATGAAAATCCAAACAAGGACTGCTAATGCCCATGGAAATGCTCTCCTTCCAAATAATTTTGTAAATAATAACAGGAGGGCCATAAGTTGCTGTAAAGTAGTTTTAACCTATTGTTATGCCTTTCAGGGATGTCCAGGTATTTCACACAGAGACATCCTTTATAGCAGAGCTGGCCAACAGGGCACTGAATTTGAATTTTCTCAGTGTTGCCCAAAGCTTCTATTTCCTGGTTTATGCCTTGGTTAGTGCTGAGATTTTTACAGCATTACTGTGCCTGGAGATGGGGCAAGGCATCCAGAAAGCTGGTATGATAACCAGGTCCTAGCACGTGAATCAGTAAGCTGTAAAAGTAGGTGACTAGCTTTTCTGTTTCTCCTTGATTTGTTGGCACCTACTAATACATGCTCTCCACCAGAAGTTTCACTGAGGAACTGAGGATTTGTTAGTGACTTTCTCCTATCTGAAATCTTTCACATCTGAGGTTTCGGCTGGATGTTAGGAAGAAGTTCTTCCCAGAAAGAGTGATTGGCCATTGGAATGGGCTGCCTAGGGAGGTGGTGGAGTCACCATCACTGGAGGTGTTTAGGAAGAGACTGGATGGGGTGCTTGGTGCCAAGGTTTATTTAGTGTTGGGTGATAGGTTGGACTTGATGATCTTGAAGGTCTTTTCCAACCTGGTTAATTCAATTCAATTCAATTCAATTCAATTCAATTCAATTCAATTCAATTCAATTCAGTTCAATTCAGTTCAATTCTACTTCTACTCCTATTCTATTCTATTCTATTCTATTCTATTCTATTCTATTCTATTCTATTCTATTCTATAGACCTTTGACTAAGACTCCTCGTTCTGGCTATTTTCAAATGAACTGTAGGAATTTACCTACCAGCCCTGAGATTTAAATTCCTCTGTTGAATCTGCTGCTAAGTTAAAAAGTGGAGAGACAGGCACAAAACTCCATGCAGGAGTTCCTTTATTGAGGAAAAAAGACATAAGCAGATAGTATGCAAAAAGAAGTTTAGGGCAGCTAATTCTTTCTCTCGTTTTCAGTTTCTATTATTGTGTGCAGTTATGTAATACATTTTCTTAGAAAGGTCTGAAAAACCTGAGTTTTGAATAATTTTCCTCCCATCTTGACTCTAAAGTCCATAAGGACTATATCTAAATAGAGTTTTTGATTGTTAGTCGGAGTCAGAGGTTCAAAGGGTTCTAATACAGAATTTTGATGTGAGCAATCAAACAAAACTACTGAAATTATATAGGGATATTCCATAATGAGTGAATCACCTCGAATTTCATGTTTGCTTCTTTTTGTATCCTTGTCTCATTCAGTTGGTTTCGCCCTGTTGAATGTATATTTTACAGGCAAGTTCAAAATGCACACGCACATCAGAGCAGCTACAGCAAGTCCCTGCTCAGAGGCGAGAAACAAGCAAAGAAAAAGAATGGATACCTCAACCCACTCACACATCTGTCTCTGGAGCATTGCATGTTTTTGTAATGTAGCTCCAAAAGAGAAAGAGAGGAGAAAACAAAAAGCAAAACAACCCAACTCCAACCCACAGTATTTTCTGACCTCAGGTATAGTTTTTTTTATCTTGGCAGTGTTCTTCCCCTTTCGCTTTATTTTTTTCTTTCCCCTGGATATTTGAACAAATGACCAGGACTATGAATGTTGTTATTATTAAGAAAGCTTTTTTGTCTCATGGACAGTAGAAGCTTTGTTAGTTGATCTTTCCTGTGTTTTTCCACAGTCATTCCAACAGACATAAAAATAAAAGTAATAACTTATTTCCTTTTCCAAAGTTTGGGGGGGTGGGGGGTGGGGGGTGGGGTTGGGGAGGGGTTGGGTTTTTTGTTAGCTGTTTGTGGGGGTTTGTTGTTGGTTGGTTTGGTTTTGTGATTTGGTTTTGTTTGGTTGGTTTGGTTTAGTTGCTGTTGTTTGTTTGTTTCACTTGTGAATATTTGACAAGGCACAGAATTTACTAGTTTGGAAATATGAGGAGAGACTGAGGGAGCTGGGGTTGCTTAGCCTGGAGAAGAGGAGACTCAGGGGAGACCTTATTGCTCTCTACAACTGCCTGAAGGGAGGTTGTAGCCAGGTGGGGGCTGGTATCTTGTCCCAGGCAACCAGCGCCAGAACAAGAGGACACAGTCTCAAGCTGCACCAGGGGAGGTTTAGGCTCGAGGTGAGGAGGAAGTTCTCCACAGAGAGAGTGATTGCCCATTGGAATGGGCTGCCTGAGGAGGTGGTGGAGTCACCATCACTGGAGGTGTTCAGGAGGAGACTTGATAGGGTGCTTGGTTGCATGGGTTAATTGACTAGATGGTGAAAAGCTGGGCTCTGTGGGACAAACAGTGATTGAAGCTCAGGATAAGGAGTGATTTCTTCCAGAGTCAGGAAACCTCACTGGGGTGATTTGTGCACGTCCCAGCTGCTGGAAAGCTGGATTCCTAGTACTTACATATTAGAGTATGTTGTAATATGTCCACTTTTAGTCATGTTTAGTGTGAAACACAGCAACATGAGGGGCCTGGGGCATGCCTAGATCTTGATATGATATGCTATTAAAGTTTTGCTAAATGATACACCATGAACAAGTGCAGGAGACCTATACTGTACAGCTGTAAAATTTAACATCTAGATCTACTGATTTCCACTTGCAAATAAACTTCTGTGGTGCTGCCAATCCTTTAAGCTGTGTCATTCAGCCAAGTCTTTCCTCATCCTGGTCCTCAAAGCACATGTACACATGTGAAATGTGGTCATGTTATTTTGCTGAAAAGGAAATCTGATATATGGTAGCTAAAGAAATTAAGCAATCATTACCCCCTTCACAAATTCTTTGTCTGCTGTCTTCGTATTCCCATTTTATTTGCTGTGTATCTTCCCAGAGCTGTACTAATGAGTGTTAACCATGAAATGCTTGCTTCTACTCTAACCAATTATTCTCAGGTAATTAAGCCCCACACAGTATATCCTTTAAACATGATGAGATATTCCTACAAATCAATAATAATAATGCCATGCATACAGAGGACCTTACATTCTGATTAGTGAACATTTCACTAGTTGGTCAAGAAAGAAGAGCAATTAATGGCAAAAGTTTTGTGAAAGGGAAAAAAATGAATAAATTAACACTTGCATGACTGTCATTTTAAAAATGATGTTTTCCTAAGTAGTTCAGCATGAAGAAGTCATTGTGCCCCTGTATTCAGCACTGCTTAGGCCACAACTTGAGTACTGTGTCCAATTCTGGGCCCCTCAATTTAAGAAAGGCATTGAGACTCTTAACATGTCCAGAGAAGGGCAACAAGGCTGGGGAGAGGCCTCAAGCATAAGCCTTACAAAAAGAGGCTGTTGGAGCTGGGATTGTTTAGCCTGGAGAAGAGGAGGCTCAGGGGAGACCTTGTTGCTGTATACAGCTACCTGAAGGGAGATTGTAGCCAGGAGGGGGTTTGTCTCTTCTCCCAGACAACCAGCACCAGAACAAGAGGACACAGTCTTAAGCTGCACCAGGGGATGTTTAAGCTGGGTGTTAGGAAGAAGTTCTTCACTGAAAGAGTGATTGGCCATTGGAATGGGCTGCCCAGGGAGGTTATGGAGTCACCATCACTGGAGGTGTTTAAGAAGAGACTTGATGAGGCACTTGGTGCCATGTTTTAGTTGATTAGATAGTGTTGGGTGATAGGTTGGACTTGATGATCTCAAAGGTCTTTTCCCACCTGGTCTATTCTATTCTATTCTATTCCATTCCATTCCATTCCATTCCATTCCATTCCATTCCATTCCATTCCATTCCATTCCATTCCATTCCACAGTATCACAGTATCACAGTAACTAAAGTTGGAAGAGACCCCAAGGATCATCAAGTCCAACCTGTTCCAACAGACCTCACAACTAGATCATAGCACCAAGCGCCACGTCCAATCTCCCCTTGAACACCTCCAGGGACGGCGACTCCACCACCTCCCTGGGCAGCCCATTCCAATGACGAATGACTCGCTCAGTGAAGAACTTTTTCCTCACCTCGAGTCTAAACCTCCCCTGACACAACTTGAGACTGTGTCCCCTTGTTCTGGTGCTGGTTGCCTGGGAGAAGAGACCAACCCCCACCTGGCTACAACCACCCTTCAGGTAGTTGTAGAGGGCAATGAGGTCGCCTCTGATCCTTCTCTTCTCCAGGCTAAACAATCCCAGCTCCCTCAGCCTCTCTTCATAGGGCTTGTGCTCAAGGCCTCTCACCAGCCTTGTTGCCCTTCTCTGGACACGTTCAAGTGTCTCGATGTCCTTCCTAAACTTTCCATTCCATTCTACATTAACCCTCATATTCATGAGAATCTTTATGTTGTCTGCTTACTTGGGTTAATTTTTACATAAGGCACCTGGACTAAAATCTAATTACAGAATACTTTATTGTTGTTACTAGAGCATGCAAAAAGAAATAGCAATGGATAGAAATTAGATCATACTGTGCAAGGAGAAGTCAGGAAGGGTAGAGATGATACAGTGATCTAAATTATGCCTCAGTAGTTTTCAAAAAGTTCAAATTCCCTGAAGAATAAGTAATATTAACAACTGGAATACCTCCAAGATACAATTTTCTGTAATCCCTTATCATAAAATTCCAGAAAAGAAAATAAAAGCAAAGAAAAACAAATCAAAGCAAGAAGAAGAGAAGAGAAGAGAAGAGAAGAGAAGAGAAGAGAAGAGAAGAGAAGAGAAGAGAAGAGAAGAGAAGAGAAGAGAAGAGAAGAAAAGAATAGAGAAGAAAAGAAAAGAGAAGGAAAGAAAAGAGAAGGAAAGAAAAAGAAAAGACAAGAAAAGAAAAAAGAAAAGAAAAAAGAAAAGAAAAGAAAAGAAAATAAAAGAAAAGAAAAGAAAAGAAAAGAAAAGAAAAGAAAAGAAAAGAAAAGAAAAGAAAAGAAAAGAAAAGAAAAGAAAAGAAAAGAAAAGAAAAGAAAAGGAAAAGAAAAGAGGAAAAGAAGCTTTTGCTAATGTGTGATAGCACTTCACTAATGTCACTATACAGTCAAAATACCAGCTGCTCATTGATATCCTGAAATGGCTATCAGCTAGTGAACTGAATTAGCATTTTCAAAAGTATGCAAATGACCTGGCTTCTTAGTGAGGTTTTCAAATGTGTCTGGGAAAGGTGAGGTGCTTAAATATGTATATACCTGACTATATTTTTTTCTCCCTCAGAAATGTCAGTGAACTTAACTTTTATTGATTTCAGTGACATTAATTTCAATGAGAGTGGACTAGCAAGACACTTTCAGAAAATCCTACCAAGCATCTACATGAAACTTAAAGCCCCTAAATACCATTGTAAATCTGACCCTTTTGTGCTTAAAAATACTTAGAATCACAGTGAAGGGGAGAGGGATTTGGACTCTGAATTAGCTGTGACTTCGAGAAGTAGGTGCTTTTAGAAATCCTCAAACATGGGAATGAATGTGTTACTTCATACTCTCCTATGATATTTTCTTCCTTCAATCCATTTGCAAGATCAAATAAAATGTGCAGGCATGTGATTTACAGTAGGATAACAGTGAAGTAGGATATATACACTGTGGTAAAATAGTAAGAAGGAAACAAATGAAGGTTATGATTGATATTCATCCTGTCTAAATCTGAATAGAGAACAGAATAGAACAGACAATAGAAGCCAATCTACTTGAGAAGAGAGATAAAAACTGAAATAGTGACAAAGATTAAACTTTTTCTTTTTCTTTTTTTTTTTTTTTTTAACTGAATACATTTTTCTGAGGGTCTTGTGTGATCTAGACTCCTTAGTACAACTGACAAATAGATGAGGAGAGGCTGAGGGAGCTGGGATTGTTTAGCCTGGAGAAGAGGAGGCTCAGGGGTGACCTCATTGCTCTCTACAACTACCGGAAAGGTGGTTGTAGCCAGGTAGGGGTTGGTCTCTTCTCTCTAGCAACCAGCACCAGAACAAGGGGACACAGTCTCAAGCTGTGCCAGGGGAAGTCTAGGCTTGAGATGTGGAGAAAGTTCTTCACAGAGAGAGTCATTCGTCATTGGAATGTGCTGCCCA
This sequence comes from Dryobates pubescens, assembly GCF_014839835.1. NCBI lineage: Eukaryota > Metazoa > Chordata > Aves > Piciformes > Picidae > Dryobates > Dryobates pubescens. Next base: position 37,936,778 of record NC_071618.1, on the reverse strand, counting down.
GGGAGGAGGTGGGGTCACCATCCCTGGAGGTGTTCAAGAGGGGATTGGACGTGGCACTTGGTGCCATGGTCTAGTCATGAGGTCTGTGGTGACAGGTTGGACTCGATGATCTTTGAGGTCTCTTCCAACCTTAGTGATACTGTGATACTGTAATCCTGTTGGTGCTAATGACCTTAAAAGAAAAAGGAGAAAAAATGTAGGTTTCCAACCACCTGAACACAGTGAATCAACTAAGGATTGATTTCATAAGTCTCAAACCTCCTAATGCACACAAGAGTCTGGAAAGAGCAGGAACCCCATTCACTCAGCATCGTATCAGCAAAGCACAGAGGAATCACAATCTTCAGGGTTCACAAGCAAAACAAAGACTCTGCTGACATTCATCTGCAAGTTTATTTTTATAGTTTCCAGGCAGCAGATTAATTTTCCTTTTTTTTTTTAAACCTTCTTCTGACCAATTCTGTATCATGACTAGGTAGATTGAGAATGCACTGCCACAAAATTCAGTGCAAGTCTACATTTAGGGTGGATGTTAGGAAGAAGTTCTTCATAGAAAGAGTGACTGGCCATTGGAATGTGCTGCCCAGGGAGGTGGTGGAGTCACCATCACTGAAGGCGTTTAGGAAGAGACTGGATGAGGCACTTGATGCTGTGTTTTAGTTGATAAGATGGTGTTGAGTGATGGGTTGGACTTGATGATCCTGAAGGCCTTTTCCAACCTGGTTAATTCTACTCTTCTATTCTTCTATTCTTCTAATCTGCAGGGCTTAATGGAACAACTCTTATGGCATGGATGCTAAAGTTGCCCTCTTTTCTTCTATTAATAGCTAGACTGTTAAGTATTTCTGATGGGCAGGACATACTACTAGGAGGTAACAGTAGAAACACTCATGAAAGGAAATGATCACATGCATGAGTGACAACTGCACAAATCCACCACTGGTGATCAGTGAGCTCCAGCTTCACTCCCTTAACATCTTTCTTTCCAATATCTCAGGGAAGATGATTTTCTCCACAACAAAGCTCCATGAGGTAGAGTTGACACATTTGAGCCTAAATTAAACTATTCAAGGCAGATTTGACACATCTGAGTTCAAACTAAACTCTGTTTCAAATAAAATTATACATTTGGAACAAAGTACAAGTAGTATAGAACAAAAAGTCAGTGGGATGATGATAAGATCAAGGTGTTGGGTTTCTTTTTAATTCAATTCAGAATAATAGCCTGAAAAGTTAAACTTTGGCATCTGTCAAAATAAAGAACATGTTGGTTGTAGATTGTACTATATGGAAAAATTTGTTAAACCTACACAGACTTAGATTTAGATTACTAAATGTTTTTTCCTTAGCTTTGTTGTTAACTGTTTACCCTGGCTGAGACTTTGCTAATGATCTCATGTCCAGTTCTCTACTGTTTCCCTAGGGTGGTTTTTTTCATTAAATATGATTTATTCTATGATTTATAATATTTTCAACTGTAACTGAAAAGAATTTGCAAATTTAAGAATGTAGGGAGAAATTCAGCTTATTTGATACACAAACACACAATATTTGCTTTAGAAAATCCTTTGGATAATGCAGAGAATTCTCACATACGCTTCCTTGTGGCCCTGCACATCTCTGTAGATTTCTGCAATGACATAAATCTCTACAGAGATAGTATCTCACTTTGTACTTGTGATAGGTTAGGCTGTGCCTTTAAGGAAAGGATAGCTGCAGAATTCTCTAGCTGAATGTTTGGGTGTAAAAAGGAAAACAGAGATTAATTTGAAACGAATTTCATTGGTCAGATGTGAGATGTACCATAGTAAATATCGCTAACATTCTTTCTCTCACTCACTTCAACTCCAGCTTCATTCTGTTCTGCCTGTTCTTTGCCAGAGAGCATACAACTGATCTTGGAATGAAACTGGTGAGATAAGAAAACTAACTTTCTTAATAACTGCTTTGAGCTAATGAATTTCCTTTACTATCCTTTTCTCTCTTTTTCTCCTTTTTTGCCTAATTAGCTACTAGGGGAAAAAGGAGAGAGGTTTGGGGGAAACCTGAGGGAGGGATCCTCCTCGGGAGGATCAGTGTTTGTGAACTTTCCTGTAAATTCATAGTATCATAGTATCATAGAATCAGTCTGGGTTGAAAGGGACCACAAGGATCATCTAGTTCCAACCCCCTGGCCATGGCCAGGGATACCCCACACTAGATCAGGCTGGCCACAGCCTCATCCAGCCTGGGCTTAAACACCTCCAGGGATGGGGCCTCAACCACCTCCCTGGACAACCTATTCTGGGGCTTCACCACGCTCATGGGGAAGAACTTCCTCATCATGTCTGGCCTGAACCTCCCCACCTCCAGCTTCATTCCATTCCCCCTAGTCCTATCACTACCTGAGATCCTGAGAAGTCCCTCCCCAGCCTTCTTGTAGGCCCCCTTCAGATACTGGAAGGCCACAATGACGTCACCTGGGAGCCTTCTCTTCTCCAGACTGAACAGCCCCAACTCCTTCAGTCTGTCCTCATAGGAGAGGTGCTCCAGCCCTCTGATCATCCTCATGGCCCTTCTCTGGACACGCTCCAGCACGTTCATATCCCTCTTGTAATAGGGGCTCCAGAACTGGACCCAGTACTCCAGGTGGGGTCTAACCAGAGCTGAGTAGAGGGGGAGAATATAAATTCTTGTATAATATTGCAAATACTGTATATTTTCTATATATTCATTGCATTTCATTACTGCTTGTAAAATACAGCTTTCCATTCGCTTCTCCAACTGGCTTAGCTGTGCTTTATTATTGGTGCGTGTGGGCTAAAGTATCACACCACAACAGTGCTTAACTGTAGCAGATAATACAAGTTGAGAAACACCTATCTCTCCCCTTCGATGTCCAGATTTGGATGGAGAATCACCCACATGTCCTCAAAGTCCACCATAGAACATGGAGAATTTACATTTTGTAAGGACTATAAATCTTTTCATTTCCAGTGATGTAGTGCAGGTACTGTGTGTTTCTTGTCACAGTATCACAGTATCACAGTATAACTAAAGTTGGAAGAGACTTCAAGGATCATTGAGTCCAACCTGTCTCCACAGACCTCATGACTAGACCATGGCACCAAGTGCCACGTCCAATCTCCTCTTGAACACTTCCAGGGATGGTGACTCCACCACCTCCCTGGACAGCCCATTCCAATGATGAACGACTCACTCAGTGAAGAACTTTCTCCTCACCTCGAGTCTAAACCTCCCCTGGTGCAGCTTGAGACTGTGTCCCCTTGTTCTGGTGCTGATTGCCTGGGAGAAGAGACCAACCCCTACCTGGCTACAACCACCTTTCAGGTAGTTGTAGAGGGCAATGAGGTCACTTCTGAGCCTCCTCTTCTCCAGGCTAAACAATCCCAGCTCCTTCAGCTTCTCCTCATAGGGCTTGTTCTCAAGGCCTCTCCCCAGCCTTGTTGCCCTTCTCTGGACACGTTCCAGTGTCTCAATGTCCTTCTTAAATTGAGGGGCCCAGAACTGGACACAAACCGTTTAACCATCCATAATGCTTATTTTGATTATCTAGCAAGAATAGATATATTCCTTTAAAATCCAAAATTCTTCTATATGATTTATTGCTTCATTATTGGATTTTTGAACTTATAGCAGTAATCATTTTTGGAACTAAATAAAACCAAAATTGGGCCAAGTAATACAAGGTCTTACCTTATAATATCAGGATGCCTTACTACAGGCAGCAAGAAACTTCCCAAGTGTAAATTGCTGCATTTCCCACTCTAACAAATTGTTCACTGCAGTAATGGTACAAATAATGACATATTCAATCTAGTGGATGGCTTTGAGAAAGTATCACTATAACATTTGTGCTAAACCTTACCCAGCTTTCCCAGCCACCTTACTCTCAAATGTCTTTATCGATATGTGGAGCCACAGATTCTGTTTTTGTGGATGTTGTACCTTTACTATGGCTCGCCTCTGCTTCCCCTGGCAATGTGAGCTGGAGTTTGTCTCACACAGACAATCCATAATGAAGTTACACCACAGCTACACAACTCCACAGGCAGCTAAAGGAAAGAACTGTGTTTCATTATTTTTCTTTTACCTGGTTACTGCAGTGACTGGGGAGCAAGGGGATGGTAATTTATTGCTGGCAGACATAAGAAGCAGCTTTCCACCACTTATACCTCCTCCCCAGCCACCCAGAGAGCTGCAGCTTCACCCACAAACTAGCACCAGTAAAGAAATAAACAAGCATGTAGTATTTATAGGGTTTTTTTTCTTACTTGCTTGCAAGATACAGAGAAAAATATAGGATACACTTACTCCTTGAAGTCCAAGACTCTTGAGGCGTAAAAAAGAAGCCATGACATATAACAAAATAAGAAACAGAAAAATATGCACTTTTGTTCTCATTTACAATGGCTCTATTTCATTGGAGATCTTCTTCCTCATTTTTAAGTATAATTCTTCAACAGAACTGGTAATTGTGACATCCAAAATGATAAAAGGGGTTGAGATAAAAAAAGTGGAGGACAGCAACAGGCCTATAGAACAGAATGCAAAAGCATAGCCTACTGACTGCAACGTTTTCCTGCATATTCGTGATCTTTATTGAAATGCTCCCATTTTGTTTCACAGACACAGTAAAGAGAGAGTCATTAATATATATCTCTACAGAGTTATAAGGCAGCTATAAGAGATGTTATATTGTTATGCAGATGGCCCTTGGTCTAGGAGGCTTGAATAAAATACTCTTGTGCTTCTCATTAACTCTAAAATGACTATGCCAATTGCTTTGCTGTGTTTGAAACCTTCTGTTCTCACATGTTTTGATGAGTTGTTTATTCATAAAAAAATACTTGGATGTTTTGTTGGCCTCAAAGCAGCACTCTGAAAGGTACTGAAGTTGGCAGGATTAGCACACACCCACTTGTTAGGCTATCTGAATACATTAGCAAACTTCAGGAAGTGTTCCCATAGACCATCATTGATTGAAAGGTAAAGTCTATGAGTTCAGCCTGTAAATATTTCCTGGCAGTAATTCAATATAGCTGAAGCTCACTGTTCTGTAATGAACTGCAGCTCTAACTTCCTGTTAAGCTAAGGTAGCACCCAAGTTCATTACAGAAGCCTTTATAAAATGAGGCTACTATGATCCTTACTCAACTCTTTAAAAGATTAGTCACAAATTAAATGCTGGCACACAAAGTAAATTAGAACATCAAACGGTGGTGGAATAATAAACTTTAAACAGTGTACCAAATTATGTTCAGCTTGCAAAAGGCAAGATATGTAAATGAAGCCCAGTGCACCAGGCAACCACTGTGAATACAACTGTGTGAAATGTAATGGGAGGTGCATGTATTTATAGTCGTTTTGAAGTTATTTGACTGATTTCTGCGTAGGTAGCCTCCAGGAGTACATTAAGGGAAACACTGACATATGGCTTAGTCCTGCATTTGCAAACATATTCTGCACAGCCACATTAAAACAACAACAACAACAGCTCACATATGTTTATTTACTGATCAGGTGCTTGGGAGAAAACAGTTTGTTTCTTGAATGTTACTTAGCCTACTTTAAAGGATGCTTAGATGTACGCATGGCTGCCTTTGCTTTCTCCGTGGTTTCCCACAGCTTCTTGTGCACCCTGCACACAGAAAACCTTTAACTCTTGGAAAAGAAGGGAGATGTTTTATATAAATTATATGCAGGGGGTTGGGAGGTTGTTTGCATGATAGAAGTATTAAATGCCATTCCCTACCCCCGGTAACAGTGCACTGGAGTGCTAGGAGTTGCATACGTGGTATCTCATGGTGTGAATTCCTGCCAGAACAGCATCCTATCTGCATATACACTAGAAAGCCATTCCCAGCTTAGAATAGTTCAAGAACAAATACACATTATGAAAACAAAGAAAACATGAAGTATCTATAGCTTCCAACTTGATAAGATTTAGATGGCTCTAAATTTAAATTCAAGTTTATGCCCTGTGAGAAATAACATTAGATATTTTGCCTGCAAAGAGTAAGATGACTCAAGAATACAATAGCATAAACCAGGTTGGAAAACACCTTCAAGATCATCAAGTCCAACCCATCACTAACAGTATGTAGTCAGCTAAGTCTTGGCACCAAGCATCCCATCCAGTCTCTTCCTAAACACCTCCACTGATGGTAACTCCACCACCTCCCTGGGCAGCCCATTCCAGTGGCCTATCACTCTTTCTGGGAAGAACTTCTTCCTAACATCCAGCCTAAACCTCCCCTGGTGCAGCTTGAGACTGTGTCCTCTTGTTCTGGTGCTGGTTGCCTAGGAGAAGAGACCAATCCCCACCTGGCTACAACCTCCCTTCAGGGACTTGTAGACAGCAAGAAGGTCTGCCCTGAGCCTCCTCTTCTCCAGGCTAGGCAACACCAGCTCCCTCATGTTCTCCTCACAGGGCTTGTGCTCTAAACCCTTCCCCAGCTTTGTTGCCCTTCTCTGGACACATTCCAGCAACTCAACATCTTTCCTAAACTGAGGGGCCCAGAACTGGACACAGGACTCAAGGGGTGCCCTAACCAGTGCCGAGTCCAGGGGCACAATGACTTCCCTGCTCCTTCCAGACCCTTAACCCGGTTTTTAAAAATAAATAAATAAATAAATAAATAATCTTAAACATGTTTTTGTTAACAAATTTTTATGAAACTGCATATGGAATTTATATAAAAGATTACAAAGTATTTTAAACTAGAAATACCTTCTTAACACCTTAAGAAGAAATACCTCCTTAATACCTTCTGGTGCTGGTTGATGGTAGGCTGAACATGAGCCTGCAGTGTACCCAGGCAGCCAGGAGGGCCAATGGCATCCTGGCCTGCATTAGGAACAGTGTGGCCAGCAGGAGCAGGGAGGTCATTCTGCCCCTGTACACTGCACTGGTTAGGCCACACCTTGAGTACTGTGTCCAGTTCTGGGCCCCTCAGTTTAGGAAGGAGGTTGACTTGCTGGAGCATTTCCAGAAAATGGCAACAAGGTTGGTGAGGGGCTTGGAGCACAAGCCCTATGAGGAGAGATTGAGGGAGCTGGGGTTGCTTAGCCTGGAGAGGAGGAGACTCAGGGGTGACCTTATTGCTCTCTACAACTACCTGAAGGGGGGTTGTAGTGAGGCAGAGGTTGGTCTCTTCTCCCAGGCAACCAGTACCAGAACAAGAGGCCACAGTCTCAGGCTGCACCAGGGGAGGTTTAGGCTGGAGGTTAGGAGGAAGTTTTACATAGAGAGAGTGATTGCCCATTGGAATGGGCTGCCTGAGGAGGTGGTGGGGTCGCCGTCGCTGGGGGTGTTCAGGGCAAGGCTTGACAGGATGCTTGGTTGCATGGTTTAGTTGATTGGGTAGTGTTGGATGATAGGTTGGACATGATGATCTCGAAGGTCTCTTCCAACCTGGTTTATTCTATTCTATTCTATTGTAATAGCTATTGCTTTGTGAGCCCTGCTCTGTATTACTAGAATCGATTGTCACACCATTGTCATGCTCCTGCAGTATGTCCACCTATTTAAATGCAAGGATTTTCTGCAAGGATAGCATAATGCAGACATCCATAAGATGAGACAGATTTATGGAAACTCTGAAAACAGTTCTAAATATCCTTAAGTCTCTTCCCAGTGTGATTGCTTTCCTCCTGGGTCCAAGATCTCAGTAACTGTTTTAGGACTCTACCTTGAATCTGGAAGATAAGTTCACCATGATGTCATTAAGAAAAAAAATCATCCATCATTCATGGTATGTTCTGTAAGCACTGATTGCACAATATCATTTTCTCCATGTATTGAGGATGCTTCACTTGTCAAAGGCCTTTGAAAGCAGTCAGCTTTCATCAATGGATCTTGACACCATGGAATGAACGAGTCACTTGAAGCAAGCATAAGGCACAGTATTTCAAAAGTCGTATCTGAAGACCGATTGTTCTTTGTCCTCAACACCCTGCCAAGGGCTAGATACACTGAACATTTAGGAAGTAATAGAGCCTACAAATAACTGGTTGCCTACAAACTCACTCAGGTCCCAAGAGGGTAGCATGCATGCCTTCAATTTTTATTACATGTTGTAAACTTCTGACTGTTCTGATATGTGTTGTCATTGATGTGTCAAGGCTGAGCTCTGACATGGTGTCTGACATGACTGAGATCAACAATCTCCTGTTAAAGATGGCAAAAGAGAAACAAACCTAAAAAAAACCCCAAAATCCCAAATGCAACACTATTCTGGGACTTCCTTTAATCCACTGCAATCTATAGATGTGCCATGTGGAAACAAAACACAGGGGTCATGTAACACTCATAGGAGAGATGAGATAGGAAGGGACTGCCAATGTTTTCTGTGATGTATGAGTCATACAATGTGATGTTCCCTTTCTTGTTAGAGAAACCTTTGCCCTGATGTATTTCCTGCTACTCATTGTTTCAATACTTTAGACCCAAAGAGAAACCACCAAAAGGCTTGGCTGAGTATTGAGGATGTTCCTGTGGTACTGTTTTGAAATGTTTTCTAGGAGGACCATCATAGAATAGAATAGAATAGAATAGAATAGAATTGAATTGAATTGAATTGAATTGAATTAACCAGGTAGGAAAAGACCAGTAACCCTTTCTTCCAATTTCCTGGCACACTTCCTTATCACAGGTAATTACTATATGGCTCAAGTAGGTGCTTGTCACTGCTTTGAATCCCATTAAGAATGGGTGGTGGGGAGAAGATGAGAGAGATAAGAGAGCAACAAGAAAACAAGCAATGAGTGTATGAGCATATGAGCATTCAAAGTCTTCTCCATACCTCGAGTACTGTGACCAGTTCTGGGCCCCTTAATTTAAGAAGGACATTGAGACTCTTGAACATGTCCAGAAAAGGCCAACAAGGCTGGGGAGAGGCCTCAAGCACAAGCCCTGTGAGGAGAGGCTGAGGGAGCTGGGATTGTTTAGCCTGGAGAAGAGGCTCTCTACAGCTGCCTGAAGGGAGGTTGTAGCCAGGTGGGGGTTGGTCTCTTCTCCCAGGCAACCAGCACCAGAACAAGAGGACACAGTCTCAAGCTGCGTCAGGGGAGGTTTAGGCTGGATGTTAGGAGGAAATTCTACACAGAGAGAGTGATTTCCCATTGGCATGTGCTGCCCAGGGAGGTGGTGGAGTCACCATCATTGGAGGTGTTCAGGAGGAGACTTGATGAGGTGCTTGGTTGCATTGTTATTTGATTAGGTGGTGTTGGATGATAGGTTGGACGTGATGATCTTGAAGGTCTCTTCCAACATCATTTGGTCTATTCTATTCTATTCCATTCCATTCCATTCCATTCCATTCTATAATGTCTGCACTACCACTATCATTATCCTGTAGTACCATTTAGAAGGAAATCTTCAGATACTATTTATCTTACTGGTATCTATAAATCTGCAACTACTCAACAGTTGAAGCAATATTTATAACTCTCTTGTTGAATACAGACAATTAGCTCATTTTTACATGTAGATAGGAAAGCAATAATTCACAGACTGCATAAAACCCTTTAAGTTGCAGATGCTTTTGATCCTGCCATAGCATAATGTCCTCTGAAACAACTAAAGTGTCATGTGAGCAAGTTATTTATGTTTCTGCAGACTTCTATAGAAGTTATAAAATATTTAGATGGAAAAATTTCTTTAGTTTAGTGTCCCCAGTTTCCCATTTTTATACCTTGGAATAGAATAACTCCATCTGCTTTGGGAATTAATCTCCTTTAATACCACACAAAGGCAATGCAACATATCTATGACATAGATAATTGAGGACAAGAGATCAAATTAACATAAAAAAAAAGTGAAACAAGAAAAAATTACATTAATAAGAAAAGGACCATGATATAATTTTCCAATTGATTTTCCATGGCCTCCTAATTTCTTCAAGCAATTAGACAGTCATAATGTAAAGAGGTTCCAGGACTACAACCAAAGTAACATAATAAATCAGCATGTGATTTTCCCTCCAAATCAGATAACAACAATAAAATAAGAGAGTTATCGAAATGATACAAAATTAATATTAATAAGAAAAATCCTGGCATGTCTGTGAAAATATTCAGGTGTTTGTTTGTTTGTTTGTTTGTTTGTTGTATTTCAGAGGAAGTAGAACATTGCATAGTTGTTCTGCTCCCTGTCAACCAGCACCAGAACAAGAGGACACAGTCTTAAACTGCGCCAGGGCAAGTTTAGGCTCGAGGTGAGGAGAAAGCTTTTCACAGACAGAATTGTTAGCCATTGGAATGGGCTGCCCAGGGAGGTGGTGGAGTCACCATCCCTGGAGGTGTTCATGAGGGGATTGGATGTGGCACTTTGTGCCATGGTTTAGTAGTCATGAGGTGTTGGGTGACAGGTTGGACCTGATGATCTTTGAGGTCTATTCCAACCTTGTTAATTCTATGATTCTATGAAATGCAACATAACCCAATTTGTACTGCAGCACTTGACCTTGTTCACAATTGGAGAATCACAGTATGGTTGAGACTGGCAGGGTGAGCTAAAGCATATTGCACAGGACCATGTCCAGCTGGGTTTTGAATATCTCTTGGAAATGTACTCGAAGACTTGGCCACTCTCATAGTAAAAATATCCCATACATGAATTTGTTTCTTCTTCTGTCAGCAAGCAATGCTAAGAGTCTGGTTCTGACTTTACTACAACCAGCCAGGTATTTATGCATCTGGATTAGATCCCACCTTTGGCCATTGGAATAGGCTGCCCAGGGAGGTGGTGGAGTCACCATCACTGGAGGTGTTTAGGAAGAGACTGGACGGGGTGCTTGGTGCCGTAGTTTAGTTGATTAGATGGTGTTGGATCATAGTTTGGACTCAATGATCCCAAAGAGCTCTTCCAACCTGGTTAATTCTATTCTATTCTATTCTATTCTATTCTATTCTATTCTATTCTATTCTATTCTATTCTATTCTATTCTATTCTATTCTTTTCACCAGGATAACCAAACCCAACTGTCTCAGCCTGTCTTTGTATGCCAAAAGTTCCAATCCCCTGATGATCTCTACTGCTTTTAACTAAACTTATTTGAATACATCTGTGTTTGTCTTGTCCTGGGGAGACACACTTCAGGTGTGTTTCACAAGGGATGAGTAGAGGGGAAGTAACAATGCACAATGTTAAATTTAATGAGATTCCTTTCTGCTCATTTCTCCAGTTCAACAAGGTTCCATTCAGGTGTCACAACTACTTGATATATCAATCGATCCTTTGGGCTTTATATCTTCTGCAAATTTGCAGGGAATGTAATTGATATCTGGAGAGGTTGAAAAGCTGTGTATATGTGGTGCTTAGAGACATGCTTTAGTAGTGACCAGACACTTCTGAGTTAATGGTTGGACTTGATGAATTTAAAGGTCTTTTCCAACCTAATTGATTCTATGATCATATGATATTATCATCCATTTCATTAATGAAGAGTTGTTGACCCCTTCTTGACACAGGCTTTGACCCCTGGGCTGCAGCACTATTGACTTGACTGGATTTTGTGCTGCTGGTCACATCCCTTCATTCCTGAAAGTTCAGCCTGTTTTCAGTCCAATTCATTGTCTACTTTCCTAGTCCATTCATCAGCCTGACAGCAAAAAATGTATATGGAAATTCCTGTAAAATCTTTCCTAAAATAAAGATGAACAGTATCAGATGTTCTCATTTTACCCACTGAGCTAGTAATTTTGTCATAGAAAGCTGTCAGGTTGAATCAGCATGACTTTTCCTTCATAAATTTGTACACCTGTGTAACTCCTTGTCCTGAAAGTGTTTTGAAATGCTTTCCAGGAGGATTTGCTTTATCATCTTCCCAGGTGCTGGGGTGAGGCAAACCCTCCAGTAGATTACCAGGTCATCCTTCTTGTCCTTCTGGGACATGACAGTAACATTTTTTTTTTAACTTTTCTTTTCCCTAACAGTCAAAGAACATTTCCTAGTCACCACAGCCTTTCAAAGATGATTGGGGATGGTTCTTTAATGATAGCATCCAGCTCCCTCAGCACATATGGATACATCCCATTGGGGTCTATGGAACTGTGCATATCCATTCTGTTTAATGTTTCCTAACAGACTCCTCCTCCAGTCAAGGCAAGTCTTCCTTGCTCCAGATTTTACAATTTGTCATGGGGATCTGGGATTGCTGAGAGCAAATCTACTACCAAATACTAGAGTGAAGAAGGCATTGAGTACTTGGGTCAATCAGGTTCTCTGTCCAGCAGCATATTCCACAGTCTTTTGTTTTTTTGCTGATGTACTTGTAGAAGCCTTTCATGTTGCCACTGAAGGTGCTCATCAGATTCAGTAGCTAGTGGGCTTTGGCTATTCTAATTGCATTCCTGTAGTCTTGGAAAGTGTATCTATATTCCTTGTCTTCCTGCTTCCATTTCTAGTATGCTTACTTTCTCTCTTTTTGACTTTTATTTGGGTCTTTTTGTTCCTCTGTGGAGTTTCTCATTCATCTATGAACTTCTGCTACCTTTATTGACAAACCTAGGTCACTGAACTTATTTTGTCTTCAGCTGGTGATCGTGTGTAATTCCCATATCCTTTCTTCAGAGTAATGCCATGTTGTCAATCCTTTATTAGCCTCAACTTTGCATTTTCTCCTATTCATTTTTTCTCCACTATTTCTCTCATTTATCAACATAATTCTGAATCCTTGAATCCTGCCCTTAACCATCATTCCAGATCTTCCTAGATTTGGGCTGTCATCCATCAACTAAGTCATTGATTAAATATTTAAGTGGAACTAGGAACAGGATGAATTATCAACCACCTTCTATTTTGACAGGGAAACAATGATAACTAAAAGAGGACTGTGATTTTCCATAGTTTAAAATATCTTAGAGCTACATGTTTGGAAAAAAAAAAAATGCATTAATGTGGAACAGTATAAAACTAAGCCAAAGTCTCACATTTAAACATAAATATCTGGCAGCAACAAAGGGAAGAAGTTCTGTGAAAACAGTACATTTACTGAGTAGTTGTTGTTTAATTTATGTGTGACTTAAAATAGAATAGATTAGAATAGAATAGACCAGGTTGGAAGAGATCTTCAAGATCATTGTGTCCAGCCTATCATCCAACACCACCTAATCAACTAAACCATGCAACCAAGCAACCTATCAAGTCTCCTCCTGAACACCTCCAGTGATGGTGACTCCACCACCTCCCCAGGCAGCCCATTCCAATGGGCAATCACTCTCTGTGTGTAAAACTTCCTCCTAACCTCTAGCCTAAACCTCCCCTGGTTCAGCCTGAGACTGTGTCCTCTTGTTCTGGTGCTGGTTGCCTGGGAGAAGAGACCAACCCCCACCTCTCTACAACCTCCCTTCAGGCAGTTGTAGACATCAATAAGGTCTCCTCTGAGCTTCTTCTTCTCCAGGCTAAGCAACCCCAGCTCCCACAGTCTCTGCTCATAGGGCTTGTGTTCCAAGCCCCTCACCAACTTTGTTGTCCTTCTCTGGACACGCTCCAGCAAGTCAACATCCTTCCTAAACTGGGGGGCCCAGAAGTGGACACAGTACTTGAGGTGTGGCCTAACCAGAGCAGTCTACAGGGGCAGAATGACCTCCCTGTTCTCCCTGTTGTTTTATGCTATTTAACATATTGTATGTACATTTGAGATACTGGATTTAATAAAACCCAGTTCTACCTTTTCATTTAACACACTGCAATCTCCTAGTAAAACAAACAAACAAACAAAACCCAACAAAATCACAAACAAACGAAAAAAGCAAACAACAATACATTCTTTGCTGCTACAAAACCCTAATGTCTAAATCTGTAGAATGTTTTGCAAAATACCACAAAAGATAATCCTGTTTTGGGTTGGTTTTTTTTGTAGTGGTATTAAGGTAAAATGCCACAGAAAGGGAAATGTAATAGAGTTTCAGGTCAGGTTGTCTCTGTATGCTTCTCCTCATTATACAAAGAAGATAATGACAGAGCAGAATTTAATGGAAAATGTGAGTTTTCCTGTACAAGGATATGGCTGGAAAGTCAACTAGTACTATATAATGGCATCTTTTTTCTTTTTAAAGAGTATTCTAATCTAATTGTGCCTTGTAAGCTGGTAAGAGATTCTGTTGAAAAAAACAGACACAGGAAGCTTAGTTAGGCATCATCTAACTTTAGGCATCTAGAAGTCCACTGTTTAATTAGAGTGAATTATTTAAGCACTCACTGATGTTAATGGAAAGAAAGCAGTATCTTTGCTCCTTCCTAAACTAAGTAGGATTGATCTAATTTTATTACAGTTGCTTATCTCTCTCCATGGACTAGTGAATCTCTATAGTGAGGACAGTACAGTGGGATGAATTTTAGCTTATGCAAAGGGAAGGTATATTGTAAAATTTAGAATGGGCCATCCTCACTTTACAAACCAAGAATCAGCCATCATTAATGCAGGAAAAGTCAAAGTATGAATTTGATATGCTTATCAGTGTGAAAAGATTAGGCTTCTGGATAATGAAATGAAGCTTCAAGATGTGTATTCAACATTCTACCTTTCACTAAGATGCCACAAAGGTCGTGTTTATCCTAAAGAAGTTGCCATCTCACCTATAATGAAACCATAAAATGTTTCTGCCCATACCCCTAAATCAGTTACAGATAAAATCCTAGAGAGGTGGAAACTACATTACCTCAGAGTACACATATACTGTTACATAGTCTCTTCAGGATTTTTCTTTCTGCCTCAATTACATTGTTTAAAACCAGAAGTAAACATGCTACTTACAAATAGAGTTGTATTGCAAAGCAACCTTTGTATAGTCTAGGCTTAAGCTAAGAGGAAGGGGTAAAAACGAGAGGAAAACGAAGAAGTGGTGATTGGTGGTAATCATGATGGCTTCACCAAGGGCAAATCATGCCTGATGAACTTGGTGGCTTTCTATGGTGAAGTTACAGCATCAGTGGATAAGGGAGGAGCAACTGGTGTTATCTGCTCGGACTTGTGTAGTGTTTGTCCTGCATGGCATCCTGGTCACCAAATGGCAAAAGCATAGACTTGTGGGGTGGACTGCTCTCTGGATAAGGACTTGGCTGGATGGCTGGACTCAGAGAATTGTGGTCAATGGCTCAGTGTCTAAATGGAGACCAGTGACAAGTGGCATCACTCAGGGGTCAGTACTTCCACCAGTGCTGTTTAACATCTTTGTCAGAAATATGGACACTGGAATTGAAAGCACCCTCAGCAAGTTTGTGGATGATACCAAATAGTGTGTTGACGCTCTGGAGGGAAGGGATGCCGTCCAGAGGCCTTGCACAGACCTGAGAGATGGCCCCAAGCCAACCTCATGAGGCATGGCAAGGCCAAGTGAAAGGCCCTACCCTGGGTCAGGGCAATCCCAAGAATATAGGCTGGGTGAGGAATGGCTCAGGAGCAATCTTGAGGAGAAGGTCTTGGGAATGTTGGTTGATGAAAAACACAGCATGAGCTGGCAATGTGCACTTGCAGCCTAGAAGGTCAATTGTATTCTGGTCTGCACCAAAAGAAGCATAACCAGCAGGATGAGGAAGCTGATTTTCCCCATCCTTAAAGGCGCAGCCTCAAACGGTCACAACTCTGCTTTATTGAGACCCCACCTAGACTACTGCATGCAGTTCTGGTACACCCAGCATATGAAGGACACCAAAGTGCTGGAGCAGGTCCAGAGGAGGCCCATGAAGATGATCAGAGGGTTAGAGCACCTCCCGCATGGGCCAAGCTGAGAGAATTGGGTTTGTTCAGTCTGGAGAAGAGATGGCTCTGAGGAGACCTTATAGCATGCTTCCAGTACCTGAAGGAGCTTACAAGAAAGACATGAGGGTACTGTTTACAAGGGTTTGGAGTGATAGGATGAGAGGAAATGGATTGAAGTTTGATAACAGAAGATTTAGACTGGACATTAGGAAGAAATTCTTTACAGTAAGGGTAGTGTACCAGGTTGCCCCCTTCCTGGAGGTGTTGAAGGACAGGCTGGATGAGGACTTGAGTAACCTGGTCTAGTGCAGGGTGCCCCTGCTCATGGAAGGGAGGTTGGAGATAGATGATCCTTAAGGTCCCTTCCAACACAAACCATTCTAGGAATATATGAAAATATATAAGAATACTTAGGCATAGAATAGAATAGAATAGAATAGAATAGAATAGAATAGAATAGACCAGGTTGGAAGAGACCTTCGAGATCATCGTGTCCAACCTATCATCCAACACTATCTAATCAACTAAACCAGTGCACCAAGCACCCCATCCAGTCTCTTCCTAAACACCTCCAGTGATGGTGACTCCACCACCTCCCTGGGGAGCACATTCCACTGGCCAATCACTCTCTCTATGAATAATTTCTTCCTAACATCCAGCCTAAACCTCCCCTGGTGCAGCTTGAGACTGTGTCCTCTTGTTCTGGTGCTGGTTGCTTGGGAGAAGAGACCAGCCCTCACCTGTCTACAACCTCCCTTCAGGTAGTTGTAGACAGCAACAAGGTCTGCTGTCAGCCTCCTCTTCTGCAGGCCAAGCAACCCCAGCTCCCTCAGTCTCTCCACATAGGGCTTGTGTTCCAAACCCCTCCCCAGCTTTGTTGCCCTTCTCTGAACACGTTGCAGCAAGTCAACATCATTCCTAAACTGAGGGGCCCAGAACTGGACACAGGACTCAAGGTTCATACCTCCTCCTTGATAACTTGCAATACACTAGCAGAACACAGCTGTTATCTAGAGTGGTATCAGAAACGCAGCTATGACTACACAGTAGTCCTTCTAATGTCCTTTCTAGAAAGCTGGAAGGCGGTTTGACATTTACTTCAAGTATTTGCTTGTGATTCCTTATAAATTCTTGAGGAAAATAACTTAATAGCTAGATCATAGTAAAAGTAACTGAATTGCAGTGAATGTTGTTAGTAATATGTCTCTACCCAGCACTTTTTCAGAGGGAGAAAGAAGGAGTTGAGGGAGGGCAGGATGGGTGTCCAGGAAGATTGTATTCCTAAAAAGAAGCTGCTGAGATGGAGAGAATTCAAAAGGTCAACAAGGCATTGGGGGAAGTATTTGTAAGAGAGAAAAACAAAACAAACAAACAAAAATATAGTTACTGTGAGAGAGCCCAGAACTGTCAGATATTTACTTAAAAAGAAGAAAAAAGAAATACGTTCAAGAAAAATACTTCTGGTGAGGAAAAGAGAAAATATCTTGGCTGTTTAGTGCTAGGACTGTGATAGAATAGAATAGGATAGGATAGGATAGGATAGGATAGGATAGGATAGGATAGGATACGATAGAATAGAATAGAATAGAATAGAATAGAATAGAATAGAATAGAATTAACCAGGTTGGAAGAGACCTTTGAGGTCATTGAGTCCAACCTATCATCCAACACCATCTAATCAACTAAACCATGGCACCAAGCACCCCATCAAGTCTCTTCCTAAACACCTCCAGTGATGGTGACTCCACCACCTCCCTGGGCAGCACATTCCAATGGCAAATCACTCCTTCTGGGAAGAACTTCTTCCTAACATCCAGCCTAAACCTCCCCTGATGCAGCTTGTGACTGTGTCCTCTTGTTCCGATGCTGCTTGCCTGGGAGAAGAGACCAACCCCCACCTGGCTACAACCTCCCTTCAGGGAGTTGTAGACAGCAAGAAGGTCTCTGCTGAGCCTCATCCTCTCCAGGCTAAGCAACCACAGCTCCCTCAGCCTCTCCTCATAGCGCTTGTGCTCTAAACCCCTCCCCTGCTTTGTTGCCTTTCTCTGGACACATTCCAGCACCTCAACATCCTTCCTAAACTGAGAGGCCCAGAACTGGACACAGGACTCAAGGGGTGGCCTAACCTGTGCTGAGTTACAGGGGCACAATGATTTCCCTGCTCCTTCTGGCCACACTGTCCTTAATACAGGCCAGGATGCCATTGGCCTTCTTGGCCACCTGGGCATACTGCTGGCTCATGTTCAGCCTACCATCAACCAGCACCCGCAGGTCCCTTTCTGCATGGCTGCTTTCCAGCCACTCAGTACTACTGTGGGCTGTGGGACTCAGCATACTTCTTTTACTAAACTGAAATATTAAGAGGAGAATTTTGCATATGACTAATTTTGACCACTAACTGACTGTGTGAGGCTGTTACATTGCATGAGGATCAACCTTGAGAATAGAATGTGATAGAGACTTTACCAGTGAACTGAATTACCCAGCTGTTTCCAAGACAGTACTGTTGAGATTAAAAAATAAGAGGTATAATTCCAGACTGAAGTGGGGAAGTCATCCTAGTGATTTTAGGCTTTGCTGGCTTTATTCCCTTAGTCTCCTTTCCAGTCCCTCTCTGCACAAATTCCTGTTTTACATTGCTGTAAAACTAAATATAGCTCTCTTTCTTCCTCAGCTTTTAATCCAGCTTCATGCCTTTCTCCTGTCTTTACCCCTTATTTCCACTATGGATGCCACACATTATTCTTTTTTCTGTCCCAGTTGCCAGCCCCTACAAGCCTTACTTTTTTTTAATCTCCTTATTTCCCTCTCTCCTTTAAGTATACTCTGTTTCTGGATCTTGCTCCTTTGTTCCCGGATCTTTCTCTTCTGTTCCTGAATCTAGTTCTGGCCACTTACCCCTGCTTTCCTCAAAATTTCTCCCCTTCCTCTGCCTCCACCTGGCTTCTTTTCTACCACAATTTTCCCTTCTTCATAGACTCCAAAAGAGGGAGCAGTGAAACCACAGAGATATTTCCCTTCTCATAGCTGCCTCATGGGCTGTAGGATTTCAGGGGGAGACTGACTCTGTGCACAGGGGAATCATGTTCTGCTGCTGTGGGAATGCAGTATCTGCAGCTAAGTCAAATGCAGAATCTGATGAAGAGCAAGAGCCCTCATCAAGCAGGCAGAAGAAGGATGGCAGTTTGACCTCTCCTACACACAGCCAAACTGCATAAGCTTCCAAAGCTTATAGCCTGGCAATGCTGATGAGAAATTTCTGGTCCCAAAGTTTACAGCAGGTTCCTCAATCCATCACCATTGTCTTGCCCATTCTAGATGAGCAAGGTTTCCACTAAAGCACAGAAGTAAGAAAAGCTGTAAAAGTATGTGGAGTGAGAGAGAATCTCATTCACTAAACTATCTGTTTAAGGACTATCCAGCAGAAAAGAAGTAAGATCTATCTAGGAAAGTGACGATGGAGACAGCGACAAAGACCAGAGCACTTCCAATTCAATTCATTAAATGCACCACTCAGAGAGCTTTGAAATGGGTCAGCCTGGGCTTGCAACTGATAAGAAGGGAGAACCAAGGTTATCATCAGTATTATCAGATATTGTAGTGAACTTCTGATATGTTGCAAAACTTTTATGTGGTGGTGAGAGGAAAGGTCAAAAGTGGAGAAAGGGAAGAATCAGGATGGACTGGGAAGAAACAAACACAGTACAAGAGAGAGGAAGGAAGTCAAAAAAACAGATGCCTGGATGATAGGTTGGACACGATGATCTTGAAGGTCTCTTCCAACCTGGTCTATTCTATTCTATTCTATTCTATTCTATTCTATTCTATTCTATTCTATTCTTTTCTTTTCTATTTATTTGACCTTTTTTTTTTTCCCTGCATAAATCCATTCCCTATCCCTTCTGTGTGAATGCTGCAAGGTCTATATGCCAGAAATTGGGAAAGGGATAGAATAAATGGACTTATAGATCCATGTATCAGGAGCTGGAGAGGCAGGAAAGCAGGCATGTTTGGGATGTTGAAATGTCAAGAACTAGAAACAATATAATGGAATTAACCAGGTTGGAAGAGACCTTTGAGATTATCAAGTCCAGCACCATCCAACACCATCTAATCAACTAAACCATGCAACCAAGCACCCATCCAGTCTCTTCCTAAACAACTCCAGTGATGGTGACTCCACCACCTCCCTGGGCAGCCCACTCCAATGGCCAATCACTCTTTCACTGAAGAACTTCTTCCTAACATCCAGCCTAAACCTCCCCTGGTGCAGCTTGAGACTGTGTCCTCTTGTTCTGCTGCTGGTTGCCTGGAAAAAGAGACAAACATCTAGCCACAACCTCCCTTCAGGTAGTTGTAAAGAGCAGTAAGGTCTGCCCTGAGCCTCCTTTTCTCCAGGCTAAGCAACCCCAGCTCCCTCAGACTCTCTTCAGAGGGCTTGTGCTCCAAACGCCTCACCAGCTTCATTGCCCTCCTCTGGAATTGTTCCAGCAACTCAACATCTTTCCTAAACTGAGGGGCCCATAACCAGACACAGGACTCAAGGTGTGGCCTAACCAGTGCAGTATACAGGGGCAAAATGACCTCCTCTACTCCTGCTGGCCACACTGTTCCTGATGCAGTCCAGAATACCATTGGCTTTCTTGGCCACCTGGGCACACTGCTGGCTCATGTTCAGTCTATTGTCAACCAGTACCCCCAGGTCCCTCTCTGCCTGGCTGCTCTCCAGCCACTCTGACCCCAGCCTGTAGCACTGCATGGGGTTGTTGTGGCCAATGTGTAGAACCCGGCACTTAGATGTATTAAATCTCATGCCTTTGGACTCTGCCCATCTGTCCAGCCTGTCAAGGTCCCTCTGCAGAGCTCTCCTACCCTCTAACAAATCAAGTCCTGCCCCCAGCTTGGTGTCATCTGCAAACTTGTTGATGATGGAGTCAATCCCCTGGTCCAGGTCATTGATGAAGATATTGAACAGGATGGGGCCCAGCACTGATCCCTGGGGGACACCACTAATGCCTGGTTGCCAGCTGGATGTGGCACCATTCACCAGCACTCTCTGGGCTCAGCCCTCCAGCCAATTCCTGACCCAGGACTGAGTATGTTCATTTTTCCCCGTAGATATAATCCTGCGTGCATGTCTTTGTCACCTGCTAATAAACTTCAAGCTGGACTAGCTGGCAGGTAAAATGGACTAACCTCATCAGAAATTACTCAGGGTCTGATCCAGGGGCTGGGAAAGGGGACAAGAGTCCAGGCATGGATATATCAGTCAGAGTTAGAGGTCATCCTAGTACTTCAGGAGTCTATGATTGTCAGTAGATGTGTGAGAACACAGATAACAGTCAAGCATCAAATGCAGCATTTGTGCAGCAGTATTTGCCTTCTGGGAAATTCTGAACCTTCAAGGTCCGTGTTCCAAGATCATCAGGAAGTGCTTAGGAATCCTCTGAGAAACATGAGTGTGCCTGCTGCTGTCATGCAAGTGTGAGGTCTAATAGCTCTAATAGCTTCTATCAAATATTGTCAGACACCCTCAATCCAAGGAGGCCAGAGCCTCTGTTGAAGTTGTACCCTGATCAGGGAAGTTCAAGCACCCTACAGCTAGTGCTTGGGAGAGGCATTTATAACACCTAGGCACAGAACAATACTTTCAGTGGTAGCAGTGTGTGCAGAAATATGAGAAGTGGGCTTTGAAATTGTGCTTCTGTAGCAGTCTCAAACACAGTGGCAATCATGCCACAAAGCAGTTTCTCCAGCAGAGGTTGACTGCTTCATCACTGCCAGGGCAGAGGCTTTGATACAGACTCAGCTTCAGGTAGCCCTCTAAGTCCCAGGCTAGAGGCAGTGCCTAGGGCCTGTCTTTGAAACCAGGAGAGAAGCACCTCTATCCTGCAGGAGGTTAGCTATGCTGCCGAGTGGAGGAACTACGTCAGCTTTAGCAAAGATGAAAAGGAGATACACAAAATCATCTCTGAGACTCAACAGCTTGAAAAGCCTCAGCTCCCATCGGCAATAAAGAAAAGCAAACAGTGTCTAACCCCACTATCAAGGTAAGAGAAACCTCTAGAGAAGGGGAAGGATGGAGTCTGATGACTTCTGACACCATAAGAAAGGCTCCTGCCTTACAGCTGTAAAACAGGTTCACCACCTTCAAAGTCAAAGAGAAGCCAGATAGACCTACAGCAAAGAAGGTGGTTCACTTAACCTTAAACCATGGAAGAAGTAGCAAGTCATCACAGTAGGTAATTCACTGTTGCAGTAGACAAAGGGACCCACATGCCAATAGAATCACAGAATATATCTGGTTGGAAGAGACCTCAAAGATCATCCAGTCCAGCACTGAAGAGACACAGTACATTACAGCTTGGAAGGGACCTCAAGAGATCATCTAGTCCAACCCCCCTGCCAAATCAGGATCACCTAGGGTAGTCTACACAGAAATGCATCCAGGTGGGTTTTGAAAGTCTTCAGAGAAGGAGACTCTGCAACATTTCTGGGCAGCCTGTTCTAGTGCTTCATCATCCTCACTGCTAAGAAGTTTCTCCTCATGTTGAGGTGAAATTTTTACGTTCAAGTTTGAACCTGTTGTTTCTTGTCTTATGAGTGTGTACCACTAAAACATGTCCCTAAGCACCAAGTGTAACACAACCACTATTCTAGAGATATTTGCAGCTTGATGGGGTCCAGTATCTGGACTGTCTCCCTGGAGACATTCAAACTCAGAGTTGATAGGGCCTCGGGCAATCTGATCTAGTTGGAACTATCCCTGCTCATTGCAGGGGAATTAGGCAAGATGAGTTTTGAGGGTCCCTACCAACCCAATGCAGTTTTTGAGGAGAGCACTTATGTGAGTTTTGGTAGTGTTGGATGTTGCTAAGGGCAGTTCTTGTCTATAGCTGTATATGTATCTGGCCATGGTGCTTCTCTGCTTAATGGTTGTGTGTGTGTTTGTGGGGAACATTCTCAGCTTTGGAGCTGGCTGAGCATGCAAAGAGAAATAGGAGATGTCATCATCATGTAAGGGCAGGCTCCCCTCTCACAGCCAGCTTGCCTGTCTTCTGCAGGGACGTGTGAGTGGCTCTCTTAAAGCTCTCAAGCTGTCTACAACTACCTGAAGAGAGGTTGTAGCCAGGTAGGGGCTGGTCTCTTCTCCCAGGCAACCAGCACCAGAACAAGAGGACACAGTCTCAAGCTCTGCCAGGGGAGGTTTAGGCTGGGTGTTAGGAAGAAGTTCTTCCCAGCAAGAGAGATTGGCCGTTGGAATATGCTGCCCAGGGAGGTGGTGGAGTCACAATCACTGGAAGTGTTTAAGAGGAGACTGGCTGGGGTGCTTGGTGCCATGGTTTAGTGGATTAGATAGTGTTGGGTTGGACTCAATGATCTCAAAGGTCTTTTCCAACCTGGTTAGTTCTATTCTATTCTATTCTATTCTATTCTATTCTATTCTATTCTATTCTATTCTATTCTATTCGCATGGAAGTGAGACAGCGAAATATCCTAGGATCCCAGAATGCACCCATCTGAGCTTCAGCACCCAGGAAAGAGGAATCCAGAAGCCTGACACCCCTGCCTGGTCCAAAAACATCCTTAATAAAAAATTTTCCTAAAAAAACTCCTCACTCTATCTGTATGACTTTATTTACAGGAGGAAACAAACCAACCCCCCATAAACCAAAATAAAAACAAACAGAGAAAACAACAACCACTCAAATAATACTTAGGTCTTGACGAAACAACACAACAAAGTAATTCAGGTTAAACAGGTAAAGGTATCATCAGGAAAAAGGAAACAGTATAAGGCAGCCTTCTTCTCCTGCCTATAATGCCATTTATTTTCTAAGAATGTAAACTGCTTTAATTGTCCTTCTGGTTCAACAGAGAGTATATACACGCTGTTACACCCGTTAACACATCATTAAGACACAAAGTGAATGATGATTTGAATATTTCAGATGATCACACAAGGTCACAGTAAAATCAGACCTCAGATAACTGCCTTCAATAAGCAATTCCCAGTACCTCAGAAGCATCTAATGAAGGCTTTTTTTATGAATCCTATAAGTATAGATTCCCCAAACATGAAATGAATGCAAGTAGATTGTTAATATTGTCCCAGCAAGAAGCAGAGAAAGAAGCATTCAGTGAATAAAAGAAGTAGACAAGGAGAAAGGTCAGTTGAGACTAGACTAGACTAGACTAGACTATAATAGAATGGAATAGAATAGAATGGAATGGAATAGAGTAGAATAGAATAGAATTGAATTGAATTGAATTGAATTGAATTGAATTGAATTGAATTGAATTGAATTGAATTGAATTGAATTGAATTAACCAGGTTGGAAGAGACCTTTCAGATCATCGAGTCCAACCTATCATCCAACACCATCTAATCAACTAAACCATGGCACCAAGCGCCCTATCCAGTCTCTTCTTAAATATTTCCAGTGATGACGACTTCACCACCTCCCTGGGCAGCCCATTCCAGTGGCCAATCACTCTTTCTGTGAAGAATTTCTTCCAAATATCCAGCCTGAACCTCCCCTGGTGCAGCTTGGGACTGTGTCCTCTTGTTCTGGTGCTGGTTGCATGTGAGAAGAGACCACGCCCCAACTGGCTACAACCTCCCTTCAGGTAGTTGTAGACAGCAAGAAGGTCTCCCCTGAGCCTCCTTTTCTCCATGCTAGCAACCTCAGCTCCCTCAGCCTCTCCTCATAGGGCTTGTGCTCCAAACCCCTCCCCAGCTTTGTTGCTTTACAGTATTACAGCTGTAGGACTTTAAAATATTTTTGTACAAAAAGCCCAAGGCTCACTTTGAGGTTGTGGAGAAGCACCATGTGTACTGTGCTATGAAGTACACCACTTCCACACAGCTTTTGTTACTGGCACTAGTTTTATGCTGAATGAATACCTCTGTCTCACCATAAACTTTTGAGGATGCATTGCACTTATCAGGTTTGATCATTTTCTTCCAAATAAGAGGAGTTATCTTCTAATCTTCTGTGCTAGCAGAGAAATGCTGTAAAATCTGACCCTGTTTTGAATTCCTTGCTTTGCTTGCCTGCTGGGCCCTACTGTTGACAATCTCACTTAAATTACATTTGCTTTGGTTGGGAAAGTAATGTGTGGCTTGTATCAGTGCTGTGACTGAAGCCCAGCACATCAGAGAAACACAGGAGTGCTGTGAAGCAATCATAGATAAAACCAGGACATATTTGTAAACAGGTTGCATGAACCTCTTGGTTTTCATTCACCTGTGGAGAGAGAAGGAATGTCTTATGAATAAAGCCAAAGGGGAAGATGCTAAACATCCTGCACTTTCTTCATAAATATATGCATCTTAAAAAAATATGAATTTACTTGCCATTTTTTGTGTTTAGCTCTACAGTATTACATAAAAGTTGTTTTTTCCTGTAGCCTGCAAGGCAAATGAAGGGATACCACCCAAAATGAGGGAATTCTCTAAAGCCAACTGTATGTTTTTTTCAGCAGCTAAGGTCCATGCTGAGTTTTCAGCATATGTATATCTGTGCCAGAGGCATTTTGCTGGCTTGTTTCAAGTGAACTGGAAAAGCATTATGTGCCCCTATACATATCATTCTCAGTTTGCAAAGATTAGACTCCCAGAAAAACAAGGCTGCTCCAGGAGAGAGTGATCTCCCTAAACTGCTTTCTGGTAATTAATGCATAATGTATAAAGACCCTGCTCCAAAATCCCCATCAGGAAACCTGAAACTAAGCTCTGAGTATGTTCTCTGCATGGATCATGAACCGATGCAATAAAACTACACATTGTTCTGTCTCACAGTGCAGTTGTCAACAAGAGAATGCAGGTGGAATATCTGTGAAGTTCCATCATTTGCCTGGAATTTCTCACATTCAGCTTGGAGAACCCTGGGTCTGAGACTGCAGAGATTTCAAGGGTCGTTTGTGTTTTTTTCTGACTGAGTGTCCCACCAGTCTTCTGAGGAGAAAGTTCTTCACAGAGAGAATTGTTGACCATTGGAATGTGCTGCCCAGGGAGGTGGTAGAGTCACCATCCCTGGAGGTGCTCAAGAGGGGACTGGATGTGACACTTGGTGCCATGCTTTTGTAGTTGTGAGGTGTTGGGTGACAGGTTGGACTTGATGATCCTTGAGCTCTTTTCCAACCTTATTGATTCTATGATTCTATGATTTCTGCCTCACAGCCAGGTGTCCTATGTAGTCAGTTAGGCTCTCACTAACAGGCAACAGTAGAGAGAAACTAATTTGAGTGATTTTATTCAATTCTCTCAGAAGGAGATGAAATGCCATAGGAGGAACCTATCAAATAAGTCTAGCCAACTGACTCAAATAGAATACTGAGCTTTCATATGGTTGCAGTTAAGGAAGATGACTCCCATCACAGGTCAGGTGATTTTGCAAGGTCCTGCCTTGACTCAGGAGCCATCTGAGAGAAGGAAACATCTGGAGAAAGAGAATGAAAAATAAATAAAGAAAAGCATTTTCCAGTAGGCTGTTGAAAGCCAAAACTCTAGTAAGACAAATGTCTTTTATCTTTATTCTGCTACCTCTAATCTGTTGCATTCCTGTTTCTCTTTCTCTCACAACCCCTCCTGCAACTTTCCTGAGATACATGAAGCAGTATTCACTGCTACATAATCCTGCTTGCAGGGCTGATATTCCTTCCAGTCAGGAGACTGAAAAGAAGTGATCTCACCTTCATACTGAATTATGGGCTGTTTTTGTTAGGGGCTAGGAATGCTGGCTGCAGCAAGCCTATTTGCCATTATCTTCCTTTTGATCAGTTTTGGGGAAAGTTTCTGTCTGGTTGGATCAAAAAGTGTTGGTCTTCCCTCCCTCAAACCTATGCCTAACACTGTTCTCTGATATGTGGTGATAGAATAGAATAGCACAGAATAGCACAGCACAGCACAGCACAGCACAGCACAGCACAGCACAGCATAGCATAGAATAGAATAGAATAGAATAGAATAGAATAGAATAGAATAGAATAGAATAGAATAGAATAGAATAGAATAGAATTAACCAGGTTGGAAGAGACCTTTGAGATCAAGTCCAACCTATCACGCAACACCATATAATCAACTAAACCATGGCACCAAGTTCCCCATTCAGTCTCTTCCTAAACACTTCCAGTGATGGTGACTCTACCACCTCCCTGGACAGCCCATTCCAATGGCCAATCACTCTTTCTGTGAGGAACTTTTCCTAATATCCAGCCTGAAACTCCCCTGGCACAGATTAAGACTGTGTCCTCTTGTTCTGGTGCTGGTTGCTGGGGAGAAGAGACCAACCCCCACCTGGCTACAACTACCTTTCAGGTAGTTGTAGACAGCCATAGGGTCTCCCCTGAGCCTCCTCTTCTCCAGGCTAAGCAACCCCAGCTCCTTCAGCCTCTCCTCATAGGGCTTGTGCTCCAAATCCCTCCCCAGCTTTGTTGCTCTTCTCTAGACACGTTCCAGCTTGCTGCTGTCATCTAGTGATAATGAAAGAACATAAATATTAACCTAAAATTATTTTTTAAAAGTAGCTCTGTAATGAATTCCACACAATCATTTTGAGTCCTAAAGGAAGAATGGTCTTGCTTCTAGGGATATATACAAAATGTGATTGTGTGAGAGGGTTCATCATCTCTTCAAAAATCAATTTATCATTATAGCCTCTTAATAGATGCATATTGCATTGTACTACAGCACAACCTCTTCTGAGATAGTATGCTATGTGGATATGAAAAAACCCAGGCAACAAACTACTGTGATTTTAGTTATAGAATGTCATCTTTTAGGGAAAAGGTGGGGGGTTTTAAATGCTGAAAAAGGTGAAATGGAACCTTAAGTGAAGTGACCTCAGATGGAGTCCTTTCTAGAAAGAAAAAAAATGTTTTAATTTATGAAAGAAAGCAAATTAATTGCATTTTGAATGTTGGCAGGGTTAAGTTAACAAAGTTATATATTATTGTCTTCTGTGTGGTCTCATTGTTTCTAATTTTCATTTCTATCTGCATAATGCTGAAGTGGAAAGAAAATATTTCTCTTCTAAAATTATTGGTTTGATGCAGGTAAGTCTCCACTACAACAAAAAATGTTAGTGGGGATTATAAGACATTGGTTGCACTCAGATATTCTAAATTGGACCAAACCTAAACATTTAAAGGTCTTTTTTTTGTTTTCAACTGAAACAATTCTATGATTTAAAGTGCCCTCTGATACAGAGGTAAAAATTAACTGCTTTAAAAATAATTTGCTCCTGGGTTTATCTCATAATCCTTAGAGGGTTGCAACTGAACCTATTTTGAAGCTTAAAAATACATCTAGAATTGATATTGAGTTTGCCTTTCAAGAGGCATTCTTCCTTCCAGCAGTAAATAGACAAGCAACAACCAGTTGGTCACTGGTTATTTAAATCTGTGAGGCCAGTTTTGCGAGGCTTGTCCTTTCCTGTTTGTGAGTGACACAGAAGGAAAGGTATTTTAGTAATAAATAGGCAATTCCACTTGCATGCATCACTGCACTTCACATGATTTGCCAGTGTTAAATATCACATTGTAAAATTAACCAGGAGCTTCATAAACAGAAACTTCTCAACACACACACACACACACATTTGCTACGGTAACCAGTGATGGCAGACGGGGGGCTGAGATGCCTTTTCCAGTGTCCCTATCTTCATAACAGCAAGTCTGTTACAGCATATGAGCTGTTGAAAGCAGAAAGCTGAGGGGATGCTATGTACATTCCCTGGCATCAGAAAACATAGAATGGCTTGAGCTGGAAGGGACAGTAGAGATCATCTAGTTCCAACCCCCTGGCCAAGGGCAGGGACACCTACCTCTAGATCAGATTGCTCAAAGGCTTATCCAGCCTCATGTTAAATGCTTCTAGGGAATGAGCTGTCAACAGCTCTGGGCAACCTGTTCCAGTGTCTCACTACCCTCACAGTCAAGTAAAACTGATAGTGAAATCAGTTAAGACTTTCAGGACTAGAGCCTAGGTAAATTCAGAAAGTGAAAGACATTGGGATTGTTAAAGCACTAATTTCAGGCAGCCAGCACCAGAACAAGAGGACACAGTCTCAGGCTGTGCCAGGTGAGGTTTAGGCTGGATGTTAGGAAGAAGTTATTCACAGGAAGAGTGATTGGCCATTGGAATGGGCTCCCCAGGGAGGTGGTGGAGTCACCGTCACTGGAGGTGTTTAGGAAGAGACTGGATGAGGCACTAGGCCTAATGCCAGGAGGAAAAAAGGGAAGGGGGGGGGCAGGGGGGGGGAGCAGGCTCAGACCTGGCCAGTCTTGAGACCAGCCTAGCAGTGGAGGGGAAGAAAGAGCCCTGGGGAGTTTTTGGGTGTACCCTCAGGTAAGGAGAAGGGAAATGTTGGGAGGCTCTTGGGTATGCTGTAAGGGGATTCTGTACACTTTGGGACCTCTTTTGTCACTGTGCTTGTAGCTCCCTGTAAAACACTTACTGCTTTTCCATTTAAACTTTCCATCGCTTTTGCCATCCGTTTGTGCGAGTCTCATTTTTCTGCCCTGGTGGGAGGCAAGAGAGGATCTCCCTGGCCTCAAACCAGGACACAGTGATTGCACTTAAGTGACTTGAATCCCACCTGGACAAAGTCTGTAGCCCTGCTGAGTTCAAGCGGAATGCTTATATCAGCATTTGCCTGCTATTTCTTCCACAAGATGTGGAATCTGATCTTGCTTTATGACACAGCATGCTATAACATTTTTTCAACAAGTACTTATAATTAGATCATAGAATTACAGAACATTAGAGGTTGGAAGGGATCTCCAAAGATCATTGAGTACAAACCCCCCTGCCAAAGCAGAATCACAAAGTGGGTTTTTTAACGTGTCCCAAGAAGCAGACTCCACAGTCTCTCTGGACAGCCTGTTTCAGTGCTCTATCACTCTCACTGTAAAGTTTCTCCTCATGTTGAGGTGAAATCTTCTGTGCTGAAATTTGTATCCATTGTCCCTTGTCTTATTATTGTGCACCACCAAAGAGCTTGCCCCCCTCCACTTGACACCCACCCCTCAGATATTTATAGACATTGATCAGATCCCCCCTCAGTCTTCTCAAGACTAAAAAGCCCCAGGTCTCTCAGTCTCTCTTCATAGGGGAGATGCTGAAGTCACCTAATCATCCTCATGGCTCTCCACTGGATTCTCTCCAGCAGGTCCTTGTCCCTCGTGAACTGGGGAGCCCCAAACTGGACACAGTATTCCAGGTTGGTCTCACTAGGACAGAGTAGAGGGGGAGAAGGACCTCCCTAGACCTGCTGGACACACTTTTCTTCATCCACTCCAGGATACCATTGGCTCTCTTGGCCACAAGGGCACATTGCTGTCCCATGGAGAACTTGCTGTCCACTGGGACTCCAAGGAATTGCTTTCCAGCAGGGCAGCCCTAACCTATACTGGTGTCTGTTGTTGTTCCTCCCCAGATGCAGGACCCTGCACTTGTTCTTATTGAACTTCATGAGGTTTGCCTTCACCTAGCCCTCCAGCCTGTCCAGATCTTGTTGGATGGCAGCACAGCCTGACAGGATGGCAGCCACCCCTTTCCCTCCTGGCTTTATATCAACGAACTTGCTGAGGGTACTCTTAATCCCTTCATCCAGATCCCATATGAAGATGTCACATATGAAGCTCACAAAACCTTTGCTTTGAGAATATGTCTTTATCTGCATTTCATGGCAGTTTGCCATAATTTTGCAGTTTATGGTCATAACAAGATGTTGAGCCACAGTCAGTAATGTAAAAACCCTAGATTTTTCTCAAAGCATTTTATTCACGCTGAAAACGAAGACGAACAAAATATACTAGTGGTCTACGACTCCTCCTTAGTAAGACTAAGCCAGAATCTCATGATTATGTGCATAAATATCTTGTTAATATCATCTCTGTATGTACACAATCAGAGCAATTAAAAGATTCTATTACAAAACTACAGGAAGCTCGAGGGGTTTGTTTGTATTGATTTTTTTGGTTGGTTGGTTGCATTTGTTATTGTTGTTGTCGTTGGGGTTTTTTTGTTTGTTTGCATTTGTTTGTATATTTCCTTAGAAATCTAGATGGATGATGGCTCCCTCAGTGAAATCATTTTATTCTGCACTCCAGGATAAGTTCTGTCTTTCTCTATCGCATAACCTAGAAGATGAAGTGATCCGCAACAGAATTTGTAACTATACTATTGATGTATCCATGCAGAGGCTGATCTTAATGACAGCAGGGTTCCTTCAAGAACATATATGGATCATTTACTTTTACAGTTATTTCACTTATTAGAAGCTTACAGTCATCATTACAGATGTGCTTGTGAGCAGATGCTTTCCCAGTTAACACATTAGCTCCCTGACTGACTGCTAGTTAGCGACTGACTGTTTAGTGTAAATCATAGTATCATAGTATCAGTCAGGGTTGGAAGGGACCACAAGGATCATCTAGTTCCAACCCCACTGCCATGGGCAGGGACACCCCACACTAGATCAGGCTGGCCACAGCCTCATCCAGCCTGGGCTTAAACACCTCCAGGGATGGGGCCTCAACAACCTCCCTGGACAACCTATTCCGGGGCTTCACCACTCTCATGGGGAAGAACTTCCTCCTCACATCCAGCCTGAATCTCCCCACTGCCAGCTTCATTCCATTCCCCCTAGTCCTATCACTACCTGATATCCTGAGAAGTCCCTCCCCAGTCTTCTTGTAGGCCCCCTTCAGATACTGGAAGGCCACAATGAGGTCACCTGGGAGCCTTCTCTTCTCCAGACTGAACAGCCCCAACTCCTTCAGTCTGTCCTCATAGGAGAGGTGCTCCAGCCCTCTGATCATCCTCGTGGCCCTTCTCTGGACACCTTCCAGCATGTCCAGATCCCTCTTGTAATAGGGGCTCCAGAATTGGATGCAGTACTCCAGGTGGGGTCTTACCAGAGCTGAGTAAATGGGGAGAATCACCTCCCTTGACCTGCTGGCCACACTTCTAATGCATTTGGGTTGTCATCCAAAACCAGAGTCTCACTGGTTTAAATAGGATCAAATGTGTACCAGCTTTTTAATCCATTTTTAAAGAGAACAGATCTCCAAGAAGATTGGTTACAGAAACAATTAACTACTTTGAAAGCAATGTTTGGAAGTCAATTAACTACTTTGAAAGCAATGTTTAGAAGTCTATTTCCTAACTGTTTGGATATTCTTTGTTGTTTTTAAATGACACGTATACAGAGAAGATCATTACTGGTATTCTGACAGAATTGGGCAATACATTGTTACACTTTTTTTCTTTCGTGCAGTAAATCCTTTGCAGCTTATCACTTACTGAGGAAAATGTTTCAGTTCATTTACCCACAGAAGACTGAAGTGCTCTACAAAACAATCCCATGCAGTGCTACAGGCGGGGGTCAGAGTGGCTGGAGAGCAGCCAGGCAGAAAGGGACCTGGGGGTACTGATTGACAATAGACTGAACATGAGCCAGAAGTGTGCCGAGGTGGCCAATGGTATCCAGGCCAGGATCAGGAATAGTGTGGCCAGCAGGAGCAGGGAGGTCATTGTGCCCCTGTACTCAGCACTGGCTAGGCCACACCTTGAGTCCTGTGTCCAGTTCTGGGCCCCTCAATCTAGGAAAGATGTTGAGGTGCTGGAACATGTCCAGGGAAGGGCAACAAAGCTGGGGAGGGGTTTAGAACACAAGCCCTATGAGGAGAGGCTGAGGGAGCTGGGGTTGCTTAGCCTGGAGAAGAGGAAGCACCAGGGAGACCTTATTGCTGTCTACAACTTCCCGGTTGTGGCCAGGTGGGGGTTGGTCTCTTCTCCCAGGCAACCAGCACCAGAACAAGAGGACAGAGTCAGGGGAGGTTTAGGCTGTGTCTTAGGAAGAAGTTCTTCACAGAAAGAGTGATTTGCCATTGGAATGGGCTGCCCAGGAAGGCAGTGGAGTCACCATAACTGGAGGTGTTTAGGAAGAGACTGGACGGGGTGCTTGGTGCCATGGTTTAGTTGATTAGATAGTGTTGGGTGATAGGTTGGACTTGATGATCTTGAAAGTCTTTTCCAACCTGGTTGATTCTAATCTGTGGTGGGGAGGGGATCTGCCCCAACCCATTACAAATTCTAATACACTTTATTACTCTCTACAACTACCTGAAGGGAAGTTGTAGACAGACGGATGTTGGTCTCTTCTCCCAGGCAAGCAGTACCAGAACAAGAGGACACAGTCTCAGGCTGCGCCAGGGGAGATACAGGCTGGATGTTAGAAAAAAGTTCTATACAGAAAGAGTGATTGCACATTGGAATGGGCTGCCTGGGGAGGTGGTGGAGTCACCATCACTGGAGGTTTTTAGGAGAAGACTTGACGGGGTACTTGGTGCTGTGGGTTAGTTGCTTGGGCGGAGTTGGATTGGTTGATGGGTTGGACGCGATGATCTTGAAGGTCTCTTCCAACCTGGTTTATTCTATGTATTCTATGTATTCTACACTTATCATCCGGGTAAACCTCTCAGGCTACAGGTTATTGATTGTTGCCCTGTCTACCCATTTCTATGTTACTGTGCATATGGGGATGCAGGGTATAAGGATCAGAAAAAGAGCGAGAAAAGGCACTGCTCATTTGCTTTGAAACACAGTTGAAACTATGACTTTTTAAAAGATATTTAGACACTTTATTCTATCTTCTAGACTTCAGATGAGTAGGAAGAACACTTACTGTAGGCATGTAAAATTATGTACTGGAGATAGTCGTGTGGTGTTTCACGTTACAGAGCCGGGGGCAATATGTTACAACAGGAAATTCTCAATGTACTAATCTGCAAACAAAATGACTTATCAAAATGAATGAAATGGAGGCTTCAATTCTTTTAATCTTATAAATCAAAGGCTTAATGGCAGATTGTTATCAAGACCCCACATTATCAAGTCCTCATCATGTGAGCACTAAATTCATTAGTGCTGCTATGAAGTATCATAAATTATTTAAACTTGCCTTGTCAAAATAAATGAACAAAATGCATTCTGTGGTACTTTAGCACCCTTTTATTTTTTCCTCCTCATCTTCTTCACATTCTGCTTGCTTGTATGCTTGCCAGTTCACAGAACTGCTAAGTTCACAATGGAGACCGGATTCAATGCTTATTAATGTTACTGGGAGTCTTACAACTAAGCTTGGTGGGAGTGTGAGTGGGCACCAAGGGTCCCAGTATCAATGAAAATAAGTCATGTTCTATTTCTATCACTAATTGCCCTGCAAGCATTAGAGAGCAGTGTCAGTCTTTAACTCTGATTTTACACCACTTAACACAATGGGGCCTCCATTCTGACTGCAATAACTCCAGTAATATAGTAGCTCTTTTGTGAATTCAACTATTTTAAACCTCTGCCTTGTGCTGAAGGTATTTTATTTTTATTAATTACCTGCTTTTTTAAAATTATAGCCTGTGCAAGGCAGTGGATAAATAAAATATACACTGTAAAATCTGTCAGGTAGCTGTATTCAAGAATTGTGGTAGGATTTTAAGACCACTTTTAATAGAAGTTGTGTAGTGAGAATAGGAAAAAACATGATGTTTGAGAGGGAATTTATCATATTAGTTTAGTGTGTAAGGACATAAATAAATAAACATGTACAGAATTACTCTGGTTCAAAAGACCTTTAAGATCATCAAGTCTAACTGTTATCTAACTCAACCAGGGCCTCTACTAAACCATATCATTGAGCACTTTATCCTGTGTCCAGTTCTGGGCCCCTCACTTTAGGAAAGATGTTGACTTGCTGGAACGTGTCAAGAGAAAGGCAACAAAGCTGGGGAGGGGTTTGGAGCACAAGCCCTAGGAGGAGAGGCTGAGGCAGCTGGGGGTGCTTAGCCTGGAGCAGAAGAGGCTCAGAGGAGACCTTATTACTGTCTACAACTACCTGAAGGGAGATTGTAGCCAGGAGGGGGTTGGTCTCTTCTCCCAGGCAACCAGCACCAGAAGAAGAGGACACAGTCTCATGCTGCACTAGGAGAGATTTAGGCTGGATGTTAGGAAGAAGTTCTTCACAGAAAGAGAGATTGGCCATTGGAATGGGCTGCCCAGGGAAGTGGTGGAGTCTCCATCACTAGAGGTGTTTAAGAAGAGACTGGACGGGTGCTTGGTGCCATGGTTTAATTGATTAGATGGTGTTGGATGATAGGTTGGACTCAATGATCTCAAAGGTCTTTTCCAACCTGCTCTATTCTATTCTATTCTATTCTATTCTATTCTATTCTGTCCTGTTCTGTTCTGTTCTGTTCTGTTCTACTCTGTTCTATTCTATATTCTATATTCTATATTCTATATTCTATATTCTATATTCTATATTCTATATTCTATATTCTATATTCTATATTCTATATTCTATATTCTATATTCTATTCCAAGGGCAGGACTCAGCACTTGACCTTACTGAAGCTCCTATGATTGTTATCAACCCATTAAAGTAACCTGTGCAGGACCCTCTGAAGAGCCTTGGTATCCAGGTGGAAGTGGTGGCCTACTGGAGGGTTTTGTATATAATATCTTTTGGGTTATATATATTTACACACACACATATAAAGGCATTTATGTTTATTCCTACTTAAAAAACTTTGGGCCCCAGTGTATTTGTTACTTCAACGGATGACCATCTGGCTGTGAGCTCCATCAGAAGTGTTAATTTTGTACAAAATAGATACAGCAGACACCCCAAAGAGAGCAAGGAGGAGGTGGGAAAACACAGCGCACCTGAAGAGATGTAGCAATACATATATGATACTAATAAAAAGATGATTCCTATGACAGCTTTTCTTTTGAGGCAGCATGCTTCTACTCTCTTCTGCATGGGATTCTTCCCAATACTGGGTGGAAACAATATGAGATTTTTTTTACATGAGGCATAGAGGGAAAGCTTATCTCCAATTCTTCCTGCAGAACACTTGGTACTGCAGACCCTTCAGTTCATATAAGTTAAAGAGAAACTTAGTATCTGAACTTGGTCCACAAGAAGGCAAAACCAAAATTCATTCCTAAAATTAAAAAGAAAGAAAGAAAAAAAAAATAATATACAGTTCTAAATAAAAATATCCTCAGTGTGACCGTTTTAGGCTGTGCCTTTAAGAAAGGGACAGTTGCTGGAACACTCTGGCTGAATGTTTTGAAAACAAAGATATTCTAAACTAATTTCATTGGTAGATTGGTAGAATGCAACTTTAAGTATTAGTTCAGTTTGAGTCTCAGTCTCAGTCTGTCTGTCTGCTTTTTTTCAGCCTGTCTGGTTCTCTCTCTGCAACAGCTGCTGGATGGAGTTAACCTTGAACTAACAGATAAGAAAACTAGTTCTTGCATATGCTTTGAACTAACAGAATTTCCTCCTTAATAATTACCTTTTTTCTCTCTCTAACCCTTTTTGGGAAAAAAGGGATGTAGGTGGAGAGAGGG
Organism: Dryobates pubescens; assembly: GCF_014839835.1. Taxonomy (NCBI): domain Eukaryota; kingdom Metazoa; phylum Chordata; class Aves; order Piciformes; family Picidae; genus Dryobates; species Dryobates pubescens. The sequence goes on along the minus strand of NC_071618.1, from coordinate 37,900,646 downwards.
GGTACAGGGTGGGGGGACCCTCCTTGCTGTTTTGTTCTGTATTACGTTCTTTGCTGTATATTTCTATATATATTGTAAATACTGTATAATGTGTATATATCCATCTGCATCTCATCCTGCTTGTAAATATAGCTCTTATCCATTTTCTGCTTCTCTGACTGAGTTAGCCATGGTTTCTTTGTGCGGGGGGGGAGAACTGAACTTTCTTTCACCACCACACCTCAGAATATACTTTAAGGAAGAAGAAAATGAAATGTTCCTGTTCTGTGTGTATTTCAGTGATGTACAGTACTCTCTTAATGAATTTATTCAGCTTTGGAACTCCATTGGATAATCATGCACTGAGTGTGAGTACTGGGGAAAGGATGTTATCCTTTAATTATAATGGCTGTTGGGTTGTTTTGCTTGAGTAAATTCTTATTAGTGCGTGCGTGTGTGCGTGTGTAGGAGAGAAGCTGCTGATACTTTTCACAGTTCTTCAGTAATCCTAGTTTCAAAGCCTCAGGAAAGCCTATCTGTTTTTTTTCTTTTCCTTTTTTTTTTTTTTTTTTTTGGTCACTGGTGATACAGCTAATACTTCTGGCCAAAAAGATCCCTGCTCTTCATAGTCAACATCCTATACATGCAAAAGGAAAATGGTCCTCCTTCTTTACAGTTAAATGCTGAACCATCTCACTGTAGTTCCCACACCAACATAATGCATATGCATAATTTCTAAACTGATTATTCACATGGACATTGAGACTCTTGAATGCAACCAGAGAAGGGCACAAAGCCAGTGAGGGGTTTGGAGCACAAGCCCTATGAGGAGAGGCTGAGGGAGCTGGGGTTGTTTAGCCTCCAGAAGAGGAGGTTCAGCGGAGACCTTCTTGCTATTTACATCTCCCTGAAGGGAGGTTGTAGCCAGGTAGGGGTTGGTCTCTTCTCCCAGGCAACCAGCACAACAAGAGGACACAGTCTCAAGCTGCACCAGGGAAAGTTTAGGCTCGGTGTGAGGAGAAAGTTCTTCACAGAGAGACTTATTAGCCATTGGAATGTGCTGTCCAGGGAGGTGGTGGAGTCACCATCCCTGGAGGTGTTCAAGAGGGGATTGGATGTGACGCTTGGTGCCATGGTCTAGTAGTCATGAGGTCTTGGGTGATGGGTTGGACTTGGTGACCTTTGAGGTCCCTTCAAACCTTATTGATTCTATGATCCTATGACTTGTGATAGTTTGGCCCACCAGCATTAACAAAAACTCATCTCAACTCAGTCAGGGAAAGGAAATGAAAGCTATATTTACAAGCAAAACTGCACTCTACGATGGAATGCAATGAATATGTACAAATATACAGTGATCACAATGTTATACAGGTATTTACAGGGTCAAACCAGCAAGGAAACCCCCCTGAATGGGGGGAAAACTGCCCCCCTTCTCCCCTAACTTCTCCCCCTGCCCTTTTCTCTGTTTAATTAGAAGAAAAGAGAAGGAGATGTTAGAGAGCTCAGTTAGTCTTGTCTGAAAGGCTGTTAGATAAGAAATCCCTTCCAGTGAAGCACCTAGCCCAGAAGAAAGGGAAAGGAATGAATGTGGGAAACAAGACTGCTAAGGGTCCCCTTTCACACATCTGGCCAATGAAATTCATTTAGAATAATCTCTTGTTTTTCTTTTTACACCCAACTCTGCATTTGTTTATATTTCTTCACTCTTCTGCTCAAAAATCTGCAGCTAACTTTTAAAGGCATAGCCTGAAACTGTCACATCACTTTAGCAGCAGATTTAATCCAAGTCGTGTTACATGGGGGCAGGAGGACTCTGCTCCCAAAGAATGGTAGATCCAAAAGCAATTTTCTCTGTACTGCAAAATTAATTTGTGGGGAGTCCCTTCATGTGACCAGGCCCTATGAAAAGAGAATTGTAGCAATTATGTTACATGGTTTTCATTTGTGTGGCACAGTGGAAAGACAGTTGCTTCCCAGAAGTACAGTTTTAATCTGTTTATTGGGTGACTCAGCCCTGCGTTGCTACCGGCCTGGAACACTCTCATCCCAACCAATAAGAACAGAAGTTTGTATTCTGCAGGGAAGACTGGCAGGGTGTAATGCCACACTCTGGCTCAGTTTGAGCCCTCATATAAGAAAAATATGAAATGCCATACTAGATGTCTGTTTAAAAGACAAGATTTAAAATGCCCTGTGAATCTTATGTAAGGTTTATCATCACTTGTTCTCACAGTTGACTGTGAAGTGGGCTTGGCTTCCAGCCTAGGTCTCTTACACAATGATTAACCTGAGACTACATGGCACCATCTGGTTCTGTCTCAGGTAGGAAACATATATAAATGACTGAACAGTGTCGTAGTTTGGGCTGGGTGCCCTCTGCTACAGGGGTGTTTCCTGTGTCCAGAAGTCCATCCCAGTGGGTGGACTCAGGAAATTAGGTATTTCTACCATAATCCCTTGCACCACTATAAATTTTGCGGTGGGGTCTGGCACTTCCTCTTTCCTTCCCTCTCCGAGACTTGGTAACTGGGGGAGAGATCTCCCGGCCATGGGCCTGATTGGGCCCAAGGCCACAGGGGGATGGGCAGTCTCAGGCCTGGCCAGCTGAGACTAGCCCAGCAGAGGGAGGGGGAAGAAGGAGCCCTGGGGGTTTTGGATGCACCCTCAGGTGGGGATGGGATCTTTCTTTGTCACTGCGCTTTGGGTTTTTCTGTAACGTTCACTGCTTTCTATTTAAACTTTCATCACTTTTGCAATCCGTTTGTCTGAGTCGTTATTTCTGCCTGTGGTGGGGAGGGGATCTGCCCCAACCCATTACAAACAGTTATGCTTTTCCCTCTGTAAGCAGAGTAATAGTTGAAAAATGGCACCTTTTTCTTTCCCCCAGCAGATACTCCTTAAAATATTTCATGTACAGATAAAATTTACTCTCTGAACTAAACCCTCTCCCCAAAACCTTCCCTCTTCTTCCCTCCCACCCTTCTCTCCTTTCTCTCTTTCTCACCTTCCTTCTCTCCTTTCTCCTTTCCTTCTTTTGGTCAGTCTTCCCAGAACACCCATCTTGAGCCTGGGGGTTTGATTCAATTGAAAACCTAGATCTGCTGTGTTTTCTGGGTTTGGCTGGAGAAGTACTTCTGTAGGATTTGCTGGCAAGTCACTAGATAGTTACTAATTTGTCTACCTCAGAAAGGGTGATGGCCTTTGGGACTGACAATATGGCACCACATCCATCCATATCATCTAAGTAGAAAACCCTAGACTTGGACTTCTGGAAATTTGGTGTTAAAGTGGGGGAAATGCAAACAAAAAGTATTATGGACTTCCATTTTTTCTTTACCTTCCCTTTTCCACAGGTAGTCACGTGTTTCAGTGGCTTAAGAACAGTAGGGCATGATCCTTTGCTGCCTTTCGACAGTTTAAGACACAAAAGCCAACCTTTTCACCCTTCTGTGTTTCCAGTGAATCTGCTCTAAGATGCCTCTTGAATATTATGAAGTCTGAAGCATGAAGGTCATAAAATATGAAATAGCTGAGTATTTGAGATTTCCTGAATTTCAGATCTTGGAAGCCCAGGTTTCTGCACTGCCTGCTCTCCAGCCAGTAACACAAAAGTTGTTAGAGCAGAGGCTGAGGAGGTGGTGTGGCAACTACTTCCAGCCACCAGCAGTTAGGATGGATCTTACTACAGAGGTAGAGCTAAGTCAGGCTTTAAAATGGCTCTCATCACATTTTCCCCCTTGTACCTGTGTATTTCATGGAAATATGAAATAAGAGCAAACTTGCAGGATTCATAGACCTTGTAGTCTATGAGGCAGGCTGGACAAATGGGGAGAGCCCAACCTGATGGCATTTAACAAGTCCAAGTGCTGGGTGCTGCACTTTGGCCACAACAACCCCATGCAGCACTACAGGCTGGGGTTGGAGTGGCTGGAGAGCAGACAGGCAGAAGGGCACCTGGGGGTACTGGCTGACAGTAGGCTGAACATGAGCCAGCAGTGTGCCCAGAAGGTCAGTGGCATCCTGGCCTGTATCAGGAATGGTGTGGCCAGCAGGAGCAGGGAAGTCATTGTGCCCCTGTCCTCAGTACTGGTTAGGCCACACCTTGAGTCCTGGGTCCAGTTCTGGGCCCCTCAATTTAAGAGGGACATTGAGACTCTTGAACGTGTCCAGAGAAAGGCAACGAAGCTGGGGAGAGGCCTTGAGCCCAAGCCCTATGAGGAAAGGCTGAGGGAGCTGGGGTTGTTTAGCCTGGAGAAGAGGAGGCTCAGGGGAGACCTCATTGCTCTCTATAACTACCTGAAGGGTGGTTGTGGCTAGGAGGCGGTTGGTCTCTTCTCCCATGCAACCAGCATCAGAACAAGAGGACAGAGTCTCAAGCTGCACCAGGGGAAGTTTAGGCTGGAGGTGAGGAGAAAGTTCTTCACAGAGAGAGCCACTGGAATGGGCTGCCCAGGGAGGTGGTGGAGTCACCGTCCCTGGAAGTGTTCAAGAGGGGATTGTATGTGGCACCTGGTGCCATGGTTTAGTAGTCATGAGGTGCTGGGTTGGACTTGATGATCTTTGAGGTCTCTTCCAACCTTATTGATTCCCTGATTCTGTGATTCTATGAACTAAAACCAGAACAAGAGGACACAGTCTCAGGCTGCACCAGGGGAGGTTTAGGCTGGAGGTTAGGGAGGTTAGGAAGAAGTTCTATACAGAAAGAGTGATTGCCCGTTGGAATGGGCTGCCTGGGGAGGTGGTGGAGTCACCATCATTGAAGGTGTTCAGGAGGAGACTTGATGGGGTGCTTGGTGCCATGGTTTAGTTGTTTAGGTGGTGTTGGATTGGTTGATGGGTTGGACGTGATGATCTTGAAGGTCTCTTCCAACCTGGTTTATTCTATTCTAAATATTCTATTCTATTTTAAAACTCATGGAAATTAAAATAAAATAGTGAGGACACAAGATACTGTAATGGAGCAGTTGTGACGAAAAAAGTATTATCTCCAGGACATGCTTAAGGCCACAAAACTGGCTCAGACATAGTTGGGGCACTTGATGCTATTGAATATTGGTGAATAAATGCAAATATTCTCAAATTTTGCAAAAGTACCATATATTTTATAACTATTACATACATTCTCTCTTTTACACATAAGTAAACTATTTTAAAATCACATACATTACCAGACAATATTTAAACAGTTCTATGTAGGGTTATTCTGGGTGTTGGATATTATGAACATTTGGGCTAGCATGGTTAGGAATTTGGCTTTCGCTATGTTCTGCTCCAACATCCAAACCTAGTTGGAAAGCTACTTTGACTTCTGCTCCTAGAGGTTCCTAAATACAGGAACATTGAAATATTAAGGTAGCTAAAGATATCTTAAGCTGGTAAGGAAACATATCAAGGTGTGTTGAAAGTTGGAGCTTAGAAAGGCACGCCAACAGATAGGGAGGAGTCTCATAATACAGTAGAATAGATAGAACAGTTCCCAGCTGCTTAACAAAAGGATATTGCAGAGCACAAAGCAAGTGGTGTATCCATCTCTGGATGTCCACACAAAGAAAAAGAGGAAATCTTTACAGAGGTGAGAGTGATTATGACTACATTTAATGGGATTTACAGATGAGCAGATGTAGGCTGAAAACTTGCTTACACTGATATGTCTAATATAGAAGTGTGCTGGTTTGAGCTATAACTGGAGTTTAAAAGCTCAGATAAAAGATTGAGATTCCTCCCCCTCCCTTTCCCTAGTAAGAAAAACAAACAAATAAACAAACAAAACCCCCAAACAAACAAACAAATAATAAAAGGGTAAGGGAAAGGGGAGGTAAATTCACCAAAGAAATCATCTAAAATAGGTTTGGAAGCAGGAGGGGTACATTTTTCAACAACAACAACAACAAAAATATATATAGCAATAATAGGGAGGTTTCACAAAGGTAAGGGATAAGGATAAATAGGAAAATCTACAAAGCCAAGCCTGGATGGCCTTGTATTTCCTTGGATATAATTGGATTCAGTCCTTTAGAAAGCATGGATGCAGCTTGGAAAATAGACCCCAACCACACAGTCAGTGCAGGAAGCAGCAGCAGATACTCTCTCTCAAGCAGACAAGGCAAGAAAGAGAAGGAAGTAAAAGATGTCTGCCCTTTCTATAGGCTTGCTGGACAGGAAGGGCAAGTGGAATAGACCACATTTAACCCAGGGGACCCGTCTTCCTGGGAGGGGAAAAATCAAGTCTCTCTTTGCCCACCTGGATCAAGTTTCAACCTGGGGGCTGGGTTCTTTCAGCCCTCCATCAAGGATGAGTGTAACCCAGCACAAGAGGAGACTCCAGAAGGACGTTGTAAAAGTCTCAACAGTCTCAAGCTGTGCCAGGGGAGGTTTAGGCTGGAAAGAGTGACTGGCCATTGGAATATGCTGCCCAGGGAGGTGGTGGCGTCACCATCACTGGAAGTATTTAAGAAGAGACTGGATGGGGGTCTTGGTGCCATGGTTTAGTTGATTAGATGGTATTGGGTGATGGGTTGGACTTGATGATCTCGAAGGTCTCTTCCAACCTGGTTAATTCTATTCTATTCTATTCTATCCTATCCTATCCTATTCTATTCTATCCTATCCTATTCTATTCCTATTCCACTCCTATTCTATTTTATTCTACTCCTATTCTATTCTATTCCATTCCATTCTATTCTAACCATCAATGCCAATAAAAAAAGTAGACTATAATGAACAATGCTTTATTTGGCAGCAACACAAACTAGTCAGCCCAACAGGGCTTTTCCATCCTTGGCTTCCATTATTCTGTGGTAAAATTAGAAGGCAAATAAGCAGAACTCTCTGTGACAGCCTTATCTTTTATTGCCAGTAGGAGAATGCTCACTGTTACCCAAGCTAATCATGTTGCAATATAACTTCAACGTTTTATATTGTATATTATTATAGGTACATATCACTATAACGTAATGCTTTCATTTTGAGCCCATCGTGGTGCTGTAACACTTTTCTAGCAAAACATGTTAAATTTAAAGGGGAAAAATGAGTGGGAAGTATAGTACTCAATTATATCTGCTGTGGCTTCTGTTTTAGGGATTTTATCATTAGACTCGTTTTTCATTACTCATTCATAATAGCAGCTGGGATTTACTTTGTGTGTGTGTGTGTGTGTGTGTGATTTTAGTTTGAGGGTCTCCAGGGCTTTTAAATGCAGTCAGCCTTTCCTATACTGTGGTATTTATTTTGCTTGCCTGCTTTTCTGGGGTTTTTAATTTCATTGAAATTAATTGCTGTTTAGATCAATGGTTTGCAAATGTCAGTGTGTTGATGGGATGCCAGAGAAGAAGAAAAGAAGTTTTCACTGAGCTTTCCTGAGTGGTGAAGATACCTGCAAAATGCATCATCACTAGAACTTGAGCAACGCTTTCTTTTTGATTTGGTAAAAGGAAAGTATTTAACCTTTGTGTGCCACACTGTAAGTTAGGTCCAGATTACATAGGGAGAATAGTGCTCCTCAAATTGTTCATCATGTTCCTGGGAGCAGATGGATTTCTTTATCGAGACAAAGGTATCAGGTTTTCTTGACTGCTGCTTCTGTTGGGGAAGAACTTTCTTTGATATTATTTAGATAAAATGGAATCTCCTGCTCAACAAGAAATTAATCTACCACTTTAAAAACAGATCCAACAAACAAGTAGACGTATCTAGTGGGGAAAAAAATATATACACATACACATATATATGTATAACAGTGTGGGAGTTTGAAGGCAGATCCTCCCTTGCCTCCCACCAGGGCAGAAAAAAAGAGACTCAGACAAATGGATTGCAGAAGTGATGGAAAGTTTAAATGGAAAAGCAGTGAGTGTTTTACAGAGGGCTACAAGCACAGTGACAAAAGAAACCCAAAGCATACACAGTCCCTTACAGCATACCCAGAAGCATCCCAGCATCCCCTTTCTCCCTACCTGAGGGTACATCCAAAACCCCCAGGGCTCTTTCTTCCCCCCACCTCCACTGCTAGGCTAATCTCAACTGGCCAGATCTGAGACTGCCACCCCCCTTCTCCTCCTGACATTAGGCCTAGCCAGGCCCAAGAGGCCTAAAGATATCTCCCCTTCCATTACCAGATAGGGAGCATCTCCCATGGGAGCGGTGAGGGAAGAAAAAGGAAGTGTAAGACTTGTAGATGGATTTATAGGGAGGAGGACATTATGGGAATGAAATATGCAGCTTCCTGTGTCCACCCACTGGGCTGGACCCTTGGGACACCAGAGGTGTATCTTATGTGGCAGCATCAGGAGGCATCCAGCCCAAATTGCCAGAAAAAGATTGGCCAGAATCCAAGATTGGCAGATTGATGGTCAGAGCACTGAGGATCTCAAGAATATGAGTTCAGAACTGCAGTTATAACTCTTTTTCCAGATGTACACACATACACACCCTCTTCAGATTTGTCAAGAAGTAGGGTCTTTGCCAAAGAAAAGCTTATGTATTTCTCCAGGTCTTAGAGAACAGGATTTTCGTCTCAGGAAAGTTGCTTTAGTCTTTCAGTGTTTCCTGACATTTATCAACAGTAATCATTAGGTTGTAACCCATGGACTTTGACTTTCTTCCAGTGCATGATGGGTAACTGCAAGGGCTAGTATATATGGATCCTCTGAGGCACTATATGGATATGCCACTACTAGGGCAAAATGAGATCTTACAACAACAGCTTGAACTGCGTAAAAAAATATACACAGCTTCTACCACTGTTGCTAATATCTGGTACTTTTAACTAAAAATGTCAGATGAAAGGTTCATAATGATGCCTTATTCTTTTAAATCTTCTATTTTATCCAAAAGGGAAGAGGAGGAATCAAACTTGTACTGAGGGTCTTTATTAAATGAGAAATATAGAACTGAGAGTTAATTTGATCTCCATTTGTTTCTACTGACATACACCTCATATAGCTTATTGCATACTAGTGAGAAACAATGTTGTCTGGACTTTGTCTTTGTTGTTGTTACAAGGGAAAGATCTCTCTTCTCCCAGAACAAGAGGACACAGTCTCAAGCTGCACCAAGGGAGGTTTAGGCTGGATGTTAGGAAGAAGTTCTTCCTAGAAAGAGTGATTGGACATGGGAATGGGCTACCCAGGGAGGTCATGGAGTCACCATCACTAGAGGTGTTTAAGAAGAGACTGGATGAGGCACTTGGTGCCATGGTTTAGTTGATTAGATAGTGTTGGATGATAGGTTGGACTTGATGATCTCAAAAGTCTTTTCCAACCTGGTCTATTCCATTCCATTCCATTCCATTCCATTCCATTCCATTCCATTCCATTCCATTCCATTCCATTCCATTCCATTCCATTCCATTCCATTCCATTCCATTCCATTCCTCAATATACACAACATTAGCTAGTACTTTGATAAGATGTTACACCCAACAGGGTGGAAACAATAGAGAAGGGCTATATAGTTTTGATCCACTGCCCTGTGTCATCTCTATAGTGGCAGAAGAGCACCATATCACAGTATGCAGAAAAAAATCTTCAATGTGCGGAGAGTATTTGAAGCAAACATCAGCTAAGTCTTTCTTTTCAACTGTTGCTACTTACAGGAAGTCACCAGAATGATAAGAATTTAAAATCCTATTAGGCTACTGAGATTTTTTTTTCCCCCCCTGTAATTTGACATGAAAGTCTTTTTGTTAGTGACTTTCATATTGTATTAGCTATAAAGAGGGAACGAAGAAGTAAGCTCTGGCTCCTAGCCAAGTCTGAGATGCAGTCCTACTGCAATAAATTCCAGAGTAAATGGCAGAAGCATGCAAATGAGCTAAAGGCTCCGATAAGAAGATGTAACTGAGACAAGCTGATAGGAAAGCACAGTGTTAACCTCTCATTTCTGCTATGTCAAAATTGCTTAAAATTTGGGGGGCAGAGCACTGTCTCAGCGCCAGATTTCATTCTTTAGCCTTGTATGTGGACATAAATGCTTCTTTAGCAGGTTAGACAAAGCCTGTTCCACCTTATTAGGATCATTCTTACATAAATCCTCCTCTTTTCCCAATTCAAGGGTATAATTCCATCTTTCCATTGTAATTTGCTTCAGGCAGCTTACTGTCTAATATTTCTATTTTCCTAGAAACCTCCACTATTTAGCAGAATATTGTATCTTGACACCTTGAAATCCCTCTTTGTGTGCACAGGATAAAAAAAAAATAAAGAAAAGAATAAAATTTCTGCATTGTGTAAATTAAGCCTTGAAATGTGATATCTTCTTTTCAAGGATTAAATTCAAGGAGGCAATCAAAAGATTATGCTTCTAGTTAGTACACATATGCACAGAAAGGCCTAACTAGAAAAGAAAATCCATATCTAATTAAATAGAAAATTGCAGGGGAAATTATAAAGGAAGGAGGGGGAAAAAATTAATTGTATATTTACACATTCAAAGCTTAATAAAAACATCATGTCTCAGGTGGGTGTGGGTGTTTTCCTGGGCTTGTTTTGGTGTGTGCATTGCACTATTTATAATATAAAGGGTCTTTCCTCTGCAGTCTGCAACAGAAATTCAAACTTTAAATGGCATAATGAGCAGATTTATGTGATTCAGTTTTACTGTCAGTAAACCTCAATGCAGAATTATACTGCTGAAAGGGTAAAGTGCTCAGAGTGGACAGTAGCCAGCATATATCTGATAAGCAACATACAGTACTGGTAGAGTTATAGAATAGAATAGAATAGAATAGAATAGAATAGAATAGAATAGAATAGAATAGAATAGAATAGAAGTAGAAGTAGAATAGAATAGAATAGAATAGAATAGAATAGAATAGAATAGAATAGAATAGAATAGAATAGAATAGAATAGAATAGGTTGGAAGAGACCTTCAAGATCATCACATCCAAACCATCATCCAACACTATCTAATCAACTAAATCATGGCATCAAACACCCCATCAAGTCTCCTTCTAAACACCTCCAATGATGGTGACTCCACCACCTCCCTTGGCAGCAAATTCCAATGGCCAATCACTCTTTCTGGGAAGAACTTCTTCCTAACATCCTGTCTAAACCTCCCCATGTGCAGCTTGAGACTGTGTCCTCTTGTTCTGGTGCTGGTTGCCTGGGAGAAGTGACCAGCCCCTTCCTGTCTATAGCTTGCCTTGAGGTAGTTGTAGAGAGCAAGAAGGGCTCCCCTGAGCCTCCTCTTCTCTGGGCTAAGTAATCCCAGCTCCCTCAGCCTCCCCTCATAGGGCTTGTGCTCCCGACCCCTCACCAACTTTCTTGCCCTTCTCTGGACATGTTCCAGCACGTCAACATCTTTCCTAAACTGAGGGGCCCAGAACTCGACACAGGACTCAAGGTGTGGCCTTACCAGTGCTGAGTACAGGGAAAGTATTGCAAAACATTTAATTGTTTTTTGTCTTGCCTTTCAAAAATAATAAATTTAAAACATTACTGCATAGTAACAAAATCAAAGTGTGCACATATACTCAAACTTTCTAAGTCCTGTTTTTAATGGGTTTGAACTGATTTTCTATTTTACTGTAAAACAGACCTGAGATGTAAAGATAACATCTGATCTTAAACAAATTTCAACACCGCATTTAAGTTTTTGTTGCCAATGACTGAAAGTATTGACCTAGATAAAGTGGATTTGCACCCTTTTCATGGCTTTACCAGTAATTAACCCAGGGAACAGGAAATTGTTTTCAAGTGCCTCTGCTGCAGTTTCTAAAATGAAGTTTTTAGTTGATTAGATAGGGTTAGATGATAGGTTGGACTCGATGATCTCAAAGATCTCTTCCAACATTGTTTATTCTATTCTATTCTATTCTATTCTATTCTATTCTATTCTATTCTATTCTATTCTATTCTATTCTATTCTATCCTATTCTGTTCTGTTCTGTTCTACGCTACGCTACGCTATGCTATGCTATAATGGATCTTATGAAGATCCAAGACTGCAAAGCACCACTGAAAACCTGGTTATATCAAAGAACCATCAGAACAAGAGGACACAGTCTCAAGCTGCACCAGGAGAGGTTTAGGCTGGATGTTAGGAAGAAATTCTTCATAGACAGAGTAATTTACCATTGGAATGGGCTGCCTGGGGAGGTGATAGAGTCATCATCATTGGAGGTGTTAAGGAGGAGACTTGATGGGGATGCTTGGTGCCATGGTTTAGTTGATTAGATAGTGTTTAATAGTTGGACATGATGATCTTGAAGGTCTCTTCCAACCTGGTCTATTTTATTCTATTCTATTCTACTCTATTCTACTCTATTCTACTCTATTCCACTCTATCCTACTCTATTCTATTCTAATATGTGCTTTGAGTGAGACTATTAGAAATGAGAAAGAAGGGAAAGATCTTTGCAATTACCTTTTTTTGGTGTTAAATCACTAGTAGAATTTGGATTTAATTCTGATTAGTCACTGAGTTTTCTGATTTAACATCTGCATGATCAGAATATTTAAATAATGCTAAATTGGAGCTAACTGCTCCAAACTTATGATTATAGTATTTATTTAACATAGATATACATATGTATTTATAAACTTGTACATACAAGGGTGTAGCAAAAATTAGCTATAAAAGATAATGCTAAATAGAAGTATGGGGAAGATGGGAAAATGCATGTGAGAGCACTCATAACTCAAAGAATAAACACCACTTTTCTCACAGCACTTTAATATATATATTTATGTACACATGCTAGATTCTGAGATACAGAACTTCAAAGCCTTTGGTAAAAAATGTAGATAAATAGATTATTTTTATGCTGCTAGAGTGACTCATCATTTCAATAACACCTGTGATGTTTTTATGGATTTCCATCTCAAATTACTTTAGTTCTGTCTTAGAAAAGATATGTTCCTTTTATCTACATTATTTTTATCTTGTAATTGAAAAGAAAGAAAGAAAGAAAAAAACAATGAAACTACACCTTACTTTATAATCACCAACAGTACAGTGTTTGATGTCATCACTAGAATAGAATAAAATAGAATTAACCAGGATGGAAGAGACCTTCAAGATCATCATGTCCAACCCATCATCCAACATCATCTAATCAACTAAACCATGGCAGCAACGCCCCATGAAGTCTCCTCCTAAACACCTCCAGTGATAGTGACTCCACCACCTCCTCGGGCATCACATTCCAATGGCTAATCACTCTTTCTTGGAAGGACTTCTTCCAAACATTCAGCCTAAACCTCCCCTGGCACAGCTTCATACTGTCCTCTTGTTCTTGTGCTGGTTGCCTAGGAGAAGAGACCAGCTCCCGCCTGTCTACGACCTCCTTTCAGGGAGTTGTAGAGAGCAATAAGGTCTCCTCTGAGCCTCCTCTTCTCCACGATAAGCAAGTTCAGCTGCCTCAGCCTCTCCTCATAGGACTTGTGCTCCAAACCCCTCCCCAGCTTTGTTGCCCTTCTCTGGACACTTTCCAGCAAGTCAACATCTTTCCTAAACTGAGGGGCCAGAACTGGACACAGGACTCAAGGTGTGGCCTAACCAGTGCTGTGTACAGGGGAAGCATGACCTCCCTGCTCCTGCTGGCCACGCTGCTCCTGATCCTGGCCAGGATGCCATTGGCCTTCTTGGCCACCTGGGCTGCCTGAGAAGACTCAACAAATGTTATAAGGTATGATTACTACAGGATATGAAAGACTGATCATAGTCACTACAATGATTTTGTTCTTATCTGATTGAAAATAAAACATAAAAAGCAGAGTAATTTCCTTTAAAAAATAATTTATTACAGTCTTGAAAATAACAATGAATTGGAGGATCTTGGTACCAAGGTTTAGTTGATTAGATGGTGTTGGGTCATGGGTTGGACTTAATGGTCTTGAAAGTCTTTTCCAACATGGTTATTTCAATTCAATTCTATTCTATTCTATTCTATTCTATTCTATTCTATTCTATTCTATTCTATTCTATTCTATTCTATTCTATAGATTCAGATTTTGTTATTTGGTTTTCTATTGCTACATGGCAGCTATAGCAATTGGTTTCACAACCTTTTCTATTAGGAAGCCACCTATCACCCACTCTCATTTCCTTTGTTCAAGAACACACCATTTGGTGCTATGAGTAGCACACAACACGTGCTACATCTTGAGGTGCATTTTACATTAGCCAGAAAAGTTAATTGGCAGTTGATGTAAAAGATAATGCAGATCTGAGGCTTGAAACTGACAGACTCACAGATTTGGCTTGAAATTAGGCACCTGGTTATCCTTGGCTTTAGTGTGACAAAGCTACCTGAATATCATCAAGGACCTGGCTTTGGCATTTTAGGGGTCTAATTTGTTTAGGATGAGCAATTCCACATTAGGTTTTAGCAATAAACAATCAGAGCTTTAGTTTTCCTTATTTTGTTTGAAATCTCACTATGTCTGTTTAGATGGTGTTGCCTCTGATTGCATGGTATGATTTCCTCCATAAACACTATTTACATAAACCAGAATGATGCTGACAGAAGTATTTAAAATATATCTCCAGACAGATCATATCTTTCCAATACATTATAATCCTTCCACGAGGTAGCAAGAACAAGTGCTAGCAGAAGCTTTCAAGCACAATATGAAAGATTCAAGCAATGACAGTTCTTTCAAAGCAGAGTTTTTCATTAAAATCCTCTGTATAGTTTATGTAGGCTATTACATTCAGGACCACACTGCTCACCTCAGAAAACAAGCATCACTGTGCAAAAGGAGAGTCCATCAAAAAGGATACTTCCATAAACCAAACAAGCAAACAAATAATCCCCTCTGAACACACTGGGGGGAAAAAAAAAAGTCCTCCTTTAGTTCTCAAACCCTTATCAAGGGAAGATATTCACCTGGTCATCATCATTTCCTTCTAGAAATGTGGATAAAATCTTTTCAGAAATGTTATTCACATTGCTGTTCTTCCAAGCACAATAGGGGAGGGGAAAAAAAAACCCTTCAATTACTTACTATTCATAACATTAGCAAAATTGATATTTATAGCAAATGCATGGGCACAATCTAGATCTGAGTATGACATCCTGTCACAGCATACCATTTGAATAAAAAAGCTTTTATTGACAGTTTCACTTGCTTTCTGGATTCATCTTTTCTCCTTCTAATCTTGGAAAAATCCCCACTGAAAAATATATATTAAATAAAAAAAAGAGAACAGTATAAAGCCTTCTGAAATATTAGTAAAATGCTCAGAGATGAGCCACCTGCTTTAAAGCTGAAGATATAGCAACGTTTATATAATCAGCTTTCCGAGGGAAAACTTCAAAGCTCCCGAGCTACCTGCGAAACATCACTGCCTGTAGCAGTAGGGTAAGAAGAAGGGGAAAGGATTGACAAGAAGGACAGAGAGGTGGGAAAAGGAATTACAGGCTTTCACTGCCTCATGATTAAACTTAGCAGTATTACTATTTAAAAAAAAAAAAAAAAGAAGTGCAACAGAACAAAACAAAAAATTGAGAAAGAAATGGCTGCTGCTGTTGTTTTTTATCACTGCTCATAACTATTTAATAAGGATGATGTGCTCTGAAGCTCTTTGTGGATCTTGGTGAGAAAAAATGTCTTCCGCCGCTCACTCAGCTTGCAGTCCCCGTTTCAGTACAGCCTCAATCCCTCTGCCCCACATATAGGAAAGGAGCCCTGCTTGTATCCAAGGGAACATTCTCTCTTATCTCTTGAGAAAAAGTCATATGTCTCCCTATCATACAGCACTTGCTGCATCTTGGTGTAACAACCTTATTGTCTTGGTGAGTGAAGAGGTGAAAGGAAATATTGCTTCTGGGAAGGAGAAGCACAAATCCCCAGGAGCAACCTGGGAGGAAAGATGCCATGGCCTCTGCCTTAGGCATACATTTTCCCTTTGTGAGTGAGCTGAGTTGGTGATTGTCCTGGTTTGAGGCCAGGCAGATCCTCTCTTGCCCCTGAGAGGAACAAAAGAATGACACTCACACAAATGGATTGCAAAAGTGATGGGAAGTTTAAATGGAAAAGCAATTAGTGTTTTACAGAAACTGCAAGCACAGTGACAAAGATACCCCAAAGCATACAGAGTCCCTTCCAGCAAACCCAAAGGTCCCAAACATTTCCTGTCTCCCCACCTGAGGGTACCCCCAAAACCCTCACGGCTCTGTCTCCCCCCATTCCCAACTGCTAGGCTAGTCTCGGGCTGGCCAGGTCTGAGACTGCCCCTCCTCCCTTCTCCTCCTGGCATTAAGCCTAGCCAGGACTAAGAGACCCTGAGATACTCCCCCACCATTACCCAACAGGGAGCATCTCCCACTAGAGCAGAGGGGGAAGAAGGAGGAAGAGAATGACTTTGCAGATGGATTTATAGGGCACAGGATATTATGGGTTATAAAATACCCTATTTCCTGTGCTCACCTTATTGGGTTGGACCCTCTGGACACCGGAGGTTCCTGCTCATGTGGCAGGAACAGGAGGGACCTGGCCTAAACTGCCACAGTGATGGGGCAGACTTTGTTCCTGAGATTTACCACTGAAACCACAATCATCAAATAAGAGCACAGCTTTGAACAACATGTGCACAAACCCATCTTTTTATATTGCATGTTTTTGCAGCTGGTGCTTACACAAAGAAACACGCAGAGAATAATAGAAAGACCCTTTGGTGACTTGTGTACTGGGATATTTATTCCTGGGGTGGGCTTCACAGAACACTGCTCATTAACACAGCCCAAATCATTTCAAAAAATGGCAGCATACCCACTTTTCTTTTTTTTCTTTTTCATCTAAACTTATTTTTAACCTAGACAGCTTTTGTTTTCTCTCCTGGTGAAACAAGGTCTATGTTTGAGTGGGCTGAAGATTTCTGAGCCAGTTCCTCAGCTGGCCTAGTTAAAGCCCATTTACATGAAGTCAATGGGGATAAGCCAATTTGCACCAGCTGTGAAGTCAGGCCTCCATGTATTTGTATTCATAGGAATGAATGCCTGGTGCAGTTTTGATTGGTGACTGAATATTGCCAGGTTCTAAAACACTGGGTTCTCACTAATCACAGCAGAGATAATTATTGCTCTAGGCTTGATTCAGGCTCTCTTAAATAATTTCTAAACTGTAATTTGGTTGGATCTAAGCACTTAAAGGTGTGTGTGTATAGATAAGTGCAGTCAAATATGCATGTTTTTCCCCAGTATGCTGAACTGGCTGGAAATGTC
Organism: Dryobates pubescens; assembly: GCF_014839835.1. Classification (NCBI taxonomy): domain Eukaryota; kingdom Metazoa; phylum Chordata; class Aves; order Piciformes; family Picidae; genus Dryobates; species Dryobates pubescens. The sequence goes on along the minus strand of NC_071618.1, from coordinate 37,883,496 downwards.
CAACAGCGGTCACAAGCACTGTATCCTCTGTCAAGTTTGGGCAGCATAATCCACCACATTTCAATAAGGTTGCATAAGCCTACAGCATAGCCTCTAAGCTATACTTACTTTGTGCAGGCCAAGCATGCAGTGAGGACAGAACAAGGAAACACCTATTTGCAATTGTCCCTGTTTCAGACAACATTTTGTAAAGCCCATTTGCAAACATCTCCTAGTCCACAGGTAGACCTCAAAGTCTCAAATTGTTGACAATGAATCACAAACACTTATTCTATCCTTCAGATTTCTTCAGAGTGCTCCATTGACAGGATGCTTCTACACAATGCTGGAAAAAAATACCAGGCTTTCTGAGAAGCTCCCTCAAGCATAGTTTTAGAAAACACAGAACATACTCAAGAGATTACTAGTTGGAATATTCCCACATCTATCTGTTGGGCCTTGCAGCTGCTCTGCTAATGAGGTTACATACAAGACTGGCATGAGCTTGTGTTCAGCCAATCCTATTTATGCTGAGTTCATAGAGAACCAGGAGTGCAAAAGATCAGGTGGTTGGCAGGGATTAAATAACAGACAGGCTGTCTGATTTTATTTTCTGTTGTTGCTGTTAATACAAATATTATTGCAATCATGAGATCAACCTTGAAGAACTAATTAAATGTGCAACAGTCTATTCAATAAAATTGAACTCAGTATCCTTGGGTCTGAGAGAAGACTGTTCCTGCTTCAGCTTTATCTTTCTTAATGACAGTGATAATATTTATAATACATAGTTTGTAAGAGTCTTCAGCCTGGCATGAGGCAGAGCATGCTCCATAGGCTACCTCATGGTGCCACGGTTTAGTCATGAGGTCTGTGGTGACAGGTTGGACTTGATGAACTTTGAGGTCTCTTCCAACCTTGGTGATTCTGTGATGCTTCATGTCAGTGGTGGTGTAATCTGTGAATATGACAAAATTATTGAGGCTCTGTATGTTAGAAATTATGTGCTAATCTGCACAACATTCAACAACCATCACTATTTTTTGCTACTAACCTGGGAGTTTCATGTTAAGCTTGGAGTGGAAGGGGAAAATTTGTAAGCACTGGATAAAGAGCTGTGAAGTTGCAACTGATGCTTCCAAGATAGGAGATATGCATTTCTCTATGAGAAAATAGAATAGAATAGAATAGAATAGAATAGAATAGAATAGAATAGAATAGACCAGGTTGGAAGAGACCTTCAAGATCATCACGTCCAAGCCATCAACCAATCCAACCCACCTAAACAACTAAACCATAGCACCAAGCACCCCATCAAGTCTTCCCCTGAACACCTCCAGTGATGGTGACTCCACCACCTCCCTGGGCAGCCCATTCCCATGGCCAATCACTCTCTCTGTGTAGAACTTCTTCCTAACATCCAGCCTAAAAATTCAGCCTAAAATTCATTTCATTGCATTCATTCAAACATTCATTTCATGCATTCAGTTTTAAAAAACAAGGAAAGAGAAGGAAGAATGTAAGCTTTAAAAATTCTGTAGTTTTATTTGACTTCTAGGAAGAAAACAGAAAATTAATGTAAGGATTAGAGGAAAAATATAAATGAGAAGGAATACATAAAGCCAGCTTTGAGGCTGCAAGGCTTTACCAGAATTATTAGGTATGCTTGCAAAGAAAGTATTAGCATATGCATTGCAAAACAGTGGAGGCATAATTGTGATGACAGTTATGAGTCCATAAGAAATACACAGTGAAAGATAGGACTTTGGGGAGAAATTTGATTTTAGCACAGAACAGCCTGATTCCATCTCTAAGTACTGTTTTTTTTAGCTAGTGCATTCGGATTATGGCTTTCCTGATACTTCAGTGTGCTTCCAGCTTCTGCAACAGTTATGATGGCTGTGGGGCTGATGTAGCTTGCACCAGCTGGCAAAGGGCTGCTGAAGTATCTGTCATAATAAGCACAGCCAGGGTGCATTGTGTCCTGACCACTCCTGCCCTGTCTGCAATGTTCTTCTGAGAAACCTTCAAGGCAAGACCAGCAGGGAAAAGGGTTGCTGGTAAAGTCATGTGATGTGCTGCACCCACTGTTTCTCATGAAGAGAGGTATTATCTAAGCAGGAATCTATATATTCTTGCACACACCTGTTAAAGGCAGTAGGACTGGAGCGCTGAAGGAAGTTGGTCACTAGCATTGAGAAACCCAAAGGCAAATGTGAACAAATTTCATGCAGAAAAGCAGCCACTTGTGTGGGAGTGGTCAGAAAGCTATACCCAAATCATAATGATGAAGAAAGGCAGACACAGAAAACAAACAAACAAACAAACAAAAAGGAACTGATCACTGTAATCTCCTGAGATACCTACATTTAGCTCCAAAAGGATTAGGAATGTGCTCTATTTCCCCGCCTAAACTGTTTTAGCACTAGGCTCCTGTGCAAAATGTGTCAACCACAGAAACCTTGTCCTGCTAGAACATCCTCTCAGGTATATCTCAAGACTGGAAGCCCCAGGCAGAAAGGTGGAATGCAGTGCTAGCTAACACTCCTGGGGAGGTACCAACATGCTCATCTCTTACATGGTAGATAACAAAAGAATAAACTTGAGGTGACTCTTGCAACTAAACCACCAAAAAACTCAGCAGTATGCTCTACATCTCTTTTGGTCAGCTAGGTACAATGAGTCAGTCATGAGACTTCAAAGCCTAATTCTTTTTGTGCATCTAGAGCTACCTTGCATACCTAGCATTGCCTTTCACAACCCATAGGCTGTGAAAAACTGGTAACAAGTTGAAAGAAGTAGTTGGAATACTATCATCTCACTCTCTACCACTCACATTTATCTCCTTGTATTTCTTATTGATTTGTGTTTTTACCTAATGATTGCACTTGTTTCCACCTGGTCCTCTGCCCCCTGTCTGCAGTTTTCCTTACCACAGTTGCTCTGCTCTGTGCACAATTTGGCTAGAAGCAAAACCAATAAGATTTTCAGTCTACAAAGCACAGATGGCACTTTCTGTGCTTCAGAGACTGTCAGTCTTGCTTATCTCACTTCCTGGTCATCATCAGTGGGAAAGAAGGAACGACACAATCAGCAAGCCTCCTGCAAGACAAGGAAAGGGAAATACACTTTATCAGCATTACTTGGGACTGAAGGTAGATGAAGAATAGGGAGATATAAGTGTGAAAAAAAGAATATGCAAAACAGTGTTACAAGGAAATGCTCTAAAAAGGGTATAAAGTATATTTAAAAAAAATAAACAGGGGATGTGGAGAATGTTCAAGAAGAAAGAGCTATGTGTTGGGAGACAGAAGAAATGCAGAGCTTTATGGTAAGAACAAGAACTGTACAGTAATGTTAGCTGCTTGGATGGGTGGGTCAACATTCATGGGGCTTAATTCCTAGGGCTGGAGCTATGAATGGGAAAAAAAAAGATGATGTGAGAGAGAAGGGAGAAGGGCAATGGAGAAGGGCAACAGAGAAGGGCACCAAGGCTGGTGAGAGGCCTTGGGCACAAGCCCTATGAGGAGAAGCTGAGGGAGCTGGGATTGTTTAGCCTGGAGAAGAGGAGGCTCAGGGGAGACCTCATTGCTCTCTACAACTACCTGATGGTGGTTGTAGCCAGGAAGGGGTTGGTCTCTTCTCTCTAGCAACCAGCACCAGAACAAGAGGACACAGTCTCAAGCTGTACCAAGGGAAGTTTAGGCTCGAGGTGAGGAGAAAGTTCTTCACCGAGAGAGTAATTTGTCATTGGAATGGGCTGCCCAGGGAGGTGGTGGAGTCACCACCCCTGGAGGTGTTCAAGAGGGGATTGGACGTGTCACTTGGTGCCATGGTTTAGTCATGAGGTCTGTGGTGACAGGTTGGACTCAATGATCTTTGAGGTCTCTTCCAACCTTGATGATTCTGTGATTCTGTGATTACTTTAGAAAAATGAACTAAAGTAATGAGTTCTTTCTGCTTGGTACCAAACATGTTATACTACTTGGTTACTGAGGGTTACACTCTAAAGACAACTACAATACAATAAATTCATTCTGCAAACTAAGTACAAGAAATATGTCTATTGTTTTCTTGCTCTGTGACTTACACTGACAATGATGCCATGTATATAAATGGGAAACACACTACAGTTGCATGCATATCTCTGCTGTACCAATTCAAATCCCTACCTATCACAACATTAAAAACCAGTATATTCATCCTCATTTGTGGATGATTAATAGTAAATGTGTGCAATTGAAAGCACAGATCAAGCAGCAGGTCAAGGAAGGTGATTCTCCCCCTTTACTCAGCTCTGATGAGACCCATCTGGAGTACTGGGTCCAGTTCTGGAGCCCCTATTAAAAGAAGGATCTGGAGGTGCTGGAAGGTGTCCAGAGAAGGGCCACAAGGATGATCAGAGGGCTGGAGCACCTCTCCTATGAGGACAGACTAAAAGAGTTGGGGCTGTGCAGTCTGGAGAAGAGAAGGCTCCCATGTGACCTCATTGTGGCCTTCCAGTATCTGAAGGGGGCCTACAAGAAGGCAGGGGAGGGACTTCTCAGGATATGAGGTAGTGATAGGACTAGGGGGAATGGAATGAAGCTGGAGATGGGGAGATTCAGGATGGATGTGAGGAGGAAGTTCTTCCCCATGAGAGTGGTGAAGCCCTGGAATGGGTTGTCCAGGGAGGTGCTTGGGGACCCAACCCTGGAGGTGTTTAAGCCCAGGCTGGATGAGGCTGTGGCCAGCCAGATCTAGTGTGGGGTGTCCCTGCCCATGACAGGGGTGTTGGAACTAGATGATCCTTGTGGTCCCTTCCAACCCTGACTGATTCTATGATCCTATGATTTCAAAGAAATAAAAGTTATGTCTTAATTCAGCATGCATCTAAGAAGCACAACCAAGCCTTCACTTATTTCCTTCTCCATTAAATTAATTTGTCATCATTTCTAAATTCTCATTGTAATTCAGGATGAGATGACTGAGAAATATATCTTCCTGCAAAAGAAAGTCTACTTAAAAAATAGACAACACCCCTTAGTCTACAGATTTTGTCATTATTGTTTTGTTCAGTTTTAGTGTTAGACATAAATATTGATTTTTTTTTGCTGTGACAAAATCTTCAAAGAAGCATTTGATTCTTTCCCCGTAAATATCACAGAACACAAAGGAAATTTCAGAACTGGGATTTGAGAAGAAATGTCTGTAAAAATGAATAACATCTTCATGCAATTACATTTGTGTAGGATTAAATAGATTCAGGAAACCTAAGAACTTTGTTGCAATCAGTAGATTGCAAAGCATAGTGAAGAATAAGAAAATGAAAAGTATGTGATTCAGCAAAGTTTTATTGACTGTGTTAGAATATCTTAAGTGTGGAAGTTGTCTGTTTTAGAACAGTTAATAACGCATTGTTCAGACTGGATATTAGATAGCATTCAGAGCAGCAATGAATTATTCTATCCCAAGTTTCTCAGCTGCCTGGGCAGATGGGCAGAGTCCAATGGCATGAGATTTAACTCATCTAAGTGCCAGGTTCTACACATTGGCCACAGCAACCCCATGCAGTGCTACAAGATGGGGTCAGAGTGGCTGGAGAGCAGCCAGAAAGGGACCTGGGAGTACTGGTTGACAGCCAGCTGAATGTGAGGCAGCAGTGTGCCCAGGTGGCCAAGAAGGCAAATGGCATCCTGGTCTGTGTCAAGAATAGTGTGGCCAGCAGGAGCAGGGAGGTCATTCTGCCCATGTACACTGCACTGGTTAGGCCACACCTTGAGTCCTGTGTCCAATTCTGGGCCTCTCAATTTAAGAGGCACATTAAGACTCTTGAATGTGTCCAGAGAAGGACAAAGAGGCTGGGGAGAGGCCTCGAGCACAAGCCCTACAAGGAGAGGCTGAGGGAGCTGGGATTGTTTAGCTTGCAGAAGAGGAGGCTCAGGGGAGACCTTATTGCTCTCTACAACTACCTGAAGGGAGGTTGTAGCCAGGAGATGGTTGGTCTCTTCTCCCAGGCAATCAGCACTAGAACAAGAGGACACAGTCTCAAGCTGTGCCAGGGGAAGTTTAGGCTGGAGGTGAGGAGAAAGTTCTTCCCAGAGAGAGTTGTTAGCCATTGGAATGTGCTGCCCAGGGAGGTGGTGGAGTCATCGTCCCTGGAGGTGTTCAAGAGAGGACTGGACGTGGCACTTGGTGCCATGGTTTAGTAGTCATGAGGTCTGTGGTGACAGGTTGGACTTGATGATCTTTGAGGTCTTTTCCAACCTTATTGATTCTATGATTAGATCCACATTTTTAAAAGGAGAAATACAAAATTACCCTTCAATTAAAATTTATTATCTCAGATATTTTTTATAAACCAGGAAAAAAAATAGTTGCTGCACAAGTGCCAGCCTTAAATCTATTTCTCATTTATTTTAGCCCCTATATATAATGTTTTAAACTCATAATTAATGCAAATTCGTTTAATCTGTTAAGGTCAATGTTTCGTTTAAGACAGCGGAGTCCTCACATCACCTACTTTTAAGGAAAGGGGAAAATAGTAATTTAGAACTGTTCTGTATTATTGAACAGACTTGCTCTGCAGCGCAGTTATTTTCATCAAGAACAAGTTGAATTTGAAGCCTCTATTTATTTATAGAGCCAGATTCTCCACTGGTTTTTGCCTTGATTGTTAATTACATCAATGAAGACTCATTGCTACATGGGTATAAAATACTATCATTCCATACTAGTTAATATTTTACAGAATCACAGAATCACCAAGATTGGAAGAGACCTCAAAGATCAAGCCCAACCAGTCACCACAGACCTCATGACTAAACCATGGCACCAAGTGCCACGTCCAATCCCCTCTTAAACACCTCCAGTGATGGCGACTCCACCACCTCCCTCGGCAGCACATTCCAATGGCAAATTACTCTTCCTATGAAGAACTTTCTCCTCACCTCAAGCCTAAGCTTCCCCTGGTACAGATTGAGACTGTGTCCTCTTGTGCTGGTGCTGGTTGCCTGGGAGAGGAGACCAACCCCCTCCTGGCTACAACCTCCCTTCAGGTAGTTGTAGAGAGCAAGGAGGTCTCCCCTGAGCCTCCTCCAGGGTAAGCAATCCCAGCTCCCTCAGCCTCTCCTCATAGGGCTTGTGCTCGAGGCCTCTCCCCAGCCTTGTTGTCCTTCTCTGGACACGTTCAAGTGTCTCAATGTCCTTCTTAAACTGAGGGGCCCAGAACTTGACACAGTATTTATCTTACTTTGCATGTATATATTTATCACTAGACAGAGAACAACAAAAAAAGCAGAATTAGGCCAGCAGTTTTACAGCTATTGTTAGAGGAAAACTAAACTTATTTTTCACAGTGTTTTCATACTGATAAAATACATGTTACTTTTTTGTCTTAAAGAGGTAATGTGTGTTTTTCACTATGTGAAAAAACAAATAAAACCCCCTAAGACTCCCAGAAACAGAAATCCATACAGCATTAAGTTACTGTCTTTTCAATTCTTACAGACACAGTTTGCATACATCACGCTAAATAGCCTTATGTCCCTCAGCAGCAACTCCATTCTGTAGGTGTTAGGCATTCCACGGCTTCAGTGTGGGAGGAAATAAACTCAAATGAAGGAAGAAGGCATTAACTTTGATCATAGCCTTTTTCCACATGTTTTGCTAGTTTCAGCCTTTAAAGGCTCGACTTGGTTACCTAAACACAGGAATCTATTAGTGTTTGAAATGTCATAGACCACGGGAGATACCCACACAAGACTTCGAGACAAAGCAGAAAACTATACCTTACTGGAATGGCAGCTGAAGGCCATGGAGGACACCCTAGTTCATCTCCAATGCCCTTATGTACTGATGTTCGCACAACTCAAACCCACTCTTAAGAGTTTCAGAGATACACACACAGACACAGACATACACACACACACACACAAAAAAAAGTAGTAGTATGTGTTGTCATTTAAAGGGAAATGTTGCCTTAGAATAATCCTGTCTCTCTGAAGTTAGATCAAAGAATTCCTTTGCTACAGATCTGATCTCAGTCTGTCAAGAGAGGTAAAAGCATTAACTTAAAGCAACTCTGTGTCTTTTACTTCGTAACTGGAGCAGATTTTAAGGATGCACACAGTCTGTTAATACAAGTCAGCTGACAACCATTCTTGATAACTCCATAAAGAACCAAATCTTTCCAGTACAGTCCCATTTTGAAGCATGCAGAACAGGAAGCACATAAAGATTTTGGCAGCTGTGCTGAATAACATTTCATGTTAAGTTGCCATAGATCAGTTTTTCCACTAGGGAATGAAGCAGGATTAATGGAAAAGTCTCAAGGCAGGATAGGATCAGATCTGAATCTTTTTTTTTTTTTACCCAGCAGCTAGTCTGTAGTTTGCAATCAAGAGAAATCCCTCTCCCTGGTATACTAAATATATTTATCCACATAATCAGTCATTTCTAAATAAAGCTGAGGTTGCCTTTGAATCTGGACTGTAGACACAGATGTAGTTCTTTTTCCTCAGGCTTTACACTATCCTGTTTGGGAGAGGAGTGGCTGGAAAGCAGCCCTGCAGAAAGGTATCTGAGTGTGCTGGTTGACAGCAGTCAGCAGTATGACTTGGCAGCCAAGAGGGCAAACCTCATCCTAGGGTGCATCAAACACAACATAACCAGCTGGTCAAAAGTAATTGTCCTCTGCATTCAGTCTTGGTACAGCCACACTTTGAGTATTGTGCAGTTCTGGGCCCCACAATTTAAGAATGTGAAGGTACTCAATGTGTCAGTTTAGGCTGGGTGCCTCCTATTGCTGCCACATAGGCTACACCTCCGGTGCCCAGAGGGTCCAACCCAGTAGATGGGCACAGGAAACAGCCTATTTCTGCCCATAAATCCTGCACCCTAATAAATTCACCTGCAAAGTCTTTCTCTTCCTCTTTCTTCCCACTCTGCTCCTGTCAGAGATACTCCCTGTTGGGTAACAGTGGGGGAGTATCTCAAGGCCTATTAGACCTGGCTAGGTCTAATGCCAGGAGGAGGAGTGGGTGGCAGTCTTAGACCAGGCCAGACTGAGACTAGCCTAGCAGTGGGGGGAGAAGAAAGAGTTCTGCAGGTTTTTGGGGACACCCTCATATGGGGAGAAGGGAAGTGTTGGGGGGCCTTTGAGTGTGCTGGAAGGGACTCTGTACACTTTGGGATATCTTTGCCACTATGCTTTGCAATTTCTGTAAAATACCAATTGCTTTTCCATTTAAACTTTCCATCACTTTCTAATCCATTGGTGTGAGTGTCATTCTTTTGTCCCTCTCAGGACAATAGAGGATCTGTCTGGCCTTAAACCAGGACACACAGATATGTCCAGAAGAGAGCAACAAATCTGATGAAAAGGCTGGAAGGACTGCTCTGTGAGGAGCAGCTAAGGACTTTGGGCTTGTCTAGTTTGGAGAAAAAAAGGCTGAGGAGTGACCATCAGCGTGGTATCCAGTGATGGACCTGTGGGAATGGCTTAAAGCTGCACCAGGGTGGTTCAGACTGGACATTAGGAAACATTTGTAGCCTGAGAGTGTCATAAAATACTGGAACAGGTTTCCTAGAATGGTGGACAATGCCTTCAGTCTGTCAGTGTGTAGGAGGTGCAATGCCCTTAATAACATGCTTTAACTTTTGGTCAGCCTTCAAGTGGTTTGGCAGTTGGAGTAGATGAATATTGTAGGTCCCTTCAACAGAAATTATTCTTCTCTTCTCCTCTCTTCTCCTCTCCTCTCCTCTCCTCTCCTCTCCTCTCCTCTCCTCTCCTCTCCTCTCCTCTCCTCTCCTCTCCTCTCCTCTCCTCTCCTCTCCTCTCCTCTCCTCTCCTCTCCTCTCCTCTCCTCTCCTCTCCTCTCCTCTCCTCTCTTCTCTTCTCTTCTCTTCTCTTCTCTTCTCTTCTCTTCTCTTCTCTTCTCTTCTCTTCTCTTCTCTTCTCTTCTCTTCTCTTCTCTTCTCTTCTCTTCTCTTCTCTTCTCTTCTCTTCTCTTCTTCTTCTCTTCTCTTCTCTTCTCTTCTCTTCTCTTCTCTTCTCTTCTCTTCTCTTCTCTTCTCTTCTCTTCTCTTCTCTTCTCTTCTCTTCTCTTCTCTTCTCTTCTCTTCTCTTCTCTTCTCTTCTCTTCTCTTCTCTTCTCTTCTCTTTCCTTTTCTTCACCCCCCCCCTTTCTTCCATTCCCTTCCCTTCAGTTAAAAATAATAAAGTCTGTCTGTTGTTTATCATTGCTATTTGCCTAAGTATGTCTCCAGCAATGACACTGAGATTTGTCCTTTAATTACATAGCATGGTTGTAACTAGGGCATGTGTTGCACTGAAAAAAGCCCAACCCCAAACAAAAAGGCAATTATTTTATCTATAAGGCTAGAAACCTAACATTTCTAAAATATTTTGGTGGCAGTTAAAATAAAAATTATATCTGTTTTGATGCAGTTTAGGTGTTCTGTTTGTTTTGAGTTCTCTCTTTTTTTTTCCTTCTTTTTTTACTTTTTTTCCTCCCCCCCCCCTTGTTTTAATGTTTTTTTGGTTGGTTGGTTTGTTCGTTTTTCCCCTTCTGGAACCATGATATTATATTATTTTTCTTATATGATGTTGATATGTTTATGCATATGTAAATTATTGAACTGTACTGTGAGTTAGAAATCACCTAAATTCTCAGGGATAATCATATCAGGCAAACAGCTCCAGAACAAGAGGACACAGTCTCAAGCTGCACCAGGGGAAGTTTAGGCTCGAGGTGAGGAAAAAGTTCTTCACTGAGAGAGTCATTAGCCATTGGAATGTGCTGCCCAGGGAGGTGGTGGAGTCACCATCCCTGGAAGTGTTCAAGAGGGGATTGGACGTGGCACTTGGTGCCATGGTTTTGTCATGAGGTCTGTGGTGATGGGTTGGACTTGATGATCATAGAATCATAGAATCAGCCAGGGTTGGAAGGGACCACAAGGATCATCTAGTTCCAACTGCCCTGCCATGGGCAGGGACACCTCACACTACATCAGGCTGGCCAGAGCCTCATCCAGCCTGGGCCTAAACATTTCCAGGCATGGGGCCTCAACCGCCTTCCCTGAACAACCCATTCCAGGGCTTCACCACTCTCATGGTGAAGAACTTCTTCCTCATGTCCAGTCTGAATCTCCCCACCTCCAGCTTCAATCCATTCCCCCTAGTCCTATCATTACCTGATATCCTAAGAAGTCCCTCTCCAGCCTTCTTGATGATCTTTGAGGTCTCTTTCAACCTTGGTGATTCTGTGATATAAGCAGGTTACCTCTATCATCAGAGTATGTGAGAAAAGAAGGATGAATGAAGCTGTTGCTTCCATTTCTGTAGGAGAAAAAGGTAAGGAGAGTGAAACAGAAAAGCTCAGAGGATGTCAGCCTACAGAAGGAATTAATGTACACCAGAGAGCACTGAGAGTACTTGGTTGAAAAAGTATTTCTACCAGCATCAGGTAAAGAGAATCAATTCTTAACTACTGTTCAAGGCTGAGAATATGGGCAAAATACAGCAGTTCAGGACAGATATATCAGTACATGTTAGTGGTTCGTCCACCAATAAAATCAGAGCTATTGGTTCACCCAGATAGTAAAGTAAATAGGGATAATAAAGATCGTGACACCAGGGGAAAGTGGAATGTCTGAAAAAGTGAACAAAAAGTGGTACTGCTGTTCTCTGAAAGAGCAAGGACAAACCCCCAACATTTCAGCAAATCCAGAAAATGTGCATGTTGTCTGACTGAAGCTTACCATAAAGTCTCTGATGATTTTATTATTTTTTTTTTTCAAGTAAAAATACCAAATATAGATTGGAAAGGAGTGCTATGTAAATTCAGGTTAAAAGTCACTGGTTTAATATTATTCATTTCGGCGAATATGATGTAGTGGAAGTTCTACTCCCAAGATGCTTCTGAGATTAATTGAGTAGATCTAAGAGAGCTAGAAAGTTTCCAGAGTTTGTAATGGATGATGTTTTAATTTAGCTTAGAGAGTTTAAATTATGCAGTGAGACATTTTGGCAAGGTTTTCAGAGAGCAAGAAGAAAGACTTAAATTAGTCTAACAAATGCTCTGTGCATTAGACAGAGAGACACCATTCCTTCACTCTTTTGTACATTCAGTGTAACTGAAAGGAGAATACTGCTTTAATAGCATCCATATTGCACATTTCCAAACAACTATATAGAACATGACACAGCTGAAGCTTATGCTGAGTGTGAATCACTATGCACAGGTCCAGGTGAAACTCAACTGCTGTTACAAACACCAATAGAATAGAATAGAATAGAATAGAATAGAATAGAATAGAATAGAATAGAATAGAATAGAATAGAGCAGGTTGGAAGAGACCTTTGAGATCATTGAGTCCAACCCATCATCCAACACCATCTAATCAACTAAACCATGGCACCAAGCACCCATTTTGCCCTTTGGAATTGGCTGCCTGAGGAGGTGGTAGGGTCGCCGTCGCTGGAGGTGTTCAGGGTGAGGCTTGACAGGATGCTTGGTTGCATGGTTTAGTTGATTAGGTGGTGTTGGATGATAGGTTGGACACGATGATCTGGAAGGTCTCTTCCAACCTGGTCTATTCTATTCTATTCTATTCTATTCTATTCTATTCTATTCTATTCTATTCTATTCTATTCTATTCTATTCTATTCTCCCTATCAAGTCTCCTCCTAAACACCTCCAGTGATGGTGACTCCACCATCTCCCTGGGCAGCCCATTCCAATAAGGAATCACTCTCTCTATGAAGAATTTCTTCCTAACCTCCAGTCTAAACCTTCCCTGGTGCAGCTTCAGACTGTGTCCTCTTGTTCTGGTGCTGGTTGTCTGGGAGAAGAGACCAACCCCCTCCTGGCTACAACCTCCCTTCATGGAGTTGTAGACAGCAATGAGGTCTCCTCTGAGCCTCCTCTTCTGCAGGCTAAGCAACCCCAGCTCCCTCAGCCTCTCCTTGTAGGGCTTGTGCTCCAAACCCCTCCCCAGCTTTGTTGCCCTTCTCTGGACACCTTCCAGCAACTCAACATCTTTCCTAAACTGAGGGCCCCAGAACTGGACACAATTACAGGTATTTGAAGTATAATGAAGGTTTTAGAATAATGAAGTGAAATTATTTATATTCCTCTTTTTTGGAAAAAAATAAATAAATCTATGTTTGTCTGTTTTAAATGCATGTTATTTGTGTGGTAAATAAAAATGGAACAGCCTGAAATCCACAACTAAAATCTGTTTGGAACTACACAAATTGCAGATAAGAAACTAAGAAAATGTCTTTTCCCACATCAGTGCTGCAGTTCAGGCTGGGTCCCTCCTGTTACTGCCACATAAGTTACACCTCTGATGTCCAGAGGGTCCAGCTCAGTAGGTGGACACAGGAAATATCATATTTCATACTCATAATATCCTGTGCCCTATAAATCCATCTGCAAAGTCATTCTCTTCCTCTTTCTTCCCTCTCTGCTCTCGTGGGAGATGCTCCCTATTGGGTAACGGCCTCTTAGGCCTGGCTAATTCTAATGCCAGGAAGAGAAGGAGGGGTGGCAGTCTCAGACTTGGCCAGACTAAGACTAGCCTAGCAGTGGGGGAAGAAGAACAAGTCTTGTGGGTTTTTGGGTGCACCGTCAGGTGGGGAGAAAGGAAGTGTTGGGGGGGCCTTTGGGCATGGTGTAAGGGACTCTATGCATTGGGATATCTTTGCCACTATGCTTTGCAATTTCTGTAAGCCACTAATTGCATTGCCATTTAAACTTTCTATCACTTTCCAATGTATTTGTGTGAGTGTCATTTTTTTGCCCCTTTCAGGGGCAATAAAGGATCTGTCTGGCTTCAAACCAGGACAATAAGTTACAGAGAAACTATTTAAATAACTGCATAAGATGAGACAGCTCTATCTGTAAACAAAACAAAACTATTTTCTTTAAGTAAAATATCAGAACAAATCTGATGCTGCCATTTCAGCACCAAACTGCCTCTCTCCAGCTATTTACAGTGTAATTTGGATTCCAATTTCAGTGAAGTTCTGAAATATTTTTCTGTCATGCTGTTTGAAAGAATTGTAAGGGTTTTATGAAACTTCAAACACAGCTGCATTCAGGGGAGTAAGCATAGGAGGAAAGCAACCAGTACCATTGCCCAAGGCCATAGACAGTAGGAAGCTATGTTGGATAGAAGTACAGTCACTCTATCCTTGGATAGAATGAGAAAGGAATCCTTCCTATTGTGTCTTCCCAGGTCTCACTGAGTCATCTGTGTCCTCAAATCTTCCTTGGCTCTGGAAATCTGGGGCGGAAAGTGTGCTAAAGGCCTTACCATGTAAAAAATGCCTAAAAAGGCAGTTTTCCCCATTTTCTTATGCCACAAATGTAATTTAAATAAGTTAAACATTTGGTAAGTATGGAAAACAAATAGCTATCCACAATTCAGTACCATAAATATTTCCAATTAACATTTTAGCATGAAGCATATGGTTAAGAACGTAGGTTCAACTCAAGCGGAACGCCATTTGGGATTTAACTGATAGGTATTCCGTAAAATTCCACAGCATGTTTAGCAAACAGCAGCAAAAAATGTGTGACCAATTTAATCAGTGTGTGCATTGGGAGTGGCTATAAATATGTTTCTAATGAATACCCAACCACCCTTGTGAAATCAACATTTATGTGCAGCTTTGTCTCTCCCCACTCCACCTGCCTTCTGAACCTTGCAGTCTGTGAGTACTCATTGATGAAACCAAAACCAAACAAACAGAGGCAAAACCCACATGCAAGGGCAAGAGAGGATCTCTTGCAGCTGAGCAATCTGACAGAAAAGAAGGCAGGTTACCTGCTGACTGCATTTTGCTGGATTAATGTACACACACAGGCATGCAAACGTTTGCATTTGTAAATGTGTTGAGTAGTGCCAAAGCTGCTCTTGCCTCTAGAGCTTTACGAATCTTCATTCTAACCTGCAGATTAGACTAATGATGGGTGAGGCATCAGGGAAGTGATCCACAGGCTTTGTTTCTCTGAGATAAACAGTTCAAATAGAGATGTGATCCTACTGGGACTGAGGAAAGGATTTATGTCACCACTCTGCTCGATCTCTGATAGAAGAGGATCAATGTCTGTAGACTGATTTCCTGTATTGAATATCATGAAAGATTTGTCCTGGATCTGTTGCCATAATGCCAGCAGCATTTTCCTGAACTGTGGTGTGCTTCTGTGGTCTTGTTAGTAAAGCACTATTCTATTTACTATGAATAACAGAGGACTATTTTGAAAGTCTTAGTGATACCACAACAAAAGCTAGTGGTGCTGGAATAATTTCTGGTACTCAGAAAACACAGCATAAGACTTGCTGTGTAGCTGCAAGCTGGAGTAGGAAAAGGAGAGGGCTAAGAATCTGTTGAGGAATGAGCCTGTGCTTTTCATATTCACTGACATTACACAAAATGTTCTTGCTCTGCAGAAGAACTTAATCAATCAAGAAATGATTTTAAGTACCTTTAAAATCACTTGTTGTCTCAATTTTGTATGCTAATGCAATGATTCATGTAGCTTCAGTACTGTAGGTTGCAATCAGTCTTTCCAGTAACTAAACACAATCCCTTTAACTAGCATCCTGTAAAATCCACATTAAGAGACTGCAAGCCTACTTCATTAATCTTTTCATTAATCTACCATTCACCCATTAGACAGGAGCAATGCTAGACATCTGTGGGCCATTTTATGCAGATTTTACCTCTTACATTTCTAGACCACATCATACTAATAACTTGCTGTGCATTGTTGCAAACATGCCTAACAGCATTTCTATCTTTATATGGTTTAAACAAAGCCAACAAAAAGTTCTGGGGACTGGTTCGTACTTAAACATTTTCTGAAGTATTTAAACCATTTTCTTTTAGGAAAAAAAACATATGAGATATAGTTTGACAGCTTGTATGACAAGTTTTAGCCCAATGGGATTTTCCAAAGCAGATAAATTAATCCTGAAAATCCAGGTTTATAACAGAAGGCATTATAGGTTCTTACCTGTATTGCTAGTGAGAGGTGATAGAATACTAACACACTTTTTAGAAAGCCTTTCAAAATGTTTCACTTTCAAAATCCAAACTTTAAAATAGTTTAGTAAGCAAGATTCAAAGCTACAGCTTTGGGAAGAAGAAAAATCCCTGTATCAGATTTTTTTTTGGTAAAATTCCTTTCATTACTCAGAAACATTTTCAAATAATGATTTAAATAAAATTCAACATTAAAAAAAAATCCTTTCATTTCTGTTCAGCATTCCAGCTTAAGATCTTGGGAACCTTTGCAAATATAACTAGGTGACCAGCCTGGTGGATGTTGGGAAGGCTGTGGATGTAGTCTACCTGGACTTCAGTGATGGCCTTTGATACTGTCCCCCACAGCAAACTCCTGGCCAAGCTGTCAGCTCATGGCTGGAGAGGGGCCAGGCAGAAAGGGACCTGGGGGTACTGGTTGATAGTAGGCTGAACATCGGCCAGCAGTGTGCCCAGGCGGCCAAAAAGGCCAATGGCATCCTGGCCTGCATCAGGAATAGTGTGGCCAGCAGGAGCAGGGAGGTCATTCTGCCCCTGAACTCAGCACTGGTTAGGCCACACTTTGAGTCCTGTGTCCAGTTCTGGGCTCCTCAGTTTAGGAAAGATGTTGAGTTGCTGGAATATGTGTCCAGAGAAGGGCAACATAGCTGGGGAGGGGTTTGGAGCACAAGCCTTATGAGGAGAGGCTGAAGGACCTGGGGTTGCTTAGCCTGGAGAAGAGGAAGCTCAGGGGGATCTTATTGCTGTCTAGAACTACCTGAAGAGAGGTTGTAGCCAGGAGGGGGTTGATCTCTTCTGTCAGGCAACCAGCACCAGAACAAGAGGATGCTGTCTCAAGCTGCACCAGGGGAGGATTAGGCTGGATGTTAGGAAGAAGTTCTTTATAGAAAGAGTGATTGGCCATTGGAATGGGCTGCCCAGGGAGATGGTGGAGTCACCATCATTGGAGGTGTTTAGAAAGAGACTGGATGGGGTGCTTGTTGCCAGGGTTTAGTTGATTAGATGGTGTTGGGTGATAGGTTGGACGTGATGATCTCAAAGGTCTTTTCCAACTTGGTTAATTCTATTCTATTCTATCCTATTCTATTCCAGAGCTTAGGCTCTCAAAAATTATGTGGAACGTGATTGCTGTCATTTTACAAATGGATGAACTGAGTCACATAGCGAGGGTGCCTAAAGTATTGCACTTCTTCCCCATTCAACTTCTACCATGCATTTCAGTAATTACTTACTCATTGCCCCAGAATTCACATGAAAATTAATTCCATTCTCATTCATCTAGGAGATTTATTCATCTGTTACATTTATCTGGAACTTTTGCTCTCTACTCCATGTTTCAGGAGGCATGTAGGAATGTACTATAATAGGCAGTAGGGAGCATTCTGTATCTGGATTAAACAGATTTCAAACAACAAACATTCAAAGGCTGGAGGCTGGTGGTCACTCCACCTTGCTTGTGAGCCATCTAAACTAGGAACTTGACTGCCTTGCACTTCTATTTAGCAGTTTCTTTTTTATTTTCCCCTGTTTGTTAGCTTAGGTGGCACCTCAGTTTGGCAGTGTGCAGTTAATTTCAGTTAGCACATTACTTTTGTGGATCAAATACTAGCAGGTTGTTTGTTTGTTTTTGTTTCTTCCCATAAACTTATGCAAAAAAAACCCCTCAGGCATATCACAGGTCTTTCCATAGTCCTGGGATTTCTCAGTGGTATGATACCTTTGTTCAGAGCTCAAGGCAAAATCCCTCATAGGAAAATGTTAATGTGAAGAATAGGATGGGATAGGATAGGATGGGATGGGATAGGATAGGATAGGATAGGATAGGATAGGATAGGATAGGATAGGGTAGGATTGAGGTCATCAAGTCCAACCTATCACCCAACACTATCTAATCAACTAAACCATGGCACTAAGTGCCTCATCCAGTCTCTTCCTAAACACCTTCAGTGATGGTGACTCCACCACCACCTCCCTGGGCAGCACATTCCAATGACCAATCACTCTTTTTGTGACTATTCTATTCTAAAGGGAAGGATAGGATAGGATAGGATAGGATAGGATAGGATAGGATAGGATACGATACGATACGATACGATACGATACGATACGATAACTAATTTTTTCCTACTTTTGTTTTACTTCTAAAGGACATGAAATGGATTTGGCTGTTGTAGCTGACATTTTTAATGTCACATTTACTTCCTGTTCTTATTGGTGACACAGAGTGAAAGTCTGCTGTCTGCTCTACACTTCATCCCTTTTAGTCCATTGCATAATTTACAGAGAGTCCTAAAAACTCTGTCTTTACTACTAAATCAAAGTGAAATTATAACTCAATCTTTGTTTCCTGATTCAAAATACTTGGACGTTCTTAAGTAGCTACAAAATCTTTAACTTTCTTAAGTAAAACAATCAAGTAGGAAAACAATAAATAAAAACACTCTCTCATCTCCTTACACTTATGTATGGATACAAATATAGTACATTTGGAGCATTTCCAGTGTTCAGAAAGGCAGCACTGTTATATTTATTCCACCTATAAACTGCTGAGCTCTGTCCATGTTAAGAGAGTATTTGATTCTATTCAGTAATTGCCACCCGATCATCAGTGTTTGTGAAGCAACTTGCAGCAGAACATGAAATTCTGCCTCACTACCAGACTTTCCAGCTATTGTAATTTCCCCAAAGAGATAAGAGATTTATTTTACCCAGCTTCAGAACTTGAGAGATTTATCAGTGCTGGACACTGTACAACTGCTAAATGATATTCCTGAATTACATGACAAATCAGACCTTTTCCTTTCCTTCCTTCCTCCCTCCCTCCCTCCCTCCCTTCCTCCCTTCCTCCCTTCCTTCCTTCCTTCCTTCCTTCCTTCCTTCCTTCCTTCCTTCCTTCCTCCCTCCCTCCCTCCCTCCCTCCCTCTCTCTCTTCAATTCCTTCCTTCTGAATTCTTTCCTTCCACACTGAAAAGGACTTAAGAAAAATGGAAATGTATGTGAGCCTAAATAAATGTTCAAAGCACCACACTTTGCCGTTGTGTTCCTTCAGTGCTCCACTGTATTGACATTCTGGTGCATACTGTCATTTACAATGCGCTCAGGCACTCAGTGGATCATATGATAATCTGAATCTTATGACTTACAACCTATGTGTCAGTTGCTCCAGCTGACAGGGATTTTGTTTGGTTTTTTTTTAAGCAGAATGTCAGGCAGTGAGGGATGTCAAAGTGTTAGAAAGGCGATGTCACTGTCCCAACCACATTAAACAGAAATGATTTCAGCATTTCTGTGGCTCATCTGCTGTCACTGGTCACCATCTACCTGTTGAGCGGCTAAGAACTTGAGGAAAAGCAAGATGAGAGCACAATAAAAGGCATTTCTAAATATTGTTGGGCTAATGTAATTGCTCAGGGCTGGTTAAATGGGACAATTTTTCATTCTCAGTTCATTTTTTACTATTGTCTGGGTTGTTTTTTTCTTTCCTAAAACATTACAGAAAAACAAACTCTCTTCAGAAATCTAAACATATAAATTTATGCAAAAAGGGCTTATATCTGCAATTTCCCAATAGAATGGAATGGAATGGAATCATGGAATCATAGAATCAATAAGGTTGGAAGAGACCTCAAAGATCATCAAGTCCAACCTGTCACCCAACATCTCATGACTACTAAACCATGGCACCAAGTGCCAAGTCCAATCCCCTCTTGAACACCTCCAGGCATGGTGACTCCACCACCTCCCTGGGCAGCACATTCCAATAGAATAGAATAGAATAAACCAGGTTGGAAGAGACCTTCAAGATCATTGTGTCCAACCTATCAACCAAACCAACCCACCTAATCAACTAAACCATGGCACCAAGCACTCCATCAAGTCTCCTCCTGAACACCTCCAATGATGGTGACTCCACCACTTCCCCCGGCAGCCCATTCCAATGGGCAATCACTCTCTCTATGAAGAATTTCTTCCTAACATCCAGTCTAATCCTCCCCTGGTGCAGCCTGAGACTGTGTCCTCTTGTTCTGATGCTGTCTGCCTGGGAGATGAGACCAACCTCTGCCTGTCTACAACCTCCCTTCAGGTAGTTGTAGAGAGCAATAAGGTCACCCCTGAGTCTCCTCTTCTCCCGGCTAAGCAGCCCCAGCTCCCTCAGCCTCTCCTCATAGGGCTTGTGTTCCAAACCCCTCACCAACTTCGTTGCCCTTCTCTGGACATGCTCCAGCAAGTCAACATCCTTCCTAAACTGAGGCATGGAATGGAATGGAATGGGATAGGATAGGATAGGATAGGATAGGATTGGATTGAATTGAAGTTGAATTAACCAGGTTGGAAAAGACCTTTGAGATTATCAAGACCAACCTATCATCCAACATTATCTAAGAGTTCCTTAATTCACCTTAATATTATATATATATATATAACAGTTCCTTAATTCACCTTAATACTGAGAAACTTGGATTTGTGATTTTTTTTTTTTCAGAAGAAATATTATTTTACTCAGCACCTCTTACACATTGGTAAAATATCACTCTTACATCCCCCTTTTTATTTCCCCCAGTGATTGTTTCATGCTGTCCAGAAAGTCTTCAAGCTGGTTTGAGTTGGCTTCCAAATGCAACTGATTGCTCACATTATCTCTTCATACTGTTATGCTGAAACTCTTGTTTATGGACAAGAATGAAGCATACTGTAAAAGTAGATCTATCAAGTCAAGAATTCATTGTTATTATAAAAGATATTTCAACACTAATTCAAGAACAATTTTTCAAGTAGGTCTAATTTTACAGGAAAATAAAAATGCATAATAATGCACCTGTGTGGTGTGGAGAAAAGAAGTCTCAATATGATTAATAACAACTAAAATTGTAACACTCATCAATTTATATCCCTTATTTTGGGGTGTAATGCCTACTCTTCTACTGTTTTTGTGTGTTTGCATTTTACTTTATTTTAAACTACTAACTACTCAAAGTAGCAACTTAAAGTAGCTTCTGACTGCTAGAGAGGACAACATCTCAAGTTGTCCACTTGTCCTTTCCCCTGCGGCAGGAATATTTTGTTAATGTTGGCAGATTCTTTCTCACTGGGATCCACTTGGGTTTATTTTTACATATTTGCTATCCTTCTTTAACATATTTACTCTGTCTTCATTAGAAGACCAATGGCATCCTGGCCTGTATCAAGAACAGTGTGGCCAGCAGGAGCAGAGAGGTCATTCTGCCTCTGTACACTGCCCTGGTTAGGCCACACCTTGAGTGTCCAGTTCTGGCCTCCTTAGTTTAGAAAAGATGTTGAGTTTCTGTAACATGTCCAGAGAAGGGCAACAAAGCTGGGGAGGGGTTTGGAACACAAGCCCTATGAGGAGAGGCTGAGGGAGCTGGGGTTGCTTAGCCTGCAGAAGAGGAGGCTCAGAGGAGACCTTCTTGCTGTCTACAAGTACCTGAAGAGAGGTTGTAGCCAGGTAGGGGCTGGTCTCTTCTCCCAGACAACCAGCACCAGAACAAGAGGACACAGTCTCAGGCTGCACCAGGGGAGGATTGGACTGGATGTTAGGAAGAAATTCTTCGTAGAGAGAGCGATTCCCCATTGGAATGGGCTGCCTAGTGAGGTGGTGGAGTCGCCATCATTGGAGGTGTTTAGAAGGAGACTTGATGGGGTGCTTGGTGCCATGGTTTAGTTCATTAGATGGTGTTGGATGATGATTTGGATGCGATGATCTTGCAGGTCTCTTCCAACCTGGTCTATTCTATTCTATTCTATTCTATTCTATTCTATTCTATTCTATTCTATTCTACTCTACTCTACTCTACTCTACTTTACTCTGTTCTATTCTATTCTATTCTACTCTACTCTACTCTACTTTACTCTGTTCTATTCTATTCTATTCATTAGTCAACAGCTCCATGTTATATCCAAATTTTCTGTATCTAGTGGATTTCATACATTAGATAATATTTTTGATTGTTACCCCAATCCAGTTTTGCCCAGGTACAGATTTGCATTGCTGTAACTGACTGTGACTGTTCTCTTAATAGAGAGATGAGCTATGAGACATAGCTCTGCACTTGTGAGTGCCATCCTTTGCCCCATCCTGTGTCATTATGCCTCTGAAGTGGTCCTCCAAGACCGTTGCTATTATACCAGCACCGTATTTCTATACATCATTATGTTATTTTATATCTGTACATCAGAGCCAAAAAGTCTTTCCTTCTGTGTAGAGTAACTGCTCATTACTACTATCTTTATACAGCTAGGAATATACCACACAAAGTAAAACAAATGAGTCATAAACATCTAGCCAGTTAGAGAATCTGCAGTCACAGTTAACCAAGAGAAACAATGCTGCAGGCACATCAAGAAAAGCTCAAGCAGAGAAGCTCTGGTAATCCTCACTTCTGGAAAACATGAAGACTCAGTGCAAAACATATGACCTGCTATTTGTAATGACAATACTATATTACAGGGCATACATACATATATGTGACATTGGAATGGGCTGCCCGGGGAGGCGGTGGAGTCGCTGTCCCTGGAGGTGTTCAAGAGGGGATCAGATGAGGCACTTGGTGCCATGGTCTAGTAGACATGAGATCTTGGGTGACAGGTTGGACTTGATGATCTTTGAGGTCTTCTCCAACCTTGTTGATTCAATGATTCTATGACATGTATCACAAAGTAGCAAAAGTCAGGCAATGTTTCAGGTACACAGATGTGTGTGTGCAGCAACATGGAACAGGCTTAATTTTTCATCTCTTCCAGCCTCTCTGGTGTGATGTTGCTGAGGAGACTGGTGGTGAATTTGCAGCTGATTCTGGTTAGTGCAAGGATCAAAGATCTAAGTGCAGACCGTTTATAATTTTGCATGTGCTTCAAATCTTCCTGTGAAACTGTATAATAAAATCTTTTGTGAAACAAATTCAGAGGCATTGATGTAAATGGTTCTAAAATAGTTTTATTTCTGTTCTGAATGAAAAAAAGCTGCTTCGAATTCTGGTACATTGTACCAGGGCTATGATCTGATTGAAGAAGCCTCAGTTCTGGTCATTTTATATAGTGTAATTATACCATTATTTCAGAGTAACATGGACCATCTGGTGGCATTTCAGCTATGGAGAAGCTGCCTTTTCTAAATCAAAATAAAAAGGACTTCTTTTTTGAATTAATTGTGAGAATGATGTGGACTCCTTCTGTCTTTTTCTTTCTCTCTTTGTGTATCTCTGTCTTCCTCTTTCCTGAGTGCAGCAACTGATGCAATAAGCAATAAAATAACCTGTGAACTGGAAGAAGGCCCTGTGCACCCACAGTTCCTGATGCAGCATTTGAGGCATTTCTTATTTCTTCTTAATGTATTAATTCATCCTTATCCCTGATGTAATTTTACATAGCATAAAACATCCATCTTAAATAAGTTGATTTTTTTTTAATGGAAAAACTTCATATGTCTTATCTATTTGTTGTTGGGTTTTACCTGTTGTGACTGAGCTCAGACCTTATTACTGTCTGTAACTACCTGAAAGGAGGTTGTAGCCACGTGGGGGTTGGTCTCTTCTCCCAGGCAACCAGCACCAGAGCAAGAGGACACAGTCTCAAGATGCACCAGAGGAGGTTTAGGCTAGATGTTAGGAGGAAGTTCTTCATAGAAAGAGTGATTGGCCATTGGAATGGGCTGCCCAGGGAGGTGGTGGAGTCACTATCACTGGAAGTGTTTAGGAAGAGACTAGATGGGGCTCACAGTTTACTTGATTAGGTAGTGTTGGGTGATAGGTTGGACTCTATGATCTCAAAGGTCTTTTCCAACCTGGTTAATTCTGTTCTATTATATTCTATTCTAGTCTATTCTAGTCTAGTCTAGTCTATTCCCTAAGGGTGCAAACATACTACCTGAATAAATTTAATGCACTGAAAAGGAATGTTCCTTACATATACACCTCCTCCATATCTGAATAAACCTGCTATAACTGGTAAAGGTGACATGCATTGAGATTATCTCTTTGTCAACATTAAATGAAATCTACATGTAAACCTAATGTTTAAATGCTTTTCTTACATTTTCATTCTGTGTTATTTTGGGGTTTGCATAGGATTTTTGTTTGGTTGGTTTGGGTTGGGTTTTTTGTTGTTGTTGTTGTTTGGTGTGGTTTTGGTTTGTTTATTATTTTGTTTCTTTCTTCTTGTTGGATTTGGTTTTAACTTTTGTGGTAGTAAAAGTTGCAAAGCAGTAGGAAACAACAAGAACAACATTATTCTTAAACCTGGCAGAGGTGAATCACCCAAACCTGAGGCTGAAATGACAATCACATCAGTCCCTGACACAAACCAGCTGCCAGGACTCTTATGCAAGTAATTCAGCGAGAGAGCAAAACGTGGGAAATATAATGCTCCTACTAACATTTCTTGTTGAATTAATGCCCAAGTGAGTTCTTCTGAAATGCTGTAGTTGTATCTTAGGAAAAAAAAAACCACAACCAAGAAGCAGTAAAGCATCATACTTATTAGGACCCAATTTGCCACAGCAGCAGTCAAGTGCTTCAGTCTCTCCCAGTGGCAATGGGGAGGGAGGACTGGGGATAGGGAAACTTAGATTAAATTCATAGTGCAGTGCACATTTAGAATTCAATATTGACAGCTCTAATTGCACACACCTTTCCATCACAAGTTCATTAACTAAGAGGAAAATGCTAGAAATAGTAGTATCAACTTATTTTGTAAATAATAAATAAGCGCAGAGCCACGTACTTCAGAGTTTCTGACCTTTCCCCTTTCTATCTGACAAGGCTGAACATGCTATTCCCAGTACTTTTGTTTATTTTTTCAGATTAGAAGAAAGAAAAAAGCTGTCTGGATATGAATCTGACATTCAGTATAAAATCTTAAAACGTTACAGTCAGAGTGTGGGCTTATGATACAATTTTAGGGCATTTGCCTTCCAGCAAATTTTTAAAACAAGGAATCTCACAGTATCACAGTATCACAGTATAACTAAGGTTGGAAGAGACCCCAAGGATCATCAAGTCCAACCTGTCCCAACAGACCTCACGACTAGACCATGGCACCAAGTGCCACGTCCAATCTCCCCTTGAACACCTCCAGGGATGGTGACTCCACCACCTCCCTGGGCAGCCCATTCCAATGACGAATGACTCACTCAGTGAAGAACTTTTTCCTCACTTCGAGTCTAAACCTCCCCTGGCACAGCTTGAGACTGTGTCCCCTTGTTCTGGTGCTGGTTGCCTGGGAGAAGAGACCAACCCCTTCCTGGCCACAACCACCTTTCAGGTAGTTGTAGAGGGGATTGAGGTCACCCCTGAGCCTCCTCTTCTCCAGGCTAAACAATCCCAGCTCCCTCAGCCTCTCCTCATAGGGCTTGTGCTCAAGGCCTCCCCCCAGCCTTGTTGCCCTTGTCTGGACATGTTCAAGTGTCTCCATGTCCTTCTTAAACTGAGGGGCCCAGAACTGGACACAGGACTCAAGGTGTTCCCTAACCAATGCAGAGTCCAGGGGCACAATGACTTCCCTGCTTCTGCTAGCCACACTATTCCTAATACAGGCCAGGATGCCATTGGCCCTCTTGGCCACCTCAGATACTCTTCAGGCTCCCTCTAAAACAGGTGAAGGAAAATAAGCACCCTGAGAAGGCAGAGAGTGGTGGTAAGATGTTCCAGTGTTCCGCTGCCCTCGTGGTAAAGAAGTTTCTTCTCATGTTGAGGTGGAACTTCCTGTGTTCCAGTTTATACCTGTTGTTTGTGGCAATGCCAGCGACGAGCAGTGTGAGCAGTCTGGCAGTGTAGGCCTGGAGCCTGACATGGTGGTAGGCCATGCTCAGCATAAGTGCAGAGCCAGCTAGCAGTGTAGCAAAACAGTGCTGTGCCTGCAGCATGTAACTGAAGCAGGACACTGGTAGCTATAAACACAGCAAGTTATCTTGGGACAACAGGACATGCATCTGCATCAACAAATCTTGCGTGTCATTAGTAGTTGGACCAATAATCTATAATAGTGTGATGTGTGGTCACTCATAGGGAACCAATGAAGCTATGCCAACGATGCTCTCCAAGTTTATAAAAGTTGTAGAAGGTCCCCTGATACTCACTTTCCTTTCCTATCCCTTCTTCTTCTTTGCTTTACTTTACTGTGCTATACTCACTATGCTCACACTATAGTCCTACAATACTCGATCATATTGGTCATCTGTATTGACTCCAGTCTCCGTCACATTTGTTGTTCCTTGAGCTATTACTGGACAGCACCAAAAAGAGACCATCGCCTTCATCCTTGAGAAGAGACTACTGAGGGGATTTTCTCAATCCTTTTAAATATGGAAAGGATGTGCGTCAAGAGGATGGGACCAGACTCCTTTTCAGTAGTGCCCAGTGATAGGACAAGGGGCAATGGGCACAAACTAGAACACAGGGCATTTTGTATTAACATAAAGAAAAAAGAAATCTTCATTTTGAGGGTGATGGTGGACTGAAATAGGCTGCCCAGAGAGTTAGTTGAGTCTCTGTCTCTGGAGAATTTCCAAACTTGCTTGGACAGGATCCTGTGCAACCTGTTTTAGGTGCACCCACTTTAGCAGGGAGATTGGACTAGATCTGACTCATACCATTCTGTGATTTCTCAGAACAAGACCAAAGGAAGACCTAATTCTAGGACATTAAAAGCACTTACGGTGTCTATGCAATTGCATACTTCAGCCTCAATTCAAATGCAGTGTCTTACAGCACTGGAACAGGATGCTACAGTCAGTTAATTTTAAGTGTGATTCCCACCAGCACAACAGCTGATAGAAGCAATTCATCAGCATATTCAAAGTCAAGCAAGTGAGATAACTCACTCAGCCAAGTTACAATTCACAAGTTACAGACAAGGGATGTACTGTAAGTTATTATTCCACCATATTGACCACAGATTCTTAGTAAGACCAGTTTATGCTTTGTGCCAACAAACATAGTTTTTCTGTAAGTGATTACATGTAGAAAATTCTGAACCTCATCAGTACAGGCACAGCCCCTTGCCTTTACTCCCTGAGGCTAGTTCTGTATCTTCAGTTTTGCAAAATGTGTAGGATTTTGAACCCTTACAAAGCAGGGATTTCTTTCTTATGATCAATGTGTCTCCAGAGAGATTAAAGCCTTATTGTGATTTAGGCTATGAATTAACTACTGCATAATCTGGTTTGTTTCTATCATCA
This sequence comes from Dryobates pubescens, assembly GCF_014839835.1. Taxonomy (NCBI): domain Eukaryota; kingdom Metazoa; phylum Chordata; class Aves; order Piciformes; family Picidae; genus Dryobates; species Dryobates pubescens. The sequence goes on along the minus strand of NC_071618.1, from coordinate 37,856,287 downwards.
ATCTGAGGACATTCAATTCACATCAGATGTCACATCACAGACTTTCCTCATATAATAAATTGCCTGTCATAAGGAAGTGTGCCAGGAAATTGGAAGTAAGGGTTACTGGTTGTCCTGGAAGAGGCATTAACAAGCCAGCTAAATCTGTTTGAGCCCCTCTCTCCTCCCTCTCTGTTGCAGGGTCCAGATTGAGGTCAAGGAGCCCAATAGGCAGGTACTGTTAAGGCTGCCTGGAGCAGGGTGGAAGCTAGGCCCTGAGCCTCACATTTCAGAGAGGCAGCTGCACATGTCAGATGCCATGAGAGAAGGTGTGTGCAGTTTACTCGCCATGTAAACATTTTGAACTGATTGGTGGAATTTGAACAGCTAATGTGCCATAGGGACATTCAGTTTTCCAAAAGGGAATTTAAAGGGGAGGACTTAAAATGTTCATATGCTCATATACTCATTGCTCGCATGCTCATTACTCTCTCTCACAGAATCACCAAGGGTGGAAGAGACCTCAAAGATCACCAAGTCCAACTCGTCACCACAGACCTCATGACTAAACCATGACACCAAGTGCTACGTCCAATCCTCTCTTGAACACCTCCAGGGATGGTGACTCCACCACCTCCCTGGGCAGCACATTCCAATGACCAACAACTCTCTCTGTGAAGAACTTTCTCCACTTCTCAAGCCTAAACTTCCCCTGGTGCAGCTTGAAACTGTATCCTCTTGTTCTGGTGCTGGCTTCATGGGAGAAGAGACCAACACCCTCCTGGCTACAGCCACCCTTCAGGTAGGTGTAGACAGCAATAAGGCCTCCTCTGAGCCTCCTCTTCTCCAGGCTAAACAATCCCAGCCTCTCCTTGTAGGGCTTATGCTTGAGGCCTCTCCCCAGCCTTGTTGCCCTTCTCTGGACATGTTCAAGTGTCTCAATGTCCTTCTTAAACTGAGGGGCCCAGAACTGGCCCCATCTTCTCCCCACCCTCCCCCCTGCTCATTAATGGGATTCAAGGCAGCTACAACTACCTACTTGCTCCTGTCTTCAGGGCAATTAGCTCCTTTGTCTTAGCAATGTAGTGCTTAAGTCATGCCTCCACTACAGCAGTGTGATCTCTCTCACTTCCTTTAATTTTGGATACTGCCTTTTGGACTATAACTACAAACTCAGAACATCCCTTTGGTCACCAAAGGTTTTGGTAATTAATAGCTTGGCGGTTCATGAGTAACTTATGCTAATTTACCTGGTTATTTCTTAGGTTTATAGCTTGTTTACCTGTTGGTTAGCTCCAGTGTGAACTTGAGGTGGTCTACCTATGCCACCTTAGGCAGTATTGCTCTTTGGTTTCATCCATATAGGAAGATTCCAGTTTGTTCCTTTGTATTCTAAGTTGTGAATGTTCTAGATTGTTATTCTACTGTTTATTTGCCTTTTATCATGTGTAATCAACATATCATTGATTGGACAAATGAACCTGGATCAAATTTGTTATATTTAATAAATCATATTCATATTTTATCATATTTCCAGCCTATAAATCTATATAAACTATATCACTGGTGCATCTTTTCCATCACCATGCAAGACTGCTGGTGGAGAGCCCAAATAAGGCTGATGCATGCCTAGATTAGGACGAGTTAGGGAAAAATGACCACGGTCAGCAAAGAATTCCTTGTTTGATTTTCCATTTAACAAAATTTCATTAAAAATTTCATACAATACTGAAGTATTCCAAAGCTGGCATGGCTGGGGTCTACAGTCATTCGGATTTTTAATAATTTGGTGTGGCAGTTTGGGCTGGGTGCCTCCTGGTGTTGCCACAAAAGATACCCCTCTAGCACCCCAAGTGTCCAGCGCAGTGGGTGGACACAGGAAGCTGCATATTTAATTCCCATAATGTCCTCCTCCCTATAAATCTATCAGCAAGGTCTCACACTTCCTCTTTCTTCCCTTGCTGCTCCTGTGGGAGATGCTCCCTATCTGGTAATGGAAGGGGACTTATCTCAAGGCCTCTTGGGCCTGGCTAGACCTAATGCCAGGAGGAGAGAGGGGTGGCAGTCTCAGATCTGGCTAGTTGAGATTAGCCTAGCAGTGGGGGGGGGGGGGGAAGAAAGAGCCCTGGGAGTTTTGGGTATACCCTCAGGTAGGGAGAAGGGGAATGCTGGGATACTTCTGGGTATGATGTAAGGGCCTTTGTATGCTTTGGGTTTCTTTTGCCACTATGCTTGCAGCTTTCCGTAAATCATTCACTGCTTTTCCATTTAAACTTTCCACCATTTCTGCAATCCATTTATCTGAGTCTCATTTTTTTCCTGCACTGGTAGGAGGCAAGAGAGGACCTGGCCTTCTAACCCGGGACATTTGGACACATGGATAATTTGAAACACAAGCTTTTTACATGCATTCATGGAGACCAACCTGCAGCTTCATTGCTCTTCTTACAATATCACTTCTCTAGTGCATGAGTCAGTTTGAAAGATTAAGTTATCAATGTTAGTAACAGGAATAATGTTTTAAAAGGAGAAATATGAATCAGTCCTTATTGAGATGTAAATCAGTATTTTATCTATCAAATAAGGCATGGCATATATATGACATTTTTCTCTTTACACAAATGGTAGAACTTCACAAGATAGTAGAATTTTCTACCTTCAAAAATTTCCAAGGCTTTGCTATATCTTAAGAAAAAATAATCCTTTTATAGGCATTATGAATATTTTAGTATGCATATGATCCAGCTTCTCACAGCTAGTTGCAGGATTCAGCTACAACTGTGCAGTCTGTTGTAAAGATTACTACGGCCTTTGTTATACCTCCTACTGAATATTATTTTCTGCTCATTCCAGATATTATTCATTACAAAGCACATTTTCTCAATAAGTCTAATGTTCTGACATGCCAAAGACTATTCTGCTAAGATAGTCTGATACTGGGAGGAAGGATACTAATTTTTCTTAAAGAGAATGAGCACCACTCACATTGAAGAGTTTCACATTTTGTTTATCTACCAGCCTTTATGTTATCTAACAGGCACAAAGTACTTGCCAAATAGCATTCAAACAATTTATTTCAATTATTTACAAGTTAGATTGCCTGGAGGTGCTTTTCTCCCTTTTTATTTATGTTTTGGTTTGGTTTGGTTGTGGTTGGTTTCAGTTTTGGTTTTGTTTTGTGTTTGTTTGTTTTGGGATTGTTTTGTGTGGGGGGGTGTGTGGGGGGGGTGTTGGTTTATTTTGCCAAGGTTTTTTTTTGTTTTGTTTTAGAACAGAATTTACCAGGTTGGAAAAGACCTTCAAGATCATCAAGTCCAACCTATCATCCAACACTATCTAATCAAGTAAACCATGGCATCAAGCACCCCATCCTCTTCCTAAACACCTCCAGTGATGGGGACTCCACCACCTCCCTGGGCAGCACATTCCAATGGCCAATCACTCTTTCTGGGAAGAACTTCTTCCTACCATCTAGCCTAAACCTCCCCTGGTGCAGCTTGAGACTCTGTCCTCTTGTTCTGGTGATGGTTGCTTTTAAAGAAGGTAGCTGGTGTTTGGGTAAGTCCCAGATTCAGAGCTGCAACAGCTGCAACAACTTTGGATTTATTCCTAGGTTAGATTCAGTTTCACCAAATCTTCATACACATTGTATGTGCTCTTATAATTACCCCAGTAGTGCCTCTAAAAGCCATTTCTTCTTTTAAATATGCCAAATTTATCAGTGATTAGTAAACATCTGTTACCAGGTCTGTTAGAGGATATTGTCTCCTCATCAAGCTAGAATGATTGCATTTAATCTGTTCAACAAGATCAAAAGATTAAAGGTATAGCAACTTTAAGAAAATATTTTCAGTGTTGTTCAGTGTTCTCCTATGAGAAGAGGCTGAGGGAGCTGGGGTTGCTTAGCCTGGAGAGGAGGAAACTCAGGGGTGACCTTATTGCTCTCTACAACTCCCTGAAGGGAGGTTGTAGACAGGCAGATGTTGGTCTCTTCTCCCAGGCAGCCAGTACCAGAACAAGAGGACACAGTCTCAGGCTGCACCAGGGGAGGTTTAGGTTGGATGTTAGGAAGAAGTTCTATACAGAGAGAGTGATGCCCATTGGAATGTGCTGCCCGGGGAGGTGGTGGAGTCACCATCATTGGAGGTGTTCAGGAGGAGACTTGATGGGGTGCTTGGTGCCATGGGTTAGTTGTTTAGGTGAGTTGGATTGGTTGATGGGTTGGACGTGATGATCTTGAGGGTCTCTTCCAACCTGGTTTATTCTATTCTGTTCTGTTTACAAGTTTTATTTCATCTTGTAAAAGAGTTCCTCAATAGATCAAATCTTCAAATGTTTAATTTGATATATTGTAATGTTGATAAATGCTAGCTAACAATTCTTGTTATTTTTCATTAATTATAGAGTGACACTTTCATTCTTTGTTTGAGAAATGGGAGGTTGACAGAGTGCTATTGATCCTGTATTAGCAATACAGGATGGGATAGAATAGGGAGGTCAAAGGTCTCACAAGCCCTTCCCCTCCCCCCACACACTTTCAGGATGGGCATAACCCATCACATTATCCTATGTTAATTGCTTGAAATTTAGAAATAGATTTGGCTGTTTCTGTCACCTATACTAAAAAATAAAGACTATTTCCTTTGTGTCTGCATGTAAACATAACAGTTTATTTTTTTTTTGACAGATATCCCTATGCTCATGCAAGCATAGGTTTATCTGAATTTGTTTCAGCCTAATTTGCTTCCTCTTTCATTCTGAAAATGTCATAACCTTGTCTTATTAGCACACCACAAGCCCTTTTCATCTGCTATATGTTCTGTTCTTGAGGTTATGAAAGGTCATACATTTTCCTTGAGAGATACAACTATCAAAGCACCAGTTGTGTAAAGGGATATGGCATAACCATGGAACAATTCACATGTGTTATTGTCAGAATCCACTGATGAAGGTTGCAGCTTTGCCTTGTATCAAGATCAGAGTTCCTGAGTAGTCCATTAACAGTTGCATGGTTTGGCTTTCATGGTCTCTAACCATGATTCTAAGAGAAATAGCTAACCACACTGTGATAAAATCTCTTTGCATACTTCTACTTTGATTGGTGAGGTTGAGTAGTGCCAATAAGACATTTTTTTGGTGTTGATATTTAACAGTAAGGTATTTTGTCTGAAATAAGCAGCACAAGGTTCCTCAGCTTCTCACTAAAAGTCATGTAGAAGAATTACGTCACAAAAAGAAAGGAAAAAGTATGAAATAATGCTTGCTGTATATCCTGATTATGTTTCATTGTAAAATTACATCAGTGAGTGTCATGTTGCTTTCTATCTTTACTTATGAGAATGATTTTATGTGTTGGATTGTGCTATTTATCTGTGGCATATCCAGGTGCAAATGAAAATAAAAGGTAACTAATTACAACTAATGAAAGGAGGTTGCAGTGAGTTGGGTGTTGGCTTCTTATCCCAAGCAACTAGCAATAGGACAAGAGGAAATTACCTCAAGTTGGTTTAGATTGCATATTAGGAAAAAATTCTTTACTGAAAGAGTGCTTAAGCACTGGACCAGGCTGCCCAGGGAAGTGGTGGAATCACCACACCTGGAGGTGGTCAAAAATTTTGTAGACATGGCACTTCAAGGACTTGGTTTAGAGATCATGGTAGTGTTGGGCTGTTGGTTGGATTTGATCACCTTGGAGGTCTTTTCCAACCTTAATAATTCTATAATTCTATGGTTAGCCGTAAGTTTGTTTTCACTGAGGCAATTCAATATCAAAAGGTGATTTTTTTCCCCTCATTTCCTTCTTTTAATAATTGCAGAATTATTTCTCTTTTTTTCCTGAGCTTTATCCCACTAAAAAGGATTTGAGCATGAATACTCTCAAGTAGTGAAATATTAGAAGAAAACAGCCTTCCAATATATTTTGTCTTTGTAGAAAATAAGTTCATTACAATGTCCATGCAATCTACCTGTGTTGGTCAGGCTTTGTGTGAAAAAGCTAGAATTTAAAATCAGATTCAATGAAAAATTTTATATGCAATTAATTGGGTGATTTACAGTAGAAAAAAACAAGCCACTTTTGTTTGAAATGAATTTTTCTTAATCATGTGAATATGACATTATGACATATATGACATATGACATTTTCTTAATCATGTGAATATGACATTTTCATTCTCCACAGAGTTTATAACAGTTTCACAAATAGTTTTAAACCTTTTCTTTCCGCCTTTACGTATTTCAGTCCAAGTACATTCTACCTACTAGAGTCTGTCTGGTTTAGTCTTTGGAATTGTAACAGGTTAAGGCACTTTAATAGGTTAACCTGCCTGTTTCCACCAACACAGAAGTGAAGGAAACTAACACACACCAAAAAAGGGAACACACACACCTCTGGTTTTAGATAATGAGTTGATATATAAAGGGTTTAATATGAAATAAGATAACATAATGCATAATTACTTTATCTAATGATACAATGCACAATTACCTTAAATTAGCCTATTTGCAGTAAAAGCCCAGTGAAATTCAGGAAAAACCCACAAACCAAACAACAAAAAAACCCAGCATAAAGTAGAAAAAGAGTGAGCTAACCAACTCCCACCTGTCTCACCACAATCCCTGCAGAAAAGAGCCAACACCTAAAACCCAGAACCCAAAAGCAGCAACTGGATCAGGAAGCCTCACATGATACAACCTGAACTTCAAGCCCCATAACATTGTTCCAGCCAGCAGTTTCATTTTGAATTTGACATGATGTGAGCATGGAATGAACAGCAGCAGATTCAACACAGCCTATGTCCAGAAGTTGTTGTGGAGTTTGATTTTTTGTTTGTTTGTTTCATTCTCTGCTTGACATTTATATTCCTATTTAGGAAGAGAAAAACATAACACTATGTAAAAGGAGTAGCAATCCTATCGGTGCATTAGTGAACAGTTGCCATAGTCCATACCAAAGGTGTTTGTATCTCAAAGATGAGTGGAATGAAAAAGTTAATGAATGCAGTCACTTTAATTTGTGCACTTCTGTACCTATGTGCAGTTAGGGATAACTGTTGAAGACTTATTACAAGTCCTAGGGAATTTTGTTCAGTTTTTATGAGGAGAAAACATTTGAAAAGTGAGTAAAGCCAGCAGTGCAGAATGAGATGAGAAGTGGAGGAGAATTAAGTTTAGGGAGAGCATTAATATATGGCCCACTGATGGCAAAGATGAAAAGTCTGACCAGCTCAGGTGCTCATCTGAAAACTGAGATTATTTCTAGTCTTTCTTGTTACAGAGAAAATTGTGTTTCTTGAAAATATGTTAATAGCACACAAAAAAAGGGAAAATCCTTATCTTCAGTATGCCTTAGGAGAACAACTTCAAGAGATAAAGTGTTTTAAGCAATAAATATTTCAGTCACTTCTAGACTATAGATGGATCTTGAACATATTTTACTATTCTTACCCTCTGCTTACTGTGTTTTAGATCACTGTGAACAGTATGTTGAGTGAGTTGGAATTATGTGGACATACTCCACAGTGAGGATAGAATAGAATAGAATAGAATAGAATAGAATAGAATAGAATAGAATAGAATAGAATAGAATAGAATAGAATAGAATAGAATAGAATTGAATTGAATTAACCTGGTTGGAAAAGACCTTCAAGATTATCGAGTCCAACCTATCACCCAATACCATCTAATCAACCAAACCACGGCGCCAAGTGCCTCATCCAGGCTCTTCTTAAACACCTCCAGTGATGGTGACTCCACCATCTTCCTGGGCAGCCCATTCCAATGGACAATCACTCTTTCTGGGAAGAACTTCTTTCTAACATCCAGCCTAAACCTCCCCTGGTGCAGCTTGAGACTCTGTCCTCATGTTCTGGGGCTGGTTGCCTGGGAGAATAGATCAACCTCCGCCTGGCTACAACCTTCCTTCAGGTAATTGTAGATATCAATAAGCTGTCCTCTGAGCCTCCTCTTCTCCAGGCTAAGCAACCCCAGCTCCCTCAGCCTCTCCTCAGAGGGCTTGTGCTCCAAACCCCTCCCCAGCTTTGTTGCCCTTCTCTGGACACGTTCCAGCAAGTCAACATCTTTCCTAAACTGAGGGGCCCAGAACTGGACACAGTGCTCAAGGTGTGGCCTAACCAGTGCTGAGACCAGGGGCAGAATGACTTCCCTGCTCCTGCTGGCCACACTATTCCTGATACAGGCCAGAATGCCATTGCCCTTCTTAGCCACCTGGACACACTGCTGGCTCACTGTTGGTGGTTGCCCAGGAGAAGCGACCACATTTTACAGTGTAATACTCTTACATGGCAGCTTGGCCAAGTTAATATAATTTTATTGTACTGTGTTCCAAAAGAGACATTCACAAATTTTCCTCCAAAGTGAGAAAATCAGAACTCTAGGGATTGCATTTTGACTAATCCAAATTGCTAAGTCCTGTCTTCAAGCTTTCTCTGAACTGTGAAGGTTGCAAATTTGTGTATTCAGAGATTAAAACTTAGCATCTGCTGTAATCATTTGATTCGAGGAGCCAAGGTTATAAGGAAAAGAACCAAAAATATATATCCACATCCCTCCCTCCCCATTCTGTTATATTACCTGCCATAAAATGTAAAGTTACATCATAGGATACACTGATTTCTGTAATAGAGTTTCATGCATTTTCTGGTGGTTTTCTGCAGCACCCCTCAAATAATTACACTATAAAACCTTCCTTGCAGCCATAAAAGAACTAAAGGATTGTCTGTCTCTAATATCCTTATCCCTAAAATGAAGAAGGAGAAATGAAAACTTGTTTCTGACAAAAAAGTATGCTTGATGCCTTGCATAAATTTAGGTCTTTTCATATATTAATATTAATGTGAATTCATTATTGCAATATAAACCACAAACAAACAAACATCCTATAAAGGAGATGAAGAACTGAAAGCATTAGGAATGAAAATGGAGAATAAGACAATTTTGCATCTTTTTCTTTCATAATGAAGCAGTAAATTGGCCTCATTTTAAAGAAAAGGTTTAAAAAGACCACCCTAGTTTTCAGGATGGTTAGAATAAGAAGCATTGTTTCCCTTTTTCATGCTGGACAAACAAATCAAAATTCACTTTTCCTTTACTAAATTGATGTCTATACAGCAGAACCTAAGAGGCCATCCCTATGCTGAGGTCTTTGCTGGCTGTGCTGGACATATTCTGAATCCACAGGAGGGTGGTACATGCATGTGTATTGCTCCTCTGTGCTGTGGTTTCAATTCAGAACAAAATTATATATACACAGGGATTAGCCTGGAACTGTAAGGTCCAAGGGACCTGTCCATAGCACTGATGGATAAAAGGGTTAGAAACCACACCATGTGGCTGGGGATTATTTGGTGTCCATGCTACTTAAACCTACCCCCTTTTTTTAGCCAAAGTGTCTTGGAGAGATATGCAAACTATGACAATTCAGCCGTGTGGATGAGCAAAGATTTATGGTTCAGGACCATTGTTTTTATTTAACAATGCAAGTGTAACCTTCTGCCTGTTCTGGTTGGTCAGTGAACCCAAGATGGGTCACAGCAGGCATCAGAAAACACAGCCAAAGCTGAAGATGTGGCTATGTAGAAGAAGGAATAGCAGTCTGATTCAAAGCTCTGAGTGTAAACAACAGAAGCATAATTGGTTTGGACCTCAGCATGTGCAGAGGGAACACACAGTTTTTATATTTTCTGTTGCATTCACATCTGAGAATCCTAGCTTAAAGTTAGCCTAAATGCAGAGCCACTGGCCTGCATCCCAGAACACTGTGGTTAGGGGAAGCGTAAAAGAAATGGAGGGGAAAATGGAGATAGGAGATGAGAGCTTGGACTCTTAAGGTTCTCCTGTTTTCACTTATCCTTAGGCACACTTGGGACCTGAGTTGTCAAGAAACCAGAATCATGGGTTTTGAAGAAATTTGGCTGAAGTCAAACTGCTTCTGCCTCTGCTTAAAATACACCTAATTTTCAACAGCTCCACAAAGTTCCACCGAAAATGGTCTCCTTTTGTGAGACCTAGCTTGCTGAATTACTTTTTTTTTTTAAAGTTTTGCCCAGCTTTTATCCCCCTTGCCTCTGTGCTTAGGAAAATGGTAATGCAAAGCCTCTGAAAACGGGATCCAAGACATCTATTCCTGGGCAAGTAATGATGTACGACGTAAAGATGGCACCAGCATACTCCCTGCCATTGCTCCTTTGCCCTGAGGAAAATGAGAGCATCTTGTGAATGTGGAGAAAAGCTGCTTCAAATTATGTGTTAAATTATGCTCTAAATTACACCATTTATTAAATGTTGCTGGAGGCCTGTTCTCGCTCTCCTTTGGAGATGTGATCTGAGCACAGGTCAGTCAGACCTAAAGTCTGCTTCTGTAAACTGAACTCATTGCAGCATAATCCCTTGAGTACTGAGCCAGCTAAATAGCTATTGTCTTTACAATGGCAATGCTCTTCTGTTTTAAATTTCTTGGACAGGGGTTTTTTGTGTTTTGAGGTGTGTTTGGTTTTTTGCTTGTTTCTTTGTTTGTTTCTGAATAAAAAATATCTAGTAATATCTACTTTTTGTGTTCTTGGAGATCACAGGTATTTTCCTTGCTTGATCCATGCAACTTTATTTTCAGTAAGAGCAGAACTGTGAAATCTGAATTTCATGTAAATCAATGTGATCAATTTTATGAGACACTTAAAGGAAATAATTAAGTATACACACATAATCTCACTGAATCACAGAATCACCAAGGTTGGAAGAGACCTCAAAGATCATAAAGTCCAACCTGTCACCACAGACCTCATGACTAAACCATGGCACCAAGCACCATGTCCAATCCCCTGTCATCTACAATTTTCAGTGCTTCTGTGCAAAACATTTCTGGGCTTAAACTTAGTCATTACTTCCCATAATAAAATATGTTGAATTTACAAATGAGATAAAGTCTCAGGTTTTAGCACATAGGTTAGACAATGGCAATGACTTAGCTAAGAGTCTCTCTCTTAGCAATCAGTGGGATTTCTTCAGGCTGGGATGTCTGTTAGCAACTTGTCATCACTGCAGTGCATCCTTGCACTAGAAGTTCAGTGAGTAGCTCTGGAGTCTAATGAAGCTGATGTTATCTCTGTGCTTGCTACGTGCAGAATAGGATTATTTTATGTAAGCAATTGGAACATTAAAAGGCATGGAAACATTTTATATGTCAATGTTATAATGAAGATTATTTTGCTTATGCTACAGTTCTGAAAGCCAACACAGCATTCTTAACCATCTACAAAGATCACTGCACATATATGAGTGCTGGCTTGTCTTTTGCCCTGAGTTTTAAATTAAAATGTTTTCTCTGAAAGAAAATATCACAGTATCACAGTAACTAAGGTTGGAAGAGACCCCAAGGATCATCAAGTCCAACCTCTTCCAACAGACCTCACAACTAGACCATGGCACCAAGTGCCACGTCCAATCTCCCCTTGAACACCTCCAGGGACAGCGACTCCACCACCTCGCTGGGCAGCCCATTCCAATATAATCTCCTTTGCAATTTAAAGTCCTGTATGATATCATTAGACCAAATAACAGCTGTGATTTCTTCAGGGAGAGCTTAATCAGTTTGTTGTGACATGACACCAGGAACTCAATTGTGATTGATCACTACTGCTCAAGAACTGGCCAGAAGGGAGACTGAACAAATCATTTCAACAGTGCCTTGAAGCTGAAGAACCTCAGACAATGAGAAGCTGCTTGAAGCTGGCAGAAATAGCAGGCTGAGGGGACGGAAGGGTTTCCAGTCATTCTGTAATACTACCTTTGGCATGGCTAGGGGAACTTCTGTTATCCCATAACTGAGTGCATTGGTTCTCAAGACTGAACGAAATAGATCATTCTCTGAGGTGATCTTACTATTAGTAGCAAAGCATCAGTGAATTTTCAGCTGATTTAAAAAACCTTCTTTCTGTCAGTTTATACCAATTGTTCATTTTCATAGGCTCAGATAACCAAGGAGGCTCATCTATGTGTAATTAACATGTATCCTGGCCATAAGATGATGCTTGTATGAATCAAGATTGATCTGGGGAACACCTTTAAAAAAACCCATTGAATCCATTCCATCATCAAGCAAATGAATGCTCCACCAAATTCAAATGTAAATTACTTCAGCATTTCTTTACCTTTTTTTTGGTTATGTAGTGGATCTCAGCTTCAGTCACAAGATCTTATTATAATTCTCACCTTATACACCTTGCCTTTAGTATAAGAAATGTTCTATGACACAGCTTCTTATAGCAATCAAGGTCCCTGGAGGGTTTTTCTCTGCTTGCTAGCACATACTAATATTTGTTCCATCATCCCTTAACCACTATTGCTATCCATGCTGTAAAATGGTTTGCTGCAGGCTCCTTTTGAGATGACCCAAAATCATTATACTGTTAAATATACTAATATGGAGAAAATTGTAAGGACAACATTTGCCACACCATGCCTCAGAACCTCTTTCTGTCCCAACAGGCTATCAGCACATACTGAAGTCATGTAATGATTTTGCTGGCAGTGAACAAATCTGCCTTTTTCAGGTAATTTAACTAAAATGAACTCCTTGAATAACTGATTGAAAACATACATTCCTGATCTCAGTTACATTTTTCAAAGACCAGATTTGCACTTTCTACCTATTTTACTTGTTTGTTGTTGGTTTTGTTGTGTTTTGTTTGTTTGTTTTTTAATGTAGATCATATTCTAGCAATACCTTTTCTAGTGCTGCAAAACAGTTTTCTTCTATTCAGTATTCCTTTGCTTATGCATTCAAGGACTACAGATGCTTATCCAGATGTTATATTAGACTAAGAACTAATCACTATGAGCTATTTAGTTTTCCCAATTACCCATTTCCCTAGGCATTTATTTCCAAAATATTGTCCTTTGTGCTGTGCATTCTTTGTATTGAAATAGTGAGACATGCAAAGAGTGAGGAAAAAAAAGGTCACTGAAAACAACAAATATTTAAAGTGACAGGTTTTATTAAAAACAAACAAACAAACAAAAAGAACATGCTTTCATGAGTAGGAGAGATAAAACTACTGTATTAGAAATAGTGTGGCCAGCAGGAGCAGGGAAGTCATTGTGCCCCTGTACACTGCACTGGTTAGGCCACACCTTGAGTACTGTGTCCAGTTCTGGGCCCCTCAGTTTAGGAAAGATGTTGACTTGCTGGAACGTGTCTAGAGAAGGGCAACAAAGCTGGGGAGGGGTTTGGAGCACAAGCCCTATGAGGAAAGGCTGAGGGAGCTGGGGATGCTTAGCCTGGAGAAAAGGTGGCTCAGGAGGAGACCTTATTGCTGCCTACAACTACCTGAAGGAAGGTTGTAGCCAGATGGAGGATGGTCTCTTCTCCCAGGCAACCAGCACCAGAACAAGAGGACACAGGCTGAACCAGGGGAGGTTTAGGCTGGATGTTAGGAAGAAGTTCTTCATAGAAAGAGTAAATGGCCATTGGAATGGGCTGCCAGGGAGGTAGTGGAAATCACCATCACTGGAGGTATTTAGGAGGAGATTTGATGGGGTGCTTGGTGCCATGGTTTATTTGATTACCTAGCGTTGGATGATAGATTGGACTTGATGATCTCAAGTGTCTTTTCCAACCTGGTTAGTTCTGTTCTATTCTATTCTATTCTATTCTATTCTATTCTATTCTATTCTATTCTATTCTACTTCTATTCTACTTCTATTCTACTTCTATTCTACTTCTATTCTACTTCTATTCTATTCTACTTAGATGGCCATGTTTCCAAAAGAAGGAGGCAAGAAGCTATATGCTTGCACTTCTTTCCAAAATGATTCAATGTAAGTTTTTGAAAGGCTAAAATCTTTTAGAGTAGGATGCCTGCAATCTTTATTCCATCTCCTGTAAAACAATGTTTAGGTATTTCTACCAATTTCATCTTCTCCTAGGATGTGACTTTCCTATAATAAAATTTGGAGGCTTCATTTTCTAAATAGATACATCTCTATGTACTATAAAAACTTTCACATCTTGGCAAATGTCGTGACTGGTCAGAAATGAAATGTTCTGAATATATTCCAGCCAAGCTTAGCTAGAAAAGAGTAGCTTTCTAACTCCCCACTGAAGCACTTATACAAATGCATAAGTAAGGACAAGAGGAAAATTTAAGTTAATCAAACTGGTGGTAGAAGATGTAGAACTGAAAATAGGATCGAGGTGAAAGAATATTCTGATAACTCATCAGTGCATTTGCTGACATTCATTTATCTTTGAGATGAATGTTCATAATATAGAATAGAGTAGAATAGAATAGAATAGAATAGAATAGAATAGAATAGAATAGAATAGAATAGAATAGAATAGAATAGGACCAGGTTGAAAGAGACCTTCAAGATCATCAAATCCAACCCATCATCCAACACCATCTAACCAACTAAACCATACTGTATAAATAAAAACAAACATACAAACAACACAGGCATCAATGAGTATGCCAGGGATATGCTTAAGAAGATAATACTAGACTAACCAAATCACACACTGAGTTATGAAGCTATGGTAACAAATTATCCAGAAAACCCTGTATATAAAGATGCACAGAAGAAGAGAGAGAAGTAGGAAGGGAAGGAAAATATTAAGCCAAAAAAAATCAGAATAGTTAAATTCAGATGAGGGGAAAAAAAAATACAGAAACATCTGCTTGGGCTAGAAGCAATGAAAAATATTGATATTGCAGACATCTCTTTTTCATTAGATGAATCCAATCCTCTTATTTCTCCTGTTAAAATTAGGTACTGCTTTATTTACAGATAGATACTTTTTCAACTTTCTGTTGATTTATTTCCATGATATGCAAAATGATGTTTCTTGGAATCTGTTGATTGGATGATTCTTTGTGTTTCCTGACTGAATGAAGCAATACTTTTGGTGTAGTTTTGCTTGTTGCAGAAATGTGGAATTTACTCTTTTATGGTGTGACAGGAAAATAACTTTTTTGAGATACTTATTTGAAATTACCCTACTGCTCCTAAAAAGTGAACTGAACATTTGCTATAAACTTCTCCAGATTGTGAGGCTGTGACTGTAACGGCAGGGAAAAAGAAGAGAGGTGGGCACATAAGTGAGTTTATGACACAATGCACATGTTTTTGGCAGCTAATAAAAATATCAGCAACAGGAGTTTTTATCACAGTCTGTATCAGAATTTAAGTGATTACCCAAACAAATGTTTTCCACTATGGGCAAGATCTGAAAACCAGATTTCTTGTGACTTCACAGAGCTAAGGAAGAAGCTTATATACTTTAGTTTATCTAGATATAAAGATAATTAATTTCCTGTGCAGCTAGACGTGATATGACACATATGGCTTCAACACGCTTTGGATATCCTTCAGGTGAAAGGAGATAAGTAAACTCATTCATTCATCACTAAACCTTCACTGCTGTCATCACTATTAAGTTACTTGAATGGAGATTGGCAGCTTTTCAATAATTTGATTCTGAAGATAGGCATTTCCTATAGGAAATAAAATAGATGAGTGAGAGATTAGATGGAAGAGACATATGGTAGAATGTGTCATGAATAAAGTCTTGTAAGGAAACAGAGAATAAAGATTGGGGAAAGGTAATATTTTTTTACTTCTACTGGAAGTTATTTAAATTCTATGGACCAAAAGGCCAAAAGGTCTCCTGGAATAGATTTTTTTTAAATGCTGTTGCTAACTGAATGGGCAGATTAGAAAATTATGATCTCCAGATAGAGAAAGATAGACAGAAAAGGGAAAAGTAAGCATGTTTTTGAAAGCACTCATACGTATTTGACAACTAACAAAAATATTGGCAGTAGTAAGTAGAACTCTGAAGTTAAGGCTGGCAAAGATGAAGCAAAAAAAGATTAGCTCTTGGCAGAGGAAAGCAAACTGAGCATGTCTTCTGAGAATGGGCTGGTAGAGAAAGACAAATCCATTATGTCAATGAGCAAAGCTTGATGCATGAAGGAACAGGGTTTGAAAGGATGAAAGACATGAATAGTTGTACCTGATTAGAAGGATATGAGGCCTACAGATATGAGGCATACAGATTAAAGCAGATAGAGAAAGATTATAATTTTAAAGTAGCTAGCTAGGAAGTTGTTTGATGTGAAGCAGAAAAAGGCTATGCTCTTTAAAATAGAAAAAGTTAAATGAATAGGGTGAAGGGCACAGGCCCAGTGAGATGTAACCAGCAAAATCACGACAGAAGTCTAAAGACTGACAAATAGGAGAAAAGACACCTGAAAACCAGAAGCCAGAAAAAGAAAGGAAAGCTAGAAGAAAGCCTGAAAACCTGATAAAAACCACAAAATAGGTGAAATGGTCATAAACAGAGAATAAAACCAACAGAAAACCAAACCAAACACATGAAACAAATAAACCAAACAAAATCTAACAGAAACAAACACCACCACCACCACCACAAAACACACAAGCAGACAACCCCCCCCCCCCCAACCAAACCAAACCAAACAACAAACAAAACCAAAACCAGTAGCAAGAAAACCAAACAACCAACGAGTCAAGAGATTGTAATATGTAGAGTCTTGAACAGTTTGTTTACAAAATAAATGCCATCTGAGAGGAAGGTCAATCCTCAGGATACGGTCATTGCTGGAAAAAAAAAGAGAGAGAAATAAGAAATATCACAGTGAAACACTTGATATATTTTCATCAATCTGTTGTATAATCTGCTATGGAAATTGAAAAAATCTAGTCATATGGCTTCAAGAGCACATCATGTTTAGTCATGAGGTCTGTGGTGACAGGTTGGACTTGATGATCTTTGAGGTCTCTTCCTACCTTAGTGATTCTCTGTGTGTGATATGCTTTTGAACTCACCCAAATCTCTTATGCAATTGTCTCTCCAAGAAAGCAAGTTTTACTACCCAAAGGCTAACTTTCTGAAGTCATCAAAATGTTGTTATTATTTTTAATCCAGACTCTGCTATTTATATCTCCCATGAACACTGGAAAAAATGTTCTTAAGTATGCATTTTGTGACTTGGAATACCTCCAAAATTAGCTGGGCTAAGGGCATGAAAGTACCAACAGGATTTATCTCACAGTGAGAATAGGTTTTGTGTATGTTATTCTTGCAGCAAGCTTTACAGCATTTTCCCACTACATAATGAAACATACCTTTGCAGTCAGGATGAAGTGATTGCTAAGGAGCCTTTTCAGCTTTGAGAAGATACTTAGAATTTTGAAGTCACTTAAACAAATATTTCTTAAAGAAAGAAGTTTAATGACATTTTCTGTTTCTCTCCTGCCATGTAATCATTCAGGCACTTCCATCCATGACTGCAGGAATGCAATGTATATAACACATACACATAGCCAGCTATCAAGATTCACTGGAGACAAGTCCTCTCAGAGGAGATATTTGAAACTTCACATTCAAAATAATACTAGAGACCTTTACCTGTACAAAGGAACTGAGGCCCTTTTCAATAGTCAGTGATGGTTGAAGAGCTGAAGATCTGACCAAATCTAAGTGACTATGTTTGAATTAACTGAGTAGGTCAGCAATCTGTCTTAACAGTAATCACTGGGTCTCTACTATCTACAGCAGAAGTTTAAATGCTATAGTTGACAAGTAGACATCGACATTGAGACACCTAGAGTGTCTAAAATCTATACTTGTATCAGGAAAGTGATCAACTACAACATCATGGCAGGGGGGTTGGAACTAAATGATCCTTGAGGTCCCTTCCAACCCTAACAATTCTGTGATTCTATTGTCCAGTTCTGTTTATTTTAGGGTGCACATGACAGAAGACCATTGAGGTTATCTGCTCTTTCTGGAGAAGCAACTAGAGGCTATAAGAATTACTCCAGGAAGTCAAAATTGGTACTAGCTGCCTCTTTTCAGGTAAGAAACTTGATACTGCCCCTGACATCTTCATTGCTTACACTGCTTTTGGAGTTTATCTATGTTACTCTGACAACTGTGACCATTGTAGTACCTCTACATATCTTTGTGAAAAAATTCCAATGAATGCAACTAATATGTGGATAATTGTCAATGAACTGGATGAGGCATTAACTGTTCAGATCTGGCTTTCTTTTCTTCTCTCCTTTGTTTCCCCTGTAGTCATTTCACAGAATTGTTTCAGTTGGAAGAGATCTTTAAGATCACCCAGTCCAACCATTTGCTACTGTGGTGGTTTGAAAGGAAAGGCTCTGCTTTCCCTCCCCCACTGAGAAAGAGACCACAGCTAAACCCAGTCGGAGAAATGAGATTATATTTTACAAGGAAACAGATTCTATGTAACACAACAAATACAGGGATTTTACAATATATACAGGAATATACAGCAAATGAACTCAACCAGAAAGGCCCCCTGTGCCCCCTTCACCCCCCTACCTCCCTTCTCCCCCAAAAGAGGTAGAAAAGAGATGTGGACGGTTAACAGGGCAGGAAAGGAAGAAAGGCCTGGCACAGGAGTTAGTATCTTATCTTAGTTGGCCAGAATCCCAGAAGCAGATCCAGCCGAGAGGGACAGCGAAGGAAGGAAGACTGAGAGAAAGTCCCAGCTACCCTGGGTCTAACCTCACCTCCCACAATCCTTGGCCAATGAAATTCGTTTAGAATACCAAAATATTTTACAAACATTTGGCCAGTGTGCCCCTTTCTTAAAGGCACAGCATCAAACGGCCACAGCTACCTCTACCAAGTCTGGGGCTAAGCCATGTCTCTCAGCACCACATCTTTGCCTCTTGGAAACACCTCCAGTGATGGGCATTCAACCACTTCCCTGGGCACCCTGTGCCAGGCTTCGCATTTTCCACTTATCCATTTGTTCTCTTCCATTTGTCACACCATGTTGATCAACACATCCAAGCAATAATGCATAATCCTATCTACTTCCTTCAACTGCTTCTTGTTATTCCTTCCACCATCTCTAACTCATGCATTTCTACTGCAGCAATGATTACAAACAAATGCATAATTTCCAGCTGTGGCAGTTTATGCTATGCCTTTAAAAGTTAGCTGCAGATTTCGAGGAGAAAAGTAGAAAAATATAAACAATTCACTATTGGGTGTAAAAAGGAAAACAAAAGATTATTCTAAACAAATTTCATCGTCCAGAATGTGTGGGATGGGCGCAGATGTACCATAACAATATTTCACATTTTGCTTTCATCCCCATCCCTTCTTTTCTTCTCTGGCCTGGCTGTTCTGCTGGGAGGATGATGCCTTTGACCTTGAGATAGGACTAACACTGTTTTCTTCCAGCTTCTCTCTCTCTCTCGGTACCAGGAGGTTTGGGAGGTTTGGCAGGGGAAGAGAGGCAGTGGAGGAGCTTCCTTAGTTGTTTTGACCAGGGGGGTTTCCATGCTATTTTCTAATTGCAAAAACCTTTACTGAAAAGAACACATTTTGGAGACTTTGGGATCTCTCCCTCCCCTCCTCCAGGGCAGACACCACAAGACAAAAAAATGACATCTCCTCCAAGCCAAAGCAGCAGCACCCTTCCTCCACAGACCCAAACCATCTTGCAGGTTAGGGAGTGTTGTAATATAATTCCTTTCCTCTCTCTCTCTCTGTCTTTTTTTTTTCTTTTCCCTCTCCCTCTCTCTTATTTTTCCCCTCTCTCTGTCCTTTCTTCTGTTCCATCCACTTTATTCTGTTAAGAAATAGCCTTCCTGTTGACAGTTTGGCCTTGTTTTTGCCTCTAATGTCATATCATGGGAATGTTCAATAAGAACTGAGTCTCTTTCCCCCTCTGGACCGAGACAAGATACAAAGTACCTGAGGTATGAGTTCCATAGGACCATGATGCTACATCGCTTCTATGCCACTGATTTACACAGGGAGAATAGCAGATTAAATGAAAATGTCATCCAGTATCTGGAGAAACAAAAATGTAGTGTTGTTTGGGGTTTACTTGAATGCCAACACTTTTCATTATTTTTTGACTTTGGAACCTAAAAGGGTGGTTCACCACAGAAAGCCTTAGTTTTTCCACTAGTCTAACTTCTTCATATCACTAGACAAAAAATTTGACTTTGACTTTTGAAAAGCTTACCTAGGTAATTTATGTTATTGTGCAGCTAAGCATTTCATTGGTTAAAGTGTTGCATCTTTTTTTGGCTGTATGTCTAAAGTGGGGGAATAGCTACTCAAATCATAGCTAGGTTTGCAAACTGTACTGATACATAATCAGTGCAGAAGTATTTCCAGGTTTGGAGCACAAGCCCTAAGAGGAGAGGCTGAGGGAGCTGGGGTTGCATAGCCTGGAGAAGAGGAGGCTCAGGGGAGATCTTATGCTCTCTACAACTACATGAAGGGAGGTTGTAGACAGGCAGGGGCTGGTCTCTTCTCCCAGGCAACCAACACCAGAACAAGAGGACACAGTCTCAAGCTGTGCCAGGGGAGGTTTAGACTGGATGTTTGGAGGAAGTTCTTCCCAGAAAGCATGATTAGCCATTGGAATGTGCTGCCCAGGGAGGTGGTGGAGTCACTGTCACTGGAGGTGTTTAGGGAGAGACTGGATGGGGTGCTTGGTGCCATGGTTTAGTTGATTAGATGGTATTGGGTGATAGGTTGGGCTGGATAATCTCAAAGGAATTTTCCAACCTGGTTAATTCTATTCTATTTTATTCTGTTCTATTCTATTCTATTCTATTCTGCTCTGTTCTGTTCTGTTCTGTTCTGTCCTGCTGATAAAATAGGCTACTATTGGTATGTTCTCCTGGCACAGCTTGTAGTTTCTAGGCTCTTTCATGAGTTAAAAAACATAACCTTGGAAAAACAAAACAAAATGAGCAAACAGACTTTAAGTACTGCATTTTAGAGTGAAGACTTGAAGAGTTTGCATATTTCCAGAAAGCTCAGAGCTGAATTATCCCCTCTGAGGTTGATATTTTGATTATAACAACTGCATTTCAATAAACACATTAACTCAATTATATGACTGTTTTTATGGACTCTTAGAGTGTGTGACTGACATTACTGGTTGATGTTTATCATAATACTGTGATGCATCATATAGATCCACAGTCACAAATCACCTGTCACTGATGACCTGAATTGTTTCTAAGGAATGCTATGAGTAAGGTGAAATCCATTTGTCATAAGCTGTGAATTTTGCTGTACTTAAGCTTTCCTTGGAGTAAATGCAGAAGTGATCCATTTGGAATGTGCCCATGGATAATTTGTTAGGCAGCAATTTTAAAACATTCATAGCTTGAATCTAGTTATTTTATTTTATTTTAACCATGTTGAGGTTATGTGAAAAATAATACATTTTTTAGCAGATAATTCTGCCTTTATGAACAGAGCATCCGTCCTGAAGGGCCAAAAGCCTAAAAAATGCCCTGAACCAGACAATGGAGCAGGAACCTGGAGGTCTGTTTTTTCAGAAGATTGCCCACGCCGCCCAGACTTGTCTGAACATGTCTTGGGGTCCAAGTGGGCCAGGTGTGTGTGCCTTTGGTCATGTGAGGAGAAAACTGATTCTATAGATAAAGTATCAGGTTTCTATCTCTTAATCTTTGTTGTCACTGGCCATCATTGTCTCAGGAAATCTATAAATACTAGCCCAAAGAGTGAGGGCCTTGCCCTGCGTTGTCCAAGACCTGGGAGAAGCCACAAGCCTTACCACTGCAAGCCCAAGAAGCCAAGCCTCTCTTTACCCAGAAAGATTGCAAGTGCCCCTTGCAGTAGCACATCGTAAAGCCCTGGAGCAGACAGATCACAGTATCACAGTATCACCAAGATTAGAAGAGACCTCAAAGATCATTGAGTCCAACCTTTCACCACAGACCTCATGACTAGACCATGGCACCAAGTGCCACATCCAATCCCCTCTTGAACACCTCCAGGGATGATGTGTCTTGCCAGGCTGAGAGATGAACCCTGGAGGAACCAAGACCCCAGGACAATTTTGTTTTATTGGAAGAAGCAACTATAGCCACAGCAAAGACTGCAGGTGAAGAACTTCTGCAAAACAGACAAAGCTACAAAGCTGACAAGCCCAGCAGCAACCACTTTTCTAGAAAGGTTTCAGCTATAAAGCCTTCGGAGGTTAACTCTGTATGCTCTTTACAACTACCTGAAAGGTGGTTGTGGCCAGGAGGGGGTTGGTCTCATCTCCCAGGCAACCAGCACCAGAACAAGAGGACACAGTCTCAAACTGTGCCAGGGGAAGTTTAGACTTGAGGTGAGGAGAAAGTTCTTCACAGAGAGAGTAGTTAACAATTGGAATGTGCTGACAAGGGAGGTGGTGGAGTCACCATCCCTGGAGGTGCTCAAAAAGGGAATGGACATGGCACTTGGTGCCATGGTTTAGTAGTCATGAGGTATTGGGTGACAGGTTGGACTTACATACATACATAGAATAAACGAGGTTGGAAGAGACCTTCAAGATCATCGCGTCCAACCCATCAACCAATCCAACACCAGCCAAACAACTAACCCATGGCACCAAGCACCCCATCAAGTCTTCTCCTGAAAACCTCCAATGATGGCGACTTCACCACCTCCCCAGGCAGCCCATTCCAATGGGCAATCACTCTCTCTGTGTAGAACTTTTTCCTAACATCCAGCCTGAACCTCCCCTGGTGCAGCCTGAGACTGTGTCCTCTTGTTCTGGTACTGGCTGCCTGGGAGAAGAGACCAACATCCGTCTGTCTACAACCTCCCTTCAGGTAGTTGTAGAGAGTAATAAGGTCACCCCTGAGTCTCCTCTTCTCCAGGCTAAGCAACCCCAGCTCCCTCAGCCTCTCCTCGTAGGGCTTATGTTCCAAACTCCTCACCAACTTTGTTGCTCTTCTCTGGACTCGTTCTAGCAAGTCAACATCCTTCCTTGATGATCTCTGAGGTCTTTTCCAACCTTATTGATTCTGTAATTCCATGATTCTAAACCTGAATTATTTAGTGAGGAAAATCTTGAAAAGTTGGGGGCAGGGGTGGTGAGGGATATTGATTTATTTTTTTTTTAATTTGCCACTAAAGGTTTCTTAGCTATGGCACCTAAGTGACCCTTGGAAAGAGGTAAGAGTATTGTTCCTTTAGCAGAAACAGGGAGCACAATACATTCCTTCAGTTCTATATCCATTTAAGAAAGTGGGTCTCATTTAAATTTTCCCTAGTGATGGGTGTATTTTTTCAGACAAGAGTACTTACCACTGTGTGAAACACTGTAGGAAAAAAGGCAATATACTTTGCAAGGTATATGCAGTTACTGCATATATGTAGTAACAGCACCTCTTGCAAACTGCGGAAGATTAGCATATTTTCTAAGCGAGATGAATTAACTGATGACTCTGACATAAATGGAACCCAAAAAGAGGTATGTTTATTTAACTGAATCTCTTTCTAAAGTACTTCAAGCTGTGTATGCCTGAAAATGGCAAGATCATTTTAACTGGAATAAATTTTTTAAAATTAATCCAGGGTATCTCCCATTACAGACATTATCACAGACATGTTTGAGAATATATTATACTGATATGTAGTCATCCTAGGCTATAGCAACAAAAAAAAATAGATCATTTCAGGGACATTTTTTTTTCTTTAGTTTTGAAATGGAGAAATTATTGTGATGTAACTTAGAGGTCATCAAGGAGCAGAAATGAAATGAACAAAATTCCTACTAATTACCTCTTGTGGTGGGTTGGAGGCAGATCCTCCCTTGCCTTCTACCAGGGCAGCAAAATGAGACTCACACAAATGGATTGCAGAAGTGATGGAAAGTTGAAATGGAAAAGCAGTGAGTGTTTTACAGAAGCTACAATCACAGTGACAAAAGAGATCCCAAAGTATTCCCAGAAGCCTTATAGCATACCCAGAAACCTCCCAGCATTTCCCTTCTCCCCACCTGAGGGTACACCCAAAACCCCCAGGGCTCTTTCTTCCCCCCCCCCCCGCTCCACTGTTAGGCTAATCTCAGCTGTCCACAACTGAGATTGCCCTTCCCCCTTATCCTCTTGGCATTAGGACTAGCCAGTCCTAAGAGGCCTTGAGATAACTCCTCTTCCATTACCAGATAGGGACCATCTCCCACAGTAGCAGCAAGGGAAGAAAGAGAGAGGAAGTGTGAGACCTTGCAGATGGATTTATAGGGAGCAGGATATTATGGGTGTGAAATTCCGCAGCTTCCTGTGTCCACCCAGTGGGCTGGACATCTGAGGCACCAGAAGTGCACCCTGTATGGCAGCAGCAGGAGGCATCCAGCCTAAACTGCCACACCTCTAAATAGAACATGTCTGTGAAAAGTCTATGATAAAAATAAGATATAAAGGAATACAATTTCTTCCACCCCCCCTCAATGTTCTGCAGCTATAATACTAAAATAGACCTAGGACACCACATGCAACTGAGAATGGCAGATCAAGTGCACTTAGTAAGTTTGCAGATGACACCAAGCTGGGCAGGAGTGTTGCCCTGCTTGTGGGTAGGAGAGCTCTACCAAGGGATCTGGACAGGCTGGATCAATGATCTGAGGCCAGTGGTATGAAAATCAATAAGGCCAAGTGCCAGGTCCTGTACTTGGGTCACATCAACATCATGCAGTTCCACAGGCTTGGGGAAGAGTGGCTGGAAATCTGCCCAGAAGAAAAGAACTTGTGAGCACTGGTTCACAGCCAGCTAAATATGAGCCAGCAGTATGCCCAGGTGGCCAAGAAAGAAAATAATAGCCTGGTTTGTGTCAAAAAGAGTTTGTCCAGTAGTACTAGGGAAGTACCCTTGTACTCAACACTGGTGAGGCCATATCCTCAAATATAGTTTTCAGCTTTGGTCCCCTCAATACAAGGGCATTGAAGTGCTGGAGAGTACCCAAAGAAGAGCAATTAAGCTAATGAAGGTTGTGTAGCACAAGTCTTATGAGGAGCAGTTGAAGGATCTGAAGTTGTTTAGTCTGGAAAAAGGAGGCTGAGGGGAGACCTTATCACTGTCTACAACTACCTGAAGGAGGTTGTACTGAGATAGGGGTCAGTTTCTGAAGTAACAAGCAACAGGACAAGAGGAAACAGCCTCAGGTTGTGCCAGGGGAGGTATAGAATGAATATTAGGAAGAGTTTCTTCACTGAAAGGATTATCAAGTATCAGGCAGGTTATCCAGATGTTATGGGTTTAAGAACTGGCATGTCTTAACCATAGAGTCCTCCAGGGACTAGATAGCCCAGGAGGTGGACACCGAAAAAATTTGATCTTTGTTATTTCATTCCCATCAGCCTGCATCTCTCTGCCCATTATGAACTTGATATATAGTCAGTTTCTGCCCTTTTCCCTCTCTCTTCTCCCAGTGTGCTGAGCTCCTATCTCTTGCTTAGTATTTTGGGGGAGCTTTTGGTCGTGAGCAGAATGGTTAATTTTTACTGCATCATTGGGGTTGTGGGGGTGGTTTTGGATGAGGTTGGCCTAATGAGGTTTTGGTAAGCTCAAGATGGAGAACTGAACCGAGATTGAATATGATTTTGTGCATTTCATATGGTTTTGTACTGTTGTATATAGTTGTGAATAGTACTTCCATTTAAATTTTCAATTCTTTGCAATCCTGTATAGAGTGATTTTCTTTTAATCTTTTGGTTGGGGAGTGGTTAAAGAGCTTCTGTCCACTGTCTAAAACTATGACATTGGGGAAGTGGTTGGTTCACTATCCCTGGAGGCATTTAAAAGTTGTGTAAATGTGATTTTTAGAGGCATGGCTTAATGATGGACACCAGGGGAAGTTTAGGCTTGAGGTGAGGAGAAAGCTCTTCACAGAGAGAGTTGTTAGCCATTGGAATGTGCTGCCCAGGGAGGTGGTGGAGTCCCCATCCCTGGAGGTGTTCAAGAGGGGATTGGATGTGGCACTTGAAGCCATGGTTTAGTTAGTCGTTAGATGTTGGGTGACAGGTTGGACTTGATGATCTCTGAGGTCTTTTCCAACCTTGTTGACTCTATGATTCTGTAATTTTATGTTTGGAAGCTGACTGTCTTTCTGGGGCACTCTTTCAACTAATTATTTTTTATGCAATAAGTCATGTAAGTTTTGGGTTGTCTGAAACCTTATTCAGTGGCTTTGGTATTGAAGAGTTTTACTTCAATAAATTTTTTTCCAGCCAAATTTCTGCTACTGTGCCTCACCTAAAGTGCAGTTTGGCTGACAAGTTTGTCCTGTCTAATTACAGGGGCACAATGACTTGCCTGTTCCTGATGGCCACACTATTCCTGATCCAGGCCAGGATGCCATTGGCCTTCTTGGCCACCTGGGCACACTGTTGGCTCATGTTCAGCCAACTGTCAATCAGTACCCCCAAGTGCCTTTCTGTTTGGCAGCTCTCCAGCCACTCTGCCCCAAGCCTGTAGCACTGCACGGGGTTGTTGTGGCCAAAGTGCAGCACCTGGCACTTGGACTTTTTGAATGCCATCATGTTGGACTCTGTGTGAGTGCAAGTACGGCCTCAAGATTTGTCTTCTTGAAATATTACTCTTCCCCAGCCTTGTCCCTACTACTGAGTGTCTTTGAGGAAGACAGAATTGTTTATCTCCTTCATGACATGATGTGCATCAAAGGAGCAATTTGTAATTGGAAGGCTCCTGACCTCTGTGCTAACTCCCAAATTCACGGCAACAAATTTTAAACACATTTATTTCCTTCTGATTGCTTGTTTCCTGTTTATCCAGTAGTGATCAGTCTCCTCAGGACTATTTACTGGAGTAGCTTAGTTCCCCTAATCTCTGTGAAGTTTCAAACACATGTGGTTATGAAATCATTGAAAGAAGGCAAGTTTTTTTGAAGGGTCTTTTTGACAAGGTTGATGAAAGCAGCGAAATGTTCCAGCGATTCCACTTGATTTTCATTAACATTTCTGCTGTGTTTTAGTACAAAGCAATCATCTCATTTCCTGTGGACAATCCGCATTTTGAACGAGTCTAAGGGTTTGCTACTTTTGATCAGAATTTTAACATGCATCCTTCTTATCTGAAAATACTGTTACAAACATTATTTGGATTATAAGCAAAGCTTTCATTTGTACAGCCCATGGCTATCTGTGTTATAAATATGCACATATCTCTGCCTCAGCAAGACTTTTCTAAGCACGTTTCATGGGAATTTTCATGTGCACTGGATTTGATTTGTTTTAGGGCATAAGATGAATTCTCACTGTGATGCAGGATAGGGGGAAAAGAAAGAACTTAAAAAATAAGTCTTAGTTACAAGCCTGCACTCCTCCTACAAAACCTTAAGTTTTATTAGCTGTACAAATAACCAGTTATCATTGTTTATGCAAAGAGCCCTCATTTGATTCTGAGTGTCGTATCTACCTTTTCTTGAAACATCTTCAGGCCTATGCATTTGCCCTCAGCTACTAGTGTGAATTCCTGCAGCACATAATGATAACATTTCACATTCTAAACCGTGAGCCCACATTACATGCAACAGAATACAAATGTGTGCAAGGTGGTAGTTTCATTATCTTGGGGTCAGTGGAATTTTAAGAGCTCTGAAATTACCTCTATCTGTGATGCAAGTGTCAACTTAGTTTTAATAAATCTTTGGAAACAGCCAAGAGTTACTTCTAGGACATCTTCACCTGCCCGGAAATGCATCATTCAACAGCCAAACCTGCTATCAGTTTGTAGCAAATAGAATTTCGTCCATTAAATGCAAAGCCTCACTTCAGCTTCTGCATGCCAACACTCTATGATACCTAAAAGTATGATTAACCTAAAGTTTAGCTGGTATCAAGCTAAATATGTGTCATTCCACTTAAACTGGGACAAGGTCTTGAGAAATAATGTTTTCTCCAGCGTATGCTTAGATAATATTATATTTACTCTACTTACCATTATTCCACAGTTGCAACTCTGGATCCATTTAACATTGTATAAAGAGATTTTGACAATTTCTCAGCTTTTTTAATTAAAAAACAAAACAAAACAAAACCCAAAACCCCCAAAACTAAACACACAAAAATATCAAAGTAGGAAAAAAAAGTAATTCTACTTTCTATGAACAAGAGAATCAAAATATAGCAGCACATCTTGTTTGATGACAATAAACTAATATTGCATTTTGTACTCAAGCAAAAAATCCAACTAAAGCTAAGGGGAAAGCTAAAGTATTTTATTCAATGCTGACTTAGAAATAGCAAAGACTTTTTTAGACCTGTTAGCTGCAGAATTAATTCTAACAGCTCATTGAAACAAAACAAAGAAACCAAACCCAACAAACAAATAATCAACTAAAAGAAAACAACAAACGACAAACCAAACCACCCCAAAACTGCATTTCTTCTGAGCTTGTGAAAATTGATATGTAGAAATAAAAAGTGATTTTCCTGAACTGGCACAGGGCATCTTGAAGTAAATTTTATAGATATAGATATAGATATAGATATAGATATAGATATAGATCAGAATGGAGAATAACAAAATGAAATAAAAGATCCTAACCCTGAGTGTGACATGTCAACCTCAAGAATATTTCACAAGCCTGGAATGTAAAGCTGATGTTAATCAAATTTTTCTGCTGACTTCAGTGAATCCTTTTAATGTTAAGGTTTCCAGTTTGATAATAATAGGGCTTTGGCATGTTTATCAATCTCTGAAAAGTGAGGACAATCCTTAAGTAATACTGGGGGTTTTGTTAAATATATCCAGTCTAATTCTGGATCTATTTAAAATCTTTATAATTAAATAGCCTTTATGATAATAGCCTAAAGTTCTTTATGGTAAAAGAAGCACTTGGTATGTTTGCTTTTCTACTTTGCAAAGATTTCAGTGAGTGCTGTCTTAGGAACAAAGCTGGGGATGTTTGGAAGTGAAAAGGTACCTGTTTCACATCTAATTGTAAGAAACTGTGATTTATGTACACAGAATCACACACACAGTATCACCAAGGTTGGAAGAGACCTCAGAGATCATCAAGCCCAACCTGTCACCACAGACCTCATGACTACTAAACCATGGCACCAAGTGCTACGTCCCTCTTGAACACCTCCCACCTCCAGGGATGGTGACTCCACCACCTTGCTGGGCAGCACACTCCAATGGCTAACGACTCTCTCAGTGAAGAGTTTTCTCCTCAGCTTGAGCCTAAAATTCAGCTTGAGACTGCGTCCTCCTGTTAAATACACTTCAATCTGCTAACTTCAGGTAGTGCAGGATGAAGTAAGAGAGAGTCATTGCCCATTGGAATGGGCTGCCCGTGGA
The DNA here is from genome assembly GCF_014839835.1 of Dryobates pubescens. Lineage (NCBI taxonomy): Eukaryota > Metazoa > Chordata > Aves > Piciformes > Picidae > Dryobates > Dryobates pubescens. Next base: position 37,827,129 of record NC_071618.1, on the reverse strand, counting down.
GGTGGTGGAGTCACCATCATTGGAGGTGTTCAGGAGGAGACTTGATGGGGTGCTTGGTGCCATGGTTTAGTTGATTAGGTGGGTTGGATTGGTTGATAGGTTGGACGTGATGATCTTGAAGGTCTCTTCCAACCTGGTCTATTCTATTCTATCCTATATCTACAATGTAAGGCTGTGGCTTCTTTTGATCTCTAGAATGAGATTATTTAAGAGACTAAGAACAAGATATACTGGAAGGGATCACATTTCTTTGAGAAATTAGCAGTTTTGGAATAGGTTTGTTAATACCTGCAGAAAAGAGAGCTCTGTATCTGAAAAGGGTAAGCAAAATGTGTTCAGACATGAGGGTAATCTGCATGGAGTGGGGTTGTTTTTGACTACCCATGACCAAAACTGAACCTAGGAATCTGAGCTACTTGATCTAGTGTGAGTGCCCCCTATGAAGAGAGACTGCAGGACCTGGGGCTGTTCAGTCTGGAGAAGAGTGAGAGGGGATCTCATCAATGTGTATAAATATCTGAGGGATGGGTGTCTAGTGGAGGGGGCCAAGCTCTTTTCAGTAGTGCAAAATAATAAGACAAGGAACAATAGGTACAAGCTTGAACATAGATTTTGCCTCAACATGAGGAGAAACTTCTACACAATGAAGGTGATGAAACACTGGAACAGGCTGCCCAGAGAGGTGGAGTCTCCTTCTATGGAGACTTTCAAAACCCACCTGTATGTATTCCTGTTTGGACTACCCTAATTGATCCTGCTTTGGCAGGGGGGTTGGACTCGATCTCTTGAGGTCCCTTCCAACCTCTAATGTACTGTGATACTGTGACTGATGATATGTTGCCTTCTCAAGTAACCCTTGCACATGAGCCCTGTTTTCCTGGAGGTGGCTGAACACCTGCCTGATGATGGAATGTGGTGAATCAGTTTCTTCTTCTGCTTTGCTACTGTGCATGGTTTTCACTTACTTATTGAACTGCCTTTATCTCAACCCACGATTTTACTCACTTCTAATTTTTTGATTCTCTCCCCCACCCCACTGAGGCAGGGAGTAAATGTGGGACTGTGTAGGGGTTGGTTGCTGGCTGTGGTTAAATCATACCAGCTGGACATAAACTTTAACTACATGAGGATTGTTTTCAGGCAAAAATCTCAGTTTAGAATTGACATAAAGGCATTCAGATTGTTGGGCAGATATTTCACAAAAAAGAGTGTGTGGTGGTTTGAAAGGAAAGGCTCTGCTTTCCCTCCCCCACTGAGAAAGAGACCACGGCTAAACCCAGTCAGAGAAATGAGAGTGTATTTTACAAGGAAACAGATTCTATGTAACACAACAAACACAGGTATTTTACAATATATACAGGAATATACAGCAAATGAACTCAACCAGAAACCAGACCCCCCACACAGGGGGCTTCCCCCTGTGCCCCCTTCACCCCCCTACCTCCCTTCTCCCCCAAAAGAGGTAGAAGAAGAGACGAAAAGGGAGTTAGTACAGCAAGCGGAGGCCTATGCACAGGGAGTTAGTTCTTATCTTTTGGCAAGAAGCCCAGAAGCAGATCCAGCCGAAAGGGACAGCGAAGGAAGGAAGACTGAGAGAAAGTTCCCAACTCCCCTGGGTCCAATCTCTCCTCCCACAATCCTACCAATGAAATTCGTTTAGAATACCAAAATATTTTACAAACATTTAGCCAGTGTGCCCCTTTCTTAAAGGCACAGCGTCAAACGGCCACACACATGATCTTGTAAAGCTCTATATATCTTTCAGCTTTATTGTAGCCTCACTAATCTTGACCTTGGTTGCCAGGGGAGACTTTATAGCTCTCTACAGCTACCTGAAAGGAGGTTGTAGCCAGGTGGAGGTTGGTCTCTTCTCCCAGGCAACCAACACCAGAACAAGAGGACACAATCTCAAGCTGTGCCAGGGGAAATTTAGGATGGAGGTGAGGAGGAAGTTCTTCCCAGAAAGAGTAATTGGCCATTGGAGTGTGCTGTCCAGGGAGGTGGTGGAGTTCTTGTCCCCAAAGGTGTTCAAAAAAGGATTGGATGTGGCACTTGAAGCCATGGTTTAGTTGTCCTGAGGTGTCAGGTATTAGGTAATACATTGGACTTGATGATCTCTGAGGTCTTTTCCAACCTGGTTGATTCTGTGATTCTGCGATTCTGTTTTTTCAAGTTTCATTTTCCTTCCCCTTCTCTCTCCAAAGATTGCAATGTGTTAAATGTCTCTAAACAGTCATTACTATCCTGGTTCAAAACAACATTTTAGACAATATTCAACTTTAAGAATTAGGGTAAAGTGTCTCCAGTATTTAAGTGTTTTCTTATATAAATGTGCCCTTTACTCTGTAATGAACAGCCATAATAAACTTTTTACTGTATTTCTCTAGCATCATTTAATTACTATGCAGTAATACCACTATTTTTATTGCTACTAGACTGTCTAATGTCACAAAGGGCAGACTGCAGACTGCATGTGGTCTATGAAAAATTTTAAGTAGCTTACAAAGACACTTCTCAGTTGTAGTCCCTTCTGGCCAGAACCAGTTGATTGTTAAAGTTGTGGTAATTAGAGGACCCTTTTCAGCTCAGCTGCAATGGGCAGCTGTTCAGGTCCAAAAGCTGCAGGAGCTGCCAATCATTCTGAGCCTGGGACTGTCTCTTCTCAGGGGATTTGTCAATCGGTGAAAGACTCCACTTCACACTCCACAACACACTCTTCTGCCCTTCCAGTTCAACCTACAAGTGGCCAAAAGTTCCTGAAATTACTGTTTCAGCAGTGCCAAATTGCTGGAGTCATAGATGAACATTTTGGACTCCAGGGACGTCAAAGCAAATGTACTCATGGTATTAAGGATAAGGAGAGTTGCTGTACTGAGGTACTCAGTATAAATATGGAAAAATACATATTATTAAGACTGAAGAACATGAACTACTCATATATTGTGAAGTCAGTTGTGTATGTATATTTTCAGTGACATTTGAAACTAGTTTATGGTGGGGAGTTACAAAAAGAAAATTTAAAAACCACAAAAAGGTTCTTCTTCCTTATTTGTTTTAACAGAGAGAAGAATTATACACAGTGTAATAAATTAGCTGTGGTTTTAATTAGAGCTTGAAAATATGTGAAACCCTGACATGAACTGCTGTAACATATAGAGTTTTATATTTTTGACCTTTACATTAAATTACTGAATATCAAGGACTGCAATAACAAAATATTAATATCCTTCTGTTTCATTAACTGGAAAAACATAGAAGACTTGTGCTGTGAGTAGGAGAAAATATCTATACATTCCAAAATTGTCAAGCACAGACTAGGAGGACTTATGTATGAATGTCAATATCATAGTTGAAAGACAGCAGATTGTTCAAATCCTGTTAAGATTGTAGTTATTACAATTTGAGTGTTTCCATCAAGGCAATTACAGATTAATCCGTTCTGCTTGTGAGGAGAAAAGATATACCAGATTAGAACATTTCATACAGAAAAAAAGCTAAGTAAGAATATGATCTCTGAGACCATTTAAATAGGCTATGTATGTACCACCTTCAAAAGAATGAACTGCCTATATAGCCTGTCTGAAGTTTCTGGTCAGCTTTGTTTGTGAATCGACTCAACTGAAATAGAATGGCCACACTATTCCTGATGCAGGCCAGGATGCCATTGGCCTTCTTGGCCACCTGGGCACACTGCTGGCTCATATTCAGCCAGCTATCAACCTGTACTACTAGGTCCCTTTCTGCTTGGCTGCTCTTCAGCCACTCTGTCCCCAGCCTGTAGCTCTGCATGGGGTTGTTGTTGCCAAAGTGCAGCACCCAGCACTTGAACTTGTTGAATGGCATCCTGTTGGACTCTGCCCATCTGTCCAGCCTGTCAAGGTCCCTCTGGAGAGCCCTTCCACCCTCTAAGAGATCAATACCAGCTCCCAAGTTGGTGTCATCTGAGGTGATCTCTCTCGAGCAGATGAGGCAAGAAAAGAGAGAAGCATTAAAAGCTGTCTGTCCTTTTTATATTCTTGCTGGACAGGAATGGGGAGTGGAATAGACCACCTTTGACCCATGGGACCCCTTCTCCTGGGGGGAGGAAAGCCAAGTCTCTCTCTGCCTACCTGGATCAAGTTTCTTTTGTCCACTTGGCGGCTGGGTTCTTTCAGCCTCCTTCCAGGATGGGTGTAACCCAGCACAAACTGAGTACATCATTACTCTATTACATGATCCAGACTGAGTTTGTAGCTACGTGGCAGATCATGCATCACAGTGTCTGGAGCTAATATAAGAATTACGCCATACAGTATAAGATAATGCTAGCGGACTGCAAAGCATTGATATTTTTAGCTTTGTGGTAGATTGACCTTGGCTAGACTCTAGGTGCCCACCAAGCTGCTCTATTGTTCCTCCTCTTCAAATTGATAAGGAATATGATGAAAGGCTTGTGGGTTGAACTGAGGACAGGGAGAGATCACTCACCAATTACTGTCATGGGCAAAATGGGCCTGACTTGAGGACACTAATTTAATTTATTACCAATCAAATCAGAGTAGCATAATGAGAAAATCAAAATAAATCTTAACACATCTTCTCCCCACCCCTTCCTTCTTCCAAGGCTTAGTATTACTACCAATTTCCTCTACATTCTCCCCTCTCCAAATGGCATGATGGGACGGAGAATTTGGGTTGTCATCAGTTCAAAACACATTGATTCTCCTGCTTCTTCTCCTCCAGAGAAGGACACCCCACACTCTTCCCCTACTCCAATGTGGAGCCCCCACCAATGGGAGAGAGTTCTGCATGAACTTCTTCAACATTAATTCTCCCCATGGGCTGCAGATCTTCATGAATTGCTGCAGTGTTAGAACTTGACAGGGTCACAGGTCCTGTGATAAAACCTACCCCACCAGTGACTCTTCTCTTTCCACAAGTTTTCAGGCCCTTCTAGCAAACCTGCTCCAGTATGGTCTCTCTATGGAGTCTCTGCCCATGCATAGTTGCAGAGAGGGAAGACAAAGCCCAACTGAAACTGAAGCTGATTGGAGATGTCAAACATAACAATGAAAGGCTTTTAAAAGTACGTAGGAGACAAAAAGAGATTAGGGAAAATGTGGGCCTGTTGACCAATGAGATGGTTGTTTTGGTTACACAGGACATTGCAAAGTCTGGGGTACCGAATGTCTCCTTTGCCACAGTATTTTATAGCAAGACTATCCTCCAGGAGTCTCAGGCCCCAGAGACTAGGAAAAAGGCTGGAACAAGAAAGACAGAGGATCAGTTCAGAGAATCATAGAATCATAGAATCAGTCAGGGTTGGAAGGGACCACAAGGATCATCTAGTTCCAACCCCCCTGCCATGGGCAGGGACACCCCACGCTAGATCAGGCTGGCCTCATCCAGCCTGGTCTTAAACACCTCCAGGGATGGGGTCTCAACCACCTCCTTGGACAACCCATTCCAGGGCTTCACCATTCTCACGGTGAAGAACTTCCTCCTCATGTCCGGTTTGAATCTCCTCACCTCCAGCTTCATTCCATTCCCCCTAGTCCTATCACTACCTGATACCCTAAGAAAACACCTAAGAAAACTGGACATATATAATTCCATGGGCCCTGATGGGATACATGCATTCTTAATAATCTTTGATCATGTCATCTGGGAGAATTACCTGAAGACTGACGGAGAGCAAATACTACTTCCATCTTCAACACAAGAAGAAGGAGGGTGTAGGGAACTACAGGTGAGTCAACCTCACCTTGATCCTTGGGAAGATGATAGAATAGCTAACTCTGGGAACCACTTTCAGGTACTTTAAGGACAAGAATGTCTTGTAAACAACAATGTGGATAGCATTGGCTTCTCCAAGGGGAAGTCATGCTTGGCCAACTTGCCCTCCTCTAATGAGGCAGGCTTGATAGCTGAAGAGAGAGCAGTGGCATCTATCTGTTCACTGCAGTATGGCTTTCAACACTGTCTTCCATAACTTACTCACAGAGAAGTCAAGGAAGTATAGCCTGAATGAGCAGACAGTGAGGTTGATTGAAAATTAGCTGGATGGCTGGGCCCAGAGGCAGTGATCAGTCTATATAGCCAAATTGGAGGGAAATGACTATGTGTGTACCCCAGGGGTCAAAATTGGCTCTGTTCAGTTTGTTCATTATTTCCTTAGCTCTGTTGTAGCACATGGAACTGGGAGAATTATTTGATGAATCAGAGGTTTCTGCTGTCATCCAGAGGGACCTTGACAGGCTGGAGAAACCGGCTAACAGGAGTTTTGTGAAGTTCTACAAAAAGTGCAATCCCAGCACAGAGATATATGCTGGGGGCTACTCAGCTGGAAAGAGCTCTTCAAAAAAGGCCCTTGAGGCCTTGATAGACAACAAATTGAACATGAGCCAAGTGTGTGCCCTTGACACAAAGAAGGATGACAATGATATCCTGATGATGATATCCCAGGCTATACTAAGAGTATTGCAAGCAGGCTGAAGGAGGTGGCCCTTCCCCTCTACTCAGCACTGGTGAGGCCACACCTGGAATACTGCATCCAGTTCCAATTTTCCCGGTATGAGAGAGACATAGACTGGAAATAGTTCAATGGAGGGCCAGGAAAACGATGGACTGTAGTATTCTCCTGTCTGGAAAGGCTGAGGAATTGTGTGGCCAAAAGCAGAGAAGGCTCAGGCAGATTTTATCACTGTATGTAAAAAACTGAGGAGGAGGCCAAAAGGTTCTATTTCAGTGGCATCCAGAGGCAGGACCAGAGGTGATAGGTGCAAACTGAAATACAGGAGGTTTCTCCTGAACATCAGAAAATATTCCTCTAGAGGTCTTTTCCAAACTCAACCATTCTTTAATACTGTGATTCTATGATTAGTCCTTTGTGCCTAAATAAACAAGCTTAAGTATCCTGCATATGTTAAGATGCTGTGTGACCAGGATATACAGTCTGATTAATCTGATATATCTCACTTTCTAATTAGTCAATTTTGTGATCTCTATGGCAAAGGGAAATGATACACACTTATGACTGCCTAATGTGAATAGTGTTAAGGTAATTAGTTCAGCTTCTCTCTCTTTTTGTTTTTATTTTTTTTTAAATTAAGAACACTTGCATAGCTTATAAGCTTTCTATGAGAGAAGAAAATGCAATGACATTACTGCATTATCTGTCATTAAGATGATGTCTACCCAACAGGTTGTTGGTTTTTTGGCTTGTTTTGGTTTGTGTTTTTTTTCCAGAATAGATTAACTATGATATTATTATATTTCCCTTGCAATTGGACAACAAATTTCAGACTCTGGGGTGGGAAATGGAGTTATCTTTTCCTTTGGGACAAATAGCACACAGCCATTGAAGCATAGATTTCAATGTACAATGTATTTTTTAGCCTGGATTTAAGCCAACAGCACAACAGTTTAATCACTGAAGGGCCCCAAACTAGTTAAAAGAAGGGTGACTGACCCTTCTCCCAGGCAACCAGGACCAGAACAAGAGGACACAGTCTCAAGCTGCACCAGGGGAGGTTTAGGCTAGATGTTAGGAAGTTCTTCATAGAAAGAGTGATTGGCCATTGGAATGGGCTGCCCAGGGAGGTGGTGGAGTCACTGTCCCTGGAGGTGTTCAAGAGGAGATTGGATGTGGCACTTGGTGCCACAGTCTAGTCATGAGGTCTGTGGTGACAGGTTGGACTCAGTGATCTTTGAGGTCTCTTCCAACCGTAGTGATACTGTGATACTGTGACCTTGATAGAAGTTAATGTATGTGAACATATTTTCTGGTTTAGGGTTGTTTAAATCCTGTATAGTATGTTTGACTAGTATATCTCACATGAAGTTCAGGCAGAGAGCTGCTACAGTAGCAGAACATCATTCTTTGGCATTGGCAATGTCTGTAACTTCTGGCAGATCTCATCTGCCACGCAAATGCAACAAATACATTTCTTACATCAGACAAGCATAACTCTTCAAGTAAAGCATACCTTAAATTTGCTGCTGAGCAACAGCAGAACGTTATGGCAGGAAATTTCATGATAGCTTGAATTTTAAATTGATAGATATTAAGGTTGGAAAGGTTTTAGGGGCTCAAAGATATTACTTGAGGGGTGAATTTATGTTCTGGAATGCAGACACTTTACTGTATGAATTAACATTGATTGTCTAACCTTGTGATGTGACTGGCAGAGCGGGGCAGGAGTGCTGTAATTCTCATGCACTACAGAAGGCATGGTGTTATCCAAATCCCAATGGTACTCCACTGAATTGATGAAATGACCGGGAAGGCCTAATTAAAGCTGTTCAGCTCAAATGTATTGATGTATTACATCTATTACGGTTTGGTTCAATAGGTCTACCCTATGAATGCTGCCATGCCTGTAAAGCAAATTAAACAGACTGTATAAATAATTCTGGAAGGAAAAGAGACACCCATGGAACCAAAGCTGAATCATGCAAAATGCAACAGGCTGCCCTGTGAGCTGATTTTCATGTAATCTTATATAAATAAGAATATTGCTTATACTTTTATCAAGGGAGAGTAGACACAAGCTCTGAGAATAAAAACTACTATGTATTTGTCAAGCCTGATATTTTTGACTTGATTATTCAAAAGATAGAATTCTTGAAAGTGAAAAGGTTCTTCAGAGGTAATTTCTATGACTAAAACATCCCTGAATAACAAATCCATTACAATGAATAGGAATTCTAATTGTATGGTGTTGCATTTATATCTGATTTGTTTGGGTAACAAGCTGCTATCTTTTCATGTTGTGCTAATCATTTCCATTGGAGTATGTAACTCCAAATGTATTTATAGTTTGCCTGCATGGTTTTAGCAGAAAACTGGTGTAGGAGATAAGTTGACATATATATATTCTGCTGCTGAGAAACAAATTCACTAAAATATAGAGTGAGAGGCACCAGTACTGTTCACAGAGTTAAACTAATTTTCTTGCCTTTGTCAACAAGAAAGTTGGATAAACATCAAATATCAAAGTTCAATTTGATATTTAGACTTCTAGAAATGTCTTTTCTTACTGTTTAAAATAAGTATGAGATATTTTTTTTCTTCTTTTTAGTTTGAGATGTGCAGGAAAAGAATAATATTAAAAAACAGTAAGCCTGAAAAGGACAAAAAACTCAAACAATTCATTTCAGAGAGACCAGACTAACTCTGACACTTTCAGATTTAAGTTTTGTATTTGCTGATTTAAAATCTTATGCTTCAAGCTAAATTGCATTTGGCTTGCTTTTGGCCTGTCAAATTGAAAAAAAAACTAATGATTGCCCTAACTCTTCTGCATGGTGTTATAAAACTGTAACTATATCTATATCTAAATTGGGTGAATTTGTAAGTTCCTCTTAGGGTCAGGATGCATGTATGTACTGAAGAGAAAATCATAAAAATTAAATTAATAAAATACCTGACTTTTTTTTTCCCCCTCCCTGAGAGAGGCATCACACACATGGAGTAAAAAACATCAATTTATTTAAAAAATCCAAATCATTAGAATAGAATAGAATAGAATAGAATAGAATAGAATAGAATAGAATAGAATAGACCAGGTTGGAAGAGATCCAGCCTAAACCTCCCCTGGTGCAGCTTGAGACGGTGTCGTCTTGCTCTGGTGCTGGTTGCCTGGGAGAAGAGACCAGCCCCTGCCTGTCTACAACCTCCCTTCAGGTAGTTGTAGAGAGCAAGGTCTCACCTGAGCATCCACTACTCCAGGCTAAGCAACCCCAAATCCCTCAGCCTTTCTTCATAGGGCTTGTGCTCCAAACCCCTCCCCAGTTTTGTTGCCCTTCTCTGGACACTTTCCTGAAACTCAACATCTTTCCTAAAGTGAGGGTCCCAGAACTGGACACAGTACTCGAGGTGCGGCCTAACCTGTGCAGTGTACAGGGGCAGAATGACCTTCCTGCTCCTGCTGGCCACACTGTTCCTATTAGAGGCCAGGATGCCATTGGCCCTCTTGGCTGCCTGGGCACACTGCAGGCTCATGTTCAGCCTACCATCAACCAGTACCCCCAGGTCCCTCTCTGGCCACTCTCCAGCCACTCTGACCCCAGCCTATACCACGCATGGGGTTGCTGTGGCCATTGTGCAGAACCCGGCACTTGGATGTGTTAAATTGCATACCATTGGACTCTGCCTGTCTGTCCAGCCTGTCAAGGTCCCCCTGCAAAGCCTCTCTACCCTCTAGCAGATCAACTCCTGCCCCCAGCTTGGTGTTGTCTGCAAATTTACTGATGATGGACTCAATGCCGTCATCCGGATCATCAATAAAGATATTAAAGAGCATGGGGCCCAGCACTGATCCTTGGGGCACACCACTGGTGACTGTCCACCAGCTGGATGTGGCACCATTCACCACCACTCTCTGGGCTTGGCCCTCCAGCCTGTTCCTAACGCAAACTTGATTGCTTTGTATTAAGAATATTGGATTAAGTTGGATTGTTATATGAATGAATATAATTCAGTAAATTTCTTTTGAGTTGTTTGGTTGTTGGGGTGGTTTTTTTTGGTGTGTTTCATCATTCTTCTAAAAGACATTTAGTCTATGACAAAACTTGGTGGATCCATTCTTCATTCAGCTGTTCATGTGGAAATGTGCTTACAGCACATTTTGCTTTGAAAAGTTTCCTAAATGGCTCAGTAGGGGCCAAGATTCTTTGAATTACACACATAATTATTAATAAAACTGATTGCTAATTTTTCAAGGATGTTATAATTGTATTTGTATCAATATTCAAGCTGTGCCAGTTCTGAACAATCCTACCTCCAGCTGAGATCACAGAAAATTGTGCACAACTTCAAGTTAACATATTCTTTAGCTCCATGTCAAACACAAAGACACTGCAGTACATACTAACATAAAATACTAATCTTACATTATAACACATACATATTGCATTATTTCTGTATTACAAATAACATTTTGTACAATATATCTTTTCTTTAAACCTTTCAAGATGCAGTGGTACAGAAGGGGAGCAGGGAAGGGAGAGGAGAGACAAGACAGAACGAGAATTTCATTGTCATAGAATGACACTATGGTTTGGGTTAGAAGAGATCGTCAAGATCATTAAGTTCCAACTGCCTTGCCATGGACAAGAGACACCTTCCATTACATCAAATTGCTCAAATCTTTATCCAACCTGGCCTTGGACATTTCAAAGGAGGGGATGTCCTTAACCTCTCTGGGAAATATGTTCCAGTGTCTCACCAATCTCACAGTAAATAATTCATTTTAGGAGAAGGTGCTCCAGCCACCAGTCATCTCTGAAGCCCTCCTCTGAACCCACCAGGACTGGTCCATGTCTTATATGAGGGGTGCCATAGATGGACAGAACCAAACTTGTAGGAGTACAATGGATGGATTGAAATTCCCCTCCCCCAGCAACTTTATTTTCAAAAGGCCTTTTTTAAACTTCAGTCACTGGGCTTTCATGCTTCTAGCCTTGCATAAAAAGCCACTTACCACATGACCCAAATTTAATTCAAGCTATTCATTTAAGCTCTAATCAATATGTCACTTAGAGGTGTTATGCTGTGATGTTGTTTATATATTCAGTTTGAACTGTTTTTCATTTCTATGTAATAATGTTTGGAAAATAGGGTTGTTTATGAACATCATAGCTGTCACCTGTCATGGACAAATAGCTTCCAAAATGTAGCCAATTAGATTAATATTTATGTTTATTCACACTTATTAGGGTCTCATAAAACTAACCAGAAAGTTGTCACTTTATGTGTTTCTCCTTCACAAAATATGAGTCAGGAAGTTACTCTCATTGCCCAGCTGCTCAGCTTATTCCCTAAGGATCCACTTCAAAAAGGGAAAGAAACCACTGCTCTATCATGTGGAATAAACCACCAGTGTGCCATGTGAGAGCCTGATAAGAATGTCTTTCAAATAGCCATGGTTGCATAGAGAGCACCCATTTTATATTGACAGTGATTTGGTAATGATAACAGAACAAGAATTAACCTTATTTTGGCAATAGATTTTTCTTATTTGCATTGCAGGTCAGCAACTGAATGATATCTGTCAAACTGCATAAAATCACATATGAGCAGATAATGGTTTCTGCATGTCAGGCTTTGCCTAATAGTACTTTTGTCTGAGACATGCCAGCAGCAAAATGCCCATTAACTGCTTCCACCCACTGCTCTTAGATAATTATCTGTATCTTTGCTTTCTGGGGTGATGTGGAGCAGCAGGTACAAAAGCAGTTTGTTCTGGTTTTGTTATGGGCTTCACGTTGCTGTGTGTTAGAGTTTGCTTCACCACAGCACATGGCATAACGCAAGCCTAAGACATTAGAACATGCCAGGGATTATCTTGCTTAAGACCTGTAAGTTGACATCACAGCAATTTATTGTTTATTGAAATAGACAGTCACTTCTGCACAATGCAAAATGGTACTACAAAAGTAAATTAGAATACAAAATCAACAGCTGTGCTATGGATTTTTCTTGTATTAATATGATGACTAGTAGTAAAATAACTATGAGAAATGACTGGCTATATAGTCATGGATGCTTCTGTAAGTCTCTCTTTCATTAACAGGCAATGTGTGACTCTGGCTTACAGTAAATCCATGTGGGGAGCAGCTACATCCCTATCACACTGGTACCCAAAAGAACTTAGAGAATACATTTGAACTGCCAAAAAATTTCTCAAGAGATTCAGGTAACTTAGTGCAATACTTAACGCTAGCTCCTACTATGCATATTTATTTCTTCCTTTAAATCTCATTCCCCACAGCAAATACATATAGGCATAATAGAAAGTGTCCAAAACCAGAATTGTTTATTCTACCAGCTAATCCTATGGATTTTACTGCAGTGAGATTCAGCCTTGTACCATCCATGATTAACATTTGGCTTTGCAAAATAAAACCCCCAGTTACCAAAGCTAATCAAAGTGCAATTTATTGCAGGGTTTTTTTATTCCTCAGTACCAAGCCATCAAAAGTAAGTATTAAAATGACTGCAGCTAGAATAGAATAGAATAAACCAGGTTGGAAGAGATATTTGAGATCATTGAGTCCAACCTATCATCCAAAACTATCTAAACAACTAAACAATGGCACCAAGCACCCCATCCAGTTTCTTCCTAAACACCTCCAGTGACGGTGACCACCACCTCCCTGGGCAGCCCATTCCAATAGCCAATCACTCTTTCAGTGAAGAACTTCTTCCTAACAGCCAGCCTAAACTTCCCCTGGCACAGCTTGAGACTGTGTCCTCTTGTTCTGGTGCTGGTTGCCTGGGAGAAGAGACCAACCCCCACCTGGCTACAACTTCCCTTCAGGGAGTTGTAGACAGCAAGAAGGTCTCCCCTGAGCCTCCTCTTCTCCAGACTAAGCAACCCCAGCTCCCTCAGCCTCTCCTCATAGGGCAATATTTGCAAGGATTGCAGTATGGGAGAAGAAAAAGGTAATATTCATGCTAGACTTCTGCTTTTTCAGGACCACCAGAAAAATCAGTTTACAAATTGAGCCCAAAACTCAGCCTTGTGTAGTTTGATTTGGACACGTTACACAACACTAATTCTTCCTTCCAAAATTATTTGAGCCTTAATTTAGCAGAACACACAATCTCTTGCTTAATATTTTATGTATGATTCAGATCATTGACTAATTTAGGACTTTTAGGTCAGATTGTTCTCACCTAACTCGTTACAGATTCAGACATTGTCTCGGTCCAGAGAGGGAAAGAGACTCAGTTCTTTTGAATATTCCTGTGTTATGAAGTTAGAGGCACAAACAAGGCCAAAACATCAACAGCTAGACTATTTATTACACAAATGAAGTGGATGGATCAGAAGGGGAGAGAGAGAAAATAGAGAGTGAGAGAGTGAATAGGGAGAGAGAAGAGGAAAGAAAGTATATTACCACAACCCTCATCCCCCACGCCCCAAGACAGTTTGGGTCTGTGGAGGAAAGGTGCTGCAGCTTTGGCTATAGAGGAGAGGTCATTGCTGTCCTCTGAGTAGGCTCTTCAGCTCCATGAGTTGTAGCAGGCAGAAATTAGGACACTGAGAGAGGGTTCCTCTTGGTCTGCTTCTTCCAGGCTACATGGTGATGTCTGCCATTTTTCTCTCCTGGTATACTCTCTGTTTTTCTTCAGAGCAGCATTGCCCCGGGCTTTTCCTTCTCTCCTGTTTTTCCTTCTCAGCGGCATTGTCCAGGTCTTTTCCTTCTGTGTTTTCCTTCTCCTGAGTCAGTAGTTGCTCAGATCTTTTATACAGTTTTTAGGTATGTATATTCCAGAGAGTATCGATAGCAGTGGTCTCTGCCCATTTCCAGGACAGCTGCAGTCTGGTGAGCAATCCTTATCTATGCACCTTCCTGAGAGTCATTCCAGTGGCATCTGCCCAATACACATCAGCTATTGTCTGCAGCAAAGATGATTTTATCTTTGTTGAGTCACATCAAGAGAGACAAGATTTAGTTTCTCACAGACATCTAAAGGCCATTTGAGTTTTCCTGAGTTATACTGCTGGGCTCTTGTCTGTCTCTTGAGAAGGTCAGGAGTCTTCTTATATTCCATAGTCTCATAAGCAGGTAATTTACAGGTATCTCAGCTATATTTGGGTGTTTCGTATGACAGTAGCTACTTATGTGTAGGCACCAGGGTAAATAATCAGAATAAGAAATCTGCAAAGGGTAACTAAGATCTCCTGTATTGCAATGGGATTAATAATCCTACGTAAACATCTCTTTCTTACACTGACTATATAAGGAATATAACAGTGACTATATAAGGAATATAGCTAACTTAATCATAGATGGGAAATCTTATGTGACCTGAATCCATCCTTTTGATAGTAAAACATAATAAATTAGTTGTCTATTTATTTATTTTCTCAATGGAAAGGACTTTTGTTTTAAGGAACCAAATTTTCATAGCAATTCATGAATAAGCATTAGTGCCATCCTTCAAGCTTTCAAAATGACTTCGCAATACTTGCTCTGCTTTTGATACTGTAACCTGGGGAGTGCTATTTTTAACCCAGCTTAAGTGAGCAGAAACAGTACCAACAATTGCATTAGTCATTTACCTGTGGAAGCATTTTTATAAGGCCTAGAGAAGATAATAACATTATATCATGATCTGAGGTTTGGTGCATTAGAACTAACAATAAACCACAAAAATTTTCTTTGATTCTAATTTAAACTTACATGGTATGAATTCCTCCATTCAACTGCAAAGGTGACTTACAGCATACAGTTTCAAAACTGTACTTGAGTAGATATGAGATTTTTGGTAAATACCAGTGCACTAAATATTAAGTTGTCAGTCTTTCCATGATAAATCATGTAGTAGAAGGTAGGAAGTTGATATGATGAAACTAAGAGTGATATGATGATCCTAACCTTGATAGGATGAAACTAATTGTGTCCAGTTCTGGGCCCCTCAATTTAAGGACATTGAGATACTTGAATGTGTCCAGAGAAGGGCAATGAGGCTGGGGAGAGGCCTTGAGCACAAGCCCTACGAGGAGAAGCTGAAGGAGTTGGGATTGTTTAGCCTGGAAAAGACAAGGCTCAGGGGAGACCTTCTTGCTGTCTACAACTACCTGAAAGGTGGCTGTAGCCAGGAGGGGGTTGGTCTCTTCTCCCAGGCAACCAGTACCAGAACAAGAAGACACAGTCTCAAGCTGTGCCAGGGGAAGTTTAGTCTCGAGGTTAGGAGAGGGGTGAGGAGAAAGTTCTTCACAAAGAGAGTTGTTAGTGATTGGAATGGGCTGCCCAGGGAGGTGGTGGAGTCAGCCTTCCTGGAGGTGTTCAAGAAAGGATTGGACATGGCACTTGGTGCCATGGTCTAGTAGTCATGTCGTCTTGGGTGACAGGTTGGACTTGATGATCTTTGAGACCTTTCCCAACCTTATTGATTTTATGTTTCTAAGTAAATTTTTTTCCCTTTTATTTTATTTTTTTTTTTCACAAAAATAATGCAATTATTTTGGCAATGCAGTATGTACTAATGAGCATGTGATTCATCAAGTATTTAACTAACAGGTACCTTTCTGAATGGATTTCACACAATCCAGGAATTCAAGAAAGAAATCATATTTTATCACTGCCCTGAGGAAGGCCTCATGCATGGCTGCTTTTGTTCCACTGAACAGAAGAAAGATCTCTGGAGTCTTTAGATCCATCTTCCAGACTCTTATGGGATGACTGACCTGTGATTCATCTTATTTACTATGGAGTTAATGTGCCTGTTCCACTTCAGGGATGAGATATTACCAAAAAATTCCGCTGTGTTTAGTGGGAGGTTTTTGCACAGCTGCATGCAAATACTGCAGGAGAATAAAGCTTAACATATACCCTTCACAACTGTTACAACAAATCAAAGTTAATTGTCCTCATTTATTTTTAAATAAAAAGCATGGAGCATAAGTACTTCAGTTGGTGATGTAGAAAGCCACCACAGTAAGGATATAGAGACTTTCTGTAGAGTGCATTAGCAATAAAATGACCAGTCTGGATCAAATAAAGCCCTCAGCTATGCTTCATGCTTAATTATACTCAAAGTGATTCAAAGCTATTTGCTAGCTGTGTCTACTATAATTTCTAAACTGATGGTCACAGGGCTGGTGGAATGCTAATAAACAGCTCACACTGCTGAGTGGGATGACCAGCAACAGCACCAGAAACAAGCAGAGTTTGCTTTTTCGCATTTCACTGTCACTAAGGGCGGTTAGCTTATATATGGTTTAGCTGTCAAACAGCCTAAGTCCTTTTGGCACACTTGCAGCAGAATGGGCGCAATGTGACTTGGAAGAAATCATCTGACATAAGGTGGAATCATCTGTGAAAAGGAAGAGGTCATTATTGGCTAGTTTTTTTAGATGTCTCAAGAAGAGAAAGAAAAGCGTCAGTCTCTGCATGGATCCTTACAGCTTTCTGGGATGGAAAACCATTGACAATGACAAGGTGCCATCTGTTGAGAGGCTATTCTGGAAGAAAAATGGAGCTGCTGGAGGGTTTTGCTGCACTGCAGTCAGCAAGTGGCATGTTTGTCATATTAGGGGCCCATGGATGTCTGCAGGCAGGCATGCACCTACACACTAGCTTTCTGACTCAACTAGGCAACAAGGGTGGTGAAGCTATTATAATTATTTCAGGAATTCTGCCAGTTATTCTAAATATAAATAGCTGTGCTAAATTAGTGATCTCCACATCTTATATCTTCCAGGAATAATGAATTATTTCAGCTGAGACTATAAAGATCACAAACCTCTCTATTGGGGGTTGTTGATTTAATACATCCTGTATGGGAAAGGAAAAAAAGATTACATTAATAACAAAATAATAAAAACAGTGAGGCCATTCTTCTAATCAGCATCTTGCATGTCTCTCTTGGATGCATTTCTGTCAAAATTTCTTATAAACGTGGCAAACTTTCAAAACTAAATCCCAAACAAACCTATTTAATGCACATGGAATATGAGCTAAGTGAAATATGCTTGCCTAAACAAGCTGGTGGTTTGCAGATATATCTGCATATTGCTTATTTTACCCAATAAAACAAACAGTTTTGCTTGGTGTCAATTAAGGGGAATAAAATTTGATAAGATTTCCATTCTATCACTTCTTGTATTATAAATATGAATTAAAGAAACCTTTTTTTTATTTCCTAGAGGAAAAAAAATGTCATATGTACAGTATGCTAATGAGATTTTTATTAGGGCAGGTTTTGCATTTAGAGCATTCTGTAGACAGCAAGACTAATGATATTACTGTAATGTAGACCATGATGCAATGAATATGACTGCAATTAGATGCCTTCTTCAAGTCCTCTCAAATTTGAATTGAACAGTTCTAATACATAATAATATCACTAATAATTTCATATTATGTGTTACTCCAGACAGACTGGAATCTGAGCTGGAAGAGCCTTTGTACTTTACCAGATCTTTATAGACTGTCCACCACTTCCTGTGTGGATACCCTCTGCATGTCTGAGTTTACTCTTTTTTTTTTCCTAGAGATCACAGATTGAAGAAATCCACCAATCACATTATCAAATCTCAAACTGGACACCATCAGCCAAGGCTGTTAATAACAAATTTAGCAGACTCTAGGAAAATCATTTCCTATACTGTATATTTTCTCTCTCTCTTTGGGTAATATCTTCAGGAAGGACTCAGTCCTGCTCTGTATTGGATTCAAATGAAATAGCATCCATAGAATAGAATAGAATAGAATAGAATAGAATAGAATAGAATAGACCAGACCAGACCAGGTTGGAAAAGAGCTTCAAGATCATTGAGTCCACCCTATCATCCAACACCATCTAATCAACTAAACCATGGCACCAAGTGACCCATCCAGTCTCTTCCTAAACACCTCCAGTGATGGTGACTCCACCACCTCCCTGGGCAGCCCATTCCAAGGGCCAACCACTCTTTCTATAAAGAACTTCCTCCTAACATCCAGCCTAAACCTCCCCTGGTGCAGCTTGAGACTGTGTCCTCTTGTTCTGGTGCTGGTTGTCTGGGAGAAGAGACTAACCCCCACCTGGATACAGCCTCCCTTCAGGTAGATGTAGACAGCAATAAGGTCTCCCCTGAGCCTCCTCTTCTTGAGACTAAACAATCCCGGCTCCCTCAGCCTCTCCTCATAGGGCTTGTGCTCGAGGCCTCTCACCAACCTCATTCCCCTTCTCTGGACATGTTCAAGTGTCTCAATGTCCTTCTTAAATTGAGGGGCCCAGAACTGGACACAGGACTCAAGGTGTGGCCTAACCAGTGCTGATTACAGGGGCAGAATGACTTCCCTGCTCCTGCTGGCCACACTTTTTCTGATGCAGGCCAGGATGCCATTGGCCTTCTTGGCACACTTCTGGTTCATGTTCAGCTGGCTGTCAATCAGTATCCCTAAATCCCTTTGTCCCTGGCTGCTCTCCAGCCACTCTGCCCCCAGCCTGTAGCACTGCATGGGGTTGTTATTATTCAGAAAAATAATATTTTAGTGTACTTTTACAGCTTTGCAGGTTGGTGTTTTGTTTTTTTTTTTTCCTTTTTTCAGAGAGACATAGAACTCTGAATCCAAAGGAAGTCTATTACATGTAAAGCTATATTTACATTTGAGAGTTTGTGACGAAAGTGCAGCACCTGGCACTTGGACTTTAATGCCATCCTGTCTCAGAGTCTGATGAGCATTGCCTTTAAGAGCAATTTTTGCCTAGCTAAGGGATATGGCTGATGATATTCTATTTTGTCTGCTTGCTGTCAGTTTGTGGCAGAAAAAAGGTCTTGTCAATAGTTTTCATTCTTCTGATTTGTGAAGAGCTTTTGAAGATCCTTCTCTGTCTCTTTGTGTGCATACAAATAATAATAATGAAAAAAAATATGTTGCATACTCATTTTCAATTCAATACATTTATAAATGTGACTATTTTAATATTAGATTTATCCTCAGCTAAAATTCCAGGGAACCACCCTTGCTCTTTGGTAAAGAGCCTCCTCTTCTCCAGGCTAAGCAACCCCAGCTCCCTCAGCCACTGTAATATATTCCATGGGTTGAAACATAATTTTCCACAAGTTTTGGGCAGAGTCATTCTTACTGAATATGATTTAGAATGGTGGCTTCATCTCAATTCAAGTATTTATGGTACAGATATCTGCAAGAAAGCAAGGTACCTCAATTCATTTACCCACAAAAACTTGTTTAGCATCCTTTGAGTTTACCTAGTCTGGTCCTCAGCTGTCATTCTAGAGCAGTATGTTTTTAAGAGATCTTATGCAATGGGTGACTACCACTATGTATGACTGGAGTACTGCATGGCATCTCAATCTCAAATCAGACATTTAAGTATGAGCAGGTGACAACTGCAGTTTAAAGAATCCATCCAGCCTGGAGAAAGGTACAATGCAATAGCTTAAATTGAGTAAGCTAAATCTGGTACACTCAAAGAGATGCTTCAGTTCCTACAATGCAATATCTTACATCGAGTAAGCTGAGTCTGGTACACTCACAGAGATGCTTCAGTTCCATCACAGTTAAGGCATATCATTCGTCCACCTTTGCCTTTAAAGCTAATGAAGGGTTACAAAAACATTGCTCTAAATAAAGAGAAAGAGAAAAGAAATAAAGAGAAAAGAAAGAGGAAACTGTTGGTAAAGAAGAGGAATAATAAAAAAAGGACAAATAGTATTTAAGAAGCAATGACTAAAAAGAAACACAATAGAAGAGACTATGAAAGAAAACTAAGATTTTTACCTTACACATATTTAATTTTAAAAGCCCAATGTTCAGTGCCAGAAGTAGGCAAGTCAAGCTGTGATTTAACAAAGTACATAAAGACACACTTCAATTCCACCGAGACTTTTGCTGAATCTTACACAATAACACCTTTTTCACTTTGACTGAAGAGGTTCATATGCTGTTGACTAACTGAGAGTCTTAAACTGTATGCTGAGGCACAATACTGGAATGAAGCTGTGACTTTTATGGTAGAGCTACAAATAAAAAATCTGCTTAGCTATGTATGACAGGTTTTTGCACTTCTTTCGCACAGTAGTTTTCAATGAGCTCTGAAAAAAACCATTTTAATCCCAAAGGTTATTTAACATGAATATTATACCTCAGCCATCGTGTTTTTCACAGCCATTTTAGGTGCAACAGCGAGAAGTCCAACAATACTTAATTCAGTAAGTAGGCAGCCGTACAATCTGTTAGACTTTACTGGTGATCTCTCAAGCATGGGAATGTCCCACTGACCTGCTACTTAATTACTTTTACCTTATTATTCATATTTTTATGGACCTACTAAGCTTTTTTTTTTTTTCACTCTGTAGTGTGTTACATATCTTTTCTCTCTGGAACTGGGCTTGTATTAAATTGCTGTACTTTACATCACCCGGAACGTTTTACAGTTGTGCTCTAATCGCTTTAAGATGTTTCGGTTTTGCATAACCTTTTAATGACACTGACATTTTTTTTGTATTGTATTACAGATATTAAATGTACTTTTGGGATAAGCTGTTTGGGGCCTAGTCCTGATGCACACGCTCAATCAGTGAGACTAATCTTGTAACAGAATACTCTTCGGGGGAATAGCATCCGCTGCTTAACTTGACACCCTGAATTTCGTAGAATGGGTAAATAGTTGATCAGTTTTTGTTCTTTATGGAACAAGCTGAGGAATGACAGTATAACAGAATGGTTGTGGGTTTTTTTCATGTGCACTCCTTCTGCAGATGGGAACAGATATCCTTTAACTCAAAGGACAAGCAGAAGGTCCTACCAAATGGTAATAAGGACTAATCTTTGCTGACACTAGTAACTAATTTATTACCATTTAGTCTGTCTGAGAAGGAAGAAAAACTGGACTGCAGTCCCTGTGGATTTGGAGACATCCAGCAACTACTGTCTTTTAGCTATTGAGCCTAGGCAGCCTAGGTGCCTGAGTTTGCTGAGGATTTCAGTTAGCTGTTGATAAATTCTATTTTACTTGCCCTGTGATTAGTGTTTTAGCTTTCCACCACACTGCAGATGAGTACACTCTTTCGTGTTGTATCTGATCAAGTGCAAACACCAATGATTAGTAATATCTGACATAAAATCAAAGGCTGCTTCCTCTCAGTACATGACTGGAAAAGGAGAAAGAGAAGAATAACATTGCACATATAGAACACAATGGGGTGGCATAAACATTGAGAAACACGGCTGGAGCAGAACTTGCCACTGCAGTGACAACCAGCTACAACTTCCCTGCCAAATCTAACAGTATTCTGAGTACAAAAGAACATATGGATGTTTTGTCAGCAGTGCAGACTGAGTCAGTGTGAGCCAGGCAAACTCCTGTTGCGTACTAGCAGGAACAAGTTTCTAGGGTCTGAAGGTACTTCGGTATGTTGGTATGAGGCAAAACCAGATATGACATGATTTGAAAAATGTTCTTGCTTTTGACTTTCCTTTCTCAGCATTCAGTATTTGTTCAAAAGCCACCTCCTATGGTGTGTTCTGACATCATGTTTTATACCATCTGGTAAGATCAAGACATTAAATTTAATTGTCTGCTAAAGGGTATTCACACCACTTACCCCTTTTGCTGCCTTGAGTGACATGTGGGCTGCTTTTACTGGCGCTATCACACATGTTGTCTTCTGTCCAAAACCTATTCATGGAATAGATTCCTTTGAATGCAGTGATTTTTAGACCAAGATTTATTTCCACCCCATTCTCCACCCCCTTTATGGTTAAAGTCTATTTGCCTTACGTATGTCCATGTAGGCTTCCTCTCTTCCATTTCCTGGTTTTATCACCTGTAAGGTTCCTAGTGCTGCTCTCTCCACTTAAATTTTCTGGTTCTTTAGACATGGCAAATACAGCTAACTATTCTTATTCTATTCTATTCTATTCTATTCTATTCTATTCTATTCTATTCTATTCTATTCTATTCTATTCTATTCTCTGGACAGAACCAAAGATCTGGTGAAGGAATGGGGGTGAAGGAATGGGAGTGAAGTTTCCACATCCTTACTTGTTACTTTGTAATTATGCTCTTCAGCTGCTTCTGGAAAGCAGCATATGATTCTTGATGACAGTAAAATTTGTTCAATTTCTTCAGGTTATTGCCAACAGTAAAAACATCCTTTATAAAGTTGCTCATGTCTGATGGAGGGGGAAGAGAGAGGTTGTATTTAATAGAGTCCTACTTCCATGCTTGGCAACTTAAGAAAAAGACCTGCATATATGTCATCATATCTAACTTTAACGTTAACATTTAGATAATTTAGTCATATTAGCTCTTTTACAAGAAGTACATACAAATAAACTGCTGTGAGATCTATTTTCAAGTAGTATATGAAATAGGCAGAAATCGGATCTATTGTGGACATCCAGTTTACAGTGAGAGAAATTGCTCCCCCAGTAGAGGGCACAAAGTGATTAGCTCAGCTGTAGGTGATGTAATTCCTAGATACCTAACAGTACGTGTTCCATGTAACATAGGTGGCTGATTTCTCATCAGATTTAATGGGAACACAGTCAATACTGTCAGAGAGACCTAGAACCCTTTTGTCTGGAAGAAGAGGTTGTCTGATTCAAGTCCCTTCTCAAAGCAAGGATAACATTAAAGTTACATCAGGCTGCTCACATATATTTAGATTCCATGGTATCTATGTTCCACTGCCATAGAAAACCAAACAAAAAAATCCCAAACCCTATGCATTTGTACAAAACTCAGACACCCTCTGCTGCTTGACCTCTAATATTTTAAAGTCTTTTGCTTGTATATAGTTAGAATTATGCTTACTGAAACTCTCTTCCAACCTGGTCTATTCTATTCTATTCTATTCTATTCTATTCTATTCTATTCTATTCTATTCTATTCTATTCTATTCTATTCATATCTTTTTGTTGTGCATTGCTGAGAATCTGAAGACTGAAAATAATCTCCCTCCAAATTTTTCCCTCTTTAGGTTAATTAAAGCCATATGTTCTGTGCTTTAAATCACATCTTCCTAACATCTTGTAATGGAAGTCCAGAACCTGGTGCAGTATGCCTGATGCAGTCTTACAATTCTTGAATGGAGGCAGATAGTTGCCTTGGACTTCTGACTATGCCTGTACTAGCACAGAATGAAATATGGAATGCTTGTGCAAGTCCAAAGGTGCGCTGCTGAGTCATGTTTGATGCATTATCCTGCAGAATTCTGTAGCCACTTTCTGAAGACCTGAACTTTATATAATCAGTCCCTAACCTTCACAGTCATATAATTATTCCTGTTCAGCTGCAAGACTTTGCATTTGTCTTGGCTGAACATCACATATGTTGTCAGTCTGTTCCTCCATCCCACTGAGATCACTGTGAATGGCATCCATTTTTCTAGCATATCACGTGTTCCTCAGTTTGATGTCATCCATAAGCTATTTGAGTTTCCATTCTGTGTCATCAAGAACACTGATGAGGTCTTATATACCAGCCCCCAAGGAATATTATTTTTACCAGCTTTCTGGTTCATCACTTGGTGCCATGGTCTAGTCATGAGGTCTGTCAAGACAGGTTGGACTTGATGATCCTTGGGGTCTCTTCCAACCTCAGTTATACTGTGATACTGTGATACTGTGATCTTTCTGCAGAGCTTCTCAACCACTTTGTAGTCTACCCATGCAAACTGGCCAAAGCAGGGTCAAGGAGATATAAAGGGCCTGAGAACTCTGGTGCACCTTCTCAATAAAGAAAGAATAAATGTGCTAAGGGCTTTCCTATAGCTAGGAAAGAATCTCCATTGAATCATGAAAAAACTAGGAGGAAAGGGAGTGGCATTTAAGATACTAGGAAAAAGGTAGCTCTAAATCTGACTCTGATCAGCAGCCAGGAGCAATAATGATAGTCTCCTTACAATGCTAAACAGTGCCAGTCACTTAGTAGTGTGTTAAATGAAAAATGGCTTAAAGCCTAAAAGAAAACATGACTGAAATTAAACACAAACAATGGAACCTTTATTTTGGAAAGGTATTAGTTTACTGGAACAGAGTGACAAATTCTAATGAATGTCCTTAATGATTTTACAGTGAGACGAATCATCTGTTAAAGTAAGGTGCTTATAAAAGACACTTACTGTGCAGTGTGAATACTAAATGAAATCAGACATCCCTATAATCAGCATCAATAGAAGTAGCATAACTAATTTTACTGCTTCAAAGGACAGCATAATAAAATGTAGCAAAAGAAAGAATCTGTGGCCTAAAAATGTTGCTCATAAATAGATACAAAAATGTGCATATATATATATATATATATATATATATACTTTCAATACTGAGTGAAATACTTGCAGGGGAGAAATGAGCCTATTCACCAAGATAGTCTCATCCTATTCATTGTATTTATTTCCATCTTGTGTGGTTTAAAAAAAAAAACACAAAACCAGCAAAACAAAACAAAAAATTGAACAAAAAGTACCCATAAATAAATAAGGAATAACTTTTAATGAAATTGGTATCATATTCAGAGGTTAAGTAAATCTTACTCTTAAACCAAAAAATAATCCCTTCAGATTGTACAGTCTCAGATCCCACCAAAGGTTTATTAGAAATCCACAGTATAGAGGAACTATACTAAATAATGTTATAAAAATGAAATAATGCATAAATATGAAAGTGCCTGGTTCTACACACTGGCCAAGATAACCCCATGCAGTACTACAGGCTGGGGGCAGAGTGGCTGGAGAGCAGCCAGGAAGAAAAAGACCTGGGAGTACTGGTCAATAATAGCCTGAGCATGAGCAAGAAGTGTGCCCAGGTGGCCAAGAAGGCCAATGACATCTTGCCCTGCATCAGGAGCAGTGTGTCCAGCAGGAGCAGGAAAGTCATTCTGCCCTGTACTCAGCACGGGTTAGCCATACCTTGAGTCCTGTGTCCAATTCTGGGCCCCTCAATTTAAGAAGGACACTAAGACTCTTGAAAATGTCCAGAGTAGGGCAACAAGGCTGGGGAGAGGCCTCGAGCACAAGCCCTGCAAGGAGAGGCTGAGGGAGCTGGGATTGTTTAGCCTGGAGAAGAGGAGGCTCAGCCTCATAGAATACATAGAATAAACCAGGTTGGAAGAGACCTTCAAGATCATCACGTCCAACCCATCAACCAATCCAACACCACCCAAACAACTAACCCACAGCACCAAGCACCCCATTAAGTCTTCTCCTGAAACCCTCCAGTGATGGCTACTCCACCACCTCCCCAGGCAGCCCATTCCAATGTGCAATCACTCTTTCTGTATAGAACTTTTTCCTAACATCTAGCCTGAACCTCCCCTGGCGCAGCCTGAGACTTCATCGCCTTTCTCTGGACAGGTTCAAGAGTCTCAATGTCCTTCTTAAATTGAGGGGCCCAGAGCTGGACACAGGACTCTCTTACACTCTCTTGCCTGCCTAAAAAAGATTCCCTTTTTCTTCTTCTTTTTTTTTCCTCCCTAAAATGCTCAGAAGTTTTTTTCACATTTTCTTCTGGTATTTATAAATACAGTTTCTCATTCAAATTAAGTATCATGCCAAATTTCATAGTGTGGTTGCTACATTGTCCTCTAAAATTTTCTTTGGATTCAAAAAGCACAGACATTTCCAGATTTAGCAATGTATCATTATATCAATGCATGAAATGGTTAATTGCACATTTTTTCATGAAAGTCCAGAATTACTTCAAACTTGTAACTTCTGAGCCATTTGAGCTTCCTTAGGGTTCAAAGAATAAAGCAGAACAGGCTTTCTGA
The DNA here is from genome assembly GCF_014839835.1 of Dryobates pubescens. Taxonomy (NCBI): domain Eukaryota; kingdom Metazoa; phylum Chordata; class Aves; order Piciformes; family Picidae; genus Dryobates; species Dryobates pubescens. The sequence continues at coordinate 37,800,905 of NC_071618.1, read as the reverse complement.
AGGAAGAATCTTGCCATTGGCATCTCTCCAGGCCTCTTCAATAAAATATTAATTTAAAATAAATTTAATTACTTCTTTTAGAGTTTTTGGCTTTGGCTTAATTTGTATAAATAATTTATTAGCTTCCACTTTATATCACATAAAATTCTTGGGACTGTTTTGTCACGAAAAATATTCCTTACAGAAAGGATTAGTCAAATGCAAATCCTGGCTCTTAGTTCAGGATTTATATGACTTACAACTTCATCAAGTCTTTTTCTAAAGGTGTCTGATGTTGATCAGTATGGATAGGTCCTTCAGAGTCCAATGGCATAAGATTTAACACATCTTAGTGCCAGGTTCTACGCATTGGCCACAACAACCCCATGCAGTGTTACAGGTTGGGGGCAGAGTGGCTGGAGAGCAGCCAGGCAGAAAGGGACCTGGGGGTACTGACTGACAGCCGGCTGAGCATGAGCCTGCAATGTGCCCAGGCAGCCAAGAAGGCCAATGACATCCTGACCTCTATCAGGAGCAGTGGGAGCAGGGAAGTCATTTTCCCCCTGTATTCAGCACTGGTTAGGCCACACCTTGAGTCCTGTGTCCAGTTCTGGGCCCCTCAGTTTAGGAAAGATGTTGAGTTCCTGGAACATGTCCAGAGAAGGGCAACAAAGCTGGGGAGGGGTTTGGAGCACAAGCCCTATGTGGAGAGGCTGAAGGAGCTAGGGTTGATTAGCCTGGAGAAGAGGAGGCTCAGGGGTGACCTTATTGCTCTCTACCACTACCTGAAGTAAGGTTGTAGCCAGGAGGGATTGGTCTCTTCTCCCAGGCAACCAGCACCAGAACAAGTGGACACAGTCTCAAGCTGTGCCAGGGGAGGTTTAGGCTGGATGTTAGGAAGAAGTTCCTCACAGAAAGTGTGTCATGGCTTGGTGACATGGTTTAGTTGATTAGATAGTGTTGGATGATAGGTTGGACTTGATGATCTCAAAGGTCTTTTCCAACCTGGTTAATTCTATTCCATTCCACTCCATTCCATTCCACTCCATTCCATTCCATTCCATTCCATTCCATTCCATTCCATACCATTCTATCCTATCCTATCCTATCCTATCCTATCCTATCCTATCCTATCCTATTCTCTGTTGCTGGATATACACACCATTGACTGACTAATAACAATATTGATTTCCTACATTTCCCATCTCTAATGCATCATTTTAGTAATTCTCAATCTACCCCTACTCTTCTTCTGGAAGCTGCATAGTCTACAAAGGAGAAAAGTGAAAAAGTAAAAGGAAATAATTAACTTAAGCAGAATAAGTCAGGTGAAATCCCTGGAGTGTTGTTCCTTCCCATGTTATGCAACGTCTTCAGTGAGAGAAGCTTGCCGAACTTGGGAAGTGTGGGTGAAGGATGTGTAGATCCATCCTAGGAAGACATAGCAATTCAGAGGTGATGTAGAGGTTAAGAAACTGCTGAGAGGAGCAGAGGCCCCAGGAAAGCTGGTAGCCAGGCTTCAAACTGGTGCAGAGAGCCTTCCTGTGGACTCATCAGGGCACTTCAGAGTTTATTGTGTCTAGGAAAGCCACTGAGATGACTGACATCTGTACTGGAGCAAAGACTTACTTGAAAAGAATGTGACTGACAAGAGAAAATAATTGATAAAATATCCTTCATTTCTATTGTGCCTGATATATTAAGTTCAGTCCTCATTCAGTGGACATCAGTGTTTAGGATACCCAGAGCCTTCTAGAGCAACAGGTAGAGCTAAGCAGAATACCCCAGAACAACAGAAATTAGGCAGGACGCCTTGGATATGCTTGGTTGCTTAGCTGCCTCTGTTGCTTAGGCAACTGAAATGAGACCTGGAGATTTTTCTGTTTAAATTATCTTAGTTTATGGTCTAGTAAAACCTTACTTTTTGGAGCTTAAAAGGTTGGGGTTTTTTTTGTTTGTTGGTTTGTTTCCCTTATAATTTGTTCTGAGAATCTTATTATAAGGAGAAAGTTTAAGCCGGCCTTCAGGGTCAGATCAACCCCGAGTCCTTTTATGGTGAAAGCCAGCATTATAGGCATCTATTTTGGCATTTAGCATGATGATTAGAGCCAGGAGGTATTCTAACATTCAGAAGAGATATAAAAATATTTAAGCATTTATAGTGTTCTCAGAGGAACTTCATGGGCTTCATTAATTTTCTTCCACACAATCCTCTACTGCCATTTCAAATGATATGTATTTTATCTGTCATGGCTTCTTGTTTCTTTTTCACAAGAGTGCTATTGGGAGAAAAAAATACTATGTCTTATCTACTTGATCTATTCATCTTAGAGCATCCAACCCTTGATCAAGGACGACTGAGTTAGAGGTTAGTTAGACAAACTGGATATCTACAGGGGCCCCAAAGGCATGCACCCTCAAGTACATGCTATTGTTAACCATTCTTCATCATCTTTGAAAAGTCATAGAGACTGCCTGAGGACAGGAGGAAGGCCAGTGTCACTTATGTCTTCAAAAAGGGCAAGAAGGAGTATCCAGGAAGCTACAGCCAGTCAGCCTCACCTCCATCCCCAGAAATGTGATTGAAAACTCATTCTGGATGTCATCTCTAAGCATGTGGAGGAAAAGAAAGTTTTTTGGAGTAGTCATCATGGATTCAAAGAGGAAATCATGCCTAACCAATCTGATTGCCTTCTATGAAGGTATGACTGGCTGGTTGAATGAGGGGAGAGCAGTGGATGTTGCCTACCTTGACTTCAGCAATACTATTCTATGCTATCTCCCATAACATCCTTGTAGGAAAGCTTAGGAAGTGTGGGTTAAATGAGTGGACAGTAAAGTGGACTAAGAACTGACTCAATGACAATGCTCAGAAAGTTGTCATCAACAGTGTAGACTCTGGTTGGAGGTTTGTAGCTAGCAGTGTTCCCTGGGGATCTAGTCTAGTTCAATAGTCTGGATGAAGGGACAGTGCATCCTCAGCAAGTTTGCTGATGATACAAAAATAACAGGAGTGGCTGACGCACCAGAAGGCTGTTCTGCCTTTCAGTGGGACCTCAACAGGCCAGAGAGCTAAGCAGAGAGGAACCTCATGAAGTTCATCACGAACAAGTGTAGAGTCCTGCACCTGGGGAGAAATAACCCCATGCACAAGTACAGGTTAGGAGTTCACCTACTCTGCACAGAAGGACCTGGGAGTCCTGGTGGAAAACAGACTAATCATGAGCTAGTAAAGTGCTCTTGTGACCAAGAAGTCCAATGGTATTTGGGGTTGCATTAACAAGTGTGTGGCCAGCAGGTTGAGGGAGATTCTCTTGCTCTGCTTTGCCACAGTGAGGCCACATCTGGAGTACTGGGTTCAGTTCTGGGGTGCCTGTTCAAAAGAGAAAAAAAACTACTGGAGAGAGTGTGGAGGTGATAAGGGGAATGGGTCATGTCTTTTATCAGGAGATGTTGAGGTACTTGGGGCTCTTTAGCCTGGAGAAGAAAAGACTAAGAGAGGATCTTAACAATGCTTTTATAAATATCAAAAGGATGTGCTATAAAACAAGGGGAAATGTACACAAATGGCAACACAGACAGGAAATTCCACCTAAATATGAGGAAAAAGTCTTTATTTTGAGCGTGGCAGAGAACTGGAACAGGCTGTCCAGAGACAGGTTACAGAATGCTTTCACAGAATGAGTATTTTGTTGATGTAAACAGATGACAAAGTTTACATCTTAGCAGTATGTGGTGGCTTGAGCCTTAACTGGGGCTTAAGAGCTGAGATAGGGGCCAGGCTGAGAATCCCTGCCCTGCTCCCCACTCCTCTTTCCCAATAGAGAGGATAAGAAAGGGAAGGAGCAAATCCACCAAGAAATAATTTGGGTTTGGCTTGGAAGTAGAGAGGTAAGGAATTTTCTTTATACAGTATATATATATGTATGTATGTGTTAATAAGAGGCAGGGTTCACAAGGGTAGGGAACAAGGTTGGAAAGAAAAAGAAATAAATATGAAATACAAAACCAGTCCTTTGCAAAGTGTGGAAGCAGCAGGGAGGACCATGTGGCAGAGAAGCAGCAAGCCAGCAGCAACTCTCTTTTGTCCCCGTGAGGCAAAAGGAAGAAGTGGAATGGCTGCAATGTCCTCCCCTTTATACCCCTGCTTGGAAGGGGGGGGGGGGGGGGGGGGGGGGGGGGGGGGGGGGGGGAGTGGAACAGGCCAAGTCAGTTTCCCAAGGGGAAAACACCTGCCAGGGAGGGCAAAAACTCTCACAAGCCCTCCTCCCTGCTTCCAGGATGGGTGTAGCCCATCACACAGTGAAAAATATTATCATACTTGAAGATGATACAGATATATATATCCTAATAAACAATCTTTCTTATATAGCCATCGAGGAGTAGTCATCATAGTTCTAAAAATATGAAGGTGATGACTACCATTGATAAACCTTTGAGTAACACTTGTTGGCAGAACACAGGCATAAAATGCAAGAAAAATTTAGGAGGACTAGTATGCAGCTGTGCTGTAACTTATCATCTGGTACCATTCTGCAGAAAAATAAGTACACATAAGCATGTAGGAACACAGGGAGTGCACAGGAATCAAGCAAGTATTTCTGATAGTGGTTAGAGCCAGATACTGCACTGTGGGTTAAAAAATAGCTGTAGATGGCAATTAAGCAACAAAACATCCATGGTAAAAAAAACTCTTGCTAATCCTAGACCATTAGCAGCTGTCTTACATCTCAGAGCCTAAGTCAAAGGTTTATATCCCCTAGGCATTTTTATCTTAGGCAATGCAAGTATAGATATTCTCAGAGTAAGATAATTTAGATGAATGTCAGCATTCATTCAGTTCCTACAGTCTTGTTAAAAAGATGAGAGTTTTGTAGTGTGATGTACTGAAATGTAAACTGTCACATACATTCTACATCTTCACCTAGTCTCAGCCTGATGAATACTCTCCTTTTTCTTCCAGTTCCTACATCTTCTCAATATTGGCACACTGAAAGTTCATCACAGTGCTTTTCACAGGTCAGTTCCCACTGTATAGTTTCCAGAGTCTTCTCTCAAAATGAATATATTTTTTCATTCCTTTCCTGTGTAATATATTAAAGGAATTTTTAGGATTACTACACATCTCCTGACCCTGTGATACTTAAGCTTGCAGCTATTACTAGATGTCATTATTTAGTACATTGGGTGCCTCACCAAGGAACCATCTCTTCATGTGCAGTCTTCTAGGTCTTCCTGTCTCTTGAAATACCTACTCTTCTTTACCAACTTTACCCTGGCAGGTTTTCCTTTTCTTTCCCACATACATTTTTCCTTCACAGATTTAGTGAAGCAATCTTGGAGAATCCTGTTATGATATTTATAAGATGACTAATGAATAACCTCACAGGTGATGACTTGTTGAAATTTGGTTTTGTTAACTGAATAATATTTTATGAGTGCTCAACAATAAATATATTCCAATTTGAACTTCAGAAGGAGTAAAATGTAGAGGTACTTAATGGGAGGATTCAAGCACAATCCCTATGAGGAGAGGCTGAGGGAGCTGGGATTGTTTAGCCTGGAGAAGAGGGGAGACCTTGTTGCTCTCTACAACTATCTGAAGGGAGGTTGTAGCCCGGTGGGGATTGGTCTCTTCTCCCAGGCAACCAGCACCAGAACAAGAGGACACAGTCTCAAGCTGTGCCAGGGGAGGTTTAGGATCGAGGTGAGAAGAAAGTTTTTCACAGAGAGAGTTGTTAGCCATTGGAATGTGCTGCCCAGGGAGCTGGTGGAGTCACCTTCCCCGGAGGTGTTCAAGAGGGGATTGGACATGGCACTTGGTGCCATGGTTTAGTACTCATGAGGTGCTGGGTGACAGGTTGGGCTTGATGACCTTTGAGGTCTCTTCCAACCTTATTGATTCTATGATTCTATTCTATGATTCTATAATCTAAAGATTCTGATATTTACTTTTTTTGTTGTTTTTATACCACCTTCAAAAAAATTGAATATGGGTATAGAAGTAGAAAGCATAGATGACATTTAAAATGCCCCAAATATAATGCATCTCTGTAGTAAATGAAAGATTGCCACTTGCCTTTAATGCTCAACTATTAAATGCACAATGCAAAATCCTCAGCATCAGTTCTCTCAAACTACACAAGTTTCAGAATTCACAGGACTCTCAGAACATGTTCATCCTCAGAATTTTCTCTTCCTTACAAAATAACATGGGCACTTTAGGGATGGTCTTTCACTTGCATCTGGCATGAAATGTGTCAATTATGTTAGAATTTATATACCACAGAAATAAAATGTATTATCCCCACTGAAAATTCAATACTTTCCTTTTAGGAACAGTATAAAGGCAAGGTGACCTATAGGCCATTACCAAGGCATTGAAAAGTGTCATGGGTATTTTGGGAACAATTGCCTGCTCTAGAAGGTATTGCATACTTCCCACTTACTTTCAAGACTTTTCTTTAATTATATAGTAAACTCCTCAGTATTTCACAGTTCAGAGCTAGCCCTGTGTAAGTAAGATATCTTCATAAAATGCTTTGCTACGAATTTAAGACTACATCATCCATTCCTGTTTGGTTTGATTATAACTAGATGTCATTAACCAGATATATTAAACATAGGAAACATTATTTATTTCTTATATAAAAATTTAATTTCATGCATGAGAAGTTGCTTCTTCCCTTTTTTGTCCACCTCTTCATGTCTCACTAAAGCAGTAATTTTGTGTGGAGAGGTTTTTAGATGACAGCTATTACTAAGGGCCCATACAGGTTGTTATTTTTATACTTAATATATTCCTTGAAGATTATTTGTTGGTGTTAACTTGCTTAGCTTCCAACAGTTAAGCCAAATGACTGTGTATTGATGAAACAAAATAATGGAACAAACAAAATTATTTGATGGGTAGAAATGTCCTCATAAGAGAATGTCTCAAATTTGTGTACATTTAGGTTAGAATGGCTTGAATTTTTTAATGTCAGTTTAGGATTTCATACTAAAGTAGGATTTCATACTAGTTAGGCCAGCACTGGTTAGCCTGGAGAAGAGGAGGCTCAGGGGAGACCTTCTTGCTGTCTACAACTACCTGAAGGGAGGCTGTAGCCAGGTGGGGGTTGGTCTCTTCCCCCAGGCAAACAGCACCAGAACAAGAGGACACAGTGTCAAGCTGCACCAGGGGAAGTTTAGGCTTGAGGTGATGAGAAGGTTCTTCACTGAGAGAGTTGTTAGTCATTGGAATGGGCTGCCCAGGGAGGTGGTGGAGTCACCGTCCCTGGAGGTGTTCAAGAGGGAATTGGATGTGGCACTTGGTGCCATGGTCTAATCATGAGGTCTGTGGAGACAAGTTGGACTCGATGATCCTCAAGGTCTCTTCCAGCCTTGGTGATTCTGTGATTCTGTGATATTCAAAGCAAACCAAACAAAAACTATTGTTCTCCTTCCTTCCTTCGTTCTCTCCCTTCCTCCCTCCCTCCCCACTGAAACTGAAAGCAAAGCAAAACAAAACAAAACAAATATATCCCCCCAAAATTCAACCGAACAAAATCCCCATCAAACAAATAAAAAACCCCAAACCAGCAACAAACCAAAACCCAATCCAAGTCCCAACCACCCAAAACCCCCAACCACCACAACTTTCACTTAAATAAGGACTAGGAGAAAAGTGTCACAATATCACAGAGGCTGGAAGGGACCTCAAGAGATCATTGGGTTAGAATTTCTAGAAACTTTGTTAAGGAGCAGAGCTCAGCTACCTTACTTCTACTGTCACAGTTCAACATTAAGCAGAGTTTCTGCATAGTTCCCCTGGGGGAGCTGCAAGGTTCAAATCCTCTACACTGTCTTAAGTGTAAGGGGTTAGTCAAAAGCATTTGATGTATCTATAGGAAATAGATTTCCTCACTGTGCCTTTACATTTGATATGCAGTGAAAGTGATGATAAGAGAATACAAACAATTGAAGAATTGTGATACAGGGAAGGAAATGTTACCATGATTACCCATTAAAATATTCACAAAGCAGGAAAAAAAATAGTTAGAAAAGAAAATAAAAATATCAAGATATGATAATAAATTTAAACAGGAATTTTAAGGTATAGGATATAGCACTGCCAGAGAAATGACAGCAAGAGACATCATTCTGACATGTACATAACCACACAGCTTAGGAAATATTGTGAAGCAAATCTTTTTTTGTAGAATGCTTTCAAAATGCCTATCATGACGATGACAATTGAAAGACAGAGAGCTGTTCAACAAAGAGGGAGAGTGATAAAGTACAATGAGGAGTGAGAATGTGGAAAAGGAGTGAGGAGAGGAGGATGAGAAATGAGAAACCTTGGGGAGGAGTGGGGAGTAAATAGAGAAGGTGGTATTACATCTGTAAGAAAAAAAAACAAAGGTAAAATTTATCAGAAATGTATGATCCTTCCACTTCACAGTTATCTTTTACTGTGTTCAGGTTTCCTGCTTATAAATTCACATTAATTGTGATGAAACACAGGAACTTCAAGTAACAAAAGCTCCTTTATTGCCTTTCAGTTGGATTACTCTTTAATTTTTGTCATGTGGTTTAGGACACACTGAGGAGAGGCTGAGGGAGCTGGGATTGTTTAGCCTGGAGAAGAGGAGGCTCAGGGGTGACCTCATTGCCCACTACAACTACCTGAAAGGTGGTTGTGGCCAGGAAGGGGTTGGTCTCTTCTCCCAGGCAACCAGCACCAGAACAAGGGGACACAGTCTCAACCTGCACCAGGGGAGGTTTAGACTCGAGGTGAGGAGAAAGTTCTTCACTGAGAGAGTCATTCGTCATTGGAATGGGCTGCCCAGAGAGGTGGTGGAGTCACTGTCCCTGGAGTTGTTCAAGAGGGGATTGGATGTGGCACTTGGTGCCATGGTCTAGTCATGAGGTCTGTGGAGACAGGTTGGACTTGATGATCCTCGAGGTCTCTTCCAACCTTAGTTATACTGTGATACTGTGTTACTGTGAATGCTGTAGTGGATGCAGGTGATTAAAGGCTGGGACAGGCTGCTCACACAGGTGATTGAAGTCTCTGTCCTTGGAGACCATGAAAATCTGACTGAGCAGAGTCCTCAGCAATCTCAAGTTGAACCTGCTTAAGCAAGGGAGTTGAACAAGGCAGTCTCCAGACACTCAGTCTGTGTTTCTCTAAACATCCCACCACATCAAGGAATGAAAGGAGCAGGGACTACTCAAATCTGCCTTATGATATTCATTCTTGTCCCCAGGGAATTGTTATGGACCTTGGTATTATAATGATGAATAGGTAGGCAGCAAATCATAGGTGTGCTTTGTTCTACAGAGATATTTTTTATAAAATGTTGTACATATTGTAGATGCCACAAAATATATCACTTTTCTGCAAGATAGAATAGAGTAGAGTAGAGTAGAGTAGAGTAGAGTAGAGTAGAGTAGAGTAGAATAGAATAGAATAGAATAGAATAGAATAGAATAGAATAGGAGATGAATTGAATTGAATTGAATTGAATTGAATTGAATTGAATTGAATTGAATTGAATTGAATTGACCAGATTGGAAAAGACCTTCGAGATCATCAAGTCCAACCCATCACCCAACACCATGTAATCAACTAAACCATGGCACCAAGTGCCCCATCTGTTCTCTTCCTAAACACTTCCAGTGATGGTGACTCCACCACCTCCCTAAGCAGCCCAATCCAATCACTCTTTCTTTGAAGAACTGCTTCCTAACATCCATTCTAAACCTCCCCTGGTGCAGCTTGAGACTTTTTCTTTATATATATATATATATATATATATATAAAATAATTCAAGTAATTTGGTTTACCGTGTATTTTGTGGAAATATCCACTTCCAATAAGCCAAAATAAATTATTATATAAAAGCTAGATAATGTATTTCAGGGACTTATAAATGTCAGGGCATGTCTGTGCTGCTGAACAAAAGAGAGTCAGGGAGTAATGTAAGCACTTGATCTCCAGTCATCCACTACGATTATCTGTCAGCTTACTCCCTCAGACTGCTCCAATGAACTCTCTCAGAGACAAATCCTGAGCATGCTTCTAAACATCATTCACTTCAAAGGCTGCTCCCAAAACCACTGTGAATGATCCTGCACTGGATTTGGGTCCCTTTTCCCTATACAATTCTTCCATGCTACCGAAATGGGCTTTGAACAACATTAGATCCTATGATACAGGCTGGATGAGGCTCCGGCCAGCCTGATCTAGTGTGGGGTGTCCCTGCCCATGGGAGGGGGGTTGGAACTAGATGATCCTTGTGGTCCCTTCCAACCCTGACTGATTCTATGATTCTATGATACGTTACACATGTTTCAGCTTCCTGCAGCAAAACTACCAGTTCTGTATGATGCAACACAGTCCTCTCATTTTTCATAATCTGAACTGGAAATAAATACACACAAAAAAAAATCATAGTTTAGTTCTTCAGGATCATTGGCTTGAGTCAGAAGAGGCACAGAGGCAGTTATTGACTAGCGTGAAGGCTGCCAGTTTTCTCTGCATGGAAGAGGCACATGCAGATTGTGAATATGAGGCAGAGTCACATATCCTCAGGTCACCCAGGCTCTGGGTCATCTGTTCCCCTTCAGGGAGCAGACTGTTCCTACTAAACAGCAGAATAAGACAGTGCTGGGTGATGAATTTTGTCTCTTCACTGAGGAACACAAGATAGCATGCCAGAGACATTAGCGAATTCCTCACGTTAGAGTACACTACTATTTTGTTTTGGTGCACTTGTGAGGCTGCTATATCATCTAAGCTGTTCTGTCACAAGGTAAGTGGAAGGCAATGCTATTTGCATTTTATAGATATTTTCTCAATGATTCAATTCTCTGTGAAGGAATCATTCTATATTTTTTTATGCTTGCCCAATTACTCCATTATTTCCCTCTCCCAAGGGATGGTTTACTTCCTTAGAATCTCCCCTTCTCTACAATGAAGAAAAACTTTGAAGGTGCTTCTGTCTCCATGTTCTCACCCTCTACCAAACTCTGGAAGCTAACACTACATTATTTTAAAATATACCAGCAATCAGTTACTTTTCAGTTCCTTGAAACCACATCTGGGCTCACCTTTGAAGTTTGGCCAAGTACTGTGATCCTAGAGAAGCTGTTTACGTGGTCCAGCCAGAGAACTTGCGATATAAGCACAACAAACCGTATATAATTGTGGGTTTAATGGCTGATCTTATATTGCTCAAAGAAACTCCTTTGGCAAGCATATGCTTCTTTTCTCTTTAAAGCCTAGAGCCAAAACAAATACATATCCTGTTCATCCTTTGAAGATGTTAAAATCTTCTGTCCCTAATGGATCTCTGCCTTGGTCATTGTGGCCGTTTGACACTGTGCCTTTAAGAAAGAGGCACACTGGATAAATGTTTGTAAAATATTTTGGTATTCTAAACGAATTTCATTGGCCAAGTATAGGGGGGAGGTGAGATTGGACCCAGGGGAGCTGGGAACTTTCTCTCAGTCTTCCTTCCTTTGCTGTCCCTTTCGGCTGGATCTGCTTCTGGGCTTCTTGCCAAGAGATAAGAACTAACTCACTTCCTATAACAGGCCTGTCCGATTCTTTCCCTGTCCTGCTAACCATCCTCATCTCTTCTTCTACCTCTCTGGGGGAGAAGGGAGGTAGGGGGGTGAAGGGGGCACAGGGGGGAAGCCCCCTCTGTTGGGGGTCTGGTTTCTGACTGTGTTTATTTGCTGTATATTCCTGTATATATTGTAAAATACCTGTATTTGTTGTGTTACATATAATCTGTTTCCTTGTAACATATACTCTCATTTCTCCGACTGGGTTTAGCCGTGGTCTCTTTCTCAGTGGGGGAGGGAAAGCAGAGCCTTTCCTTTCAAACCACCACAGTCATACCTGCTACTCCCATCTGCAAATTTTTGGAGAACACAATCAATCACATGAAACACACTATTTGACTACATGCTGGTATTTCATGGAGACTGAGTTTTTTTGAGTTTGCATCATAGCTTTCAGTAATCCGAAGTCTTTACTGTGGGGTCACTGCAAGTGCAAGATCCCTTGTGAAGCAGGTGGAACAGTTTTAGTAAAGGTGTCATCAAGCCACCTCAAAAATTATTAAAGGTGAAAGAGGATGCACTATGGGATGACACAGTTTGAAAATCCTTATCATCTACAAGTGGGATTTGTTCTTCACAGTAATGATTAGTGTGACCAAGGGATTTCTTCAAATTGCCAGCATGATCCAATCCCGGATTTGTCTGAGAGCAAAATTCAGTAAAAATAATGTTCCCTTCTTGCAGCTGTACAGAGCAGAGCAAGTCACCAAATGTTTTGTCATCGATGCACACAGATATCACTACAAGGAATGATTCTTTTCTGAAAGACCTCAAAACACTTACATGTTTGGCTGAGATTGTTTCTGTCCTGCAATTATCAGTCACCCGTGCAATCAGTCCAGATTTGGCCTGCAGATCTCAGGTTTCCTAACTCTCTTTCAAAGGCAACTATCATTTTATCAAGCAATTTCAGACTTTCAAAGATAACTTCTGTATTTTAAAATTGAAAATAATAGGATTTAATAAGCACTATTAATTTTTATATATATATATATATACTTAGAACATCCTCAACTTAAATATTTTACAATCTTTCTTTCTCAGATTGGTTGCAAGCAATGAGGTCACCCCTGAGTCTCCTCTTCTCCAGGCCAAGCAACCCCATGAAGAGGCAGGAGGAAATTGTTAAATAAAACAAAAGTTGAGGAAACTGTATTTCTTCAACATGGAGAAGAGAGGCTAAGAGATATCCTGATTGCTGCATTCAGTTATGTTTTATGAAAAAAAAAAAAATCAGCAAAACCAGTCTAATCATCAATTATTCATTTATTTTCTCTTTCATGCTTTGTTTTGTGACATATTTTCAATGACAGCGTATTTTCAATGACTAGCATGTATTGCTAAGAAAGATGTTGACTTGATGGAACATGTCCAGAGACGGGCAACAAAGCTGGGGAGGGGTTTGGAGCACAAACTCTGTGAGGAGAGGCTGAGGGAGCTGGGGTTGCTTAGTCTGGAGAAGAGGAGGCTCAGGGGAGACCTTCTTGCCCTCTACAGCTACCTTATGGGAGGTTGTAGACAGGCAGAGATTGGTCTCTTCTCCCAAGCAACCAGCACCAGAACAAGAGGACACAGTCTCAAGCTGCACCAGGGGAGGTTTAGGCTGGAGGTTAGGAGGAAATTCTACACAGAGAATGATTGCCCATTGGAATGTGCTGCCCAGGGAGGTGGTGGAGTCACCATCATAGGAGGTGTTTAGGAGGAGACTTGATGGGGTGCTTGGTGCCATGGTTTAGTTGATTAGATGGTGTCAGATGGTGGGTTGGATATGATGATCTTGAAGTTCTCTTCCAACTAGGTCTATTCTATTCTATTCTATTCTATTCTATTCTATTCTATTCTATTCTATTCTATTCTATTCTATTCTATTCTATTCTATTCTATATAGCATTACAAAGTATGAAATCTGTATTGTATCATGAATGGACAGGAGTGCAAATTGATTGATTTAGTTGTAATTCATGGAAGTTGGAATCTCTCTGAATACTTGTGTGGCACAATTATTAACAAGTATAGAGCAAGTTCAGACTAGGCAGGCTAGTGCTAATTACAGTTTTGTTCTGAGATGAGTCTGTGATTTTGAAGTCAATGTCAGTGGAGGTCAACAAAAAAAAGTTTCTTTTTCTTTTTATTAACTTACAGCATCTGTTAAGCATAAGGCCATGGATATTAATTTTCAAAATATATCTACTGCCAAAAGCACGTTTGGTGTTTTTTTTTTCCCTGTGAAAAGAAGTCAATGGTATCCTGCTCTTCATTCAAAGCATTTCTGTTGGTTAACTATAATTTTCAGCAGTGAAGTGAATTGCACTTGGACGCAGCTGAGGCAGAATCATATTCTTGGAGCATTCTTCCTCTTTTTCCACCCGTTTTTAAACTATTCATAATTATAGAATCATAGAATCAGTCACAGTTGGAAGGGACCACAAGGATCACCTAGTTCCAACTCCCCTGCCATGGGCAGGAACACCTCACACTAGATCAGGCTGGCCAGAGCCTCATCCAGTGTGGTCTTGAACATCTTTGAAAGACAGTTCTGGCAACAGAGAATCGGCCATCATGACTTCTGTTCCTAGAAAAGAAATACTTGTATGAAAAAAGAAAATACAACACTGAAGATAATTTTAAGTGTGTTCAGTGATTTTTTTTTTCTGTTGGAATAAAATAAAAGAAAAAGCATTAAAGGATAGTATAGAATAGAATAAAATTGAATAAACCAGGTTGGAAGAGACCTTCAAGATCATCGTGTCCAACCCATCATCCAACACCACCTAATCAACTAAACCATGCAACCAAGCACCCTATCAAGTGTCCTCCTAAACACCTCCAGTACACAGAAATATAATATCAAGACCAGACTTTTTATCACTTATGCTTGTGTGTGCTATGAGATAGAATAGATAGGATAAAGAAAACAGAATTCATATTTATATATGGTGCTGCTTGTCTAGCTAAGGCTGTATTTAATGCAGATAGGAGAATGTCTTGGGATGACACCAAAAAAGTGAATTTAGTCATGTATCAACAGATATTAACAGATGTAATACCACTAAGAAATTCTCAAACAGCCTTGAGACTGCAGCCTAAACAAAGTTTTAGAGCTCTAAGAATGAATTTATATGACTGGTTTAAAATTTACTTGTAAAATTTCAGGAGTTTACTAGTGCTCTAGGTTAATATACTACCCTTTAATTTCTGACAACCTCAATTCAGATCATTGGCTCACAACTGAAAATGAGACTTGCAATTTTATACTAGCCAGGACTACAATTTTTCTCTGCCTTTTTTTTTGTTTGTTTTTTATTTCACCCAATGTGAAAGGATTAAAAATCTGTTTTCAGAAGTACAGGATTAGAGAGATGCATGCCAAGCCAGGTATGAAGAGAATTGCCAGCAGTCCTCTGGAGATATGTGTACACCAGCTCTTCTTACCTAGGGTTCAAGGCATTATTACCATCTCAATTTCCTGAGCACTGTATTCCCTCACATTTTTGAGAAAAGATGCACACATATATAGGGGCTTGGATCTCTTCAATGCTTCTTAGCAATACTGCAGAACTGCCTGGAACAATAGAGAACAGAAAAATAAGGAGACACAGAAAGTTTCAAAAAGCAGCTAAGATGGTGAAGAGAAAATACATTTATAAAACACAGGAGCAGAAAACTATAGCATGCACCAAGATTAGAGATGTGACATATTACTTCAGCTGCAAAATAGGGTCTATTTGGTCAAGTCTAAGGTTTGCTGAAATACTTTATAAGTAATGCAATTTAGAATAAGAGTTTCTTGATGATTTGTGGTGTTCTTTATCTGTATTCCTTTTCCCCCTTTTTTATTCTTTCCTGCCAGTACTGAACTCAGTTGTGGAAACATCTTGATTTATCAGAAAGGAAGTTTAGAATGGAAATGCAAATTCAATGAACCTGCTTGAAATACATGTCTTGAAATAGAATGATATATTTTATCTCAAAGACTGCAATCTCAAAGTTTAACCTTATCAGGAACACTGTGCCACTCGCTTTATCTATTAAAACAAGTAAGAACTAATGATTCTAAATAAGCAGGATGATACCACCTTTCACTGATAGTGCTCCATATCACATGAAAGAAAACATATTTCTTTCTCAAAAGTGAAGATGAACAAAAGTTTTTACCATGATAATGCTCCATTTTTTTTTTCTCTTCAGGATGAACAAATAATGCAACCTGTAGAAAAAGGCCCTTCTCTCTATTAATTATTTATATTTATGACTGTGTTTCACAGGAGGATTTAATAATCTGGGATCTGATTAAATGCTAAGCAACAATAGAATTGAAATATACCCCAAGCACCATCAAGATTAATAGACTAATGGAAAGGGAGAAGTACAAGGAAAGAAAGAGGCAGTGTACAGATCACAGTCAATCAGGAAAGAGTGTTTATAGTATTCTAAAGAAGGTTGATATGTGTAATTCTACATCTTAGTTTTCATTTAGCTGCTTGTTTGTCAAAACTGAACAGGTCAGGGATGACATAGATCATACACACCCTACAAACAGTAATTGCTTGTTCTTTATTGTTGAAGGAGATGTTTAATCCATTTTTCTCAGGAAATTTTCCATGTTCAATTACTGGAGCTATTAATCTAACAATTGTGAAATAAGTCTATAGTAAAATTATAGAATAGAATAGAATAGAATAGAATAGAATAGAATAGAATAGAATAGAATAGAATAGAATAGACCTGGTTGGAAGAGACCTTCAAGATCATCATATCCAACCTGTCATCCAACACCACCTAATCAACTAAACCATGCAACCAAGCACCCCATCAAGTCTCCTCCTAAACACCTCCTATGATGGTGACTCCACCACCTCCTTGGGCAGCCCATTCCAATGGGCAATCACTGTCTCTCTGCAGAATTTCCTCCTAACTTCCAGCCTATACCTCCCCTGGTGCAGCTTGAAACTGTGTCCTCTTGTTCTGGTGCTGGTTGCCTGGGAGAAGAGACCAACCTCTGCCTGTCTACAACCTCCCTTCAGGTAGTTGTAGAGAGCAATAAGGTCACCTCGAGTCTCCTCTTCTCCAGGCTAAGCAGCTCCCTCAGCCTCTCCTCATAGGGCTTGTGTTCCAAGTCCCTCACCAGCTATGTTGCCCTTCTCAGGACACACTCCAGCAACTCAACATCCTTCCTAAACTGAGGGGCCCAGAACTGGACACAGTACTCGAGGTGCGGCCTAACCAGTGCAGTGTACAGGGGCAGAATGACCTCCCTGCTCCTGCTGGCCACACTGTTCCTGATGCAGGCCAGGATGCCATTGGCCCTCCTGCTTGCCTATGCACACTGGAGGTTCATGTTCAGCCTACCATCGACCAGTACCCCCTCTCTGCCTGGCCACTCTCCAGCCACTCTGACCCCAGCCTGTAGCACTGCATGGGGTTGTTTTGGCCAATGTGCAGAACTTCTTTCTTAATAATCCTCAAATACAAAGGGCAGTATGCAGTTTGATTTGTCATATTTGTGGGCATAATCCAAACAGAGCATTTGAATGACAGGAACAATATCTATCAGGAGGATACAATTATTGGCACCTGGTTACTAAAGGTGATAGTTTGGAAATAGGGCTTAGCTGCAGTTTGACATAATATGGATATTTGTGTTGACAATATTCAGTTTTTAGTAGATATAGAAGAAACATTTATTTGAAATTAGAAGTAAAATTGTCTTGGGCTTCCTAAATTGAATTCCTTTTTTGTTACCAGTGGAAGGCAGCTTTTATTTTCATATGAGACATGGGTGGATTTTGCGGACAAAAAATGTAAAGATCTTTGCAGACAAAAAGAAACCAGTATAAGAGAGTGGATGAGAAAGGTCAAAAAGAAAAACAAACAAACCCCCCACAAACAACGAAAAGAAAAAACAAACAAAAAACAACCAAACCAAACAAAAACCAAACCCCAAACAAAACAATGTCCAAAAAATATAATGTTTTTATCTACTAATCTGAAAGTCCAGATGACTGTTTTTCACTTCACTTTTAAGCACACTTTGAAACCTTGATAAACAAACAGGGGAAAAAAAGAAGGGGGAAAAAACAGAGAAAAAAAGAAAGAGAAAAAAAAAAAAAGAGTGTGTGGGTTTTGCAACCAGCACCAGAACAAGAGGACAGAGTCTCAAGCTGCATCAGGGGAAGTTTAGGCTCGAGGTGAGGAGGAAGTTCTTCACTGAGAGAGTTGTTAGCCATTGGAATGGGATGCCCAGGGAGGTGGTGGAGTCACCCTCTCCAGAGGTGTTCAAGAGGGGACTGGACGTGGCACTTGGTTTAGTCATGAGGTCTGTGGTGACAGGTTGGACTTGATGATCTTTGTGGTCTGTTCCAACCTTGGTGATTCTGTGATGTCCCAAAGGAGTGACTTCAGTCTGAAAAAAAAGCTGTCCTGTGCACAGATATATGAGAAAAGAGGACTGAGTCAAGAATGACCTTTTAAGAGACAGGTTGGAGAGGAAAGTGAAGGAAAGAGCCACAAAGATGTTTAAGGGAGTAGACCATATCTCTTATGAGGAAAGGCTGAGGGAGCTGGGTCTTAGCTTGGAGTACAGGAGGCTGAGAGTTGACCTCATTAATGTTTGTAAATATATAATTGGTGAGTGTTATGTGGATGGAGCCAGGCTCTTCTCTGTGATGCCCAATGATAAGACATGGAGTCAACGGTGCAAGACATAGTATAGGAGGTTCCATGTGATAACAAGGAAAAGTTTTTCTCTATGAGGGTGACAAAACACTGGAACGGGCTGGCCAGCAAGGCTGTGGGGTCTCCTTCTCTGGAGACATTCAATACCCACATGGATGTGGTCTTGTGTGACCTAGTCTAGGTGATCCTGATCTGTCAAGGGGGGTTTGGACTAGATGATCTTTCAAGGTCCCTTCCAACTCCTAACATTCTGTGACTCTAAAAGTGTAGGATCAAAAAACCCCAAATTATACTTAGTGCAATGTGTGAATCAAGGAAGTAAAAGAGAAAAAAATGAACAAACCTGTAAAATAAGAATACTTATAGCTGCACTACAGTTTTCTTATAAGAGCTATTAAGATATTGACTGTGTACCTTCCTGGTCACTGAGATAGAAAATATTGATAGTGTTGCAGAGTTCTGGAGCCCCTTTTACAAGAGGGATATGGACATGCTGGAAGGTGTCCAGAGAAGTGCCACAAGGATGAGCAGAGGGCTGGAGCACCTCTCCTATGAGGACAGACTGAAGGAGTTGGGGCTGTTCAGTCTGGACAAAAGAAGGCTCCAAGGTGACCTAATTGTGGTCTTCCAGTATCTGAAGAGGGCCTACAAGAAGGCTGGGGAGGGACTTCTCAGGATCTCAGGTAGTGATAGGACTAGGGGGAATGGAATGAAGCTGGAGGTGGGGAGATTCAGACTGGATGTGAGGAAGAAGTTCTTCCCCATGAGAGTGGTGAAGCCCTGGAATGGGTTGTCCAGGGAGGTGGTTGAGGCCCCATCCCTGGAGGTGTTTAAGCCCAGGCTGGATGAGGCTGTGGCCAGCCTGATCTAGTGTGGGGTGTCCCTGCCCATGGCAGGGGGGTTGGAACTAGTTTATCCTTGTGGTCCCTTCCAACCCTGACTGATTCTATGATTCTATTCTATGATTCTACTTTTATTATTTTTTCCTAGAGAAAAAACAAACAAACAAAATCAACAACAACCACAAATAATAGTTACTTTTGATAGAGGTTCACTTTCTGAGCTGTAAAGTTTCGATTTTTTGTGAGGAAACCACTAATTTATGGTAATGTCTGCAGATAAGCAGACTTTCTACCAGATCCCTCTGCTGCTCTTGTACAAGTCTCCCTACAATCTCAATGCTAGTCATGCCAAATGTATAGGATGAGAAGACAGTAATAATGTCGAAATTAATTAAAAAGCCCATAAAGTTCTATGTATGCACAGAAGAATATGGATATTTTAATGAAGTACTCAGGAAGTAGCAGAAGTAGTGATAAGTTTTATGTTCTCACATAAAAATGGAAATCTCAGCCTTTTGCTAAAATAAAATTTCCATTTTTATTTCCGACGGACTGTGTGACATTACAGCAACAAACTTGTCAATAGCAAGGAGATTCCTGCTACATTATACAGCAGAATGATTTTCAGTTTATACATCTGAATAAAAAGAAAAGGGAAAAAAAAAAAAAAAGATAAGGGATATATTTAATCCATCCTGAGAGATTAAGGTCAGTAATAGCTTCATAATGTGCAGATAGAATATGGGTCAGAAGAAGAAAAGAAATTAAATATATCATGGCATCATCATCCTGTAAAGCTGAAATACAGGTATGCTTATATAAATCTGTTCAAAGTCTTTAAAATTGTCATAAAGAGTTCAATCAATAGCTCTTATCCACTTCCTTGAAGTATTTGCCTCATCATTCAAAACCATTATGATAGCCTAAACCATACTTATATGAGCAAACCTATGTCCAGCAAATACTAACAAATGGGTATTCAACAGGCTGAGTTTAATCCAGATGGACTACTATAGTCATAGGTGAGCAAAGTATATTTTTCCATGTGTTGTCCTTGTCATGGTTCTCAGGTACTCTTGGTGAACTCCTCTTTCCAAGAGAAATAGTCTGTAGGAACAGGTAACAGGAAAACCAGGCAGCCTTTTAGACACAGAAGCTGTCTGAAACATAGAATAGAAATAGAAATAGAAATAGAAATAGAAATAGAATAGAATAGAACAGAACAGAACAGAACAGAATAATTAACCAGGTTGGAAAAGACCTTTGAGATCAAGTACAACCTATCATCCAACACCATGTAATCAAGTGCCCCATCCAGTTTCTTCCTAAACACCTCCAGTGATGGTGACTGCACCACCTCCCCGGGCAGCACATTCCAATGGCCAATGGCTCTTTTCTGTGAACAACTTCTCCCTAACATCCAGCCTAAACCACTGTTGGCACATCTTGAGACTGTGTCCTCTTGTTCTGGTGCTGGTTGCCTGGGAGAAGCAACCAGCCGCTGCCTGGCTACAACCTCCCTTCAGGGAGTTGTAGACAGCAATAAGGTCTCCCCTGAGTCTCCTCTTCTCCTGGCTAAGCAACCCCAGCTCCCTCAGCCTCAATGGGGCACAATGACCTCCCTGCTCCAGCTGGCCTCACTATTCCTGATCCTGGCCAGGATGCCATTTGCCTTCTTGGACATCTGGGCACACTGCTGGCTCATGTTCAGTCTATTGTCAAATAGTACCCCCAGGTCCCTCTCTACCTGGCTGCTCTCCAGCCACTCTGACCCCAGCCTGTAGCTCTGCATGGGGTTGTTGTGGCTAATGTGTAGAACCCGGCACTTAGGTGTGTTAAATCTCATGCCCTTGGACTCTGCCCATCTGTCCAGCCTGTCAAGGTCCCTCTGCAGAGCCTTCCTACCCTCTAACAGATCATAGCCGGTAGAAGAAGAAATCTTCAAGCTAAATCCATGTTGAGTACAAATATTCTGAGTCTAACTTAATTATTTTAATTAGAAAGAACTAAAAAGAAAAGGTTAGTCAGCACTGTGGCACAGGAGGGGGAAATAAACAAGAGGGGCATTGATAAGGTCATTAGCTCTTGTGCAATAGGGAGAAGAAACAAGCCCTTGTTGTAAGCCAAACAGAAATGATTTAACAGGAGCAGAGGTGTGGGGTAAATTTCAGAGGCAATGAAGCTATGTTCTGAGAGTCCTATTTTTATGTAAAGAAGTGTATAACACAAGTCTGTATTTTGTTCACAGTCTGCTCACATGTGTACATAAACGAATACCTTTACATTGACCTGGGAATAGAAACAAGATTTTTAAGCAAAGTTTTTATACAGTGAGTGCATCACTGCATTATCACATAATGAAATTCCATACAACAGATGGCTCTATATTTCACAGGGAATATATTGTTGACACCAAATTACTAGAAGTTACTTTCTAAACAAGTTTAACTCCCATTAATGAAATTGATGTACTACATTTTATATTTATGCTCTTCTTTTCTTTTTAGATAACCCGAAAGATTAAGATGTATGAATCATATATGAGTCTTCGTGTTCAAATATTATGAAATGCCCCAGGTGATAGAGTGAAGCAATCTACAAAGCAAATGACATCTACAACCACTCTAGCAGTTAGCTAAAACCATGAATGTGTTTGGGGTCACGGCATCATTTCCCATGAATATGACACAGAAGCAGAAGGTTCTCTTGGAGACCACAATCATCTGTTTATTAGTGTCAGAAGAGTGTATAACAATGTTTGTTTATTTCTTAAGTGCCTTTGTACTGTACAAGTATTTTGTAGTGTTATTTGACAATCATAGAATCAATAAGGTTGGAAGACATCTCAAAGATCATCAAGTCCAACCTGTCACCCAGCACCTCATGACTACTAAACCATGGCTTCAAGTGCCACGTACAATCCCTTTTTGAACACCTCCAGAGACAGTGACTCCACCACCTCCCTGGGCAGCACATTCCAATGGCCAATCACTCTTTCTCTGAAGAACTTTCTCCTCACCTCCAGCCAGAACCTCCCCTGGTGTAGTTTGAGACTGTGTCCTCTTGTTCTGGTGCTGGTTGCCTGGGAGAAGATCAAAAAAACCCAACTGGCTACAACCTCCCTTCAGGGAGCTGTAGACAGCAATAAGGTCTCCCCTGAGCCTCCTCCTCTCCAGGCTAAGCAACCCCAGCTCCCTCAGCCTCTACTCAGAGGGCTTGTGCTCAAAACCCCTCACCAGCTCTGTTGTCCTTCTCTGGACATGTTCCAGCAACTCTACATCTTTCCTAAACTGAGGGGCCCAGAACTGGACACAGGACTCAAATTGTGTCCTAACCAGTGCTGAGTACAGGGGCACAATGACCTCCCTGCTCCAGCTGGCCTCACTATTCCTGATCCTGGCCAGGATGCCATTGGCCTTCTTGGCCACCTGGGCACACTGCTGGCTCGTGCTCTGCCTACTATCAACTAGTACCCCAAGGTCCCTTTCTGCCTGGCTGCTCTCTAGGAAAAAGTATTTTGTCTGGCTGTAGCCACAGGACTTTCAAATCAAAGTACTTCGCTCTTGAAAACTGAAAGAAAAGAAATGTGAGTGATTCTGTTCTAATGAAGTGCAGGGCTTCTCCTGGGAATAAAAATATGATAATTCATATAACCAAAGCGTTCCATGTAAATTGTCAGCTATTCAAATTAAAGAAGTAACTAATGAATAACTACATTCAAGATTGCATGGTGATTACAATATTTAATATCAACTGATGTTATCAATCATTTCCTGCTGTAATTACCCAAGGTGTTGAATAGGAAATTTCTTTTAAAGTACATTTCAATAAATGAAGCATTAATTATTACAGATAACTCATAAACCAGACTGTTGCCACATAATCAGAAGTGGGCAAAAAGGTTTTCCAACGTTGTGAATACTTTTAGCATTTTCTTCTTCTGTATTAGAATGAAACAATGCTTTTTTTCTGACAAATTCTTATGCAAAGTGAGTGAGAAATACAAAAGAATTAAGCCCTTAAACTCACCAGGCACCTGTTAGTGAACTTGTCAGTGATGAGGAGAGGCTAAGGGACCAGGGGTTGCTTAGCCTGGAAAAGAGGAGGCTCAGGGGAGACTTTATTGCTGTCTACAAGTACCTGAAGGGTACCTGGGGCTTGGACTCCTCTCCCAGGCAACTAGCAACAGAACAAGAGGACACAGTCTCAAGCTGCACCGCGGGGAGTTTAGGCTGGAGGTGAGGAGAAAGTTCTTCACAGAAAGAGTGATTGGCCATTGGAATGTGCTGCCCAGGGAGGTGGTGCAGTCACCATCCCTGAAGGTGTTCAGCAGGGGATTGGACGTGGCATTTGAAGCCTTGGTTTAATTAGTCATGAGGTGTTGGGTGATAGGTTGGACTTGATGATCTCTGAGGTCTTTTCCAACCGTACTGATTCTGGGATTCTATGTCGAAAAAATGATGTCCACAGCCAGCCACAGGGACTAAGCAATACAATATTCACTATCGGAGATAGAAATGCAAACATCAGTTGAGAGATGATGAGTACACTGACCCTTATTTTTGACAATACCATGTTTAAATACTTTTTAGAGTTATATTCTCACTTAAAATAATGTATTAATTTATTTCCTTATTCATACAATCTATGGTAATGCTGTTCACTTTTAAAAAGATGAAAGATAATACCCACTGTTACAAGAGTGGAGCTACTTCTGATCATGTACTAGTAAAATGAATAAGTACTTTTCTTGGAGTCTGCAAAATTATACTGATGTAAGACTATTTGTAGGATCTCTCTTAATTTCACCTTTTGCAGGTGTTCCATTTGATTGAGTTATTCATTAATTAGAGCTGGGACTTGAATCTGAGTTTCTTTTCTCTCAGGTGTATGCAGGTGACCACGGGATTAATAGATATTCTGAACTGGCAAAGTGGTATGGGACATACTTGTCTTTGGTTTTGAATAGAAATTTAATCCTGAAACTAAAGGATCTTTTACAGTGCAAATTAAAATGAGCCTTGCTTTAAGGCTGAAATTCGATAACCATCTCTAGATAAATAATTTTCTATAGATTTTGTATTACCAGTAGGTAGAGGTGAGGTGTGGAAAAGACCTCTAAATCAGTAGAAAACCACACTGCTGATTACTTTGTTTCATGACATTTTTGCAGTTATGAAAGTTAATTTGACTCCAAGTCCTTGGAATGAGCTGTTTGTCTCTCAGACCAGTTTCACAGTATCACATAGCGGTTGTGAGAGACTAAAATCTTCTCTCTTCTGATGTGACTCAACAAAGATAAAACCACCTTTGCTGCTTTCCCGGACAATAGCTGATGCATATTGGGCAGAGTCACCAGAATGTCTCTCCGGAAGATGCAAGGATAAAAGATTGCTCACTGGACTACAGCTGGCCTGCCAACAAAGGACCGAGGCCACTACCATGGATATCTTCAGTAATATGCAGACAAGATCATCTCCACCCATCAGGACCATTCCTGGATGCAAATCACCTTGTGATTATATCATAAAGTGAGATGTGCCCCAGCAAAGGATAATGATTGCTCGCTGGATTGCAGCTGTCCTGGAAATGGGCAGAGGCCAATTGACCTAAAAACTGTATAAAAGACTGGAGCAACTACTGGCTCAGAAGAAGAAAAACACAGGAGAAGGACAATGCTGGCAAGAAGGAGAATATGAGAGACAGAAAAGCCCAGGGCAATGCTGCTCTGAAGAAAAACAGAGAGAATACCAGGAGAGAAAAAATGACAGAAACATCACTATGGAGCCTGGAAGAAGCAGACCAAGAGAAACCCTCTCTCCGTGTCTTAAGTTCCACCTGCTGCAACTCATGGAGCTGGAGAGGCTGCCCAGAGGACCACATCTCTTCTACAGCCAAAGCTACAGCACCCCTCCTCTACAGACCGAACACCTCCTGCAGCACCTTTCCTCCACAGACTCAGACTGTCTTGGAGGGTGAGGGGTGTGGTAATGTAATTCCTTTCCTCTTCTCTCTCTCTCTTCTCTCTGTCTCCCCTTCAGATCCATCCACTGTATTTGTGTAATAAATAGCCTTGTTGTTGATATTTTGGTCTCATTTGTGCCTCTAATTTCATAATATGGGAATATTCAAAAGAACTGAGTCTCTTTCCCTTTCCAGACTGAGACAGCAGCTGAGGTTGGAAGGGACTTCTGGAGACACCAGCACCCCTGCTCAATCAGGGCTACCTAGAGCCAGTTGTCCATGACTGAGTTCAGATGGTTGTACAATTTTTTTCATGTACTTCTACATATATTTTTAGTTCTCTACTTCTTTGAAATAATTCTGTGTTTCAAAGTGTTGCTATTTTTTTTCTTAATGATTAATTCCAAAGCCAGAGAAATTATCATGAATTAAAGGCATTAAAGGGGAAGAAAATTCATGTTTTACTATATCTTATTGCATTTCTTTTAAAGATCTGGAACTATAGTTGCAGGAATAGGAGGTATACTTGTGCCAACTGTCTTCAAATTATGCCTAAGTACAGAGGTAAGTGTTCTTGTATTTCTTGCATTATCCCCGGGGAGGATAGGTAGAGGGAGTTTCAGAACAGAAGTCTAAGTCACAAATTGTTATTGGAGAATTTTGTTTCTTACTTTGTGGTCTTCAGAGAGACCTTAAGAAGGTCACCCTTCTCATATGAATAGAATAGAATAGAATAGAATAGAATGCAATACAATACAGTGCAATGCAATGCAATAAAATACAATACAATACAATACAATAAACCAGGTTGGAAAAGACCTTTGAGATCATCAAGTCCAACCTATCACCCAACACCATCTAATCAACTAACCCATGGCACGAAGTGCCTCATGCAGTCTCTTCCTAAACATCTCCAGTGGTGGTGACTCCACCACCTCCCTGGGCAGCACATTCCAAAGGCCAATCACTCTTTCTGTGAAGAATTTCTTCCTAACATCCAACCTAAACTTCCCCTGGCACAGCTTGAGACTGTGTCCTCTTATTCTGGTTCTGGTTGCCTGGGAGAAGAGACCAACCCCCACCTGGCTACAACCTCCCTTCAGGGAGTTGTAAAGAGCAAGAAGGTTTCCCCTGAGCCTCCTCCAGGCTAAGCAACCCCAGCTCTCTCTGTCTCGCCTGAAAGGGCTCGTGCTCCAAACCCCTCACCAGCTTTGTTGCCCTTTTCTGGACATGTTCCAGCAAGTCAACATCTTCCCCTAAACTGAGGGGCCCAGAACTGGACACAGGACTCAAGGTGTGGCCTAACCAGTGCTCAGTGCACCATGATTCCAATTAGTACTCTTGAAAAGCTGGCTATTTGTGAAACAGTTGTGCATAGAAGTTATTCAATTGATCCATTACAAATAAAGCTGATTAATTTCAGTTCTGGGATGCACTTATCAGCTGTGAATTACAAAACCTACAAAAGGCAGGAAGATGCTGGAGTGGCTTCACTTTTCAGGACCTAATATTTCCTGTGGGTTAACCACAGAGAGACAAATAACACCCTACAGAAGAGTGATTCCTGTTCTTGATTCTGCTGATGACCTTGAAAGCTAAGGCAAAAACTGAGAGAGTTTTACTCTATCTAAATATACTCTTCATCAAGTAAGAATGACTAATTCTGAGGTGGATAAATGACCTTCCTATGAACGTGATGCAACTATCTTGGCAAGTCTTGTGCTGCTATTTCTTGTGCTGTGCTTCTGAACATAACAAATGGAAATTGCATTATCCATTTCACTAAAAATATGTATGAAAAGGGATGTCCTTTTTCAATACCTGCCAACATGTCCTACTCTCTTGCCACAAGCAGATACTTGGCTATTTCTTAGCTGAAAAATGTTTAATAAGTTTCCCTTGCATACCCAGGCCTTCCTTCCTCCTCCCAGAGTAGCTCAGTGCCCCTTGTTAAGATAAGATTCTTAGCGCATATTTGCTACAAAGCCCTCAAATGGACAGAGTTCTAAAAGAAAATATTTCAGATTTTTTATTATTATTATTATTTTCATTGCTACTTCTTTTTTATTTTTAACCCACACAATTTCAGTGAGCTGATTTACAGCACGGCTCTGCTACCAGTCACGTCAACACAACTGGAGTCAACAAACTGCCATATTCAAGTGGAAGCAACCAGTCAGGAGGAGACAGAACTAGGACTCTGAGATGGTACTTTTGCTACAAGAAATATATCACTGAAATTCACCCTCACTGCATTAAAACCTTAGGAAAAGGTAACACAGTGATGCTGAATGGATGAGTCTGAGAGAGCATATGCAAGCACTCTGGCACGCTATGTGAGGGATTACTTTATGTTTTTCAGTATAATGTATACAAATTCAGATCTCTACAGTTTATTGTTTGCAAACTGGAAAGCAGAATAAAATGGAGCTAAACAAACCAAAAAAACAGCCTCTAGCAGCAATTCCTCAAAAGAAAGGAAAAAAAAAATGAAATTCCTTAGGGTGAACTGTCAGTTTACATTGCAATTTTAATAAAACAGAGCAGTTGAAAGGAATCAGGCCTCAAAGTAATAACCATGTCAGACACTGTAAACCCATATCACAAAATTATTTTGATTTATGTTTGTACTAGAGACAGAAATACCAAAGAGAGTATACAATGAAATTTCAGCAGAAGGAAGTCTCAGAATTTGGTCTCTGTGCAGTTTACTACTCAAAAGCCTTGCTCAAGGGGGCTGTAAACCTACTTTAACAGAATCTAGTAATTTCTCTACAGTGTTGAGTCACCTAATTATTGTTTATGTTGATGTAATTGCTATGATAAAAGTAGTAAAATGGATTAAACTAGATTTTCCAGAGCTATAGAATGATGTCCTTGTTAAATTAAGAGATGATCACTGAATTCAATCTGATTGGCTATTAAGATATTTTCCAGTGTTAATTCTGTATAATAAACCAGGTTTTGTATCATGTAACAGGCGACACAGATAGAATTATGCCAAAAATGAATAGAGCTGTTTGACGTCTGATTACCCCAATGCATCCCTTCCTTAGCATTTTCTGATCTCTCTGTTCAAAATGTTGGTTCTTTATGGGCCATTTCAGAATTGAACAGCTTGTAAGAAAAAAGTCTGATGCTCACAGCAAAGTGATGGAAAGAACACACAAGTTCTCTGGCCTCAGTTTACATATTTATCAAATGATAATTCTTCTGCTTGCATGGTATTTCTTCCATGCCTGCAGACTTTCAAAACCTACCTGCATGCATTCCCATGCAACCTGATGTAGGCAAACCTGCTTTAGCAGGGAGGTTGGACGCGACGGTCTCTGTATAGAATTACATAGAGTAAACCAGGTTGGAAAAGACCTTCAAGATCGTCGCGTCCAACCCATCAACCAATCCAACACCACCTAAACAACTAACCCATGGCACCAAGCACCCCATCAAGTCTCCTCCTGAACACCTTCAAAGATGGTGACTCCACCACCTCCCCAGGCAGCCCATTCCAATGGGCAATCACTGTCTCTGTATAGAACTTCTTCCTAACATCCAACCTAAACCTCCCCTGGTACGGCCTGAGACTGTGTCCTCTTGTTCTGGTACTGGCTGCCTGGGAGAAGAGACCAACATCTGCCTGTCTACGACCTCCCTTAAGGTAGTTGTAGAGAGCAATAAGGTCACCCCTGAGTCTCCTCTTCTCCAGGCTAAGCAACCCCAGCTCCCTCAGTCTCTCCTCATAGGGCTTGTGTTCCAAACCCCTCACCAACTTAGTTGCTCTTCTCTGGACTTGTTCCAGCAAGTCAACATCTTTCCTAAACTGAGGGGCTCAGAACTGGACACAGTACTCGAGGTGCAGCCTAACCACTGCAGTGTACAGGGGCAGGATGACTTCCCTGCTCCGGCCACACTGTTCTTGATGCAGGCCAGGATGCCATTGGCCCTCTTGGCTGCCTGGGCACACTGCAGGCTCATGTTCAGCCTACCATCGACCAGCACCCCCAGGTCCCTCTCTACCTGGCTGCTCTCCAGCCACTCTGACCCCAGCCTGTAGCACTGCATGGGGTTGTTGTGGCAAATGTGCAGAACCCGGCACTTGGATGTGTTAAATTTCATGCTGTTGGACTCTGCCCATCTGCCCAGCCTGTCGAGGTCCCTCTGCAGAGCCTCTCTACCCTCCAGCAGATCAACTCCTGCGCCCAGCTTGGTGTCATCAGCAAATTTACTGATGATGGACTCAATGCCCTCATCCAGATCATCAATAAAGATGTTAAAGAGCATGGTGCCCAGCACTGATCCCTGGGGCACACCACTAGTGACTGGCTGCCAGCTGGATGTGGCACCATTCACCACCACTCTCTGGGCTCGGCCCTCCAGCCAGTTCCTAACCCATCGCAGTGTGGTCCCATCCAAGCCATGGGCTGACAGCTTGGCCAGGAGTTTGCTATGGGGAACGGTGTCAAAGGCCTTGCTGAGGTCCAGGTAGACTACATCCACAGGCCTCCCCACATCCACCAGGCGGGTCACCTGATCATAGAAGGAGATCAGGTTGGTCAGGCAGGACCTGCCCTTCCTAAATCCATGCTGGCGAGGCCTGATCCCTTGGCCATCCTCTAAGTGCTATGTGATTGCACTCGATTGTACTTCCCTTCCAACCTCTACCATTCTGTGATTTTGTGATTCCAGGCTTAAACCACTACATTTTGTTAGTACTGTCACATGAGTATCCTAAAATGTCATTCAAATACTGAAGAAAAGGTTTAGATGTTAAATAAAGCAAGCCTTGTCCTCCTAAGGAAGAAGAATTGATGTAGTGTTTGTGAACAGTAGCAGTGGTTGCTTTATAGGAAACATTAACTCAAATGTTGCAATAAGGGAGTGATAAAAGGCAGAATAAACTTAAGCAAAAGTGTAGACAAGGCCAGAATACTACAAAAACCTCTAGACCTTATAAAAGGAAGGCCACGTTGTCCAAAATAGACAAGCAAATAGTCTGGAAGATTGGCCGAGCAATACAAAATTGAAAAGTATACTAAGAAAATCCTTTTTTAAATCAGAAAATTACTGGGAAAACCCCCACAATATTCAGATTCTGCTAAATTCATGTTGAGGAAGGATTAATGTTTTGCATGGAGGATTAAACAGCTAGAATGAAAACAACAGCAGACAAAGCTATCTTAAAATATAGAATAGAATAGAGTAGAGTAGAGTAGAGTAGAGTAGAGTAGAGTAGAATAGAATAGAATTAACCAGGTTGGAAGAGACCTTCGAGATCATCGTGTCCAACCTATCATCCAACACTACCCAATCAACTAAACCATACAACCAAGCATCCTGTCAAGCCTCGCCCTGAACACCCCCAGCGACGGCGACCCCACCACCTCCTCAGGCAGCCCATTCCAGTGGGCAATCACTCTCTCTGTGTAAAACTTCCTCCTAACCTCCAGCCTAAACCTCCCCTGACGCAGCCTGAGACTGTGTCCTCTTGTTCTATTTTAACATCAAATTTGTGTATTAGCACTCTCTCAAGTTACAAAATAACATTCAAAGAGCAAATACAAATAGATCCTAACAACTACATACTCCATACACATGACTGTGGTACCTGCCTTGCTGTCTCTAGTCTCTTTTATATCTTTCATTGTCTATTATCACTACTAATGATTGGTTTGTATTCTCTCTAGACTGAAAGCAGGGATACCTGAGTTTTGCTTATAACATGGGGACTTCCCTTTAGATGTAGAGAAGAACATTCAAATTAGCGTGTGTGTTTGCAGTAAGTGTTATATATAAAGAATTCAAGGCATTCCTTGTTGCCTCTGCACTTTACCCCCAATACTACAGGGCCCTAAGAGACAAAAGTACTACAAAAAGAATGCTACATGGATTCCTCTTCTAATTTCTAGGAAAAGTGTTCATCTGGGATTCAGCAGGAGAGCCTACTGAATTAGCCCTGTATTTACACCATTCTCTTTTCCTCTGAGATTTGTTCTCTTAACCAATCTTCCTGAAGTGTTCATTCAACACTACTTTCAATGATATGGAAGTTCTATATATGCAGTTAGGTTTCTATATCAGTTGTCACATTCTTCCTCTTACGACACCTGTGCTGTTACTTTGAACAGAATGGAATGCCTCAGATGTCTCAGATGTCATTATGGCAACCATTGACAGCATGTATTAGTTTTGGATTGAATGACTCAGTGACCTTAATATTGTGTGAGTGAAATGTATTTCTTCCTGATATTTTAGATCAAAGTCAGACTTATCCTTTTGTAACCCCAGCTTTCTTTTACTAGTAACTATCAGGTTGCATTTGCATACTAAATAGTACACAGCCTGTTGCTTATGTCAATGAATATTCTTCTAAGCATTAATTAAGCACTCAGCACATAGGTGTCTAGGATACTGTGTATGATTTTAGAGGGATCTGTGTTTTACAAAATGATTGTTTTTTACTTTTATTGTTTTAAAAATCATGTTAACCACATTTCATTCAGTGTTTTCTTGCATTATTGAGATTTTCAATTAACAAAGGGGAAGGGGAAGACCAAGAGACAGACATTAGAAATTCATAGTATCATAGTATCAGTCAGGGTTGGAAGGGACCACAAGGATCATCTAGTTCCAACCCCCTGGCCGTGGCCAGGGACACCCTACACTAGATCATGCCACAGCCTCATCCAGCCTGGTCTTAAACACCTGACCACCTCCCTGGACAACCCATTCCAAGGCTTCACCACTCTCATGGTGAAGAACTTCCTCCTCACCTCCAGCCTGAATCTCCCCACCTCCAGCTTCTTTCATCCCCCGTAGTCCTATCACTACCTGAGATCCGGAGAAGTCCCTCCCCAGCCTTCTTGTAGGCCCCCTTCAGATACTGGAAGGCCACAATTAGGTCACCTTGGAGCCTTCTCTTCTCCAGATTGAACAGCCCCAATTCCTTCAGTCTGTCCTCATAGGAGAGGTGCTCCAGCCCTCTGATCATCCTCTCATTGCCCTCTCAGCAACAATCTAAGGAACATCTCAGACTGCAAATTACAAAGAGACCTGGCACTTGATACTCTATCATTGTAAAAATTACCAGAAATCAAATACAGCCAATCAAACAGGAAAAGAAGAAAAGAAACCCAAACCATCCAAAGGAAAACTGAATTTGGTGACAATGTTTGTAGGTGCACAGCGTCCTCTGTGTGATTACCATACGTCTATCTAACTACAGCAATATACAACAGCTGTTAGCAAAAAATAGTCAGACCATATCAATTAGGTGCTTGCTGTGCACTTCTGTAGCTTAATATAGATAAATTATAAAGTAAGTGCGTGTTTGACATCTTTTGGTCCATTTCCTTTGAAATGTGCACTTAAATGATAATATTAGAATCCATAAACAAGCATAACAAAAAGGGCACCCACAGCAAAGATGAAAGAACATAAAAGGCCTAAAGCTGACAGTATAAGTACCAAATCTGATAGAGCACAGCAGTTATAGAAACACAGAACATGTTGAAAACATCATAATTATAGCTGGTTAGAGATCAAAGAGATATGTGCAATAAAAGCAAACATAAGCAATCAGATAAGACACATTAAGAACAGTCTTCTGCTGTAAACATGAAGGATAGCTATGGGATAATATTCAGCTGACATTCAATTAAAACCAAAGTGCTTTTATGACATTGATATTTTTTATTTATTTGCTCATTTCAGATGCTTAAGATTGAGGTATTATGCTTTGAATATAAATGTACATCTACTAGATGTATTTAAGTTTTATGCTTTGATTATATATGTGCATATAAATATATATGCATATACGTGCACACACATGAGCACACATACAAATGCATATTCTTGTATGTGTGCATGCACATAACTCTTAAGATTGTTTAAAGGGATAGTTTATATGGAATGCTAACATAACACTTAAGATTGTTTAAAGGGATAGTTTATATGGAATGCTATCAATACCTGATAATACCTGAGTGGAAATATTTCACAGTCTGTGGAATATTAGTCTTTACTGTTCTAAGATTGTCTTTAAAGTCATCATATGGAAGTATGATACTTGAAATCTTAACAAAACCTTCTACCTGTAAGGTGAGATTTTTGTTATTACACAGCAAGTGTCATCAGTTTCATGGATTTTTTACTCGAGGAGATAATCTTCCTGACAGATTTTGTCAGAGTCCACAATAACAAGTATCTTCACCAACACAGAATCTGCCTCAGAATGTATTGAACATCAGGCGGATGTCTTCTTACTTCAGAAATTGTTCCAAAAATAAGCTGAACTACGTCAAAGAAAATCCAATTTACATCCATTAACTATAAAAGGTCCTGCAGTTACCATTTTATATTATGAAAGCCTGGATCCAACCCCTTTGCATCCCAGCTCGGCATTAACTGAGCTGATCTATTGAGAATAATGACATCCCATTGCTTCTGTCACACAGAATGACTAACATAAATGTCGACATTGATGTGAACCTTCCTCTGCCATGTGCTTGCATATGCAGTATGGATAGGTCCTCATCTTTTTGGAGGCTTTCTGTGAAAGGTGTCATTAGAAAAACCAGAGGTTTCTGAGAGACAAATCATGTTTCCTGGTAGCTCTGGCTAGCAGAATCACAGTATCACAGTATCACAAAGGTTGGAAGAGACCTCGAGGATCATCAAGTCCAACCTGTCTCCACAGACCTCATGACTAGACCATGGCACCAAGTGCCATGTCCAATCTCCTCTTGAACACCTCCAGGGATGGTGACTCCACCACCTCCCTGGGCAGCCCACTCCAATGGCGAATGACTCGCTCTGTGAAGAACTTTCTCCCCACCTCGAGTCTAAACCTCCCCTGGTGCAGCTTGAGACTGTGTCCCCTTGTTCTGGTGCTGGTTGTCTGGGAGAAGAGACCAACCTCTTCCCAGCTACAACCACTTTTCAGTTGTAGAGGGCAATGAGGTCACCCCTGAGCCTCCTCTTCTCCAGGCTAAACAATCCCAGCTCCCTCAGCCTCTCCTCATAGGGTTTGTGTTCGAGGCCTCTCACCAGCCTTGTTGCCCTTCTCTGGACACGATTAGGATTTCTTAGTTATGGTAACTTTAAGTAGCATTTTTAAATGTTCTAATGAGGACCTGGGATAAAAAAAATAAAGTGGAAAAGATAATATGGATGTGCCTTATGATCATAGAATCATAGAAACAGTCAGGGTTGGAAGGGACCACAAGGATCATCTAGTTCCAACCCCACTGCCATGGGCAGGGACACCCCACACTAGATCAGGCTGGCCACAGCCTCATCCAGCTTGGTCTTAAACACCTTCAGGGATGGGGCCTCAACCATCTCCCTGGACAGCCCATTCCAGGGTTTCATCACTCTCATAGTGAAGAACTTCTTCCTCACATCCAGTCTGAATCTCCCCACCTCCAGCTTCATTCCATTCCCCCTAGTCCTATCACTACCTGATATCCTAAGATGTCCCTCCCCAGCCTTCTTGTAGGCCCCCTTCAGATACTGGAAGGCCACAATAAGGTCACCTCAGAGCATTCTCTTCTCCAGACTGAACAGCCCCAATTCCTTCAGTCAGTCCTCATAGGAGATGTGCTCCAGCCCTCTGATCATCCTCATGGCCCTTCTCTGGACATGTTCCAGCACCTCCATATCCCTCTTGGAATAGGGGTTCCAGAACTGGATGCAGTACTCCAGGTGGGGTCTCCCCAGAGCTGAGTAGAGGGGGAGAGTCACCTCCCTTGACCTGCTGGCCACACTTCTCTTGATGCAGCCCAGGATCTGATTGGCTTTCCGGGCTGCAAGTGCACATTGAGAGCTCATCTTGAACTTCTTGCCCACCAGCACCCCCAAGTCTCTCCTCAGGGCTTCTTTCCAGTCAGTCACTGCCCAGCCTGGATTTGTGCACTTGGTCTTGTTGAACCTCATGAGTTTGGATTGTGCCCACCTCTCCAGCCTGTCAAGGTCCCTCTGGATGGCATCCCTTCCCTCCAGCGTGTCTGCTGCACCACACAGCTTGGTGTCAGCAAACTTGCTGAGGGCGCACTCAATGCCGCTGTCCATGGCACCCACAAAGATGTTGAACAAGAATACCTGCTTCTATCGTGTTTCTTCCCAAACTCTGTTCAGACCATATCCCAAAATTGTCAGAAAAGTTTAGAATATGTTGTAAATAAAACCCATGAAGTTGTGAAACTGGTGTCACATTTGCCTGTTACGTGTTATGTTTTCCTGATAATAGAAGAGGAGTTGATAGTATCTCATGTATTTCCCGGTAGCTAGATGGCATTAATTTATACTGTTGTGGTTTTTTTTTTCAGTGGCTGTGTGTACAGACAGGGAAAGAATTATTTATGGACTATAAAGCATGAAGCTGGCACTGAAGTGAAATTGTCTGTTTAAGCTTCTGTTTTTGAGAAGCCAGCTCCTTATAGGTTCAGCAAAGGGGAAAACCAAGACAGTTATTTCATCAAAATTTAAATCCAGATCAAATCCATTTTCTTTCATTTCAGTTTTGAGGAATAACTTAGATGCATGTTTCAAAGAGCAGTTTGGGGAAGTTCCTGCCTGGAAAAGATGTTGTCATACTAGCATCACAGAAATGTGGCAGGATGGCTTCTATGACTGGAGGGTTAGAGTAGAAGAATGCAGGCTCTTTAGGAAGGATACAAAGAGGGGAAATGAGGAGGGAGTGTCACTGTCTATGTCATCCATCCCCAGATGGTCCAAAGCTCTCTGATTTGTACATAGGCCCTATCCTCTGAGGAGTCACACAACACATATGAGTTCATGCTCTTTAGAGAAAGCTGAGTTTTACCATCCAATTAAATCACAGTGCAGTTCTAAGAATCTGTTTTTTACAGAGAGTGTGGATGAGATTAAACCAACTCTTTGAATTCCTCTTGCCAACTACATCATCAGTTTCTCCTATTCCAGCAGCTTCTCAGATACCCATCATCTATTCCTGAGCACAATGTCCAAACACAAGCAACATGCTTTTGGAAGCATGCTATAAAACATCATGATTCTCCATATTATGCTCATACTCTGGGAACAATAATCACAATGATAATAAAAACATGTATGGTTTAGGGACATGGGGGCATCATATATCACTCATATAGAGGTCAAAGACTAAGTGCTAGGAAATATTGCCTGAACCAGTCCCACTGTACAGTAGACTGGCCTTGGGAATATGGGAATGTGAAGTGCTCTGTCAGCTGAACAGGAGGACAACAATTACTGCTTAACAGAGTTTGAATACAGCTTTTGTTTTGCCTGAGTCAGAACAAGGGATAAAATTAGTTCTCTTTCATCTCACTTGAATGCACTCACCACTGCATTACCAATAAGTAGTACAGTAGGGCCATCAGGTTCTCATGGGAGAAGGTTTATGTCTCTGGCTCCCATGAACATGAGTTCTGGGGGAGTTAAGACTTAAAGCTCTCTTCATTATTCCATACTGGATGCTGGTTGTATCAGAAAGTGTTCTCCATCATGAGTCTTAAGTATCCAGCTCTCTCCATGTGTAGTCTAACTATAAAACAGATTTGTCAGTGGGAATTAAAAAGTAAAAGATTTGTAAAAAAATGAATCAAAGAGTTGAGGCAAAGGCTGTTCCCTTTACAGAACTTCTTTTTCTTCCCTAGCAGTTGGTGGTAATCCCTCAAAAGCCAAGGTATTTAAACTCACTTCTTGCTAACACAAATTCATTGCCATCATAAGTAGGCAGAGACAACACCTTGAAACAGAACTCCCAACTGATGCTACAAGAATTTTTTTCAGCCACATTAATCACTCTGCTGAAGTTTGGCTTGCGATACCTTGCATACAGCAAAATAAATAAACTCTCACATCAATAACTCATTCAACCACATGGAATTCTACTTACCACATGACTGAACATACTATTGATTTTAAACGAACAACTATCCAGCTTTTTCATCAATCCAACAGCACTGCTTGCTTCTGCTCTTTTCTTTCTTATGGTCCTGCATTTTTTTCTGGAGTGTGGTGGAGCGTGTCCAGGGAAGGACCACGATCATGATCAGAGGGCTGGAGCACCTCTCCTATGAGGACAGACTGAGAGTTTTGGGACTATTGAGTCTGGAGAAGAGAAGGCTCTGAGGAGACCTTAGTCTTCCAGTATCTTAAGGAGGCCAACAGGAAAGCTGGTGAGGGAATTGTTAGGGTGTCAGGTAGTGATAGGACTAGGGGGAATGGAAGAAAAAAACTAGAAATGGGTAGATTCAGATTGGATGGTAGGAAGAAGTTCTTCGCCATGAGGGTGGTGAGATGCTGGAACAGGTTGCCCAGGGAGGTGATAGAAGCCTCATCCCTGGAGGTT
This sequence comes from Dryobates pubescens, assembly GCF_014839835.1. Taxonomy (NCBI): domain Eukaryota; kingdom Metazoa; phylum Chordata; class Aves; order Piciformes; family Picidae; genus Dryobates; species Dryobates pubescens. Next base: position 37,763,474 of record NC_071618.1, on the reverse strand, counting down.
CTTAAGGCTAGGCTGGATGTGTCTCTGAACAACCTGAGCTAGTGTGAGGTATCCCTGCCCATGGCAGGGGCGTTGGAACTAGATGATCCTTGAGGTCCCTTCCAACCCTAACAATTCTATGATTCTATTTTCTTAGCTCCCAAGACTTTCCTTAATCTTTTCTGCATAGCTTTCACTGGTAAAGTCAGAAGCTGGTGCTTTCTACTGATATGTTGTTTAAGCCAACATATAATTCACAAGCCAGAAATGTTGTGTATGAGGCAAGGGGCTTTCTTGCAGCACTCGTAACTGCAGCACAGCATAAAAGATTTTCTCCAATCAGATTAATATCACCAATAATATTTTTTGGAAACTACAATTGGAAGACATAATCCAAGGTCATGTTTCTTAACAGCAACATTTTGTAGTTTAAGGAACTGAGTCCATAAAAGCACAGGAGTGTCCACTGTTTAAGTGACTTATACTAGACTGACCAGCACACTGTGGAGTATGTAGTAAGGCACAGAATCATAGAATCATAGAATTGTTAGGGACCCCAAAGATCATCTAGTTCCAACCCCCCTCCCTGGCAACCTGTTCCAGTGTCTCATCACCCTCATGGGGAAGAATTTCTTGCAATCTGAATTTACCCATTTCTACTTTTCTTCCATTCCCCTTGGTCCTGTCACTACCTGACACCCTAAAAAGTCCCTCACCAGCTTTCTTGTAGGCCCCCTTCAGATACTGGAAGGTCGTAATTAGCTCTCCTCAGAGCCTTCTCTTCTCCAGACTGAATAGCCCCAACTCTCTCAATCTATCTTCATAGGAGAGCTGCTTCACCTCTCTGATCAGCCTTGTGGCCCTTCTCTGGACATGCCCCAGCACATCCAGATCCTTCTTGTAATAGAGGCTCCAGAACTGGATGCAGTACTCCAGGTGGGGTCTCACCAGAGCACAATAGAAGGGGAGAATCACCTCCCTTGAACTCCTGGCTATGCTTCTCTTGATGCAGCCCAGGATGTGATTGGCTCTCTGGGCTGCAAGTATACTCTGCTGGCTCATGTTGTGCTTAGTGTGTGTCCCACTTTCTTTTTCCATATGTCTGAAGACATAGTGGAAATTGTATCAAGCCAAATGAATGACTGGCCAATTGTATTAGAAAAAGAGCAAGGAGAGAAACTCAAAGTTTCAAAAGGCCTCAGAAAACAGAGATTAGAAAATAAACATAGACCTTGAGGCTAAAATCTTATTTTGCAAGGAAAAGCTCTGTAAGTATTTCTTTTTCAACTTGCTGTGGAAGAAGCTTTATACAGTAAATATAATTGTATTTGGAGAGCTCAGCATCAGTTATTCTTTCACATTGATTAAAATACGTTAAATATCAAGACTCATGTGACCAAGACAGTATTAGCTTCAAACAAACTGTTTCTCTCTTGCTATTAGGTGAAAGCTTTGCAGTGTTTAAAAAATAAGAAAGAAATGGGTATTATTCCTGCAGGGTGAACAAATGGCAAATGGACATATGCAAATGGATTTTGTCAGGAGCATAAAATATGGAGTCCTTTAAGCTCTTTTTTAACATATTCTGCAAAGATTTAATGTTAACTTCACGATATTTTGAAGACACAGGAAGCATTTTTACAGTCTTTTAGTTGGTGTCTTTTGCCATTACAATAAATGCATTTCCTTTTAGCTGCTTCTATATTTAACTCTTCCCCATCTAACAGTTTAAACCTGGTTTGTACTGTAATTCTCTTACAATCCTATGATACTTTTGGCCTGTAGGATGAACATAAGCCAGCAGTGTGCCCAGGTGGCCAAGAAGGCCAATGGCATCCTGGCCTGCATCAGGAATAGTGTGGCCAGCAGGAGCAGGGAAGTCATTCTGCCCCTGTACTCAGCACTGGGACTTAACATTTTGAAAAGAAAAGGGTACGAAAGTTATCAGATTCCTGGATGTTAAGGATGTATTTCCACAAACCATCTCTATTCTGAGGGAGAGAGAAGACTATGACATTGGTTTTGAAGAAGGGAGCAAGGGAGACTGATGTGCTAATGCCTCTTGCAAGTAAAAGGGTAAAACAGTGTCAGGAGAGTGATCAAATCTTTGACTGGGAACAAAAGAGAATAAACTCTTCTGTGACAGGAAATAATACAGATCAAAAAGGGGAGTGAGTGGTCATTGCTGACTCACTGCTTACTACTTTACTCCTGGGTTTTTACAACCCTGTGTCTGAAACCCTAGAGGAATGTAAGAAATAAGGTTTTATGCAACGTGTCCATCCCACGCTGATGCACTTCTACAAACTACTGGATAGGGTAATGACAATCAGGTCCTGAATGTTTTGACTTTGCCAAACAATAAATGCACAACTGAAAGACATTATTAAGCCAAATTCCCTTTCCCTGTAAACAGATTTCACAGAAGCTGTTTCCACAGAAGCTGGTGCAGAATTTGAGGGGTTTTTTTTGTTGTTATTTATTTCTGTGGGACACTTGGTATTAGGCACAGTTAAGCTATAGCTGATTCAATCATCTGATCACTGGGAACAAGACAAATATAATAAATGTCTGTTGATGTTTTAGAAATCATTGATCAAAAAGCCCAATTTAATTATATATCTCATGATTCCTCTTCTTTCTTTCACTATTGTATCATTTAGGATGTTATAAATAAAACTGTCTTAACAAACTGTCACCAAAGGGAGATTTAAGTGCCCAGATACAGTACCAGATGCGCTAGAATAAATGAGACATGCATAATTTTGGCAGATGCAATACAGGAACTGCAGGAAATCCGTGTCCTTCTAGAGATGCAGCTGTAAGCCTGGAAGGATGACTGAATGTGCCTAGCCTCTTTACCCACATACTTTTAGGCAACTGATTCGTATGCCAGCTCTGGCTTACTGTTATTACAAAGGTTCCTGGGTTTAGAAGGTTTAGAAGGGTTAGAATTTTTCTGGGGCCAAAGTTTACCTGCAGTGATGCTTGTGAAGTGATCAAGCCTGTATTTGTGAAGATTTTGATTGTAGGGGACATTAACTTCAACAGGTTTATATGCTTTAATTAAACCAGAATTTGCAAGTAGTGTTTTCAGCCCATTACTCTTCTTTTTCTGGGGCAAATCTTGTCTATGAAGTGCTTTTGTGAATAGAGGTGATGGGGAAGAACTGTGGCCAAAGCTCTTTCTATTGTCTTACTTTTCATGATGTCTTGGTTTAACCCTGGTGGGCAACTAAGCCTCACCCTCATCCACCCCTCAAAAAAACCCGACAAACACCACAGATGAAAATAAAAAACCAACAAGAAAAACAAGTGTAAATAACAACAACTCTTCACCACCAGCTCACTGATGCCCATCCAGACCCCAAGCAATGGCAAAACCTTCAAATATGCCCCCCACATCTGAATTTTTATTGTTGAACATGATGATGTACTGTATTACTCTCTTTGTTCAGTTGGAGTCACCTATCCCAGCTGTGCTCCCTCCCAAGGTTTTGTGCCCCTCCACCCTACTTGCAGTTGGGGTGGAAGGAGAAGCAGACAAGGCCTTGACTCTTTGTAAGGGCTGCTAAGAAATAATGAAAGCATCCCTGCATTATCAACCCTATTTACACCTCAAATTCAAAACATAGCCTCACACTAGCTACTATAAAGAAAATTAACTCTACCCCAGCCAAAACTAAACAAGTACTTATAGCACATCCATTGTAAACCTACCTTCTCTTGCTGTTGCTAATATTGTTTATGCTCCTTCTTAGTTTGACAAGTAAAATGCTTTCCTCTGTCTTCTTATTTTCACTACTTTTCCTTGAATTACTATTATTCACTTTCTCATTGTACTTTCTAGAGTTTTAGGAATTACTTTAAAGTCTTTGTTTCCCCCCACCCCCTTGGTGATTCCATTTTTGTGGCATTCCAGTATCCTAAGGGGGCCTACAAGAAAGATGGTGAGGGACTTTTTAGGGTGTCATGTAATGAGAGGATTAGGGGGAATAGAACAAAAATAGAAGTGGGGAGATTCAGATTGGATGTTAGGAAGTTCTTCACCATGAGGGTGGTGAGACACTGGAACAGGTTGCCCAGGGAGGTGGTGGAAGCCTCATCCCTGGAGGTTTTTTAAGCCAGGCTGGATGTGGCTCTGAGCAACCTGATGTAGTGTGAGGTGTCCCTGCCCATGGCAGGGGGTTTGGAACTAGATGATCCTTGAGGTCCCTTCCAACCCTAACAATTCTATGATTCTATGATTTCTGTTATTTCAGTTCCAATAGTTATTTCCTAAGACTTGTAAAATCACAGTCAAAATTCCACAGAACATTTCACATTGCCTCAAAGTAAGGCTTTCCAATGTCAAACTTAGTATGTGTCCTTCTCTTCTAAGAAGCCTCATAAGTACACTAAATTTAAAGGTTTTGGGGGTTTTTGTTTGCTAGGTATTGCATTGTTTCAATATCAACCCATTTTATATCTGTCTCAAGCCACCATATTATACACAGGACAGTCTCTAATGATATAAGCTATTTAGAACCGACACAAACCCAGAAAAGAATCAAACCAAAAGACTTCTCTTTCCTCACCATCTGCCTCCCAATCATTTTCAGTTCCTTGGAAAAAAAAGAAAAACCAAAATCCTCCCAGTTTTTTGCTTAGTTTCTTTCAAAATGGTTATCAAGGTAATTACTTGTCCCTTGATAAAGATTAAAGCCAGGCTCTAACAGGCCATGCTGAGTGTACTGACATATCTGCTCTAACTGCCTGAGAGATCTGTAGCTACATCAGTGAATTACCTGACTACCTTTATTATCCAAATTTCTATCAAAACTTTCTCTACTGTCATTTGAAGTGTTTATGCCATTTTTCTCAGCAGATTCTATTTCATTTCTCAGTAATGCTGCTGTTCTCACCTCCTTTTATTTTTTTCCTTATCTGTGCCTTATGTCCTGACACTTTAAATCATCATGCTCTGTATTGATTTGGTAAAGCTCACTGTTCCACTCGTTTCATATCGTACATATAAGTGAAAATCAACAAAAATGTTTGTGGGAAGTGAGAGGGACTAACAAACGTGTCATTCTCTATTCCCAGTTTTTACACTGATTAATTGGGGAGCACTCAACAATATCAGTAATGATTGCTGGTTTCGCAACAGTCTGTAGGTGTCTGACTGAATAAGATTTGGATACTTGAGTCTCTAGTGAATTCAGTACAAATTAGGATTGTGGTCCCTAAATGTCTTTAAATTCCTGTCACCTGTAATAACTACCAATAGGACAGATATAACTTGCTCAATGATGTTTAAATATATGTCAAAAAGAATATCAGCATATAAATGTAGAATGAGTTATGAAATGATAAAGATTGTTAAGAGCTTGATCCTTCAAAGTCTTATGCTTGTTATAGAATAGAATAGAATAGAATAGAATAGAATAGAATAAACCAGGTTAGACAAGACCTTCAAGATCATTGCGTCCAACCCAGCATCCAACACCATCTAATCAACTAAAGCACCAAGCACCCCATCAAGTCTTCTCCTAAACACCTCCAGTGATGGTGACTCCACCACCTCCCTGGGCAGTACGTTCCAATAGGCAATCACTCTCTCAATGGCATCCTGGCCTGTATCAGGAATAGTGTGGCCAGCAGGAACAGGGAAGTTATTGTGGCCCTGTCCTCAGCACTGGTTAGGCCACACCTTGAGTCCTGTGTCCAGTTCTGGGCTCCTTGAAGAAAGATGTTTAGTTGCTAGAATGTGTCCAGAGAAGGGCAACAAAACTGGTGAGGGGTTTGGAACACAAGCCCTATGAGGAGAGGCTGAGGGAGCTAGGGTTGCTTATCTTGGAGAAGAGGAGGCTCAGGGGAGACCTTTTTGCTCCCTACAACTACCTGAAAGGAGGTTGTAGACAGATCGGGGTTGGTCTCTTCTCCCAGACAACCAGCACCAGAACAAGAGGACACAGACATTCTTAATAGAGAGAGTGATTGCCCATTAGGATGGGATGCCCAGGGAGGTGGTGGAGTCACCATCATTGGAGGTCTTTAAGAAGAGACTGGATGGGATGTTTGGTGACATGGTTTAGTTGATTATAGATAGTGTTGGATGATAGGTTGGACTCGATGATCTCAAAGGTCTTTTCTATCCTAGTCTGGTCTATTCTAGTCTAGTCTAGTCTAGTCTAGACTATTCCACTCTAAATGCTAAAATAGAGTGCTATAGTTTTGATATTCTCATCGCACTTTAATTTCATATCTGTTGTTGATCTGTCAAATTAATATGCAAGAATTTCTTCCCCTCCCCCCTCCCCCCTCTTTTTTTGCTAAGTATTTATGAGGTACTGACAGTTTATTGTTTGGTTTGTTGTTTTCTTTTTTTCCTCAAGAAGTCATTGTAGTTTGTAGGTTTACTTTTAAGTATCTTTTATAGATGCATTTTGTTTTGCTCAATATACTGCTGTATAGAATCTCGTGTCTTGTACATCTGCAACATATTCGACCCAGAGGTATAAAGCAACAACCACAAGATGTATGCTCCTGATAGAGCAACATATATATTTTACTGACTATTAGATGTGAACATTCATCTTCACAGTTACTGCTGCATGGCATCTTACTTTCTGCAGCTATTTATAATGCTATGTAAATATATTTTAAGTTAAAAAAAAAAAAAAAAGAAGAAAGTGCTACATAAGTTCTGACTTTAAGAGGGCATTATTATATTACCTCATTCTGAGGCATGGAGATACTTTCTTATCCGAAAATATTTCCTAATCCTTTCTTATTCAGCCTTATTAACCAAAAAAAAAAAAAGAGGTGTATTAGTTTGAATGTTCCATTTGTTTGCCTTATGTTCAATCATTAATGCCTGTGAAAAGTGAGTTATAAAAAGATGTGAAAGGATAATCATAGAATCATAGAATCAATAAGGTTGGAAAAGACCTCAAAGATCATCAAGTCCAACCTGTCACCCAAGACCTCATGACTACTAAACCATGGCACCAAGTGCCATGTCCAATCCCCTCTTGAACACTTCCAGGGATGGTGACTCCACCACCTCTCCGGGCAGCACATTCCAACAGCTAACAACTCCCTCTATGAAGAACTTTCTCCTCACCTTGAGTCTAAACTTCCCCTAGTGCAGCTTGAGACTGTGTCCTCTTGTTCTGGTGCTGATTGCCTGGAAGAAGAGATCAACCCCCACCTGGCTACAACCTCCCTTCAGGTAGTTGTAGAGAGCAATAATAATGTTGTAGATCAGGCTGAACACGGCTCTCAGCAACCTGATCTAGTTGAAGATGTCCCTGCTCATTTCAGGGAGGTTGGACCAGATGATATGGAAATGTCCCTTTCAACCCAAACTCTTCTATGATTCTATGGATATTCTACACCTAGACAGAGATGTTTGCAGCTAGACCAACTGCAAGGCAATAGGAGGCCATGTTCTTATAAAACTCCCATGGGGATATGATAAGACAGCTCCAACTACAGCTCCAGGTCTAAGCTGTTGTTCAGTGAGGCAACGAGAAAGCAAATCACCTTTCAGAAGCAGCTTCCTATCTGTGCCAGTGTTAAGGCTTAAGTTTATGTTTTCTCCCTCAAGATCTGCTGGCAGCTGTTTCAACCTTAGAGAAGTTAAGACAGTAAGTACAACCTCAATCACATTATGCACTGCTTCAAGAAGTTTGTAGTTATGGAGCATCTTTGTGTTCTGGTTTCCTGACTCAAAACAACAGTGGCCCATTTTAAAGTGGACCTCTGTCTTTCAAAGGATATTATTTTGGTCTAATAGAATAATTCTGCAGTAGTCCCTGAAAGCCTCATTTCAGTTCATTTATTTCATATTTGTTTGAGATTGTGGCTGAAATACATAGGGTATAGCAGCTTAATAAGTTATGTTCCCTGGCTGATCCGTTGTTAATTTATGTGCACTCTTAATTCAGCCCACTGAGAGACAACACAATTTGTAAATTTCAAAGGGAGAAGTTGCGAGTAGTCTGGTATTACTCAGCAATTGAGCCAGGCTAGGAACAAGTTGTCCCAGCTTGAAGGCAGATCTTCCCTTGCCTCCTACAAGGGAAGAAAAACAAGACTCAAACAAATGGATTGCAGAAGTGATGGAAATTTTAAATGGGAAAATAAAGAAGTGAGTGTTTTACAGCACAAGGCAGTGACAAAAGAAGATCCCAAAGCACACCCAGGAGCCGCCCAGCACTCCCCTTCTCCCTACCTGAGGGTACACCCAAAACCCCCAGGGCTCTCTCTTCTCTCCCTCCACTGTTACGCTAATCTCAGCTGGCCAGATCTGAGATTGCCCTTCCCCCTTCTCCTCCAGGCATTAGGCCTAGCCAGGCCTAAGAGGCCTTGAGATAACTCCACTTCCATTACCAGATAGGGAGCATCTCCCATGGGTGCAGCAAGGGAAGAAAGAGGAAGTGTAAGACCTTGCAGATAGATTTATAAGGAGCAGGACATTATGGTATGAAATTGGCAGCTTCCAGTGTCCACCCACTGGGCTGGACCCCCGGGGCACCAAAGGTGTATCTTGTGTGGTAGCGGCAGAAGGCACCCAGCCTAAACTACCACACAAGTTAGAATAAACCAGGTTGGAAGAGACCTTCAAGATCATTGCATCCAACCTATTATCCAACCCACCTAATCAACTAAACCATGTAACCAAGCACCATATCAAATCTCCTCCTGAACTCCTCCAATGATGGTGACTCCACCACTTCCCCAGGCAGCCCATTCCAATGGGCAATCACTCTTTCTGTGTAGAACCTCTTCCTAACATCCAGCCTAAACCTCCCCTGGAGCAGCTTGAGACTGTGTCCTCTTGTTCTGGTACTGGTTGCCTGGGAGAAGAGACCGATCTCCGAGTTTAGCCTGTTATGACTCCTTTACTCAGTTGCATGTGTTTGAGCTTTCTGTCAGCCTGTGGAAATGTCAAATATCCATCTAAAGTTCATGATAATGAAAAATGTATCAAATGCATGTCAATTTTTCTGAGAAAATGAAGCCTGCACAGTGTTACGGTTCAATCTTCTTTATTTGTTCATCTCTCCTATTAATTTAATGCTTCTGTATTTATTCCCTGAGACAATTCTGGTTTCCTCATTTACTTAAGAGTCATATATGCTTCAGAACATGAAAAGTTAACTCATTTCCTTAATATATTCCCTTCTCTTTTTTACCACCTCTCCTTACGGTCACTGGTCTTCATGTCAGCTCATTTCTCTTATGCTATGCCTTTAATACACTTACCCTGCCACTTACATGACTGCTTGTCTTCCTCTGTCACTTCTTCTAAGTCTAAGAACAGTCATGTGTGCCATCAGTGAAGCTCACATATTCATTTATCATTCAGAGGCAGGCTGTTATTTTTTTTCCCCCTAAAATCCCATCCCTCAGCACTACAGCCAACTACCGCTTCCAGTAATCGTTTCCCACATTCTCCCACTTAAAGAGGATTAATCCTATCTTTAATACTTCTCTTCCCTTCTTCTGATAAAATGTGGGGGGAAAAGGCTGTTTGTGGTCAGCACTCCTCAGGCTGGCATCTCTGCAATCTGATTCAATTCCTTTTCCCTTCTTTTAAATGCACAGGTGCTATATTGTGGTTAGGCTCTATAAGAAATCAATCCCTTTTCAGCCAGATTGGTGAGGGAAGACATTTTTTTTGCTGGACCATTTAGCTGGTACTGAAGAAACAAGGGTTAAATTGCTTGGCTTGTTGCAGATTTTTCTGTCTGACTGTGTGTATCTCACCATTTCTCTGTATTTCAGTTCCAAGTCAGCCACACAGGAGAAAAATATTTTCTGCTTTTCATCTTTTGTCTGGGTGTTCAGAGAAAGAAGCATCTTCTCCCTAATGATTTTAATAAGATTAGGCTCTACTCTAAGTTAGGACTTGAACACCACTATTAAATATTAGCTATGATTATCTACCTGTTTCACAGATAAAATGGCATCTGTAGTCTTTTCTGCATAGTTTCCTTGCATCATCCTTAGAGTAATGAGTGGTATTCTTCCCTGTTTTAACAGAAGAGTTATATGAAGATACTTTTTTTTTCCCCAAACAACAACCTTTACACTTCCCCACCCCAAAAAAAAGAGAAATAAAAAAAAGCTTAAGTAAAAAAAAAATAACCTTTCAAATGAAATATTGCAACAGTCCAGCATTTTCAGGATGAAAGTACAGTTTTCTAAAAGGTCAGCTGAGTCCCTGAAAATGTTTTCAGTTTAGACAATACATTATGAACTCCGCGGAATCTAGCAGCAGTTTCCAGCACCATTAACAATGGGAAGTAAATTCCAGTCATTCACAGTAAGATGGCAATGTGGTGACGTTTGATGCTTGACTATATGTGCTCTGAGTTACTGCAAGAGACTGCCTGCTGAAGGGAGAGAATCTTTCCTTAGTTAACTGGATGAATTTTAGCCATAGGTGAAAAATAAAAGAGGGATAGTTTACAAAGTGATTGCAAGTCATCAGCTGCGTGGCAGCTTCTCCCACCCTCATTTAGCAGATAGACCTGAAATATATCAAATTAATCAATCCCAATGAAACCAATGATTTCACATTTTCTGTACAATTGTGTTGGACAGCTGTTTTTATCTTTTACTAGGAGCGAGCCACAACCATTATGTTTTATTTTCCAGATGTATGTCCTCGCTCTCTTAAAACTATCGCAGCTCCACTCTGCAGTAAAGCAATACATTTATAGGACGTTCTCCTGAAGTGCCTGCTTGTTTCATAATTCCAGTTTCATATCTTTAGTTGTTCTAAAATATATTGAACTGTCAATGTGAGGGTCACATTAGAACACTTCATAGTTTCTTTGCCAATGCTTTTGTTTAACTTGGAATGTAAGCTACAACACCAGGGGAGTGATGAAATCAAGGATACAGAGAGTCACAGAGGCAAAAAAAATGTTAAACACTGTATGCTGCAGCCATTTCTTAAGGGAGAAAGTGGTATCTCTGCATGTATTTACTTTGGATACTCACCAGCAAGCTGTCTTTGTTAAAACCTGTAAAGAATATGAAACAGCACACACAGGTTTTGCAATTAAACAATGAAATAAAATGAAATAAGGAAAAGTTGCTGGTTCCCCTCAGACTTACTGTGTCACTGAATCAGCTGCATTTTGACATTGAAATGTTATGCATTTTGTCTGACCCTGCTTTACTGTCAGTTAGTTTAAATTAATTTAATTGGTTGCTTTTACCTGAAAAATCAGCAAACCTCATGGGACTTTCTTACAATTTTGTGAGCACTCTCTGGGTTTCCATAATATTGAAGGCAAACAGTGAATGTTTTCTTACAATTTCCTAGGCAACAGGCAGGATGAAAACAAAATACCTTTCAGAACTCCTTAAAGGACAAAAGATCACAGGAAAATATTCATTAGTATCAAACTTTACTTTGTATTTAAATAGATGCTTATACTGACAGATAAAACACTGACTCATTTGAAGGAGAATAATTTTATGAACAGGGATAATGAATTAGGAATCCATAATGGAGTTTGAAGATGAACACTTCGGTGCTTATGGGAAGGCCAATATTAACATAAGTCAGAAGGAGAGAGAAAGTGAAAGCCTTCATGATGGGACTCTGCCAGGCACAGGAGATGAAGGTGTTATAAGAGTGAAGAAGAAAGTAAAACTGTGAGCATTTTAGGCTATGCTCAGGTGTATATGGCTGTGTGATAACAAGCCAAGGTTTGTTATTTATGAAGCCTGAAAAACCTCCAAAGCCACTGCCTTAAGGTCCTGGAAGTCTTTCTGCTTTACAGTTTAAGTCTAAAAAAATTAGATTTCTTAGTCCAGGTATATTGGCAGGGTTTAGGGGCAACCAGCAAAATTGAAAATTAAAATTTAATCATGGATTTACATATCAGATATCTGCCTGCACTGTACCATATAAGGGAGGCACCATAGCCCATCTCAAATCGCATTAGAACCTTCTGAAAATGGTACTCCACTCCAAATTAAACATAGGAGTCAGGACACAGAGGATAGTTCATTAATGCCTTCTTCTATTTTTGTATGGGTTTTTTTGGAAAGCCTCTTTGTGAGTGTTTATAACAGATTTCAGATATTTTCCATTTTTTTTCTTACTATGTTCCCTCCCCTCATTAATACATTTATAAATGAAAACCAATGAAAATTAAGGCTGAGAATGAGGAATCGCACAGAGAACAAAGGCCAGTGTGACTTTACAGGTATCTTAATGGTTAGAAGCAGTGTTCTTTCAGGGAAAGAGGAGGGTGAAGCCAGTTTCTTGCATAAACTTCTCTCCCATTAGTACCTCAAGAAAACTTCAGGAGATGTTTAAATATAGCACATCTCTTTTTTTGGCATAACTTCTACAAGATACAACCTTCTTTTCTTTTTTTTTTTTTCTTTTTTTCCCCCAATAATCCCAAGATAATGATCACCTTGTGAATAGATTATTATATCACCCTCCATCACCCTTTTCACTGTACTTGACAATTGAGCACATCTTTGAACACATCCATTAAGAGCTGTAATGCAAAGGCACTATTCCTAGTCCATTGCTTTGATGAAATCTCCTTTCTCAGAATTGTATGTATAGCTTCTACCTCACAGTGTCTATGGCACAATTTGTTGCACTTCAGACAATCACTTCCAGGTTTATTCCTGGCCTGTGTCTCATAACTAGCAGGAGGTCCTTGCAAAAATCACTGTAGTTGATATTTTCACTCTATTCAGTATAGACTCTCAAACCCTTCTTGTCTCTAGCACCTATACACAAATGAACTGTGAATTAAGAAATATAAGTAAAATTTGAATTCTAAGATTGCTTTTTAAATTGTCACTTTTCATATGATTAGGAAATAAAAGGGTCACAGAATCACACAGAATCACAGAATCAACCAGGTTGGCAATGACCTCAGAGATCATCAAGTCCAACCTATTACCCAACACCACCTGACAACTAAATCATGGCTCCAGGTGCCACATTCAATCTTTTTTTGAGGGGATTGGACTTGGTGCCATGGTTTAATCATGAGGTCTGTGGTGACAGGTTGGACTTGATGATCTTTGAGGTCTCTTCCAACCTTGGTGCTTCTGTGATTCTGTGAAAGAAAAGATGGGTCTTCATTTCACCTGGACAGATAAGAATACTACATTCTTCAAGTGTATGACCTTGGCTGTCTGATCTACCTTATTTGAAAGAATTGGAAGCAGTCGTTTGTGCATGTAAAGAAGATATCAAAGTTTAGGCAGTACTGAAATGCTTTGGGTTTTTTTATATATTTAGACTTATAATTATGCAGCTCTCTAGCAACCAAGAATTTTTTTTAAACACTGTGGCTCCCAAATCACACTTCTATTCTATTCTATTCTAAGTAGGCAAAAGTCTTCAAACATCTTCCAAAGCATGGTTTTAGTTGCAGTAATAGTAGCAAGTAGTTTTATGAATGTGTGTTACTAAACATTATTGCAGGCTGCAGTTCACGTTCCATCTGAGTGTTTGTTTATGAGTAATCTGGATATTTGTTTTTAAGTAATTGTGCAAGTCAAAATTGATCTGCATATCTAATCATACTTACATCATTCAATGCTATCCATTAATGTGAGCTTATATTTTCCTACTGCAGTTGAAGAGACGTTAAAGAGGGAAAGATAGCTGTTGAGGTTTCTCAGTCTGATATAGCTGTTTTATTTTAGTAGAGTGCAATTTATTTCATGTGCTTGTGAAAAACTTTGAAAACTCCTAAGACTTTTCTATATTTCTATACTGTCCTTAAATAAACATATATTTTACTTATTTTATTTTCTTAAAGGGAATTTTCCTTAAGGATTTTTTTTCCTTGGTTAATAAAAAAGCAATAAACAAAAAATTCCATATATCAATTTGCCCTTAATTCATTAAGCTATCATGTGAATTCATAACATATACTGCTCTCTTAGGTACCAGTATCTGACTTTTTATATCTCTATAATTAAGAAAGAAAAGGATAAAGAAGATAGAATCCTGAAGTGACCTGTTGTCTAATAAATAATTCACCACAGAACAAAGTTCAATATGTTATTTATGCTTGAGAGCTGCTAGTTATGCTGCTGATGCAAAGACACACAAAATGTCCTTCTTAAACTGGAGTTATGGTGCAAATAAAGTTGGAGATTTGGGATGTACAGGCTCTGAAAATAACATTCAAGTAAGGCTCAAGCCTGCAACATGCATTGATTCTGTCTGAGATTATGATCCTCTTTGTTCATGGTGTTCATTGTACCTAGGAGAAAATTTTGTATAATACAGACAGACACCTCAGCATAATTATCTGGCACTGAAGCAATTTGAATCCATGACTTTGATACAGCATATGAGTGCAAATGAAATAATTTCCAATTTTCATCTTCATTTTGGAGCTGCTGGCACAGATCACAAGGTGCATGAAATGACTGAGATTCTGGTTTGACAGTGAGACTATGTTTATACCATGAAACTGGCTAAAACCCCTCTTTAAGTCAGCACATTATAAACTACAGCTAATATCTAGATGCTCTAACACTTACATAATGTAACTCCAAACAAACTGATTACTGGAAATAGTTTCTTATCTGAGCTAGCACACAGGCTGTACCTTGGCATCATTTGAGATGCTCTGAACTCGCAGATGACAGATGCACTAAGGAGTAAATGGAAGGGCAACTGCAATGCTAGCACTTGGTCCCATGCTCTGGCCCTGCTTATTTCACTGGAAAACATCATAGAACAAAAGTCACAAGAGTGTTCAACAAACTAAAATAAAAATATCCAAGCTTTTGAAAGTCTGGCTAACAATTCTGTGCTTAGCAATGTGTACCCTAAACTGAACCTCTCAAACTAACCTTTATTTATATCTTGGAGACATTTTACTTGTGTTTTAAACTAAAAAAATATATAATTTATCCAGGAGGTAAGATGACATTTCAGTTTCTTTAGAAAACAATAAATAGAAAAGGAGAGAAAGCATCATCTGGTTTTGTTACATAATTTTTTTAAGCAGGATGTTTTAGAAACCTTATCTTAGTAAAACAAATTACTTGCTTTAGCTGTGAACAATAGCAACAAAAAAGTCCTACCACACTCCTAAAAATCTGCAGAAAAAAAATACACAATTCCTTTATAGTCACAGAAAAGTGTTGTAGAGCTTTAGAAGATGCAGTGACTGAAGCCCCAGCCCTTAGTGAATTGTGACTAAAAAGAGATGTCCCAGTGGCCAGCTTTAATTGTTCTTCATGCACTTGAAAATGCCATGCAAATGTGAAAGATCCAGTTACTGGATTTGATATGTGTGTTTGTTAAAAGATGCATCAATCATTACAATTATGAGATGGTTTCATAAAAGGGCTTAAAAAGGAAACACACTTCAATTTTCATGCTGCAGAGAGAGTCCAGCAGACTCTGCTGTTGCTGAGCTGCCTGCAGAACTGTTGGCCCAGCCTTTTGATCTACATTTCTGAAAGGCTTTTTGTTTCTCTTGGGACAGATAAGGATGGGGGTCATTATTGTTTAACAGGCAGGAAGAAAGAATGGGGTACACATTTTGTTTATGCTGTTCAGTTTCTATTCCATCTTTCTCCCTTTGGTTTTAAATTATTATTATTTTTTTTCAGATGCCCTTTACCAGTTTCACTCCCTCACTCTCACACCTTCTTGTTTCCCTGTGTAAAATGAATAACAAGTTATACTCTAAGAAATGCTTCACTAATTTCCTTGACGGTCGTGGTAGTGTGAAGGTTTAATCCTCCCACCACATAAAGTGCAGCTGAACTCAGTCAGGGAAGTGAATGGAAAGCTGTATTTTGCAAGCAATAATGAAATGCAATGAGTGTATACAAAATATACAGTATTTGCAGTGTATACAAAAATATACAGGAAAGAACATTACACAGGAAAAAACCCTCCCGAGGAGAATTCTCTCCTGGGTTCCCCCAAAACCCCTCTCTTCCCCCCCTTTCTTGTCCAAGCTAATTGGATGCAAAAAGGATTAAAAGAGAAATGGATATTAAGGGGAAAATCATTAGTTCAAAGCAGTTTTTAAGAAAGTTAGTTTTCTTAGCTCGTAAGTTTCCGTCCAAGGTCAGTTGCATGCACTCCAGGCCAAGAACAGAAAGAGAGGCAGAACAGACTGAAGACAGACTGTAAGTTCTTAAAGTTACATTCTACTGATCTGCCAATGAAATTCGTTTAGAATTATCTTTGTTTTCATTTTTACACCTAAACATTTCAGCTAGAGAATTCTGTAGCTGTCCTTTTCTTAAAGGCGCAGCTTAAAACTGTCACAACGTTCAAAAAGATAGAGGCAATGTTGCTGCTGAGCTCTGGTACTGAAGGGCAGTATCTTAACCACCAACTTAGAAGACATTCAGAGGCAATCATTCATTTGTCACACTGTAAGGAGTGCAAGGAATAAGTGAAAATAAAAGCCAAGGAAGGAGTGAAAATTAAAATTTAATTAGTTGCTAAAAAATCAGTTATTAATTTTGATTCCCTGCCCAGCTCTAACAAAATTTCCAATTAAAACTCCAGTGAATATTTACATGGTTGCTCTAATGACCAGCACTGAAAATGTTCCATTCCTATTTAAGTCATAAAATTGCTTAGGAAGGACTATTCTTGAAATCCTCCTCTTGAATGTTGTAGACTCAAAACACCTCAGAGAGACAGCAGATTTAATTTGGGTTTATCACATCCTGGGTAAGTTCCCAGCTTCCTGAATTCTAAAACATTAGAAATCTGACTTCACTTAGTAGATTTAGTTTTGTTTTATTTTTATTTCATTTCATTTCATTTCATTTTATTTTATCTTATTCATTTTACTAATCATATATATATACATACCTTGATTTGGATCAAAATTTGCTTGTTTTTCCCAGAAAAAAAAATATTAATTGATTCAACCTCAAATATTTAATAGATATCTATTATATTTCATATCTTTCTAGATTTTTATGTTGATTTCCATTTTGGGATGGAAGAAATATGCCTAGGTCAGCTTACAGCATTTATGCCTAAACGACCTTCATGTACAGGAAGATGTTCACACGCGTAGCAGCATTCTAATTGCTGTGTCTTTCACTGGAACTCATTCAGTCACTGACAATTCTGCTTTTAAAAGTGAACATAGCACCACCTTTTTCATCCATTTTGACAGATTCTGTAACAGATAGCAAGACATCTTTCAAAAGCTTATCCTCCTCTTATTTACACCAGTGTGACTCTAATTAACTCTACTTGCTTGTATGGAATTAAATAAAAATTAATTTGTACTACTGTGAGAAAGACAGAAGTTAAGATCATGATCCATTTATCTTCTCTCAGAAGATGAAGAAAGGGAACTAGAACTAGTTAGATTTTAGAAGGAAGGAAGGAAGGAAGGAAGGAAGGAATACATAGAATACATAGAATAAACCATGTTGGAAGAGACCTTCAAGATCATCGTGTCCAACCCATCAACCAATCCAACCCACCTAAACAACTAACCCATGGCACCAAGCACCCCATCAAGTTTCCTACCCTCTAACAGATCAACACCTGGCCCCAGGATGCAGGAACCAATAGTACTTGGGCGCTCTGAATATGTGACTACTTTTATTCAAGGCCTAAGAAGAGAGGTAAGTGTCTGAGGGTAGTACCTTAAACAAAAAGACAGCAGCACAAAATCAGGCTGCTCTATCTGTGTATTTTATGAATAAATTTGGCCTCATGTCACTATGCTAAGTACACAGAAAAGGCTTTCCAGATAAAGGATTTTGTGTCCATGTATATTTGGATTACTGACGACCAGCACAAAAATGTAGCTTCTGAAATCAATGAGGCTTGAAGTCAGCGTGAGATCACCCAGTGGTCCTCTAGCACTTTGGAAAGAGGCTGTAGATCAGGACAGTCTAAGGATCCTGGAGGGCAATTCCATTCACTTTTATGTAGATTTTTAATGACTGCTGCTTTGATTTGCTTTCCAGGCTTCATTGCTGTATTGATTAAACCTCTGTTAAGTACATAGGAAATATGTATATATTTTCATTAGACACCTACATTCAGGTAAATTAAACCTGGATTTAAATCTGATTCTGGCTTTTGTAAGATGAAGAGAAAAAATGCAATCAGTGTGAGTCTCAAGACACATGGATAATCTGCTAACTCTCCAGCAAAAACAACCCCATGCAGTGCTACAGGCTGGGGTCAGAGTGGCTGAAGAGTAGCCAGGCAGAAAGGGACCTGGGGGTACTGCTTGATAGTAAGCTGAACATGAGTCAACAGTGTTCCTGTTGTTACATGTACCCAGGTGGCCAAGAAGGCCAATGGCATCCTGGCCTGGATCAGGAATAGTGTGGCCAGCAGGAGCAGGGAGGTCATTCTGCCCGTGTATTCAACACTGGTTAGGCCACACATTGAGTCCTGTGTCCAGTTCTGGGCCCCTCATTTTAGGAAAGATGTTGAGTTGCTGGAACCTGTCCAGAGAAAGGCAACAAAGCTGGAGAGGGGTCTGGAGCACAAACCCTATGAAGAGAAGCTGAGGGAGCTGGGGTTGCTTAGCCTGGAGAAGAGGAGACTCAGAGGAGACCTTATTGCTCTCTACAGCTACCTGAAAGGAGGTTGTAGGCAGGTGGGGGTTGGTCTCTTCTCCCAGGCAGCCAGTACCAGAACAAGAAGACACAGTCTCATGCTGTGCCAGGGGTGGTTTAGGCTGGATGTTAAGAAGTTCTTCACTGAAAGAGTGATTGGCCATTGGAATGTGTTGCCCAGGGAGGTGGTGGAGTCACCATCACTGGAGGTGTTTAGGAAGAGACCGGATGGGGTGCTTGGTGCCATGGTTTAGTTGATTAGATAGTGTTGCATGATGGGTTGGACTCAATGATCTCCAAGGTCTTTTCCAACTTGGTTAATTCTATTATGTTCAATGTTACATAGATACTATTATCGTCACTTCTGGCTGTACTCTAAATTCAGTGTTCTCACAGATGAAGGATAGTTTAAGAAATTGTTGGCAAAAAGGTCTAACTAAAAAAGATATACCTTTTTGTTTATTTATTTCTTCTCTCTTTTTTTTTTTTTAAATTTAAGAAAATACTCATATTTTGGAATCATCACTGGAGGTGTTCAGGAGGAGACTTGATGGGGTGCTTGGTACCATGGATTAGTTGATTAGATAGCGTTGGATGATAGGTTGGACTTGATGATCTCAAAGGTCTTTTCCAACCTGGTTAATTCTATTCTAAAAAGTTGCCACTTGCTCTTTTTATGTTTCTTTTGTTTGTTTAGCTGTTTGTTTTGTTTCTTTAGATGTTTTATTTGCTTATTTAGTTTTCAGAACACACTGTTTTAAAAGTAACTTCAAACTTCATACACAAAGCATCTCTGTATGTTTGATTCCCATGCATGCTGATTGGCAGAGTGAAGGCAAAAACATGTTCTAAAAGATTGTTGTTTGTTGGGAGGGTTGCTTTACTTTAATACAAGTGGACATCTGAACCCTCATGTCTCCTCAAAATATCCATCTTCTAACTCCCTTTTGGCTCATCTTCCCTGCCAGATTCACATGTCCCATTGCTCTGGTACGCCATGTGCTTATACTCCCAACCGTACTTCTCTGCATCAGAGTGAAGAACAGAAGTTCAGAAATCTCTGGAGTAGTAAAGCTGCCAAAGGAGCTAAGAGAAGATTTTGGAAACTGGTTTACCCAGAGAGTCTGTATGTCACATAAGACTTCCAGCAGGTCTGCTGAAATGCACCTTTGTGGGAGAAAAAGGGCTGCTTTGGGAGCAATCAAGATCCCGAGTGAAAGCTCTTTCTATTCAGACCAGATGCTTGGTTAGTCTTCAGAAAACACTGAAGGGATTGTTTCAAGTTTTATGCAATTTGCCTAAGGCATTGGTTGAGTGCTCTTTAAATAGAAAAAATGAATAACTAAATCACAAATGATTAAGAGACAAATACAGCACTTATTTTTTACGAGACCTCATCCCACTTGCACTTGAATGTGAAGGTGCATTTTTAGTTCACTAGGAGATAGCCTGGCAAGGGAAGTCATCAAAAATCAGTAATAGCAGATGATAGAACTAGGGCACACAAAGCCCACATTTCATTGTGGGATGGAAGTCCCATCAGCTCCTACACATAATATTTTTCCAGCTCAGGTCTGGGACTGACACTTTGACAAACTAGTGTGTACTTCTAAATCTTTTAGTATAAGTCAATATTTTCTTTCTAAATCTTGATTTCCTATGAACCTCATTCCTTTCTGTTGCTGTTTCTGTTTGGGTTTGGTTGGTTTTTGTCGTGGTTGGTTTGGTTTTTATTTAGTTTGGTTGTTTTTTGTTTGGTTTGGTTGTTTTTTCCTTTGGTTTGGTTGGTTTTGGTTTGGTTTGGTTGGTTTTTGTTTGGTTTGGTTGTTTTTGGTTTGGTTTGGGTTTTGGGGGATTTTTTTTTGTGGTTGTAGCATCTTTTGTATTTATGTCTTTGTAAGAATTATGCATGCAGCTAGATTTTAAAGCCTTTTTTTAAAAGGCATAATCAGGGGGCTTCTTTGTTATTCTTCCTTTCAGCTTTTTAGGAAGTTTAGTAAACAGTAGATTTTAGGTTTGACAGACTATGTCAAGTACAGTCAAAGAGAGAATATTTTCTGTTGGGAAAAGGGAGAGAAAAATTGTTATAAAATAATATATGCTAAACTTATTTTCAAAGGCTGACATTTCAGAAATATGAATGACTTTATTCTGTGTTTTTGTCTCAAAGGACAAATAATTTAAATGCAGATAATTATATTTTTATTTTACTTTTAGTTTCAGTTATTTAGCTTCTTCATCAGACAGGCTGACATTTGGTGGAATCTTTGTCTTTACTCTGATAGTTGCCTAGTTGAAACATATCAGTAATGAGATTCTTTATTAGGAAAAATAAAACAAACAAGCAAGCAAACAAATAAAAACAACAAAGAAAACAAAACAAACAAACAAAAAAATACCCCCACAAACCAAAAAATAAATACCAAAACCAAAGCTATGGTGGCTTGGCCCTGGTTGGTGGCTAAATGCCCACCAAAGCTGTTCTATCACTCCCCTTCTTAGATAGACAGGGGAGAGGGGAAATTACAAGAGGGATATGGATGTGCTGGAATGTGTCCAGAGAAGGGCCACAAGGATGATCAGAGGGCTGGAACAACTCTCCTATGAGGACAGATTGAAGGAGTTGGGGCTGTTCAGTCTGGACAAAAGAAGGCTTCCAAGTGACCTAATTGTGGCCTTTCAGTATCTGAAGGGGGCCTACAAGAAGGCTGGGGAAGGACTTCTTAGGCTATCAGGTAGTGATAGGACTAGGGGGAATGGAATGAAGCTGGAGGTGGGGAGATTCAGGCTGGATGTGAGGAGGAAGTTCTTCACCATGAGAGTGGTGAGGCCCTGGAATGGGTTGTCCAGGGAGGTGGTTGGGGCACCATCCCTGGAGGTGTTTAAGCCCAGGCTGGATGAGGCTGTGGCCAGCCTGATCTAGTATGGGGTGTCCCTGGCCATGGCAGGGGGGTTGGAACTAGATGATCCTTGTGTTCCCTTCCAACCCTGACTGATACTATATGATACTATGAACATAACAAAAGCCACTTATAATATAGAAGCAATTTAGTAATAATGATAAGCAAATCAATAAACCACATGGAAGTGAAAACACAGAGAGATGTGAGTCTCTACTTCCCATTGGCAGATGGTGGTCAGTCTTGGGAAGTAGAGCTTTCTATGCATAATTGTTCCTCTGGAGGATAAACACCAAAAAAAATATCTCACACTTCCTTCTTTCACTTCATTCTTATATCTGAGCTCATGTCATATGGCATGGAATACCCCTTTGTCCAGTTTAGGTCAGCTGGCTTGGCTGTGTCCCCTCCCAAAGTATTGCCCTCCTCTCAGCATACTCTCAGGGTGTGGAAATGTTGGAAAAACATATCCTGGATGCTTGTTCAGCAGCAGCTGAAACATTGGTGTGTTATCAGCTACAGTACGGCAAAACACAGTACTAGAGGGATGCTTTGAGGAGAATTATGTCCAGCTCAGTCAAACCCAATACAAAACCCCTTCTCAAAGAAAACCTATAAACCCACCAAACAAAACCCACAAAACAACACTGCAAAACAAAACAAAACCCCCCAAACAGATATACCCAAATAAACACACAAACAAAACCAAACAACAACCACAACTACAATTAAAAAAAACCCTTGCAAAAACTCCAGCAAATTGGCATGCAGCTAAATCAAAGAAGATATTTTCCCTGGTTTTGACAGCACTTGTCACGAGGAACTCTGTGGGATCACAGTCTCTCTTCACTAGGTGCTTCTATGTGTCTTCTTTGAAACAGGTTGGTGGTACTGGAAATTCTCTGTAGCTAGTCTGTCACTTTGATAAAATGGGTCATCAGTGGCATCTTTAGTAAAAGCTTGTTACTGTCTTTAGTGTTCCATGTCTTTCTCAAGAGAAAGAAGCAGCTGGCACTCCACTGAGACATGCCTGCTATGTGACTGCAGCAATCTGACTACTAAGTGTTTGCTTTTGTACACCTTCACCTTTTCAAGCAGTTTGCCTGTTTAGGGTAATTTACAAAAGGCACTATTGAGGAAGCATGCTATAGTATAAACACTGCCTGGGATCTTTCATGTAATTTATTTTCCTTCCTTCCCTTTCCTCCTTCCCTCCCTCCCTTTCCCTCCCATCCTCCCTTCCCTCCCTCCCTTCCTTCCTGCCCTTCCCTCCTTCCCTCATTCTTTCTTCCTTCTTTCCTTTCACTCTTTCTTCCTCCCTTGCTCCCTTCCTATCTTTCCCCCTTCCTTTCTTCCTTTCTTCCTTCCTTCCTTCCTCTTTCTTCCTTCCTTCCTTCCTTTCTTCCCTCCTTCTTCCCTCCTTCCCTCCCCTCCTTCCCTCTTTCTCTCTTTCTTCCTTCCTTCCTTTCACTCTTTCTTCCTTCCTTTCCCCCTTTCTTTCTTCCTTCCTTTCTTTCTTCCTTCCTTCCTCTTTCTTTCTTCCTTCCTTTCTTCTTCCCTCCTTCCATCCCTTCTTGCTTCCCTCTTTCCCTCCCTTTTTTCTTCCCTCCTTTCTTCCTTTATAGCTTCCTCTTTCTTTCTTCCTTCCTTTCTTCTTCCCTCCTTCCCTCCCTTCTTGCTTCCCTCCTTCCCTCCCTTTTTTCTTCCCTCCTTTCTTCCTTTCTTCCTTCCTTCCTCTTTCTTTCTTCCTTCCTTTCTTCCCTCCTTCCCTCCCTTCTTGCTTCCCTCCTTCCCTCCCTTTTTTCTTCCCTCCTTTCTTCCTTCCTTCCTCTTTCTTTCTTCCTTACTTTCTTCTTCCCTCCTTCCCTCCCTTCTTGCTTCCCTCCTTCCCTCCCTTTTTTTCTTCCCTCCTTTCTTCCTTTCTTCCTTCCCGCCTTTCTTCCTTTCTTTTTCTCTACCCTGCAACATGGAAGAGAAATTATTTTTCCTTTGGTAACATGACCATAGAGCAAAGATTAAGTTTACAAAGATTAAGAAAAGGGGGGAAAAACCCAAAAAACCACAAACCAAACAAAACCAAAACAAAACAAAGCAAAAACCACACAAAAAAACCCACCAAAACAAACAACTACAAAACACCATACACACAAAAAAAAAAACCCATGCCCCACCCCCCCCCCAAAAAAACCCCCAAACAACAAAAAAAACCCAACCACAACCAAAAACCCAATAAAACACACCAAAAGAACAGGCAGAATCCCCTTTCAGCCATGATCAATTTATACCATTCTTGGAACTCAAATCGGCTTTTATGTCAGTGTATCAAACCAGATTAAGCCTTTTTCCAGTAATTCGTATTTGCAAAGCAATTCCAGTCCTTCCAGTAAACCTGGACCTTCCTCCTATTCTGCTGAGTTTGGTTTTGGCTGAGGAACATAGATGTGTATTTCTTTTGCAACAAAACCTCAATTCTTGCTGTAACAAAACCAACTAAAACATTTTCTGTTCTGATGGACGTGCTTTGGTGCTTCTCATTTTAAAGCAATCAAGAACTTCAGTATGGGAAGTTATTGTTGGAGGAGGAAATTGCCTAGTGCTTCTACTCCCTTTCCCACTCATGCCAAACAATCAAAGGAAATAATCCATGCCAAGGAATAGAATAGAATAGGAATAGAATAGAATAGACCAGGTTGGAAGATACCTTCAAGATCATTGCATCCAATGTATCATCCAACACTACCTAATCAACTAAACCATGGCACCAAGCACCCCATGAAGTCTCCTCCTAAACACCTTCAATGATGGTGACTCCACGACCTCCCTGGGCAGCACATTCCAATGGCCAATCACTCTCTCTGTGTAGAATTTCTTCCTAACATCCAGTCTGAACCTCCCCTGGTGCATCTTGACACTGTGTCAAATAATGGGAATAATCAAAGGAAAAATGAATGAAGGTAAAAAGAAAAAGTGGAGGAAATTGTAGAAGTACACCGCTCTATTATTGCAGATAGTCTGCATATGTTGCTCACAGGTCAAATCATTTGCAGAAAGAAGAAAGAAAGGAGAAAAGTTATTCATTTGTTTTAAATTGGAACAGGGAAAGATGGTCTATTAATCTCACAGTTCATGCAAATTTCCTTTGACTTCAATAAGAAATACACTATGCTGAATTGAAAAAGAGGTGAAGGTAAAAAAAAAAAAAAAAAGATAAAATTATCTCAAAGCATATAAGTGATTTATAGCTGAAATAAGCTCTGGTTTCTGTTAATCAAGGAAAGCCATGCCCCTGTTAGGCACTCAGGTGGTGATGCACAATCTGTGGAAACCATTTGACCTGTAGGAAAGAGAGAACCTTAGGCTTTAATGCAAGTGGAGATTTGACCATTGATGGAAGGAAGAGGTGCTAATAAGAACAGAGATTGAGTCAGGTCAGTTAGTCTTTGGCGGTTAACTATATATTCATTTTGACAGTTTTCTGCCATGAACAACAGCAAATCACACATCCAGAGCTTGAAAAGTCCAGCAATACCACAGAAAGGTGAAACAACTTAGTGAGTCATGGATTTACTAGGATGGTTAATGCATCTGAGATTTACTGCCCTGTGGCCTTTTAGCTCTGAATCGTGGCATACGTGTGATATAGACTACATGAAATGGTGCCAGCCAACCCTTGCTCAGATTGTGGATGCATTTGGCTGAAACAACATGAAAGACAAAAAGCAGTGTGATCATTTTGTTTAAAAGAAATATTGTCCTAAATGTTCATGCAATATGGGAACATAGCAAGCATTTTATTTTTATTTTTTTTTTGAAATGTAACACAAGATATTCTGGGTCAGTGAGAGAAAACCATAATCCTATAAAGGGTATGCTGAGTACTGGAATGATAGTTCATCTAAATTAGAGTGAAATTCACAGGACAGAAGAAAAAAATTGTCTCATCTAATGAAAAAGTTAATATAATTTAGTGAAGATGTTAGTGTAAGGTAGCACCATTTAAATGGTCCCTGTATCTACCATCATAATTGTATGTTACTGTATAACTGCATACAAAACTGGCTATGATATATCTGCAATATAATGTTCAGTTTAGTCACAGAAGATTCCAATAGACGTTGGTGTTACATTCCTGCCACTTTGGAAAACATCATGTGTCAATTCATTCACTGATCAGATTTAGCACTTGGATCTTTTTTGGTCTAATGGTAGTGGAAGTCACAGACATACCTAGCTTTTCTTCACCACTGTCTTCCAAATGCTTCCAAGACTGCATAACATATGCAGTTGCTCAGGTTTATGCATCATTCCATGGAGTCAGGGCAGTTCAGAGAAACTGCAGTGTGTCCTGTTTTTTTCCATTTTACACAGGTGAGACAAAACATGCTGTGGAGGTGGAAGAGGCACAACCTTCTTATTGAATTTATTCATCTGAAAACTGAACTGAACTAAATAACTAGGATGCAACCACGCAGGGCTTTAACATTTAACATTGAACACATTGAACCGAGTCCACACCAGCTGGCAAGCAGCAAAGAGAGCACAACAGCACTTAGACAGAAATCAGAATTATTCCCATGCAATTATGAACAGACAGGAATTCTGTATTTTTGCAGACTGGACTGTTGTATTTTCCTGAGTTCATTCTGTGTGATAATTCCATACATTGTTTTACCTACCATTCTGCTGATGAGTTGGGTAGTTTAGATGACACATGAAGTGCATACTAAAAGCAATTGCATTAAAGTAAATGCACCTATTTGTTTTCAGAGGGCTATGAGAGAGAAAGCTTTAAATATTCACAGCAGGTGGCACTACTTATTTCATTTAGAAATGTTGCCAGGGAAAAGAAGAATCTAATAGCTATCTGATATCAGGAAAAGGTTGTAAAGAATATTACACCCGGTATCAGCTTCAGACTTTCAAAGGAACCAGAAAGACCCCGGTGTCTATATTTCATTTACATTCAGACCTGACTGGTAACCTATTTCCTTTTTCCCCCCTGTGTTGTCTTTCCATACCTCCAGCCCCTGATGTCAAATATCCTTTCCAGGGTAAATGTCAGAAGAATAAGGAGAATTTTTTCTTATGTGGAGAGTTCATTGCCTCCTCCTCCCTAATGCTAAAATGTCAGCCCTTGTTATTTCTGGTTAAAATGAAAAGACACACTATTTTGTATGTGCCAATTAAACATATTAAAAAAGAAATTATACCACAGAGTATTAGGATCTCTGCTTATGGGAACATTCATAGATGTCTTTTTGCCTTACATAGGAAGCACCTTAGCCCCAGAGAGATGTTTTTACTTTTTAAAAAATCTGTGCATGTGATACAGAGAGTATGTGCTTTTACCCTTTAACCCTGTAATAGAGTACTATCATTGTAACAGGCCATATGCTTTGTACAGAGGCTGCAAAGAACCTCAGGGCTCAGGCCCATAAGGCTTTCTTTGCCTGAATTTGTCCTGGCCTGCCTGCAGCCCTTTTTCACTCATTTTAGCAGTGACAAATTACTGTTCAATTTCAGTGGCGTAGAGGAAATGCAGGCCTGGTATGGTACCAGGAGAGAGGATGTAGTGTGTAGCAGTTTGGGCCAGGTGCACCCCCGCCACCCCACTGTGGCCATGAGACACACCTTCAGTGTCCCGAAGGGTCCAGCCCAGTGGGTGGACCCAGGAAGCTTCATATTTCATCCCATAATGTCCTGCTCCCTACGAAAGCCACCTGCAGGAGTCTTGCACTTCCTCCTTCTTCCCTCACCACTACCTGGTAATGGGGGGAGCTGTCTTGGAGCATTTTGAGCCTGGCTAAGCCCAAGGCAGAAGGAAGGGCAGACTCAGATCTGGCCAGCTGAGATTAGCCTAACAGTGGAGGTGGGGGGGGGGGGAGAAAGAGCCCTGGGGGTTTTGGTTGTAGCCTCAGGTGGGGATGGAATGTTTCTGGGTATGCTTTGGGATCTCATTTGTCACTGTGCTTGTGGCTTTCTGTAAAATATTCACTGCTTTTCCATTTAAACTTCCCACCACTTTTGCAATCCGTTTGTCTGAGTCTCATTTTTTGTCCAGGGGGCATGGTGGGGGGTGGGGAGGGGGAGGGGCGGGGGGCAGGTGTTGGCCTCAACCCATCACATAGTGTGAAGGAGCATAGGAATGGGACAATAACACATGGAGTGCGGGCTGGCACTGGAGACCCCTATAGTGATAAAGTCACCCATGGTCAGTTAGAGAAATATAGACCTGGAGCTAGGATAAACTGTGTTCAGGGGTGACTAGGATAGTAAATACATCTGTAGAGCAGTGATGAAAGAACAAAGGTGTAAAAGCACGTTAGCATGCTTTCAGTTGTCTTCAGATATGTGCTTTCTGTGTCCTCAAAATAAGATTTTGAGTATTCTAATGTGCATGCATTGCCTGACTTTTATGTTGTCACCAAGGACATGAACAAATGGCCATATATGAACTCAGTACTTACAAAGAGTGTCTGACAGCTCTGCCAATGAAAGTCCTCTCTCTCAACTGTGAAAGCTCACATATGAAGAAAATGATTGCTTGGTAGCATAACTGAAATCTTAACAATCTAATGCCTATTAGTCCAAATCTAATTTTTAAAGAAATAATAATAATAAAAATAATTACCAATAGAGTTGGAATTGCTGTATGTGCATCCTCTAGGACTAGCCCTTTAACTGTGGAGACTAAAACCACCCCTTCCAAAAAGCTCTCACAGCTCTCACAGTAGTGCAGGCTTACCCAGTGTGCCTCAAATCTGACTGACGATGACCATCTCAAAACTAAGAAGTTATTTCATTTCCACAACCCATTCAACACTTGACCTTTCAGCATGACAGCCAACAAGGGTGCCAATTAGTGAGATATATTTCTATTAATTTCATCATTAACTTGTAAAGTAACTAGTCTGGACATTCTAGAAGTACTATGACTTGAGCATGTAATAAAACTGAGAATTGCATTAATCTAAATAGATCTTAATGATGCATATGAAAAAGTGTATAACTTTGGATATAAACATCTGGCTGATGACTGGTGAGGGACTGCCTAGTGTTCATTTGTACAACTGCCCACTAGTAAATGGTGTCTAAACAACCCATTTCATCATAAGCCTACGCCTCTGACAGACACTATTCCACAGCTCTGTTCAGAGCAGTTTGTCCTTCTGGATAGAATTTGATCTCTACAACTAATGTCACCATGGTACTGCTGGTAACCACAATGGGTAATGAAGCATTATCCACAAATTATAATGCAGGCAAAGATTTGCATGTTGTTTGTCCATTACTTCTCTGTGGAAACCTGAAATAGTCTTTGCATCTGATAGAGTTTCCTTCATTTCATTTTAAATCACAAAACAGGTTTTCTGCTAGGAAGAGGTGATTTCCATAATTTTAGCCAGAAGTGAAAATATGCTTAGAACAAGGACAGAATTTAATTCTGCAAAATACCTATTGAGCCTTAGCCCACGATATTTTAAAATCACAGTTGCTCACATTTGTTAGGGGACTTTTTTATTTTCATTTTTTCCATTTTTTTTCCTCTTCATTTGATCTCATCTCATTAGACCAGTTTGATGTTACCCCTTAGTTCTTCTCACATTATTATTTTCCACATTCAGCAGCTCATTCCCACCGAAGACATTTACTGTCCCACTGTTTTTAATGTAAGCACGTTTTGACCCGTTGAATATACAAGGCTTTAAACTGTCTGGTTTAGAAGACATTTTTTTTTCTTAGGCTGCGAACCCCTGAGGTACTGTGCCAGGGTTAGGAAGCTGTGCAGAGTTATTCTTTGTGCTTTATAAAATGTTTAACATTTGTGATGCATAAATCATTTTTAGCTTTACCTAATTTCAGAGCATAAAGGGCATGTCAAACTTTACTAAACTGAAGCCTCAGGAAACAGTCTATAACAATGATGGATTTTTATAATGATGTAGCCCTTAATGAATTATTGTAGTTCCTTAACAAGGTTTTAATAAGAAATTTCTGTTGCCAGTATGGTTATTAGTTCTTTCATCTGAATAGCCCTGAGCCTGTCTGCCGTCGAATTGTACAACATAATATTTCTTTCTGTGTCAATCACACAATGCTGCAAAACTCCAAGCCATGAATAAAACAAACTTACTTTTCTTTTCTTTGCTTTTTTATTTTTTTTAAAATATTTTCTTTTTACTTTAAAGGTCAGGGTTTTTTTTTGAATATGTAACTTGAAATGAAGATGTACTGACTACAAGACAACAGTTACTCATGTATAATGGAAGAATGCCCACTGCCATTCAGACACTTTCTCTATGCTAAGGTGCCTTGGAGGGATTCGCTGCAGTACACAATCTTTTTACACTGAGTAAGTGCTTCTCTGTGTCCTTATGTGCATTTTGATAGGGAGCTGTGCTCTTGAAGGCATTTCTGTATATCTGAATAGTGGTTTTAATATTCTGATAGCCATTAGTCTTTTGCATTTAGTGACCACATATATCATAGTATCAGTCAGGGTTGGAAGAGACCGCAAGGATCATCCAGTTCCAATGCCCCGCCATGGGCAGGGACACCCCACACTAGATCAGCCTGGCCACAGCCTCATCCAGCCTGGTCTTAAACACCTCCAGGGATGGGGCCTCAACCATCTCCCTGGACAACCCATTCCAGGGCTTCACCACTCTCATAGGGAAGAACTTCCTCCTCACATCCAGCCTGAATCTCCCTACTTCCAGCTTCATTTCATTCCCCCTAGTCCTATCACTACCTGATATCCTGAGAAGTCCCTCCCCAGCCTTCTTGTAGGCCCCCTTCAGATACTGAAAGGCCACAATTAGGTCACCTCAGAGCCTTCTCTTCAGACTGAACAGCCCCAATCTGTCCTTCAATCTGTCCTCATAATTGTTTACTGACGTCCACCTTCGTCAATATAAACGTGTTTTAAAACCATCAATTAAAATACTAAAATAACTTTATACATGCATATTCCAGCAGTGAAATATTATGAAATGCCTGCCTGATATTTTTTTTTTCTCAGCCCTCTCATATATGTTAGGCTACAGTCATTAATTACTTGTTTAATTATTCAGGAGACAGTAAAATAAAGCTTACTGCAAAGAGCTGCAGAAAAAAAACCTCACGAGACTCGCTGACTGTGTGATATAATGTAGTGTGGAATTTCAAATCAACAAGTACAAGACAAACAACATGGTTAAGCAGTAGTAAATGATCATGTGCTGTGATGGCTTCTAAATTCATTACTCCAATCCAAGAAGAATATTCTGGAGTCATTGGATATTTCTCAGAATACATCAGATCAATATTCCGCAGTGGTTACAAGGACAAGGAGAATGTTAGCAATTATTAAGGAAGGATTTGAGAAGAAAATATGAACTGCTGTATAACCATAGAAATACACTTTATGACAGTGCTTACATCTTGAATATAGTATAGAGTTCTAACCTCTAATTTCAAAAGGATAGATGAGAACTAAGAAATGTACAGGGGATTGTGACAAGAATGATCAGAAGTAAAGAACAGCATATGTAAGAGGACAAGTTAAACATACCAGAAGCCTTAAAGAGGGGAGAGTAAAAGGAAAAACTAAGTAATCAGAAATAGAAAATGAAAGAATGACAGAGGAAGGCTGTAATAAAAAATCTGTAAGGTCAAAACCATCATGGAAAGGGGGAATATTTTTTATGCCAGGAATCAGAACTAGATGCATATGATGAAACTATTAGGCAGCAAGTCTACGAGTTACAGAAGTATTTTTTTCCCAAGTCTCATAATTCCATTGTAGAACAGATTCCACAGAATATTTTGGAGAATACATGTATAAGTGGGTTTTAAAAAGTGATTATACAACATGGAAGATAAGTCTGTCAAGAGCTATTAAACATGATAAAGTGATTCCCCAGCTCGGGAAACCCTTAAAGGATATATTGCAGGAAGATGGAAGGCACTAAGAAAGGATTTATTCCTGTTTAACAATGTGGGGGGTTTTGTTTTGTTTTGCTTTGTTTTAGTTGGTTATGCTTCAATTCTTTTCTTCAGCATTCCTTACTGGCCACTTCAAAGACATGATAGACCAAATAGACTTTTGGTCTCAAACATTAGAGACATTTTTATTGCTATATATGCTTTTTACAGATTTAAATCTTCAGAGAATGTGTTATAATTGCCTCTGTGCCTTGAAAGTGTAATCATAAAGTAGTGCTAGGCAGAGTTGACACATGGAACAAAAATATGTTTGAACAAGTTATCTTACAGTGTATCCACTTAAAGCCTGAAATAGTGTCTTCAGATCATATGGCTTGATTGCCTTTTTTATTTTTTTTATACATATTACCTAACAAAAAATTAAGAGAACTTTACTATAAGAATTTTATTAAAGTAATATAATTCCAAATATAATATTAGGCTTGGCAGTATTAGATTCAATGATCTTGGAGTTCTTTTCCAATTTTAATGATTCTATAATTACAAAGGGAAAATCAATAGTAGTTTCTACCCTACACTATAAGCATTGGACCACACTCTCAGGTGGGCGAGTTCAAAATTGCCTTTTGTTCCTATTTCCTGTTTTTCAGCCTGAATGTGAGGCTTGTTTCATGATTATCTCTGGGAAATAACAAAGAGAAAACTCAGACTTCTTAAAACAATTTCCAGTCCATATCCAAAACCAGCATGGACACATGTTCTTCAATATATCCCATTCTATTCAGAAAGACTATATGTCCGCAGGGTTTTCTGCAGTACCTACTTCAGCAGCATAGTTGAGTACAGCTACCTAGGTGCAGGCTGCTGTCATTAATCAGTAAAAGGTTTTTTCCCTATAATTGTTCTCAGAAACAATTTAACTGTGTAATTTCAGAATTCTACTATATAATATAGTGATATTCTAGATCACTATATACAGAGTGGGCATGTGTAAGAGACTAAATCTTGTCTCTCTTGATGTGAATCAACAATGATAAAATCACCTTTGCTTCCAGACCACAGAATGGGCAGACTGGATAACTGTCTCGGTCTGGAGAGGGAAAGAGACTCAGTTCTTTTGAATATTCCCATGTTATGAAATTAGAGGGTGCTGCAGCTTTGGCTGTGTTGTCCTCTGAGCAGCCTCTTCAGCTCCATGAGTTGCAGCAGGCAGAACTTAGGACACAGAGAGAGGGTTCCTCTCTTCTTCGAAGCTAGGTGGTGTCCTGGTATTCTCTCTGTTATTCCTTCTCGGTGGCATTTTCCAGGTCTTTTCCTCCTGTGTTTTCCTTCTCCTGTGTTTTTCTTCTACTGAGCCAGTAGTTGCTCAGATCTTTTATACAGTTTTCAGGTCGATTGGCCTCTGCCCATTTCCAGGACAGCTGCAGTCAGAGCGATCCTTATCTATGCACCTTCCTGAGAGTTGTTCCAGTGGCTCTGCCCAATACACATCAGCTATTGTCTGGGCAAGCAGCAAAGGTGATTTTATCTTTGTTGAGTCATATCAGGAGAGACAAGCTTTAGTCTCTCACAATAACTACTCTCTGGAATGTGGACAGACAAGATCATCTCTACCCATCAGCTACTGCTGAAAGGGGGGATGGTGAAAAGGACAACGGATTCACCATCTGGTGTGTCCTGGGAACAATACCTGGACACATACCTAAAAATCCTGTGACTAAAAAAAAATGTATAAAAGACCTGAGTGATGCCTGCTCAGGAGAAGAAAACATAAGGAGAGAAAAGGACAGACACAGGAGAAAAGACATCACTATGTAGCATGGAGGCAGCAGACTGGGATGAACCCTCTCTCCCTGTTCTAAGTTCTGCCTGATGCAATTCATGGAGACTGACACCACATGTTGGAGGCTGCTCAGAGAAGGGCTTGGACTTGGGGATCTCTCCCTTTCCTCCTCCAGCAGAGGACAACACAGCCTTTGTATGCAATTATCCAACCAATCCCATATCAACCAATCAAATCTCTATCTCTCCAGTTCAGAGAGAAGGATGTTGTGGGGGACTGCGTCAAAGGTGTTGCAGAAGTCCAGAGAAGACATCCATTGCTTGTCCACTCCATTGTGGAAAGTCACTAGGTGTGCAAGGTCCTTGCTGAAGCCATGGTGGCTGTCTCAAATCATGTCCCTCTCTTCCATGTGTTTTATCAGA
The DNA here is from genome assembly GCF_014839835.1 of Dryobates pubescens. NCBI lineage: Eukaryota > Metazoa > Chordata > Aves > Piciformes > Picidae > Dryobates > Dryobates pubescens. The sequence goes on along the minus strand of NC_071618.1, from coordinate 37,729,884 downwards.
GCTTCTAGGAGGATCTGTTCTGTGATCTTCCTGAGCACAGAGGTGAGTCTGACAGGTCAGTAATTGCCAGGGTCCTCTTTTTTACCCTTTTGAAAATGGGCAAAATATCAATACCTCAATCATTCATCAAATATGATTACAGGCAAAACCAACTCAACCTGAAGAAAAATAAATTTAATTGATAATTAAAATATATTTGGATGGTGAGAAACAGAATCTAAAACACTTCTACTCCAAATCCCCCTTTTCCTAGGCTCAACTTCACTCCTTCATTACTGATTCCTCTTCCATGTCCCTGCTCCCCAGGAGACACATGGGATGAGGAATCAGGAGGGTAATGGCATCAGCAGTCCTTACCACGACTCCTCTTTTTCACATATTTCTTCTGTTCCAGACTGGTCCTCTGAATTGGCTTCAGTTTCTTTCAGAGACAAGCCACCTGCCCCAGTGTAGCATTCCTCTATGGGCTGTATGGAAATACCTGCTTCACCTTGGTCCTCTTCACAGGCTGCCAGGGAATGCCTGCTCAGTTGCAGGAACACCTTCTTTCACCTTTGTAACTGTAGGGCTCTTTCTCACATTTCTGGCTTCACTCCTTACTGCCATGTAGTGTTTTACCCTTTCTTAAAACATTTGTTATCATCTTCACTGAGGAGCTCAGCTGTGTCCTGTGATGGATCCCTTGAAGATGGCTGGAGCCATCTGGGTTCAGTCATGGTCACTCCTTACAGAAGCCACTCTTGCAGCCACTGCCTGCTGATGCCTTGGCACCTGCAACTGATACAGTTTTATTGTGCTACAGGTGCCTCTAGCAAATACATTGTGCCAATTTTATCAGCTTCTGTACTGCCTCAACTGAAAAACACTGACATTGTTTTCAGTCTTCTATGCAGACATGGTCCATGAAACCAAAAGTTAAATGAGGATTGGAAAAGTAATTATAAATTTATTTATTTTTTTCCCCCCTGAGCCTATCTGGGAAGGAGTTAATTTCCTTCACTGTACTGTGTCCAGTTCTGGGCCCCTCAGTTTAGGAAAGACGTTGAGGTGCTGGAACATGTCCAGAGAAGGGCAACCAAGCTGGTGAGGGGTTTGGAGCATGAGCCCTATGAGGAGAGGCTGAGGGAGCTGGGGATGCTTATCCTGGAGAAGAGGAGGCTCAGGAGAGACCTTATTGCTCTCTACCTGAAGGGAGGTTGTAGCCAGGTGGGGGTTGGTCTCTTCTTCCAGGCAACCAGCACCAGAACAAGAGGACACAGTCTCAAGCTGTGCCAGGGGAGGTTTAGGCTCAAGATGAGGAGAAAGTTCTTCATAGAAAGAATGATTTGCCATTAGAATGGGCTTCCCAGGGAGGTGGTGGAGTCATAGTCACTGGAGGTGTTTAGGAAGAGACTGGATGTGGCACTTGATGCCATGGTTTAGTTGATTAGATGGTGTTGGGTGATAGGTTGGACTTGATGATCTCGAAGGTCTTTTCCAACCTGGTTAATTCTATTCTATAGTACGTTGTATTGCATAATCAATGGCTGAGCCTTGGTGGTTACATCTAAAGAGGTGGTATTTCATTTCAACAAACCATTGTTGTAAAGTGTTCTATCAGAAAAAACAGCTCGCGTCTTTCAATAGTAATGTCTGTTCAATGATAAACTTTTCTCAAAGGGAAAACTTTAAGGGGTAAATGCAAATTATTATCACAGAGTACTCTAAGGAATTATTAATATACACATGCAAAGATCAAGTATGTGCCACGAACATGAGAGTTTGTTTTATAGTTTAGGCCTTTTTCGTGTCTTATTCATATCATATTTATGTGAGAAATTTGCATAAGTCAGAAGAGTTCTTTATTATATGATTCACTGTAACTCATTAAGGCTTTTGTTTCCATATACATAAATGAACTCTACTAACATATGAATGCATGAATGATTGCACTTGATTGACCCTGAAGTTATACAGTCTTGACAAAAAAAAAAAAAGTAGGAAGGAGCATCTTGAAAGCCACTCACCAACAGATGTAAGGGAGATGAATTCCAATATAAATATGGTGATTATTACCGGTCAGCGCTGTGAGCAGCAAGTTTTAAAAGCATACAAGCAGAGAAGGTGAGGAGAGAAGATTAAAAGGCAGAAATATTGATTTCATCCTGCAGATTTGTGTTTCAACACATCATTCACTTTCAGCTCTCTGTGTCAGTGGTAACCAGCTTGAGCTGCCTGAACTTTGTATATTGTATCTTATCTGTATACAGAGTATTTTGTAAAGGATGGTGAGGAGAAGAAAACAAACACCCTTTAAAGGAAAACAGGACCATGACATTCCTCTACAGCATATTCATGTAGGATCTTGTTTGCTTAAATTAAGCTTGGTTGTACACAGATGTATTTTAATAACCATGACTAATCTGATTTCTTATAGTAATGGCTTCTTATAGACTTTTAAAAGTAATATTTATACAAATGTATAAAGGTTATATTTTATATGAATATCTATATTAAAAACATATAAAATATACCTTAATATCTTTACACCTAAAAACATAAATATAATGAATAATGAGGATTAGAAACAATAGAAGCTAAGCATGAAAGGAAGTTGAAAGAAGGATCATCACTTAGACTCTTTACCCATTCAGTATTAAACATATTAGGCAAGTTGTGATACTGCAATTTGGATTAACTACTTGGAAGAAGATGAGACCATGTGTCTTTATTTTCTGAGTGCATTGTACTAACAAGATATATGGGATCTGACCTGGACCTTTTGTATTTTATCTGTGCCATCTCTCCCAGTTGAGTTAAAGGGATGTTTCCCACTGGCTGGTTCAGTAGGAGCTGTCATAAGCATTTCTTAGTCAGCAGGAGTCATTCTTGAGCCAGTGGGAGCTGTCACAAACCATTCTGACATAACATGAATCATGCTGGAAGTGAGCCTGACCTCTATAACCTCTCTTGCTTGTATATGCAGGTGATCAGGTCACTCCACCCATCTGGTAGCTCTGACTGAGCTCAGCTCAGCCATTCAACCCATGATGCTACCAGCCTGACTGGCTTTTCAGCTGCAGCAGCCATGTATCTGTGAAACTATTCAAATCAAGGGGGTTATACTCATGTGAAATTATAGTGGACTGTAGAATGTGGTCCTTTATCTCACACCATTTTACCCTTCAAGCTATCAGAGGGACCTTGGGTAGCAGTTGAAAGGACTACAGGATAACAGCAAATGCTCTGTTATGTACAAAGCATCTGATACAGTAAGAGTTTAGCCCTGGAAGTGCCCTGAGTTTGGCAAGTAGGGTCCTTCTGTGCAAAAAGTCTTTTAAGCTGTGGGAGGGTCAAGCGTTGCAGAAAAGACTACTCAATGGATGTTTTACTCTCTGTGGTAGGTGATGGGTAGTACTGGAGAAATTGATGTGTTTTACCTCTGCATAAGTTTGGAGCCATGAACTCTTTTGTGAAGGAAATGACTAGCTTTCTTTTACAAAACCAGAAAAAACCAACAAAGTGGTCACTACTTTTAAAGTAACTATTCATGTTACTTTGCTTTATCCAGCAGTTCCTGGCTACACTATAGCTGAATGCTGAACATTCCCACAGAACATGAGATATTGTTACCCTAGATTTCCTTTTTGATTCAGGAGAATCAAACCACACAAAGCATATCTTGCAGAAAAGCTTCTACCTTAAAGTACAACCTGGGAACAACATGGGCATGAGTGAGGGAAAGCTCTTCACAGCTCCTCTAAAAGCTGCTTGCCTGTGCCGTATATATGTTTAAAGATTAATTAGATACACAAGTGCAGCCTGCACTACTGGGAGGATCTGAGCAGGGTTCACAACATTGAACCCTCTTTTAGACTGTGGTACTTCTGTATTCTGCACTTATATATGCCTCACCTCACAACAGATGGAAGGGAGAGTTCTCTATCTTTTATCTAGTTTTAGGTGGCTACAGCATCTTCATGTCTAACATCTGTATCTCCCACTTCAGTGCTCTGGGACATCTGTAGTAGGTCAATGTCAACTTCTACTGCTGAAGTAGCTCCACTTCATGTGTAGTGATTATGGAGTAAGTGGCCGTTGAGCAACATAAGACTGTGTGCCACATTGTGACCTAACTACAAGCCACAGTGTATGTGGTAGAAGGAATAGCCTCCTTTCATGTACCTTTATCAATATATATATAAAAATATATATTTTTATATATATTGAAGGTAATCTTCCTCTAGATCATGAATGAGGACTCTAAGTCACATGGAAACTTCAGATCTGGAAAGGCAAAAGGACAAATGATATCTGGTTTTCCACTTCCAACATCACAGTTCTGTTATAGTTAACTGTTAAAAAGAAGAGAATAGGAAGCTTTAGAAAATCTCTTTTGTGTGTTTCCTTTCAACATCAGCTATGTATATATGACTGAAGACTGGGACACATCCTCAGAAAAATACTGAGGCAAGAGATGGGATCTGATGACACACAGATGCTCCTAGTTTTTCAGAGGTAGACTAGTGCTAGTTCTAATTGCTACTGTATCTGGAGGCATAGCCAGAACAAGGAGGCCAGGACATTGTGGTGAGATGGGATTATGAACCATACCAATGCAGAGATTCTGTATTCAATATTCCTTCTAGTACTTGATCAAACAATGGATTGTATTTTCTTGCTTTACATGGTTGCAACTGCTAGCATATTTCAACAAATTCCACCACTTTTCACTCTAAATTGAGTATTTTGTCTCATAACCCCATGTGATATCCATGTTTCATATTGCCTTTCCTCTATTTCACATGTCTCTTTGTTATAATCCATCTCCACATTAAATTTCTCTCTGGATTGTAGGTTTTGTGCATTCTTGCACACTTTCTTATCTTCCTCCCCCCACTTCTGAGAATATTCCTTGTATATGTCATTGTCTCACAACCCACTGCTTGTGATTTCAGAGGAAAATTAGCCAGATTATGAGATTATAATGAAAAGCAAACTCTGCTATAGAGATTGATACAAATAGCTTAAGAACTAGTAAGCTCCCAATGGGTTTTTTGAGCAGATCTGAGGCATTCTTATGTTGTTGAATGACAGAATGAAACTCCAACATAGCTGATCACAGCTCTTGCCATTTACTCAGTCCACAAAGCAGCAGCATGTTCAAAGTAATCCCTGTCGAAAAACTAAAGCAAACAAAAACAAACTCCAAGACTCTAGAACAAAGCTAGAGGAGAACAAACAACGTCACAAACCAAGCAAAATTTTGCCAGCCTTTCCCTGTACACCACAACCTTCAAGTAGACTAGACTAGGCCCCTTCCAATCCTGTCTTTTAATTGCTCAATATGCACCATATAGCTGGGAAATGTGTGTTCAAGGACCACTGAACACTGACTTTTCTGAGTGCATCACAATTACAGAAACATCTGCGCTAAATGACTTTGCCTTGAATCACTGTGAAAATCTGCTCTGTTCAGCAGCTTTGCACAAATCTTGATTTTTGCACTTGCTGAAATGAATGTTGTGGGTTTTTTCTGGTTCAGCTGTTGTGACTGCATGTGACCAATGCGAACCTTGTGTGTCAACATCGTACGAAAATGCATTTTCCTTATTCTGTTTAAAAGTCAAAACCTGTCAGTTTTATAGGTTTAATATGATGACACACAGCAGCAGCAAACTCATGTTTTAAAGCTACAGAGGAACATATACATTACATTGCAACTGACAGGATGCAGAGAAGCAGGCTACAAATACAAGGGGTTCTTTATTTACTTTCATTATCTTACTTTTTGATAACTTTTGTTTTCATTTCTTGAACTCCAGTTATATGATTGGGACACAAAGTGTCACCTAGATGATATATCCATCACTGCAGTCCAATAATTCCATCACAATTAGTATTAGGCATACTGCATACTTAAAGTTGGTGAGGGGCTTGGAACACAAGCCCTATGAGGAGAGACTGAGGGAGCTGGGGTTGCTTAGCCTGGAGAAGAGGAGACTCAGGGGTGACCTTATTGCTCTCTTCAAATACCTGAAGGTGGGTTGTAGACAGGCAGAGGTTGGTCTCTTCTCCCAGGCAACCAGTACCAGAACAAGAGGACACAGTCTCAGGCTGCACCAGGGGAGGTTTAGGCTGGAGGTTAGGAGGAAGTTTTACACAGAGTGATTGCCCATTGGAATGGGCTGCCCAAGGAGGTGGTGGAGTCACCATCACTGGAGGTGTTCAGGAGGAGACTTGATAGGGTGTTTGGTTGCATAGTGTTGGATGATAGGTTGGACACGGTGATCTTGAAGGTCTCTTCCAACCTGGTCTGGTCTATTCTATTCTATTCTTTCTATTCTACAATCAGACTATGTGGGACCTCTGGAGTTTACTTAGTCCAACCTCCTACTCAAGGAGAAAAGAATAGAATAGAATGGAATGGCATGGCATGGCATGGAACGGAACGGAATAGAATTAACCAGGTTAGAAGAGACCTTCGAGATCATCATGTCCAACCTATCATCCAACACCATCTAATCAACTAAACCATGGCACCAAGCACCCCATCAAGCCTCCTCCTAAACACCTCCAGTAATGTTACTTCAGTCAATATCCAGCCTTTGCCCAAGCAACTCTTTCCAGAATTACACCTTCTTTGAGCCAAGATAGTGCTTTTATGTAGTTGAAATCTCATTTTTTGTGACTGGTGTTCTTTTTCCATGACCTTCTGAAAAGAACCTGGCTCCGTCTTTTTTTTTAACACCCATTAGGTAGAGGAGAAAGTCTGGATTCACAATTCATAATCTTTCTTTTTGAGTCTAGACACATTCAGTTTCCTCAGCCTCTCCACATATATCCTATGCTCTAGCCAGCTGTTTTGGTGACTCATTTAGCTGTTGACAGCTTTCTGAACTGGAGGATTCAAAACCAGACACGATGTTCTGCATGCAACGTCTCAAAAGTAGAGAGAATTGCAATTTTTGCTGACCAGCAGACTGTACTCTTGCTCTGTCTAATTCAGCCAAAGCACTGATAGATCTCAGCTCCACTGTACATTGTGTTGCAGAGACAAACAAAAGAACAACTATCATTGTTAAAAATCTTTATGAAAGAAAGCAGAAGAAAAGTAATGACTAAATGCTGCCATTGCACTAATAAATAGAAGATGATCTGTATGTGCATGGGTGAGGGAACTCAAAAAACAGCAGCCTTGTCAAACAGTCATTTCAGTGCTGTGAGGAAATACATGCATTCCCAAAGAGCATGTTGAGTAGAAATTCCACAAGTTGAGCCACCTGGAAGGAGGATGATGTAAGGGCAGATGGGACACAAATATGAAGATAATAAATGTGCTTTTAGTTTTCAGTTATGTTTCCAGTTGACTACTACGTGACTGGAAGAGCAATATTATCTTGCTCTTCCTGGTTAGGTCAAGATGTAACAAGATCATTCAAGATTAGAGATCGCCTGTTAAAGTCTCAGTGCATAATTAGCATTGTAGGTCTCTCAGTGTAAAAATTAATCCTTCTGTATAAGCTATCAGGAAAATATAGTTGATTATATATTATGCATATGTATATTGAATACAGTATGGAACAATAATGATTTATGTATGTGTATATTTATATCCACTTCTGCTGGGAAAGCTATCCTAGCCAAGTATTTTTATGAAAGAGAAGATTAGAAGCTGTGATAGTTGATGATGACTACTTGGAAAATTTAGATAAAACAAATAGCTAGAATTAAAAACAAACAAACAAAAACCAACCAACCAAACAAACAGAAAACCCCCACATACTAGCTTAAGAACAAAATAAACCAGGTTGGAAAAGACCTTTGAGATCATTGAGTCCAACCTATCATTCGACACCATCTAATCAACTAAATCATGGCACCAAGCATCCCATCCAGTCTCTTCCTAAACACTTCCAGTGATGGTAACTCCACCACCTCCCTGGGCAGCCCATTCCAATGGCCAATCACTCTTTCAGTGAAGAACTTCTTCCTAACCTCCAGCCTAAACCTCCCCTGGTGCAGCTTGAGACTGTGTCCTCTTGTTCAGGTGCTGGCCACCCGGGAGAAAGGACCACTCTCCACTTGGCCACAGCATCATTTCAGGTATTTGTAGATAGCAAGAAGGTCTGCCCAGAGCCTCCTCTTCTCCAGGCTAAGCAACCCCAGCTCCCTCAGCCTCTCCTCATAAGGCTTGTGTTCCAAACCCCTCCCCAACTTTGTTGCCCTTCTCTGGACATGTCCCAGCAAGCCAACATCCTTCCTAAACTGAGGGGCCCAGAACTGGACACAGGACTCAAGGTGTGGCCTAACCAGTGCTGAGTCCAGGACCACAATGACTTACCTGCTCCTGATACAAGCCAGGATGCTATTGGCCTTCTTGGCCACCTGGGCACACTGTTGGCTCATGTTCAGCCTACTATCAACCAGTACCCCCAGGTCCCTCTCTGCCGGGCCACTCTCCAGCCACTCTGACCCCAGCCTGTAGCACTGCATGGGGTTGTTGTGGCCAATGTGTAGAACCCAGCACTTGGATGTGTTAAATCTCATGCCCTTGGACTCTGCCCATCTGTCCAGCCTGTCAAGGTCCCTCTGCAGAACTCTCCTACCCTCTTAACAGACCAACACCTGCCCCCAGCTTGGTGTCATCTGCAAACTTACTGATGATGGACTCAATCCCCTCCTCCAGATCATCAATGAAGATATTAAAGAGCATGGGGCCCAGCTCTGATCCCTGGGGGACACCACTAGTGACTGGCTGCTAGCTGGATTTCAACAAAAGTTGAGCTATTACAGAAAGCAGCCTGGGGTATACTGTAACTACCAAAATGGTTTTAAAAGAACATATTCCTGGTAATCATGAAGCTTACATACAGTGGTATTAATGTCTAGTCATGGAGAGTTGATGAACAGTTTCTCAAATTCTGTCTGAAAGATTTCCTGTATCAAAATGAAAGAAGCAGGTGACATGCAGTCACTTTTGATGAGGGGACTGATATAATGATTATATGTGTTTACAGACATCTGCCCATCCATAAGCCTATAGCTGAGGACTGTCATATGGTACTCATTTTTTCCCCTTTGACAATTTAACAAAACCCTTTTATTACAAGTACAAAAAGACCTCTTCTGTCTGTTCAACACATTTTTGTTACTGGGCTGGAAAAATTTTCTTTTTAACTGCCTACTATAGCTCTTAAAATCTCTTAAAACTGGAATCCTACCTGAAATTAACTGAAGTGAAATTTTCTGAGCTGCTGCACAACTGAAAGTAACTTAGATCAGAATGTTTCTAACTCAGGCAATGCTGATGATTCAGATTAATGTCTCAATTTTGTACCTTAGATCCACCCTTTAATCATTTCCTGTCTGGCTGAATTTCTAATTGGGTGAATGAATTATCTCACAAAAGCACCATAATTCAGAAAAAAACAAGTATTTGTTTTGACTATTGCCTATTTTCTGTACTTCTGAATAATTCTGTTATTTTTTTTTCCCCAATCACTATCTATTCTGATAACCATTATATGTGATTAAAGAAACATAGAATACACAGAATAAACCAGGTTGGAAGAGACCTTCAAGATCATCATGTCCAACCCATCAACCAATCCAACACCACCCAAACATCTAACCCATGGCACCAAGCACCCCGTCAAGTCTTCTCCTGAAAACCTCCAATGATGGCGACTCCACCACCTCCCCAGGCAGCCCATTCCAATGGGCAATCACTCTCTCTGTATAGAACTTTTTCCTAACATCTAGCCTGAACCTCCCCTGGCGCAGCCTGAAACTGTGTCCTCTTGTTCTGGTACTGGCCTCCTGGGAGAAGAGACCAACATCCGTCTGTCTACAACCTCCCTTCAGGTAGTTGTAGAGAGCAATAAGGTCACCCCATAGTCTCCTCTTCTCCAGGCTAAGCAACCCCAGCTCCCTCAGCCTCTCCTCGTAGGGCTTATGTTCCAAACCCCTCACCAACTTTGTTGCTCTTCTCTGGACTCGTTCCAGCAAGTCAACCTCCTTCCTAAACTGAGGGGACCAGAACTGGACACAGGACTCGAGATTCTTTGTTGTCCAGTTATCTCAAGGTTCTAAAAATATCTCATTACTTTAAAGAAAACTGCCAATTAAATGCAAATATTTGTAGCATTGCAGATTGGGTTTACAATGAAATAAACAGGCTCTGGGAAGTCCTAACAGCAGCCTTCCAGAACCTAAAGGGGGCCTACAAGAGAAAGACTGTATACAAAGGCCTGTAGTGATAGAATGAGGAGAAATGTCCTCAAACTAGAGTAGACTTAGTGTGGATGTTAAGAACAAGTTCTTTACCATGAAGGTGGTGGAATAGGTTGTCTGGGGATGTGGTTGGGGCCCCACCCCTGGAGATAGTCAAAGTGAGGCTCAACAGGGCTCTGGGCAACCTGATCCAGTTGAGGGTGCCCCTGCTTACCGCAGAGGGAATTGAACTAGATGACCTTCTCATGTCCCTTCCAACCCAGACCATTCTGTGATTCTATGATTCTATAAAAATTAAACACATGTTACACAGAGTTCTTGTAGAGAAGTGTGCAGAAGGTGGAACTATGACAACAGCTTTCCTAGAATATGGAAGAATGCAGCTGTCTCAAACAATTTAAAACTAACAGTTCTAAAGTTATTAGCTGGGTGTTTTACAGCTTTTTTTTTTGCTTACAGTCATTTAAGACTACTTCTTTCCCATCCTTTCAGAATGCTTTCAGGTCTATTTTAAAAAGTTTTTCCTAAACATGACACATATTCAGAGTCTAATGGCCTTAGGTGAATCATTACAAACTCTGGCAGAAAAAGTTCCCTGGTGATTGATGCACAAAAGTTGTGCCCTGAATTCTGACACTGTTGATGTAGGTAGCAGAGTACTTGGTCTTATAACTACATTTGGTTTAAACACGTGGAGTGTTGTAAATTGTGTTCCAGGACACTGTCATTGTGAATGCACTGTAGTTCCTCAGCACTTCCTTCAGTGAATGTGCTCATGTCAATCATCCACCTTTCGGTACATCAGGGTTTTCATTAGTTCTGTAACTGCCTGACCTTGTGCCAGACTTGAGCAGACAGGTAGTTCATAACCCTTTACTGTCAGAATTAGCATTCATGATACTACTTAAACTGCAGAGCAAATTTAGAGTTCATTATTAAATGAGGCATATGTTACTACACTTATAACTGATTCAGTCTAGTTATTTTTAGTTTGACCTTTTCTGTATTCATCAAATCAGCTTTGAAATAGACATTGAGATACCCTTTACTGTTAATTATAAAAATTCTTAGGGGTGATTTTTTTTTTAATGGAGTTTTCTGGCAAATTCACATATATCAGTAGTTTAGTGATATATTAAGCACTTTGCTATTAGCTTGAGTAAAAGCAAGATGAAATCATGTGGATGATAATGATCATAGTCTTCAAATGTATCAACCCTCTTTGCCTTTGCTGTTTTGCCAAGAATTGGAAGGCTAGAATTGTCAGTTAAGAATAGAATGGAAACTTCCACTAAGAATAGCAAACACTATGGGAAAATAAGAGCATAGACATTATTAAACACCCCAGTGTATCTCCACAGATAAAATTTCTCCATTATTATTCTGAATTTTTTGGCTATCCCATCTTTCTCCTGAGGTAAGGCACTGAGAACAGAAATACTGAAAATTCAAACCCAGTGGAACATGACAGGCTTAAGAACTGTTTCTTGTCATTTTCCCTTCACCATCTCAGATTTCTAAATCCTAACATGGAAAAGACACCCAGCTGAAAATACGTTTTAAATCTCTAAACTGATCAGGGCATCACAAAGCCTTCATCCTTAAAAATCATCTTTTGGCCTAGAGAGTATCTTGCTTTTGTCAATGAAGCCCTCCCTGACTGTCTTGGTGCAGAGAGGGAAAAAGCCCCAGATCTTTTGAATATTCCCATGTTATGAAATTAAAGGCACAAATGAGGCCAAAATATCAACAGCTAGACTATTTATTATACAAATAAATTGGATGGATCAGAATCAGAGAGAAAGAGGATATGGAGAAAGAAGAGAGAGAAGAGGAAAGGGATTATTTTACCACACCCCCTCACCCCCCAAAACAGTTTGAGTCTGTGGAGGAAAGGTGATGCAGGAGATGTTGGGTCTGTAGAGGAAGGGTACTAAAGTTTTGGATGTAGAAGAGAAGTGGTCCTCTGGGCAGCCTCTTCAGCTCCATGAGTTGCAGCAGAGGAACATAGGGCACAGAGAGAGGGTAGAGCCCTTGGTGTGCTTCTTCCAAGCTCCATGGTGAGGTCTGTCATTTTTTCCTCTCCTGGTATTTTCTCCATTTTTCTTCAGAGCAACATTGCCTCGGGCTTTTCCTTCTCAGCAGCATTGCCCTTCTCCTGTGTTTTCCTTCTTCTGAGCCAGTAGTTGCTCAAGTCTTTTATACAGTTTTTAGGCCTTAGGTATGTGCCCAAGTACTGTCCCCCAGGAAATCAGGGGCCATGTGGTGAATCCATTGTCTCACCATCCTCCCTTTCTGGGGTACCTGATGGGTGGAGATGATCTTGTCTTTCCCAAAGGTATTGATAACAGTGACCTCAGTCCATTGTTGTGAGGCCAGCTGTGGTCCAGTGAGCAATTGTTATCTTCGCACCTTCCCAAGAGTCATTCCAGTAGCTCTGCCCAATACACATCAGCTATTATCTGGGCAAGCAGCAAAGGTGATTTTATCTTTAAGTCACATCAGAAGAGACACAAATTTTAGTCTCTCACACTGACTCATTTTCATTATTTAAAAAAAGCTAAATATTCTGCTAATTTATTTTAATGCATAACTGTGAAATATTATTAATTTGGTAAACCATAGCATTAGGGAATATATTCATAACTAATCTATTTCCATATGTAAGAGCAGAAAAGAAACTGATATAGCAAGGTGTTAAAAGAATAGAATAAACCAGGTTGGACGAGACCTTCAAGATCATCGTGTCCAACCTGCCATCCAACTCCACCTAATCAGCTAAACCATGCAACCAAGCATCCTGTCAAGCCTCACCCTGAACACCCCCAGCAACGGCATGCTACATTATGCTTCACCCAAAGCCCTTAACAATAGTCACATATAGCTGTTTAGAGTCATGAAAATACTTCAAAATGTATTATGTACTGAAGCAGAGTCAAAACTATAATTTCTTTCATTATTTTTATTCGTATTGGTTTGTTTTTATAGCAAGTTATGCAACCAATCCTGTAATTAGGCCATGTGCAAGTATAGTCAGCCAAACATTCAGACATATTTACAGATCCATCTCCCACTGAAAATCAATGCAAACCATATTAATAAGTTTTAAAAGTCTACCTTGTGCTACCATTATGCTTATTGACCACTTAGAAGTGGAAACTACTGCACTTTTTTTGTTGAATAGAGAGTTCCACAATTGCATCCTCGCTTATTCATTTTTTTTGGCAGGAACAGGGCTCACTTACTGTCACATAACAATTTTGTACCCTATAAGCACAGTTATGTTATACAACCACCTACAAAACCATTTTGTGAATTTAATTCTTCAGGGCTCATGGAAAACCACAAACCACAACACCTGTAAGAATTGTAACACTTAAGTGTCCTGTTTCAGCAGGTTACCAGTTTCCTTATACAAGTTACTGTATAGGGAAACAGTAGTAGTTCCTTCTCTTAAAAATATACATATATATATCATGGAGTCATAGAAGCAATAAGGTTGCGAAAGACCTCAGAGATCATCAAGTCCATGACTAACTAAACCATGGCTTCAAGTGCCTCATCCAATCCCCTCTTGAACACCTCCAGGGATGGTGACTCCACCACCTCCCTGGGCAGCACATTCCAATGGCCAATTGCTCTTCACAGAAAGAGTTTTCTCCTAAACTTTAGCCTGGTGCTGTTTGAGAAGGTGTCCTCTTGTTCTGGTGCTGGTTGCCTGGGAGAAGAGACCAATAACCACCTGGCTACAACCTCCCTTCAGGTAGTTGTAGAGAGCAATAAGGTCTCCCCTAAGCCTCCTCTTTTCTAGGCTATGCAACCCCAGCTCCCTCAGCCTCTCCTCAATAGGGCTTGTGCTCGAGACCTCTCACTGGCTTTGTTGCCCTTCTCTGGGCACATTCAAGTGTCTCAATATCCTTCTTAAATTGAGGGCCCCATAACTGTATACAGTACTCAAGGTGTGGCCTAACCAGTACTGAAGATAGGGGCAGAATGACTTCCTTGCTCCTCCTGGCCCCACTATTGCTGATGCAGGCTAGGACATCATTTGCCTTCTTAGCCACCTAGGCACACTGATGGCTCATGTTCAACCAGTACCTTCAGGTCCCTTTCTGCCTGGCTGCTCTCCAACCACTCTGACCCCAGCCTGTAGCACTGCATGGGGTTGTTGGGACCAAAGCGCAGCATCCAGCTCTTGGACTTGCTGTATATCATAATCTGTTTTCTGCAAGATACAGATGAAGACTTCACTTCATATTCACCATGAACCTAATTAAGACAGACTGACTCACTCTTTTGAACTGTTCAGAGGCACTGGGCTTTTGTGAAGGAGCCGAGGAAAAAGACAAAGAGAATTAGATTAGAAAAGAGGACTTACTTCATGATAGACAGTTTGCCTCTCAGAACTATACACCTGAATTGTAAATGCATCCCCAGATAAGTTAAACACCTAGTCAGTCACATTGACCCTGACAAATATCTTTTATTAGGGTATGCTTGTACAAATACAAAAGAGCACTCTGGTGCAGAATTTACTGCATGAGTTTCCTATCTGGGGAACCAGACTTGGACATAGACATAACTACTCTTTCATATGAATCAATTTTCAGGAAAAAAATACTAGCATGATATATGGGTACCCCCAGCTCATGTATCTAAATCTTCTCCAGTATGCTAGAATACAGAATAACTCAACAGCTCCTGCTCCACCACCACCACCACCATTTTTGCACCCATCCCAGAGCCAAAGGCAAGACCCTCACTGGCCAAGATACCAGACGGAAGAGCTCAGCCCCAGTAAGGAGGCCCAGCCAGCACCCGTGGATGATATTGGAGTCATCAGTTCTGATCCTAACAACCGGGGGGCCACCAGGCCCCCCGGCCTTTGTTGTCACCACCACCATCACCCTGTGCGCACCATGGGCACTCACCAGTGATAAGAGGAGGATCCTCAGCCCAGATGGGCTCAGCTTAGGGCTTCTGGCTTCCTGGGGGGGATTAAAAAGGGGAATGGGTGGGGAGGACCAAGTGGCCACACCTGGGGTGGGAGGAGACTCCAACAGAGCCCAGGTGCTCTGGGATTTGAGGGGAAAGAAAAAGAAAATGGGGTGTATGAGGAACTTTTAGGGTGTCAGGTAATGATAGGACTAGGGGGAATGGAAAAAAAGATAGAAATGGGTAGATTCAGATTGAACATTAGAAAAAGTCCTTCACCATGAAGGTGGTGAGACACTGGAACAAGTTGCCCAGGGAAGTGGTAGAAGCCCAATCCCTGTGAGTTTTTAAGGCCCGGGTGGATGTGGCTCTGGGCAACCTGATCTAGTATGAGGTGTCCCTGCCCATGGCTGGGCAGTTGGAACTGGATAATCACAGAATCACAGAATCCTTGAGATCCCCTCCAACCCTAACAGTACTATGTTTCTAAACCAGTTTTGCAGTTTAGGCTGGATGTTGGGAAGTTCTTCCCAGAAAGAGTGACTGGCCATTGGAATGGGCTGCCCAGGGAGGTGGTGGAGTCATCATCCCTGGAAGTGCTTAAAATAAGACTGGATGAAACACTCAGTGACATGGTTTAGTTGATGTGATAGTGTTGGGTGATAGGTTGAACTTGATGATCTCTCAGGTTTTTTCCAACCTGATTAACTCTGTGATTCTGTAAATGACTATTTTGTTCCCTTCTTCCCTCTCTCACATTGTTTGTGGCTATATAAATATCTAAATATGCTTCTGCCATGTTAACTAGAGGGAAGCTGGTTGAATTCTGAATGACTTTTTTTTTTTTTCCTTTCTTTTCTGATTTCTTCTCTAGGTCTGTATTTATCTTAGAAGCTATTTTTCACCTTTGTGTATAAGTTGGAAGCTCCTACAATACTTCTAGTGCCACAGCAAAAATCTAAGTAATGCACAACATTCAGCATAAAACACACCACAACGTTTTTGTTTATTTCCTGACAAGATTTGTGCATGTTACTAGCAGTGTTACTTTTCAGCCTTTTAGAATGTTTCAACTTAATAACATATATTAAGCTCCATAACCACTTGAACACATACTAAATTACTAGTTAAGCACTGTTTATACAACTAAACATTGAAAATATCACAGAATCACACTCACAGAATGTTAGGGCTTGAAAGGAGCTTTGAAAGATCATCTAGTCCAACCCACCCTTCCAGAGCAGGATCATCTATACCAGATCACATAGGAACACAGCCAGGCAGGTCTTGCATGTCTTGAGCGAGGGGGAGTCCACAACCTCCCTGGGCAGCCTGTTCCAGTGTTCCATCACCCTCACAGTGAAAAAAATAATAATAAACCTCCTATGCCTCTTTTCCACTCAAATCCCAGAACACCTGGGCTCTGTTGAGGGGTGTGGGGTGTGGGGTGTGGTGTGTCTCCTCCCACCCCAGGTGTGGCCACTTGGTCCTCCCCACCCATTCCCCTATTTAATCCCTCACAGGAAGGGCAGAAGCCCCAAGCTGAGCCCATCTGGGCTGAGGGATCCTCCTCTCATCGCTGGTGAGTGCCCATGGTGCACACAGGGTGATGGTGGTGGTGACAACAAAGGCCGGGGGGCCTGGTGGCCCCCCGGTTGTTAGGATCAGAATTGACTCCTCCAATATCATCCACGGGTGCTGGCTGGGCCTCCTTACTGGCTCTGAGCCCTTGTTGTTTGGGTTGGGGTTTTTTGTGTGTTTTTTTTTCTTCCCCTGAATTCATTCAGAAGCTCATTGTCCATCCAGGCCTGCTGTCTACTCCACTGGCTCATCTTCCAGCACATTGGCACAGCCTGTTCCTGAGCTTTCAAGATTTTTTTCTTGAAGTCAGTCCAGCCCTCCTGGACCCCTTTGTTCTTAAGGGCTGTTTCCCAAAGTACCTTCTGAGTTAGCTCCCTAAGTAACCTGAAGTCTGCCCTCTGGCAGTCCACAGTGGAGGCTTTGTTGCCACCCCTCTTAGCTTGACTGCATATTGAAAATGCAATTATGTCACGGTCCCTGGACCCCAGAGAGCCTCCAACCACCACATCTCCTACCAGCCCTTCTCCCTTTGTAAAAAGGTGGTCAAGCAATGCCTTCCCCTGGTGGGCTCACACAGCAGCTGGGCCAAGAAGCTATCCTCCATACACTCTAAAACCCTCCTAGACTGACTCCTCTCAGCTGTGTTAAGTTCCCAGCAGATATCTGGCTGGTTAAAGTCACCCATAAGAGCATGGTGTGGTGATCCTGAGACAGTCTCTAGCTGCCTAGAAAGTAATTCCTCAACGTCTTCATTCTGGTTGGGTGGTCTATAACAGACTCCAACCAGGATGTCAGCCTTGTTGGCCTTCCCCTTAATTCTCACTCACAGGCACTCAACTTGATCATCCTTAATCTCTAGTTCCATGGTGTTCAGAGCCTCCCTGATGTACATAGCCCCCGCTTCTCCCTCGCCTGTCTCTCCTGAAGAGCCTGTAGCCATCAATTACTGCATTCCAGTCATGTAAGTCATCCCATCACATTTCATTAATGTTGACTACATCATAGTTTTCCTGCTGTACCAAGGCTTCCAGCTCCTCTTGTTTGTTAGCCATGCTTCATGCATTAGTGTAGATGCACTTCAGCAGGACTGCTGGTTTTACCACTGACTCCTGCTTACCACCCTCAGATTCCTGTCTGGGGGGACTGGTTCCAACCCCTTCAAATCTAGTTTAAAGCCTTGTCAATGAGCCCTGCCAACTCTTCCTAAAACCCTTTTCCCTCTGGGGGATAGGCTATTCTCTTGTGCTGGGATCTTTCCCCCCCTTTTAGACAGGTGTTGCTAGCAGAGCTGGTGCCATAGAAATTTCCCCAAGATCACAAAACCCAAAATTCTGTTGGTGGCCCCAGCTTCTGAGTCACTTGCTAATTATACCTGTTTTCATGTTCCTTTCAGTACATACAGTCCTTGAGTAGATTTTATTCAAGCATTTTCAAACAACTGTATATTTCTACACCTTAATGCCACTGTTGCTTTTTAAAGCTTCTTTCCTTTTTAAACAGGTGAAAAATGAAGTTTCTGAAATGAATGTTGTCTTAGAAACTTTGTGAAGATATTTCCCTATATTTTTGGAAAAGGAGAAGAGGACAATAAAATGATTTGGTGTCATCTTGGTTTTCACCCAACACCAATGCAAGTGATTTACCACAGTGAATTTTCACCTGTTCAATTCAGTGTTGACATATCTTCCCAAGCTGCTCTGGTACCCTAGAAGACTTTTTCCCCTCCATCATGCCTCCATTTTCCCCTGAGACTGATTGCATTGCCATACACACTGCAGCCTTCCTTCTCCATTATCTGACATCACATTACAGGTAATGAAGCTGCAGATGGGGAGATTCAGACTGGACATGAGGAGAAAGTTCTTCACCAAGAGAGTGGTGAAGCCCTGGAATGGGTTGTTCAGGGAGGTGGTTGAGGCCCCATTCCTGGAGGTGTTTAAGCCCAGGCTGGATGAGGCTGTGGCCAGCCTGATCTAGTGTGGGGTGTCCCTGCCCATGGCAGGGGGGTTGGAACTAGATGATCCTTGTGGTCCCTTCCAACCCTGACTGATTCTATGATTCTAATGGGACACAAATATGCTCACTACTGCCTTGTTGTTTGATCAATACTGACCAAAATAAGACTGTCGGGTGACCCTCTGAAGGAAGCTGAGGTCACTGATTTTATACTCTTTAGGCAGTTGTTCATCTTTTACATTAAAGGCATTTAAGGGACCTGACTGCTCTTGGACATGGGCTTCCAGACAGGGACTGAAGCGTGCTCATGGAATAGCATCAGTGAGCAAGTGCTGTAATCCATGAAGTTTGGTCTACCAAAGAGAAATGAAGCAGAAAGCAACTGAATTTCAACTTGTAAGAGGAATAAGAGCTGGGTGTGGAAGCTGAAACTGTGTAAAATAAAACATTCTACTATTTCTTAATATGTTAACAGCAACAACAAAACTATTTAGTTTTGCTGCTTTTCCTATGACATAAAACATCTGAAATATTTATGGTGCAAGAATGCTATACCATGGCCTTTTTTTTTTGTTCTTCACAAATATCGTTGTAAGACCTTTACAGTCTCACATCACAGGCTTTGGCTGCAGTGTTTTCAATGATTTTTCTTTTCTGATGTGCCCAGACAAGAGCTCCAGGATCTGGGAATCACTCAGCAGTGGGAGGTAATGCAGTGAGCATGAAGCTATCACAAAGTGCTCATTACAAAGCTATCTTCAAGATGAGGCCCTTGTTCAAGTTTCAAAGATATATATGTTTGGTGGGTTTTTTGTTGTCTTTTTTTACCCCTATCTTTTAGCTTGGATGAGGGAAGAGTGAAGTGAGAGCACGCTGAAAGAATGCCAAAATTCTCTTCTACAACCCCATCAGTTTTAGGTGTGTCCTTTGTTTTTAGTTCTCATTCTGTGCAGTAGATTCCCCAAGTTTGGTCCTGAGGAGAGGGAGCAGTGATCACATCTGTTTGGACAAGGTATCCATGTAAATCTCTCTGAGTAGAGCTGAGGACAGATTAGCCTTCAGAAATCAAGCCTCCACCTCGAAACTTCCTGACTTTTTTTGACAGATGCTTTACAATTGGATTGAAGCTAGACTTCAAAGAGAAATCTGAGTTCAAAAATAAAGCAAAATTATTTCCACCCCCCTTTCATTCTGAGTTTAAAAGTTTGCCTGATCTAAAGCAGTGAGGGGCTTTATGACACCTGTTTCCCTTTGAAGTCTAGATTCCAGACAAGGCACATCAATTTCAGTGCCTGTAGACATAGGTAGAACCTACAGGACTTGAAATACCAGGATGTAGGTGTGGTGAGTGCTAAACACACCCACATGGCTTTTCTGTTTGTTTTCATTAGCACTGGGAGAGAAACTTCAGATTTTTGAAGGTCAGGAAGTAACATGATCAGAAGATGTCAAATAATGAGACAACTCTAAGGACAGAAGATGAGAATAAAATTATGTTTGTCATCTCTAAATGAGGTAGTCACTATTCATCTGTGAATATATTAATTTCTGGGAACTATTAAATGAGACATTAACTTAGATCTAAAAATGTGTTCATATTCTTCTTCTTTTTTTTTTTTTTAAGATTCTTGCCTCAGCTGTCTGAATGTATTCATAAAAGATTTTCCTTTCTTATAGTGAATCTTTGAGGCCTGAAAGTGGGAAACTGAAGTAAACCCATCTGAGCACTCACAAAGAGGAGAAATCATGTCTCAGTGATATCAGTGTCAAAATACCACAGTCAATTGCATGCTTCTTTTTGTGACTGAATGCATCAGTATATGAAAGAAGTGGAACAGAGGATTTCTGGCCTTTATTTTATGTATTGATGTATAAAGGTCAAAGGCAGGAAGGGGGAAACAGTATATCTATATCTGTATTATGCATAGATGTATAAATGCATGCTTACCTCTGTATTTATACATAGAAAATACTTTATTGAACATACAATTAGTATGGATTTTAAATAGCTTTCATTACATAGGTGAAATAGTTAAGGAAAAGGCTGTATATGAGGCATTATGTAAGTTCACAGATACACATTGGAGGTATTTATGTTTAATGGAAACAAATTTCTACTTGCATGGGTAACAAATATGACAAAATATCCAGCAGTATTATAAATACATCTGAAAGATATACACTGGTTGTGAAAAATAGAAAGGAAATTAATGATGTTTAAATATTGCTGCATGCTATGAATTACCATCAACTAAAATAAAAAATGAAAAGGTGAAGTTGTTTTTCACCTGCTTGAAACAAGGGGGAAAAAAAATTGTAAAGCATTCCTTCTGAGGCTACTAGGATGGTCTTTGTGCAGTCAGTAATCAGTATCACTAAGGCTGGAAGAGACCTCAAAGATCATCGAGTCCAACCTGTCACCACAGACCTCATGACTAGAGTAGGGAGGACACTAGTGCCCACTGCAGGCTTGAACTCATGACCTTCCCCATTAAAGGTCTTATGTGCTACCAACTGAGCCACACCACTCAGAACTGTAACAAACAAGTGGGACACTGTACCTTGTAAGGAAAATTTAAAACACAGAAATTTTTTCTGTTTCCATAAAAAAAGAAATTAAAAAGAATGAGCTAACAGTGGAAATAGCTGTATTTAACTTGTTTTCATAATTTATCAGCTGTATTCAGGCTAGAAGTAATGAAGTATAGTAAAGGGTATAATTAGCACCTTTATTTGAATGGTGGAGGTCTGTAATAGAATTGCCATTGTTTATCCATCCTAATTGAATGGAAGAACATTGAAGTATATTGGTTTTGATTGGTAGAGAGTTCTGGAGGGGCCTAAGCCAAATTAATGTCTCTAAAATGATGGAGATTTCTCAGCCTCTCTGGGCAACCTGTGTGTGGGGTTTTTTACCATCATTATGGTGAAGATATTTTTTTTCCTTATACGTCACTAGAATATCCCATATTGCAGCAAGTGTCTGGTACCTCATTCCCTTTCACCCTGAACTACCCACTAGGTAGTTACAGATATCTCGAAGTTCTTTCCTTTTCATCTTAAGGCTGAGCAAGCTCCTTCAGACTCCTAATTTCTGACCATGCTGCTTGCCCTCCACAGGATTTGCTAATTTTGTTGTTACAGAGAGACTCTAGAATAGAATAGAATTAATCAGATTGGAAAAGACCTTTGAGATCGAGTCCAACTTATCATCCTACACCATCTTATCAACTAATCCATGGCACCAAGTGCCCCATCCAGTCTCTTTCTAAACACCTCCAGTGATGGTGAGTCCACCACCTCTCTGGGCAGCGTATTCCAATGGCCAATCACTCTTTCTGTGACAAACTTCTTCCTAACATCCAGCCTAAACCTCCCTTCGCACAGCTTGAGACTGCATCCTCTTGTTCTGGTGCTGGTTGCTTGGGAAGGTGGAGAAGATCTTGTTGCCTAAGCATTAATATTTTTTTGTTTGTTTTGGTTTTGTTGGGTTTTTTCTTTCTTTCTTTTGTTTTAGGTTGGTTTAATTTGTTTAGTTGGTTGATTTTTTTTTTTTTCTCTCAATAGTTTATTAATTATTATGACATGGAATCCCAAAGTATTTCACTGAATCACCGAATAACCAAGGCTGGAAGAGACCTCAAAGATAATTTACTATGGTTTATAGGCACTCTTTGCCTTGCAAACAAGCAAAATCTTTGTTTCAGGTAATTAAGACTGGTAGTTCCTACAGAACACCATCACAACATTTTGGGAGAATCTAGACAATCACTAGGCTGTTTGACCCTATGTCTTTATATATTTCTTATAATTCTCCCTCTGGGCAATTAAGCTTACAGCAACCTTCTTTCTTTTCTAGCATACTTCATAAACACAAACTGCAAGAATTAGGACACTATGTCAAATTGTATAAGACCCCCTTAGAATATGTGCTAATCTTTAGCCTCTTCTTTCTGCACTCCAAATACTGCCAAAAGCTGCTCATTAGCTCAAAAGCATTCATTTCCAGTCTGCTGTAGGGATTCCAATTACTGATTAAGGAGCACAACAATAGAGACTAGAGGTTTACAGATTTTGTAAAGCTTATTAAAGTCTTGGAGAATTTAAGGGGCTAGCCAGGAATGCCACAAGCATCTTCTATAAGTATAATGATGACTTAAATCTATCAACCATAATTGTGACTTAAATAGCATATATGTGTGTACACAGCCACATATATACATACACTTATATAGTTATTTTTATATTAATACTCATATAGATTTTTAGATTTGAGGTTTCAGTGCTTTGATTCCTTGTATTCAGGTTTCCATGAAGAACCTTGTTGTTGGAAATTTAATGAGGTCACACAAGGATGCCTCTCTGACATTATCTTTGATGTTTCTTGTTCTACAAGAAAAACCTTTCAGAGTTTAAACTGTGGCATGGCCCATTTGCATAATTTATTGATCCTGGAGCACAGTTAGACATCTGCTATTTGTTTGTCCTTGATTTACAACTGGCCATGCACTTCTATAAATACATGCAGATGAAGAAGATTTTGTGTCATTTTGATAGAACCTGGTGGATTCCCAAGTAAATCTCTGACAATATTTACTCTGATGTGCATGGAAGTGTAATTTATAAGACAGATTAGAGATTTATTTTCTTTCTCAGAAAAAAATAGTACAGTAAATTTATAAATAGAGAGAGATTAAAATGTCTATGTTAGAGTAGAATAGAGTAGAATAGAGTAGAATAGAATAGAACAGAACAGGTTGGAAGAGACCTTCGAGATCATTGTGTCCAACCCATCATCCAACACCATCTAATCAACCATGGCACCAAGCACCCTATCAGGTCTCCTCCTGAACACCTCCAGTGATGGCGACTGGGGGGAAATCAGTTTCCCAACTCTGATCAAAAGAACCATTATATTAAATATGAATGGAAACATAATATATCATAAGTAGTTGCACAGAAAAAAAAAACAAGCAACAACAATAGGAACTTTCACAATATTAGCAACCAAATTTCTGCCGTGTCACAATGCTCACTAACCACTTTCAGATTAATTTTCTTAATTGAAACTAATTCCTGTGGCACTTAAATGTTGAGCAGCACATGCTCAGGACATAATTCTTATGCACAATTTCCCCATGAATATAAACCGCTTCTATTTTAAAGAGAGTAACACTCATTAAAGATTAGTGGATTTTCAAGCTTCATCTTTTATATTAATTTCTTTTAGTTAGCTGAATGTCAAGACCCCTGACTTTCAAAAAAAAATGGCACTGTTCTTCAGAAAAGATTAATTTTGACTCTCCCAACCTCTCCTGGAGGAGCAAACCTGAATGCTATCATGCTAATTCATTTATTTTCAGTGGATAACAGTGACAAGTATTTCAAAATCCCTATGTGGCATGGTTTTTACTATTGTTGCTGTAACAGATGCAAAGTTTATTGTCTGAAAAAGACAATTTCAATCTTGTCTTGCCATGCAAATAGTAAGCTGAGATTTCACTCGATATGCAAAATGAGTTTATCTTGATTTACTGACTTTATTTCTTTTCACCATTTTGCAACCTATGGCATCTTATTATAAATCTCAACTGAAATTTCTATCAGATTTTCAAATTATTATTTTATGTAGGAACTAAAATGGAGTCTACCTCTTCATCTCTTCATGGAGCTACAGATGTGTGATGAGTTACATCCATCCTGGAAGCAGGGGAGGGAGGGCTTGTGGGAGCATTGCTTTCCCTGTAGGGGGTTTTCCCCCTGGGAAACTAAGTTAGTCTGTTCCACTCCCCCTCCCTGTCCAGCAGGTCTATAAAAAGGAGGGCACTGCAGCCATTAGCTCTCTTGGCCCCTGCCTTTGCTTGGATGAGGACTGCTGCTGGTTTCCCTGCTTCTCTGCCACGTGGTCCTCCCTACTACACCCACGCCTTTGCAAAGGACTGGTTTTGTATTTCATATTTCTTTTTTCCCATCCATCCTTGTTCCTTACCCTTGTGAAACCTGTTTTTTATACATATATATATATACACTGTTTAAAGAAAATTCTTTACCTCTCTACTTCCAAGATGAATCCAAATTATTTCTTGGTGGATTTGCTCCTTTCCTTTCTTTTCCTCTCTATTGGGAAAGAGGAGGGGGAGCAGGGGAGGGATTCTCAGGCTGGCCCCCATCTGAGCTCTTAAGTCCCAGTTAAGGCTCAAACCACCACAAGAGCAAGATGTATTGCTTGCTCTTCAGCATAGTTTGACAATTGCATTCTACCTAGACAGGTTTTTTTTTGGGCCCATACTTCAATATCAAAGTATAAGTCTTACCTTGGAAAGTTTCTAGTCTTGATTTGAAGTCTTTGAGTTTTGGACAGTCATCACTTCCGTTTCTGATTTGTTCTTTTTGTTAACTGATTAAAAAAATTCTTTTGTCCTCTGTGAACCACTAGTCTCTGCCATGTCTCACTTTCTTCAACTTAAAGTCCTTTCTGTCTAGAATTTTCTAAACATGGAGAAAATAAAACATTTTAAAAAGCAATCCTTTCCCCCAAAGCATATACAGAGTGTGCAGGAAGTCCTCAGACACAATGCTTTCACTACACAAATGCACTCACTCTGGACTGCATTGCTCATTAAGTAAAAATGTAGGTTTTATCATCCAGGATCCTCTGTATCTGAAGAAGAACAGAATCTCTCAGACTAAGTCAGATATTTGTCTAAATCATCCTTTGATTTTATTGAACATGCCTAGTTGAAGTATGTGAAGATAAAATGCAGCATATTGAAGACTTAACTAGCTTTACATCTCTTTAACATGTATAAGATGGAATTAATGCATTTTATCATGGAGTATATGACATTTTTATCATACAATAACATGAAATATTCTTCATGAACATCTTAGTATTTGAATCAGAGCAATTGCATTTTCCCATAAAAATACATTGTCAGACTCTTTATCTTTAGTACAAATAAAAATGTGAATTCTATCTCAGATTACTTTTTCTATTACTTGCTTGATACTTTTGTGATACTAACCAGCTTACTCTTATTGATGATTCCACTTATTCTTTCTAAACACTAGAACAGCACTAACATTCTGCTAGTATTTCTCTCATGTTCAAATATTAATACCTTAAAATCTTCTCAGCCCACTCCTGAATTAAGGATATGGTAAAAATTTTTTGGTGTTTTTTGAATTGAAGTTATTTAGCCAAAGATATTTTAAAATGGAATAGAATAGAATAGAATATCATAAACCAGGTTGGAAGAGACCTTCAAGATTATCGCGTCCAACCCATCATCCAACACCACCTAATCAACTAAACCATGCAACTGAGCACCCTATCAAGTCTCCTCCTAAACACCTCCAATGATGATGACTCCACCGCCTCCCTGGGCAGCACATTCCAATGGGCAATCACTCTCTCTGTGTAGAATTTCTTCCTAACATCCATTCTGAACCTCCCCTGGTGCAGCTTGAGACTGTGTCCTCTTGTTCTGGTGCTGGTTGCCTGGGAGAAGAGACCAGCCCCCACCTGTCTACAACCACCCTTCAGGTAGTTGTGCAGAGCAACTTCTCTGATTGATTCTCTTGATTCTCTTGGAGTAGGAAATAGCTCATTATCAGCCTATGAGGCACATAGATAAAAATTTTATCTTATGCTAAGAATTTAAAAAATGTCTTAATTTTCTTCATAATTAATAAACACAATGCCTTCTCTAACTAGCAGTGGGCTTACAGGTCTTTCAGGACTTTTATCACCAGAATATTTATTTTAAATGTATTACAACCTTTGAGTAAATAGCAGTTGTCTTCATAACTTAGAGTATTAGTCACACACTTGAAATTTTAAAGCAATTCAGTTGGATATTTTCAATCCTGTTATCTTCAGTTTTGTTGTGTTAGTTGACACAGTAATGCTAACTTTTTAGGTTTCTTCTGTAAACATCATAACTTTTGTTTACTAATGATTGAAAAAATATGTAATCAATACAGCTGTCTTTAACTACAGTAATTCTATCAAGAATTATAGAATCAGTCAGGGTTGGAAGGGACCACAAGGATCAGCTAGTTCCAACCCCCCCTGTCATGGACAGGGACACCCCACACTAGATCAGGCTGGCCAGAGCCTCATCCAGCCTGGGCTTAAACATCTCTAGGGATGGGGCCTCAACCACCTCCCTGGACAACCCATTCCAGGGCTTCACCACTCTCATGGTGAAGAACTTCTTCCTCATGTCCGGTCTGAATCTCACCCACCTCCATCTTCATTCCATTCCCCCTAGTCCTATCACTCCCTGAGATCCTGAGAAATCCCTCCCCAGCCTTCTTGTAGGCCCCCTTCAAATACTGGAAGGCCACAATTAGGTCACCTTGGAGCCTTCTTTTGTCCAGACTGAACAACCCCAACTCCTTCAATCTGTCCTCATAGGAGAGGTGCTCCAGCCCTCTGCTCATCCTCATGGCCCTGATTCATCCTTGTGAATCAACAGCAAAGCAGATCCAAAATCTGTGTTCTGCTGTTTGTTTATGGTTTCTGTGGTGGGTTGAAACTGCTCCCCCAAAAATTGGAGAATTACCCCCCAAACTAAATCATCAGACTAGCTCAGGTGGTTTGGAAGCAGAATGAGGCTATATTTACAAAGAAAGTAAAATTTAGAAACATAAAATGCAATGGATATGTACAAAGTATGTATACTCATGTATTTGCAATTAAGAAATACAAGGACCACCTTAAATTGTTCCCAGACCCTTCTGGACAGTCCGGGAGGCTGCTTGCAACCTTTCCTCTCCCTCTACCCCTCTTCCCCTTTCCTCCTACCTCACAGACACAATATATGCCAGCAGAAAGTCAGGACAGAGATAAGGGAGCACTGCAAAAGCAGAGATCTCAGAGAGAAGAAGTGGGGGGAAAAAAAGAGGCTAGTTTATGCAGCTAACTTGTATCCTCTTTAGCAAACTAATGGGATTATGTAGAATAGAATAGACAAGAATTACCTAGGTAAGCCTTTGGGATGCTTTGCCTAGGTTGTTGGTTCACAAATATAAGCATACAGATGTGAAACATGACATTAATAGAAATGTCAAAAAATCCCACCTAGAAGGTTCTTAAAATAGTCAAATATTTATATTGAAATAGTCAACTATTGTGAAGATTCAGTGAAAATAACTTGTTTCAGGTCCTTTATCCAAGGCTACTCTCTCAATTTTGTTATGTCTTCTGTGTAGATGAGTGGCTAGGGTGTTTCTGAACCATTTAGAGAATAAATTAGGGTAGTGTACTGCATGTGCACATAAGTCCAGTCCTTATGTCATGCCACTCTGCAATTCTAACTAAAGTGCAAACCACATTTTTCTGCTTATAATTCACTTGTCATTTAAGTCCCACGACACTTTCTGTAAGTTCATTGGGGTCAGGATATATTTAGGTTTAGCTGAAGCACTGAGTGGGTTTTGCATGTGTGCTTATTTGGTTTAGTCATTAACAGATTCACAGATTGCATTAGGTCGGAAAGGACATTCAGATGCATTTTGTCCAACCCTGCTGCAGTGATCTGGGACACCTCCAATTAGATCACACTGCCCAGGGTCACATCAAGTCTGATCTTGAATGTCTGCAGGGGCAGGGCCTCAAACTCACTCCTGGACAACCTATTCGAGTATATATATATATATAAGAAAGAGCATTTTAATGAAGCACAGCCATTGCACTTCAGAACCAAAATTATTTTCACATATGAATTTCCTTCCTCCCTTCCTTCCTTCCTCCCTTCCTTCCTTCCTCCCTTCCCTCCCTTCCCTCCCTTCCCTCCCTTCCCTCCCTTCCATTTCTCCCCTTTCTCCCTTTCTCTTCTTTCTTCCTTTCTTCCTTTCTTCCTTCCTTTCTTCCTTCCTTTCTTCCTTCCTTTCTTTCCTTTCTTTCCTTCCTTTCCTTCCTTCCTTTCCTTCCTTTCTTTCTTTCTTTCTTTCTTTCTTTCTTTCTTTCTTTCTTTCTTTCTTTCTTTCTTTCTTTCTTTCTTTCTTTCTTTCTTTCTTTCTTTCTTTCTTTCTTTCTTTCTTTCTCTCTTTCTCTCTTTCTCTCTTTCTCTCTTTCTCTCTTTCTCTCTTTCTCTCTCTCTTTCTCTCTCTCTTTCTCTCTTTCTCTCTCTCTTTCTCTCTTTCTCTCTTTCTCTCTTTTTCTTGAAATAATACTGGCTAGGTTTATTTATGGTGTGCAACACAAGACCTTGTATGTGTGCACATTTACTGATTATATTTGCACATCAATCTTCTCAGGCAGGTATACAGGCTACTAATCTTATGCAGCTTCTGAAAATATTGTTAGAGCTTTCCCTTTTAATTATCTATCTTAATGTTAATTTTGTAATTTCATTTCCCACTCTGTTTTATGTCCTCTTCTTAGAGGTAATAATTAGAGCTAGTCAAAAAATTTGTTCCCAAGTAATTTCTGGATCCCTGAAAGAATTAGTTAAAATGAAGTATTTTTATTAAAAATACCTGTATTCTTTAGGATAATTCCTGTTCATATAGAAGAAAGAAACATCTCAACATGAAAATACTGCAAATTGGAAAAATATGACTGCTGGTCTTGCCCCCAGGTTCTTCCACATATTAAACCAAACTGGTTTTTGTTTGCACAGAAACCAAATAGAATAGAATAGAATAAACCAGATTGGAAGAGACCTTCAAGATCATCACGTCCAACCCATCAACCAATCCAACCCACCTAAACAACTAAACCATGGCACCAAGCACCCCATCAAGTCTCCTCCTGAACACCCCCAATGATGGTGACTCTACCACCTCCCTGGGCAGCCCATTCCAATGGGCAGTCACTACCTCTGTATAGAACTTCTTCCTGACATCCAGCCTATGATTCACTGATTCTGTCACAAAGAGATGACACTGAGATATATTTTTTCAGAGATGCAGTTCAAACTATATGAGAAAAGGCAGTCTGAGGAATATAAACAAAAATTTTGAGGGCATAAGTTCTGAATTCCACTATTCTGACTTTAGATATATTTTTTTATCTCTCTTGACAAATTCATAATCTTCAACTACCTGAAGGGAGGTTGTAGGCAGGCAGGGGCTGGTCTCTTCTCCCAGGCAACCAGCACCAGAACAAGAGGACACAGTCTCAAGCTGCGCCATGGGAGGTTTAGACCAGATGTTAGGAAGAAATTCTTCACAGAGAGAGTGATTGCCCATTGGAATGGGCTGCCTGGGGAGGTGGTGGAGTTGCCGTCCTTGGAGGTGTTTAGGAGAAGACTTGATGGGGTGCTCAGTTGCATGCTTTAGTTGATTAGATGGTGTTGGATGATGGGTTGGACGCGTTTGTTCTCCAGTACAGAAGAAACAGAAAGCAGGATACAGAATGTATGGTCACATATTACTCTGAACAATGTTTATGAAAGAATCTGACTTTATTTGAGTTTTCTGCTTTGTTTGGAATTTATGGTATGACCACAAATACAACTGTGAGTGACAATGCTGTTCAGATGGAAACATGAAAGTAATATCAAGTACCTTAACAATTGTAGCCAGGTGGTGAATACCTGGAGAAGTGGGCAAAACTCACCTCTGAAAAGGTATAAGCACCAAATCCACTCAGGATGAATGTAAGCAAATGTGACACATTGGAGACTTGAGATGGTACAATCCCAAGCCAGAATAGATACCACTGACAGACCAAGGACTCAGTTCAGTTGCATACGGCCCAAAGCGTATTTTCATTGACTGCCATTGTTGCTCGGGGAGATATTAAATTGCTGGAACATATGGTCATTTCAGGTGCAGGTCTCTTATGTAGAGATGTGAGCAACATTATTAAATTCTGAGAAGAAGTTGCAATTTATGGCCTGGATATGATAGCTACACTGTCTCCCCACCAGATACTTAAAGCAATGAGAAATTACATTATTTCAGTCTTGGTTTGTCAAAGGAGAGAAGGCATAGTGTGGTGCATAAACACACACACAAGTGCCAGTAACTAGGGCTTACTAGTTTTAATTAAAAGAAGGAATAAACATTTGACAATGGAAACACTTTGGAAAGCAGAGAAAATATTTTGCCAAGGTGTCAAGATTGAAAACAAGGATTCATAGGAAAACTTGGACTGTTTCTAACTAAAAAGTGTCCAAAATTATCTAGCACTTTTTAACCCTGACAAAGAAATTATTTAAAGTGCACAGCTTCACATCAATTTTCTGAATAACCACTTCAAACATGAGGCTGGATAGTAGACGAGAACCACAGAAGTAGAAGTATCAGTAAGGAAGCTTTGATTTGTGTTTTTGATTTAAAACCAGTTACCTGTATATATTTGTGGTAAGTAGTTAGAAATTAAACAAAAAAAAAAAAAAATCTGGGTTTATTCTGGCCTTACCTGACCTGAAGACATAAATAACTTGATTTCTCGTTTCTGGAGCTATCTCCTTTCTGTGAATTGTGGGAATTTGATAACAGTTATGATCTCTGTAAAATTTATAATGAATCATCCAAAAGATGCAAAGAATTTTAGAAAGTTAAATTGGCAAATAAGTAGCCAAAGATGGAAAATTATTTGACTTAGAATCTAGAATTCCTAAAGGTGAAGTGAGATCAATAAGCAGAGGAATGAATCATAGAATCACAGAGTGGTCTGGGCTGGAAGGGACCTCCAAAGGTCATCTACTCTAACCTTCCTGCAGTCACAACAGGAACATCCTCAACTAGACCAGGTTACCCAGGACTTTGTCAAGCCTTACCTTGAATATCTCCAGGGAAGGGTCCTCAACCACCTCCCTGGACAAAGTGAAGTGAGAAAAGCCCAAATTCCAGTATGAAGCCTTAATAATTAAATTAAAAGAAACAGCTGGTTTTCTTCATCCATAAAGCAAAAATTCAGGTAGAAAAGTAGAAATTAATACCATCTCTTGTGAAAACTGGAATGGGGCTATGCTAAGAGTTCTGATACACAGATTAATGAGGAAAATAAAAATGAGGACATGCATACATAACTAACTGCTAAGACAGAGAAAATGGAGAGATGAGCCCACTCAAACACAGAGAATTGGATAAACTCTTACCCACATCTCTGAAGCAACTGCAGAATGGGATTTCAGGTGTGATACAAAATTTAGTAAGCTTCTTCCCAAGCCCAAAGTGGTAAAATATCACTGAACAGGAACAAACACTGTGCATAAACATGAGAGACACAATCCCAAAATGATCCCCAAAATAGAGTCCAATAATGTGAGCAACTTCTCTGCCAGGCCTTGACTGGAAGCGTCAAGACTTACATCCAAATACTAAACATACAGCTTAAGTCTTCAGACAGAAAGCTCAGGAGAACTGACTAGCTAGCCTGACTGGCTATTCAGTCAACTGTGCTTTTTCATTTACAGACAGATAATCAAATGGCTTACAAAATATTTGTTCTGTCACTTCACATTGAAGGAAGACAATAAAAAGAGGGAGTAACAGAGAATAGGATAGTACATAGTAAGACAGTCAACAAGCTACTCATCTTT
The DNA here is from genome assembly GCF_014839835.1 of Dryobates pubescens. Taxonomy (NCBI): domain Eukaryota; kingdom Metazoa; phylum Chordata; class Aves; order Piciformes; family Picidae; genus Dryobates; species Dryobates pubescens. The sequence goes on along the minus strand of NC_071618.1, from coordinate 37,697,692 downwards.
CCTGGGATTTAGACGAGGTACTGGCTCATAAGCAACAAATGGCAAGAAGCAGACACATAACATGTACTAAACACTCAACCTATAAGGAGTATTTTGGAGGGTATATCCAGAAAGAAAATCAAAACTAATAGGTTTTAGTTCAGTTTGGATTGACTTAAACATTTGATGAACTATATTTTCCACCTGTACTCTGGAAGACTAGAATAGTGTTTCTCTGTACAATTTATTCTTTGTTCTTTTTTCTTTAAACCCTTTTGTGACAACTTACCATTGTTTGAAGTTATGTATTTAAAAAACATCTGTAAAAAGTTTGTTCACAGGTTAATATTTTCACATTATGCATAAATTATCAAGTAAAAGTCAGAATATCAAACCAATATTCACTGTCTTAACAGACTTTGTTAAAAAACTTAGAAATAGAATTCCTACATGGAAATTCTTTTCCTCAGATCTTGCTCAGATTCCAACATGGAATTAGCCTTAATTTTGGCATTCCCTAACTAATGCTTTGGAATTTTTGTTGATTATAAAATAGAATAGAATAGAATGAACCAGGTTGGAAAAGACCTCGGAGATCATCAAGTCCAACTTATGACCCAACACTACCTAATCAACTAAACCATGGCACCAAGCACCTCATCCCATCTATTCCTTAACACCTCCAGTGGTGGTGACTCCACCACCTCCCTGGGCAGCCCATTCCAATGGTCAATCACTCTTTCAGTGAAGAACTTCTTCCTAACATCCAGCCTGAACCTCCCCTGGCACAGCTTGAGACTGTGTCCTCTTGTTCTGGTGCTGGTTGCTGGTGCTGGAAGAAGAGACCAACCTGGCTACAATCTCCCTTCAGCTAGTTGGAGACAGCAGTAAGGTCTCCCCTGAGCCTCCTCTTCTCCAGGCGAAGCAACCCCAGCTCCCTCAGCCTCTCCTCATAAGGCTTGTGCTCCAAACTCCTCACCAGGGCTGTTGCCTTTCTCTGGACACATTCCAGCAACTCAACAAGAGGTTTAAGGACAATGCTTTGCTTCCAAACCAGTTCACAGCCTTGCTTACATCACATCCCCTTTAGTGAATTTGATTTAGACAGAACTTTCTGGAACAATCAGAATCTGAGATGGGTAGTAAACTTACAGTGAGACACTGAATGGGCTGTAGGGTGGCAACTTACCTCACTATGGTCTTCACAACAAGCTGCAAGAGAAACTCTGCTCCACCACCTGGAGCAACTCCTCTCCCTTCTTCACTGACTTTGATGTCTGCATAGCCATTGTTCACTTGGTTGTTAATTTTTGTTTGTTGTTTACACACACACACAGACTCTACCACCTTCAAATATGTTATCATGGAGGTACTGCCACCATCACTGATAGTCTCAGCTTTGGCCAGTACTGGGTCTGTCTTTGAGGCAGCTGACATTGTCTCTGTCTGACGTAGTAGCAGCTTCTGATGTGTTCTCAAAGCAAATCCTGCAGCTGCTCTGCTCATGAAACCTTGTCCTGTAAACTCAATACAAAGCCTAATCTTTTATCAGATATTTGTAAGTGTATACACAAAGAATGAAGAGGAACTGTGAATCAAATTAAGCCATGACTGCTATTAAATCACATGACAAATATGTTCCAAAGCTTGTTGTGTGTGCCTCTCTTTATACCACAGCAGGTAGCTACCTTCTAACCTCATGTAGCAATTGTGCTTGTATTAATGATAAAATCTTAGGTTTCTCGCTCTTAGCATTCTCCTTGGAAGGCAATTCCAGAGCCTTACTAGTTAAATGTTGAAAGCACTCTTCTAATTATGATCCTAAATGCATTCATGGTCTGTCTGTATAAAATGATTCATGATACAACAATCACTTTTTGAGTGCTTGCTATATGCTACCTGATTTTTCAAGATGACATATACAAACTCAAGGATGTATGAGTGCAGTCTAAAAAATGAACACTAGAGATTAATTATGGTCTGTACTGAGTATTTAATCTCTTCCTTTTCTAACTTACTGTTAGACCCTTCAAGAAATTCACAGGATCACACAGTTGTCAGAGTTAGAAGGGATCATGAGGATCATCCAATACCAATGCCCCTCCTGTAAGTAGGGACACTGTCCACTAGATCATCTTGCCCAGAGTGACATCCAGCCTGGTCTTAAAGACTTCCTTGTATAATGGAATGGAATGGAATGGAATGGAATGGAATGGAATGGAATGGAATAGACCAGACCAGGTTGGAAAAGACCTTCGAGATCATTGTGTCCAACCTATCATCCAACACTATCTAATCAACTAAACCATGGCACCAAGTACTCCATCAAGCCTCCTCCTAAACACCTCCAGTGACGGCAACTCCACCACCTCCCCAAGCATCCCCTTCCAATGGCCAATCACTCTCTCGATGAAGAATTTCTTCCTAACATCCTGTGGTGGTTTAGGCTGGGTGCTGGCCCAGATGCCACTGCGCAGGCCACACCTGGGAGGTCCCAAGGGGTGGGCCCAGCCCAGGGGGTGGTCACAGGGACCTGGTATTCCATTCCCATAATGCCCTGCACCCCTATAAAAAGGCCATGCGGGGTCTGCACTTCCTCTTTCGTCCCCTGCTGCTGCCTAGGTAACATGGCATGAACCGCCTCCCTTGGGCCTGCTCAGGCCCAAGGCTGGGTTGGGGGGGGGAGAAAGAGCCCTGGGGGGGGTTTGGGTGTACCCCCAGGTGGGGATGGGATGTTCTGGGGTATGTTCTGGGATCTCTCTCTTTGTCATGATGCTTGTGGGTCTCTGTAAAAACTTTCATTGTTGTTTGTTATTGTTTTTCCTATTTAAACTTTCCATCACTTTTTGCAATCCGTTTGCCTGAGTCGTTATTTCTGCCTGTGGTGGGGAGGGGATCTGCCCCAACCCATTACATTTTGGCGCGCCAACGTGGGGCCAACTGCGGCTCGGATTGCAAAAGATGGAGAGTTTAAATTTAGTTCTGGGCGTCGGTTTGGGTTTGGGAAGTTGGGGCTCAGGTTTTGTTGCTGGGGCGATTGTGTGAACTCCTGTAGACTGCAGAAGGATAGCGGGTGCGTGGTCGATGGCATGGAATTCCCTCCTGTTGCTTGGGAACAGCGAGGGGTGGTTCTTTCTGTGACTTTCTGCCCAGGGTAGCTTAAGAGTGCTCTAGTAGCCTAAGAAGGCGAGACCTGCCTTCTCCTCGTTCTCTGCGGAGCGGCAGGGAGCGGAGGAGGGGCAGCGGCAAGCAGAGTGTGGTCGGCCCGCGGCTGCTGCGGGAGCGGACACCCGCGGCGAGCGGGCAAGCGACTGCTGGAGGTGACTCGGACTCTGCATCGCGGCGACAGAGACGGCGGGGGCCGGGCCGGGCCGCGTTCAAGCGGCGGCGGCGGCACCGCCCGAGCCGGGCTGCGTTCAGGCGGCGGCGGCAGCTGTAAATCTTTCCCTGGTGTTTTCGGGCATGTTCTGAAAACGGCGCCGAGCACCTGGCTCCGCCTCCTCTCTTCTCAGCGAGCTGTGCTGCAGCCGCCCCCTCCGGGGGAGGGCTGTGAACCGGATGCGGTGATGCCTCGGTATGTGAACGCCCCGTGGGGGGGCGATGTGCCTGCGATGTGCATTGGTGTAGCTTTGGACTGGCCAGAAGCGGTCGGTTGTGGTTCCCTGGAGGGATGGAAAAAGCGGTCGTGGAGCCTGATTGCTCCGACCGGCTTGCCCCAGGGGTGGAAAAAAGCCGCTGAGAAACTGTAAATGCAGATAAAGGCTTGGCTGAGAAGTTGTGAGGTGTTTCCAGGTGACCAGGATGTCCCAAGGAGTCCACAAGGAATTCACACTGCAGGAGAAGGACTGCGTCGCTGGGAGGTTCCATCACATGAGGAAGAACAACTGGAATGGACTGATGCTTGAGCCTGAATGAGAGACTGTTTGAGTGGACGCCCAGATGAAGATATGGACTGTTGCTAGATATGTCATAAGAAGAGCTCTAATTTGATGATATGTTCTGGGTGCAGGGATTATGGTATGGAATAAGGGGTGGTCTGTCGTGGTTTAGGCTGGGTGCTGGCCCAGATGCCACTGCGCAGGCCACACCTGGGAGGTCCCAAGGGGTGGGCCCAGCCCAGGGGGTGGTCACAAGGACCAGGTATTCCATTCCCATAATGCCCTGCACCCCTATAAAAAGGCCATGCGGGGTCTTCACTTCCTCTTTCGTCCCCTGCTGCTACCTAGGTAACATGGCGTGAGCCACCTCCCTTGGGCCTGCTCAGGCCCAAGGCTGGGTGGGGGGGGGGGGGAAGAAAGAGCCCTGGGGGGGTTTGGGTGTACCCCCAGGTGGGGATGGGATGTTCTTGGGTATGTTCTGGGATCTCTCTCTCTTTGTCATGGTGCTTGTGGGTCTCTGTAAAACTTTCATTGTTGTTTGTTATTGTTTTCCTATTTAAACTTTCATCACTTTTGCAATCCGTTTGCCTGAGTCGTTATTTCTGCCTGTGGTGGGGAGGGGATCTGCCCCAACCCATCACATTTTTGTCTGTCGTGGTTTAGGCTGGGTGCTGGCCCAGATGCCACTGCGCAGGCCACACCTGGGAGGTCCCAAGGGGTGGGCCCAGCCCAGGGGGTGGTCACAAGGACCAGGTATTCCATTCCCATAATGCCCTGCACCCCTATAAAAAGGCCATGCGGGGTCTTCACTTCCTCTTTCGTCCCCTGCTGCTACCTAGGTAACATGGCGTGAGCCACCTCCCTTGGGCCTGCTCAGGCCCAAGGCTGGGTGGGGGGGGGGGGGGAAGAAAGAGCCCTGGGGGGGTTTGGGTGTACCCCCAGGTGGGGATGGGATGTTCTTGGGTATGTTCTGGGATCTCTCTCTCTTTGTCATGGTGCTTGTGGGTCTCTGTAAAACTTTCATTGTTGTTTGTTATTGTTTTCCTATTTAAACTTTCATCACTTTTGCAATCCGTTTGCCTGAGTCGTTATTTCTGCCTGTGGTGGGGAGGGGATCTGCCCCAACCCATCACACATCCAGTCTAAACCTCCCCTGGTGCAGCTTGAGACTGTGTCCTCTTGTTCTGGTGCTGGTTGCCTGGGAGAAGAGATCACCCCCCCACCTGTCTACATATAAATTATATACAATATAATTTTATACCAAATCAAATGCATAGGCTCAATGAATCACATAAATAGAAGTTAAAACAATATCCTTGAGTTAATGTAATGTATTATTGGCTGCCAACTAGAAGCATATCCTTTGTAACCCTCTAGATATATTTCCATTTCATCTAGTTTTGAGAGTGTTTTGATCTTTTATGAAACAGAGAAAAGATGAGACTGATACTCTGCAACCATTCATAGTATATTGAATTCTGGTGTTATTAAGGAATAGGATAGAGACAGTTAGAAAAAGCAAATATTCAAAAGGTAGAACATTTAAACTTTGGATATTGTCTGAGGCTATATTAAAACACCACTGCTCGTTTGGAGCTGTTTTGAAACAGAATAATTGTTGTCAGGATCCCCTTGCAAGGAGCAGTAATTATGTTCAGCAAGAATAGCCCATGATGCTATTTTTCAGAGTTTATTTTTTCACATTTCTTCACATTGGTACAAAGGGTTTCGCAGCAGGGTCAGGGCAGCAAAGACAGTCATCTAATGTCATTCTAGAAATATTTAGATATTTCTTGTACTGATCAGAGAGAAAAGTGAGACAGTGAAATGGAATTCTTATCATACCAATTATTTCATAGAATCACAGAATGTTAGGGGTTGGAAGTGGTCTCGAAAGATCATCCAGTCCAACCCCCTTGCCAGAGCAGGATCACCTATACCAGATCACACTGGAATGCATCCAGTTACCTCAACCTTCACCCATTGCCCCTTATGCTGTCATTGGGCATCACTGAGAAGAGCCTGGCTCCATCCTCTTGGCACTCACCCTTTACATATTTATAAACATGAATGAGGTCACCACTTAGTCTCCTCCCCTCCAAACTAAATTTCCCCAGCTCCTTCAGTCTTTCCTCATCAGGAAGATGTTCCTCTCCCTTAATCAATTTTGTGGCTCTGTGCTGGACTCTTTCAAGCAGTTCCCTGTCCTTCTTGAACTGAGGAGCCCAGAACTGGACATAATATTCCAGATGTGGCCTCACCAGTGCAGAGTAGAGGAGAAGAACTTCTCTCAACCTACTAACCACACCCCTTCTGATGCACCCCAGAATGGCATTGGTCCTCTTAGCCACAAGAGCCCATTGCTGGCTCATAGTCAGTCTTCCATCCACTAGGACCCTGAGGTCCCCTTCCCCTTCACTGCTGTCAGTTCCCAAACTATACTGATACATGGGGTTCTTTCCTGGGTACTAGATTACTTAAGTGTTCTCTAACCCAGTCTACATCACCTCAGTCCTCCTCAACCAAGGAAAATTCCTCCTTTTTCATCTTCCTCTGGGGTATAAGGGGTCTGTGGCTCCTGAAGACATTCTTCAGCAGTATAGATGGAGACAAAGAAGGCATTTAGTAACTCTGCCTTCTTTGTATCCTCTGTCCCCAAGGCACCTACCTCATTCAGCAGTAGGTCTACATTGCTTCTAGTGTTAGTTTTTCCTGCAATGTATTTGAAGAAGCCCTTCCTATTGTCTTTGAACTCCCTTGCAAGTTTGAATTCCAAGGAGGTTTCCTAGCTTTCCTAGTTGCCTCCCTACATCCTCTGACAACTGACTTATACTCTTCCCAAGTGGCCAGCCTCTCCTTCCATGATCTGTAAACTCTTTTTTCACTTGATCTTGTTCAGCAGTTCCCTACTTAACCATGCAGGTCTCCTGGCACCCTTTCTTGGTTTCCTACTTGTTGGAATGCTCTGAGCTTGAGCTAATTAGGAAGAGACTGGATGAGGCACTTGGTGCCATGGTTTAGTTGATTAGAGAGTGTTGGATGATAGGTTGGTCTATTCCAACCTGGTTAATTTTACTCTCTCCTATTCTCTTCTATTCTCTTCTATTCTATTATATTCTAATATTTTTTGCCTTTTCCAGCAAATAAGAGTGAGGCAGATATTTAATGAAGTAACTAAAAAAGTGATTCTTTTATGTAAGAACTACTTTTCTGTGTATACTGATCAAGAATTACATATTTGGTCATGTTCTGTCATATGAACAAATGTCTCAGAATATGCCTGTGAGGTGAAAAAGTTAATTTTCTTTATAGTTATTCTTGGATATTGTCATGTATTGAATTGAACCTGCTGCTGTTATTCACCACCATGCTATAGTCATGCCAGCTTCAAATAAATCAAAGTGCTAGCTGGAGCAAAGTATTATTTGGGCTTGAAGTTCAGATTGTAACATGGGAGGCTTCCTGTTCCGGTTGTTGCTTCTGGGTTCTGGGCTCTTGGGTGTTGGCACTTTTCTGCAGGCATGGAGGTGGAATGGGTAGCAGTCAAGTAGCAGTCAGGTAGCTGCTGGTTTTGATTTAGTACAGATCTTTGCTTTAATTGCATTGCCTGATAATTTCCATCTCATACTGTTTCTATTTGTTGAAGTCCAGATAGATGAAACCTAATACAATTGTGTGGTTTAGGAAATAATTTATCAGAGTGAGTTATCTAATTCTATTACTATAGCATTTTTCCTGGATTAAGACAGACCACTATAACAAGCAAGACCTGTAACAGGAAACTTCACAAGTCACAGCCTGAACTCCAAGTCTCATTATCCTAGCTTGCTCCACACAACACTTAAAGCTGGCATGACATCAGCATGACATTGAATACCCATCAGCTGATTCAGCAGGCTGAAATCCGGACCCATTTTTCACCAAAACTTAGTGAATCCCTGCTGTATTTAATCTCATAAGTCTCCTTTTGTGTTAGGTTTGGCTGAGATGGAGTTAGTTCTCCCCATAGCATCTTTTGTAGTGCTGTGTTTTGTAGTGGCACCTGGCAAGGGTATTGTTAACACACCAGTATTTTTGCTACTACTGAGCACCATGTCTGTGCTTTTCCAACAGCAACATGCTGAAGAGCAAGTCCAGAAGAGAGAGGATCACAAAGCTGGTACATCACATATTCTGAGACTCTACGTTCAGATGACAATGATAAAGCTTTGGAAGTTAGACAAAAATAGGAAATTCACTATTGTAGCATCTTGCTTATGTCCTTTTGTACTTTTTCCTATGTCCAGTTCTGGGCCCCTCAGTTTAGGAAAGATGTTGAGTTGCTGGAACATGTCCAGAGAAGGGCAACAAAGCTGGTGAGGAGTTTGGAGCACAAGCCCTATGAGGAGAGGCTGAGGGAGCTGGGGTTGCTTAGCTTGGAGAAGAGGAGGCTCAGAGGAGACCTTCTTTCTGTCTACAGCTACCTGAAGGGAGGTAGTAGGCAGGTGGGTGTTGGTCTCTTCTGCCAGGCAATCAGCACCAGAACAAGAGGATGCAGTCTGAAGCTGCACCAGGGGAGGTTTAGGCTGGATGTTAGGAAGCAGATCTTCACGGAAGGAGTGATTGGTCATTGGAATGGGCTGCCCAAGGAGGTGGTAGAATCACCATCACTAAAGGTGTTCAGGAAGAGACTGGATGGGGTGCTTGGTACCATGGTTTAGTTGATTAGATGGTGTCGGGTGATTGGTTGGACTCGATGATCTTGAAAGGCTTTTCCAACCTGGTCTATTCTAGTCTAGTCTAGTCTAGTCTAGTCTAGTCTAAACTAGAACAAGCCACGAGAGTGACTCATCGCCATCCTGCCATTCTATCATTCTCATGATTATTCAAAACAATTTTGAACACGTGTTTTGTGAGTGGTTCAGACTTCCGTCTGTTACCACTGATTAAAAGTTACTTTCTCCAAATCAAAAGGCAGCTTTGCTACTGCAAAATGCATCAACCTTTGTCTATCCCACCGAGGCTGCTTTTGTACAATCAGTGGCTTCAACATGATCAGTTAAAAAATCACAACAAGGCTCTCTGACATTTTAGTTAATTTCTCTATTACGGAAATTACTTTCTCCCTGGTCCCTAATGATGGGCTGACATTCAGTTATGATGTGACTATATGTACCAGGAGAATTATTAAAGCACATTTCATAGTAGTTGCTTGATATATTTTTATTGGTGTTTAATTAGTCCAGAGTTAAATCATAAAATGAAATTTGGATACTTAAGACTTTTCTGAATTTCTAAAGAGTATTCTTAATCTATAATGTTAATTAAGATCTCTTTTTCCTGCATGTGTTGTTTGATGCCTGAGAATTTAACCCTGACAAATTCTAGAATGATTTTTGGCATCTAAATCCTTCTTTTCTCCTAGAAAATCTTCCTTGGTGGTGCTCATGCTATGTATTGCTTACAAATTACCACTGAATAGTACTTTCATCTGGTGTTCAATACTTCTGCAACATAATGTCTGCATGTTAATAGCAGGCTGCGGTTGCCAACAGCAACACCACCGCTTCAGCATCGAAAAGCAAGTACCATATTGTGAAAGCAGACAGACAGATCCCAGTCTGCTGGGTCTCCACCATACATTTCCCAGCTGCAGCAGCTGAATAAACAATACTTTTTCTGGTGAATGCTGTAAACATGCAGGAGTCAAATGCACTACATGTAAAACTGAAGCAACAGGGATTGAGCTCCTTGAACCTAAGCAGAGGGCAGAGAAGGGGCCATTAAAACAGCCTGCCTTTGCTCCCACAGCACACATAGGATAGGATAGGATAGGATAGGATAGGATAGGATAGGATAGGATAGGATAGGATAGAATAGAATAGAATAGAATAGAATAGACCAGAGACATTCAAGATCATCACTCTGTATAGCACAATACCTGAAATCCTCAGGGTAGTTGTTTTTTGAAAAAAAAGGGTTATTCAGTTAATAATCACAATCAAACACACAAACAAATGAACAAAAACCAGGACAAATCACTTTTGCTTTGAAGCCCATATAATTTCAGTCATTTTTCCTTTGCTAGGAAACCACAGTAGGTTTCAGCACTGGTTTTGTTCAGCAGTGAAAATAAACAATTGGGTTTAAATGGTAGAGACTGAATATTGCTTAATAAAGTTACAAGAAATTATTTTAGTGCAGAGCATATTTTATGCAAGGTACAGCTTTATTGTGTGATACACCAGTCAGGTTGTGGTGGTTTGAAATTTTGCCCTCCCCCCTGCTATTGAATTTGCCAGATCAGCTCGGCTGGAAGCAAATGAAAGCTGTATTTACAAGCAAAACTACATTCTGCAATGGACTACAATGAATATGTACAAAATATACAGTATCTACAATATTTTACAATTAATAAACAGCACAAGAACCCCCCCTGGTCAAAGACCAGGGGAAGCTACTAGCTTCTCCCTCTCTGCCTCCCCCTTACCCCCATGTACAAAAGGGAGAAGAGACAGAAGCATAGAAATTAATACCAGTCATAACAAAAGCAGTGTAGCCAAGGTCAAGCAGAAGAAAGTTAGCATCTATGCCAGAGCAAAGAAGTGAGAAGAGAGAGAAATTGTTTTGGGACAACTAGTTTTTTCAACTTGTCTTTTCCAAGTTTAGCCTAAAAATGATCTGTTTGGAATATTGTTGTCAATGTGTAATGACAGAGAAATTTATCAGAATTCAGTGAGACTAAGTTTGATATTCTCAAACAAAAAGGTTATGTACAACTGTATTTGATATTACACAGAATCACAGAATCACCAAGGTTGGAAGAGACCTCAAAGATCATCAAGTCCAACCTATCACCACAGACCCCATGATAAACCATGGCACCAAATGCCACATTCAATCCCCTCTTCAACACCTCCAGGGATGGTGACTCCATCACCTCCCTGGGCAGCACATTCCAATGGCTAACAACTCTCTCAGTGAAGAACTTTCTCCTCACCTCCAGCCTAAACTTCCCCTGCTGCAGCTTGAGACTGTGTCCTCTTGTTCTGGTGCTGGTTGCTTGAGAGAAGAGACCAGCTCCCTCCTGGCTACAACTACCCTTCAGGTAGTTGTAGAGACCAAGAAGGTCTCCCCTGAGCCTCCTCTTCTCCAGGCTAAACAACCCCAGCTCCCTCAGCCTCTCCTCATAGGGCTTGTGCTCAAGGCCTCTCCCCAGCCTCATTGCCCTTCTCTGGACACGTTCAAGTGTCTCAATGCCCTTCTTAAACTGAGAGGCCCATAATTGGACACAGTGCTCAAGGTGTTGCCTAACCAGTGCAGAGTCCAGGGGCACAATGACTTCCCTGCTTCTGCTAGCCACACTATTCTATTCTTAGGTGTTTGGGGGTTTTGGCTTACTTTTACTGAAATACATTGGCAGACAACTTTGAGTTGGAAAACCATTGTGAGAACCAAACACTGACAAAATACACGAGAAAAATATGAATAAATTGAGGAGTAAATGAATTAAATTTAAGAGCATGTACTCAAAATTATCTGAAAATTAGAGTTCACTTATAAATTTTGAGACTTTTCAGCTGGAAATGAAGAGGAGAAAAAAAACCCTATAGAGATAGATAGATACCTATCTCTTAGTATAGTATGGAATTTAGCTCAGCTTCTGTTAGAATGCTACATTTTAGAAGTTTTCATCATAGTCAATCATCCCAAACTCCATTTTGCAGTCAGAAATGCATACTTTTAGGAAGTGAGTACTGCAAATAGTTTTAGGGGTCTGCCCTGGGATGAGAGGAATTGCACCCTGTGACATGACTTGCTTGGTTGACTGCAATATACCATTGGATGTGACAATGAAAATGGCAAATGAAATCTTAAGATGTAGTGAACAAGGCAGTAAAAACAGAGCAATATACTGAATTTCTTAAATAAACAGATGAGATTTTATCTAAACTACTCTGAACAGGCTTTTCTTCACAACCAAAATGAACTCGAATTGGAAAACATGTCACGAAGTATCCATCTATAGGTCCACAAGAAAATGGAAAAGCTTTTTAAGACAAATTATTATTACCAATACTGGTATGTAGAACCATAAATTGATGATATATAAATTTATGGTGAAGATAAGAAATGTATTTCTAATCACTAGAAGACTGGAGTATATATTTATTTATTTTAAAGATTTGATCAGAACAGTTCTGGGCCCCTCAGTTTTGGAAAGATGTTGAGTTGCTGGAAGGTGTCCAGAGAAGGGCAACAAAGCTGGGGAGGGGTTTGGAGCACAAGCCCTATGAGGAAAGGCTGAGGGAGCTGGGGTTGCTTATCCTGGAGAAGAGGAGGCTCAGGAGAGACCTTCTTGCTGTCTACAACTACCTAAAGGGAGATTGTAATCAGGTGGGAGTTGGTCTCTTCTTGCAGGCAACCAGCACCAGAACAAGAGGGCACAGTCTCAAGCTGCAGCAGGGGAGGTTTAGGCTGGATGTTAGGAAGCAGTTCTTCATGGAAAGAGTGATTGACCATTGGAATGGGCTGTCCAGGGAGGTGGTGGAGTCACCATCACTGGAGGTGTTCAGGAGGAGACTTGATAGGGTGCTTGGTTCTATGGTTTTGTTGATTAGATAGTGTTGGATGATAGGTTCAACATGATGATTTGAAAGGTCTCTTCCAACCTGGTCAATTCTATTCCGTTCCGTTCCATGCCATGCCATGCCATGCCATTCCATTCTATTCCATTCTATTCTATTCCATTCTATTCTATTCTATTCTATTCTATTCTATTCTATTCTATTCTATTCTATTCTATTCTATTCTATCATCCATTTCTAAAATAGTATGTGGCTGTAGGCAAAACAGGCACTTGATTTGATAGTCCAAGAAATCCAAACCTTTTAAAGTTTTGGAAACTGTTTTAAGGAAACTTGCTTTGTGAAACATTTCAGCACGGACAAATATCTGTCTGCAGAGACAATGTGGAAAAAAAACAAACAAAAAAATTATTGCAAACATTAATACCTTGTAAAGAAAGCGGTTAAGTGGGCAAAATGATGTGAAATTGGCCACAAATTAGGAAAAAATTCACAATCTTATCAAATTTTGAGAGCATTAATACCTGAAACAAAAGTAGAAGTGAAACTTTATGGTTTGGTTTCATCTCTAATTAAAATCCATGATTACTGTCTTTTATCATGAAAAGCTAATTTCACAGGGATATGTTTTTTGTTACCTGAAGTTAAAATAGCAGTCAGTAAATGTTGAATTTGTTTCTTAACAAGCAGGATTTTCAGTTTGGATGCTAATATCTTTTTATTTCAGACTGTCATTTAATTACAAACATAAATTACATAAAATATTGAGAGCTAGTATAGGAAGTTGAAATTTCTTTTACTGAAATTTGCCATTTAAGAGTGAATTTTGTGCCATGCTTTTGAGACCTAAATTTAGGCAGCAATTGAACCCAGCAATGTAGTGTTCAAGTTCAGAACACCTATATTTAAGTGTTTATACGTAAATTTCTGTGCATAAGTCAGTTGTGTAAGTTGCCATGGAGATCTATGGAGATTTAATCTGTACAGAGAATGGATCCTAGAGAACTATTAAGCCCAAAACCCTTAGGAATACCACATAAGAGCAGTGAAATTTAAGAAACCCTAGGGCATCTGACACAAGATAGAAGCAGGATCTATGTGGAATAAGCTAAGGCATTTCAAATATCATCAGGAGCCTAATGTGACCATCGATGTTGAGCCTTCAGGCTAGTTAGTTGGGCAGAGACAGAGACATTTTCCAGAGGTGTCTGTGTCCCTCTGTCTCTGTGGAGGGGAATATATGGAAGAAGGAGATAGGATGGGACAGGAAGAGAAGAGATGGGACAGGATGGAAAATGAAGGTAGAACAGGGCAAGGAGACTTCCCAGAATATGGAGAGGAAATGTGACTAAGAATTAGGAAGGTTTTCTCACTTTTTCAGAGTGAAATACTGTGATGGACTAACTGAATTTTTCAAATCAGCAATGTTTAAAGCCAAAGTTTTCTTTGCACCACAGATATAAGACATGTAACTTATTGTGACAGGAGGCAATAAGCAAAACTAGACTGAAGAAATTCCATCAGAAATTCACTTGAAAGTTAGTCAAGTATTATGATGTAGATAAAATGTCCAGTTGGATAAGCCACCTGTCCTACAGTATCTAATAGCATGCAGAAGTTTCACCCCCCCAAAAAAGAGCTGTACATAGAAGGTGGTGAATTCTAGTGCCTTTTAACTGCCGTTCTTTAGAGGAAGTATTTCTTGTGTGTTATAATCCTTAAGCTATTGATTCATGTTATGCCAGGCTCCCATCCCAAAGTCTGTTTTCCAGAGTCAAGGCAGGACTCCACCCTGAGTTTCTGTTGAACTAGTCTGCCCACGTGACATGATCATTTATTTGAGATACTCTGAAAAGACAACAAACTCCATCCCATTATTTCTTTATAATTTTTATTTTTATTTCACTCATCATTCACACAGTTTATCTAACCTGCCTTCCTCCTCACTTTGTAGCTATTGTTAAGTTTAATTTCTACTCTGTGTTTCTGGTTTACCATATCCCTCACCGTCTACACACACTCATACACACATGCATGCACACACACATAGAGAGAGGTGTTAAGTGCTTACTTTTCTTTTTCCATTTTATTTCCTCTCTGTTCTTATACCCATATCCTCCTTCCTGTTCAAAAAAGCAGAAACAAATCAAGCAAACAGCAGTACCATCAAGTTGTGTATAAAATGAACCTAAGTAACCATGTAATTATTCTCACTCTATTGCCGCTGTTCTTTATTGCTCTCACTTATTGTGTCATCTTTCATATTGTAAGACTCTAGGCTCCTTGGGGAAAGAACTGCATCATTTATTTTCTCTTTGAAGTACCTTCACCACCTCAGGCACTTTGCAAGTAACAAATAATAATAATAACCATTAATCAGGTAATGGGATCAGTAGAAAGCACCAGTCATTGGCAATTAAAATCTTAGCAACAGTAGGCAGGTTCATACTTCAGAATTTAGAGTCTCTTCTTTCTGCTTCTTTATAATTAAGAAGCCAACTTGTCTTATACAATATATAATAAAAACAAAAACAAAAGCAAAAAACTACCAAACCAAGATCTCTCAACCAACCTTATCTGCCTTTTGTTTTTAAATCCAGACTGAAAGAATTTGTGAAATCTACAATTCCCACATTTAAGTGGCCCATGACTTAAAATGTATGTTTTCTGATCATTCCAAATAGCAAATGTGGTTAAAACTGAGGTTATTAGTTCAGCTGAGAGCACACTGAAATTACTAAAAATGAAAGTCTATATCATTAGAACAGGTGAAAGAATTTGATTTCATTAGTTGCTCTTGAAAGCCAATGAGTTTTCACCACCTAACTAGTATAATCAAGGCTGACTGAGTGCAAGATGACAGCACATTTCCACGCAGCTTGTAGTAAGAGGTATTTTTGTATCATGGTGTGTCTGTGCTGTGGGAACCTGACAAGCGAAGGCACTTTTATTCCTTTTTCTTTTTGAGTTCTTGCTCACAAAGGAAAATAATAGTAATAATAATAAAATGTTTTCAATAGTATTTCTGAATGACCAGTTGATATAAAGGCATACATTATGTGTCTATTAGGTAGCATTATTATTATTATTATTATTATTATTATTATTATTATTATTATTATTATTATTATTATTATTATTACAGGCATATATTATGGTTTCTAGTTATTATCCATTAACATCTTACACTATTTGTATCTGTATCCAAAACCTTCATACAATTATTCTTTTCAGCTTTAATGATAGCAAGATAGCACATACGGTTGATAAAAAGCCTTTAATTTCAGCTCTAAGATCTGGAAGAATTTCCAGAATAAAGGGTAGGAAGATGTTCCCTTTATTGCAACAAGTAAAGTGTCTTAATTGAAAGTATTGATAGAGGCACACTTTAGGCACAGATCGTTATGTAATTCTAGTGAAAACATCACTTTAACCACTGAACACTTCCCATTTTCCCACATTGTTTTTAACCTCCTTAGTTCCATCGTTCTTTCTTGCATTATCTAAACATTCATTCTGCTTAGTTGATTGCTGTTTTTTCCCTCTGAACTTTCTATTAATATTTTTAACCCTAAATATTTGTACATATTTATATTTCTAACACAAAATAAATGAAATAATGAAATACTTATATGCCCCTGTATTTTTTCTCTATACTTTCATATCTACTGTTTGTCTCTAAACTAAGATTGTCCTCCATCTTTACCTGGTTTTATATGAAAGCTTATAAAAGGCATATGCACTTAGTTTTTTTTTTTAATATATATAAAAATATAATTTATATAAGTTTAGATATTTATATATAATAAAATAATATTATATAAATAATAATTTGTATAACCAATTTAGGATGTGACTAGAATAGAATAGAATAGAATAGAATAGAATAGAATAGACCAGGTTGGAAGAGACCTTCAAGATCATGGCGTCCAACGCATCATCCAACACTATTTAATCAACTAAACCATGGCACTAAGCACCCCATCAAGTCTCTTTCTGAACACCTCCAATGATGGTGACTCCACCAGCTCCTGGGCAGACCATTCCAATGACCAATCACTCTCTCTATGAAGAATTTCTTCCTAACATCTAGCCTAAAACTCCCCTGATGCAATTTGGTGCTGGTTGCCTGGGAGAAGAGACCAGCCCCCGCCTGTCTACAACCTCCCTTCAGGTAGTTGTAGAGAGCAATAAGGTCACCCCTGAGCCTCCTCTTCTCCAGGCTAAGCAACCCCAGCTCCCTCAACCTCTCCTCATAGGGCTTGTGCTCCAAACCCCTCACCAACTTTGTTGCCCTTCTCTGGACATGTTCCAGCAACTCAACATCTTTCCTAAACTGAGGGGCCCAGAACTGGACACAGCACTCAAGGTGTGGCCTAACCAGTGCAGTGTACAATGGCAGAATGACCTCCCTGCTCCTGCTGGCCACACTGTTCCTAATGCAAGCCAGGATGACATTGGCCTTATATGTGTACGCACACACATATACGCTGGAAAGCAGTTCCAGTGGATAACAAGTTTGCCATGAGTCAGTAAAGTGGCCAAGAAGGACAATGCTGTCTTGGGATGCATTAAGAAGATCATGACCAGCAGGTTGAAGGAGGTTCTCCTCCCCCTCTACTTAGTCCTATTGAAACCGTATCTGGTACTGTGCCCAGACTTGGGCTCCCCAGTTCAAAAGAGACACGGAACAAGGGAGAGTCCAATGGAAGCCTGGGGAGAGGATTAGGGAACAGATGTGTCTCTCATATGAGGCCTAGGGTTGTTTAGCTTGGAGAATAGAAGACAGGAAGGGGATCTTAATTATTATAGATACTTAAAAGGCTGTGGAGACGAGTATGGGACCAGACTCTTTTCAGTAATACCCGGCAACAGAACAAGGATGATGGGCACAAATCAATGGAAGTTCTGCCTAAACATGTGCAGAAACGTCTTTACTTACAAGTTGACACAACACTGGAACAGGCTGCCCAAAGTGGTTGTGGAACCTCATTGTCTGGAGTTTCTCAAAATCCATCTGGATGTGATCCTATACAACCTGCTTTAGGAAAACCTGTTCTGAAAAGAGAGTGGTCTAGATCATCTCCTGAGGCCTGTTCCAATCCCTATCATTCTGTGATATATACAATAATTTCCATAGAGATACAGATATCTCATATGCTCTACTTTTGCTCTTTTCTATTAATATTTCTTTTTAAGTAACTAACAACAGTACAAATATGATAATCCAATTAATACTAATTGTATAAATAGGATTATGAACACTTTAGGACAGAAGTCATGCTTTCTTTCTATGGTGAGACACGTGGCATAGCTCTGGCAATTTGACACTGTGCCAATATGGTTGGCTTAGTTTCTGTGCTTCATATTCCACATGCTGCCCCAGGTGTTCCTTTCCACAGCATGGAACTTGGAGCAAGATGCTGTTCTCTATGACTTTAAAAAATTACCAACAGAGCTGCCAGAAGCTGTTCTTGGAGCATGTGATACTTTAATTAATACAGGATGGATAAGAGTAGCAAAATAGTCCTTGCTCAGAGCTTTTATAAGGCCTTAAAATGACAGTTTGTACATGGGGATCCTGTAGATATCTGCTTTGTCACCATATGACACATACTTTTGCGCCATTCAACTTGGTTGATGTTATCTGTAAGGCAGGCTGGACTAACATGCTTCAATTCTGCCCTGTTACGATGTTTTGTATTGTGTGAAATGACTGTATATTCCCATGTTCTAATTCATAATCACTAGAAGAATTTCTCTCATCCATTCACCACAAAATATGTGTTAAATGTGGGTATAGCACTGGTGTGTTTTTTTGGCTGGTTTCCCCGGAGGCAGCATGCGGTTCATGAATAAGAAGTTACTGCTATGCTACCTGATAAAAGCAGGACTGGATATTGTGGTGGTTTTAGGCTATGCCTTTAAAATTAAATTACAGATTTCAAGCAGAATTGTAGAAAAATATAAATAAATCACTATTGGGTGTAAAAAGGAAAACAAAAGATAATTCTAAAGAAATTCATTGGATAAATGTCTCAAAGATCATCAAGTCCAACCTGTCACCACAGACCTCATGACTAAACCATGGCACCAAGTGTCACGTCCAATCCCCTCTTGAACACCTTCAGGGACGGTGACTTCACCACCTCCCTGGGCAGCACATTCCAATGACCAACAACTCTTTCTGTGAAGAACTGTCTCCTCACTTCCAGCCTAAACTTCCCCTGGTGCAGCTTGAGACTGTGTCCTCTGGTTCTGGTGCTGGTTGCCTGGGAGAAGAGACCAAACCCCTCCTGGCTACAACCTCCCTTCAGGTAGTTGTAGAGACCAAGAAGGTCTCCCCTGAGCCTCCTCTTCTCCAGGCTAAACAATCCCAGCTCCCTTAGCCTCTCCTCACAGGGCTTGTGCTCAAGACCTCTCCCCAGCCTCATTGCCCTTCTCTGGACACGTTCAAGTGTCTCAATGTCCTCCTTAAATTGAGAGGCCCAGAACTGGACACAGTACTCAAGGTGTGGCCTAAACAGTGCTGAGTCCAGGGGCACAATGACTTCCCTGGCCACACTATTTGTGATGCAGGCCGGGATGCCATTGGCTTTCTTGGCCACCTGGACATGCTGCTGGCTCATGTTCAGCCAGTTGTCAGTCAACACCCCCAGGTCCCTTTCTGCCTGGTCCCTTTCTGTCTGTGTTTGTGCCTACCAGTTGTGGTTTACAATTGCCCTTTGCTCTGTTAACCCCCATCTCATACTAAACCATGACATTATTTCAAGACAAGGAATGCCTTCTCTGAGCTGCACAAATGCTAGTGTTTTATTTTGTTATGCTGCTTGAACTTGATGTATTACAAAGCTTCAATAGCATTTGATTTATATTACAAGGTTAACATTAAGTGATGCTGTTGCAGATGCTAGTTTCACATGCATTGCACTGCAGCACTGCACGCCTTGGTTTTGACAGATTTTTGTGCTGTGCTACTCAACAACTGGGCACATATTGAGCAAAATCATTGAGCCACGTTTTATAAATACATAGCTGATGATTACATTTCCTTACACAGCCTCATCTGTAGTCTCATGCCCTGCAGTTCACTATCTTTAACCAGCATGTGTCTCTGATAATTGATTTTCTTCTGGCATAATTTCTGGAGCTAGTGTTGAGTGGAATTGTGTTTCAGGCTGTTCTTGTCCTTTCGTGTGGGAGGAGATACTGTGATTTCAGCCACAACCCTAGCAGTTAGCTTCTGAACTGCCCAAATTCTTGCTTCTTCCCATAGTCTTTAAACAAGAACTATGTTCCAAGTTTGTGACTGGCAATTACTTCACTACATGTTGTGTTGCATAGGACAATGCTACCAGAGATCTTATGCATAACCCTGTATGAGGATAAGGTCACTTTTAGTGAGACTTTCTTTGATCATACATCAAGGGAAGAAGTAGTGACTGTAGGGGGGGAAAGGGAGATAAAGAAATGGCCAATGGATCATAAGTTGTCAGAAAAGGAATTTAAGCATTTGTCTCTTCTCCTGGTTAGAAAACTAATGGCTGAAAGAAGTGTACTCTTGCCAGTTCTTGAAGAACATGATTTTCCCCTGCCTGGCTCCAGAGTGGAGTGCTGTCTTCAAAAATGTTTCCTGAAAACAGGATTTATAATTATCCTGATGGATTCTGATGCTGGACCATATACACTTTTGTTCACAGGGGTAATATTTGTCCTGCCAACCCTGTAACCATCATTACTCCTTCAAGATTTGATTTGAGCATTTTCTTCTTCATGACTGTCTCTCTCTGCCTAAGTGGTTATTCCCAACACGCATTTATTAGATGATGTCTTCAAACAAACACCAGGGAGTGACATATCTTACAGTATCTTTGGCACATTCCTCAGTGAAAGACTGCAACATATATCAGGGAAAGTACATGGAGTAATTTGCCTTTCCTCTTCCTTCTTGTGTCAAGCTACTGCCCTTAGACTGACAAAACTTCCATATGACCCAAAGATGCCCTGTAGCTCATTTCATAGGTCTTAAAGTATTAGCTAGTGTAAGGTAACCTTAAAAATAACATTACATCAATGCAGACATCAGCTTAGCAAGGCATAATAAAACCGATAGAAAATATAAGAACAGATTGCCTTTAGTTACGGTTAAGTAACTGGGACAGGTTAGTAGAGTCACCAATGAGACAGAGGTCAGCAGAATGGTTGAGTTATACCTGAGACAGATTATTTATTAATTTATTTTTTTAAAATAGAATTACATGACTGAGCAATAGGTGCTTGCTATACACAAATTAAACTAACTTTGTGCTAACAATATCAAATTATTTCATAATAATAAAAAAATATTTCCTATAGACTAATAAGAATTTATATTAACAATACAATGATAATTGAGACATTTACACCAAGGTATAGTTCCCCCATTGCAGAACTTGTTATCACTCTCTACAACTACCTATAGGGAGGTTGTAGACAGACAGATGATGGTCTCTTCTCCCAGGCAGCCAGTACCAGAACAAGAGGACACAGTCTCCGGCTGCACCAGGGGAGGTTTAGGCTGGATGTTAGGAAGAAGTTCTATACAGAGAGAGTGGTTGCCCTTTGGAATGGGCTGCCTGGGGAGGTGGTGGAGTTGCCGTCATTGGAGGTGTTCAGGAGGAGACTTCATGGAGTGCTTGGTGCCATGGGTTAGTTGTTTAGGTGGTGTTGGATTGGTTGAGGGGTTGGACACGATGATCTTGAAGGTCTCTTCCAACCCAGTTTATTCTATTCTATTCTATTCTATTCTATTCTATTCTATTCTATTCTATTCTATGCCAAAATTCCATGAGAACACTGTTGGAATACAGCTGTTGAAGTCTGGTAAATTAGGCAAGATTTTGTCCCTAGCATGTTGGTCACATTATGGTTATCTTCACAATAAAATACAAAGATTTTTGTATAAACATCTGGACATGCGTTTTTCTTATGAGGTATTGAAAAATGTTGACTTGCTGGAACGTGTCCAGAGAAGGACAACAAAGCTGGGGAGGGGTTTGGAGTACAAGCCCTATAAGGAGAGGCTGAGGGAGCTGGGGTTGCTTAGCCTGGAGAAGAGGAAGCTCAGGGCAGACCTTATTGCTGTGTACAACTACCTGAAGGGAGGTTGTAGCCAGGAGGGGGTTAGTCTCTTCTGCCAGGCAACCAGCCCCTGAACAAGAGGACACAGTCTCAAGCTGCGCCAGGGAAGGTTTAGGCTCGAGGTGAGGAGAAAGCTCTTCACAGAGAGAGTTGTAAGCCATTGGAATGTGCTGCCCAGGGAGGCGGTGGAGTCACCATCTTTGGAGGTGTTCAAAAAGGGATTGGATGTGGCACTTGGTGCCATGGTTTAGTAGTCATGAGGTCTTGGCTGACAGGTTGGACTTGACGATCTCTGAGATCTTTTCCAACCTTATTGATTCTATGATTAATTTACTGACTGCCCTGAGTGTTCAGTCACAGAGATATGACATCTGGGTTTTGCTTGGGGTTCATTTTCAGTATGCATTCACCTGTGCCTTTGTTGGTCCTACAGTAAATTCCTTTCTGCTTTTACTACCTTTCAAGAAATCTACATCTGCTTCCTAAGCTCACATGGGTGCATAATGCCCCTATTCTGCAGATAATAAGGAATCTCTATTTTTTTCCTCCTACTAAAGAATCTAGTACAATTTTACTCTATACATAGTTAGGAACTTCTATCATTGACTTCTATGTGCCTAGAATCAAGCTTTTAGTAAAGCTTTTAGCTTTAGCTCAACATTTTTTCTTTCATCTGAGACATTTGCATGTATGGCTCAGTATGTGTTGAGAGAGTTCAGGTGCAATTCACACTGCAGTGTGAAGACTCTGAATCCAGTCATGCTTCTAACATTAAGTGCCTCTGTAACTAAATAAGAGCTCAAAATAAACTGATCCCAGGTCCTGGACAAAAATTGCATTGCCTGTTCTATGTCCTTGGTTCTTAAGACCAGTCAGCCCTTTTAATGCAGATTTGCCTAAAAGCCATCTATGTGTAGCACTTCAAAACAGAGACAGGGAATAATCTATCCACTTGCTCCCTTGCTCTCATTCACTTAACAATGTTAACATGCTCTTTAAGACTCCTTTTGCTACTGTAGCCAAGAGGGAAGCACACTACTGAGGAGAACATCTTTCCTGCTCTGCTTGCTGGTCCTCTCCGAAGGCTGGGCAGGCTTCCAACACCTGTGTTTGAGAAGAGATCTGTGGAAGTCAAGTGCTGAGTCAATGTGGACTCTATATGTGCCATGTAGATCTCTACCCCTAAAGGCAAAATTTCCTCACAAATATCAGATGATAAGTTCTGAAGGATCATACCCATAATTTTCTGTCTTTTGAGATCTGATGTTTCTTTTTTTTCTTATACATTTCTTTGTACTTAGAAAGCTACAATTGCAGCTTCTGTTTTATCTTGATCTGATTTATTTTATCTCCCAACCATGTTTCAGTATAGTCTAAAGTGCCTCCTGCATGTTTTAAATTTGTTTACATTCTTCCATACACATAAGAGAAGTATAAAAATTACTTATGCAATTCCTTTAATTTATTCATAGAAATAAAATTCTGCAATGATCCTTACATATTCCTGAATATTTTATGGTGCCTTTACATTCATTTTGCTGTGTATTTGTACATTCTTTTTCCCTTTTGTGCTCTTACATTTTAGTTTTTTTAAGAAAAAGTGTACCTTTTTCTTTTGTTGTTGTTTAAACTGCACTCTGCATGTTAGAAAATTGTGTTGAAAATAATGTGTAATTCCTCTTAAAGCTAAATTTTGTTGTAAGTGGTGAAACAATGCTTAACATTTACTTAAGATTTTAACCTACCTGAAACAAATGACATCCAGTGATTAAAATATTTAGGTGTCCATAGCATGTCATCTGCCTGAAAGGTGGTTGTGGCCAGGAGGGGGTTGGTCTCTTCTCCTAGGCAACCTGTGACAGAACAAGAGGACACAATCTCAAGCTGTGCCAGGGGAGGTTTAGGCTCGAGGTGAGGAGAAAGTTCTTCACAGAGAGAGTGGTTAGCCATTGGAATGTGCTGCCCAGGGAGGTGGTGGAGTCACTGTCCCTGGAGGTGTTCAAGAGGGGATTGGATGTGGCACTTGGTGCCATGGTTTAGCAGTCATGACGTCTTGGCTGACAGGTTGGACTTGATGATCTTTGAGGTCTTTTCCAACCTTATTGCTTCTATGATTCTATGATTCTATGATCATTCTAGTTGAAAAGGCCATACAAAAGCCTCATGTCATCCTTGGTGTTGGGTGATGGGTTGGTCTTGATGATCTTGAAGGTCTGTTCCAACCTGGTCAATTCTATTCTATTCTATTCTATTCTATTCTATTCTATTCTATTCTATTCTATTCTATTCTGTTCCATTCCATTCCATTCCATTCCATTCCATTCTATAAGGTAGTCTGCACTAGAGAAAATATATATCTTTTGAACATCTTGTGAACAAAATGAAAATAGCATAATAGCCTTGTGATAGCTGTGAATTTTTTTGTACAAAGGAGTTGGAATCTACTTCTTTTTTTTTTGACAAAGCAAAGGTAAAGTAAAGGTCAGGCGTTTTTTGTTGTGGTGGTGTTTTGTGGTGATTTTTTGTTGTTTGTTTTGGTTGTTTTCTTTTGTTTTGTATTTGTGTGTGTGCTGGAAAAGAAGTTTATAGATCATCAATCCCTATGTCCAAATTTTACTAAGTTTGGTGCTAAAACATGTCCCTTAGCAACCATATTTATACTACCCATGCATCTTTTAAACACCTCCTGGGATGGCAATTCAACCACCTTGCTGGGAGGATTATTCCAGCATTTGACAACTCATTCAGTGAAGAAGTTTCTTCTAATATCCAACCTCAGCCTCCTGTGGTGCAACTGGAGGCCATTTCCTCTCATCCTATTACTTGTTACTAGGGAGAAAAGACCAACCCCCACCTTTCTACAACCTCCTTTCAGTTAGTTGTAGAGCAATAAGATTTCTCCTTAGCCTCCTTTGCTGCTACCTTCAGTCCTCACAGAGAGTTGGGGCTGTTCAGTCTGGAGAAGAGAAGGCTCTGAGGAGAACTTATTGTGGCCTTCCAGCATCTGAAGGGGGCCTACAAGAAGGCTGGTGAGGGACTTTTTAGGGTTTCAGGTAATGATAGGACTAGGGGGAATGGAACAAAGCTAGAAATGTGTAGATTCAGATTGGATGTTAGGAAGAAATTCTTCACCACAAGGGTGATGAGATGCTGGAACAGATTGCCCAGGGAGGTGGTAGAAGCCCCATCTCTGGAGGTTTTTAAGGCCATGCTGGATGTGGCTGTGAGCAACCTGATGTAGTGTGAAGTGTCCCTGCCCATGGCAGGGGGGTTGGAACTGGATGATCCTTGAGATCCCTTCCAACCCTTACAATTCTATGATTCTGAATTGAAATCCCCACCTGCACAAGGGCAAGTGACCTTGAGACTTCTCCCAGAGGCCCATAGAACATTTTATCTGCCTCTTCATCTTGGCTGAGCAGTTTATAAGAGACTCCCACCATGATATCTGTCTTGTCCTTCCCTCTGATTCTTACCTTTAAACACTCCACCCTACTGTAACTATCATTAAACTTAAGACATTCACAACACTCCCTAAAATACAGGTCTATGCCACCACCTTCTTTGCTTACCCCTTCTGAAGAGTGTGCAGCCATTGATTGCAGCACTCCAGTTGCATGACACATCCCACCATGTTTCTGTAATTACAGATATATCATAGTTTTCCTGATGCAGAACAATTTCCAGCTCCTCCTGTTTGTTGTAGGTACTGTGTGCATTAGTGTAAATGTACTTCAGCTGGGCTAAAGGTCCTCCCTTTTAGCAGAGAGAAGTCCTAAAGACTACCTGGATGTACTCTGGTGCTTTTGTGGTTACTAACCTGTCAATAACCCTTGAGTCTTTGCTGTTGCATGGGTGTCAATTCCATACCTTCACTGATACACAGAAAAAAAGAACTCTAGTACCCCATCCTTCAAACATTGCTGTGCTGCCTCTGGGCTTATTTTTAGCAAGCCTGGTTTTGTGCCCTTGGCCATTAAAATCTAGTTTGAAGCCCTTTCAATGAGCTGTACAAGTTTGTGGGTTAGAATCCTTTTCCTCCTTTGGAACAGGTGTATCCTGTATGTTGCCAGTGAGCCCGATTTTGTGTGATTCAACACACAATTAAAGAGCTCAAAGGTGACACTAGGCTTGGAGCCAGGCATTGATCTGCTGACTTTTTCTGTTTACTCCCTCATCACTCCCCAGAACTGGAGACATAGAGCAGAATACTGCTTGTGCTTCCAATCCCTTAACCAGTTGTCCCAAGGCCTTCAAGTCTCTCTTTATTGCCTTTGGATTTGTTCTCACTAATTCATTGCTGCCTACCTGAAAAAGATTAGTTGTGGATAGTAACCCAAGGGCCATACTAGGGAAAAAAGTTTTTTTGGGGGGGAACAAAGACAGAGGCTTATGTTTTATTAAACCTTAAGATAATTGGGTGATGTAACAGAAACACTTTTAAATATCCTTTTGTTGTGGTTTGGTTTTGCACCACATTACAACCTGAAATTTACCCCAAGGAGTAAATTACCACTCTACACAGAATTTGGAAGTTAAATGAAACTATTATTTACAGAAGTAGGCTAAATATAAAAGGTTATAAGCATATACATATATAAATATACAGCTATACAATAGCCCAGCTACACTCCTGTACACAATAGCCCAGACCCTGCTGCAACCCCCCAACCCCCCCCATACACTGCAGATGAAGGCCACGTTGCCTTACTTCTCCCCACTGCAATGACCCAAGCAATGGCCAGTGTGAGAGAAGTAAAGGCAAAGTTCAGAGGGAACAAAGAGGGAAAACATGAGAGAGGGGAACACACTGTTCCTCCAAATATATAGCATTTGCAGGTGAATGGGATGGGATATACATGTTTTTTTCACAGTATCTTGTCCAACCCTTCTGGGGATTATCCAGACTCCTGGAATGCTCTGGAAAACTTATTATTTATCATATCATATTCAAAGTGCAACACCTCTTAAATTAACAGTTTCAATTGTCATGGTTACTTCTTTAGGGAAATTTAAAAAGCATGAATAGAATAGCATAGCATAGCATAACATAGCATAGAATAGAACAGAACCAGGTTGGAAGACACCTTCAAGATCATTGCACCCAACCCATCATCCAACACCATCTAATCAACTAAACCATGCAACCAAGCACCCCATCAAGTCTCCTCCTAAACATCTCCAATGATGGTGACTCCACCACCTCCCTGGGCAGCCCATTCCAATGGGCAATCACTCTCTCTGTGTAGAATTTCTTCCTAACATCCAGTCTAAACCTCCCCTGGTGCAGCTTGAGACTGTGTCCTCTTGTTCTGGTGCTGGTTGCCTGGGAGAAGAGACCAGCCCCCACCTGTCTACAACCTCCCTTCAGGGAGTTGTAGACAGCAATAAGGTCTCCCCTGAGCCTCCTCTTCTCCAGGCTAAGCAACCCCAGCTCCCTCAGCCTCTCCTAATAGGCCTTGTGTTCCAAACCTCTCAACAACTTTTTTGCCCTTCTCTGGACATGTTCCTGAAACTCAACGTCTTTCCTAAACTGAGAAGCCCAGAACTGGACACTGGACTCAAGGTGTGGCCTAACCAGTGCTGAGTACAGGGGCAGAATGACCTCCCTGCTCCTGCTGGCCACACTGTTCCTGATCCTGACCAGGATGCCATTGGCCTTCTTGGCCACCTGGGCACAATGCAGACTCATGTTCAGCCTACCATCGACCAGTACCCCCAGGTCCCTCTCTGCCTGGCCTCCAGCCACTCTGACCCCAGCCTCTAGCACTGCATGAGGTTGTTGTGGCCAATGTGCAGAACCCATCACTTGGATGTGTTAAATCTCATGCCCTTGGACTCTGTCCATCTGTCCAGCCTGTCAAGGTCTCTCTGCAGACCTCCCCTACTCTCTAAGAGATCAACAGCTGCCCCCAGCTTGGTGTCATCTACAAATTTACTGATGATGGACTCAATGCCCTCAGCCAGATCATCAATGAAGATATGAATACATTGTGTTTCCAAAATAAGGTTTTATCCAGCATAAATAGTAAAAGTGATAATCAAAAAGACCTGTATTATTTTTTTCATCAGCATCTAATAGATTTCCAGTCTAAGTATTATTTTACTGTCACATAAATTGCCCAACATCAAGGGGTTTTTATCATAAAATCAATATGATATTTTTTAAATTGCATTTTATTAGTCTACAATGTTACTTGAGTGTTTCAGCACTATTTAACAATCAACCATTTAGCACTCTAATTTGAAATCAATCGTTAAAGATTCATTTTGTCTCACTACAACTATTTGTAAACATTATCCTCACTTTTCTTGTGTCTTCATTAGTACTCTGTCATCTTCAAATTAGTGTGTAACCTATTAGAGTCACTCTAAAGCATCAGCAGCAGACCTTTTATTAGACTCCCACTGATAAAATGAACTGTCAGGTAACAACTGAGGTAACTGATCACACTAAAATGAATCATTGATTAAAAATTACATGGAATGAGGAGACGCAAACACTGTGAACTACTTCTCTCCCTTCCCTGCAACCAGGAGTAAGTGGTCTGTAGTCAGTCATGTAAGTGAAACAAATTGTCATTTGAGATCATCACTGGCCAATCTATTTGCTAGTAAATTTGCTAGTAAATAGTTTTGCTAGTAAATTTGCTAGTAAATAGATACAGGCAAAATTTGCAAAGAGTTTTCTGCTGATATCTTGTTTCAGACTATTTGTTATATAGTCTAGTTAAAGGAAAAGTATCTTTCTTGTTTGTCTTGTACTGTATCTAGTATAAGAAAGCTCTGACAGCTATTCAGATTAGTTGTCCCACATGCAGTGGACCAAAGAAGCCTGGTTCCTTTGAGGATCTGCGTCTTGTCTCCCTAAAATTTTTATTCCACTACTGACAGGTGTTTTGCTAGTTCCTTTGAAAGTGAAGTTACTCTTCCTAGCTGCACCAAACACACATATTTTCCTTTCCATTTGATGTCTCTGGCATCCTTTACAATAACTCCATCTCCTTTCATGCAACTGCTTGTAAATTTGCAAACAGCATCCTTAGTTTCTTTTTGTGTGTGTTACATCTAGTCAAGAGCTAGAGCTGCTGCAGCTGGCTAGCAAATAGCACAGCTGGTCAGTTCTTCACTGTTCTTGGGGAAGACATTAATAGCTTCTCTATACCTTATCCATCTCCCAGTTTTTCTCAAAATTCATAGTACTTTGTAAAATTCAGTTGGAACTGCCCAATTACATCACAGGTTTTGGCAAGTGAGAGGGTATAGAAAAAGAAATGATACTATTTTCCTTAGGAAAACAGTTTAAGAATAAATATTCCTAATTAATCTGTTAACCAGCATCTTTGTTCACATAAAGAGTTTAATTTTTTGTATAACAAAATAAAATTCACCATGTGCCTTGGTCCATGGGAAATTAAGTTTAAACCCTCAGTAAAACTGTTAGGGTTTTTTTTATGTTTAAAAGAGAGCAAATCTGAGACGTGCCATAACAGGCTATGGCATAGACATTGGTACCACTTGAGCACAAACCAAGCATTTTTTCTAATGCTTTTATTTCATCAGAAGAAAACCTGTATGTGCAATCTAATGTGACATGATCCTACATGCAGGAAAGGTCCTGATGTACACAAACTCCTCTCTATTACATTCCAGAATAAAGAAACCTAAGATCATAGGCTGCAAAAGACACAGTCTCAAGATGTGCCAGGGGAAGTTTAGGCTGGATGTTAGGTAGATGTTCTTCCCAGAAAGAGTGATTGGCCATTGGAATGTGCTGCCCAGGGAAGTGGTGGAGTCACCATCACTGGAGGTGTTTAGGAAGAGACTGGATGGGGTGCTTGGTGCCATGGTTTAGTTAATCAGATAGTGTTGGGTGATAGGTTAGAATAGAATAGAATAGAATAGAATAGAATAGAATAGAATAGAATAGAATAGAATAGAATAGAATAGAATAGAGTAGAGTAGAGTAGAGTAGAGTAGAGTCAAGTAGAATAGAATAGAATAAATCTTGATCTCAAAGGTCTTTTTCAACCTGGTTAATTCTATTCTATGCTATTCTATGCTATTCTATGCTATTCTATTCTAAATGAGGTACCACAGCCCCACAGGTCAGGTTTTCAGTCAGGACTGTCTGGAGATCATGACATCTGATACAAATATCCTTCTGTCTGAAGTATATAATACATGATAGCACATGAATCTTCCCTGTTCTTCAGCTCATATTAATATTCTCTGCTTTCATACTACAAGTCTCTTTTAAAAATACCAAGCAAAACACATCACATTCTACATTTTTTTCTACTCGGTTTACAGCTTAATTAAGGGAAATAACCAACAAAACAATTCCCTTAAATTCTATAGATGCAAGCATCCAGAGTTAGCATAGCTTGGAAAAGGATTATTTTGGAAATGATTACATCCATGCTATGAAAAATGCAAAACATTTTGTAACAGTTAGACAGCTGGAGGGAAATCCTGATTCTGCAGAAGGTATTGAGTGCTTTTCCACAGGCTCCAATGAGGGCTAAGTTTTACCCCCAGTATGCCGTGTGCTTTGCTTGTCACACTGTCCACAACCATTCCATTGTGACCTGGTTCCCTTTTCCTTTTTTTGTCTTCTCCTCTTTCTTATATTTTGGCCTGATTAAAGGGCTGCTGTAAGAGAAGGGCTGTTTTCACAGCATATTGCCTTGCTCTGTGATTTCAGGGTTTATATCCAGCTGCAATACTAGTATTTGTGAAGATTTATTTATTGTTTGTTCAATATGATAATTTATTTCATATTTTTAAATAAGACTTGGAAGCTGTATTTAGTCTAGGCAAAATAAAAGATGATCTGAACAAAATGATGCTGACTGTACTAGGATGACACTATGCATAAGTGAAGGAAGAAAAAGCTATAGTTGCTGATTGCTTCATGCCTTATACCCTTCTCATATATTCCTTACATTGTTCTCTTTTTTGTGGAAAGTCCCATGGATTTCTAGCTCACTGTAAGCATTTCATCATTTAAATGAACAGACAAAGGCTGAACTGTAGCCTGTGATCCACAGCATTGCATGGACAATGTAACAGCTAAGACTCCCCACGTGCAGCATGAGCTGATTTAGTCTTAATTCTGTCTTCTATTTTTTGGCATCAGAGGTAATAATGTCTGCTGCAATGGAGAATGCTTTCAAATAAGCAAGCCACTGTAATACTGTCTTCTGATCACAGAATCATAGACTGTTTGGGGCTGGAAGGGACCTTTAAAGGTCGTGTAGTCCAGCCCCTGATGCATGCAGAGTTCTGCCTCACACTGCGATAAAGGCTGTGTAGATGGAGCCTGCACACTCTAGTTAGAGAATAGCACCAGGGCCCCCTTTCTCTGCAATCAAAATGCCAAGTGGAGCTGCATTAGTTAATTGCAAAATGAATTTGTACTGTGTCACAGTGGTGCCCACAAAACAGACAGCAATGTCTAACTAAAATGAAGTTTTATTGTAACCACAGTTACTTGGAACTTCTTCCAGCAAAATTCTATTAGAAGTTCAGATGCCAGTCAGGAATATACTACTGCACAACTAATTCTTAATGTTTAAGGAGTTGTTTTTCTAGAAAGATTAAGCAAAATGTGTTTATGCTCAGTCATAAAGGGGAAATCCTCCCACTCAAGGGTACACAAAAAAGTCACTCATGAAAAAAAAGGGAAAGGGCTTATCCAAGGATATATCCAGAAGAAAATATACACTCAAAAAAAGGAGGAGTGAGGACTCACTCAATCCATGGATGTACGCTTAGAGGGTGTCTTGGTGCAAGAGGAGGGTTTAGGATCGAAAGGTCCACTTACTCCAAGAGAGTCAAATCAGAACTTGCTCTTTGCAGGGTTCCATTTATACCCTAGTCAAGTATGAACTGTGGTCATCCTAATTAGTTGGGGACAAGCCCAGAGCAAAGGCAGGCCAAGGGCCTGGAACTTGAGACACTATTTAATAGCTGCGAGGCATCTGGCTGATCTTTAGCAGGTCTCTGGCAAGCCCTGGCCTTTGTCATGTATCTGCCAGGTCAGAATTTTGTCTGTCAGGGCAGCTGTATCTGTCACATACTGGGACACAACTGCACAGCAGTGAACTACTGACATTGGTAAAGACCTATGATCTTGCCCTCAACTATTGCTAGAGTCTTTCTACTATCTAGTGGGGTTGGGAAGGTCAAAGGAGTGAAAACCTCATATTTTCTCCATAGAATAACATTGTTCTTGTACTTTCCTGGCTTCCTAAGGGAGAAAAGCTTCTTTTGTACAATATTGGTTAAAAAGTATATTGAGGTTTGCTCTTCAAAATAACTTTAAATTATCATTTTACATGGGTAATGCAAAAACAAAACTACAACTTTTCCAGCACCTGGAGGCATGAGGATAAATCATGTTGGGGATTGAAATCTTTCCTTCTTGCCTTTGTATTCCTGTAAAACTAGCATCATGCTCCTCCTGCTTTCCACCACAAAAATAATGAAATCTCAATAAAGCAACCATATTCTTGTGTTATCAAGATAATGAAGAACTGTGATTGATAGAGGCCATTTAACAGGGAAGCAAAACAAACCCAAACATTTTTGATAGAGGGAAAGTGTTATCAAAGTTACCACTTGTGGTGGGTTAATGCCAATTCTGAAAGACAGGGTGGAGGGCTTGTGAGTGCTTTGCCCTCCCTGCAGGGCGTTTTCCCCCTGGGAAACAGAGTCTGTTCCACTCCCCCCTCCCTGCCCAGCTAGAGTGTAAAAGGGAGGGCATTGAAATCATTAGCTCTCCTTTTTGGCTCCTGCCTCTCCTGGACAAGAGCTACTGCAACTGCTTTCCCGCTCTTCTGCCACGTGGTTGGGCCTGATCCTTCTTCCTGCTGCCTCCATGCATCTTCAGAGAGAGAGACTGGTTTTGTATTCTTGGTTGGTTTTTTTCCCCCCTCCCATCCATCCTTGTTCCTTGCCCTTGTGAACCTTACCTGTTTTGTTATATACATATTGTTTAAAGAAAACTCTTTACCTCTCTACTTCCAGGCCGACTCCAAATTATTGCTTGGTGGATTTGCTCCTTCCCTTTCCTTTTTTTTCCCTCTCTGTTGGGTGGAAGGAGGGGGAAGCAGGGGAGAGATTCTCAGCCTTGCCCCCATCTGAGCTCTTAACTCCCAGTTAAGGCTCAAACCACTTCACCACTGTTATTGATATAGACTAAACCGGCAACACTGAAATGAAATGCCTACCACTGAGCCACCTGTATCATGAGATCTTCACTTTTAAATACTTCTATTCTCCAGACAGAGGATATGTGGAAATGCTAGGTTTGATATTTCTTTTATGTGACACTTCCATTGCTAAGTAAGTGCTTTTTGATTCTTTGTTTGTTTGGTTTTTTCCCAGAAGAGAATAATGAATTTTGAATTATGTTTCCCTCTCTCTCTCATCCAACTTTCAGCCAATGTAAATTTGTTTGTGGATAGCCTGTGTGTATAACAGAGTTGGGGAACATTAACTGCAACTGTGAACTGATCACCAAGTACAATGACAGTATTTATAGCCTGACCCATCTGACCTAAATTAAAAACAGAAGGTATATATTACTGTTAGAATATTTTGATTAATAACTTCTGCATAATATTCAATTCAATGTATTTCAGATGGGCATAACATTCTTCCACCTAAATGATACATTACTGTTAGCATATGCATTACTGTGTTCAGCTCCCTTCCTTTGCTCTGTGACAAAAATTCTTTAATTGCTCTCTACACTGGAATAAGAGAAGTTTTAACACAATGATTCTATGAACCATCACATTTTCCTGTGTCTCTGAAACTACATGACTTCTGTTCAGTCTGTTGTTTCTTCTATATTCCAGCCTCAGATATCTAGTATTGCAACTTGTTAAAGACCATTAGTGTATATATTTCTCTTTCACTGCCCTAGACTTTCTTTTTGCCTTACTCAGACAAATACAAGTCAGTAATGGAGTGTTTAACCAACCTTTTGGTGCTTCTTCTTGTTTTCTACTCACCAAAACGTTCAGAATGAGACTTTACTGTTCTTATGTGCCCATTGTCTTACCACTATAATGAAAGAGAGTAATAGAAGTCTTCCCACTCTATTTGTTTAATTGCAGTAGATGATATGTAATTTCTGAGCATAAACAGAGCCATACCATGGATTCAAATACTTTACCAAATAAAATATATTTCTACCACCTGTCATAGTAAAGTTGCCAAAAGGAAAACACGCTAGAAATTCAAATTGCTGCCCATTACCATAAATAATGGATCATCATTTTCCTTTGTGGTTAATAATAGAAGCTAAGTATGTAATCATAACATTAATGATAAATCATGGGTAGTAAAATTGCCATTTACAGTAATAATCATCTCCCATCATGACATTACAAGAAACTAAAAAGTAATTGAATGGGGTTATTAGAAAGAGCATATTAATATTAATTTATTAAGGAAAAGCAATATAACCCTTGATAGTTTTCCTATTCAGTTGACTACTTCATATATAAACTCAACCACGATGGTCTTTCTTGTCTCATTCATGTGCAAGATCTACAGTGGTTCTATAGACAGCTGTGATCATTTTTTCATTACAATCTACTTAATGCAAGAATGCTGTATGATGTTCCATTCCTAAAGCAAGTACATTCACAAAATATTTACTTTTATTCTGGAGGAGCTGCATAAATTGCAGGCTTATCTTACTAGAAATGGCAAGGATATATTCTTCACCAGACTGAAACATGACATTTTATTTTTACAGAAATAAGTGGTTGATAAGTATGTGTAACCTGATACTTAAATCTCTCATATGAAACCAAGATGTAGCTGAGCTTTACCCATGAATCA
The DNA here is from genome assembly GCF_014839835.1 of Dryobates pubescens. Classification (NCBI taxonomy): domain Eukaryota; kingdom Metazoa; phylum Chordata; class Aves; order Piciformes; family Picidae; genus Dryobates; species Dryobates pubescens. The sequence goes on along the minus strand of NC_071618.1, from coordinate 37,663,284 downwards.
AGATATTAAAGTTCTAATATGGTTAGAGTCCATCAGGTGTTCTTGAAATACCATTTTCTTTTGTTTTTATTCATGAAAACTCTGCTTCTTGCTTGCAGCCACCAGGCAGGAGGAAGCATTGGAGTTCTGATGCCATGACCTGTGGGGGCTGTAATCCCACTTTGCATTTTCTTTTGGCCACCATGATCAACCACCTTTATTATTACTCCTGAAAAGTAAATAGTACCTTTTGCATCTTCTTCATCTTTACCTGTCCTTGTAACCTTTTGTTATTTTAGTCATCAGTTCAACATATCAAAATGCCACACCATCTGTACATGCTGAGAAAGACAGTGGGCTTTAGAATAAACCGGGTTGGAAGAGACCTTCAAGATCATTGTGTCCAACCCCTCAGCCAATCCAACCCACCTAAACAACTAACCCATGGCACCAAGCACTCCATCAAGTCTCTTCCTGAAAACCACCAATGATGGCAACTCCACTACCTCCCCAGGCAGCCCATTCCAATGGGCAATCACTCTCTCTGTAAAGAACTTCTTCCTCACATCCAACCTAAACCTCCCCTGGTGCAGCCTGGGACTGTGTCCTCTTGTTCTGGTACTGGCTGCCTGGGAGAAGAGACCATCATTCGTCTGTCTATAGCCTCCCTTCAGGTAGTTGTAGAGAGTGATAAGGTCACCCCTGAGTCTCTCCAGGCTAAGCAACCCTATCTCCCTAAGCCTCTCTTCACAGGGCTTGTGTTCCATACCCCTCACCAGCTTCGTTGCCCTTCTCTGGACTCGTTCCAGCAAGTCAACATCCTTCCTAAACTGAGGGGCCCAGAACTGGACACAGAGTAGCCCAAACCAGCATTCTTGTTAGCTTAATGTTACTATGTGAAAATAATGTAATACTTCGGTAGAGCAGGTGTGTTACAGCACAAGAAACACTCAGAAATGCATCCATGATCAATAGTAAGGGGAATGTCCTAAGTGATGATTCAAATTAATCAGCTGGCAGGAAAGGATTAAACAGATGTCACACTTATCTCTCTGCTCCAAATATTAATTGCTTGACTAATTATTATGTCCTAAATTCTTGATCCATAAATAGTCTTTTGTATTTAATGGAATACCACCATATCTGTTGATTTGTACCATGTTGTGTTAAACATTATCACTGCATTTTGGACATACAAAGGATTCTGTGAACTCCTGGGACAAACAGAATAAGAAGGTGGGAAGTAGAAGTATTTTACATCAGAACATTTGAAATAATACTATAATCAGTAAACCTTTTCCTGCAATTTATTTAGTATTGCTTCACCAGCACACTACTGAAAAAAGAATAAGTGAGTTAACCTCTGAGGAGAGGAAGAAAGCATTTGTCTAAGTTTGATTCATAGAAATGCTTCATTTACTTACAAAGGTAGAGCGAGAAAGGATGCTAGTGAAGTGGGAAAACAGGTGAGAGTTTGTCTTGTAGCTAATTGTAATGCTTCCAATTTCTTTATGAAGGTTGATTGAATGGGTTGGGTAGCAGTAGCCACACATGATAGAACCTCTATGACAGGCAGACTACAAGCTGCAAAAAAATGATGGGACTGCTTCTTTTGAGAAAGGGAAGAAAATGCTGGATGGTAATAAGAGGATGGAACAACAGAGAGTGAAAAAAGCAAAGGGAACATCAAATGAGAGAAGGAGGGTAAGGGATATTTCAAGCAATGGAACAGATATTCCCCTGGAGACCATGGAGCCCATGGAATAGATTTCTCCTGATGGGAACTGCATGGAAAACACATACAAGAGCATATTTTGTTTTGGTTTCCTTTTCCTGAAATAAACTGCAGACTGTGGGAACAGATGATGCCAGAGAAGTAGAAGGAAGAAGGAGCAACAGAGAAACTTCTATACATAACCATAAGCTCCTATCTGTCATCCCTCTTGTGCCACATGGTGGGTGGTGAGGTAGAGAAGGTGGGAATGAGGGAGTTGCCAATATGAAAGAGGTTGATGAAAGGTATTGCTCTAAGTTTTGTCATTTCATATCACACAATCTAACTGGAAATAAATTAACATAACTTTCCCCAAGTTGAGTTTATTTTGGCTGGAACAGTAACTGGTGAATGATCTAACTTTTAAATCATGAACCACAAGCTTTTAATTCTATTTTTTCCCCCAGCATATTAAGGAGGGGAGTGATAAAGTAGCTGGGTGGGAGTACATTCTGTAGACAGTTAGTATATCAAGAAACCTCACATACAAATATGGAACAGAGGTCTACAAAAGAAATAGAATTTGTTTCTCCTATTTCAAAATATTATTTCTTAATAGAATAGAATAGAATAGAATAGAATAGAATAGAATAGAATTAACCAGGTTTGAAGACACCTTCGAGATCATTGAGTCCAACCTATCATCCAACACCATCTAATCAACTAAACCATGGCACCAAGCACCCCATCCAGTCTCTTCCTAAACACCTCCAGGGATGGTGACTCCACCATCTCCCTGGGCAGCCCATTCCAATGGCAAATCACTCTTTCTGTGAAGAAGTTCTTCACAGAATCACCAAAGTATAACATTGCAAACTAAAATATCCTAGTTTTCCTCCTATTTTTTTTAAGCCAGTGTGTGTGTGCATGTGTGCCTGTGCACAGACAGACACAAAAAAGCATAAGTGGAAGCTTCAGAAAAAACTTCAGAAGCTGCTTATTCTTCCTACAGAATAATACATGAAATAGCAGTAAAAGTACAACCAGCAAAAACTAAACCGAATCATTACTATATTCTATTATTAATTTCATATTCCAGAGAATCTGAAACTTGTAACAGAAGGGTGAGCATCAGATTCATACTCAGCAAAGAGCTGTTGACTTCAACAATAAAGAAATTAACCGAAGAACTATGCCATTGTGCACAGTATGAACCTCAATTCAGCCTAACACAGGCAGATCCTTTTGGGAAAGGTTATGTTGTACCTCAGGTAATGTGAAATGAAAACTATTTTCTGTTTCTGCTTAAGAGAATTTGAGCCTATGTCCACAACAGAGAAGAGAATATGACTTGCAGTGTTACAGAGTGACATACTCTGGTGTAGTCTAGAATTTCTTTTGGATATACTTGAATATGGGGTTAATATGTAAAAGTAACAAATCATGTAGAATACATAGAATACATAGACTAAACCAGGTTGGAAGAGACCTTCAAGATCATCGCATCCAACCCATCAACCAATCCAACACCACCTAAACAACTAACCCACGGCACCAAGCACCCCATCAAGTCTTCTCCTGAAAACCTCCAATGACGCCGACTCCACCACCTCCCCAGGCAGCCCATTCCAATGTGCAATCACTCTCTCTGTATAGAACTTTTTCCTAACATCCAGCCTGAACCTCCCCTGGCGCAGCCTGAGTCTTTGTCCTCCTGTTCTGGTACTGGCTGCCTGGGAGAAGAGACCAACATCCGTCTGTCTACAACCTCCCTTCAGGTAGTTGTAGAGAGTAATAAGGTCACCTCTGAGTCTCCTCTTCTCCAGGCTAACAGTAGCAGTAGTGCAGATAAATATGCAAGGCTAAAATATTTGGCTTACAGTACACACGTTTGTCTTCATCTCACCTATAAAAAATGTAGATGAGAAATGCTGAGCTCCATCTTAACAGAGCAAAACTTTCTGTTAATCTGCATTACCTATTTAATAATAGTGACAATTTCACCATGACTATTTTTGCCAGCAGGCTTCAGCTTTATAACACATCACATTATAACAAGAATTTTGTGTCTTCTTTTTGTCTCTCAGTCTGCTTTTATAGAATGATAAGTAGGCATGAAAGAAATTAGAAGTCATACTACAACTACATTCAAGTTACTGCTTGCCATACAGCAACTTCACTGCTGCACAGGTCAGGTCTGTTGCATCTCTCTTCATTTTCTATAGGAATTCCAGTATAAATATAACTTGTTACAAGTGATTTTGTGCTTTTTGGCATCTGACTATTAAACATTTTTTGTTGAAGTGCTGGGAATTTTTTTCCACACTAATGCAATCAAGTAGGTGTCTGATTTCATCAGAGATTTATTCCTTTACTGCAGCTGAACATGATGGGACAGTGATGCTAAGAGAATAATTGGTGTCCAAAGTAAACCATGCACATTACCTTGCGAGCTTCATATGGACAAATCATAGAATCAGCATAGAATCAGTAAGGTTGGAAAAGACTTCAAAGATCATCAAGTCCAACCTGTCACCCCATACCTCATGACTACTAAACCATGGCACCAAGTGGCACATCCAATCCCTTTTTGAACACCTCCAGTGATGGTGACTCCACCTGGACAGCACATTCCAATGGCCAAACACTCTTTCTGGGAAGAACTTCCTCCTCACCTCAAGCCTAAACTTCCCCTGGTGCTGCATGAGACTGTGTCCTTTTGTTCTGGTGCTGGTTGCCTGGGAGGAGAGACCAGCCCCCACTTGGCTGCAGTCTCCCTTTAGGTAGTTGTAGACAGCAATAAAGTCTCCCCTGAGCCTCCTCTTCTGCAGGCTAAGAAACCCCAATTCCCTCAGCCTCTGCTCACAGGGCTTGTGCTCGAGGCCACTCACCATCCTCGTTGTCCTTCTCTGGACACATTCAAGAGTCTCAATGATCTAAGTACCAGCAAACAACTATGTTTAAGTTTAGTTTCTGATTTTGGAGTCTGTTGTATGACAGTAACTTCAATGAGCATGTGTCCTTACAGATCACGCCTGTGTTAATAGCTGACATCCTGTTGAATCTTTCTGTGATGAAAATTAAGTTCAGATAACAGTCTTCCATGCATTTGTATAACACAATGTCTTCTACTAATTAGTATCCTAAGTAGTTCATCTGTGTTATCACTAAATCATGAACAAAGAAAAAAATGGGAGATCATAATATATTTTCCTGCAATTTCATCATTAATTATTGCATGCTATAGAGTCAATGACATTCATAAAGTACATTAACCTTTGCAATAAAGTGAATTGTCAAGGCAGTAGAGCTGAGACATATGCATCACCTCTACCTGGAAATGTATAGAAAATGCTTTCTCCTTCTGAGCCCAAATAATGTAGCAAAACATTTCAGTCATAAATAGCAGAGTGTGTTTGTCCTACAGTATCAGTCATATGCAGATAAATCTTAAGCACTGACACATTCAAAAAGAAATTTCTGGACTCTTTGAACTAACAAGTGCTGGAACAGCCACAGAAAGAAACTAAGTTCTATACTAGATCTATGTGTTAAAGTTATAAAGACAGATTGTAACAGATTTATTATGAAGATTATTGCAGGGCCACTTCTACTGTCTTTCTGGCTACCAAAGTATTTTTGAGTATAAGCAGAAACCATCATTTGGAAGAAAATAGGGTATAGACAGTAGTGTATATTTTTTGTCATGGAAATTGGTTGGGTTTTTTTGGTCAATGCTGATTGAGGAGATAGCTTTTAATTAAGAAACAACCACAGTGATAATGGGGAAGAGTTAAATAAATTAATTGCTGTCAACTTCTTGTGGCAGTTATCCTCTACAGAATCTAGAATCAAAGAAAAGAAAATATCCTAAGACACATCATTCTAAATGGAGTTAGGAGAAAGCTTTTAAAGAAAACAGAAAAAAAGTGATTGAATCTTCTAGGTCTGATACAAGAATGTGGCAACCTTTTCTCCATAGCAATCCCACTGTCTGAAAGAATAACAATTATCTGACCCAGCTATAAGTTAGTCTGATATTTATCTTCTAGAAAGGTGAGGCAATCAAGGAAAGAAACAGAACTCAAATTTATTGTTGAGTAGTCTTCCTGGATGAGAAAAAAAAAGAAAGAGTTAATGCTTAAATAAGCTAGGTTATTTTCTTCTGTTAAGGATGTGATAACTGTATCTTCCATTGCAGAGACAATGGTCATGTCACAATGTATAGTATCATAGTATCACAGTATCAGTCAAGGTTGAAAGGGAACACAAGGATCATTTAGTTCCAGCCCCCCTGCCATGGACAGGGACACCCCACACTAGATCAGGCTGGCCAGAGCCTCATCCAGCCTGGTCTTAAACACCTCCAGGGACAGGGCCTCAACCACCTCCCTGGACAACCCATTCCAGGGTTTCACCACTCTCATGGTGAAGAACTTCCTCCTCACATCCAGCCTGAATCTCCCCACCTCCAGCTTCATTCCATTCCCCCTAGTCCTATCACTACCTGAGAGCCTGAGAAGTCCCTCCCCAGTGAGAAGTCCCTCCCCAGCCTTCTTGTAGGCCCCCTTCAGATACTGGAAGGCCACAATTAGGTCACCTGGGAGCCTTCTCTTCTCCAGACTGAACAGCCCCAATGTGGCCTCTCTTACTCTTTTGCATAAAGAAAAAAATGGGTAATACTTAATTTTATATTTTTTTTTAGTGCAGCAAAACCCAATTCTTACAGACTCTCCAGGTTTTAAAATCTTACCTTAGACCACTGGACCTTGTTAATCAACCATAGCAAATGGTTTTTAAAATTGTCTTAAGCACCAGTATTTGAATGGCTTAACGCAGAGGAAAGACTTCGTCAAAGACTCTGGAAATGCAGAATTTATTTAGAGAGGTGAAAGTGAATGAATGTTTACTCTGTCACAGAGAGGTGAAAGTGAATGAATGTTCACTCTATCACAGAGCTATAGCTATTCTAAATAATGTCTATGTCATGAGTGTGTCTGATACCAGTTATGAGAAAACAAGACAACCGACCAACCAAAAAAAAAGAAAACACAGAAAACCCTACACATAGTAAACATTAGAAATTAATGAAACTTTATCCTCATTTCTTATTTTCCTTTATTTGGCATATCACCTGAACTCTACATAAAATAGTGAATTATTTATTGAATATATTCATCAGGTTATGAGTTGAATATACCAGACAAATACTGTAAAATTCTTTAAATAGAGGCACATCTTACAGTAGGAAATCTTCAGCATTGAGTAATAAATATTATGGAAAGGTACATTTACTAATTGACTGGAAAGCAATGATTACTCATCTAACTCTAAATTATGCATAAGGAAACCATTCACTCATCAAACAATTAACATATTGCAAAGTCATTCCAATACATTATTCAATGACAAAATTAATAAGGTCTCTGCAATCACTCTCATTTTCTCTGGATATTACTATTGTGTTAGGTAAGATTGCCATTTTGTGGCCTTTTGCCTTGTTGAGGGATGCATAAGTGGGGGCAGGTGATGATCTGCTGGAGGGTGGAGGGGCTTTGCAGAGGAAGCTTGACAGGCTGGACAGATGGGCAGAATCCAGTGGTATGAGATTGAACACATCCAAGTGCAGGGTTCTGCACATTGGCCACAGCAACCCCATGCAGTGCTACGGGCTGGGGTCAGAGTGGCTGGAGAGGGGCCAGGAAGAGAGGGACCTGGGGGTGCTGGTCGATGGTAGGTTGAATATAAGCCTGCAGGGTGCCCAGGCAGCCAGGCGGGCCAATGGCATCCTGGCCTGCATCAGGAATAGTGTGGCCAGCAGGAGTAGGGAGGTCATTGTGCCCCTGTACACTGCACTGGTTAGGCTGCACCTCGAGTCCTGTGTCCAGTTCTGGGCCCCTCAGTTAAGGAAAGATGTTGAGCTGCTGGAATGTGTCCAGAGAAGGGCAACAAAGCTGGGGAGGGGTTTGGAATACAAGCCCTATGAGAAGAGGCTAAGAAACCTGGGGTTGTTTATCCTGGAGAAGAGGAAGCTCAGGGGAGACCTTCTTGCTGTCTACAACTCCCTGAAAGGAGGTTGTAGCCAGATGGGGGTTGGTCTCTTCTCCCAGGCAGCCAGCACCAGAACAAGACGACACAGTCTTAAGATATGCCAGGGGAGGTTTAGGCTAGCTGTTAGGAAGAGGTTCTTCACTGAAAGAGTGCTTGGCCATTGGAATGTGCTGCCCAGGGAGGTGGTGGAATCACCATCCCTGGAGGTGTTTAGGAAGAGACTGGATAGGATGCTTGGTGCCATGGTTTAGTTGGTTAGATGGTGTTGAGTGATTGTTTGGACTCAATGATCTCAAAGGTCTTTTCCAACCTGGTTAATTCTGTATTCTGCAAAACACCAACCAACCAAAAGAAATCAAAATGAATACCAAGCAAGCAAACAAACCACAAAAAAAAAAAAAATCAGTAGCACTATATGAATCCTTAGCAGAAAAGAAAATGATCTATTGTACACACAAATGATACATCAGCACAGTGAAAAACAGTAATTATGAGGAATCCTAAGTTCTCTTTGATTCTTTCAGAGACCCTCAGCATTGAGTTGTGGAAAATAAGACAATAGAAAGAAAAGAAGAACATCAGAAAGTGATTCAACATCCTCTCTCTCATCACATGCTTCCAGAATAGTTAAATATTCATATCTTATACTTTGTACCACTACCATCTGTAGTGATAACATAACCAACAAGTGACTCATTTTTTGACACAGTGCTTACAATAGAAATAAGGAAATGCTGGCTTTTCAACTTTCACATCTAGTTGTCAAACTGACCACAACTGGTTTCAGAATTAAATAAGGCTGAAAACACAGTGCATTTTATGTGTGAAAGATGAAATATGTAGTGATAGAAATAACTGGGAGGAACACATTACGTTTTGAGCATAACTTTGTGGGTAGTTTTTCCCACATTTGGGATCAAAATTTGCCTGTACTAGTCTAAGAATCTCTTCTATCCCTTCTCTAAGAACTGTAGCCCTTGGGTTTAGTGTCATTGGTTGCAGCAGTACATGAACCACTGTAGGTGGTTTTTTATCTTTCCACCACAGTCAGTATCAAAGCTTTGAATGGATGGAATGTTCCACTAACTACAAAGTATTCCCCTCAGAAGACATTCTCCATACCACTTAGTTTGTGAATGTATGCACTTCTAAAGGAACAAGATGTTTCAAATTTACTTCCAACAACGGTGGGTGAAACCAGTATACATCCATACATCACTATTCATCTTTTTTCCCTGACTACATAGAGAGGTATGAAAATAAAAGTTTCCAAGTTCACTTCCTTAACTTATGACAGTATATCTTATGACATCAATATCTTATGACAGTAAATCCAGTGATTTAATTGAGAAATGATCAAACAAAATGGTTAGGCATAATTATCAAATATGTTGTAGTTACATTTAATGGAACGTTTTAGTACTGTGAGACAGTATTTGTCTTTCAAATTAAGAAAATTGATGAAAGACACCTAAATCTTCATCTAAAAATAAATTTTGCTTGCTTGCATGCAACAGGCATCCTGAATTGATATGTGAGTCCTGCTTGTTATCGAAATTCTCCATCAGATCTTTTAGTCCCCCAAATGAAGTCTGTTGCAGTTCAGTGAAGTGAAGCCTCAAATATACCCAAAATACATCTATCCAAACAGTATCAAAAAACATGCAAAGTCATGTGACTTCTTATCATCAAACCACTAAATAAAATAGGTGAGAAGTATTAAGAGTCTTTTTCAGATCACTGGTCTCATAAATATTTTTGAGGAGACTTTCCCTCATCCATGTTTTAATGAGTTTACCTTTCTTCACATCCTTATTTATATCTACTTAGCTGTACTTTTTGAATTGGGGAAAACTGGGATATAGATTCAGTGAGGCAAGAATATACACATTTGATTTCACTATGAATTTGAAATAAACTTGACTATTCCATGACATTAAAGATTCAGGGACCTGAGGGTGCTGATTGACAGCCAGCTGAACATGAGCCAGCAGTGTGCCCAGGTGGCCAAGAAGGCCAATGGCATCCTGGCATGCATTAGGAATAGTGTGGCCAGCAGGAGCAGGGAAGTCATTGTGCCCCTGTACTCAGCACTGTTTAGGCCACACCTTGAGTACTGTGTCCAGTTCTGAGCCCCTCAGATTAAGAAGGACATTGAGACACTTGAACGTGTCCAGAGAAGGGCAATGAAGCTGGGGAGAGGCCTCAAGCACAAGCCCTACTAGGATAGGCTGAGGGAGCTGGGGTTGTTTAGCCTGGAGAAGAGAAAGCTCAGAGGAGACCTTCTTGCTGTCTACAACTACCTGAAGGGAGGTTGTAGCCAGGAGGGGGTTGGTCTCTTCTCCCAGGCAATCAGCACCAGAACAAGAGGACACAGTCTCAAGATATGCCAGGGGAGGTTTAGACTGGAGGTGAGGAGAAAGTTCTTCACTGAGAGAGTCGTTCATCATTGGAATGTGCTGCCCAGGGAGGTGGTGGAGTCACCGTCCCTGAAGGTGTTCAAGAGGGGATTGGACGTGGCATTTGGTGCCCTGGTTTAGTCATGAGGTCTGTGGTGACAGGTTAGACTTGATGATCTTTGAAGTCTCTTCCAACTTTGGTGAGTCGGTGATTCTGTGATTCATAGCAAAACCATTTCATGTCAGCTAAGGTATCTAATTCTTTCTCAGTGTTCACTTGTATTAAGGTATCTAATTCTTTCTCAGTGTTGATTTTTATTATGCTTTATGGAGAATGCTCTAACTGAAAAGCACTTTGAAAATAAAAATCAAAACATACTGCTCAAGATACATCAAAACCCCCTCACATGCAGTCAGTGATGAAGGTTTCCACCTTCCTTGTCTTGTATGGGGTTTTTTCTGAAAGGAAAACTATATCAACAGCATTTTACAAAGTTTTTCTGCTTGAATGCCTGAGTCCATTGAGGCTTGCTGATCAGTTCTCTTTGCTGTAATTTGTGAAGTCTGGTCTCCTTTTTTTTTTCTTTTTTTGCTATATTTTTCAGGTTTTGAAAAAATAAAATTACAAGTAAGATACAGTAGGTTCAGTTTAATTCTCTGTACATAACTTTAAAGTGCAATAATTTATCCTTTTAACACACATCTGTTTCTTCAGAGGACATAATGGAGCAAGCATCCCTGCACAGGAGCATCAGACACCCTAAGAGGTCCTTTACTATCTCTTGTTTAAGCAAGTAAATCAAAGCCTCATTGTCTGATTCTGAAACTGAACCCAGTTTTGTTGAAGATATATATACAAACACTCAACTTTCAGGTTCCTAACCCTGAAGACATGGTCCTGAAATAAATACTTAAACACCCTATCAAGATATCTTAAAATCTCCTTGAAAATAAACCTCCTAAAAATTCCTTTGACATAAGCACTTCTCTTCAGCACTTCTCCTTGTCAAGGGCACCAATGTTCCTGGAGAAGAGAAGGCTCAGGGGTGACCTCATTGCCCTCTACAACTACCTGAAAGGTGGTTGTAGCTGGGAAGGGGTTGGTCTCTTCTCCCAGGCAACCAGCACCAGAACAAAGGGACACAGTCTCAAGCTGCGCCAGGGGAGGTTTAGACTTGAGGTGAGGAGGAAGTTCTTCACTGAGTGAGTCATTTGTCATTGGAATGGGCTGCCCAGGGAGGTGGTGGAGTCACCGTCCCTGGAGGTGTTCAAGAGGGGATTGGATGTGGCACTTGGTGCCATGGTCTAGTCATGAGGTCTGTGGAGACAGGTTGGACTCGATGATCCTTGGGGTCTCTTCCAGCCTTAGTTATACTGTGATACTGTGATACTGTAATGTTTTCATGGACTTTCTGTATTGTTTTTAATCACTTTGGTGATATCCAACATATTGTTTGGAGACTTGCCTGTGGCAGCTAGGATGAGCCCCAGGAGGGGGAGTGTTGGGGTTTGGGAGGGAAGAGGGTCCCGATTGCATACTGAGCTAACATTTCCAGATAACTGGCAATGTTGACCCCAAGGTTTCTTTTCTAGGTTGTGGTTTCAATTCAGAGTTCAGATAAGGTTTAGAATTCTTTTCCCTAGATAGATCATTTGTTATGTTTAGTTTGGGTGGTAGGAAAAATTTCTTCACTGGAAGAGTGGTGAGACATTGAAATAGTTTGCCCAGGGAGGTGGTTAGAGTCATCATCCCTGGAGGTGTTCAAGAAGCATGTAGACGTGGCACTTCATGATGTAATTAAATGGTTGTTACAGTTGTACTCAATGGTCTTAAAGGTCTTTTCCTATCTTAATGATTCTATGAAAACTAGGAGATTTCATTGCAGACTTCTACTCCAAATCCTTGCTGAAAATACTGAAAGCATCTATAGGAAGCCTACTGGTGTTTCTTTTCCACTTAGAAATTGAACTTGCTTTCCTTCCTTTACCCTCATTTCTAACCAGAACATGTCTTTCAAGTTACATCTTGCTTTCTTTACTGAATTTGATAAGAGGCTTGTCAAGGACTTTTTCAAACTCCAAACATACTGTGTTCATCCTATCTCTCTTCTTCACTCAAACACCATCATGGTTTGTGGTGGTTTTTTTTGGGGGGTGGGGGGGAGATCTCCTCTAACAGAATCTATTCTGATTCTTTTCTAACAGACTATGCTTGTCCAAGTTTTCATTATTTCAGTAATCTTTTTTCTTTTGTTACTAACTCGACCATATGGATACTCAGGAAATAAGCCAGGCTTCCTTGTCTGTGGTTCTTAGGTTTCCCCTGAGAGTCCTTTCCAATACCTGTGAGTTACATTAGTGAACTCTCAGTCTTCTGGCACAGCTGGAGTTTGTTATAAAAGGTTTCACACCTTGGCCTCTGCTTCCACAACTGCACATTTGGCTTTCTAAAGAAACTTGCGGTGAGTGGCAGGCAGCCCTAGTGACACAAACATTACTTACAGAACTTACTTGAAAAGGCACTTCTATAAATGTATTTAGTGCTTCTGACATCTTTGTTCCAAAGAAAGTATCAGGTGTCAGAATCACCAAAAAACTAGCTGTTTGCCTGATTGTTATTTTAAATAGTTCCCTATTACCTTTAGATTTTTAGTTCCAGAAACCTTGTTCCATTTTGATTAAGGTGCATCTTTGTCTTCCTGTTGAGGTTCCTTTGTGCCCTTTCTTCTCTCCAGTACAATCTTATTCATGCATTGAGGCATTGGATTCCTAGCTGCTTTGTGAGCCCAGCACATGGGGCTAGAATTATTTCATAGAACTCTAAAGTGAAGCTCCAGGAAGTTAATCTTCTGGAATGCAGCCTAAATTTAGCTTCTAGAATGGTTTTTCCTACCCTCTCCTATATTATTAAGGATATAGACCATAGAAACTTTACCACCAACTGTTTTTCTGAACGTCTTGTGAAGTTCATCACTTTTGTACTCAGCAGGCAAGTTTTCTCAGATGTCACAAATCTATCTGTCTATATCTAACAATCAAATCTCCCACTACCATCACCCACTTGAAGTCATCTTCTGATGTGAGAACATTATTCCTGTGATCAAAAAAAAAACCCAAACCAGTCCCAAGAGTGGAGACCAGAATATTTATGTAATCAGTCATAATAATCTAAGAGAATTTCTCACCGTTAGTTTTCTGATCAGGGACACTTTCATGCAAAATGGCACAACATGTAGCTTTAAGAATAGGTTCATAAGGATAGGTAGTGCATTAAGAAACCACATTTTGCACATATACATTTATTAAGAGGAGAATGCAGATCAAAGTCTCATTGTCTCAGACATAAAGGGATCTAAATCTCAGGTGCTGTCCTTGGTTTAAACTGTAATCATTAAGAATTCATGCAAAAGATGAACTCTCTTTTGCAGTTTTAGTGGAGGTGGGGGAGTATGTATCTGTATCTAGGACCTTACATATTAACAAATGTTTGAATTTAGAGAAGTGAAAAAATATTGTGATATATATGGGAACCAATACAGATTTGTCTGGACTGGACTTTAGATATTTTTATGACTATTGTGTAAAGAATGTCTCACAGGCATGGCCATTGGAAGTGAAAATTTCATGATAATCTGTGCAAGAGTAAGCACATATGACAATAAATTAAATTTATCTTCCTACTTATATCTCCATGACCATGAAACCTGTATTCATCAAGTTCAGAATATATACTAATTTGTGTAGTGTATGTGGATAAAACTAATTGGAACTGTCCAAGATTGATCTTCTACTCAAATATATGCACATTACATTTTTATTGCTGTATAATAGGAGTCGGATCAACCAGACCAGGCTGGAAAAGACCTTCAAGATCATCAAGTCCAACCTATCACCCAGCACCATCTGATCAACTAAACCATGGCACCAAGTGCCTCATCCAGGCTCTTCCTAAACACCTCATAAGTTGTTAATATATTTCAGAATGTGAGCTATTCACAGGTAATTCTTTATTAAAATGAAAGACAAATTCATCAAATATGTTCCTGTCCCTGTGAACACTCCCCTGACTTCTACAAAGATGCAGCCACTTTTACTTTGTACCATATTTTCCTCTGTTCTGGGTCCCTCAAATTAAGAAGGACATTAAGATACATTGAGAACAATCCCTACAAGGAGAAGCTGAGGGAGCTGGGATTGTTTAACCTGGAGAAGAGGAGGCTCAGGGGAGCCCTTATTGCTGTCTACAACTACCTGAAGGGAGGTTGTGGCCAGGAGGGGTTTGGTCTCTTCTCCCAGGCAACCAGCACCAGAACAAGAGGACACAGTCTGAAGCTGCACCAGGGGAAGTTTAGGCTGGACGTGTGGAGAAAGTTCTTCACGGAGAAAGTTGTTAGCCATTGGAATGTGCTGCCCAGGGAGGTGGTGGAGTCACTGTCCCTGGAGGTGTTCAAGAGGGCATTGGACGTGGCACTTGGTGCCATGGTTTAGCAGTCATGAGGTGTTGAGTGACAGGTTGGACTTGATGATCTATGAGGTCTCTTCCAACCTTTGTGATTCTGTGATTCTCTGATTCTGTGAAAGTTGTATTAATGTCTATGAACTACTTGTAAAGTTGCTTAATCTAAGAGTAGCGATGGCTAAGTCTCGTTGCTTTGTCTGGGCCATTTACAAACATTAAGGAATTCTCCTCAAACACAAATTAGAAATGCACTAGGTAAAGAAGATTTAGCTCTGCCATAGTTAATGAAACTGAGCAAAAGAAGAAAAAAACAAACCGACAAACCCAAACCAAAACAACAAAAACCCCTGCTGCAGATCCAGTCTTTGCTGCCCAGAGCACTGTCCACCCTTGGCAGACCACCACGTTTACTGCATGTATGACTGAGGTAGTATCATGAACCACCTTTATCTGGGAATAAAGGTTATGAAGATCAGGGTGCAATGAGACTTTGGGATGTTTTCATAACACTTCAATATGCTTTTATTGTTACTAGCTGCCCAGGGAGGTGGTGGAGTCACCATCCCTGGAGGTGTTCAAGAGGGAACTGGACATGGCACTTGGTGCCACGGTCTAGTCATGAGGTCTATGGTGACAGGTTGGAGTCGATGATCCTCAAGGTCTCTTCCAACCTTGGTGATACTGTGATAATGCAGCCATCTACCTTTTATGAATACTAATGTAGAAATTATATATACAAATTTTTGCCTGAAGTTTTACTGTCACAGCAAATTGTATTTAGTCAAGCTTGGCTAATGACAGAGCTAAAACCAGTATTGGGCATCAAACTGGAGTACATGGGAAAAGCAACAGCAAATAACATCAAAAGCAAGATCATATCTAACAATAATATATTAATCTGCAATAATGCAGACCTCTTATGTGTTGCAGAGGCAGAGGCAGAAAACAAGCAAAGAACCAGTGATATACTAGAGGGGAGAATTAATATCTCCTGACAATTTATTTGACAATCAATAGAGAGTGTAGACCTTAACCTGCTTTAACAGCTAATGAAATATTAGTTTAAAGGCAGTAGTTCATTCAGGAGGTTCAATGGACAAAAGAACTCATGAAAATTTACACAAGCTGGGTGTTTGTAAGATGAATGGCTGCTTTAGCAGTTATATGTTATAGATTAAAAACCAACCAACCAACCAAACAAACAAAAACCACCAAATAAAAAGAAGTGATTAGTATGGAAAATGTTCTATTTATAACCCTGAATGCTGTAAAAATTTCATATGGACATATTTCAAGTAGTACTGGAAAAAGTGTTTCTTTTAACTGTGTAAAGTTGTTCTCTTGTACTTTGTGGGGGTTTTTTTGTTGTTGTTTTTATTTAAGTCTGAATTTCATTATATTCTCTGTCTACAGCTTTGATGAAATATTTCAGTCATGGATTTAATATTCATGTGTATTTTGCAGCTCCTTGGCAGAAAAGAAGGGCACACAAGTAGGGGCTAATTATATTAATTTCCCTTAATGGCTCTTCTGAAAGTAGCAAGGTTGCCACTGTGTGCTAATGTGAATCTGACCTAATGCACTGACCTTTGTAACTTACTGCAAGTGGTCCACACCGAGATTGACAGATCCAGAGGAGGGCAACAAAGCTGGTGAGGGGTTTGGAGCACAAGCCCTATCAGGAGAGGCTGAGGGAGCTGGAGTTGCTTAGCGTGGAGAAGAGGAGGCTCAGGGGAGACCTTCTTGCTGTCTACAATTACCTGAAGGGAGGTTGTAGAGAGGTGGGGGATGGTCTCATCTCCCAGGCAACCAGCACCAGAACAAGAGGACACAGTCTCAAGCTGCACCAGTTTAGACTGGATATTAGGAAGAAATTATTCATAGAGAGAGTGATTGCCCGTTGGAATGTGCAGCCCAGGGAGGTGGTAGAGTCACCGTCACTGGAGGTGTTTAGGAGGAGACTGGGTGGGGTGCTTGGTCGCATGGTTTAGTTGATTAGATGGTGTTGGATGATGGGTTGGACACGACCATCTTGAAGGTCTCTTCCAACCTGGTTTATTCTATTTTATCCTATCCTATCCTATATCCAAATGGAAACAAAAATTTTATCTTCCTAAAGCAGGAGGATTATTTTATAGGATATACAGAACACAATTGGGGAGGAAGTCCATATATGTTCTGAAAACAATATAAAATCATTCTTTTTCTTGTTTTATTTTTGATGGACGAAGTGGAGTCTTAAATGCATGTTATCCAGTTGGCTATTTGACTCCATTAATTTGATCCACACTATCTTTCCATTGTAGATATATTAATTTATTATTTTTTAAAAAATTAATCTTATTTTTAAGCAGACAGAAAGCCTCTGTGCTGTTAGTGGAGGTTGGGCTAAACAAGAAAGACCCTCCACAATCAGGGATATTCTGTGCTTTCCTGTGAATAGAATAGAATAGAATAGAATAGAATAGAATAGAATAGAACCAGGTTGGAAGAGACCTTCAAGATCATTGAGTCCAAGCCATCATCCAACACCATCTAATCAACTAAACCATGGCACCAAGCACCCCATCAAGTCTCTTCCTAAACACCTCCAGTGTTTAGGACATCTCCACCACCTCCCTGGGCAGCACTTTCCAATGGCCAATTACTCTCTCTGTGAAGAATTTCTTCCTAACATCCAGCCTAAACCTCCCCTGGCACAGCTTGAGACTGTGTCCTCTTGTTCTGGTGCTGGTTGCCTGGGAGAAGAGACCAACCCCCGCCTGTCTACAGCTTCAGGTAGTTGTAGAGAGCAGTAAGGTCTCCCCTGAGCTTCCTCTTCTCTAGGCTAAGCAACCCCACCTCCCTAAGCCCCTCTCAGAGTGGTTTTCTATAATACCAAAATGAGGAAAGAAGGAGCTTGGGGATGCTTTACAGTTTTCTCATGTTGCAAGTGATGGGTGGAAACATGCAGGCTATTTAGATCAAAGCAAATTTTCATTTCTCTGTGTGTTTTAGAGTGATGTCAGAAATCACCATAGTAACCTGCATAATCAATGTTTATATTTCAATGTGATGAGGTACTTTCTATATTTATAAAAAAAAAATCATTATGGTGATGAACTGAACAGCATCAGTGAACTGTTTACACACGTGCTCACAGAAATAAGATGCAAAGAAGCTTTTGTAGTCATAGCTAATAACATTAGTGAGAGGAGCTATGCTGTGCTCCAAAATAACCCCAGTAATTTGTATCTAAATGCCTGTATTCCACTGAGAAGTTCAGTGAGCACATCACAGAAACAAATCAAATTAGAGTTTCTTTCCTAAAGAATTTTATAAAGTAAACCCTGACTTTGTTTCCTTTAAATTTTTGCTTTATATTTAGCACCTGGAACTGTTGTCTGTCCTCACAATTAGCAGGAACCTCCAGTGTCAGTTCTTCTCCGGATGGTCAATACGTCCTTGTAGCTGAAGCACATTTTACTTCTACATTTAATGCCTCAGATCTCTAAAGTTTGGTGGGATGATGGATCTGGACCTTGCATTTCACAGTTGGGATTTTCAGTACTGTGATGACACTGTGCAGGATCACTGTCAGCTTTACCCTATTGTGAAGTCAGTGGAGCTCCATATGGTTATAACAGTTTGCCCACAGGCTGCCTATTTAAAACTGGGGTCTGAATGTTATCCTATCTCAAACCGGTGGGGCTCTGTGTTGGTTCATTAGCTCACTACTTGCTGCCAATTTGAAGATTGGGGCTTTAATTGGAACTTATTTACAAGCTAATTTGCTGCTGGAACTATTATTATTGTTGTTTTGTTTTGTTTTGTTTTTTTTAATATTGGTAGGGGCACCTTAGGGAGAATTGTGATAAATAACACCAGAGATCTAAAGGCAAGACTGTGATGAAAAAAGACAGCCGGTCTTTTCTTCTCTTGCAACAATCCTTCTCATATATACACTCTGTCTTCTTTATCTACCTTCTCATTTGTGTATAGATGAAGATGGAGCAAAAAATTTACCAGGACAGCTACAAACAATAAAAGCAGATGTTGCAATTCAAGGTATCGTGGCTTGTTTTCCTTCTCCTATTTCATCCATTACCTGGGTTTAATTTAGTTTTATTTTATTTTTATTCATGAGGTTCAGTATCTCACCAGCATCAGACATATTGAAATCAGTCATTAAAGTAATTGCCATCAAGGAGCTTCTGTGTACTTGGCCAATAGCAAGGGCTGTCAGCCTGAGTCATCTTCAGCCCTTCTTCTGATTCATGCTAGCAATACAAGATGGAGTGTAGAAGCCACAAGCTTTTGCAGGGTACATCAAGGGAGAGAGTTATGAAAGGGAAGTATTTCCACCCTGACATTGACAAGAAGCAAAGCAGAGTGACTTTGATAATCTGGTAAAACCCTGTTGTGTGACACAGAGGACTGTTCAGGGAACTGACTTAAGCAGAAGCTGTAGGAGCTGTAAAGACTTAAAAAGACAATACCACCAAACTCTGTCATTGTTCTTGCCTTCTTTGTTATCTGTAAGCAACCAGGAATGCAACAGCTATGAAGCCAAAAGGCAAATGATATTTCTGTCATACCTTGAAGGTAAACTAAGCTGAATTTTCCCCTTCTTCATTTTATGTATGGTTTTCATTGAATTAGTTAAATTAAATGAAGACATGCAGAGCACAGGAATCACTGAGAAAAAAATGCTGCACGTACGATTAAAGTGGTGTATATTCACATGCTTGTATGGATTCTCATCAAATGACTGAACAATTTTTTACTTTAGTGGTATGGTTGCAAGACAGATGGAGAACATTTTTTTATTCCCCTCCTCCTCAGGCCATAGATAACCTAACCAACAAAGTTCTTCCTAGAAAGAAAAGAGAAAGGCAATTTGGGATTGGATGCCCTCAGGATGAGAATAATATTGAAGTTTGGCATTTACATTGTTTACAAGAGCCTCATAGCCTCTCTGGCTATAAGACAGACAAATAAGTTTCACAAAAGAGTTGTATGCTTCAGATTTCTTCTGCTCCAGAGAATGACTGTGCCTAGTTTCTTTGGATATAACCTTTCCAGAAACACACTTATTATTTTTTATTATTTATTTATTAAATTTTATTTATTTTTTATTGATTAATTTTTTAATTGATTAATTCTTATTTAGTAATTTTATTTAGTAATTTTGATTTATGATTTTTATTGAGTTATTTTCTTTTATTGATTTTATTAATTTAATTTATTTTTATTTAGTAATTTTTAAATTTTAAATTTTTCTTTAGTAATTTTAATTTATTTTTATTTAGTAATTCTTATTTAGTAATTTTATTTGGTAATTTTGATTTATTATTTTTACTTATTTTAATTTCTTGATTATTATTTATTTTTTCATTTATTTGTATTTAATATTTTTTATTTTAAATTTTTTATTACTTTAAATTTATTTTGATTTAGTAATTCTTATTTGGGGATTTTATGTAGTAATTTTTATTTATTACTTTTCTTTATTTTCATTTATTGATTTTTATTTATTTTTTCATTTATTTGTATTTAGTAATTTTTAAATGTTACATTTTTATTTATTAATTTTAATTTATTTATATTTAGTAATTCTCATTTGGTAATTTGATTTAGTAATTTTTATTTATTATTTTACTTATTTATTTTAATTTATTGATTTATATTTATTTTTTGATTTGTTTTTATTTAGTAATTTTAAAAATATATATTTTATTTATTTTTTATTTATTATCTTTCATTTATTTTTTTATCTAGTTTTGATTTAGTAATTTTATTAAATTTTATTTATTTTTTGTTTATTTTATTTAGTAAATTTTATTTAGTAATTATTATTTAATAATTGTATTTATTAGTTTTTATTTATTATTTTTATTTGTGTTCATTTATTGATTTTTATTCATTTATTGATTTGTCTTTATTATTTTTTAAAATTTATAGTTGCATTTATTAATTTTTATTAATTATCATGTATTGGTTGTTGCTTAAATACATTTAGTCATTATTATTTAACTGCAAATTCAGTCTGTTCTGGTTGACAATTATACTAAATTAATTTGAAAATACAGTAATGCTGCTTATCTGAACTACAACTGCAAACAGTAAGAACCAAAAATATATTTAAGAGCATTGACACCAAGTAGGAGGAAATTATAGAGAGGCACCAAAAGACATGAAAAATTAATGTTCTGTTTGTTCCTACAGCTGTGCTGATTTTAGCTGCACACACTTCTATTAATTATTATTACCTTTGCTAATTATCATCGAAATACAAAATAAATGTTTCCTAGTTGACAATTACACTAAATTAGTTTGAAAATACAACTGTGCTGTTTATATAAACTAAACCTGCAAACAATAAGCGCCAATAAAAACGTGACAGCTTTGACACCAAGTAGGAGGAAATTATAGAGGGGTACCAAAAGACATGAAAAATTAATGTTCTGTTTATTCTTTCATCTGTGCTGATTTTAGCTGCACGCACACACTTTGTTATCTTGACCAGGATTGCCTCTTGTGTTCAGGTTCTGTTCTGGCTTTGTGATTTTCTAACCAGATTAGTGTAGCCTACAATGAGTTTTAATCAATACCAAACAGCTGCACTCCCTAAAGAACTGTTTATCAGGTAGAGATAACAGGATCCAAAAAAAAAAAAAAGAAAAATGTGGGAAAGTCGATCCTATTGTTGTGCTTCCTGTTATTATATCTTTCTGGATTCATCATCATAAAAGAGGAGAAGGCTTATTTTAAGCTCTTTTACATTTTCACAATAGTGCCTGGGAGGAAATTCAAGAATCTGCCCCCATACTGAGGTACTGCATTTATGATTTTGTAAAGCTAGTTAATAAGCCAGGCATCTCACCTTCGAAAATCACAAATAGGGCCAAATTAATTAAGTGTTCTGAGGCAACAAGCCAAAGGTGGTGAGTTCTGCTGAACTTACTAAGATGAATTGGATTAGAAGCACTGACAAATCTGATAACATCATTCTCTCATGTCTACCTACACAAATATAAAACACTTGAAGACCTGTTTTCAAGTAAGTCCAGTGACCGAAGCTGGACACACAGGAACATTTTGGGGCACTTCATCCAATATGTGTACCCTTCTATATGGATTTCTGAGTATTCATCATGGACCCCTCTGTTTTGAAATTGATCTCCTTGGTGCTTGGCAGTGCTTGACAGATGCATCACATTCTGTTAACTGATTTGATTACTTTGATTGTTTTATTGTACCAAATACATAGCTATTATCTTACAACTGTCACAATCCTTTCCAAGGTGGTTGCTTGCAAACTTTCTTTTTGAATTATGAAGCTGAAATTCTAATTGTCATTTAGAGGATTTTTTTTGTTTGTTTGTTAACACTTTTTCTATTTGAATTGTTAATATTTTGCATGTTAAATGTTTTCTGCAAGTAACAACAAAGCAGCAATATTGGTTTCCATAGTTAACAGCTTTGCAGTTATTTTTGACAGCAGTGATATTGCATACATGCAGGAGCCAACTAACAAGACACTTAAAATACTTGCCAAATCAATATAGTTTGCAGCAGGTAACTCAGGTTAACTTGCATACATGAACTATGTCTCCTGATTACATAGGAGCTGAGAAATAAACAAGAACAGGGAACTGAGCAGGGGTGGGGGATTCTGCTGGAATTTGTGTACAGGGAGATGTGTTGCACCATGGTCCCTTTCTGTCAGGTGACATGGACCTTTGACTAAGCTATATGGTGACAAAAAATTTACTGTTTGATATACAGCATAGTTATAAAAGTTTTATTTCTCAAAGTAGGCTAACTTGATTCCTAGGTGGCCAAGAAGACCAATGGTATCCTGGCCTGTATCAGGAATAGTGTGGCCAGCAGGAGCAGGGAAGTCATTCTGTCCCTGTCCTCAGCACTGGTCTGGCCATGCCTTGAGTCCTGTGTCCAGTTCTGGGCCCCTCAAATTAAGAAGGATATTGAGACACTTGAACATGTCCAGAGAAGGGCAACAAGGCTGAGGAGAGGTCTTGAGCACAAGCCCTATGAGGAGAGGCTGAGGGAGCTGGGGTTGCTTAGCCTGGAGGAGGCTCAGAGATCTATTGCTGTCTACAACTCCCTGAAGGGTGGTTGTAGCCAGGAGGGGGTTGGTCTCTTCTCCCAGGCAGCCAGCACCAGAACAAGAGGACACAGTCTCAAGCTGAGGGGCCCAGAACTGGACACAGTACTCAAGGTGTGGCCTAACCAGTGCTGAGTACAGGGGCACAATAACTTCCCTGCTCAGCTTCCTGAATGTTGCATATTGTTAAATACAAGTAGTAATAATAGTAGTGATGTATGTACCATGACTGTTGCTAACACATTTTAATTCCATTAAAACATGTTATACAGTGCAAATTACATAAGGTGTAGTAAAATTTATGGATGTTAAGGATGTCTGCTGGTCACTAGTCAGGTGTCAATTCTTCTTGAGTCAATACTTGCTTCACTTTTGAGTATTTGACTCCATGAGATAGGCAACACAGGAAGGGAGGGGAAATAAAACTCCCCAACAATTTAGCATACAATGGTTTGATTTTGAAGGGACCTTTAAAGACATGTAGTCCACAGATGGGGACATCTTCCACAAGATCAAAGTCCCATTCAATCTAACTTTGAACACTTCCAGAGATGGAAGTGGACAGTATAACTTCTCCGGGCCTCCTCATCACCCTTAGTGTAAAAACTTTCTTCCCTATATCCAATCTAAATCTACCCTATTTCAGTGTAAAACCACTGCCCCTTGTCCTGCCAATATAGACCCTCCTGAAAAGTCTCTCTCTCTCTCTGTCTTACAAGCCTTCTTCATATATTGAAAAGCTGCAATAAGCTCTCTTTGGAGCCTTCTGTTTTCCAGGCTGTAAAACTCCCTCTTTCAATTTTTCTTCACAGGAGAGGTGTTCCAGCCCTCTGACCTATTTATGGAGCTCCTATGGACCTGCTTCAAAAGGCCCAAGTTCTTCTTGTGCTGGGGGCCCCAAAACTGCATGCAATTCTCCAGATAGGTTCTCATGAGAGCACAGAGGGAGAATCATCTGCATTGACCTTCTGGCCATGCTTCTTTTGATGCATCCCAGGACACAGATAGCAAACACACATGGCCAACTCACAACCAATCTTTCATGTACCAGTATCCCTGAGTCCTTCTCCATAGGACTGTTCTTAATCAATTAGTCTCCTACTTTTTACTAATATTGGTGATTGCCCTGACCCAGATACTTGACTTCGTGCTTGGCTTTGTTAAACTTCACTATGTTCACACAGGCTTACTCCTCAAACATGTCTGAGTGGCATTCCTTCCCTCTAAAATGTCAGATGTACCCCTCAGCTTGATGTCATCTGCAAACTTACTGAATCCCATAAATGTCATCAATGAATATATTAAAGACTGTTGGTCCCAATACGGACCCTGGAGGGACACCACTCATTATTTGTTTCCACCTGAATATTGAGCCATTGACTGATACATTAAATTGAAACTTAGGTACAACATACATTCAGTTATTTTCAGTTGCTATCAGTTTTCAGTTTCCTTGGCATTATCATTTAAAGAAGAGTTGCTACTACTTCAAGAGCTTTTAAAGCTACAGAGGAAATGTCACAGAATTGCAAAGAATGACTATTATTTGTACAGTCATCTAGACTATTATTTGTACAGTCGTCCAGCCCAGTGTTTAGAAACAACAGGGAACATTTGAATAGTTTAGTCAATGATTTCCAATGATACCCATGGATGAGTGACTCTGCTTTGGCATAATAACTAAATCATTTCAGCTTTCTTGATTTCTTTTTCTTTATTTTTAAGTGTTAGACAGAAAAGCATTATTGTCTTATCACTATTCTGACATTCCTTTACACACATCTAGATGAAATGATCCTTAACCTAACCTTGGGAACTGATATTACGTTATATTCAGACAAATACTTCTATCATTCTGTTTTGTGCGCTTCAATAAAGGTTTCAAACAGTATACTAGAGAATATTTATTTGAGCACTGTGCTCTAGATGTATACTCACTGAAAGATCATAAAAGAATAACATCTAAAGTTTCTACACTTAAGGATGTGGATTATGTATTAACTAAAGTCTGTAATTCCCCATCCCTATCCAAACATAAACCAACCAACAAACAGGCCAGAAAACATATAAGAAATCTGATATTGGTAGTTAATCACTTAGCATTCCACAAAGAAATTTTTCTTGATATCTCTGTATTAATACCAGTAGAGGTTTAGGGTGGATGTTAGGAAGAAGTTCTTCCCAGAAAGAGTGATTGGCCATTGGAATAGGCTGCCCAGGGAGGTGGTGGAGTCAGCATCACTGGAGATGTTTAGGAAGAGACTGGCTGGGGCCATGGTTTACTTGATTAACTAGTGTTGGATGATAGGTTGGACTCAATGACCTCAAAGGTCTTTTCCAACCTGGTTAGTTCTATTCTATTCTATTCTATTCTATTCTATTCTATGCTAATATGAGACTTGAAGCTTTGAAGTGATTGAGAACCTTCGAAAACTTTACTGTTCCAGAACTTGCATAAACTACCCATATCTACACGTATGGGGGGAAAAAAAATCTAGCAATTAACTTGCAGACAGCAACACAATTGCTATCAATCTGCAACTTTATCTACACCACTCAGTGCTATACAAGGATATTCTTTCAAACAAAATTGCCTTCTTATGTATTATCAGAAATATACTGGACTAGACCCAGAATGTGTTCTGAAGCAACGTGCAGTAATACTTTTCTTTGGAAAATGGTTGACTGTTTGACATTCCACCAAAAATTCTCATAGAGGTCACAAAAAATTAACCATAAGAACTGTAAAATAAACCATCTTCCTTAAACAGTTCCATCATGCAAAAACATCGCTGAGGTTTTCATCAAACTGAGTAAGATTCTTGATTTTACAGTCTCAGGAAGAAATGACTTGTCTGATTAATGTCTAGAAGGGAACTTAAGTCATTACATCTGTGACCCAGGTCATGATGATTCTTAATAATCACAATTAATTTCTACAGAGCAGCTTGTCTAGAGGAACAACAGCTGTTCCTTTAACTAACTATCTACATTTTGGCAAGCAAGTGCAAACAGAGCTGACTAATTTTTGTGTTGCATATCATTTGAGTTACAGCATGAAAACTAGGAGAAAAGTCAACCCTAATAAGCAGCCATTGTGATGTTTTCCTCTATAGGCAGATCTTTTACTTGGATTTATGGCTTTGTCTTCTCATTGAAAACCTTTCAATTTATGAAGAATGGAATGGAATGGAATGGAATGGAATGGAATGGAATGGAATGGAATGGAATTAACCAGGTTGGAAGAGACCTTCAAGATCATCGAGTCCAACCTATTGTCCAACACCATCTAACCAAATGACACCAAGCACCCCATCCAGTCTCTTTCTAAACACCTCCAGGGATGGTGAGTCCACCACCTCCCTGGGCAGCACATTCTAATGGCAAATCACTCTCTCTGTGAAGAATTTCTTCCTAATATCCAGCATAAACCTCCCCTGGTACAGCTTGAGACTGTGTCCTCTTGTTCTAGTGCTGGTTGCATGGGAGAAGAGACCAACTCCCACCTGGATACAGACTCCCAAAGTCAAGAGAGTTGTCTCCTCATCTTCAGTGGGAATATTTTCAAACTATTAAAGGCAAGTGAAGATTTTGTGGCAGATGTTGTTTTATTTGTTGTTGTTGTTGTTGTTTTTAAATAAGAGCAGTTGCTTCTTGTTTGGCTAGATCTTGCTAAATGAGTTCAGTAATTAATTAGAAAACAAAATCCCATTGAAACTTAGGTTGGGATTCTTAAAATGAATTTAAATGCCTGAAGATTACACATCTCTATCTGAGCCGATTACTGTGAGCTCTCTTCCTTAGCCGATAGAGAGTAATAGAAATTTTCAAGGTACAGTGCACACCAGCTGTAGTGAATATATGTGCATTGATATTAACTCTGCCATGCTATTTCTATCCACTGACTTAGAGTAGGAACTGCTAGTGGCTAGCTCAAATATAGTTAGTAAGTTAAGTGAGATGAATCCCATCCTCAAAGTTATAGACATTCTTCATTATGATATTAAGTCAAACAACATAATTGAATATGAAATGGACAAGGAAATTAATTGATTTTCATTGTCCCTTCTTTCCAATTGTGTATAAAATGGGCACTACTTTGCTTTATTAACTTACACTGTGTTCACTAAATGCAATTTTGGCATATTCTTGTTTCCAGTATGTGAGTGGAATGGACTGGAGATACCTCAAAATGTAATGTCTAATTCTCCCAGGACTTATTTACAGCTGAGAAACACAGATAGCTGCCGTCACAGAATGATTCAACAGAATTATTTCAGTGACTACAAAGGAAATGCATAGGGCCTATCTCTTTGAAACCCCATTTAGAAAAATAAATCTCAGGGCAGTCATTCTAGTGGGATAAGAAGTGCATTACCAGATATTATTGAGCTGTATTACAACTCTTCATACCGAAGAATAGAGTTTTTTCCACCTTAAATATACATTTTCTGTCTTCTGCTGAAAACTTGTAGTGAGAATTTTCTACCTTATTACCCAATCTCACCAAGGCTGGATCCTCTGTTACAGACTCCAGCAGCACTGCAATCACTCATCTTCATTACGAAGAGTCCAAAGAACAATTTCTTGGGCTTTGTGTAGTGTAATTGTATACTTAACTGGTTAGAAAACAAAAACAAAAGACTAATAAAATAAATACATAGATTAATATATAGGTCAATAATTGGCAAATAACTCAAAAGAGACTTTATTCAGTCAACTTTACAATTTAACATCTTACATTAGAATTAAAAAATAGAAGTTAAGAGAATAATGTATATCACTAGATATTCTTTTCCTCTGCTTTCATTCAGCCAGTTACAAGTGATTCCTGTGTCTAAGTATCCCAGATCTTGATTTCAAGCTGCACCAGGGGAGGTTTAGTCTGGATGTTAGGAAGAAGTTCTTCACAGAAAGAGTGATAGGCCATTGGAATGGGCTGCCCAAGGAGGTGGTGGAGTCACCATCAATGGAGGTGTTTAGGAAGAGACTGGATGGGGCACTTGGTGCCATGGTTTAGTTGATTAACTAGTGTGGGATGATAGGTTGGACTCAATGATCTCAAAGGTCTCTTCCAACCTGGTTAATTCGATTTAATTCAGTATTATTCGATTCAATTCAATTACTTCTCTGACTTGAACAGATTGAACTCTACTCTTAAATATTTGTGTACTTACATATCATTAATACAGCTATCCTAGAAGTTCAAAAAAAGAAAAGCTTTTAGAAATTTTTATTACTTAATGTTTTAATTATTGATTTCCAAATGTATCTGTGCTCATCCTACAATAAATATAACACAAGCAATTTCAAACACTGTAGAGGGTGCAAGGAGAGGGGGGAAAAAAAGTCAAATTAATTTTGTAGACATGAAGATTCAAGTATGTGTAATGACTAGGCAATGGACATCATCCTGACTTTTTAGGTTTACAGCTTCTGAGGCTTCTAGCCAGATATTCAAAGGAATGAAAGATGCACAATTCCAAATGATATCACTAGGAAATGAAGGAATATCACTGTAAAATAGCCCATTCAAAGGCATTAGGACTCTTTCAGTCCTTGAGATGAACAAGCAAACATTTCATATGATGTAGAACTGTCTTTAATGTGCATAATGCAGTGAAGGATTCTAGTCTTCACTAAAATGTCAAAATTTGCCAGCAGATTACTTGTTATTCTGAAGCTATGTTTTCTTCAGAAAATCCATCAATCAAACAAACAAACAAACAAGCTCCACATTTGCCTTTTCTAAAGTGCAATATAGCAATCACACAACTTGACAATTCAACAGGGGCCACTGTACTAATGTTTGATAGGCAGATGGCAAAGCATTCTATTTTTGAAGGAAGGTGACACCAGCTGAGAGTCAAAATGAAAAGGGAAAAGCATTGACAACTAAAAGCAGGTGCTAGAGACAACCATGTATGTGTTGTTTCATTTGCTAAAGCAAACAATAACAGTAAAAACAAAAGAAGTGGAAAGAAAAAAAACTACAAGAGAGATAAAAGTATCCTGTGGGATGAAATATGGACCTGTATTGCTTTTGTATAATAACAGTAGTGACCTGCAAACTAGGTCAGGGTCTAACAAATGTTACAACAGTGGAGAACAATAGGAAGAAAATAACACTTGGATGTTTCTGAACAAACAACGAATGGCTGATGAAGCAATTCAAGCAACCTCATCACCAGCGCTCCTTAGACTTGACCTTAGAAACACATCCATTGGCCCCTTATGACCTCATCTTCTTGTTTATCTCCTGTGACAGTTTGGAAATCAAAAATAAGCCTTTACCTTGAGTCCCTTTACTAAATGCTCTTTTATCCTGCTTGTGTCAAAACACTTTATTGCATTTGATTTTTTTTTTATTTCCTTGTCATAGGTTCCTCTCTGTCCAGTCAGTGGTGATCAAATGGAAGTTTTTTCACAAAGATTAGATCTCAGCATGGAACCAAACATCTGAAGGAGGCAACGCTGCATGTAGCTGTATTTCTTCAGAAGATAAGACACATACAATATATTCTGAAACAGCATGTTCTGTTTGGATGTTACAGAGTCTGTTGATGCTTGAACAGCTCTATGAAAGGAATGAGTAGTGAACACACGCCTTAAAAAATGAAATAATGTAGACATCTCCATACAAGCAAATTGTCTAGATAGGCTTTAGAGGAGAAAGTTCTTCACTGAGAATCACTAGCCATTAGAATGTGCTGCCCAGGGTAGAGTCACCATCCCTGGAGATGGTCAAGAGGGGATTGGATGTGGCACTTGGTGCCGTGGTTTAGTGATGAGGTCTGTGGTGACAGGTTGGACTTGATGATCTTTGAGGTCTCTTACAACCTTGGTGATTCTGTGGTTCTGTGTGAAATAAGTACATCTAGAGCATAGTCCATATGTCATACACTGTGCCATCCTCTCTCTACATTAAAGGAACCAACCTACATAGTTGGGCTGTACCTCTGTGCACAATACTGCATTCATAACTGCATATCAATCTGCCATCTAAGTGACAAAACCAAAGAAGAACCTTTGTTTAAGCTATCCTGCAAATAGAATTAACTGACCCAACTTTATTTAATATCATGAATAATGCCTGCCTCCTTTTGTTCCTCAGTAAATCATCAGCACTTTGTTAAGCTGACAGGAGGACGCTCATTGCTGTCTACAACTACATGAAGGAACGTTGTAGCCAAGTGGGGGTTGGTCTCTTCTCCCAGTTTGATCTCTTCTCCCAGCATCAGAACAAGAGGACACAGTCTCAAGCTGCAGCAAGGGAGGTTTAAGATGGATGTTAGGAAGAAGTTCTTCACAGGAGGAGTGACTGGCCATTGGAATGTGTTGCCCAGGGAGGTGGTGGAGTCACCATCACTGGAGGTGTTTAAGAGACTTGATGGGGCACTTGGTGTCATAGTTTAGTTGATTAGCTAGTGTTGGGTGATAGGTTGGACTTGGTGATCTCAAAGGTCTTTTCCAACCTCGTTAATTCGATTCAATTCAATTCAATTCAATTCAATTCAATTCAATTCAATTCAATTCAATTCAATTCAATTCAATTCAATTCAATTCAATTCAAGTCTAGTCTAGTCTAGTCTAGTCTAGTCTAGTCTATTCTATTCTAAATGTAAAAGCTTTCAGGGTCTTAAATAAAACAAACAAACAAACAAAAGCAACAACAACAACAACAAAAAAGCCCTAAAATTTCCCCTTTATATTCTGTAGCTCAGTGACACATCTTGCACTTGGTAACAGAAAAAATATCACTGTGGGGGAAACATCTCTTTTCCATACATTACAAATGTTTTGGAAGGGTTAAGAATTATTTTCAAAATCCACAAAGGAGTTATCAGCTCTTCTGTTCTATACAGAAGCTTTTCATGTCTCTTTCTCCTGTGATAAACTTCTCTTGTTAACTTTGGCAGTTCACATTGCTTTACAGACAAAGAACAATTAACTTTCTGTAAAGCACCCCGTCACCTTCACATAACTCTTGTGCTATCAGATTCAAGATAAACACTGAGGTATGCTCTTTAAAGTAAGTAAAACATCTCAATGTATTACACAACCATGGTTCTGTCCTGCCAGGTTGGTTTTCTGTAACAGAATAGAATAGCATAGAATACAATAGAATAGAATAGACCAGGTTGGAAGATACCTTCAAGATCATCACGTGCAACCTACCAACCAATCCAACCCACCTAATCAACTAAACCAAGGCACCAATCACACTATCAAGTCTCCTCCTAAACACCTCCAATGATGGTGACTCCACCACCTCCCTGGGCAGCCCATTCCAATGGGCAATCACTCTCTCTGTATAGAACTTCTTCCTAACATCCAGCCTAAACCTCCCCTGGTGCAACCTGAGACTGTGTCCTCTTGTTCTGGTGCTGGCTGCCTGGGAGAAGAGACCAACCTCTACCTGGCTACAACCTCCCTTCAGGTAGTTGTAGAGAGCAATAAGGTCACCCCTGAGTCTCCTCTTCTCCAGGCTAAGCAACCCCAGCTCCACTGTAGGCTATATTTCCATGGTAAGAGCCCCAAGTTGAGAGTGGAATCAGCCTGCACCAATCACATCCACGTATCAGTCAATTGTCTCAAAGTCATTGATTATGTTGATTGTTTTAGGTTCTCACAAACAGAATGATAAAAAAACAAATATTAAGAAAAAGGTTAAAAAAAGGACAAGAGCACTTTCTTTACTTGCATACACCTGTTCACTGTTGTGGTTTTGGGTTTGTTTGTTGGGTTTTTGTTTCTTGGGGTATTGTTTGTTTGTGGGTGTCTTTCTTTCTTTTGATTTTCCTTTCTCTACTGCTTTCTTGTTATGTCTTTACAGAGAGGGGATCCATGGCCATGCTGCTTTTACTTATGAAGTTACTGATTGCCAGCTGCTGTGTAGGAACTCCCTGTGTATATACTGCAAACCTGTAACACAAGAAATCTAATTTGGGTTGCTGTGGCATGTAATCAAAGGAGTCTAAGTGACATGAAACTATGTTACAATTTTTAAGGACTAAAAATGTTCACATAAAAAGAATTTGTCTTATGTGATGTGTGGTAACTTGTTTACCTGTAGTAGCTTGGCAGTGTGTCTGACCTCCACCACTGCCTTGTTCTGAATTTTTTTGAGTTAACTTCCTTAATATCACAGTATCATAGAATCAGTCAGGGTTGGAAGGGACCACAAGGATCATCTAGTTCCAACCCCCCTGCCATGGGCAGGGACACCCCACACTAGATCAGGCTGGCCAGAGCCTCATCCAGCCTGGTCTTAAACACCTCCAGGGATGGGGCCTCAACCAACACCCTGGACAACCCATTCCAGAGCTTCTCCACTCTCATGGCAAAGAACTTCTTCCTCATGTCCAGCCTGAATCTCCCCACCTCCAGTTTCATTCCATTCCCCCTAGTCCTATCACTACTTGATATCCTGAGAAGTCCCTCCCCAGCCTTCTTGTAGGCCCCCTTCAGATACTGGAAGGCCACAATTAGGTCACCTTGGAGCCTTCTCTTCTCCAGACTGAACAGCCCCAACTCCTTCAGTCTGTGCTCATAAGAGAGGTGCTCCAGCCCTCTGCTCATCCTTGTGGCCCTTCTCTGGACATGCTCCAGCACCTCCAGATCCCTCTTGGAATAGGGGCTCCAGAACTGGATGCAGTACTCCAGGTGGGGTCAATATATACCTCTTCACAAAAGTTAGACTATTAGTAAACGGTAATCATTAGCACTTGATTTAGTAAGTTTCCCTTCAAAAGTTGTAGGTTATTTCTGTATGCTCTTGCTGGAACTGAAACTGCATTTCTTCCTACCTTTCTATTTCCTTTGGTGCTCCTTAACATTGTTGTTGTGTGTCCATTGTTTATTAATGCAGAATGTGCATGTTGTTTCCTACCTCCCACTTTCATCTGTCCTTGCCAACTACAACATTGCTTTCCTTTCTTTCCACATTTGAACTATAATTTCAAGTAACTCACTAGCATTCTTTTCATTATGGAACAGAAAAATCATCAGGAGTCTAATTATTTTCAGGGGCAAATACAAAACTTTTGACTTTGGTAACATTATGACACCCAGTACTGTTGCAGTTTGGGCTGGGTGCCCCCTGCTGTGTCTACTTCCTGTGTCCAGAAGTCCAGCCCAGAGGGGTGGACACAGGAAATGAGTTATTTCCTACCATAATTCTCTGCACCACTATAAGATCCAGTGCAGGGTCTGCCACTTCCTCTTTCTTTCCTCGCCATCACCCGGTAACTGGGGGAGATGTCTCCTGGCCATGGTCCTGGCTAGGCCCAAGGCCACGGGGGGATGTGATGCACTGATTTTAGGGAATAATCTCAAGCAATGGTCAGCTGATAGAAGGAAAAGTTTTTACTCTTGTGGGCCACAAACCCTGTGAGCAAACTGCAATTATGTAGAAGAGAAAAAAGTATTTAGCTAATTACCTACGGCCTTTGTGACTCAGGAAGGCACGAAGCTACCTGATAACGAGTGCAAGTTAGCATTGCAAAAGAGCCTTCTGTTTCTTCTTTGAACTTAGATAAGAGATACTTAACCATTTGCCATTGGTTTAACATCTGTCTGAGACTTGCTTAGGAATGTGCGTTCCCTTGCATTTCCTCGGCAGCCAACCACGATTCTGTAACTGTCACGAGCACATCTAATTACCAATTACAAGTAGCCTTCTGATCTGTTAGCCTATATAAAGAAATGACTTGGTACAATAAAGTAGACACTTTGCTTGCATCAAGCGTCGTCTCCATCTCTCAATCGCGGTAAAATGGTGACCTCCGACGTGATGGTGAAGAATCGCTAAGCTGCGACCTGCCGCGACGTCCCACGGAACTTTGAATGAGCTGCTGAAAGGAAGCAGGAAAAGCCGGCCGGCCAGAGCAATCCCTCCCGCTGGACGAGAGGTGAGCCGTGGGAAACGAAAAATGGGGAATCAAGCGTCTTCCTCAGAAAGAGATGTTTATGAACTCATGCAGGAACTCCTTAAAAAGCATGGCAAAGTCATTTATGGCCATGATCTTAAGGTGCTGCAGAAGTGGGTACAAGAGAAAATCCCGACAGTTACACCATCTAGTATGTTTACGTGTAAAATTTGGAATCAGATGGGGGTGAAGTTACGGGATGCTGCTACGACAGGGAAGGTTGAGGCGCATTGCATGCTCCCGTGGTGGCGGATCGTTTTCGAGAGGCTTAAAGCGCAAGAAGAGCCTAAGGAAACTTCAGCAGTAATTAACAGCACTTTGCTGGGCCCTCCTGCAACCTTGGAGCTGCAGACGCCAGGCCCAACAGCAAAAGCAGCCCGCTACCCGCCCGCCACTGGACCCCCCCACCGCTGAGTCTTTAAAGTTCTCCTGAAAGTTCTCCAACGAGTTTTGACTGTGGACAGAAGGGACAGTCTAAGTTTTGGGACATTCTCGGTGTTGAGACTATGTTAAGGGAAATTAAGATCGGACAAGGTGACAAGGCAGTGACTTTTGCTCCGCCAAAACAGCCACAGAAAGAACAAAAAGGACAGCAAACAGCAATTAAGCTCAAATCACTGCTGTTACTACCTATTGACACAGCCCTGCCTTCGAGGGAAAGCTACCTTAGGCTGTGAACTGGGCGGCGACCCCCCTTCCACCCTTGTCTCTGAACCTACGGTGCTTTGCTGAGACAGCCACCCTTTCCACCCCCCCTCCTTGTCTTTCTGATAAGATTCGTTCATGAAAGTTGTGTTCTGATTTAAAGCAACAGTACAAATTTCATTGTTATTGATTATAATGTGGTTTATAGATTTGTAATTTGGATGTTAAGTTTTACCAGTAAGCATAATGAATAGTAAGTATTTAGTGATAAGAAGTATTTAGCAATTATAGTAAGGCATAGGTATTTAGTAATGACTTCAAATGTTAAGTCTTTTGGTTCGAACCTTCTTGACTTTGTTTTTTGTGTCTGTCTAGGCATTTCAAAGGAGCTCCTTGTAATATAGTTAAGGATTGTAGGAAACAGATTTTTATTTTAGAAAGTGTTCTTTAGTTAATGTAACAACTTTCTTATTTCACTTTAGACATGAATTTGATGGATTAATTTTAACATAGTAATTTAAGTTTGTAAGGATTTTTGGTATTAGCATAAGTTAAGGATTTGTTATAGGTATATTATCGAATGGGTTTTTTTGGGCCTTACTTTGTATTCATAGTAGCTTTAAGGAATTGATGAACAGAAAATGCTTATTTTTCTAACAGAATAACAGAGTTGATGAGAAACTTCCTCTTGTTAGCCAAAATGCTGGAATGCATGGAGGCAGAGAGGAGTTGGCAGACAGCCTCTGCATAGATAAGGAATAACAGGATTTTTCAGCGATTTACTTCTGTTAGTCTTAGACAAAATGATCTTTTGTATAAGATAAAGGACACCTGGATGATATGGATACTTCTGTTATGTTTAGACAGATAACCTTTGTATAGATAGGAAGCCTCTGGACTTTCTGTGAAATATTAACATACCTCTGTCATTATAGACAGATAACTTTTATACAAAAGGTTTACCCAAAACTCTCTGAAGGTACACAGGTCTTTTGAAATGATTCTGCCTGTGTCAGGTGCCTAAATAGAAGCATAATAAAAAATAAATTAAAAAAAAAAAAAAAGAGAAAAAAAAAAAGAGAAAAAAAGGGGGGGAGAAAAGAAAAAAGAGGCATGGTTTATAACTAGGGTTTTAGTGATACCAGCAGTGCAGTACTGCAACCATCTCAACAACAGCACAAGAATCAAGAAGAGTTAAAAACAGCATTTCCCAAGAAGTTGGAAATCACCAGAACTACCTAAGACCGACTGCAATAATAATCTGAGACCAAAAGCAACAATGAGAAGACTGTACCAAAAACATCTGAATTAAGGCTGAATATTATGATTGCTTATTTATTGTGTGGTTTGAGAAAATGTTCACATGGAATTATATGTTAACAATCTGTCATAGTTAGGTAATGATGTCAAATAGCTAAAGGGAAAGTCAAAGTAAATTGAAGACTTTGATGGGATGTGTTGTTGCCAGGGTAGATGCAGTCTCTTATCAATATGGGATTGTTGATTTTATTGATTGCTTTTGCTATATTGCTAATTTTACCTCACTTGCTTTATGTGTGCAAAGGATGTTAGGTTAGAATGATACAGTTTTGTTGCCTTTTGATTTATTTGTTATAGAGTTAAACCTTTGTAGAAAAACAGAAACTTCATTATAACGTGTGTCAACAATTAACATTAACTAGTAAAATAGAATAGAATAGAATAGAATAAAGTAATGAACAGGAACTGCGGAAACAACTTACTTACAACAATTATTGAGATAACAAAGAATGGCAGTAACAAAAATAAGGGTAACAGCACAGATTGAGACACCGAACAGTGAATAAACTAATATTTTAAGCCGCCTTCGACCAACCACCTCAACATCTGGATGTAGCGTGGTTCGATAGGTGGGGCCAGCCCTCCTCCTAAGAAAAGAAGATATCAATCATAAAAAAAGGGAATACCCTTGATTTCTTTTGAATCAACCAAAGCCTTAACAGAACTAACCTCTTTGGTTGTTGTGGAATACGAAAAACCGCTCGTCTGGGCCTCTCCTCCCTGGAGGGTGACAGTGGCCTAACAGCCTAATGGTGAGAAAACATTGCAGCGTTACAGCCAAGTTAGGAAATATTTTCTGGGTTTTTATTAAAATAGAGAAACATTACCCTTGGTGGCCTGGCTGGCATCTCAGAAAGCTCTGGAAATGGATCCGGGGTGGTCTCATCCTCTCTGGCGGTGGCCATCTCTTCCAGCTCAAGAGGTGACACCTCGTGATTCCAGTATGAGAATGCGCAACTGCAGCCCTGCGCATGCGCCATAACCCTCTATGGTTCAGCCACGACGCTGCGATGCATGGTGAAATCAAGGCCATAGCTAGCAAAAGGGTTTATGTTCTATATGATGGGTTTTAATCGTGTTGTATGAATCTGTTAGATCATTCAGTCTCAATGCATAAGCATAGTTAAGAACGGGAACAGAGAGTAACACATTTGCAGATTGATAATAATGGTTAGTTTAAAGGATTGTTTAAAACTTAGGGCTGTATATCATAATTGCTTAATGATTGTATGATCAGAAAAATATGTTTATATGGACTTATATGTTATCCCACCAGTTTGATATAATTCTATACACCTAGAGGAAAAAATCAAAATTGATTATAGCACAAAATACATTTTCATTTTAGGTTATAAAAACAAAAGAGGGGAATTCAGGTATTATGTTGCAAGAAAGAATGGTTGAAGCATGTTATATTCTCAAATTTTCATTTTATATGTGATTTTAAATGTGATGAAACAAAATTTATAGAGGATATAAGAATTATGGAAGTTTTAGCTAGGAGAAATTTGAAAGAAAAAGAAACAGCATTAGGCCGAAGTGAGTATCACTAGGACTCAGTACCTTTCCTTAGCAAAAACAAAGCACCAACAGATCAGTATTATTAGGATGAGTGAAAATGCATTATGTTCTATTTTGTATTGGGCAGAGCCATGAATATTCAGGATGCCATCTCTGAACCAGCAATGAAGCTCTTTTGCTCTTTCTGTTTGCCTGCAAGTCTTCTGTCTGTAAAGCTAGAGCCTGGCCAGATCTACCTTTACAGATTAGAGAAATCTTGCTACCAAACAATTAATGATTTTTGACCATCTTAGAAAAGTAAAGATGTAACATACCTTTAAAGCAGGTTGTACAAGATAGTGAAGATTAGGTTTGCTGTGTTTTGCTTTATGTCTAGCTACTGCCTCTCCTGATAATCCTTTTTCTACTTGCCTTATGGGATAGCCTTTGGATAAGTGGCCAGTCCCATCATCCTTTTTATGTGATTATGTAGCTTTCTTAAAACAATCATTTATGCTTTTGTTATTTTACTTTTTATTACTTCTGTTGCCTTGTATATTGCAATGATGCTTGCTTGATCGTTCTCATAAGAAGGTTCTTGTTGTGCAACAGAAAGGGGGAAATGATGCACTGATTTTAGGGAATAATCTCAAGCAATGGTCAGCTGATAGAAGGAAAAGTTTTTACTCTTGTGGGCCACAAACCCTGTGAGCAAACTGCAATTATGTAGAAGAGAAAAAAGTATTTAGCTAATTACCTACGGCCTTTGTGACTCAGGAAGGCACGAAGCTACCTGATAACGAGTGCAAGTTAGCATTGCAAAAGAGCCTTCTGTTTCTTCTTTGAACTTAGATAAGAGATACTTAACCATTTGCCATTGGTTTAACATCTGTCTGAGACTTGCTTAGGAATGTGCGTTCCCTTGCATTTCCTCGGCAGCCAACCACGATTCTGTAACTGTCACGAGCACATCTAATTACCAATTACAAGTAGCCTTCTGATCTGTTAGCCTATATAAAGAAATGACTTGGTACAATAAAGTAGACACTTTGCTTGCATCAAGCGTCGTCTCCATCTCTCAATCGCGGTAGGGATGGGCAGTCTCAGATCTGGCCAGCTGAGAAAGTCTAGCAGTGGGGTGGGAAGAAGGAGCCCTGGGGGTCTTGGGTGTACCCTTAGGTGGGGATGGGATGTTCCTGGATCTGCTTTGGGATTTCTTTTGTCACTGTGCTTCTGGATTTCTGTAAACATTCACTGCTTTCCATTTAAACTTTCCATCACTTTTGCAATCCGTTTGTCTGAGTTGTTATTTTTGCCTGTGGTGGGGAGGGGGTCTGCCTCAACCCATCACATTCTTGGTAGCAGAGGATGGTTGTGATGGGGAGGGGGTCTGCCTCAAACCTATTACAAGTACATGTCTTATATTTAGTGTAATTTGTGATATATGCTTTTATTTATTTTTAATTTTCCTGGTCCAAATTTGCTATTCTTCTTCCTCCTAAACATATTATAACCCCTTATGTTGAACACATGAGTAAAGAGATAATTAAATGAGATCTTCCATACAGTTTTGAATGGGTTTTGATATTAACGCTTCATTCACAAGTCACCACTTTCCCAGTGGAGCTTAAGTGCTTCTACAGTTCTCTAGAGTAAAGCATGTTAGATCTGATAACTTATTTTAATTTGTACTAAAATCACTCATAGAACTCATTTATTCAAATATCACAGTTCTCTGGGAGAATGGTGACTTTCAGTCAGCATAAGTGGGACTCAGCTTTATAAGTCACTTGAAGTGAATGGGAAGATTGTTTCTTGCCACATCTAACTAGTCAAAACGAAATAGTGATGTTGATACTGGTAGATCTCATTGCATGAAATTTTGTGACAGACACACAACATGAAAACATCAAGTTTGTGTTAAAGGCACAAAGTAAACTAGAACAGGCCTCTATTTTATCACGATTCATGAGTATTCACATCTAAGGAGGAATTGTCAGCTCCATTGATAATACTCCTCAGCCTGGCTTCTTTCTAGAGATCACCACAAAAGTATTTCAGAAAGAAACATAGAGTGGCAGCTGAATGACAAGCCTGTGTCCTGATTGAAAGACACTGAAAAGGACTTTTTGTATTTCTTTTATTTCAGGAGTTGAAGAAAACATGATATCTGTCTATTATCTTGAGGTCGGAAAGGATAGCAAGAGAAAAGCTGTTCCATTGTAACGTCTTGTGCTAGGACAAACAATAGATTGTTTTCTCTTTAGCTTCCTGGCTCCCATACTTCAAAAAAGAACCATGATTTTCCACTGTGGAGATCCCAAATTAAAACTATACTGGACCCAAAATCTTTTCTTCAGCATTGTCACCCACCACCTGAGTTCAGGCTGTTGAGGTGGCAGTTTTATAAATTCTTGTGAGATTCTATGTGCTGTGAGAAACTGGTATTTTGTTGAATACCTAGAATGTCATAATAGTGTCACTGCAGAATAAACTAAACCATGGTAACAAGCACCCCATCCAGTCTCTTTCTAAACACCTACAGTGATGGTGACTCCACCACCTCCCTGGGCAGCACATTCCAATGGCAAATCACTCTTTCTGTGAAGAACTTCTTCCTAACATCCAGCCTAAACTTCCCCCAGCACAGCTTTAGACTGTATCCTCAGTTCTGTTGGTGGTTGCCTGAGAGAAGAGACCAAACCCCACCTGGATACAAGCTCCCTTCAGGGAGTTGTAGACAGCAAGAAGGTCTCCCCTGAGCCTCCTCTTCTCTAGGCTAAGCAACCCCAGCTCCCTTAGCCTCTTAGCCTCTCCTCATAGGGCTTGTGCTGCAAACCCCTCACCAGTTATATATGTTATATATTTGTGTGTGTGTGTGTATATATATATATATATATATATATATATATATATAAATCACAGAGTCACAGAATCACCAAGGTTGGAAGAAACCTCAATGATCATGATCATCAAATCCAACCTGTTACCACAGACCTATGTAACTATATGTTACATAGCTATTAAAAATCTACATCCTTTACACATATGCACATGTGAAAACATTTGAAAGTGAGAAAAAAAGAAAAGTCAGACAGGAACTGCAATCAAAATGTGTTCAGAAAATTAAAATGCAAATGTGAGAAGAGTTCTGTATACATCACATACACATATGAGCTAGGGTCCTGCAACATGTCCAGAGAAGGGCAACGAGGCTGGGGAGAGGCCTCGAGCACAAGTCCTATGAGGAGAGGCTGAGGGAGCTGGGGTTGCTTAGCCTGGAGAAGAGGAGGCTGAGAGGACACCTTCTTGCTGTCTACAACTACCTGAAGGGAGGTTGTAGCCAGGAGGGGGTTGGTCTCTTCTCGCAGGCAATCAGCACCGGAACAAGAGGACACAGTCTCAAGCTGCACCAGGGGAAGCTTAGGCTCGAGGTGAGGAGAAAAGTTCTTCACTGAGAGAATCATTAGCCATTGGAATGTGCTGCCCAGAGAGGTGGTGGAGTCATCATCCCTGGAGGTGTTCAAGAGGAGATTGGACGTGGCACTTGATGCCATGGTTTAGTCATGAGGTGTTGGGTGACAGGTTAGACTTGATGATCTTTGAGGTCTCTTCCAACCTTGGTGATTCTGTGAAAATACTTTGCAAACATGTATTTTCAAGTCAATTTCTCTTTCTGTCTCTATCTTCTAAGCTGAAACTGAAGTAAAACTATACCCTTTATCTTGGATCCTAATGTCTGTCTTAGTTATCATTCATTACTATATGGGGCAGGTATTTCTTTTTAATTTCTGCATATGTATATGACTGTGTTTATAGGCTCATGTAGATGAACAAATTAATAGAATGACTCACTTTAAAATGAACCTAAAGAATTATTTTCATTAATAAAAGCACCATTCCTTAAATTACAATCAGCCCTGCACAAATTCATTGGTTTGCCATAAATATTATTTATGTCAAGTTGTAATTGGGGGAAAAAAATATAATGAGTACAATTAAAATACAATAAAAGAAATTACAAGGAATCTCAGTGATGTACCTAACATAGCTTTCTATTGCCTATTACAACTACAATGTCAAACATTTGCATATTTTTGTGGTGTGGTGAACTTATCAACCTCTTTGAGTTACATAGCAGTTTCCAAAGTCAGCAGAGAGGACTGCTTTGACACATAGAATAGAATAAACCAGGTTGGAAGAGACCTTCAAGATCATCGTGTCCAACCTATCATCCAACACCACCTAAACAACTAAACCATGCAACCAAACACCCTGTCAAGTCTCCTCCTGAACACCTCCAGTGATGGTGACTCCACCACCTCTTCGGGCAGCCCATTCCAATGGGCAATCACTCTCTGTAAAACTTCCTCTTAACCTCCAGCCTAAACCTCCCCTGGCACAGCCTGAGCCTGTGTCCTCTTGTTCTAGTACTGATTGCCTGGGAGAAGAGACCAACCGCTGCCTGTCTACAACCCCCCTTCAGGTAGCTGTAGACAGTAATAACAAATTAATAGAATTACTCACTTTAAAATGAACCTAAAGTGTTATTTTCATTAATAAAAGCACCTTTCCTTAAATTACAGTCAGCCCTGCAAAAATTCATTAGTTTGCCATAAATATTATTTATGTCAAGTTGTAATTGGGGGAAAAAAAATATAATGAGTACAATTAAAATACAATAAAAGAAATTACAAGGAATCTCAGTGATGTACCTAACATAGCTTTCTATTGCCTATTACAACTACAATGTCAAACATTTACCTCCTCAGAAAATAGAATGATTTTACTAAAAGGAAAAATTGCTAAAAGGAAAATGGAACACTTATTCATCAGGAATACAGAGATCAGGGACTCTGGAGTGAAAAGCCACAGAAGAAAGGCAGGCAAGGTTGATGGGCTTCAGCCATTGACCAATGCACAAAAACCACCTAAGGACATGGTCTCTGTTGGGATGCACTGCAGATTATATCCCCTAATTGCCATCTCACAAGTGACATGACTACAGAGTCTGTTTCTGAAGAAGAAATCTGGAGGCCCAATTTCCACCATGGTTTACCATTCCTGGTTACATGCTTTTTGGTTGTATTGGATCTGTGTGGCAAGGTCTTGGGATCTGGCAGGGCGATACAGGGGTGACTTCTGTGAGAAGATGCTAGAAGCTTCCTTTATGTCTAATAGTTTTGGATGATAGGTTGGACTCAATTATCTCAAAGGTATTTTCCAACCTGGTTAATTCTATTCTATTCTATTCTGTTCTATTTTATTCTATTCTATTCTACTCTATTTTATTCTATTGAGCCAAAAAACAGCTGGCTGCAAGATGACCTGGTTGCTACTGATGAACTGGATGAACTGATGAACT
Organism: Dryobates pubescens; assembly: GCF_014839835.1. Taxonomy (NCBI): domain Eukaryota; kingdom Metazoa; phylum Chordata; class Aves; order Piciformes; family Picidae; genus Dryobates; species Dryobates pubescens. Next base: position 37,620,811 of record NC_071618.1, on the reverse strand, counting down.
GGTTTTACTGGTTGATAGTAGGCTGAACATGAGCCAGCAGTGTGCCCAGGTGGCCAAGAAGGTCAATGGCATCCTGGCCTGGATCAGGAATAGTGTGGTCAGCAGGAGCAGGGAAGTCATTCTGCTCCTGGACTCAGCAATGGTTAGGACACACATTCAGTAATGTTTCCAGTCCTGGGCCCTTCAGTTTAGGAAAGATGTTGAGTTGCCAGAATGTGTCCAGAGAAGGGCAACGAGGCTGGGGAGAGGCCTCAAGCACAAGACTTATGAGGAGAAGCTGAGGGAGCTGGGTTTGCTTAGCCTGGAGAAGAGGAGGCTCAGGGGAGACCTTCTGGCTGTCTACAACTCCCTGAAGGGAAGTTGCAGCCAGGTGGGGGTTGGTCTCTTCTCCCAGGCAACCAGCACCAGAACAAGATGACACAGTCTCAAAGTGTGCCACGGGAGGTTTAGACTGGATGTTAGGAAGAAGTTCTTCCCAGAAAGAGTGATTGGCCACTGGAATGTGATGCCCAGGGAGGTGGTGGAGTCACCATCACTGGAAGTGTTTAGGAAGAGACTGGATGGGGTGCTTGGTGCCATGGTTTAGTTGATTACGTGGTGTTGGATGATAGGTTGGATTCAATGATCTCCAAGGTCTTTTCCAACCCGGTTAATTCTATTCTATTCTATTCTATTCTATTCTATTCTATTCTATTCTATTCTATTCTATTCTATTCTATTCTATTCTATTCTACTCTACTCTACTCTACTCTATTCTATTCTATTCTATTCTATTCTATTCTATTCTATTCTATTCTATTCTATTCTATTCTAACTTGCCGCTAGCCAAGGTCAAGCCCATCAGCAACAGTGACAATGCCTCTGGCATGACATATTTGAGAAAAGATTCATAAGATATGAGTCTTCCAGTTCTACATCCAACTTTGAAGTGTTGCTGAGAAGCAAGATTTCTCTGTTCTTTACATTAACTCTGCCCTGGTTTTGGAAATAATATTGAGATACTTTATATCTTAGACACTGCACTAAGTTTGTTTTTGTATATAGCAGAGTGTAGTTGGAATGGGCTGCCTGGAGAGGTGGTGGAGTCACCATCATTGGAGGTGTTTAGGAGGAGGCTTGATAGGGTGCTTGGTTGCATGGTTTAGTTGATTAGGTGGTGTTGGATGATAGGTTGGATGCAATGATCTTGAAGGTCTCTTCCAACCTGGTTTATTCTATTCTAAATGAAAAAGATTATTCTAAATTCTAAATGAAATGATGTTCAGAGACCTGCCACTGAGGCCATCTGAGAGAAATTCATACTGCTTATGGGTTTGGGTTTTATTATTATTTTTTATTATGCTGAATATGCAAACTATTCTCCATAAGAAAATATGCACATATCCTGAGTATTTTTATTGTAAGCCTATGAATTTTTAATAAGATGATTTTAGTCTTAATGTGTTGAAAATAAGAACCTGAGGGAGCTGAGATTTTTCAGACTGGAGAAGAGAAAGTTCTGGGGAAACCTGGTAGACAGGTAGGTAGGTAGGTAGGTTAGGTAGGTAGGTAGGTAGGTAGGTAGGTAGGTAGGTAGATAAGTAGGGAGGGAGATAGATAGATAGATAGATAGATAGATAGATAGATAGATAGATAAATAAATGTAGATATACTGAGGCATACATTATTTATATTCTGGTTTTCTGACATAGTAAGAAGTTCCTCTAGAATCTCCCACTTTCAGAGTGCTTCCTATTTCTCCATTTATCTACCCATATCTTATGCATTTCTCCTGCTTTATCTTTACAGTCTCTTGTACAATATAATTTCTATATGCTCCAGGAAAACATCATTACCACGTTTAGAAAAGCTTGCATTGGATTCTCAACTGGAACTGACCAAATTGTATTTGTTACTTTTGACAGTTTTGGATTTTCAGTGGCAAATAAGTAGCATTAAAGGTATGTGATCTTTGCTCTCCTTTTCTAAACTACTGCATTGCTTAACAGATACAGAAGTTGTTTTGCTTTCTAACAGCCTAATCAGTAAGGGTTGTGATGTCCAGATCTAACTTTTCAATCGGAAGTACTTCTTTTCTCATGGGAATTTGACATCATCAGCAAAATTTGTTTCCTCACTCTTCCTACCTTTTATTTACCTCACTATTTTGAAGAGCAATGCAAATGGCAGAACAGATACCTGAGGCTGGCTGTCACCCTTCATTGATGAAATAACAGTTTCTTCTTATAATTTATATTCTCTTTCTTAACCATTACTTGACGCATGAGAGGATTTTTCCTTCTATTTTGAGACAGCTTAATTTCTTTAAAAGCCTATTATAAAAGATCTCTTGAAAGCTTTTGAAAATCCAAGTACACTAAATCCACATGAATAACCTCCTCATGATTCTTGAGTACTTTAAAATAATTCCCATAAATTTGTGAAACATAATTTCTTTCTGAAAGACAGCTTTGTTGTTCACTCCTCCTCATGCTCACACTTCCTTTAATTTTGCATTTCTGTATTAATTCTATTACTAACTGTAACTTCTACATACTTGGCAGGCATTAAAATTAAATGGACTGACCTGACATGCACCAAATTTTCTTTGCTGTTTTTTTAACATTCTTTTTTAAACCAGTTATGGAACAGGCATTCAGGTGTTATATATTTCAGTTTCTTCAGAGTTCGGGGACAAGCAACTGCTTTCCTAATGTCATTAAAACTGCAGTACAGATCGTGACTGAGTAAGAGTCAATGACAGGTGCTGCTTTCAGAGAGGTGATTCTCTGATTTCCCCAACCTGTAGAAATATTCTTCCTCATTGCGATGTTTGTATCAAGATGGAGCTGGCTTTATCCATAAATTCATTAGTCTCATTCATTCAAAGTGGAAGGCATCTGGAATAAATCCAGTTGTAACAGGCTCCACCCTCAAGAAAAAGAAAGACTTTGATGATGCAGGTGACACCAAATTATGTGACACTTGAACATGTCCAGAGAAGGGCAACGAGGCTGGTGAGAGGCCTCAAGCACAAGCCCTATGAGGAGAGGCTGAGGGAGCTGGGGTTGATTAGCCTGGAGAAGAGGAGGCTCAGGGGAGACCTTCTTGCTGTCTGCAACTGCCTGAAGGGAGGTTGTAGCCAGGAGGGGGTTGGTCTCTTCTCCCAGGCAACCAGCACCAGAACAAGAGGGCAGAGTCTCAAGCTGCACCAGGGGAAGTTTAGGCTGGAGGTGAGAAGAAAGTTCTACACAGAGAGAGTTGTTAGCCTTTGCAATGGGCTGCCCAGGGAGGTACTGGAGTTAACCATCCCTGGAGGTGTTCAAGAGGAGATTGGATGTGGCACTAGGTGCCATGGTTTAGTTGATTAAATAGTGTTGGATGATTGGTTGGACTTGATGATCTTGAAGGTCTCTTCCAACCTGGTTAATTCTGTTCTATTCTAGTCTAATCTAGTCTAGTCTAGTCTACTCCTGTTCTATTCTATTCTATTCTATTCTATTCTATTCTATTCTATTCTATTTCTTGTAGAAACAAATTTCTGTATCTGTGAGGAAAGCAGAAGTACTCAAAACAGAAGGACAATGCAGATTGGAAGAAATAATAAAGAATAATTGTAAGAGGCATATATTGCCAGAATAATGCCTAAGTTTGGAAGACTTTTAATATATCTGCTTGTTTTCACTGTAATCTCTACAGACTTCATATATCTCCACAGGCATGTCTCAATTCCTTTCCTCCCAGACTTCCTTAGAGAGTTCATGTGAGCCTTTAAAATAAATGTTCATAAGGGGAATTGTGTAATACAGTACTTACTTTTTTTCAGTCTCTCAGTATCTCAAAGGAAAACTAAATTAATCTCTTTTGCCTATCTTCAGCAATGTTTTGAGAATATCTTGCCAGTACTCTACAAATGTGCAGTTGTAAAAATGAATTACCATAATATCAGGACGTAGGAAAGAAACTGAGAAGTACTAAGCCACAGTAAAATTCTGTAGGGGTTCATAAAGATTTTCCTCAACCTTTCTACTTGTTATTTTTGGTTTACAGATTTCCTTACTGCAGCAGAACATCTACATATCTACAAGCAAACATTTAAATAAAAAAGCAAGGAGTCCATATGCCACATCTGCTATGACATGCTGGCAGTAATGTGGCCTGTAATGATGAATATTTCTCACAGTCTTTCATTTAGTTTTTCCTTGGGAGTTTTGCCACCTTCACTCCTGGAGGAACCCCTCTATGTCAGTTGGACCTTCCTATTCTCTTATCTTATTGCTAACTGGTACTTAAGATAGAATATAACAGAGAAGGGCAACAAGGCTGGTGAGAGGCCTTGAGCACAAGCCGTGTGAGGAGAGGCTGAGGGAGCTAGGGTTGCTTAGCCTGGAGAAGAGGAGGCTCAGGGGTGACCTCATTGCCCTCTACAACTATCTGAAAGGTGGTTGTAGCCAGGAGGGGGTTGGTCTCTTCTCCCAGGCAACCAGCACCAGAACAAGGGGACACAGTCTCAAGCTGCACCAGGGGAAGTTTAGGTTTGAGGTGAGGAGAAAGTTCTTCACTGAGAGAGTCATTCGTCATTGGAATGAGCTGCCCAGGGAGGTGGTGGAGTCACCATCCCTGGAGGTGTTCAAGAAGAGATCAGATGTGGCACTTGGTGCCATGGTTTAGTCATGAGGTCTGTGGTGACAGGTTGGACTCGATGATCCTCAAGGTCTCTTCCAACCTTAGTGATGCTGTGATACTGTGAAGCTAAAGAGCCCTTGTGAGAAAAAATCATGATGTTGGACTTCTCAAACATTTTACTGTTACATGTATTATGACTGTTTTCAGGTTGAAGAATCAAACACATATTTTCCTGTGTTCCACTACAGCCTTCTCCCTCTTCCTCTATACTGAAGAAAATGAGAAGGCATATTTGGTACTACATAAGATTAATGACTATCCTACACTTCTTCCACAAGACAGGCTTTAAGTCTCTCCAACTATTGGTTCTATTCTGTATTGAAATGGTGATTTCAGGATAAGTTTAACTTTCACAGTATTACCCTGTCAAACCTCTTTTGAGGCCTTTACTTAACTGCCACTTAAAAAAGAATGTAGTGATTTTTTTTCTTTTCCACCTTTCTGCATCAACTAAAAATCTGACATTTTAAAATCCCTTTGTTATGTTATAGTGAATGATCAGAGCAGATAAACAGTCACTGAGTGCCCAGTTCTCAAGTAAATCAGAAAGAGGGATAGGTTGAGTGACTGTTTTTTCTAAGTAAGACTAAGTAAATGTCTGGAAAAGTCAATATGAGTCATCAGCCCTAGGGGCTTGATAAAACAAGTGAAAACATCACATAACCTTTTTTGTAGACTGATCAAGCTCTTCTATTGTCTTCTTCTGGTTTTGTTTCTGTTTCAAAAACTTGCATCAGTGGTCTGTAAAGCCCTTTAAATTTACACCCTGAATCATGGGCTTTTTATAGTTAGTTGTTGTACCAGAGTGCCTATAACTTTTACCTGCAATAGGTCATACATAAATATTGAATAGGATCAGATCCAGCACTACCTTGAAGTGCTCTGTATATAGCTTCAGTGGAGCTTTTAATACAGGTATTTTTGACATAATCCTCTTTTACTTCTCACTTTCCTCATTTTTAGCAACTTCATAATCCCAGCACCAATTTTTTCATCCCTAAATTCACATAAAATTTTATGTATGAAAACACAATGTTTATTTCCCATAATTCTGAGTAGGTAAGACTTACTGCATTCCTATTCCTCAGAAAATGTTATCATTGAAATAGGATAGGATAGGATAGGATAGGATAGGATAGGATAGGATAGGATAGGATAGGATAGGATAGGATAGGATAGGATAGGATAGGATAGGATTAACCAGGTTGGAAAAGATCTTTGAAATCATTGAGTCCAGACTATCATCCAACACTATCTAATCAACCTGGCCTGTACCAGGAACAGTGTGGCCAGCAGGAGCAGGGAGGTCATTCTGTCCCTGGACTCAGCACTGGTTAGGCCACACCTTGAGTCCTCTGTCCAGTTCTGGGCCCCTCAGTTTAGGAAAGATATTGGCTTGCTGGAAAGTGTCCAGAGAAGGGCAACAAAGCTGGGGAGGGGTTTGGAGCACAAGCCCTATGAGGAGAAGCTGTGTGATCTGGGGTTACTTAGCCTGGAGAAGAGGGGGCTCAGGGGGGACTTTCTTGCTGTCTACAACTGCCTGAAGGGAGGTTGTAGCCAGGTGTGGGGGTTGGTCTCTTCTCCCAGGCAACCAGCACCAGAACAAGAAGACACAGTCTCAAGCTGCACCAGGGGAGGTTCAGGCTGGATGTTAGGAAGAAGTTCTTCATAGAAAGAGTGATTGGCCATTAGAATGTGCTGCCCAGGGATGTGGTGGAGTCACCATCACTGGAGGTGTTTAGGAAGAGACTTGATAGGGTGCTTGGTGCCATGGTTTAGTTGATAAAATGGTGTTGGGTGATAGATTGGACTTGATGCTCTCAAAGGTCTCTTCCAACCTGGTCTATTCTATTCTATTCTATTCTATTCTATTCTATTCTATTCTATTCTATTCTATTCTATTCTATTCTATTCTATTCATAAACTTAGATTGCATTCTTGCTTTTGAATTAATTCCAAATATGCACATCACTTTTGGATAGTGTGGAGTTCAGATTAATGGCCATTGCAGGTGATAAAATCACATTAAAATGTATACTATGACTTTTAAATTGTGATGATTCCAAAGGTCGAGTCAGCTTTGCATGTTTGTTTGATGCTGGGATCTGAAGGTACTCCTCAAATTTTCAATGCTGCAGCAATGTTACATGTTTCAGTGATGATGCAGCAAATTATGTAGATAATATCTCTAGTTAGTCTGCTCTACTGCCTTTCACTGTATTGTAGTAGTCCAGTATTTTTTCAGGCACTAATATATTCCCATCTGTTACAAAGAAAAAGCCCAACCAACCAACCAAAACCCCCACTTTAATTTAGGTACTACACATTATTACTGGACCCTTTTGAACTCATAATGAGACCTATCAAACCAGAACAACTTATTTAGCTTTCATCCTTTAGTTTAAAATAATGTTCCCAAAACAATATTTATTAACATTTCATATTGTTGGTCCCAGTAGATTTCCCTTATTTTTGTCTTAGATAAAAACAATGATATAAGATGATGCATGACCAGGAATATGGTGCTGTCAATAAGAAGCATTAATTAACAAATTAATTAGACACAATTTGTTTCTTTCCCTCATGAGAAAAGAGTTTTTCTATCTTGCTGGAAAGCATATTAAATAAGGAGAAACCTGCATATATCAAGTCCCCTAAATACTACAGCCTTAATAAGCTTCCTCAAGGGTTTCTTTCTCCAGGGCAGATGCAAATTGTTTCCTTAAACTGGCTCACCCATAACTAATCCACAATTTGCCTACATAATTTTATTCTGCTTTTTATGTCTTAGCAATGGTGCAACAACATAGCCCCTCACAGTCCTCACTCGCATCTGAACCAAAACCACTTTGATGCAATAGAATAAATTATATTTAGTTACATTTCCTCAGGCCACATGTATAGTAGATTATGTAAGGTGCCCTCAAAACGCCTACTTCTTTCCTATTTTGGCCTGAGCCTCTTCTTAAGGTTGAGTGTATGAATGTTTCATAAGGGGGGCTGGGTGGAGGTGGGGGGAAGTGTATCTAAAAAGGACAAGAGGACACAGTCTCAAGCTGTGCCAGGGGAAGTTTAGGCTTGAGGTGAGGAGAAAGTTCTTCCCAGAAAAAGTTGTTGGCCATTGGAATGTCCTGCCTAAGGAGGTGCTGGAGTCACCATCCCTGGAGTTGTTCAAGAGGGGACTGGACATGACACTTGAAGCCATGGCTTAGTTAGCCATGAGGTGTTGGGTGACAGGTTGGACTTGATGATCTCTGAGGTCTTTCCCAACTGTATTGATTCTATGATTCTATGATTCTCTATATATGTATACAAATATACACACACATACATACATACACACACACACTCATACATATGAAAAAAAATGCAACAAACCCAAGCTATAACAGACTCAATAATATAGTTCATTGTGGCCATTTAGGCTGGGTGCCTCCTATTACTGCCACATGAGCTACACCTCCAGTGTCCCAAGTATCCAACTCAGTAAGGTGGACACAGGAAACAGCCTATCTCTACCCATAAATCCTGCACCCTATAAATCCATCTGCAAAGTTTTTCTCTTCCTCTTTCTTCCCTCTCTGCTCCTGTGGGAGATGCTCCCCATCGTGTAAATGGTGGGAGAGTATCTCAAGGCCTCTTAGGCCTGTCTAGGCCTAATGCCAGGAGGAGAAGTAGCAGGGGAGTAGTCTCAGACTTGGCCAGCCTGAGACTGGGAGGGGAGGGGAAGAAAGAGCCCTGGGAGTTGTGGGTTCACCCTCAGGTGGGGAGAAGGGAAGTGTTGGGGGACCTTTGGAAGTGGTGTAAGGGACTCTGTATGCTTTGAGATATCTTTGCCACTATGCTTTGCAGTTTCTGTAAACCACCAACTGGTTTTCCTTTTAAACTTTCCAGCAGTATCCAATCCATTTGTGGGAGCATCATTCTTTTGTCCCTCTTGGGTCAACAGAGGATCTGTCCAGCTCCAAAGCAGGACACTCATTTTCTCATACACTTTGTGGTTCATATCTGCAGAAAGCATTTCTTTTTCAGAAACAGGAATGGTGTGAAAAAAAAATCTTATAAAAGCACTTTCCTAAAGTATTACTTAAGTACCATTATTCTTTGAACTTTTTCTTCCCCACAATAATAATCAGTAGATTTTTCCTCTCAGGTCATAGGGTACTTTGTGTCAAAAGCAGCAACTTGACTCAGTAAAACTTGACCACAGAAGGAAAATACTATCCACTTATGTAACTCTGAGGGTTGTCAGGCAATAAACTAGAATGAAAAGTTCATTCTGTAATATCTTTCTCATGTATCACAGCCTTGCCAGCTATGTAAGCAGCATGCCCCTGCTGTATTTACTGTAATCAAATTTCTCTAGAACAGCAAGTTGTTGGGGTTATTAAGTGTTTCCACTGGAAACTTCCCATATGGCTAAACTGAAATGTGGCAGCTAAACAGGCTGAATGAACATTTGCCTGTTTAAGAACAGCACCCCAAATGTTTCCATCATCAAATACGCAGTTTTCAAGATCACTTGTTTACTGAAAGTTATTTTGAGTGATCACCAGATTTCTCTTAAGGTATCTGTCATCAGCTGTGTTCTCCTAATGCTGAATGGTTCAAAAAATGTCACTGCACCAGCAGTCAAAATGTTCACCTCAAGTGATCTTCAACTGAGTCACAGGCATAACTATGCCCTGAAGTTCAAAGATGAGCTTTGGTGGTTTTTTATTCACAAGCAACATGGTTTCAGTAAATAGCACTGTACTGAACCTGTATCTGATACAACAACCTAATCATTCCTTAAAAATTAAATAGCAGCAGTATTTTATTTGTTTAATTACAATCTCTTTACTTAAGGAAAAAAAGAGGTATGTTTTCTATGGTTTCTTTGGTTTTGAACTCTCTATTGGCAACTTCACCTTTAACCTCACAGAGATAATTTTATACAAGAAATTATGCATTTTTATGAATTTATATGCATCTTCATAAAGAATAAGACTGGTTGCATTTGGGTTTTAGTGGTGGTGGTTTGGGGTTTTTTTTTCTTTGTTTCAGTTTTTTGGGACCTGTTTGTTTAGCTTTTTGCTCGTTTGCAATCTTTTTAAAAACAAAAGAGAGTTATGAATTTTAAGACTCCAGGATTATTAAAAATAGTCTATCTACAAATATGCTTCACCTTCAGAAGATAGGTTCTTCCTTTTATGTTAGAATAGCATAGCATAGCATAGCATAGAATAGAACAGAATTAACCCGAAAAGACCTTTGACATCCTCAAGTCCCAATGTATCACCCAACACCACCTAATCAAGTAAACTATGGCACCAAGTGCCCCATCCAGTCTCTTCTTAAATACCTCCAGTGATGGTGACTCCACCACTTCCCTGGGCAGACTATTCCAATGGCCAATCACTCTTTCTATAAAGAACTTCTTCCTAACATCCAGCCTAAACCTCCCCTGGCTCAGCTTGAGACAGTGTCCTCTTGTTCTGGTGCTGGTTGCCTGGGAGAAGAGACCAACCCCCACCTGGCTACTACCTCCCTTCAGGGAGTTGTAGACAACAATAAAGTCTCCCCTGAGCCTCCTCTTCTCCAGTCTGAACAATCCCAGGTTCCTCAGCCTCTCCTTGCAGGGTTTGTGCTTGAGGTCTCTCCCCAGCCTCATTGCCCTTCTCTGGACACATTCAAGAGTCTCAATGCCATTCTTAAATTGAGGGGCCCAGAACTGGACACAGGACTCAAGGTGTGGCCTAACCAGTGCTGAGTGCAGAGGCACAATGACTTCCCTGCTCGGGCTGGCCACACTATTTCTGATGCAGTCCAGGATGTCATTGGCCTTCTTGGCCACCTGGGCACAGTACTGGCTCATGTTCAGCCAGCTGTCAATCAGTACCACCAGGTCCCTTTCTGTCTGGCTGCTCTCCAGCCACTCTGACCCCAGCCTGTAGCACTGCACGGGGTTGTTGCGACCAAAGTACAGCACCTGGCACTTGGACTTGTTGAATGCCATCATGTTGGACTCTGCCCATCTGTCCAGCCTGTCAAGATCCCTCTGCAGAGCCCTTCTACCCTCTAACCTGCTCCCAACTTGGTGTCATCTACAAATTTACTGATGACTGACTCAGTTCTCCTGAGAACTTGTTTTGGCCATGATGCTTCTTTCTTTCTAACGCTGTTTGTTTTCAGGTGGGTTTTTTTTATCGTTGTGGTTTGTTTGTTTTGTTGGTTTGTTGTTTTTTTTTTTTCCATTCTAGATAATGGTACATTAAAATCATTAGTGCTTGTTTGCTGCTAATGGTGACATTCCTTTTATTGATGATCTTTGCTTTTAGATTTGACCTTTTCTTACCATCCACTAAAACTCAGAGAATTGTGACAAATTCGCAGCAGTTATTTAAGCAACACTTTTAGAGTGTGGAAAATTAGTTTTAACCTGCACTAAGATTTTAGCTTTTGTTGGTTTATTTTGTCCTTGCTTGTTTGTGGATTTTTTGAGAGTTTTTTGGTGGTTTTTTTTTGTTCTATTTTGTTTTCCTCTAGTATTTTATCTGCTTCTGCATAAATACATTTTTGTGATGGTGGACTGAAGTCTTGCTAGGTTTAATCATTCAGTAATTTTAGCCATTAGTTTAAAATAATTAAACTAATATAGTTTAGAGGGTTTTTCTTTAAAAGCACATTGAAAACCCTAAATACACCTAAGCTGAAGCTCTGTACCTTCTCAAAGTCTCATATGCATTGACAAGATATTTTAACTCAATCACAGTGTAGATATAAAAGGTGAAGTTTCACCTTTTAGAAGTAAATAGCAAACTTTCCATTGATTTCACCGAGGCCATGATTTTATTTCCAGATCATTTTGCAGAAGTTTGTGAATAAGAGTCTAAATTGACAACTAATATTACTCAGAATGAATAATTCAACCAAGCCTGTTTAAGAGGATTGTCCAGGAAAGATTTACACCATTCATTTCAAAAGAAAGAAATATAAAATAGTAATAAATGAGGCACTGACTTTTCTGAGCTATAGCTGTATAAAAATATTTCCCTCTGGATAGAGGTGTTACTTTTATTGTGCAATAATAGCCTTCAATCTTGGGCTTCGGGCATTTTATCAGGATCTCAGAAAATGGTCTACCTTTAGGACAATATTTTATCATGATTGCCCTTAAAACTAGTTACTATTTATATGACAGAGCATTTATAGTTTTGATGGTTTGGCTCATTGGACATCGTCATGCTACTGAACAGCCAGTAATGACAGAGTCAGTTTCTTATATCAAACTACTAAAAGAAAAAAAAAAACCAAACTGTTTAAATGTAAGAAATTGATTTTTTGCCAAGAATGATAAACCAGTTCAGCATGCTGTTCCCTGAAACCCTGGAATAGCCAGCATTCCTAACTGAAATTTGGAGAACAGACCACGGATGAAGCAGGCAGTAGAGAAAATTCTCCAGTCACATTCTTTTGATTCCTCAAAGTGGATAGGATGTGGATAGGAAATATGAGTGCTAAACAAACAAAGAAACAAACCCAAAAACCAACAGCCAACCAAACAAAAAAAGCCAACAAACTGTGATATTCACTATAAAGTGTTCTGAAGAGTTAACATTAAAGTTAAATATTTATATAGAAAAGGAATTTGATGTTGGGGCAAAAGGAAGTGTATCCCACTTGCCTGTCAGTGTCCCTTTATTATGTAGAGGGGAAAAAACAGCAACAAGTCTGTACCTGTGCCATTGTACTACTACTTCTCTGATACTACTTAAACTATTCTAGAAGTGTTGTGAATCAATAATGCTCACTTAATCACGTGGGCTTTTATCATGAACATCTTGACTACAGAATTCTGGTAGTGACGGAGAGTCTGCTGATTAAGAGGCAATGGAAGTTCCTTCTTTACTCTGTCTCCTTAAAAGCAACATCATTAAGTTTCAAATGTGAAATACTTCTGTCATATAGAACCTTTCTTCTCCACTGTTTATTGTTGTGAATCATTGATATTATTTGTCACACATTATAAAGGCTAACATCACACAGCTGGGCCCTCACTAGTTGAACAGTGCTCGCAGAGGGAGCAACAGTGCATAATGTACATTTGATTAGGGAACAGACAAGCTCATCTCTTCATAGAAAACTTTTACTCTTGAAGCTTTTTTGTTTTGTTTTGTTGAGGTAGGTATGTGGAAGCTCAAGGAACAAACTATATAGTGTATTATGTTACTTCCTAGGTTTTTGGGGTTTTTTGACAATATACATAAGAATCTTCTGTTGAAGTTAAAAAATAAAATTAAGAGGCAAAAGACAGTTTAAAATGTACCTTAAAGGAAAATACAGATTTACAGATTTAGAATAGAATAGAATAGAATAAACCAGGTTGGAAGAGACCTTCCAGATCATTGTGTCCAATCCATCATCCAACACCACCTAATCAACTAAACCACGCAACCAAGCACCCTATCAAGTCTCCTCCTAAACACCTCCAATGATGGTGACTCCACCTCCCCAGGCAGCCCATTCCAATGGTCAATCACTCTCTCTGTGAAGAATTTCTTCCTAACATCCAGTCTGAACCTCCTCTGGTGCAGCTTGGGACTGTGTCCTCTTGTTCTGGTGCTGGTTGCCTGGGAGAAGAGACCAGCCCCTGCCTGGCTACAACTTCCCTTCAGGTAGTTGTAGAGAGCAACAAGGTCTCCCCTGATCCTCCTCTTCTCCAGGCTAAGCAACCCCAGCTCCCTCAGCCTCTCTTCATAGGGCTTGTGTTCCAAACACCTCATCAGCTTTGTTGCCCTTCTCTGGACACCTTCCAGCAACTCAACATCTTTCCTAAACTGAGGGGCCCAGAACCGGACACAATTTATTCTCTAAGGTAAAAAATCTCACTTCTACTGTCCACAAATAGTGTGTGTGATACATTGATTTACCAGTAGATTACAGTTTTGGGAATAGAATAGAATAGAATAGAATAGAATAGAATAGAATTATTGCAGTGTGATGGTTTAACCCACCCACAGTAACAAAAGCTCAGCTGAGCCCAGTCAGAGAAGCGAATGAAGCTGTATTTTACAAGCAGTAGTGGAATGCAATGAATATGTACAGAATATACAGTATTTACAGTATTATAAAAGAATTTGCAAAAAGGAAACAGCACAGAAATCCTCCTTGGGAGGAGGATTCCACCTCTCTCCCCCCCAAACTCTCCTGTCCCTTTTTCCTGTGTTAATTATAAGAAAAGAGAAGAGCAGAGATGTTAGGGGAATTTCAGTTAGCTCAAAGCATTGTTAAGAAGTTTTTCTTATCTCGTTTGCTGATTAATGGTCTCTGCCCAAGGGCAGCATGCATGCATTCAGCAGAAAGAGACGGAGATACTGAGAACAGAATGTAAGATCGTAAAACTACATTCCACTCATTCACTGATGAAATTCCTTTAGAATTATCTTTCTTTTGTTTTCCTTTTTACACCAACTGGAGCTCCTAGCTTAAAGGCACAGCCTAAACTGTCACAAGAATAGAATACAGTAGAATTAACCAGGTTGAAAAAGACCTTCGAGATCATTGAGTCCAACCTATCACCCAACACCATCTAATCAACTAAACCATGGCACCAAGCACCCCATCCAGTCTCTTCCTAAACACCTCCAGTGACGGTGACTCCAACACTTCTGCTTTTATTTGTTTGATTTTTTTTTCTAGTCTTAAAACAATGTTACTCATATTTCTATGTCCCATTGATTTACAAAGCTGTCTTTTTTTAATGCATAAGTGTGTATATCATCTACTGAAGAAGAAAATTTCCTTATTGAACTATGACATCTATCACCATGTTTGCCATTTCTTGTTATCAGTGACACTCTTCTCCATACTTACTCAAACATTTCAAACAACCACTGATGTGGTAGTTACTCTCTACTTTGGTATTTAGTGGCCTTTGAAAGAGCATTTGCCATTGACAATACAGAACATTAAATAAGGCTCATTATAATGAAGAGACATTGTAATAAAGCTTAAGGGAAAAATAGCATATCTAGAACCATTTGTGACCTGCACAGCTGAAAACAGCTGCTGGCATCACTGTAATTCTATTTTTATATTGGCAAATTAAAGGTGATGCTAGAGAAGGAATATATTTTCATGGTGTTGCTGTAGCAGACCTCTATTTTGTTAACTGACATTTCCAATCCACATGTCTTTGTCAGTACTTGTGGTGACCATACACAGGCAAAAGAAATACTAGAGGTACAGGAAAAATGATTGTCCGATGTTGTGCCCATTTGCATGTCAGAGGTGATCAAGGTCTCAGTCCTGTTTACATTAATTCCATTTCCAGTGGTACTGGGGTATGCAACGAAGAACAAAAATGCAAGGAGACATTTTTGCTAAACTGTTTTGCTACTTTGCTTTTCCACCTCCATTCAGTTCGTATTTTTTCCTTGTCAGCTTTTGGCATACAACATAAAATTTTCAGAAGTGCCTCAGGGCCATATTTAAAAAAAAAAAAAAAAAAAAAGGGAATGAGGCATCTGAAGTGGGACTTACTCTGCAGATGCCTACAATGAAGAGTGTGATCCTGAAAAGCCTTGTACTATTCTGCAGGCATCCTATGATTCAGTTGTAAGGATTTCTGGGCACTAGAAATATATACCCATAAGTTTCTAAATCCTCACATGCTTAAATTCAGCATCTGAGAATTTTGGGGAATATAAAAATTAGGTATTCCTCTGTACAAATCCCTCTGGAGTTGGCTCTGGGTCATGATTTTGGAGTATGCATAATACAAAAGACACAGAACTGATGTCTTTCAAACTGCCTTAGTATTTGCCACTTTGAAACACTGATGGAAGAGAAAGAGCATATACTGATTAGACATTTCACCAGGCTGCTTTTTTCCTTGCTGTCCCTGAAAGATTCTGTATTTCCATTTCTTAGCTTATACCACTAGATAATACATTAGGCTTATACCAGTAGGTATAGGTACCAGTATATAGATTTATATATACACATATATACATATATATATCTCCAGTAGGTGGGGAGATCACATTTTGTTCATGCCACAATTCAGACTTCATTTGGCTAGAGAGGGAATAAAAGTATCTATAGGTTAGCTGCTACTGAGAATGTGATTGCTTGCTTCCAAGTACTATTTAGCATTTCAGATTAAGCTTTCCTGGCATTCCCCCTTGATTTCTCTGAAGAAACAGCTTTTTTTCTCTCTCTTAAGCACTTAAGTGACATCTCTTTTTAGGTTTTAATGACTTATGGGGGAATTAGTTTCAAAAATCACTTAGGAACTGCTGAGTGTTTATTCGTGCACTGAGAACTAGTCCTTATCACAGAAGATGCTGTTATAATGAGTGCAATAATATTGATCATTATTTATAAACTATTTAATACATGTATATTGCTGTATTAGATCTGTTTTAAACCTTAATGACCGTTTGATATGGATAATTTAGGCTATCTTTCCTCTCTCATTTCGCAATGTTGTCTTGCTAATGGCACAAAAGCATTACAGGGCGAAACCACTTGATGCTGCAGAGACAGAAGCAGAAGCTCCTAACCATTCCTTTTCAAGATGACCAACAAAATTTCTCATTTCAATAACAAGATTGCCAACACCTGCTGTCCGAGTGTATTGGGCCCCAGTGTAAAAGAAGAACAGACATATGTGTTGTGTGTAGAGAAGGTAGTGAAGGGGGAAAGGGGACAGGGAATTGAGCAGTATTGTTATTATTTTTAATATTCAAAGCTATGTTTATTTCTAATTAATAATGAATGAAAATTAAAATATTTTTCACAGCAGCAAGTGATGTCAATGGAAATCTTTTCTAGACAGAAGCTTCAACCTCAAAAAAATCTCTACTGGGCCCCTCAGTTTAGGAAAGATGTGGAGTTGCTGGAACATGGCCAGAAAAGGGCAACAAAGTTGATGAGGGGTTTGGAACACAAGCCCTATAAGGAGAGGCTGAGGGAGTTGGGGTTGCTTAGCCTGGAGAAGAGGAGGCTCAGGGGTGACCTTATTGCTCTCTACAACTACTTGAAGAGAGGCTGTAAACAGGCAGAGGATGGCTAAGCAACCCCAGCTCCCTCAGCCTCTCCTCATAGGGCTTGTGCTCCAAACCCCTCCCCAGCTTTGTTGCCCTTCTCTGGACTCCTTTCAGCAACTCAACATCTTTCTTAAACTGAGAGGCCCAGAACTGGACACAGACCTCAAGATGTGGCCTGAGCAGTGCTGAATACAGGGGCAGAATGACTTCCCTGCTCCTGCTGGCCACACTATTCCTGATGCAGGCCAGTATGCTATTTGCCTTTTTGGCCACCTGGGCACACTGCTTACTAGCAACCAGTACCCCCACGTCCCTTTCTGCCTGGCCAACCTCCAGCCCCTCTGAGGAAGCTACATTTTCATTTGCTCAAAGTAAGAAAAGATATATCCTTTTCTAAGTTCTGGGGTTTGGGTTTATTTTGGTTGGCTGGTTGGTTGGTTTTGTTTTAGTTGGTTGGTTTGTTTGTTTTTTTCATGGTAGCATGAGTCATAGTTGTCCTGGAACATAAATAAAAAAGACACCCATATGCTTGTTTGTCTGTTTCCTGCAATCTCATTAGACAGTGTTAGGTACATTTTTAGATTCAACCTTTGTGGCATTGCAGCCTAAGTTTTCATTCACACTTGTGTATGTGGAAGAAGTTGATTAAAACTGATTAAGCAAAAATAAGGCAGAAGGCTATAGAAAAAACATTCTAAGTTTCAGTACTTTTTTGGCTCTGTTTTGGGCATTATTATGGGTTTGAATAATTTACAAAAGTGCTGTATAACTCAGCATTTTGATGAGTACTAGTTTTGAATGAGTTTTTAAGTTCTTACCATTGCAGAGGTAAAAAATAAGCTAACAGGTAAAGAAAGGCAGCGCCTAAATGGAAATAAAGCTTCTGAGGATCACTGGGAAAATCTAGGTTAGGCATCCAGTAAGGTTTAGGCTGGATGTTAGGACAAAGTTCTTCACAGCAAGAGTGATTGGCCATTGGAATGTGCTGCCCAGGGAGGTGATGGAGTCACCATCACAGGAGGTGTTTAAGAAGAGACTGGTTGGGGCACTTGGTGCCATGGTTTAGTTGATTAGTGTTGGGTGATAGGTTGGACTCGATGATCTCAAAGGTCTTTTCCAACCTGGTTAATTCAATTCAATTCAATTCAATTCAATTCAATTCAATTCAATTCAATTCAATTCAATTCAATTCAATTCAATCCTATTCTATTCTATTCTATTCTATTCTATTCTATTCTATTCTATTCTATTCTATTCTAATTTACAAAATCTGTACATTTTGGTTGTCATTGACATTTAGTATAATGAACTGTGTTTTTCACTGAAGTGGCATCTTCCAGCTTTTGTAAGGTCATACAAGTCTGGGACATTAATTGACAAGAGCAAATGTTGCCAGTGCTGGTCCAATTCAAGTTTATGTGAATGTTCAGTGCTTCTTCAGGGTATTCAGGACAATCATACCAAAAATAATAATTGGATCTTAAATCTAGAACTGTTGCTCTGCTCATCTGGTGAATGAAAGATAGGTACAGGAAAAATAATTGTCTGATACTATAAAAAGGTACAGTGCTTCAACTCAGCAGGTAGTAAATTTTACCAATGTTCAGACACTTTCTCCAGCTGATGATACAATATACAGATTAGTTTATTGTATGATTACATCAGACTTCAGATCCTGGTTTGCAGTAAAGATTTATTTTCTGAGACAAATTATGGAGCAAGCTTCTTTAGATCAAAATTGCTTTCAGTAATGAAAGCAGCTGAATAAATTTTCTGGACTTCATAAATACTTATGACACACTAAAAGACTCTAGTCTTTTTGATCCAAACATGTGGGTTGCTTGTTTGTTTGTTTGTGTTAGTGAACACAGTATGAAATAACTTTTGAGTATGACAAATGAATGGTTTTTGTGCTGTCACATGTTATCCAACCTCTGCATCACAGACTCTTTGTTCATTTACTCAAATGACATCTGTCTCAGTGTTTGGCCATCATCAGAATTTAATACCATTGAATACCAATGATTGAATCATAGAATCATAGAATCACAGAATGGTCCTGGCTGGAAAGGACCTCTGAAGGTCAGCTAGTCCACCTACAGACAGCAAGGGAATCTTCAACTACACCAGGATGCCCACAGCTCTGTCAACCCTCACTTTGAATATCCCCAGGGATGGGGCAACCTGTTCCAGTGTTCCACCACCCTCATAGTAAAGAACCTGTTCCTAACATCCAATCTAAATCTGCTCTTCTCCAGTTTGAAGTCATTGCCTCTTGTCTTATCACCACAGGCCTTTTGAAAGTCTCTCTCCACCCTTCTTGTAGGCCCCCTTCAGGTACTGGAAGGCTGTTATTATGTCTCCCCCAGAGCCTCCTCTTCTCCAGGCTGAACAGACCCAGCTCCCTCAGTCTGTCCTCACAGCAGAGGTGCTCCAACTCCCTGATCATTTTCATGGCCCTCCTCTGGACCTTCTCCATCGCTCCATGTCCTTCCTATATTGAGGGCTCCAGATGTGGACACAGTACTTCAGGTGAGGTCTCACCAGAACAAAGTGGCAGAATCACCTCTCTGGATCTGTTGGCAATGCATCTTTTGTTGCAGCCCAGGATCTGAGTTGCCTTCTGGGCTGCAAGCACACACTGTCTGCTCATGTCCAGCTTCTTGTCCATCAGCACCCCCAAGTCCTTTTCCATAGGGTTGTTTTCTATCACTTCCTCCTCCAGTCTGTATTGATAGTGAGGATTGTTCCAGCCCAGGTACAGAACCCTGCACTTGCTCTTATTGAACCTCATGAGGTTCACCTGGGCCCACCTCTCCAGCTTGTCCATGTCCCCTCTGGATGACATCTCATCCCTCTGGCATATTGACAACACCACTCAGCTTGGTGTCCATCTGCAAACGCATTCAATCTCACCCATCGTTCCCCCAAGGCATTTCATGGGAGCTACCCTCCTGTATCCTATTACCTCAGAGGCCCCTGGCTCAGCTCTGTAAGACTTCGCCTTTCCTGCAGTGTCCACAGCATGCTTCAGGGAAACAGACTGAAGGCCCTTGCTATGACTCCATCCTTCCAACCCTGATGTGTCTTCCTGCCACTTGTCACAGACAATTTTGATATTGTCACCACCTCCCACCTCAAGTGAAATGGCAGACTGAAGGCTGCCCTTAGGCTCATCTCTAGTGTGCCTGGTTTTAAATCCCTTGCCCTTTGAGCCTAGTTTAAAACCCCTTCAATGAGCCCTGCCATCTCATGTGCCAGGATCTCTTCCCCACTCTGAGACAGATGTACTCCATCTGTTGCTAGCCGACCCAGTGCCATATACAGTTCCCCAAGCTCAAAACCCCCAAAATTCTGTGGGTGGCACCACCTCTGAGCCACTTATTAATCATGCACATTTTCCTGTTCCTTTCAATATTCTTTCCTGCCACTAAGGGTTGAGATGATTTCATCTTCAGCCAAGAAAAAAGAAAATGGTACTTAATGTGTGCCTTTTGCCTAATGTTTCCAAAGTTATCCAGTTTGAAATGCATTTGAGTAGTAAGATATCTTGCTATTTGCTACTCTGAGATTTTATGAATATTTAAAATATTTGTTGCCAATGTTAATATTGATAGATAAGTTCTGAATAAACTATCTGGCTAAGCATGAAATAAATATTGAATACCCCAGATGTTCTTCTTTTCCACTGATCTTTCAACTTCAAAATATCATGATCTGGCATGATATCTGATGCAAGCACATCTCCTAACAGCAGGACAATAAGAAGTAGCACTGCTACAATAGAAGGATTGGTATGTCATGTTTTTCTTCTCATTGTCAATACTTCCTTGTATTTCCTTCTGCAAGTGTTGCCAATGCTTTCCTGCATTTGACCTTCCACTCTTTCAGTGAGTCATGATGGACAAGAAACCATTTTTGTTAAAAGGGAGAATAAGACAACCTGCCCTGTAGCTTGGACAAGAGGAAGCTATGAAGAAGCACTTTGTAGGGAATTATCCTCTATGAGATTTCAGTATCATCCAGTTGACATTGAAAGTATCAGTGAAACACTTGTCACTTAGCTCGGCGAGTCCTGTATTCACTAAGTACACAGATAAGCCTGGATGCAATTTTCAAGTACAGGCAGTGGCTTTCAATCTGCAATATAACAAATGCCAAGATGCAAACCTATTTGTTTAATTCTGTTTAAATTTTCAAGATTTTAATTTCTTTCCATTCTCCTCAGTAAGGAATTGTTTTAGGTTCTGAAAAGTGCATATTCTGGCATGGATTGATGATTCTGCTACAGGAAGCCCTAGGTGACCCATTTACCCTTCCCCAGTAGGGTACCAGCTGCCAATTGCCCCCACTCTGTGATGGCTTGTCCTTCTTCTCACCTTGTCATCAAGCCAAGACTGCACACTGTAGGAGCACAGGTAAGCATCTGCCTCTCTAATCACTGCCAACAGCTCTCCATTATCAGCTGCCAGGGGTGCTTCAAAGAACTGTGCACAACTTCCTCCAGATGCATATACCAAGCATTTTTATGCCTGCAACAAATTCTGTTTCTGCAACACAGGGAAATCTCAAATGTCAAGTCTCTTTCCAAAGTTTCAGTTCAGCCCACCATGAAACATAATACAGGTTAGTGCTCTGGTTTTTTTTTTTGCACCTTAACTGGCAGGCATTCCCAGCTTGACAAAGTACACAAATTTCATCTAAATAATAGAAATATCTTTTCTGATTAGATGATCTTCTGCAACACAAAATCAAAAGAATAAGGTCACCTCTAAGGACTTACAGATTTCACCTTTGATAAATGAAGAAGGCTACTTCGTTGTCTGACATGTCTCCTTATGGACACCCTACAATTTATTTCAGATACAGAGAAAAATACTTTATTATGCAAGTTAATTTATTACTCTCTGATCTTATAAAAGTCAGGCCTCATGCACTTCTTTCTGCTTTCAGACAGTTCTATTGACTTTATCTATTTGCAAGAGACAATGCCTGGGGACTGTTGTTGAAAAGTACTGGCCCTTGGTGTATGAAAATAAATACTAAAATAAATTTCAAGCAGCTGCTACATTTAAAAACAAACCCAAAACAACACATGTCCCTGACAGCAACAACAACAAAATCCTCAACTTCCCCAAGAGTCACAATTCAGAAAACCCTAGTGAACATCAAATTTTACTTGTTTTCTGCTCAAGCTCCTGGCTTCAACTTGATAAGGATTGAGAAATAGATAATTTCTAATTATATTAACTTATTCAAATGAAAAAGCAATCTCAGAAACAACCTTAGCAATATTTCCCCTGATTTTGGTGTTTGTTCTTCGGGGGAAAGTCAACCTGAAACAATAATTTAATTATCCTAATCTAACTGTTGTGCTGTCTTAGTCATTATTCAAAAAATAAGATGGAACTTTTGGAGTGAAGGACTTGTTGCAAGTACTTATGCAAGAACATGAGTGAGGTCTCTGTTTTCAACTTATAGGAGCCTATGACCTAGCAGCCTTCCTCATCATATGAAGTAAAGTGATTCTCTTACCATCATCATTGTGATTTTCTAAAAACAACTAAGACACCACCAAGAATGACCATAAAATGCCAAGACAAAATCTTCTTACCTTTTGAATCTAATCAAAGCTTAGAGGGAGGTTGTTGTTTTGTAGGATTTCTTTGGGCTGGTTTGTTTGTGTGCAGCTTGATCGCTTAATCTGCTTGATTGGTTGCAATAACTGATAAGACAGACAGTTGTTTGGTCTTTCAGTTCTGTTTCCTACCAAAAGATAACTCACATGATCTGTCCAGGCTTGCTTAGTCTTCTTGATGTTTTTGCACTTCTGGACAGGAAATTTTCAGATACTCATACTGAAAAACTCCAGAGAATTGGCAGAATTTCATAAGTTTTATTACTGAAATTGCCAACAGCTGAGACACAAGAATGAATGCCAGAAAGATTTTCTTTGTACAACTTTTGAAATCTGTCTACCCTGCAGAATGAGCAGAGGGATGTGAGATTTTGGCTTCCTTGATCTCCATTTTACAGAGAGGACATCTTTCTGAAACATGATCAAGTGTTGATCAAGGGCTTTCATTCTGGTGTGCTTCCTTAGCACATTGGATGATAGGTTGGACTCGATGATCTCAAAGGTCTTTTCCAACCTGGTTAATTCAATTCAATTCTATTCTATTCTATTCTATTCTATTCTATTCTATTCTATTCTATTCTATTCTATTCTACTCTACTCTACTCTACTCTACTCTACTCTACTCTATTCTACTCTAATTTGGTGCTTTGACACACTCTTGTGCATGCCTGTTTATCTACCCATTTCAAGTTCAGAGGCTTTCAGTAATACATTAGCAGAGAATTTCTCTCTCAGAGATTGTCACAGATTTTCATGATTACCCAATTAATGATTATAGAACATAACATCCCTCATTGTTCAGTCAAATATTCTGCTCTATAAGGTGGTATCTGTGGTTGAATATGCAAGCAGTTTTACAGTGCACCAGGCTATAGTGCAATGTAAACATCTGGCATACACAACTTCCTTAACATTTGGAGGAGTAAAGGCATGAAGTCTAGAATAGAATAGAGTAGAGTAGAGTAGAGTAGGATAGGATAGGATAGGATAGGATAGGATAGGATAGGATAGGATAGGATAGGATAGGGTAGGATAGGATAGGGTAGGATAGAATAGAATAGGAATAGAACAGAATTGAATTGAATTGAATTGAATTGAATTGGAAAAGACCTTTGAGATCATCCTAGGTGATACAGAGGAGTTTGTTTCTGCACATGTTCACATTCAATGAGGCAAAACTAGGAGGAATGATTACATGACAAATATTAATTCTCCAAAGAAGACATCGCTTCTGGCCATGTAGCCCCTCTGCTAGCTCTATAATAATCACAGAATCATAGAATTACCAAGGTTGGAAGAGACCTCAAAAATCATCAAGTCCTGTCACCGCAGACCTCATGACTACTAAACCATGGCACCAAGTGTCACATCCAATCCCCTCTTGAACACCTCCAGGGATGGTGACACCACCACCTCCCTGGGCAGCACATTCCAATGGCTAATGACTGTCTCAGTGAAGAACTTTCTCCTCACCTTGAGCCTAAACTTCCCCTGGTGCAGCTTGAGACTCAAATACTTGAAATAAATTTTGTTGTTTGTTTTTGGGTTTGTTTTGGAAAGTACCTCACCATTACTCAAGCATGAATTAACAGTGATCCTGCTGTTTGCATGCATTCATCTCACAGATATCTTAATGAGATCTCCTACACAGTATCTTTTCTTATGCTTTACTCTGATTCTAATTCTTCTGTGGATGTGGTTATTTGAGTATTTATGCACTGTCAATTTAACTTTTGTGAGACAGTAAATACTTGCTAGCACTTTTTAAAGCAATACTTTTGTCTTTACATGGATCACCAACATAATAATCACCCTCTCCAAAAAAAAAAAAAGATCTATTTTCTTGAAAACAATTGCAGTGTTGCTGTATTTTCTTTCCTATCTTCTATCCTTCTTCCTATTGTGAATTGGTATTTCCAAATAATAATGTAAAGAAAAATAAAACCAAGAATAATACCAAGTCAGGATGGGAGGCCTTTTCTTCACTTTTTATACATTTAAATGTTCAACTGAACAAAAGTGTAGGTATGCTCTGAGTGTACCAGTCACACAACTGTGGAGATATGTCCTCTGCAAAACATCAAAATGTACTCATGGAAGAGAATCAGCTGTCACCAGAAAATATCAGAGGTAAATCATGGTCTGCTGTAGCTGTGTGACTACCTATCTAAGGTTGGGTTTGTTTGGTTATATTTTCATTTCATGTATGACTTTGCAGCTCCCATTTCTTCCTATCCCTCTGACCTGTTGTACAGTTGTGGTGGTTTGAGCCTTAACTGGGACTTAAGAGCTCAGATGGGGGCAAGGCTGAGAATTCCTCCCCCACTTCCCCCCTCTTTCCCAATACAGAGGAAAATAAAGGGAAGGAGCAAATCCACCAAGAAATAATTTGGAGTCAGCTTGGAAGTAGAGAGGTTAAGAATTTTCTTTTAACAATATATATATGTACCAGTAACAGGTAGGGTTCACAAGGGTAAGGAACAAGGATAGATGGAATTAAAAAATAAGAATACAAAACCAGTCTCTTTGAAGAGGTGTGGATGTAGGAGGGAGAAGGATCAGGCCTGACCAAGTGGCAGAGAAGCAGGGAGCCAGCAGCAGTCCTTGTCCAAGCAAAGGCAGGAGCCAAGAGAACTAATAGCTGCAGTGTCCTCCCCTTTATGGGCTTGCTGGACAGGGAGGGGGGATGGAACAGACCAACCCAGCTTCCAGGGGGAAAAAACCCCTGCAGGGAGGGCAAAGGTCTCACAAGCCCTCCCCCCCATGCTTTCAGGATGGGTGTAGCCCATCACAACAGTCTAATACATTCCAAATAAAATACTATGTATTTTGTCCAGGGAGTTACAATTCATCTCAATAAAGACATTCACAGCTCTGTAGCAATAGCTGAAATTTTTGATCTTTTTAATTTTATTTTTGTTATTCTTCTTGAGTAGTGAATAAAACTATTAGCTCAAAACTTTGTTCACTGATTTGGGCCAAATAATATCAATAATAGTAAATATATAAATAATAACGGCAGTAATTGCAATAACAGCAATAATAATGCAAGTGATGAAAACAATGATATTAAAAATAAGAGCAATAATAAATGAATCTATATCTGATCCAGTTCTGGGCTCCTCAGTTTAGGAAAGATGTTGAGTTGCTGGAACATATGCAGAGAGGGGCAACAAAGCTGGAGAGGGGTTTGGAGCACAAGCCCTATGAGGAAAGGCTGAGGAAGCTGGGGTTGCTTAGCCTGGAGAAAAGGAGGCTCAGGGCAGACCTTATTGCTCTCTACAACTACCTGAAGGGAGGTTGTAGCCAGGTGGGGGTTGGTCTCTTCTCCCACGCAACCAGCACCAGAACAAGAGGACACAGTCTTAAGCTGCACCAGGGGAAGTTTAGGCTCGAGGTGAAGAGAAAGTTCTTCCTAGAAAGAGTGATTGGCTATTGGAATGATCTGCCCAGGGAGGTAGTGGAGTCACCATCTCTGGAGGTGTTTAAGAAGAGATTGGATGTGGCACTTGGTGCCATGGTTTAGTTGATTAGATAGTGTTAGATGATGGGTTGGACTTGATGATCTCAAATGTCTTTTCCAACCTCGTTAATTCTATTCTATTCTATTCTATTCTATTCTATTCTATTCTATTCTATTCTATTCTATTCTATTCATTCAAGTTGAGAAGTTTGCAATAAAACTCATAAACCAGTGCAGATATTCTTCATCATTTCAGAAACACACAGTTACTTCCACTTGTCAGGCTCTGTAGTTTATACCATTTATTTTTTGCTTTGTTTTGTTCTTTGTTTTGGTGGCAACATTTGAAATCTGCAAACCTACATCATGTCCATAGTAACCATGACACTGAATATATAGGAATGGCAAAAGGCAGCCTCCATTCTTAAGAACTAAAGCTTAAGAGGGAATAAAACCAACCAAACAAACACCAACAATCAAAAAAACCCCAAACCAACCACCACCAAACCAAACCCACCAAAGAGACACACCTGCACCTCCCAGAACACAACAAACCCACGGGTGAGTAGAAAAAGACCAAGGAATATATGATACTAAACAAGTGACATTGAGAAGCATAATAAATTTGCTACACCAGCAGACTGTGATTTCGCCTGGTGATTTTTGTCAAGCCAGTTTTCCTTTTCTTCCTACACCTACTTTTGAAATTGCAGCTCTTGCATTTGTTATTGAGGTGACAAATATCTCATTTGGAGACTTCAGAGACTTTGAAAATGCAACCTGGGTTTTCTAGCCCTTCTCCTTTCCATTAAAATTGTTACTGTCACATTTATTTCCAGAGCAGTTTATTCTAAATTGCTACTTTGAATGTTTCTGAGTCTGTCTTCCTTGCAATCCGGTCAGAGACTATTGAAATCTGATTTTCACGAGGTGCTGCAGCGGGTCACTTTGAGGCATTAGTCTTTTCAGCTTCAGAAACAAATGAAGAAAAAATCTGTATTCCTGGGATATGTTCTTTCGATCTTTGCTCATCATGAATCACAAAAAGCAACTTGAAGGAAAAGGCGTATTGAATTTGAGTGTAAGTCACAGGGCAATTATTTCTGCAAGCGTATGTCCTCGAGGCATTGTGTCAATGAATGACTGAAAGAATGATGACACAAGGGATTGGGAATGACATCTAAAATCTTCTCCTCAGGTTAACAGTCCCAGGCCGCTAAAGTTTAGTAGTGGCAGAAGCTGTTAATTACTGCAGGTGCTCTCATTTCCAGAAAGCAGTTCATAGAATCACAGAATCAATAAGGTTGGAAAAGATCTCAAAGATCATCAAGTCCAACCTTTCACCCAAGACCTCATGACTGCTAGACCATGGCACCAAGTGCCACATCCAATCCCCTCTTCAACACCTCCAGGGAGCTCTCTGAATCTGCTCTTGAAAGTAAATGCCCTCATCATGAAAAAAAAAAAAAAAAGAAATAAATTTCCCACCTTTAAAGTCAGTGTTAGTAGAGAGCATGGGGTAGACAGATGTCCACAGTGTAAGAGTCTAGAGCTCTCTGAGCTCCCAGGTTCATCTGCCAGTACTAGTGATGTGATGACTGAACATCCCAGGGACAGCTTGAGACCATACTGTCTCCTGAGCCTTGCTTTCTGCTATGCAGAGTGCGCAGGGGACAGAGATATTTGTGCATGCTCCAATCTGCTTCCTTCCCCAGGTCACTGAGGAAGTGTGCTACAGCAGACACACTGTGCACAGCTGTAGAGAAGTCTGAGCTTTACTCACTCAACATTAAATTGTGGGAGTGAGGCTTATCTTCATACTGCTCTGAGAAGTAAGCTTGCCTTGCCAGGACTGCAGCATACTAGAGGTTCATATGAGAGTATCCACTGTGGATAGACTGGAAATGTTGGAAAGACAGGAAGACAACTTTATCACTTTGTGCTTCAGACTGCACAATTCCTTATTTTGAGCAGAGCTGTATTTGCACCTCAAAAGTGGTTTGAGCCTTAACAGGGTCTTAAAAGCTCACATGCGGGCAAGGCTGAGAATCCTTCCCCCATTTCCCTCCTCTTCCCCAACAGAGAGAGAAGAAAAGAGAGGGGAACAAATCCACCAAGAAATAATTTGGGTTTGGCTTGGAAGTAGAGAGGCAAAGAATTTTTCTTTAAAGAGTATATATATATATTTATGTAACAATGACAGGCAGTGTTCACAAGGGTAAGGAACAAGGACGGATGGGAGAAGAAAAAGAAAAAAAAAAAGAGATACAGAACCTGTCCTTTGCAAAGTGTAGAAGCAGCAGGGAGGACCACGTGGCAGGGGAGCCACAAGCCAGAAGCAACTCTTTCGCCCCCCGCGAAGCAGAAGGGAGAGAGCAATGGCTGCAATATCCTCCCTCTTATACCCCTGCTGGAAGTGGGACAGACCAAGTCAGTTTCCCAGGGGAGAAAATACCCTCCAGGGAGGCAAAAAAACTCTCACAAGCCCTCCCCCCCCTGTTTTTTTTTCCAGGATGGGCATAGCCCACCACAGTAGAGATGCTCACCATGCTGGAACTTTTTAATACAAATTTCCAATGGACTTTTATGGATAAGTGAAATGGTGTGGAGAGGAAAATTTTTCCAGGATTACATTTGTCATAATGCTACAAGATTTAGCTGGACAATAAATGAACCTAGTTTAAAAGGAAATATGGAAGGTAATAGTTTATTTTAATAGTTAAGGGTCACCAGCCTGATGTACTGAAATCTTGCTTGGAAGTAGAATTATAGAGTCAGTCAGGGTTGGAAGGGATCACAAGGATCATCTAGTTCCAACCCCCTGCCATGGGCAGGGACACCTCACACTACATCAGGCTGGCCACAGACTGATCCAGCCTGGTCTTAAACTCCTCCAGGGATGGGGCCTTGTCCCAGTGCTCTGAAAAAGATTTCTTAACAAATGACATTTACTTCTATTGCCTCTCATCCTGTGGTTTCTTTATTTTATATATAACATTGTTAGCTAATTTTTAATTTAGCTTTATATATTCTAAACCTTGTCCATGGTTCTGACATGATCACCTTCGAAGAAAAATTTAAACAGATCCACTTGGATGCTGTCTGATTTTGGGTCTTTTTCATATTGACCTACCAGCAATGCATGTGAGGGTCTGAGGCAGTGGAAATGTCAAACCTTCAGGAAGACAAACTAGAAGCAGGGCTTTATTTATTTTCTTGGCAGGACAGATATAAGAGGTATGGCATGTTTAAATTAATTCATAGCAATGTGTATCTATTACTTCTGAGAAAGGGAAACTGGTAACCTCTCTCCCTAATCCTGTTTTCTCTTTCAACAGGTTTGTAGAAATATGTTCTCAATGAGTAGAATCCTTTAATTATGAAATGTCCTGAATCTTCAACCTCAAAAGTCATATTGTAACACACTGAATCAAACTAGATTACACTTAACCATTGTAAGTAACAACCACATCCTCACTTACTAAAAAAACCCCAAAACAAACAACAACAAAAACTCCCACCCCAGATCACATCCAAGTAAAAATTCCAAAGGAAGACTGATCTGTTTAACTGTGATCCCTTTGCCACTTGTCATGTTTTAATCCCATAAACTATGAAGATGCAGCAAACAGATCAGCTGTCTGGTTATATTTGACCTTGTTGTACTTATTCATATGATCTTCATTTCTGCTTGACAGCAGGTGGCCTATAATTTTATCAAGGATGAGAATATATAGCATGTGAAAACAAGAGATGGGGTCTAGATTCTTAAAAATAGAATGACCTCTTTATTTCTTACCATGAATTTCTCTCTTCCTGTTTAAATAGCTTACTACCCTTCAACTTAGGAAATTAAGTGGTCGACAGATGAATCATGCCACTTGCAGGTACTCGAAATATATACTCTTGAGATGTGAAGTTATTAAAATGTCTGCATGCTACTTATTCTTATGAATAGAGAGAAAAAAATATCTGTTCAAATACATTGGTGGTTTTAGGAAAGCCCAGATTAATTAATAAAGACTAATCATGCCAAATAGTAAAACATAGGTTTTAATTTTTATATACTGCTTTTATTTCCTCTGTAAAACACGAGCTCCATCAGTGATCACAGGTGAACTGTCTTAGAGGTACTGAAAGATGATGGATGTATACTCTAGAGATGACAAGTTATTAAAACTACAGCAAAATGATGAGCCTGAAGCCATGGCCATTGCTACTGCTTGATGTGGCTTCCTGGGCCTTTGGACTCTGCTTCTCTCAGTTGTACCTCTGCTGTTCCTCCCATTTGTACTTCTTTGCTGGCAATTGCCTTAGAACATTTCATTTTCTCCTACTGTACAATCTTTTCCCCCTTGTCTATGCCTATTCTTTTTTTGTGGTTTGTTGGCTTTTTTTCTGTCTCTGCTTTTTAAGCTTTTCCACACTTAATGTTGCAAAAGCAAAACCGTAACACAATATTCTACACACCTACATTCATGACTAATGAAACAAAAGGGAGAATGAATATTTTTTCTTTTCCTCTCATTTGCTAAATTTCTATGAGCAGTGAAGATGAAATATTAATTGAATCTAAGCTAGTTTTGGTTTGTAATGTTGGGTTTTTTTTGTTTGTCGGTTTGGTTTGGGTTGTTAGGTTGTTTGGTTGTTTGGTTATGGTTGTTTTCGCCCTGAGTTTTCCTTTTTATTCACAGTATCATAAGGTTGGAAGAGACCTCGAGGATCATTGAGTCCAACCTGTCTCCACAGACCTCATGACTAGACCATGGCACCAAGTGCCACGTCCACCTCCAGGGACGGTGACTCCACCACCTCCCTGGGCAGCATATTCCAATGACAAATGACTCTCTCAGTGAAGAACTTTCTCCTCACCTTGAGTCTAAACCTCCCCTGGTGCAGCTTGAGACTGTGCCCTCTTGTTCTGGTGCTGGTTGCCTGGGATTCTTTATTTCTTTTTTTTCTCATTGTTTAATGGATGTTGAACTTTGGGGCTGAGCACATTTCAAAGAGTTTAGAAAATTTTGGTGACAGGAAATTTTGCCAAGACAGGAAAACCTCTACAGGCAGGAGCAGCTAAACAAGATTGTGTTACTCTTATATGAAATTATTTTATTATTATTTTTTACCCACCTTTCATAGCTGTCTGAATTCTTAGGGCAGAAGAATGGCAGAGGAACACAGGTTGTGTGTCTTACGTAAGTAAGATATTCTTAGACTGTGAGTAGGTCTCTCTCAAGTAGATGAATTTCTCTTGTCATGTAGTTATTTTCCAGCCCTCCTTTCCACCATATGGTGTCCCAAATCAAGTATTTTATTCATATCTAAGCTTCTTAAACATCATGTGAAAAATCTGCAGTGATGTCTATACAGAACTCACAGATGCTATGAAGAACCCAGAACTAGAGGCAGCCAAGGTATAAGGCTAGGGTAAGATCTTGTATCAAGAGTAATTCTATTCTAACTGTTGGACTATGGCAATATCTGAACAGCAGGACACTCTCATATGACCAGCAGTGGCTTTGATCAGCATAAAGTTGAGCACTTTTTGCAATAAGGTCAGATACATAGGCCCATGAATGTATATTACTGTAAAGTCACTGAGGAGACTTTCACTTCAATAACTGTAGACTTTTTTTCCCTGTTCTTTTTCACTGAAGTTAAGTTTTAGAGTTGACCCATTTAAGAACTACTCATGCTCTTTTTCTCTCTTCATTTCCTGTAGAGGGATTTTGCTTTTCTAACTTTGAAACCTCGGGTGAATTCTTATCAGTGGCATTCTTGATGCTTCTAAGCAAATTTCAACTTTTTTAGGAAAGTTTTAGTAAAATTGTGCTCATATGCATGTCTCTGTGTGTATACACCGTGTGTATACACAGAGACATCCCTTCAGTTCAGAAAAGATGCTGAGTTGCTGGAATGTGTCCAGAGAAGGGCAACAAAGCTGGGGAGGGGTTTGGAGCACAAGCCCTATGAGGAGAGGCTGAGGGAGCTGGGGTTGCTTAGCCTGGAGAAGAGGAGTCTCAGGGGAGACCTTCTTGCTCTCTACAACTCCCTGAAGGGAGGTTGTAGCCAGGTGGGAGCTGGTCGCTTCTCCTGGGTGGCCAGCACCAGAACAAGAGGACACAGTCTCAAGCTGCACCAGGGAGGTTTAGGCTGGATGTTAGGAAGAAGTTCTTCACAGAAAGAGTTTTGGCCATTGGAATGGTCTGCCCAGGGAGGTGGTGGAGTCATCATCACTAGAGGTGTTTAAGAAGAGATTGGATGGGGAGCTTAGTGACATGGTTTAGTTCATTAGATGTTGTTGGATGATAGCTTGGACTTGATGATCTCAAAGGTCTTTTCCAATCTGGTAAATTCTATTCTATTTTACACATATGCAAGACAATAAAGTTTGAAAGTGTGGTATCATAGAAAACAATATTGGAAAATCATCAACAAGAAAATATTCAAAAGATAAGAGTTTTTACATCTAACATGTTGAAGAACTGACCATCCTTGTAAAGCATCTTTTAACCTTACCCTGTATGTCTCCTGTGCCACTTGCCCGGTGCAGGGAGACCAGTGGTATTCAGGGAAATCCTACCACTGTGCAACTTCAATATGCTTCCTCTTCATTCTTCCTAGGGCAGTTGCTGTGCTTGGAGTGGTGTTAATTTATAAAAGAAAGAAAATCAGACTTAGAAAGATTTAAAGATGACACTGAGACTCTTGAACATGTCCAGAGAAGGGCAATGAGGCTGGTGAGAGGCCTTGAACACAAGCCCTACGAGGAGCGGCTGAGGGAGCTGGGATTGTTTAGCCTGGAAAAGAGGAGGCTCAGGGGAGACCTTCTTGATGTTTACAACTACCTGAAGGAAGGTTGTAGCCAGGAGGGGGTTCTGTTCGGTTCTGTTCTGTTCTGTTCTGTTCTATTCTATTCTATTCTATAGTGACAGATATAATGCACTTCAAAATCTCTATGCCTGTTTAGAATAAAGAAGACAAAAGACTACTTAACTGTTTCCCAGACTACAGAGCTGTCCATTTTGCTGTTAAAAACCACAAGAACATCCAAAAGAATTAATATTTTTGTTTCCAGTTTCAAAAAACTATTTGTTGTGGATGTTAAGTGGTTGTCAACAACACCACCGCTCATTTTTGCAGTTTAGCCAGCAAGCATGCATCTTCTCAAAAGTGGTGGCTGATGCAGCTATTGTGTTGTAGTCATAACAATGACTGAAAAAAGGGCCTTGTGGTTCTGAAAGGCAGACAAAAGAATATGAAAAACTTCCCCAAAGACCTAATCTTGGAACAAAAATATCTGAGTCAGGCAAGTCTATTCTCAGATATTTCTGATCCTAGAATATATTAGTATTGATCACTTAGGTTTCCAAAACTTCAGTTGGAAATGTGTAACAACAATAGTTATCAAAATCTCAGTTGCTTTTAAAATTCTTCTCAGTTGAAATTATAGTTCCCCACTTGATTATACAACAGCAGATGCTTTAGTTTCTGTGAAGTTCCTTGACCTCAGCTGGGATTTGTTATGTTGTACAGATTCATCATGTCCTTAGGGCCATTTGTAGAGGTTTTTCAGAGGAGAATCACAACAAAATCAAGGCTTTTCTCCTCTCTCTCTTTCTCCCTCCTTCTCATTTATTTTTTTTTCTTTCACTTATTTTTTTCTTTTACTTATTTTTTTTCTTTGATTTTATATCTTTTTTTTTTTTATCAATTCATTCATTCTATTTTTTTATCTTTTACTTTTGATTTTTCTTTCTTTCTCCCTCTCTCCCACACTCAGGAAAAATAAAGATATGCCCAGAGAAGAGATTGCAAGGTCATCTAGGGTCACGTTCATCTTGCCATCTAAATCAACTCTTATTAAACCTCAGAAATATTCATCAAAGAACTTGTGA
Organism: Dryobates pubescens; assembly: GCF_014839835.1. Lineage (NCBI taxonomy): Eukaryota > Metazoa > Chordata > Aves > Piciformes > Picidae > Dryobates > Dryobates pubescens. Next base: position 37,587,112 of record NC_071618.1, on the reverse strand, counting down.
TGTCTATTTGTAAAGCAGTGCAAGTACTATGTTTATCACTGGAAGTGTTTATGAAGAGACTGAATGGGGTGCTTGGTGCCATGATTTAGTTGATTAGATGGTGCTGGGTGATAGGTTGGACTTGATGATCTCAAAAGTCTTTTCCAGCCTGGTTAATTCTATTCTATTCTATTCTATTCTATTCTATTCTATTCTATTCTATTCTATTCTATTCCACTCTACTCTACTCTATTCTATGCTATTCTATTCTATTCTATTCCATTCCATTCCACTCTACTCTACTCTATTCTATGCTATTCTATTCTATTCTATTCCATTCCATTCCACTCTACTCTACTCTATTCTATGCTATTCTATTTGTGATGTATCTGAAGCTCATATTGTGGCCATATACCAGATCTAGTCTTGTCTATTAATGTTTACTAAACAATGTAATGCTAGCTTGGAGCTGTTCAGCTGCCAAGGATTCTTGAGTATGCAGCTGCTGTATGTGAATTTGAAAAAGCTCCTCTGTTCACTCTGAGTTTACCAGTAGCCCCATGTTCTCAAGCAGGAAAATGAATTGCCCAAATTAGTATCCCTGAGCTCCTAGGAGCACATCATTGTTCTACGCCCAGCAGCTCATCTCTAGCTTGCTTTAAGTAGAGTTCGCTTTTGCTTTCTCCTGTAACTTACATGAAGATAAAAACTGTCTTAAAGGCTTTGTAACATTTACCAATTGTAACCAAAGCAGTAAATTTGAACAGTCAAGTCTCACTGACAAAAATGCACATTTCTTTTCTCTTTTAATGCTGTTGATCTGTGACTGTTATTAGCTGAAGGCATAGAGCTTTTTCCGTACGTGGAGGAAAGCTTTGTGCTGTAAAACCAAAGTGAGATTGATGGCCCATGAGAGATACCTTTGCACTTCCTCCAGGTTACTTTCATGAGAGAGAGACACACACACATACCCAAATTCAAATGTGGGCATACAATGTTTTTAAGAGCTTATATTTCACTTCCTTTTTAATTCTGGTAGGATTATATTGTTTGTTTGTTTTTCCATGTGACACTTTTAATTTAAAATACATAGTGGATTTTAGATTATGAAAGCTTATTGAAAATTTAGTGCAATATGGTACTTTAGTACCTCCATTCCCAACACTCCTCTAATATTTTCAGTCAGCAGGATGCCTGGCTGTCTGCAATATGAATGGCTGAATGTTTCTTGTAAAGAATGTAATACACTACGTTGCTGGAATTGCATAAAAAAAAGACTTTAGTGATATGGAAAAAGGCTCTGGGACCTTGGATGTCAGTTCTAGGAGAGATGAATTTATAGGGAGAGCAATCTCTCTCCTAGAACTGACATCTGAGCTCCCAGAGGCTTTCTTCGTAATGCTGAGGATTTTCTTTTTCATGCATTTCCACCAATATAATGTATGGTGCATGTAGTATTTTGAACAGTTCCACACTCACAGCAATAATGACAAATGTGGGCTTAGAAACTGCTTACCTCCACCCTGAATAATTTCTTGGTTTAGCAGTAATTTTCTTAAGAAACAGAGAAGAAGCTCTTTGCAGTGAAGGGCAAAGGGGATCAGAGTTCAAAATTAAATGGTTACATTTACCTTTCATTGAAACCTCTTCTATGTGTTCAGAATGCATAAATAAGCCAGTCTTGAAAATTAAGCCTCATAGTATCCATACTTCTAAACGAGACCTATTTTTTTTTCTCCCCTGGTTCATCACAGGTTTTATGTTTCCTTTACATTTTACTTATCATAGTAACTCTCTTACAATTATCTACACTTCTTGAAGAAACTGTCCAGGCACGCTCCTTTTTTCCTTAGAAAATACTGAGAATTTGCTGAATGTTCTTTCTTAAACACAACTGTGTGCATCTAGAGGGCTTTGCCATTCATTTCAACAGAAACTTGGCTTGGTCTCAGTGATTTGCAGTAACCTTACTAACTCAGATCAACTGATGCTTATTGTAGCCCTTAAATAAAGTCCCCACACAAATCTCTTCTCTTTACTCCACCAGCGATATAGAACTCTAATGTGTAGAGCCTTATACATTTTTCATTGCAGAAGTAGATCCCTTAAGGAAGTTTATTATTAGACAAATGGATCATGGGCACTTTTTGGAGATCAAAAGGTAAACATTCATTTTAAGTGTAAATGCTCAGACTTTGCAAATCAGTCCAGCCAAGAATCTCAGTTCTTTTAAAATCCTTACCTGTTAAAAAGCATTAGAATAGGATAGGATAGGATAGGATAGGATAGGATAGGATAGGATAGGATAGGGTAGGATAGAATAGGATAGGATAGAATAGGATAGATTAGAATATCATAAATCAGGTTAGAAGAGACCTTCAAGATCATGGTGTCCAACCTATCAACCAACACCACCTAATCAACTAAACCATGGCACCAAGCACCCTATCTTTGTAGTATCTTCTGCAAGCCCATAACTCTAAAATGTACATCTATCAGCATTATAGAATAGTAAAACAGGTGACTCCATGGATTATTCAGAGAAGTCACCCTGAGTGACTTTTAAAATAACTCATAAACAAGACAGCAGAACTTAAATAATGAGTATAAACAGCAGTACAAAGGTATTCTACATTTTTCAAATGAAGAAAAAAATATAATAGTAATAATAATATTGGAACTGATTTGCTCTACATAAACTGGTGTTTTTAAAGGTGATTTTGAGGTGAAATAAATGACATTAAAAAAAAAAAAGCCTGCCTCCCATCTGAAGGAAATAATTAGCTAGGAAAAAGCTGAGAACAATGATTTGATAAGAAGAGGTCACTTCCCACAATCTAATGAGCCTCTTTCTTTCTTTTCTTTTGATTTTCCTGGAACAGCTTCTCTATAATGCATAATGTATAATATCTACTGTACAGAGACCTTAAAACATCATGTGTGGCTACATAACAATGTGCTATTAAAATATATTAAGACATGGCATTCAGCACCACCACTGTCCCTGCGCAACTGAATATGTGCATCAATTATTTCAGATCAGTTGTGATATGACTGAAAAGAATCATTTCAGGTCATCATAAAACAGTGCTGCAAGTGTTAGTCAAAATGGTGTTTTTCTTAGGGAAGCAACTAAAAGTTTATTTTACTAGGCTGGAAAGTAAAAAATAAATATATGTATTTAAATTAATTTAAAAGCTTTATGATATTGTCCATACTGTTGTTATTTTATACTTACTTCACTTAAAACAAAACCAAGAGATGGTCAAAACACACAGAAGCTTTTTTAACACATAAGCTTTTCTCTGCTGAAATTGCTCAGAGACTTTGATATGATTTCAGAAACAATTTCAGTGCTATATTCTTCCCGCCCCAATATGCATTTATTTTGGGGAAGAATGTGTTCAGTGAAAAAAAAAAGTACTTAACAAAGACTTCCTTTCTAGTAGCTGAAAGCTGATCACTTTGTCCTTAGCAGAGTGGTAGACAGCAGTAAAACCTCCTTTATATACATAATGTTGCTGAAGTATCAGTGTAGTTTAAGTTCAAATGCTAAAGTCATCCTTCATATAATGCTTTTGAAGTCACTTAAACCATGATCGGGTTTTAGCCGTGGTGGTTATGGAGGCAGTTGTGCTTTGATCTCTCAGCTTTTCATTACTTGAAAGTTCACAGTGGTTTGGTGTGCCTGTAGCATGGTAAAAGATAGAAAATAAAGCTCTCCCACCCAGCACACTTGAAAGTTTTGTCTCCTGTACTGGGGTAGCTGTATTCATTTCAATGAGACTTGTGTAACTGAAAAGAGAAACTAGACTAAGAATCACCCTTTTGGTCATACCTATCCTAGTTGTGTGTATTTATCTGTGTCTGTAAAGTGGGTTGCATAAAAATGTACAGCCTGCCAAGCAGCAATATATAGTGTCAGTTTAACACAGTGCTTTGAACTTTGCATTCCTCACTCCCCCCACTTCCCACCTTCCCGCTTCCTATTTAGGTGGCAATGACTAGACTTCGATTTAAGATAGGAAAGATTTTACTGGCAGGGATGTTGGTTTTTCAGCAGCTTTTGAATTGCCTGTGGGTCACTCTCATGATTAGACTGCTGATGAGAAATCTGAGCCACCTTCTCTTCCTGTGCTATTTAAAATAGTCCCCTGTAAATCCAGTTAGTGAAATGGTACAGAAATGGACCTATTGTAAGTACAGAAATATGTGTATAGCAATACAAATGAAGCTTAAGATATGCCCTACTTTTGATGTCTCCAGCAGTGGTAAAACAGACACAAGTTTTCCTTCATTCATGAGAAAACATGTATTTATTTCAGATGAATAGAATTAAAATTAATTTCTTTTTTTTGGAAAGGTTTTACATCATGGTGTAATTTAGAAAGGTCACAATCTTGTATGTGGAATTACTGAAATGTTAGTGGATAAAGCTCATTTTTCATTCCCAAGGTTTTAATTTATTTCTTACAGGACAAATATTTGTACTTCCATTCTGGTGGAAAAAAAATTTGTCTTTTCCAGGGAAATAAGCAGATATAGAAGCCAGATGATTGCTAACAACCTAACAAAGAGGGACAACAGCAAAATGCAATCTTTCTGAGTCAAAACTAAAAGTATTATTGAGGAATACTGTTGTCAGAAAGAGGATGCAGACTGATTCTGTATTTGCTTTTGACACCATCAGTTTTCAGGGCAGAAAATGATGTTGTTTGTAAGAAGAAGAGGTCTCTGCCTGGAGCTCATGGGGGTGTTGAGTGAGCTTAGTAGCCTTTGATGTGTGTTTTATAAACAGAAAACTTCTTTAAACGAGAGTGCCAATGTCAACACTGCTTTCTGTGGTGACATTGCTAAGGATTCACAGCACCTATTTCAAGGCCCTGATGTTTAGGAGTGTGGAGTCTCTGAGGGAAGGCATGTGTGCAGGCAGCATAAGGATGGTATAAATTTTGATTCATCACAAAGAAAACTAAAAGGAAACTGTTTTCACATTCTGCTACAGAATGTATATGCCTAGAGAAAAATGGACAAACTGTATAGCCTTGAATCAAACACAGCACCTATGAGTGACAGTTTTGCAACTGACTCCTGTTTGGAGGATTTCAACCCTAATTGCATCCTAAACTACAGGAGTGGCTAGGAATACAGAGGCCACTGTTTCAGTTTTTCTTCTTGAGATTTAAGTTTCTTATCTTAACCTCTTGGGTGAGCAGTCTAGCATTTCCAAATGATGCAGCTTTCATCAGAAATGTTAAAATCTCCTCCTTTCTGCATCAGTGAGGAAACTTGACAAAGCAATTGTTCCAGCTCTTGGCCATCAGCTCAGACTTTCAGAAACTCTGTGAGTAAATGGAATTCTAACTTATCTCCAGCTCCCATTATCCTTTAAGTTGTAAATGCCATCAAACTATAGGACTTTTCATCAGACATCACTTAAAGGTATTTTGTCAAAGGTTTTTTTTGTTGTCTCCTATCCACCCTCTCTCACTACAGAGACATTGCAAATGATTCCTGATTTCCAACTGATCCTCTTTAAGAAAGTATTTCTGCTCTATATAGGTCTTTCCTCTACATGTACCATTCTGAGGGATGGATTAGCTTTCCTTCTGCAGGTGTTACTTTCTCTATCTTGTTATATTATACTGGATTAGCCAGCTTGAAGTCTAGACTAATATCTGACAACTGAATTAGACATAGTTGAGAACTGAACTATTAAAGATCCAGCTTGTGCAATTCCTTCTGGGATGAGTGTATGCATACAGCAAAATCTAAAGTGTTCTTGGTTTCAGTTGTCCTGGAATAGCAATCAGATAGAATCAATAAGCAGCACTAAAAGCATAATAAGTTTTTTATGATTCTGTAATAACCCCAACAGAGCGAGCTGTATGCTTGGTATCTGTCTGATATGTGAATCTTCAATACCGAGGTTGTTTCTGTATTGTTTCAGTACTTAAAAATGTAATAATTTATTCATATGAAATCTGCAATCTGGCAATTGCTTAGGACAGGAGGAACTATTGTTTTATAAGCTTTACAACATTGCCCAACATATGTTTAAAAATCAAGAAGAGAAAACATATGTCGAGGGATTCTACATTGCAAAAAGTCTTATGAAAAGGAAAATATTACAAGGAGACAGAATGAGAAAGTGCACTAAAATGAAAGGAATCCCATGAATATTCAGTCAATAACTCTTGTCACTACTGATGTGCACTAAGAGCTCCTGAGTACTGAGCAGTATGGGTTAGGTGAGACAAAGGCAGATCATACCTCTCTCCACCCTTGGGATACTTGGGCACAAAAAGAATACATTAAACTTAAAGAGGACATTGTCAAATCCATAGCACATTGAGATTCATGCTTGCCTTAAACTTGTATTGCATAGACTGGACATAGTATTACCACCAATCCAAAAATATAATCAAACAGCTTTTAATTTATTTATTTTTTTTTTTCCCAAAGCAGTCTTTAATATTTGCTTTAAAACTCTTTAGCATCTCCTGACAAGGACACCATTCTGCATCAAATATACATTTCATGTCAGAGATATGAGTCAAAAATATATGACAGTCCCCACAGAACAGAGTGAAGATTAAGTTGTAGCAGGCTTCTGCTAAGATGCTGCATTTAAAGATTAGCAGAGTTTAGTGGGTTCCTATTTAGAAAAAGAAGTTAATATCTATAACACAAGGTTACAGCTGCTTTCAGGCATATTGTTATGTCTTGAAGCGTGTCTGTAAAATTGTATATTACCAGTATTATGCTGAATACATTGTATCTGGCCTAGACAATTAAGTGATCTTACAAACATTGTTCTTCAGACACAAAAACAGAGTGTAGCTATTTAATGAACCATATGAGGATGTGAAATTTCTGCTTCCCTAACAATAATGCCTTGCAATTGCCTATCTGAAAGACAAAGAAAAAAGAAAGTCGAGGGAAAAGGTGAGTGCCTTGAACAGAAATATTCCTAAGAGCAGGTATGTCTGAATTTAACTGAGAAGGAAAATAAAGCTTTGAAATAAATCAGCTTGGGGACGGACAAAGCACATAGAAAATGTGACTGCAATATGACAAGCCTTTTACAGATCTCTCTGAATACTAGGGACTAGATGTGCCTACAGTACACACCAGTACCACAGTGTAAACACCAGTTTAGGAAGAGCACAACTTAAACCATGGAATTATTTCATCTTTTGAAAGGCAACTGTAGCAGACATTAAATGAACTTTCGTTACGGCCTTGCATTTCTGCCCTCACCAATACTTCACCTGGAGGTGTTCAGTCTTGTTCCAATGTGCAAAAGTCTGGTGGGGGCAGTAGGTCCACACATATTCACGCTTTATATAATTTTTTTACTTGAAGAAACATGCAAGTGTGTTATACAAGAAAAAAATATGTATATACCATTAGAGATCTTATAATAAAATAAAGCAAAATATGTATCTAAGTGCACATTTAAAATAATTTCAAATGCTTTTATTTTTATTGTTGTTTTTTTTTCTTTCTCTGATAAACCTCTGAAAATGGGGAGTGACAGTATATGTTCTGAAAATAATTGAGAGAGTAATTTTGGATTCATTCAGTATATCTAAAAAATGAAGCTGGAGCTAAAGACTTTGTAAAACCTTTAAGAAGAATCTGTTCTTCCCACATAGCAATAGACTGAAATCAATCTTACTTTTTTTTGCAGAGGAAGGTAAATGTTCACAGTGGTAGAAATTATTACATAACCATAAACACACATCTTGCACCTACTTAGATTGAAATAAATAATCTACAATTGTTTCTGTTCTCTGCTGTTTGCTTTTGCAAAATCTTTAATGTAATATGCCTAGAAATGAATAAGAACATGGATTCTATAATTCAAAGTTATTAAACATATGAAGTCACTAAGCAACTAAGAAAAAAAAATTAATCCCACAAGCTTAGTAAAAAATAAGAATATTGTATCAATTATATGTCCATTATATGTCCAATTATATGTCCATTGCAGCCTGGAAAGCCAATCAGATCCTGGGCTGCATCAAGAGAAGTGTGGCCAGCAGGTCAAGGGAGGTGATTCTCCCCCTCTACTCAGCTCTGATGAGACCCCACCTGGAGTACTGCGTCCAGTTCTGGAGCCCCAATTTCAATACGTGCTGGAAGGTGTCCAGAGAAGGGCCACGAGGATGATTAGAGGGCTGGATCACCTCTCCTATGAGGACAGAATGAAGGAGTTGGGGCTGTTCAGTCTGGAAAAGAGAAGGCTCCAAGGTGACCTTCTTGTGGCCTTCCAGTATCTGAAGGGGGCCTACAAGAAGGCTGGGGAGGGACTTCTCAGGATCTCAGGTAGTGATAGGACTAGGGGGAATGAAATTAAGCTGGAGGTGGGGAGATTCAGGCTGGATGTGAGGAGGAAATTCTTCACCATGAGAGTGGTGAAGCCCTGGAATGGGTTGTCCAGGGAGGTGGTTGGGGCCCCATCCCTGTAGGTGTTTAAGACCAGGCTGGATGAAGCTGTGGCCAGGCTGATCTAGTGTGGGGTGTCCCTGCCCATGGCAGGGGGGTTGGAACTAGCTGATCCTTGTGGTCCCTTGCAACCCTGACTGATTCTATGATACTATGATACTAAAATATATACATTTTATTTTTTCTAAACAGTGAAAAGTAAAATTAATATATTTAACTCAAAATATCTGCCAGGGTATCAACACTGGACAAGACATTGGTACTGAAAAGATGATGATTATAAATGTATGAAATTCAATGTTAAGTGCAATACCAAAGTGATTAATCTCTAATTTTCCTATCACCTGCTATGCTCTGCATAGCCTCCAGCTTCCTAAACCCATTTGACAGAGCTGTGTTTCCTTCTGTTCCAGTGCTTTTGAAAAAAAAAAATGAACTGGGAAAACCTTCCCTGTCTGTCCCTAAAGTACTAGTGGGGTCTCTGCTAGGGTATGTCCTATTCTATCCTGAAAGTTATCAGGAAAGGAAAAGGGAATTTCAACATCAACAGTGTCAATGCATATGGCAGTCCCCATCACAAGAATTCCATCTTCTGTATCAGATCAGATCAGATCAGATAACATGCAGAGAATAAGGGAGACAGGAAGTACAGATTACTACTTTTACTCCTTTCACATCCAAAGTTCTTAGTACTACCACAATATTTGCCAGCATTGAGATAATTATTCTGATTTCAGCACTGTGTAACATTCAAACAATGCTGCCCATCACTTGCATGTTTTTTACACTGTCAACTAAAAAGTGCAGTTACTACTAGACAGATAACTTATGTTAATTAGTATGTATTTATGCTTGTGTCTTTTATTCCACCCATCTAGTTGCAGACTCAATTTATATAAACAATTAGAACATGTGAAAATATTATCTAAAATATTTACCAGCCATTTCTCAATTAAATTCTTGTCTGACACTACATGGCAGGATATCAGCAATATCTCTGGCCTGAATCCTTGTGTAGCTTTTGTACTAGTCACATCATCACTCCAAACTTTAGCCAACTGTTGAGGAAGGCATCACTCAAAATGAGGCAACTGGGCTCCCACACAGAGCATGTTGAGCACAGACTACCCAAATAACTTCAGCACTAGCAATTAAACACTGCTGATCAGTTCCTGTGCCACTGGGCAAAACAAACCTTGTTCAGTTTTCTTAGGTTTGAGTTATTACTAACACAGGAAAGCAAATCACATGTGTGACTAGGCAAGCAGTTGTTCAGAAGCCAAGCAAAAAAAAATGTGGACAAACAGAGAAAACTTAAACCTGAAATCCTCCAGGTGCTAGGAGATTTGCTCCCTTTCCCTTTAATGAATAGCCTTTATCTATAGAATAGAATAAACCAGGTTGGAAGAGACCTTCAAGATCATTGTGTTCAACCCATCATCCAACACCAGAGGTAATTGTTCAGGGCAATAAAAACATTGTTGCCTAAACTCAAACAATTATGTGTGTTTGTGTATCACGTAGGGGGGAGCAATTTCTACGTATGCAGCAACATTAATTCATGCAGAGCAGGATCTGCACAAGCTGGATCTTTAATAGTTCAATTCTCAACTATGTCTAATTCATAGTATCATAGTATCAGTCAGGGCTGGAAGGGACCACAAGGATCATCTAGTTCCAACCCCCCTGCCAGGGGCAGGGACACCCCACACTAGATCACGCCACAGCCTCATTCAGCCTGGTCTTAAACACCTCCAGGAATGGGGCCCCAACCACCTCCCTGCACAACCCATTCCAGGGCTTCACCACTCTCATGGGGAAGAACTTCTTCCTCAGGTCCAGTCTGAATCTCCCCACCTCCAGCTTCATTCCCTTCCCCCTAGTCCTATCACTACCTGAGATCCTGAGAAGTCTCTCCCCAGCCTTCTTGGAGGCCCCCTTCAGATACTGGAAGGCCACAAGAAGGTCACCTTGGAGCCTTCTCTTCTCCAGACTGAATAGCCCCAACTCCTTCATTCTGTCCTCATAGGAGAGGTGCTCCAGCCCTCTGATCATCCTTGTGGCCCTTCTCTGGACACGCTCCAACACGTCCATATCCATCTTGAAACTGGGGCTCCAGAACTGGATGCAGTACTCCAGGTGGGGTCTCATCAGAGCTGAGTAGAGGGGGAGAATCACCTCCCTTGATCTGCTTGCCACACTTCTCTTGATGCAGCCCAGGATCAATTCAGGATTATTGAGATGAGTAGTTCATATCCTTGAGAACTTCATCCTTCACTACTACACAGTTGTAAAAAAAATGTGACTTAAAAGTCCTTTTCTAGGAGTTTGTGGTACTGTATCACTAGAGAAAATAACATAAAAATAGAAAAACAATTATCCATGTCCTATTTCAGCTCAAGGAAAAAAATTAGGTGGTGGGAGTAAAGTACTAACTTGGGGGGTGGTGAGGGCTTATCTCCCATTATTATTATTTTTTAGGAATATAAATCTGAACACTAATTCCCAAAGCAGAGAATTCCTGAAGTAACATAAAAATTCATCAGAATCCTCAGGAAAAAAAAACCCACAAACAAACCCAAACCAAAATAACCCCCCAAAAACCCAGAAGGTATAATATCCTGTTAAATAAATATAATACATAACATTAAATTAAAATCACAGTATCACAGTATCACCAAGGTTGGAAGAGACCTCAAAGATCATCAAGTCCAACCCGTCACCACAACCTCATGACTAGACCATGGCACCAAGTGCCATGTCCAATCCCCTCTTGAACACCTCTAGGGACGGTGACTCCACCACCTCCCTGGGCAGCACATTCCAATGATGAACGACTCTCTCCATGAAGAACTTTCTCCTCACCTCAAGCCAAAACTTCCCCTGGTGCAGCTTGAGACTGTGTCCTCTTGTTCTAGTGCTGGTTGCTAGAGAGAAGACACCAACCCCTTCCTGGCTACAACCACCTTTCAGCTAGTAGAGAGCAATGAGGTCTCCCCTGAGCCTCCTCTTCTCCAGGCTAAACAGTCCCAGCTCTCTCAGCCTCTCCTCATAGGGCTTGTGCTCAAGGCCTCTCCCCAGCCTTGTTGCCCTTCTCTGGACACCTTCAAGTGTCTCAATGTCCTTCCTAAACTGAGGGGCCCAGAACTGGACACCGTACTCAAGGTGTGGCCTAACCAATGTAGAGTACAGGGGCACAATGACTTCCCTGCTCCTGCTGGCCACACTATTCCTAATGCAGGACAGGATGCCATTGGCCCTCTTGGCCACCTGGGCACACTGCTGGCTCATGTTTAGGTGGCTGTCAATCAGCACCCCCAGGTCCCTCTCTGTTTGGCAGCTCTGATGAAACAGAGTCAAGGGACATCTTGTTTACATAATTTAAGCATTCATACTCAGACCAAAGCATATTTTTCTCAGGTGGTGTTCAAACTATTGTTCCTCAAAATCTCCCAACTGCAACATGTCACCTCCAAACACCGTTCTACAGACATTTTCACCTGAGGATGGCCTTTGTAAGATATTCATACCTGGCAAGCAAAACCTAGCTCCTTTCAGAAAGACTCTTAGCTTCGGTTTAAATGTCAAAAGAAGCCTCCAAACCCAAACTGCTGCCAAACCCTGACTGTTTGTGTGAATGTCACAGAGATGTATGCTACATACATGCTGTTTGCATACTTTTATGCATGTCAAATTCTGTCAGATTCACCTTAAAGAAATGTTGTATTTTAGAAGCAGCTACCTATGGCCTAAAGTAAAATAATCTTTATGCTCTGCATGGGCCAATAATTACCAGAGATTGCCACCATCAGGATAAATAAAGACACTTTCCGCATCTTTGTTTCCCAGATTTTAACACATTGCAGTGTCTCCTATCACAAAATGGCCTTATGAACCACATTTTAGCCACATTTATCAACATTACTATTTCTACATATAGTTGACATAGAACTTTGTTTATATTTTAGGCATCATTGGTCTGACATCATCATTATTATTATTATTACTATTACTATTACTATTATTATTACTACTTAGATCACAGAAAGATCTCTTGGCTAGTTAACTGGTCTAACAGTATCTGCCCCTGTACTCAGCGCTGGTTAGGCCACACCTTGAGTCCTCTGTCCAGTTCTGGGCCCCCCAGTTTAGGAAAGATGTTGAGTTGCTGGAACATGTCCAGAGAAAGGCAACAAAGCTGGGGAGGGGTTTGGAGCACAAACCCTATGAGGAGAGGCTTAGGGGGCTGGGGTTGCTTAGCCTGGAGAAGGGGAGGCTCAGAGGAGACCTTCTTGCTCTCTACAACTACCTGAAGGGATGTTGTATCCAGGTTGGGGTTGGTCTCTTCTCCTGGGTTGCCAGCACCAGAACAAGAGGACACAGTCTCAAGCTGCACCAGGGGAGGTTTAGGCTGGATGTTAAGAAGAAGTTCTTCTCAGAAAGAGTGGTTGGCCATTGGAATGGACTACCCAGATCACCATCACTGGAGGTGTTTAGGAAGAGACTGGATGGGATGCTTGGTGCCATAGTTTAGTTGATTAGATGGTGTTGGGTGATAGGTTGGACTCCATGATCTCCAAGATCTTTTCCAACCTGGTTTATTCTATTCTATTCTATTTTATTCCAAAATAAAACAAACAAAATAAACAACAAAACCCCACCAGTTAAAATGTTACTCATTGAAGATATTTGTTTTCTGCTGCTGCCAGCTGAAAACTGACTTGCAAATGAAAAGAGAGGAGGAGAAGCCAAAAGCACACACATTCAAAAAAATGTCCTGTGAGTAGACAGGTAAGGCTATGATATTTTTTTTTTAATGTCACTATGTTGAATTATTATGAGAGTAATATGATCATAATGGGGCACTAACCCACACTCTTACTCTCTGTCCCTGAGGAGTTGTGGCTCCACTGGGCTCCAAGAGGGCACAGCACTATTAAATTTAGACTTATATGTTGTATCAATGGATTTCAGTCTGGAAATTTGTTAACACAGGATGCAATATATATCAGTTTTTGATAACTTTATATGTGATACTTATTGACATAACAATCCCTTCAATGTCACTGACTGTAGTGATTCAATCTTAAGAAATCTGTGGTTAACTAGCCAAGAGAATATATTTCTATGATAATTAAGAATAATTAAGAATAATTAAGAATAGAATAGAATAGAATAGAATAGAATAGAATAGAATAGAATAGAATAGAATAGAATAGAATAGAAAAGGGTTAACCAGGTTAGAGTCCAACCTATCATCCAACACTATCCAATCAACTAAACCACATCATCAAGTGCCTCATCCAGTCTCTCCCTAAACACCTCCAGTGATGGTGGACTCTACCACCTCCCTAGGCAGCCCATTCCAATAGCAAGAACTTCTTCCTGACATCCAGCCTAAACCTGCCCTGGTGCAGCTTGAGACTGTATCCTCTTGTTCTTGCGCTGGTTGCCTGGGAGAAGAGACCAACCCCCATCTGGCTACAACCTCCCTTCAGGGAGTTGTAGACAGCAAGAAGGCCTCCTCTGAGCCTCCTCTTCTCCAGGATAATCAACTACAGCTCCCTGAGCCTCTCCTCATAGGGCTTGTGCTCCAAACCCCTCACCAATTTTTTTGCCCTTCTCTGGACACATTCAAGTGTGTCAATATCCTTCTTAAATTGAGGGGCCCAGAACTGGACACAGGACTCAAGGTGTGGCCTAACCAGTGTTGAGTACAGGTGTCTATGCTCCTGCTGGCCACACTGTTCCTGATACAGGCCAGGATGCCATTGGCCTTCTTGGCCACCTGGGCACACAGCTGGCTCATGTTCAGCTGGCTCTTCACCAGTACCCCCAGGTCCCTTTCTGCCTGGCCACTCTCCAGCCACTCTGACCCCAGCCTGTAGCACTGCATAGGGTTATTATTTTGTTGATTATTATTTTGTTGGTTTGTGTTATGTTGTTGTTGTTTGTTTGTTTTGTTGTTATTGTTTTCCTATGTACTTGGGTTCTTACATATTCAGAAAAACATACTGACTTCAGGGTCAGCTTTTGACATGCTTCATTTCCAGCAATACTTTCTCCTTTGTTCTGCATATACTACTTCTGGAAATGCTAATACATTGGCACTAACTACTGACAGACCTCAGAAATTCCCTTTCCCAGAAGATATTTTTTCAGAGCTACAGCCACTGAAATAACTGTTCATTTACTTCATTTAGGTTAGACCTGAAACTTGGGGACCATTAATACTCCACAGAACAGTTACAGCTGAAACGATTTTTATCTTGTGTGTAAAATATGTTCATGGTTTCCACTGCAAGCATTACAGAAAGATGCATTTAACACAGAGGACAATTGCGTTAATGTACAACTATTTCATTTTAAGACATGAATGCTACTGCCCATCAACTCCTAGACAGTTGTGCTTGACTTTATGAGGTAGTACTTAGCACATTGATTCGTGTAAGAGAGCCATTTCAATTCCTCATGATGGAAACATATTGCTGTCTACAACTACCGGAAGGAGGGTTGTAGACAGGTGGGGGTTGGTCTCTTCTCCCAGGCAACCAGCACCAGAACAAGAGGACACAGTCTCAAACTGTGCCAGTGGAGGTTTAGGCTGGAGGTGAGGAGAAAGTTCTTCACAGAGTTGTTAGCCATTGGAATGTACTGCCCAGGGCGGTGGTGGGGTCTCCGTCCCTGGAGGTGTTCAAGTGGGGATTGAATGTGGCACTTGGTGCCATGGTTTAGTAGTCATGAGGTCTTGGGTGACATGTTGGACTTGATGATCTTTGAGGTCTTTTCCAACCTTGTTGATTCTATGATTCTATAAAAGTTGCTGAACAGTGTAGTAGAATAGACACCACAAGACACTCTTTATCACTTCATTTTAATATTTCCACACTTACAATTTCATTAATTTTTGGTGTTTTGGTGTTATTGTTTGAGTTTGTTGTTGTTGTTGTTCTTGGGTTTTTTTGTTTGGTTGGTTTTGTTTGGTTTTGTTTATTTTTTTAATGTGTTTTGGGTGTTGGGTTTTTTTGTTGTTGGTGGTGGTGGTTTGGTTTGGTTTGGTTTCTTTTTACTTTTTACTTCCAGCAATTGGTTTTGAGGAATTAATCTACAAACACATTACTGGAAGGTCTGAGTTAAATTAAAGTCTAAAATGACCAACCATGGCAGCTGAGCTTTCAATATACATGGGCATTTGGGAACCTGCAAGCAATACCTCTAGGAGCATGTATGAAGAATGCATGTGGTTATCAACAGCACTTTCTGATACGCTCAGAATCTAATTTATGGTCAAAAAGGAAGCACAGGCTATACATAAAAGAGGTCAAGAATTCATTTTTAATGTAGAAGAAATCCTTGATGTAATTTGGTAATCAACATTAGTCTACATATAATTGTTACAGGGGAAAAAACAAATAAACAAAACAACAAACAATCCCACCCCAAACCAAACCAAACCAAACAAACCACTGAAAAAAAAACAGCCAAACAAGAAAAACAACAGGTGGAATACAGAAAAAAGGCATAAAATAATCAGCAATATAATTAAAATAGTAACATACATGTTTCTTAGTTTCTGCACTTTCCCTGTTGTTGTAATCTCCCTTTTACTGCTGCTCTGGTTCGTCGGTCTGCAGCTCCAGGTTGCACTCAACTTTACTCCGTATGGTGCTTTTTACATATATCAGATACTGTTTCTTTGTTTTCTTTGTAACTTCTAAAACCAGCTTTGTCCAGCTCTCAGTGTGATCTGTGTATAGATGTGAGGTCTCCAGTGCTAGGTGAAACTCAGCTGGATTTGGCAGCTCAAAAGAGGAAAGGCTGTCACAGCTCCATGCAACCAGCTCCACAATCCCCAGGCGTTAGGCTGAGTGGAATGATCCTGGGCACAGTGTTTGCTCCTCAGGAGTCTGTAATTTGTGTTCCTGTCCACATTGTGCCCTTGTGCTCCTCTGAACTTGTTGAGATGGGCTTCTAATGTGTTGATGACTCCCATGATGGATCTGGGAGTACCTGGGGCAGAATTTGAACTCTCCCATCTGCTGCTGTCTCTGTCCTCGTTTGTGGTGTGCAGATGAGTCTTTATTACACAAACTAGCACCAACTTGTGCCCCCTTCCTTGTCATCATGTAACTGTGCTGTCTGTGCCGCATCCCTTGTCTCTGACTCCGAAAGCCTCTGCTGCCCTTCCAGGCTTTTCTCTACATTGTTAGGCGAGTCATAAATCTCTCTTTCCACCAAGAAAAACTACTTGTTACTGCTACATATGAAACTCTAGTCCCACAGAAAGGAAAAAATAATAAAGTAAACTAAATTAGATACGGTCAGTTGCAGAAATTATTTCTACAGCAAAATCAAGATCTGGATAGAACTGAAGAAAAACCCAGCCAAGCCTCTGCCCAGATGATATGCAAACTCAGTACAAAGTTTATGACCTGTTACTAGCATTGGCAATAGTGTATTACAGGGCTGAACCATTACACTTCAAAATCATATCAGGAGTCCAGGCTGTCAGGCCACATATTTCAGCCACCATCACACAATAACAGCCATTTGGATATGTAGTCTGGAAAGACTTCTATCTGTGTAATCAACTACTCACAGCTTTCCAACCTAGGGATTCTCAGAGTATTGTTTTGTGATACAGAAAGAATTCTCCAAATCCCCTGGATGTTGCATTTGTCCCCTATATTGCCATGCCTTATAAACTTTTTCATGCACTGTAAATACTGTATTCCCTGCTGCACGGTGGCCTTTGGAAAACAGATCTGCATGGATGGGTGCAGACAAACACATATCCCTTTACTTGCACCAAAGCAGAATATGAATCAGTGACTGCAGATTCAAAGCTTTGTGCATTCATCAGTGTAGTGCTTTACTCAAAACAAATATCAGAATGTATTAATACTGAAGAACCCCAAAGTATCTCACTAAAGAGGTGCATATCTGTCACAATGGAGCTCCATGTCATGCCTTGCTCAGATTTTTATCAGGTTTCTATCTATCCATGTAGATAGGTGTGGGTGTCTAGTTGCATAGGACTAAGGTGTGGCTTGCTGTCAAATTTCCTCTCAAAGTGAGCTGCTGAAAGACCATGAGCATATCCAGTTAGTAAAGTGAATAACTGGAGACTTTAAAATCACTATTTCTTTCCAGTTGTCCCAGTTTGAGGCAGATCCTCCCTTGCCTACCACTGGGGCAGAGAATAAAAAATGAGGCTCAGGCAAATGGGTTGCAGAAGTGATGGAAAATTTAAATGGAAAAGCAGTAAGGTGTTTTACAGACAGCTACAAGCATAATGACAAAAAGGATCCCAAAGCATACAGAGTCCCTCACAGCATACCCAGAAGCGTCCCAAGCACTCCCTTTCTCCCTACCTGAGGGTACCCCCAAAACCCCCAGGCTCTTTCTTCCCCCTGCTCCACCGTTAGGCTAACCTCAGCTGGCCAGACCTGAGATTGCCCTTCCCCCTTCTTCTCCTGGCATTAGGCCTAGCCAGGCCCAAGAGGCCTTGAGATAACTCCCCCTCCATTACCAGGGAGGGAACATTTCCCATGGGATCAGTGAGGGAAGAAAGTGGAAGTGAGAGACTTTGCAGATGGATTTATAGGGAGCAGGACATTATGGGAATGAAATATGCAGCTTCCTGTGTCCACCCACTGGGCTGGACACCACGGCACCAGAGGTGTATCTTGTGTGGCAGCAGCAGGAGGCACCCAGCCTAAACTACCACACCACTGGGTCTTGCAAAAGCCCCATGTTTTCACCAAGAAATGCAAACAACTGCAGATCTGGTCATTGGAATATCACAGGAACAGCAACTTCTATGGTCTATTCTATTCCATTCCATTCCATTCCATTCTACTCTATTCTATTCTATTCTATTCTATTCCATTCCATTCCATTCCATTCCATTCCATTCCATTCCATTCTATTCTATTTTTGAGAGTCTCAATAGCTCATACACTAAAACAACAGGGCATAATATTGTTAACTATCAGTGAGGTGTCAGCTCCTGATTCCCTTCTCCATGTTTTTTCAGTATTTTTCCTTTCAAATAGTGCCGCTGAATGATTTAAAATGCTAGACAGAAAATTGTGTGGATTGTAGGATTCCATAAAACATGTTCCTACTTGCTAAGAACATCCATGAGAAAAAAGGTTTTAACACCAGAATCATAACACAGTCACGCAGAGCTGGAAGAACTGCAACCCTAATTCTGCACTTCTGTAATGTGTGGACTGACTTTGTATCGTATTTGATACTTCCACTTGAAGCCCAACTGGGAATTTAGATCTGCAGCTTTTTTTTTTTTCAATCAGTCAATAAGTCTCCTCAAAATAAGCACTGATTATTAGCTTACACAAACTAGTCACATAAGGAGAAACTAATGACATATGCTATAGACTGTCAAAGAAATAAGTATCAATTCAATGTTATGTATAAAGTGGGGATTTTTTTCCAGGCAGAAAGGGACCTGGGGTACTGGTTGATAGTAGGCTGAACATGAGCCAGCAGTGTGCCCAGGTTACCAAGAAGACCAATGGCATCCTGGCCTGCATCAGGAACAGTGTGGCCAGCAGGAACAGGGAGGTCATTCTGTACTCAGCACTGGTTAGGCCACACCTTAAGTCCTGTGTCCAGTTCTGGGCCCCTCAGTTTAGGAAAGATGTTGAGTTGCTGCAATGTGTCCAGAGAAGGGCAAGAAAGCTGAGGAGGGGTTTGGAGAGCACTCTGAAGAAAGGCTGAGGGAGCTGGGGTTGCTTAGCCTAGAGAAGGGAAGGCTCAGGGCAGACCTTATTGCTATCTACAGCTCCCTGAAGGGAGGTTGTAGCCAGGGTGGGGCTGGTCTCTTCTCCCAGGCAACCAGCACTAGAACAAGAAGACACAGTCTCAAGCTGCACCAGGGGAGGTTTAGGCTGGATGTTAGGAAGAAGTTCTTCACAGAAAGAGTGATTTGCCATTGGAATGTGCTGACCAGGGAGGTGGTGGAGTCACCATCACTGGAGGTGTTTAGGAGGAGACTTGATGGGGTGCTTGGTGCCATGGGTTTGTTGATGAGATAGTGCTGGGTCATAGGTTGGACATGATGATATCGAAGGTCTTTTCCAACCTGGTTAATTCTATTCTATTCTATTCTATCCTATCCTATCCTATCCTATCCTATCCTATCCTATCCTATCCTATCCTATCCTATCCTATCCTATCCTATTTTAATGTCTAGATCTAAATTCTGAACCTTAGAACAGGCTGTTGCTACTTTGTCCCAGGACTCTAAGAAAATGACATGTGTAAGAGGATGTGTTAGATTTTCATTAAAAAATATATATATTTAAAAGTATATTAAGGTATAGCCTCTTTTTTTTTTTTTTTTTTTTTCTCATTAAATAATTGATAACACATGACATTTTCTTCTGGTTTGGCCAAGTCACATCAAATTGTATCACATCACCTAATATGCTTAGCCTAATGCAGTGCAATAGAAGTGCGATATCTGCATCAAAAATTTAAAGGAATAATTTAAAAGCAGTGGAAGAAAGTAAGAATTATAATAATGGATATGCTTATTCCAAACATATTTCTGCTTTTTTTTTGTAATAGACAGAAGCTCCTGTGTTCTCAGATTCAGTATCAGGGACTTCATCCCCAGCTAGTTGCAAATAACATGAAAAAAGAGGATGATTTCATTGAAATGCCACTTACATTTTCCTTGTAATGGGTCTTGACAAGAAAATGTTCATGCTGTGTGACTTTGAAAATGCCCTTTTCTGGCAGGCAGCCTTCCTGCCAGTGCTACTGTTTGCTGGCTTTAAACAACAGGAACAGGCGCCAATTTAAAGTCCAGGAATGAACCAATTTGAGATGCACAGGCTCCCCACGAAGCAATTATTCCCTTGGATGGACATACTGTCTTCATTATTCCATAAATTTTGCAGGACTTTAATATTCAGCCACTGATGTACATTCTTTGCACTGTCGGTAACATATGTGGTGTGATTGTCCAAAGAAGAAAGCACATTTCTGTCTCAGAATGCATACTGTGATATTCCAGTCCACAGGGATGGGAGTAGAGAAAACATACATATATACTAGGATTAAATTATGTCCTGTGGAGATGATCTGGACAGCTTTAAAAGGAAGGAAGAAAAGTTTTCAGTAGTCTTTGAACAGAATATTCTAAAGTTGTGAGTATATGCTTTATTCCCCTCCTGTTCAAAATATAAAGAATGATTTTGCTTTCATTGAAGCATTTTCATATTTCCTACCCTCCTCACTAGCTGGTAGCTTATGGGTTTTTATCAACTTATTGGATAACTCAGTGCTGCTTTCTCAAGCAGTTTGCTTAAGTATGCTACAAATTCTTGCTGCCTTTCAAACAGATAAGGCTTGGTATATTTGGAAATGATTTTATTGTAGCATTGGGGGAGCAATAGAGGACGAAGTAAAAAAGAAAGGAAAATTAAAAACAGAATGAAAGCAAACAGCAAACAAAGAGGGGGGGGGGCAATTAAAAAGGGTGTACTTTATTATAAATTTAGCCTACTGATAGGTTAATTGGTTTCTGCTAGTAATGCTCACTCATCCTATAAAGTCAAGATTAAGGAAATGGCCAGTACTAAACCAAAAAGAACATGATGTTTTGTCTTTAATATTTATTAGGATGCAACTTTCATGGGCTAACACTGTGACAATGCAAGTGCCTAAGTAGGAACAAGACCAGTCTTCTAAAATATAAGCTTTATATGCGTTAAGAAGAATCCTTGGCATCTGAACATCTCTTATTTATGTAGTCTGCTGAGCACAGGTAAAATCATTGCAAGTATGCCAGCCACCAGCATGTCTTAGAATAGAATAGAATAGAATGGAATGGAATGGAATGGAATGGAATGGAATGGAATAGAATAGAGTAGAATAGAGTAGAATAGAATAGGAGTACAATACCAAACAATTAACCAGATTGGAAAAGATCTTGGAGATCATGGAATCCAACCCATCATCCAACACCATCTAATGAACTAAACCATGGCACCAAGCACCCCATCCAGTCTCTTCCTAAACACCTCCAATGATGGTGACTCAACCACCTCCCTGGGCAGCACATTCCAATGGCAAATCACTCTTTCTATGAAGAACTTCTTCTTAATATCCAGCCTAAACCTCCCCATATGCTGCTTGAGACTGTGTCCTCTTGTTCTGGCGCTGGTTGCTTGGGAGAAGAGACCAGTTCCCAGCTGGCTACAACCTCCCTCCAGGGAGTTGTAGAGAGCAAGAAGGTCTCCCCTGAGCCTCCTCTTCTCCAGGCTAAGCCACCCCAGCTCCCTCAACCTCTCCTCACAGGGCTTGTACTTCAAACCCCTCCCCAGCTTTGTTGCCCTCCTGTGGACGTGTTCCAGCAAGTCAACATCTTTCCTAAACTGAGGGACCCAGAACTTGGTCTTCCAAAACACTGCAAGAAAACTTTTAATTTAATTTACCTGCCTGCAAGACAAAACATGTGAGAAATTTCAGGAATCTGTGAACCCTCTCTTCCTCTTAAAGAAACACTACTTCTCAGATTTTATTATGCTGTTTGGATTATACTTGAATCTACTGTTTCTAGTATAGAAATAGGATGGACACTTGAGGCTAAGTCAAATATGGAATGCAAATGTGAATCATAATATGAAAATATTTTGGTTAGACAAAAGGCACAATATCCAGTGACTACTATGCTAGACTCTACAGACAGTTTAACTAAACAGAAGGAGAAGGAGAAACAGACATGCAGACAGACGAGCTGATAAGCCTGCCAACTGCTTCTTCACTTCTTTTAATAACACCTAAAAGTAACAATCTGCTGTCTAGCTAACAGTATCCAATTTCATTCTCTCATTTTCACTATGGATGTGTTGTATCATATTGAAATAATTAGATGTAAATCTGTGGTCTTGATGATCTGTCTTTGATTTTTAAATTTTTTTCTTTTTAAGCATTTTGTGGTGCTGACATGTCCAAGATAGCTCCTAGCAAATAATTTCTGGAACCAGAGACCACATAGCAATATCACTGAAGCTATGGAAATAAGCTAGCTTTACAGAGAAAGTTTGAGTCACATTATATTTGATTCAGCACAGTGTTAACATTATATTGGATCTAATATCACAGGATCACAGAATGGTTGATGATGGAAGGGACCCCTGGTGGTAGCCTGGTCAAGCAGTGCCACTTAAAGCAGTCTGCCCAGGACTCTACTCAGATAACTTTTGAACATATTCAAGAAGGGAGACTCTGCAACCTGCTCAGACAAGCTATGGCTGTGTTCAGTCACCTTGACCTCAATTTTTCACAATGAAACGTGTTTTCTGATGTTCAGTTGGAACCTCCTGCATTTCAGTATGAGTGCATTGTCTCTGGTTCTCTCACCAGGCATCACTGGAAAAAGTCTGGTTCTATTCTCTTCACACCATCCCTTCAAGTATTCAAGCACACTGATAAGATTCACCCTGAGTCTTATCTTCTCTAGGCTTAACAGCCCCATCTCTCTCAACTTTTCTTGCTATGTCAGATGCTCCAGACTCATAACCTTATCTCTGTGGCCCTTAGCTGTACTCTTTCTAATATGTCAATGCTTGCCTTGAACTGCAGAGCCCAGAACTGGACATACAACTTCAGCAAAGCTAAGGCTCTGGAGGGTAAAGGAGCTCAAGAAAGTTAGTCAATTTTTAAATGCCACTACCTCCAAGCCCAAGATAGGTGTGTTCCCGTGAGTGAAAAATATTGGGTAGACATGTTAGGAGACCTGCATGGATGAGAAAGGACCTTCTGAAGGAAATCTCATGGAAGAAAGACATTCCTTCCTTCCTTCCTTCCTTCCTTCCTTCCTTCCTTCCTTCCTTCCTTCCTTCCTTCCTTCCTTCCTTCCTTCCTTCCTTCCTTCCTTCCTTCCTCCCTCCCTCCCTCCCTCCCTCCCTTTCTCACTTTCTCTCTTTCTCACTTTCTCTTTCTTTCTTTCCTTCTTTCTTTTTCTTTCTTTCTCTTTCTTTCTTTCTTTCTTTCTTTCTTTCTTTCTTTCTTTCTTTCTTTCTTTCTTTCTCTTTCTTTCTTTCTTTCTTTCTTTCTTTCTTTCTTTCTTTCTTTCTTTCTTTCTTTCTTTCTTTCTTTCTTTCTTCCTTTCTTTCTTCCTTTCTTTCTTCCTTTCTTTCTCTCTTTCTCTCTTTCTTTCTATGATTTTATTTTTTTTTCCAAACCACTGTACCCTAGAATTAGCAAACTGAACAACCTGAAGTATTTCCATGTTTAGGATCTGATAAAAAGCCCAAAGAATGAAATGGAAAGTATCCTACCAATGTAATGGACTTTAAATCCTATTAATAGTTTCTTCTGTACTCCTCATTGCTTATTCTCTTGTTTGAGATACCAAAGATGAGGAAACATTTTTTATCTACAATTGCTATTTCAGTTCCTCTCCAGAAAATAACTTGGAAGATGATAAAATTTATTGGTTGGGTTTCTTTTTTAAAAGAATGTTCTCTTTAAGATGATCATAATATACCCACATTGACAGTGATAAAATTGAATAGAATACTTTATTTGCTATGATAAATAGTTAGGGACTCAGAAATAGCCTTTTAGACCAGAAATTTTTCACTGACACTGGAAAACTTACTGATTTACGGATTAGAGCCATTATAAATTATCCATGTGTACTCTGAGTGGATAAAGGTCTGGCTGGTGTGCTGTGGTTAAGATATTGTTATATCTGCTTAAAAATATTTTTCATTAAAAGGCCTATCATAGAATCACAGAATTGTTTTGGTTGGAGAAATACCTCTAAGATCACAGAGTCCAACCATCCTCTTAACACCACTCCTGACAGTAAACCGCTTCCCAAAGTGCCATGTCGCACACCTCCAGGGACAGTGACTCCATCACCTCCCTGGGCAAGCTATTGCAATGCCTGAGCATTCTTTCCATAAAGAAATTTTTCCTAATATCCAATAAAAGCCTCCTTTGGCACAATTTCAGACTGTTTCTTCTCATCCTATCACCTGATACTAGAGAAGAGTGACCCCCCCCACCTCACTGCAACCTCCTTCCAGGTAGTTGTAGAGAGTTATAAAGTTTGCCCTCAGCCTCCTCTTCTCCAGAATAAATAACCTGAGTTCCCTCAGCTGTTTCTTATAAGATTTGTTCTCTAGACCCTTCACAGATTTGTTGTCCTTTTTTGGACATGCTCCAGCAACTCAATGTCCTTCTTGTAGCGAGGGACCTTAAACTGAACATAACATTTGAGGTGCAAGCTCACCAGTGCCAAATACAGGGTGAAGATCACTTACCTACTCCTGCTGGTCACACTGTTCTCCATACAGGCTAGGATGCTCTTGGCTTTCTCAGGCAAACTGTTTTGTTTTCCCACCTGAACCAACCATTTCTTAAAAAGCTGGTATTGAAATACAATTACATTGATGGAGGAGAAATATGTTTGGACTCCATAACTTCTCCACACAAATTTTGGAGAGAAAATCTGAAGCATTTTGGCTCGATTTAAAACCTGAGTGTTCATCTGATAAAATGTTCATAGCTCTCCTGCTGAAATGGAGTTACACTGGTAAGCCTAATGGCAAATCTGTCTTTAATGTTATATTTCACAAGCTATTGGTACTACAGAACTGGGTTTTTTTTTTAATGGATGAAAAGGTGAATTGCTTTGCTTTGTTAAGTTTTTTATTCATAGAAGTCTGTTAAGGTTGGGGATGGTTTTGATCCTTCCTAAAACTGAATATGAGTCATGGATCATAAGATTAAAATGTAGTGATAAGAAGTTTATAGTGGTTTTTTCTGAGCAAAGGGAAACACAGTATGAAATAATATAAAATACTCAAAAATGCCTAA
The DNA here is from genome assembly GCF_014839835.1 of Dryobates pubescens. Classification (NCBI taxonomy): domain Eukaryota; kingdom Metazoa; phylum Chordata; class Aves; order Piciformes; family Picidae; genus Dryobates; species Dryobates pubescens. The sequence goes on along the minus strand of NC_071618.1, from coordinate 37,561,810 downwards.
ATTACTTAGGAACCAAAAGTCAGTGTCTAAATGTATGCAATTAGCTTAGATTCTACATATCTTGAAAACAAGAATTCTCATACTTTTTTTTTTTGGTTGTTGTTGGTCTCTTAATAGTCATTTTGGATTCCCTGCATGGGATTCACCTCATTTTCCTCAAACATCTACACTGAATCTGAATTAATCAACTAAAGCTCCCTTTATAGTTGGTAGAGAATAATAGGCACTCTCAGGGTACAGTTCATCTGACCTACTTCAGATGCCTATTTTAGGATAAGAGGAATTGTGACCTAGAAGTGCCTCTTTCTCTCCTTTGACTACTAGGGAGCCTAAAGTGATTAGCTCAGGTGCAGGCGTTCACGCTTTCAATGTGTGCACTTAGCCAAACGAATTCCTGTTTGGTTTTTTTTCCATGTGATTTATATCTGAGGGAATTTTGCATACCAGAATGCACATCCACACTTTATCTGCTGTTGCCTTATGAAAAATATATTTCTGTGCAAAAACATTTCCTATGTTAGCACTTATGCAAGTGCTTTTACCTTATTACCAGAAATATACTTAAGTTGCAAATGGATAAAAATAGAGCTATATATACTTCCATATTTCTTCCAGTGAACAACAATTATTGAACTAAAATGAAAGATACAGGACCTCAAAGACAACATAACATTGTACGTTAACATTAATGCGAGCAGAAAGGTAACATTAATACAAATAGACTAAACACTCAGCTGCAGGTTTTCCTGGGGAGGATAATAAAGTATTATTTCTCTTTCACCCAACTCCCCATTATCTTTCTTAGCTCTGGTTCCCAAATGTCACATGCCAAAAGCTATATTAAGAGCAAATCTCAATAAAACCAACCAAACAAAACATAATAAAACCCCAAAACAACCCAATAAAACCCAAACAAAAGACAGCAAGGGAGAATGTACCTATGTTGTGCAGGGCTCTGCTTCTACATTTTTCACTTGTCAAGTGATGTGATGGAGTTGTGGTCTCCTCTCACTCTGACTGACACAGCAGGAAAGGGGACCTGTGATGTTCTTTCACTTCAGGCTGCAGCTGTTCCTAGGAAGGTCTGTAAGGAAAAAAAAAAAACAGAGCAGGGAGGTGAAAACTGTTCAAGTGAAGAATTAGAAGTAGCAACAAGGTACTTTTTCATGTGGCTTTCCTCATACACATACCAGCATTTATCCCCCACTTTTCACTGTTCTACCTTGTGTTTTAAAACTGTTTGGAAGGAACATGAAAGAAGAAAGCCATAGAAGTAAACATAGCAACGAACTCCTCAGGCGTGGACTACCTTGTGTCAAGCAGCACTTTTTAGCAATTTATTTGGCAGCTTTTACAACTGACTAATTATCCTGAGGAAGATCTCTGACACTACTTTGCATATGGGGTTTTAAAATCACTAAAGCCCGCTACTTAGTCAATATACTTAAGTTCAAAGTAAGCTAATAACTAAAACAAACATACAAGTAAAACCACACAAGCAGTGCCAGGAGACTTATAACACAGGAATATTTAAAACAATGAGAGCCTGCTTTTCTGCACCTTTTTCTTTCAAATGCTTTTAAAAGTGTATTGTTATTTTGAGTTTCTATCAAATTTTCATACTTCCCCCCCCCTCTTATCATTTCCAGTTTCTTCCCCTGTGCTCACTTCCAACCGCTCGCTGGAAGGACATGCTTAGTCTTGTCTGTGTTGCTGTCATGGCTTACTGAGCCTTGATTATATATTGAACGTGATCTGAGAATCTGACAATCTTTCCTACCCTGCCCTGGTTTCCATGGAAAGGAAAGCATGGTATGTGATCTGAGTGGGAGCCACAGCATCCTCCAAGAATTGAGTCTATAAGTCAGTATTTCCTATTCCAGCAATTCATTTAACTACCTAACAAATAGTACAATCTTTACCTCCTTCCAGTGTGTTTTTTTTTTTCTTTTTCTTGTTCCTCCTCCCCCCAAGCCTCCCCCCTCCCCCCCTATTTCTTCTTTATTCACTGCTTGCAGCTAATACTCAAACAATTCAGACCGTGTAGCTCTGATACGAATTGGTACTTACTGTTTATCTTGAAAGAACTTGCCATATACCATCTCTCTTTGGTTGGGAGAGCAGAATATTTCAGCTTTTTTTTGAAGACAACTGGATAATCATATTTCTTTCTTATCTGCAACTGGAATGAAAGAGACCAAGTGTTTATCTGCTTCTTTTCCAATATAAATATATTTGTGGAAAAATATTCACCTATTTCAATCATGGATAAAATAGCATAATTAGAAGTTCTCTGTTATTCATCATAGAATGTATGCACAGGAATTGTTTCTGTAATTTTATATGTGATCAGAGATTTTATATATAAAATAGCCAAAAGACTATACCTGTTAAAAATAAATAGCCTAAATCTAAGGTTGAAGATTAATTTACCCCAGAAATTATAAATACTGACCTGTAAATGTAATACAAGGTTCTTGTAAAATAATGTAAGAGAATTCTTATAGAATAAGTATCTGTATGTTTCAGACACAGTACTAGTAGGGCATGTTCCTCTGGAACATCATCCTTAGGAGCACTGATTCCCATCAATGACATCCTTATAAAAATATGTCCATCTTCTTCTTTTCCATTTGAAGTTTTGCACTAGATTCTATAGAAATGGTCCCTTACTTTCCAGAAAATGCAGTAATCTTTAGCTTCCAGAGGCTGTTAGTCCAATGTTGATTCCAGTTCCAGTTAAACAGATGACTGCTGAATAGAATAGAATAGAATAGAATAGAATAGAATAGAATAGAATAGAATAGAATAGGACCAGACCAGACCAGATCAGACCAGCGTGGAAGAGATCATCATGTCCAACACTATCTAATCTGGATGAGGGTATTGAGTCCATCAGCAATAAATTTGCAGATGACACCAAGCTGGGGCCAGGTGTTGATCTGCTGGAGGGTAGAGGGGATTGCAGAGGGACCTCGACAGGCTGGACAGATGGGCAGAATCCAACGGCATGAGATTTAACACATCCAAGTGCCGGGTTCTGAACTTTGGCAACAACAACCCCATGCAGAGCTACAGGCTGGGGTAAGAGAGGCTGGAGAGTGGCCAGGTAGAGAGGGACCTGGGGGTGCTGGTCGATGGTAGGCTGAACATGAGCCTGAAGTGTGCCCAGGCAGCCAGGAGGGCCAATGGCATCCTGGCCTGCATCAGGAACAGTGTGGGCAGCAGGAGCAGGGAGGTCATTCTGCCCCTGTACACTGCACTGGTTAGGCCGCACCTCGAGTACTGTGTCCAGTTCTGGGCCCCTCAGTTTAGGAAAGATGTTTACTTGCTGGAGTGTGTCCAGAGAAGGGCAACATGCTTGGTTGCATGGTTTAGTTGATTAGGTGGTGTGGATGATAGGTTGGACATGATGATCGTGAAGGTTTCTTCCAACCTGGTCTATTCTATTCTATTCTATTCTATTCTATTCTATTCTATTCTATTCTATTCTATTCTATTCTAATCAACTAAACCATGGCATCAAGCACCCCATCAAGACTCCTCCTAAAAAACTCCAGTGATGGTGACTCCACCACCTCCCCAGGCAGCCCATTCCAATGGCCAATCACTCTTTCTATGAAGAACTTCTTCCTAACATCCAGCCTAAACCTCCCCTGGTGCAGCTTGAGACAGTGTCCTCTTGTTCTGGTGCTGGTTGCCTGGGAGAAGAGACCAAACCCCACCTGGTTACAACATCCCTTCAGGGAGTTGTAGACAGCAAAAAGGTCTCCCCTAAGCCTGTTATTCTTCTTGCTAAGGAACCCCAGCTCCCTCAGCCTCTCCTCATAGGGCTTGTACTTCAAACCCCTTCCCAGCTTTGTTGCCCTCCTCTGGACACGTTCCTGAAACTCAACATCTTTCCTAAACTGAGGGGCCCAGAACTGGACACAGGACTCAAGGTGTGGCCTAACCAGTGCTGGGTACAGGGGGAGAAAGTAAAAGAAGTAAAAGAAATTAAAAGAAGTAAAAGAAAATTATGACCATTTTGTTGTAGTATGCTTGCACATATTGCCTTGGGAAACAACATTTTTGTGAATAATCAGGAAACAGGACCCAAATTTTTATCTCCTATATGAAAGTTCTGGTAGATGTGGTCAAAGTAATTTCTGGTCAATCTCAAAGATGAGCCTAAATGTAAAAAAAGTGTTATGCCATTTCTTGAAGATGAGTTGGCAAAAAAAAGTCTTAGTTGAAGGGGATTATCTAGCCTAGCCATTCAATTACACTAATCCTTAGGAAATTCTTTTAATGAGATAATTATTAGTATTATAAACTGGGGGGGAAAAAATCTGCACACAGAGTTGGAGACAATGTAATCAATAATGAAACTTGCCTTCCCCCTTCTTTTTTAATCAGTGATGAAGCTCAAGGGAAAGATTAAAGCAGTATTGGTAATCATATAACAAATGCACTGTTAAATGTCATTATTCCTGGCCAAACTCATGATGATGTTTTCCTATGTAGATATTTGTTCTATGACTAATTGGACAGCTAATTTAATGTCTTTATAAATGAGATAATTTAGCATGTCTTCTTAGTGCTTAGAAACAATAAAAAAAGTAAACCCACTTTTCTTCTTTTAATTGAGCTAGTTGATTGTCTCACTATTTTACCTCACACAATAAATACAAATAAACCCAAACAAATAAACAAACAAACAAATAAAGAGGATAGCCTCCTATAGTCTTCTTTTGGTGAATAACTAATAACTAATTAATATATTATTCTTAGATTTCTCCATTGTAATTTCCTTCCCCCCATTTCCTAACAATGTCTCTGAAACTTTATCAGTCTCTAAAAAAGGTATGTCATTTGTCCTCACTGGAAAGATGACATCCAGTTTCTGCACCATTGCATACAGTTATTCCATTCCAAATGTATGACTTAGTATCTGCCATTATTAGATTTCATGAATTTCCTCTTATTCTAGTTCTTTAGCTGTTTCAGATCCCTCTAAGTAACAGCTTTGCTTTCCCATATTGGCTGCTACCCCAAATTTAGTGTTATCACATAGAATACATCAGGTTGGAAGAGACCTCAAAGATCGTCCAGTCCAACTCTTGACCCAGCACAGAAGGGTCAACAGTAAACTATGTCCCTAAGCTTCCCAAACTGTGAAAACATCTCCAGGGATGCTGCCTCCATCACTGCTCTGGGCAGACAATTCCAATATTTAATAACCCTCTCTAAGAAGTAGTATTTCCTAATATCCAGACTCCCCTGGCACAGCTTGAAACCATTTCCTCTAGTCTTATTGCTTGCCACCAAGGCAGCCTCCTTGCAAGGCTAGGATATCTTCTGTAGGAAGACATCATAAGCTACCCCCTGTTGGAGAGAGTCAATTCCAGTAGCTCTGAGACAGGCTTGCCACTGGCCAAAGCTGAGCCCATCTGTGACATTGTTAGCACCATTGTGACAAAATATTTAAGGATGTCATGAAACATGAGAGAGAGAGGAATAAGAGTAGGCAAGGAAACCAACCCCATAGACACCAAGATAGTGAAGGAGGGCAAAGTTGAGCTTTAGACACTGCAGTAGAGATTCTTCTGCACCCTGTGGTGAAGACCATAGTGACACAGGTAGTCAACCCTGAGCCCATGGAAGTCCACAGTGGAGCAGATAACTTCATGCAGCCCATGAAGGGCCCTGCACTGGAACAAGTGGATGTGCCCTGATGGAAGCTGCAGTCTGTAGAGAGCCATCTGCCATGAACTGCTGCCCATGAAGCAGGTTTTCTTGCAGGACCTATGGCCCTGTGGGGGACCCACGCTGGAGCAGTTGGTTTCTGAAGCACTGCCCCCTATGTTGGACTAATTTATGAAGGACTATATCCTGTCGAAAGGACCTTACAGTAGAACAGGATAAGAGTGTGAGGAGGAAGGAACAACAGAGACAAAGGACTATATTCCCCTGTGCTGCTCAGAAGAGAAGGTAGAATTCTCAGGAGTAAAGCTGAGCTTGGGAAGAAGGTGTTTCTAGATTTGTTCTTATTTCTCATTATCTTACTCTGATTAATTGTCATCAATTACGTTAATTTCCCCAAGCCATGTCTGTCTTTCCTGTGTTGATAACAGGTTAAGCCTCCAGAACCTTTCTTTCACATCATCAGAAACTTCCCCTAACAACATTGGCCTTGAAGAGACTGTAAACTCTGAAAAGCATTCACAATTACATCAGCCCACTCCCTCATCAGCTTTGGGCACTTCATATGGACATTTATGCGTTCCACTCTCTGGTTGTATCTTGTTAATACAAGCAATGCCACATTCCCACAGGCTCTGCTTGCAGTTTCAGGAAAGTGGAAAGCCAGCGAGCTTACCTTACTAGTGAAAAACAAGGCAGGCAGGAAGGGAAATACATTGGCTACTTCATCTTTTTTTCATGTTCTTGGTCACATGCCTTCACATTCATTATTAGTTTCAGCTTTGGCTGAGCATTGCCTTTCCTAACTCCAGCTGTATGTTCTCAAGCAATGCCTCCTACTTCCACTTTTTGTGTATTTCCTTCTGTTTAAAGCTCAGTTACATGGTCTCTGTTCATCCAGACTGGCTTTCTGCCATGCTCACTTGATTTTCTGTCCTCTGAAAAAGAGTGTTTTCTGTTCTGAGGACACTGTCCTTGATGAACAAAAAGTTCTCTTCAGTCCTTCACCCTCCACAGAGGTCTCCTATAGAACTCCTCAAAGTGTGTCTTTGGGCTCATGGCATCCTAGACTTCGTATAAAGGCCTAAAAGGTGTTATGTAAACAGATCCTATCTGAGATCACTACAATGGATGGTTATCCACATCTAAGTTGAACATCTCAATCTTAGCTGAAAAAGGGAAATACACACTTTTTCACCTGTCTTTTAATTATCTACATCATGATGAGATTAATCTCATCTGGTGAGAAGTGCACTACTCAGTCACAGAGTGGTCTAGCCAATTATGTTTAGCTGGCTCAGCTGTGTATGGCCATATTGTATGAAACATAAACACTTGATTTTGTAAGACATTCATAACAGAGTCTTGAACATCTGACTGTCAGCATCTGTACTTGTGTTGATTTGCCCACTTGAGATTTCTGACACCTTAATCTGGCAGTTTTCAGACTAAATCTCCATAAAGTAGTGCATTTTGCTTGAGCAAAAAATGAAGCATTAAACACAGTTCTCTGCCTTAAAACTGATGTTTGGCAAGTAAACAGACTAAGAGAGACTGAGCTATGTCATATGAAATAACGGTCACCTAAATGTTCAACATTGACGGCAATATCAACCAAGTAACTGAACTAACAAAATCTTCAGACAGAGAATAGATTAAGATGAAGACTAAAACCTTCAGTGCTGGCTTGTACCAAAGCAAACAGCTACAAAATGGAAAACTTATTTCTAGTAGATAAAGACTTGAATATGATTCTCAAAGATATGCCATAAAGGGTTGCCACCTTTGCATCAAAAATTAAACACATAAGAAAGGTGAATTATGGTTAAAATCTTTCAACCATTTCCTCATGGGCAAGCTGTTCTGCTATTGTTTATGAGGAATTTTTTTCTGAAACCTGGATTCTAACCATTACTGAGATGGGATCTTCAGATGATTCAAACAGGAAGAACAGTAAGTGCATTGTGAATTACATTAAAACCAAAACAAAACAAAACACCAGCACCAAAACACACACACAAACAACACAAAAAACCTGAAACAAAAAATCAAAGCAGAACAGCTCCCCTATTTTCTTATTAATAAGAATTATATACCACATCAAGAATAAAGAGATAATACATGACAGATGCATCAAAATTTGAGGTTCTGCAGAAGCAGCCTAAGGCCTTATACATCCAAGTTAACTCCATCTAGAGGAATATTATGAGACTTTATGAGAGTAGTAAACTGCTGGAGAGACAATGTTGCCTCAAAGCTGTTGATCTAAATCAGTTAAGCATGGCAAATCTGGCAAGTAATTAGTGCCTAAGACAAAGCTTTGGTTGTGAAATTGAAACCTCTACTTTCTTGCCTAACTAATTTAATGGCAGAGTCATTTATAGTTGTATGAGAACAAGCAACTGAAATAAACTGACATAAACTGAAAATTCTTGTCTGTGTTAAAATTGTTTTTGCTCACATGGAAAAGAAATAGCAGAAGAACTCTCAAAAATTTTACACTGAAAGAGTGCAGATTTAGATTGGACATAATGAATTTATTTTTTTGTTTTACAATGAATGTGATGAAGCACTGGCACAGGTTACCCAGAGAATTTCTGGCTGCCCCAGAAGTGCTCAAGGCCAGTTTGGATGGAGTGTTGAGCAATCTGGTGTAGTGAAATATGTTCGTGCCCATGGCAGGGGGCTTGGGTTAGATGATCTTTAAAAATTCCTTCCAATCATTCTATGATTCATTCCATTAATCTATTTTAAAAGTTCAGAGTTTGGGGTGGGGGTTTTTTGTTGTTGTTTTTGGATCAAGCCTCACAAAATCCCTTTGTGTTGCAAATATGTGAATTCTTTGTGAAACAAAATGAAGCTTCGTTTCCATTAAAGCTGACCTCTTATAAGGATGCACCTCTGACACAGAGCAGTTAACTAGGTGTTTTTACACATACCTACCATCTGTGCTATTCCAGAAGGGAAAAATGAGAAATAACAGAATAAATGATAGAATTATCTGCAAAATAAGGCAGCAGAACAAAAATGCAGCTCTAACTGGTGGATCAAAAGCCTCTTTTCTGACAGATAATATTCAGAAATACACAGGGAGTAGAAGAATGAGATTTTTTTTTTCTACAACTGGAAGCATTCCAGACTGATATATTAGGTCATTTTCAATACCAAGGTTGGGCTAGTGTTTGTCTTAATCCTCAGAAGAAAAAGATAGTTCAGAGATATTGTAAAAGAAAAATTACAATGGAACTTTGAGAAAACAAAAGAACAAAGCAAATCAAAATTGCTAATATGAAGCAGATATTTAACAGCCCTTTTGTGTGAATATTGCATTTTATCAAAACACAAAGCTAAGCAGATGAGGAAAGAATTACAGATGGAGGATCAAACTCTTCCTTTGCCTGCCATCTCTGCTGGATATAGCACTAGTTATGGACTTAGACTATAAAGTGTAGGCCTGAATATGAACAGAAATAAAATTAATTTGGAACAGCTTGTAGCTGCAGAGAGAAAGTTTTTCTGGCACCTGAAATTTTATTGGAAGAGGAACTTCACCATTGTAAACACAATTTATCACTGTGAATCATTGTAAACAAACAGTGAAATACTTGAAAAAGTATTTCAAGGCAAAGGCTGTAGGAGGAGTAACACTAGAACTCTGATTTCAGAATCTGCCACTGTTTTAAACAAATGGTATTTCATGCATTTGTATTCTGACATATCAGCCCAGATGAGGAGCTTGAATAACTGGTGTTCTCTTTCTTACTGAGGCCAATGTCAGTAGAAAAATAAATACAGGTGAATGGCTGGGAAGGTTTTGATCTGTTAGAGGGTAGGAGAGCTCTGCAGAGGGAACTTGACAGGCTGGACAAATGGGCAGAGTCCAAGGGCATGAGATTGAACACATCTAAGTGCCAGGTTCTACACATTGGCCACAACAACCCCATGCAGTGCTACAGGCTGGGGTCAGAGTGGCTGGAGAGTGGCCAGGCAGAAACTTGGGGGTACTGGTCAATAGTAGGCTGAACATGAGCTAGCAGTGTGCCCAGGTGGCCAGAAGGCCAAGGACATCCTGGCCTGGATTGGGCAGAGTGTGGCCAGCAGGAGCAGGGAAGTCTTTGTGGCCCTGTACTCAGCACTGGTTAGGCCACACCTTGAGTCCTCTGTCCAGATATGGGCCCCTCAGTTTAGGAAAGATGTTGAGTTGCTGGAACGTGCCCCAGGAAGGGCAACAAAGCTGGGGAGGGGTTTGGAACACAAACCCTATGAGGAGAGCCTCAAGGAGCTGGGGTTGCTTGTCCAAAAGCCACAACACAAGGCCTCGTTGCCCTTCTCTGGACACTTTCAAATGCCTCAATATCCTTCTAAACTGAGAGGCCCAGAACTGGACACAGTACTCAAGGTGTGGCCAGACATTGGAAGGCCACAATAAGGTCTCCTCAGAATTCATTTCTCCAGACCGAACAGCCACTCTCTTTGTTTCCATAGTTGAGGTGCTCTAAACCCCTGATCATCCTTGTGGCCCTTCTTTGGACAGCATATCCATACATTTCTTGTTATAGGGGTAACTTGTACCCATTACCTCTTTTCCATGTGACTCCTTGTGAAAAGGAAGTCTGTATTGTTCTGCTAGCCACCCTTTATGTACCAGTATGTGGTAATATCGTCTCCCCTATGCTTTCTCTTCTCAATGCTGAACAAACGCAGTTCTCTCAGCCTTTCCTCATATGGCAGGCCTTTGGCTTGATTAGCAATAAATATATTTGGTATGCATTCATTATGATATGCATTTGTTTTAAATACTGCACATGCTATTCATCTTACCTAGTTTCAAAAATCTAAACCCCAGTGACAGTAAAGTGCCTCTAAGTCATCCAATGTCCACTTACAGTCAAATAAGAAAAATAATACTGATTGAATGGTGACTCATATGTTCTATTTTAGATACCTGTTTGAGCATGACACAAGTCACCTTTTGGAATTCTTAATATTTTCTAAGTCTAAAATTAGGCCAGATGAATCTTACCCAAGGAAATAATCTGTTTAAATAGGCACATGACATGGACAATTTAGTACCTAAAACTGCACCAGATCAAATGTCTTAAACCTAAAAGTAAGGACTGATCCAGCCTTACTATTTAATCTGAGCTGCTGACAGAGGCATCTTCCCACACAAAGTCAGTTTGTATCTCATACTGTGTTTTCATTCCACTGTAAACACATCTTTAAATATGAAGCAGTAAGTAACCCCAAGTTACCAGCTTTAAGGAGTTTGGGACCAAGCATAGGACTATGTGACATGGACAAACTTGTTTTTCATGTCTACAAGGAGTACTGCTTAAGGACTTTCAATGTGATTTTTCCACTTATTGGCCTGAACAGGTTTAATACTGAAAAAGTGATATGACTACCAGTCTTGTAGACCACGATAAAGTCAGAAGAATAGCTGTGCTTCTAGAAAAGACTCAGCAAAGGTATTAGTCTGTTTGTATCTTTCAGCTCTACATAGTGATGTGAACAAAGAATCAGCTTGTCAAATAAACTGTCTAGTGGCAATGTCATTCCAGTTCAAGGTTAGGTCTCTTGAGCTATTTGTCATTGGTTATTCTTCTTGTGTCTCAGATTATGGCTATGTGAGCAATGGCAAAAAAGAACTTACACTAGGAGCCATTCTCTGACTCTCTTGGCTGGAAATACATTTTCTCTTTGAAAAATACTTGTGGGGAAGAAGCAACAAACAGGAAAAACAATGGCACTGCAGAGCAGCAGACCTTCTTATTCTATCAGAACCTCACTTGTGAGAAAAATGTTCATCTTTTCTCAACAAGCCATGCATCAATAATGCCTGGTTTTACAGTCAGTGTTTCACTCTCACTGTATTAACAGTGTTATCAGAGTACTGCAAGTATATGCCAAAACTTTGTGAAGAGGCTGGGAAGTATTGTTGATTTGTTTGGGGGATTTTGGTGGGTTTTGTTTGATTGGTTTTGTTTTTGTTATCATTTGTTATTTTTTTTTCTTCTTCTTCTTTTTCTTGTATTTGAAAATTCTTCCATGATTGTAGTGCAGCAATAAGAAAAGGTAAAAAATTGGGTCTCCTGCAAGACAAAGTAGAAAAGCTGTAACAGCAAAAAACAGGTAGGAGGTTTCAAATCACTGACAATTGTTGTCAAATGCTCTGCTTGCAATAGAAGAACTTTGGAAAAAAAACCAAACCAACTGTATTAATTGATTCTCTACTCCTATGGTAGAAGCAGAAAACTGAAACAAGTGAAAAATGGAAATCTTGATTCTCATGCCTGGCTTGTGTAGTAAAAGAAGAAATTCACATTATGTTGAAGGACACCATGTGTTTTGACTCTATTGAAATCCTTATTTGAAGGAAAATTTTCCCTTGTGAAAATATTGTCACTGCAATACTGGCAAGGTCAATGTCAAGTTGGATTTTCTGCTATACAAGTATCACTCAGGCAAATTAGTTCTGCCATAGGGGATAGTGCAACCTAGACACTGTTTTCTGAATCCTTTTCCTTCCTAAGTCAGCACTTTTTTTGTTCACCTCAAACATCCTATATGTTTCTTTTGTTTCGTTTCTACTCCCATTTTTTAACCCTGTGTCCTCATCTGGTTAACACATAGCAAGAGATCTAGGTTTGGTTTTTTCTGCCTTTTTTTTTTCTTTTGAGCTGCTTGCTCAACTCTCATGGCCCCCCTTTGATTTTCCCTTTTAATGCAGTTTCTGTTGCAAGTCACCCATGAAACATGGGGCATTGCAATCACAAACTTACAAATGGGAAATTTATGCACAGTGATTGCATGCATATTAACAGATCTCTGCAAATACAGCAGAGACTAGATGCTTCCTTATCATCTTTTGACTCAACATAACTTAGTGAAAGAGATGCAAATATAACAGGGTTTTTTTGCCCCCTTGTCTCAGTTATATGAGCACAACATTTCCATTAAATACCTTTAAAGCAATTGAAACCCACATTCCTAATTAAACAGAAACATACTTCAAGTAGAGGGAAGGCTGCCCAGGGAGGTGGTGGAGTCACCATCACTGGAGGTGTTTAGGAAGAGACTGGATGGGGTGCTTGGTGCCATGGTTTAGTTGATTAGATGGTGTTGGGTGATAAGTTGGAGTAGATGATCTCAAAGGTCTTTTCCAACACACTTAATTCTATCCTATTCTAAAGACAACCTGACTTTGTGCACTGCTAGCAAGATGCCATTATTATTAAGATGGCTTTTTAGGTAAAGATAAGACTAGGGGGAATGGAACAAAAATAGAAATGGGTAGATTCAGATTGGATGTTAGGAAGAAAGTCTTCACCATGAGGGTGGTGAGACACTGGAACAGGTTGCCCAGGGAGGTGGTGGAAGCCCCATCCCTGGAGGTTTTTAAGGCTAGGCTGGACGTGGCTCTGAGTAACCTGATCTAGTGTGAGGTGTCCCTGACCATGGCAGAGGGGTTGGAACTTGATGATGCTTGAGGTTCCTTTCAACCCTCACAATTCTATGTCTCTATTGTAGGAAACTCAGGCTGCAGGCAGGAAACTAGGGTGGGCAGTCATGTTGGTGATAGGACAGCAAAACCTATCCCATCATCCCAGCCAGGACCAGGGTAGCCAGGATCCACCCACTGGGGACAGTCTATCTATTTGTTGAGCAAACATGCAGAATGGTTTGGGTTTGGGGTTTTGTTTTGTTTTGTTTTGTTTTTACCCCTCAGATCAACTTGACCAGCCACATATGTGCAGTTATTTTATGCAAATTCAGATGAAAGCACTTTTAGGTCATAAAATGTAATGCTTAATGAGCAGAATTTAAGTATGAGATCTCTGGGTTATGATTTTGTGGATTTTATGGAATAAAGAATTTCAGTAGAGGAAGCATGTAAACATATCCAGCTTTGATCATTACAGATAAGGAAAATTCACTACATTTGCATGGAAGGTTTTTTTTTAATGTTTGATGTCAGGCTTCACTTTGGAACCTATAGAAACTGAAAAATGCTGAGATCCAGAGATGAGTTTAATGTTTCTGCCTGATGAAATGCATTAACTGCAATCATAAATGTCACTATTTGTGTAGCTTAAATCTTGCTATTTTTCTGCTTCTCATGTTGTCTGTGAGTCATATCTAACTTTTCCAAAGCAAAAAGATTCTTCATAACATAACAAATTAATCCGATAACTCTTCTTGTAGATGCTTCCCCTGTGGACATACGGAAGATACTGAGCCCAAGAATTAGAGGACATAAAGGGACCCAAACACAGAGCATTTCTGTGAGAAAGGATCGTCTTGCTAGACCTCACAATCCTTTTGATGGGGTAATTCCTGTAAGATCTGTTGGGTAATGAATGAAAAATGTAGTTTGAGTGTCAGAAACATCATTGACATTGTTCTTTTTAGAATCATTTTCATTCTACTGGAAGTTTTTAAGCAATCTATCATCGATTTATCCTTCTGAAGCCAGTGTCACTCAATGTCTAGGATTGAAAAACAAATTCTGGAAAAATAAAGGCAATACTATTGCATTTTAAACTTCACTACATTAAAAACAAGCCAAACAAAGCAAAACAAAACCAACTCAACTTCTGATGTGTAGAGTTCTTGAACGGGGGACCTGCTAGACTAAATGTCTGTTACCCTGTTCCCCTCTTTCCTTCTGTTATCTGCCTTTTTTTCAGCCTAAACCTCCCCTGGAGCAGCTTAAGGGGACACAGTCTCAAGCTGCACCAGGGGAGGTTTAAGCTGGATGTAACGAACAAATTCTTCATAGAAAGAGAGATTGGCCATTGGAATGGGCTGCCCAGAAAGGCAGTGGAGTCACCATCACTGGAGGTGTTTAGGAAGAGACTGGATGGGGTAACTGGTGCCATGGTTTAGTTGATTAGATAGTGTTGGGTGATAGGTTGGACTCGATGATCTCAAAGGTCTTATTCCAACCTGGTTTATTCTATTCTATTCTATTCTATTCTATTCTATTCCTCCTGTTACGCTGCTGGTAGGCTACATAGACTTCAGAGTCTGAAACACAGGTACACTGCAATGTGAAGTGACTATGTGAGTTCAGTTTCTGCCCTTGTACCTCACCCATCTACCTGGCTGTGTAGGACTGAGAGCAATACATTTTAACTCAATTTACAAAAAAATATGTATATAAAAATATGCTGATAATGTTTATTACAGGCTGAATAAAATGTAGTTCACCAACTTCTCTATTCTGTTGCATATCACTAAAAGAAAAAGTCCATTTTTATAGGTAGTCTTCTTTATAACTCTGTTCACAAAACCTTGAGTTTAAACTGCAAATTCACCCAGCCTTATAAAATTAAAAAACACTTATATAACTAAAAACAACTGCCATTTATTTTAATCCTTATAAAAACAGGGGAAAAAACCCAAAATCAATATTTGTAATGATTCCAAAGTATTCTTATGCATGAAGGACATTGAGACTCTTGAATGTGTCCAGAGAAGAGCAATGAGGCTGGTGGGGGGTCTGGAGTACAAGCCCTATGAGGAGCACAACCCCTATGGGGTTGATTAGCCTGGAGAAGAGGAGGCTTAGGGCAGACCTTATTGCCATCTACAGCTACCTGAAGGGTGGTTGTAGCCAGGAGGGACTTGGTCTCTTCTCCCACGCAATCAGCACTAAAACAAGAGGACACAGTCTCAAGCTGCACCAGGGGAAGTTTAGGCTCAAGGTAAGAAGAAAGTTCTTCACAGAGAGAGTTGTTAGCCGTTGGAATGGGCTGCCCAGGGAGGTGGTGGAGTCACCATCCCTGGAGGTGTTCAAGAGGGGATAGGACATGGCACTTGGTGCCATGGTTTTGTAGTCATGAGGTCTTGGGTGACAGGTTGGACTTGATGATCTTTGAGGTCTTTTCCAACCTTATTGATTCTATGATTCTATGATATTGCAAGATAAAGTGAACTAGATTAGTACAAATGGATCAAAATATGTGTGCAATAAATCTAAGAAAATAAGCCTTAACTTTCATATTGCATCACATCTGATACATACAAAAGATGACAGTTAAGGGTAGGCAAAATAAATAATCAAGTCTGAATGCAAGAAACAACGTAGGACTACTTTAGAACACAAGGGAGTATATACCTTTGACTAGTGTTGTGCCCATGGGCTATAGCCAGTACCTCATGATGACTTTTGCTGTCATGATGCATAACTTCTGTTATTGTTCCTCTTTTTCATTTTTGTTTGAAACTCAAGGCAACAGCCATGCATAAGTGCCTATTCAGTGGGCACCTGACAGGACGTGAACTAAAGGAGACATAACAGTCTGGTTTCCACCCTAAAAGGTGATTGACTTCCCAAATGGAGTTTATGACAGACAAGACAAATTAAAATTCCAAAGTATAAAACTGGGGAGGAGTAGAGTAAAATCTTGTGACTTTGTAAGCTAAATTGTTTTTGTTAAAAAATGACCTTACCTTACTGTATTCTGCTAACCAGATATGGCTGTCATAAGATTAATGCCTATTCTGAGGCCACCAAAATATTAATTTCCAGAGGAAATAAATCACATTGAGCATGATTAGAATAAAACAACAGCAACAACAAAACAACAATATAGTTGTTTTGAAAAGAGGAAGATTACCAATTACTTGATAAACTACCTTAAAGAAATATTAGAAAACCAGGTATGTAAATGCCAGGAAAGCAAGATGGATGAACCTGGAAACTACAGGCCTGTCAGCCTGACCTCGGTGCCAGGAAAAATGATGGAGTAGAACATCCTGGGAGCGATCACAGTGCACCTGCAGGATGGCCAAGGGATCAGGCCCAGCCACCTTGGATTTAAGCAAGGGAAGGTCCTGGCTGACCAACCTCATCTCCTTCTGGTAGATGTGGGGAAGGCTGTGGATGTGGTCTACCTGGACTTCAGCAAGGCCTTTGACACCATCCCCAACAGCAAACTCCTGGCCAAGCTGGCAGCCCGTGGCTTGGACACCAGCACTCTGTGCTGGCTAAGGAACTGGCTGGAGGGCTGAGCCCAGAGAGTGGTGGTGAATGGTGCCACATCCAGCTGGCGGCCAGTCAGTAGTGGTGTACTCCAGGGATCAGTGTTGGGCCCCATCCTCTTTAATATCTTTATTAATGATCGGGATGAGGGGATTGAGTCAATCATCAGTAAATTTCCAGATGGCACCAAGCTGGGGGCAGGTACTGATCTGTTAGAGAGTAGAAGGGCTCTGCAGAGGGACCTTGACAGGTTGGACAGGTGGGCAGAGTCCAACATGATGACATTCAACAAGTCCAAGTGCCAGATGCTGCACTTTGGCCACAACAACCCCACACAGTGCTACAGGCTGGGGTTGGAGTGGCTGGAGAGTGGACAGACAGAAAGGGACCTGGGGGTACTAGTTGATAGTAGGCTGAACATGAGCCAGCAGTGTGCCTAGGTGGCCAAGAAGGCCAATGGCATCCTGACCTGCATCAGAAATAGTGGGGCCAGCAGGAGCAGGGAGGTCATTCTGCCCCTGGATTCAGCACTGGTTAGGTCACACCTGTGTCCAGTTCTGGGCCCTTCAGTTAAGGAAAGATGTTAGTTGCTGGAACAAAGCTGATGAGGGGTTTGCAGCACAAGCCCTCTGAGGAGAGGCTTTGGGAGCTGGGGATGCTTAGCCTGGAGAAGAGGAGACTCAGGGGAGAACTTATTGCTGTTTACAGCTACCTGAAGGGCGGGTGTAGCCAGGTGGGGGTTGGTCTCTTCTCCCAGGCAAGCAGCACCAGAACAAGAGGACACAGTCTCAAACTGCACCAGGGGAAGTTAAGTCTTGATTTGAGGAGAAAGTTCTTCAAGAGAGAGTTGTTAGCCTTTGGAATGGGCTGCCCGGGGAGGTTGGTGGAGTCACTGTCCCTGGAGGTGTCAAAAACTGATTGGATGTGACACTTGGTGCCATGGTTTAGTAGTCATGAGGTGTTGGGTGACAGGTTGGACTTGATGATCTTTGAGGTCTTTTCCAACCTTATTGATTCTATGATTCTAAGTCAAGCCAGTCATATGAGCATAATACATGTTTGAATATATTAACAGGGGAAAAATTCCTTTTGCTTATTAGCTACAATGTCACAAATATACTCATCAGGCATAGCAGACTTCAAATGAATAATTATATGACTCTACGACTTACAAGTAATAAATGTCTTTAGCATAAAAGATGTATCTTAAATTCTCAAAAGGATTGTTTCCAGGACTTTCATAAGCATATTTCATTATATTGCAAAGAATTTTTTTCATCATCTAATTTTCCAATTCTAGTCAGCCAGAAAAATTTATATTTTACAAAAAAGTTATATTTTAGAACTGCATCCAGTTCTGGAGCCCCTATTACAAGAGGGATATGGACATGCTGGAAGGTGTCCAGAGAAGTGCCACAAGGATGAGCAGAGGGCTGGAGCACCTCTCCTATGAGGACAGACTGAAAGAGTTGGGGCTGTTCAGTCAGGAGAAAAGAAGGCTCTGAGGTGGCATCATTGTGGCCTTCCAGTATCTGAAGGGGGCCTACAAGAAGGCTGGGGAGGAACTTCTCAGGATATCAGGCAGTGATAGGACTAGGGGGAATGGAATGAAGCTGGAGGTGGGGAGATTCAGACTGGATGTGAGGAGGAAGTTCTTCACTGTGAGAGTGGTGAAGCCCTGGAATGGGTTGTCCAGGGAGGTGGTTGAGGCCCCATCCCTGGAGGTGTTTAAGAGCAGGCTGGATGAGGCTCTGGGCAGCCTGATCTAGTGTGGGGTGTCCCTGCCCATGGCCGGGGGGTTGGAACTAGCTGATCCTTGTGGTCCCTTCCAACCCTGACTGATTCTATGATTCTATGATTCTAATTATTAGATGATTAGATAATTATTAATCAATGTAGACACTCTGTGTAAGCCATGGACATATAATTTCTCATATACAAAAATTTAAAAAAAGCAAGCTACAAGTCAGTAAGTTTTCTGGAATTAAAGTTTTCTAATTTCCCTTCAAAATAGGAGATACTGTAAACATGACTATGACATTCCTTGATGTCTTGTTTCTTTGTTTTCTTACTTTGTCTTGCTTTCTTGTCTCTCTTTTTACTCATTTGCTTTCATGTCTGTAGAGGTTTGTTAGGAAAGAAGGAATACTTTTGGGAAAAAATAAATAAATCTGGCTTTACATTCTTGTTTTACTAAAGACTGATTTTAGAGACTGTCACTGCTGTTGTATTTCTTTCCAACGTACATGACCTAGCTTTCAATGACATATTTCAGGTATTTAGCTTAATTATTTCTGCAGTAGTGACACTATTCTTTTTTATTAAGGAATGTGTTCTTTTTTATTAAGCATTTTTTGTGTAAAGATTGTGAATGCTAATTTTCAGATGTTCATGCACAAATCCATTTTCTATCTCATATTACATTGGATGTGTACATTTAGGTTTATATTTTGGCCATTGGAATGGGCTGCCCAGGGAGGTGGTGGAGTCACCGTTGCTGGAGGTGTTTAGGAAGAAACTGGATGGGGTGCTTGGTGCCATGGTTTAGTTGATTAGATGGTGTTGGGTGATAGGTTGGACTCGATGATCTCAAAGGTCTTTTCCAACCTGGTCAATTCAATTCAATTCAATTCAATTCTATTCTATTCTATTCTATTCTATTCTATTCTATTCTATTCTATTCTATTCTATTCTATTCTATTCTATCCAAGTATCCTAGCTGGAAGCAGCAGAAGACCATTAAAATTCAAAGCACAGTTACCATGGTGGTGCAAGATCCAGTTAATGTTATTTCTATCTTCAGTCAATTCAATGCAGAGTATTTTAGGGCTGACCATATTCAGTACATATTTTGTGTTTTCAAACAACTTTTAAAACTATATTTGCTATTTTTCTATGTCTAATTGCCTGTTTCATTATTTATATATGCAATATTTATGTATTTTTGTCTATATGGAAAGAGAAATGTAAAAATTTATCTTTTGAGAACCTTTAACTCTAAAGGAGGTGGAATAATGCTGATCTATATAAGCAGCTGAATCACTCAATATTATTGGTTGTGCTTACAATTATAATACTTACTTACTTACTTACGTGCTTGCAGTTATAATACTTGGTTGGGCTTTCTCCCAGGCAACCAGCACCAGAACAAGAGGACACAGTCTCAGGCTGCACCAGGGGAGGTTTAGGCTGGAGGTTAGGAGGAAGTTCTACACAGAGAGAATGATTGCCCATTGGAATGGGCTGCTCAGGGAGGTGGTGGAGTCACCATCATTGGAGGTGTTTAGAAAGAGACTTGATGGGGTGCTTGGTGCCATGGTTTAGTTGATTAGCTGATGTTGGATGATAGGTTGGACACGATGATCTTGAAGGTCTCTTCCAACCTGGTTTATTCTATTCTATTCTATTCTATTCTATTCTATTCTATTCTATTCTATTCTGTTCTGTTCTATTCTATTCTGTTCTGTTCTATTCTATTCCTATTCTACTTTAAAGAAACTTCAGGAGGACTCTACATTTTTTTTCTAAATTCAGAGGAAACAGATATTAGGATGTTTAAAATACTTCTCCATATGATGTTTAACAGGTGAGCTGAGGACAGGAAGGACAAATTTGCAGGGACTATTTTATTTTAAAGACAAAAGTGATATTTTAGATAATATGATATTATAGTAATGAGCAACTGCACTGAACAGTTCCATGCTACTTATATGCAAGGAAATACAGTTACTCATTAATTGTTGAATGAACTGCCATCTGAGTACATTCACTAGTTTTATGTGAGCACTTCATCACCACAGGAGCTTAACATTAATACTTTTACCCTTACAATACCTCTGCAAGGTAGACACGTTTCATTTAAAGTGAACAGCTGACTGAAACAGAGACTAGTAAGTAAATTAGCGAGCGTCATAGTGGCAGCATGCAGTAAAACTCTCATGTTTGCTACTCTTTCGAGTCCCAGCCTCATACTTGAATCTCAATGCAATTTTTAACTGCTTCAGGAAATGCCCTCCCCCACATTGCAGATGACTGGACTAGTATTGCTTTTGGAAATCAGGTTGGAAAACTTATCATATTGTTGAAAGAACCTTCCTATCTTCCCTCTTCCTCTATATATTCACTAGTGAAATTGAAACTTTTTATGAGGACAAGACTGTTTAAAATAATTTTCCATTTCAAAAGCCATTTCAAGGGAAGCTTCAAAGTTGTTGAAGCACTATATTTTAATATCTTGCAAATGGGAAAAATAAACCTGTTCTTTCTAAGAAAGTCACTTTCTGAAATATTAGCTGTAATTATCAAGTTTTCAATAAAAGGAGAAAAAAATATATTTTCAAAAATATTGCATGTAACAAATTGATTCATTCGATCTCCTTTCAGAGAGAGAAGGACCACTTGAAATCTTCAAGGTTCTTATCATTTCAGTGGGAAGCCTAAACATTCACATCTGCACTTCTCTTGTGGAATAGGGAAACTCTTTCCTGTTAACCTGTTCCCTGCCCTTTCCCCTCCACCACCAAGAATCCACGTATTTGAATCAAAAGACTTTATAATGTCTGCACTTTCCATGTTCCATAATGCTTGAATCTTTTGACTAGTTATTGAGTACAAGATACGTACTTAGCAACATGATATATGCTGCAAACAAATCAGTTACAATTTGATATATATTTCTCTGCTGAAGTGTATTTGAATTTTATATACTTTTACATAGTGCTGAAGTGGCTTAAGGATGTTGACTTGCTGGACTGTGTCCAGAGAAGGGCAACAAAGCTGGTGAGGGGTTTGGAGCACAAGCCCTGTGAGGAGAGGCTGAGGGAGCTGGGTTTGCATAGTCTGGAGAAGAGGAGGCTCAGGGGAGATCTTCTTGCTGTCTACAACTACCTGAAGGGAGGTTGTAGACAGGCAGGGGCTGGTCTCTTCTCCCTGGCAACCAGCACCAGAACAAGAGGACACAGTCTCAAGCTGCATCAGGGGAGGTTCAGACTGGATGTTAGGAAGAAATTCTACACAGAGAGAGTGATTGCCCATTAGAATGGGCTGTCCAGCGAGGTGGTGGAGTCACCATCATTGGAGGTGTTTAGGAGGAGACTGGATGAGGTGCTTGGTTGCATGATTTAGTTGATTAGGTGGTGTTGGATGATAGGTTGGATGCGATGATCTTGAAGGTCTCTTCCAACCTGGTCTATTCTGTTCTATTCTATTCTATTCTATTCTATTCTATTCTATTTCCTTTTACACATTTGTCACATTTTCTCTACTGATAAAACATACACACTGACCTATATAATTGCTACTATATCACTGAATAGTTACAGACACTAGGACTGGATTTGAAGGTGCTTCTCCAGAGACCTTGTTTGTTGTGATAGGGCTTGTGTGCAGTTTAAAATTTCTGAAGTCTTACATGCTCATGAAAACTGAAAAAAAAAAAAAGAAAAAAGAGAGAGTGATTGCAGAGTTGTCAACATGAGTTCCTAAGAACCTTCTAGATTAATATTGGTTTTTAAAAGTACAGTCAAGCAAATCATGATAACTCATATTAGAAATTAAGGGTCATTGCAGAAAAAATGTTATCCAAACCTTCTTTCTAGTTCTTTAGTCTAGATATTCCTTATATTACTATATCTGGTAATATAAGGATTTTTTTTTTCTTGAATTAGTCATGTTAGATATTGCACCAGTTCCTGTTCCTTACCTTGGAGAAATAAGAGTGAAGTAAAAGTCTGATAAGATGCTATAGCAATTGGACCTGCCTCTTTGGAATAAAAAAACCCCAAACAAATCAACAAGGAAAACCAACCAACCAAAAAAGGTTAAGAAAATACATAGTACATAGTACTTTTTTTTCCTGAACTGTGGAGAAGAAAAGTAAACAACAACAACAACAAAATATACAAACTTATAATAAACACATTTTAGTAGGCATTTTATTCTAAGCATTTTAGTGAAGTGATCATTTTCTTACTTCAATGAAAACTTACAGACATGTCACTTTTTAAGGTGAATCTGTATCAATCTTTGTAACAGACCTAATTTGAAAGACCAATGGTTTGCTGAAGACCACTCTCAAAGCCATGGCGGGGTGGATCTTTGGAAAGCTGGGAGAAATGTCTAGCACAAGCAACCTGGCTGGTGAATAGTAGAGGTTCAGTGAATCGAGCTGGGCCTGCACACTCAGATTTGTTACAAAAGGTAATGGGTCAAGTTGAAACCCAAGGTAAGGGTTACACTCTACATTGTATGGGACAACACTGTGTCCTGATGTTCCTTGCTTTCCTGTCTTCCACGATCTATTTAAGATGCACATGCATTATATATACTGACACACATATAGCACATAAATGCAGCCAGCATTTAATAGCTTGAAAGATCAACAACATGCAAAATCCACATCCCATGGAAAAGAGAACATTCACACCATGAGGCATATTCAAAGAAGACAAGATCTCCATTAAATGGTTATTTTAATTTTGTTTGCTGTAGAAAACCAAATTTTCCCATCTTAAAGAGAGCTGGGCTAATCTCACTATTAAGGGATGACCATAAAATCACTAACTCTGTACAACTATACTGCTGTTGAAAAGCGCAACTACAGCTTATGTAGACAAATATAAGATGTCTTGAAAGCAGTCAGCATAGACAGCAATAGCAGTTTACATAAATCTCCACTGCACCTTTGAAGTGCCATGTAGGCATACTTCTAGAAATCAAATTGGAAACTCCTGCCTGCAATAGTACTAGCTTTTCTCTGAAGTAATGTTAGAACCATCTTAATCTCAGAGGCAGTGAAATTCTGTGCCCACATAACTAGGCTTTGAAAATGTAATTAGTTTTCATAACAGTATGGGAGTAAACAGTAAATGCTGAATTAATATATCACAAAGTCATTGTGTTTTGCATAGTAAATCAGGATATTTGTGTATTCCTACACTGCACAATGCAGTGCCATTTAAGTAAGGTCCAAACAACCTAGCATGTATATAAATAATTGTGTGGCATTGTGTATAGGTATATACTTGGGTCTTGGCATCAAATAAGATTCCTAACAGGATTAATTGGGTCTGGCACAGCCCAGTGTTGGCACAACAGTACTGCTTCTAGTTCCAGATCCAGCTTGTTTTGAGCAGGTTGAAAATCCCTGTATGAGACTGAGTGATGCAGTGTAGATCTTTGCAGGTCCTCAGCCCACTCTTGAATTTAGTGTATGAAGGTGTATTTTTTTAAGTGATGAAACAGATATGCTATGACACCATACCCAATTACAATGTATTTATGTATACATACCAATATAATTTATCATGTACTGGCTGATAATTGGCTTCCAGCAGAAATATTTGGGAAAGGATGTTCCACTCAAACACTAACTGCATTAGAATGATTCAGCAGAATGAATGGACACATGTTTTTCTAGGAATAGTTTAAATGTAGATGAGTTAACTTCTCATTTAAGAACAAAAGAAGAATGACATTTTATGCAGTCCACTGTTACGTTCTTATCTATGACACTCTGTTGTGTTTATTATAATTTTGAGTGGGAGCTAATTAAAAGTTTACTCTTTATTTTCCATTCTGGATGAGCTGGAATAATGGCATTCTTTGAAGATAAAAACAAACAAACCAACCAGTTTTTAAAATAAATCTAACAAAACCATATACAGACCACTTCACTTAACCAAGGCCCATACTGTGAAAAATGTTTTAAATAATGTAAATAAATAATGAATAATGTTTTAAAGCTGTCAGTGTATTCAACAGCACAGATAACGTTAGATAACTAACTGCTCTTTAATACTCTTCAAATGTATTTTTTTTAATCCTCTTTAAATAGAATCATTGAATTGTTAGGGTTGGAAGGGACCTCAAGGACCATCTAGTTCCAACCCCCCTGCCATGGGAAGGGACACCTTACACTAGATCAAGTTGCTCAGAGCCACATCCAGCCTGGCCTTAAAAACCTCCAGGGATGGGGCTTCCACCACCTCCCTGGGCAACCTGTTCCAGTGTCTCACCACCCTCATGGTGAGACACTAACATCCAATATAAATCTACCCATTTCTATTTTTTTTTCCATTTCCATTCCCCCTAGTCCTATCATTACCTGACACCCTAAAAAGTCCCTCACCATCTTTCTTGTAGGCCCCCTTCAGATACTGGAAGGCCACAATAAGGTCTCCTTGGAAACTTTGTCCACAGATCCCTGCAGCGATCAAAGGCTGTATGCCTGAAGTCCAGGGTTGTGAGCTTGGGATATGCCCTCCCAGCTGCTCTGAGTGTCTTAATTTCTATTGCTTCATAGTCACTGCAGCCAAAGTTATCCCTGAGCCTCACATTGGTCACCAGCTCTTCCCTATTGGTGAGAACAAGGCCCAGCATAGCACCTTTTCTTGTTGGTTCCTCTACCATTTGGAGGAGGAAGTTGTAATCTATGCATTCCAGGAACATCTTGGTACCTAGCTGCATTGTCCAGCAGATGTCAGGGTGGTTGAAATCCCCCACGAGGATGAGGGCCTGTGAATGTGAAGCCACTTCTATTTGCCTGTGGAATGCCTCATCTCCTTGGTTCTACTGGTCAGGTCTTGTAGCAGACCCCTACAGTAACGTCACCTTGCCTTATCTTCCCTCTAATCTTCACCTATATGCTCTCTACCAGCTCATCATCCTTCCCTAGGAGGAGCTCCACAGATTCCAAATGGTTACTGATATACAAGATAGCTGGTGTATGAGCATAGATGAGTAAGCTACGTCAAATCTACTGTATAGTTTCATGTATTTATACTTAGATATAACACATTGTAAATATGCTACTGGTTCAGAGTCTTGCTTATGCCATGTTTTTATAGTAGCTGCATGCTAAAAGTCCGACCTTGACCAAAGCTTCACATAAGAACTTGCAATCTACTCCTGGTTATCTTATTGACTGGCCATTATGTTTGGATCAATCATCATAAACCTGACTAAATGACATCATATTCCATTGACAAAGCTGAGTGTACAGGATTCAAAAATTTCCCTAGTTCAGTGTTGGACAGAGAACTGAAGTATGTTTCCCTGTCCTAGATTACTGAGTTCCACCAAGGAACTACCACTACTACACTGTTCCTCAGTAGATTTGTAGCTGATTAAATTAAGTCTGCTTATATTAATGATTTCTGTCAATTCTTGACAATAATGAGACACAAGTCTTAATAAGAGGACACAGTCTCAAGCTGCGCCAGGGGAGGTTCAGGCTGGATGTTAGGAAGAAGTTCTTCCCAGAAACAGTGATTGGCCAGGGGAATGGGCTGCCCAGGGTGGTAGAGTCACCATCACTGGAGGTGTTTAAGAGGAGAATGGATGAGACACTTGGTGCCATGGTTTAGTTGATAAGACAATGTTGGGTGACAGGTTGGACTTGATGATCTTGGAGGTCTTTTCCAACCTGGTTTATTCTATTCTATTCTATTCTATTCTATTCTATTCTATTCTATTCTATTCTATTCTATTCTATTCCATTCCATTCCATTCCATTCCATTCCATTCCATTCCATTCCATTCCATTCCATTCCATTCCATTCCATCAACCCTTGCTTTGATCAGTAGCCTGTAAAGTAACATTTTTGTAGTTTTCAAATGTTCATCATCAAATAAATTAATCAAATCAATACCATATCAATGGGGAAGTTGAATTTGGAAGCGTATATTTTATGTGTGCAGCTGAATATCAGAACCAATAGGTCTGCTTGACCTTTGAGATTTTTGAGGAGAGCAAATTAAATTTAGAAATGTAATGTGCAATTAGTGCTATCAAATCAAAGGAATGTTAGTGATCAAAGTCTCGAGTTTAATTATCCTGAATATGAAGAGAAACTATATAATAATTATTATACATCTTCAACTCTTCACTCTCAACAATGTTTTATCCTCTCTTGGTATCTTGGTCTGGAAGCTGGGAAAGAGATGCGTTTCTTTTTGAACATTCCGGTGCATGAAATTAAGACACAAAAGAGGTCATATATCAAAAATAGACTGTTTATTAAAGAGAGACAGAATGTAGCAAACAAAACAGAGAAAGAAAGAAAAGGGAGAGAGAGAGTGGGGAAAGAGACAGCAGGAGAGATAGTTACACACTGCATGGTGCTTTGTTGGTGGGGCCGGGGGGAGACATTCTGGGCTGCTGCATCCAGTCTGAGATGTCCCCAATAATGTTGCCCCAGTAAGCTGGCATAGACCAGGACTTTTATTATGTTCCTGGTGCATTCATCATAGATCTGCCTGGTTCACATCAACAATGCATGAGTGGATTTATAGGGGTGTCTTCCATATGTCTGCTGAGTGGCCTCTGCCCCTCCTTGACTTTCACTGTCCATCATACCCCCTAGGCGGTTGTTGTCTTGGTGGGCAGAAATGACAGACAAGGTGGGCCGTTCAGGATGTTCTCACCATTGTTGAGACACTCCTCAGTTCTTAATAGAATCATCACATCATCAGGTGATTTAAATGCTCAAGAGAGAATTTCCTCACCTGGTGACAATCTCACAATTATTCAGTAGTAATTTCAGCAAGAGAAAACTCCAAGCATGTCCTGGAGATGGAATTTATGCTTGTGAAACAGAAGTCAAAAATACAGATCTCAATACATTTAAATTTAATATATGTCTTTAAACAGTATTTAAATCCAAAACAGGAGGCATATTTATTTGTAATCTTTGTTCCTTTGCTTATTTGGTTGATTTTTTTGACTCTTTATGTTTTGTGATTTGTAGCAGACAATAAAAAAAAAAAAAAAACAACAAAAAACCCAACATGTGATGGAATAATCAAAAGAAGGAATAGCAAACCAAATCATCAATAATGGACCAGTATAAAAGCCCTGCTATTTTCAGACTTTTTCTCTTTTTCCTATCCCTCATTCTTTTTATTGTTATTGAGATTCTCAAACCCTCAGGGCAGAGGAAATCTAACAACCACCTTCTGAAAGTGATACGGTACTGCAGATTTTTATGTTGTTTAAACTATTATTGGCACTTAGCATCCAACCTCTTTTATTTATATTTTAATTATATCTTTCATATCATAACAGAATCAGAATCACAGAATCACCAAGGCTGGAAGAGACCTCAAAGATCATCAAGTCCAACATGTCACCACAGACCTCATGACTAAACCAAGTGCCACGTCCAGTCCCTTCTTGAACACCTCCAGGGATGGTGACTGCACCACCTCCCTGGGCAGCCCATTCCAATGACAAACGACTCGCTCAGTGAAGAGCTTTCTCCTCACCTTGAGCCTAAACAATTAATTTTACTTATATTCAGCACCAAAATTGGCTTATTTTCCTATTTTGGTCATGTTGTATGTGCTATGAATTTACATGAGTGGCAAATGTCTAGTAATAGGACTAGAATATGAGGAAGTACCTGTTGTACTATGGAATGATAAGGTGATGATTTAATACAAATAATCCTCCCAGTGTTAAGAAATCAAACAAATCAAAATGGTGTTGCTATCTTGAAGGCTTCTCAACAAGCACTCTTTAACCTTTGCTAAATGTCTCATGTTTGCTAAGCATCAGCTTTAAAGATCTAGATAAATGAATTAATTCACCTTTATCCCCTTGAGAAATGCTATTGATTTTTATGAAAATGAATTAAACATTCAATCTCAATTAAATTCTGTGTTTACATTTTAAGAAGAGCTGTCTTCTCACAGAATGAGAAATTTACCTGCCAGCAAACACAATAGACTGCTGTACTGTCCACATATTGGCATGCATATTGGATAAACAAAACCCAGTTACACTCCTGCTTATATTGCATCAAGATTACATATTATGCTCAGACCTCTTTTTTCAAGGAGCAATGCCCAGCTAAATTGCATCACTTATCCTAGGTTTCTTTATTGCTTAAACATGTAGAAAATTAAGTTATTGAAGAGCTTGGTGTTGAGAAATAACAATAAAACAGGAGGACAAAAAAAAACAACAAAAAAACAAACAACAGATTTTGGCTGGATGTCATTTACATTTTAATTTAGCTCAACAATTACATCAGCTTCCCTTTTTTATTTCCTATGATGATAAGTAGCCTATTTAGACTTTGCATAATGACTAATTTTTTTTTTTCCTAGAGCTGCCTTGGCAGCAGTTCTGAAGGAATCTTTAGGATAGTCTTGAGCACTTCTTCCTGTTCTTTCTCTCCTTCAATTTACACTAATAAATTTGATCCTAGATGTCTCTTTTTCTCATTATTGTGTTTGAAATAATCATCGAGTCCAACCTGTCACCCAACACCTCATGACTATTAGACCATGACACCTAGTGCCGCGTCCAATCCCCTCTTGAACACCTCCAGGGATGGTGACTCCACCACCACCCTGGGCAGCCCATTCCAACAGCTAATAATTCTCTTTGTGAAGAACTTTCTCCTTACCTTGAGCCTAAACTTCCCCTGGTGCAACTTGAGATTGTGTCCTCTTGTACTGGTGGTGGTTGCCTGGGAGAAGAGACCAACCCCCTCCTGGCTACAACCACCCTTCAGGTAGTTGTAGACAGCAAGAAGGTCTCCCCTGAGCATCCTCTTCTCCAGGCTAAACAACCCCATCTCCCTCAGCCTCTCCTCACTGGGCTTGTGCTCAAGGCCTCTCACTAACTTCATTAACATTTTCTGGACACGTTCAAGAGTCTCAAAGTCCTTCTTAAATTGAGGGTCCCAGAACTGGACACAGTACTCAAGGTGTGGCAATAGCAGTGTGTCTAAGTATAACAATAATAGTGTGTATATGTCTGGATGCAAACAAGGAAAAACAGTATCACTTCTGAGAGCAGATGACTAATATATGAAGCAGAAAGTGACACCATCTCTTTATAGCAAGAAATATATTGGGAAAACTGTACAGCTTCTACAGCAGATGTGGTAGTGTAACCTCAGTGATCAACATAAAGAATAGCTGAAGTAAAAATTTTTGGGCTGAGCATGTACTAAACATGGACACTATTACCTAAGCTAATGTCAGAACTAATGACCTTTATAAGTAAAACTTGCAAGGAACTTACACAATTTACTCTTCTGCTTTGACTTATCCTGAGCAATCATATCCTCCCATAACTTCATATCTTTTTGTATCTTACTGTTCTCTACTTACTTTTTTATACTGCCTTCTCTGCTAATTAAGACATCTCCATTAATGCACAAAGCAATAGAGTTAGTAGGTTTCACATCTTATTCACTTACCAACATTTGAAGGCATATCAGAATGGAGAAATTTAACTTGTACTCTTGGTTTATTGTTTGTTTTGTTTTGTTAACTTGTTTTGAAATATCTGATGTTTGCAAAGCAAAGGTGAAGAGATAGTATGCAAGAGCAGCAAAAGTTAGGAAATTGATTACAGCCATTATTTCCTTTCCCTATTGCCTTCCAATTACTGGGGGAAAAAAATATTTCTCACAAAATCATTCATCACCTTGTTTGTTTACAAGTTCATTTTACCACAGAGCAGTGATCAATACCCCTGAAGCTTTTTGACATACCTCTACACTATTGTATAGTCACTATGAAGCATATTATGGATGAGGGCTTAAGAAGAAAAGCTAATGCACAGAGTTCAATGAGTCTTCTAACTTGTTTATTTCAAATTAATATTTAAGTTATGTGAAATCTAATCTAGGCTACTTGATTCTCACAATTAGTTCTTTCCACCTTGGGGATGTTCTCCTTTCCTAATTTAGTCTATGGATTGTAGCTGTAATCATGAAGCAGAAACAATTAATTCTAAGCTTTTGCTTCATGGATAGATTTTTCACTTCTATCATAAATTTCCTTTGCAACCTACTGTAGGTGAGCCTTCTTTATCAGGGTGGTTGGGGTAGATGATCTCCAGAGGTCTCTTAGAACCCCTACCATTCTGTGATCCTGCAACAGAAAAACTGTTGTAATGAGAAAATGTCTACAAATCTGTATGCTGAAAAAGAATTACATTAATGGCAGGTAGTAGCAAATATGCACCATCATATTTCAGACTAAGAAAAACTGGATGTTGACAATTAGCATAACCATTTCTGAGTATTATCTTACTACATGGTATTCTGGATAGAACACGAGGCCTGATCTTTCATACTGTCTGCAGTTCACTGTTTGGCAAGTGACATGGTTTGTTAAGGTTGGATCAAATGATCTCAGACTCAAATGATCTCAGACTCAGGTTTCAGACTCAAACCCTCTTATCATTTATTATTAGTTTTTAACAGGATGAGAAGAAAAGCAACAATAAATTTAATTCCAATTCATATAAGATTTTTGGAATCATGCTGTTCACTACCAGAACAAAAAGTGGTATAACCAAGGAAAGAATAGAGTCCTCTTTGGATATTATGCTGATTGCATTCAAACTCAAGACTTTAAGTAAAATACAATCTACTGCCAATTGGATGTTGATCAATTTGCCACTGTATCTTAGGATATTTCAAATAGCACCTTGAGAAGAGTGTGAAAATGTAACTTATTCTTGGAGAGAGTCATCTCTTGAACATGCAAATCACCTGGGGAGGTGATGATTACATTAAGAACTGAGGAATGTCTCAACAAATATAACACATCCTGGATGGCTCTCCTGATAAGACCACAGCTGCCCAGGGGGTGTGGTGGAAAGACCCCCTGGAATGTGCAACAAATCTAAGGTCATCATGAACCACTTGCCTGGTGTGTCACCTCTGCCTACTGAGATAGCAAACCTGGCAGTCACATAAAATTGTACTGTAACTGAAATGTTGGCCAGGTGGATCTAGGATGAATGAACCAGGAACAGTACAAAAGCCCTGAGCTATACCAGCTTACTGGGGGGGAACATCACCATGAACATCTCAGTCTGGAAGCAGCAGCTCAGGAATGTCTCTCCTGCTCTCTCTTCATTTTCTCCCTCTTTTCTCCCTTCCTCTCTTTCTCTCTTTCTCTTTCTTTCTTTCTTTCTTTCTTTCTTTCTTTCTTTCTTTCTTTCTTTCTTTCTTTCTTTCTTTCTTTCTTTCTTTCTTTCTTTCTTTCTTTCTTTCTTTCTTTCTTTCTTTCTTTCTTTCTTTCTTTCTTTCTTTCTGTTTGTTTCTTTCTTTGTTTTGTTTCTTTCTTTCTTTCTTTCCTTCCTTCCTTCTTTCTTTCTTTCCTTCCTTCCTTCTTTCTTTCTTTCCTTTCTTTCTTTCCTTCTTTCCTTCTTTCTTTCTTTCTTTCCTTTTTTCCTTCTTTCTCTCCTTCCTTCCTTCTTTCTTTCCTTCCTTCCTTCTTTCCTTCTTTCCTTCTTTCTTTCCTTCCTTCCTTCTTTCTTTCCTTCCTTCCTTCTTTCTTTCCTTCCTTCCTTCTTTCTTTCTTTCCTTCTTTCTTTCCTTCCTTCCTTCCTTCCTTCTTTCTTTCTTTCCTTCCTTCTTTCCTTCCTTCTTTCTTTCCTTCTTTCTTTCCTTCTTTCCTTCTTTCTTTCCTTCTTTCCTTCTTTCTTTCTTTCTTTCTTTCTTTCTTTCTTTCTTTCTTTCTTTCTTTCTTTCTTTCTTTCTTTCTTTTATTTATTCTCCTCTAATAAATAGTCTTGATATATGACCTCATTTGTGCCCTAATTTCACTCATGGGAATGTTCAAAAAAAGAACTGTGTCTCCTTCTCAACCTCTGAATTGAGACATCCCTCGCAAAATTCAATGTTTCTCAAATTTACTTTAAATGAAAAATTCACCCTCACAGTTGGTTAATTTTCTCACACCTTTGGAAGCACATAAGTAGAAGCTCAACAGCAGTTATTGTTTTTACAGCAATAGTTATGCTGGGAATTATTAGAACAGTCCCATAAAAAATGCAAAATATTTTATTCTTGGTTTCTGTAAAATAAAGTAAAATAAAAGCCCAACCAAAACCATTGCTACCTATGATGTAATTACCTTGATAAGAAATTGATATCAAATACCTCATGAAGAAAAAACCCCAACTTTTAATTCTAAATCATAGCACATAAACTTTAATTAGTGACCCAAGAGAACAAGTCAAGCAGAAAAAAAGAACAAACTAACATTAGTAAGAAGCTAACAGCTTGCCCATTTCCTTGGGCAACATGTGGCTGGCAGATGATGTGATGTTTGATGACAGACAAATTCTGCTCCTCTTCCTCACTTTTAAATTCTTTCCACTGAGAAAAACCAACAGTTTCCCCAGTATTATCAACATCAGAATCACTGAAATAGAGAAGCTAATCCTAATTTAAAAGGAGTCAGAATAAGAAATGTTAGTTACTCAATATTCCTAATCTGGTATCTGTGATAAAGAGGTGCAAGTAGAGTTAATAATCAATGCTAATTTTATTACTTAATTGTTCCCTATCATCCATTCTGTTTTGCATTCTGGATCAGAAACCTGTCCTTTGTGATATACCTTACTGAAAAATAAATTAATTATTCTTTAAATATTACCTCATTAAAAATCCATAATTTCATAGAATCATAGAATAGTCTGATTTGAAAGGGACCTCTGAAACAACCCCCTCTGAAGTCAGCAGGAGCATCCTCATCTAGAGCAAGTTGCCCAGAGCCCTGTAGAGCCTTACTTTGAATATCTCCAGGGATGGGGCCCAAACCACCTCCCTGTGCAACCTGTTCCAGTGTTCCATCACCCACATAGTAAAGACCCTGTTTCTAACATCCAATCTAAATCTGCTCTTTTCTAATTTGAAGCCATTGGGCCTTGTCCTATCACCACAGGCCTTTTGAAGCAGTCTCTCTCCATCCTTCTTGTGGGCCCCCTTCAGGTACTGGAAGGCTGCTGTTAGGTCTCGCCGCAGCCTCCTCTTCTCCAGGCTGAACAACCCCAGCTCCCTCAGCCTGGCCTCACAGCAAAGGTGCTCCAACCCCCTGATCATTTTCATGGCCCTCCTCTGGACTCCATCAGGTACATGTCCTTCCTGTATTGATGGCCCCAGACCTGGCTGCAGTACTCCAGGTGAGGTCTCACAAGAGCAAAGTGGCAGAATCACCTCTCTGGATCTGCTGGCAATGCATTTTTTGATGCAGCCCAGGATGTGAGTTGCCTTCTGGGCTGCAAGTGCACACTGCCTGCTCATGTCCAGCTTCTCTTCCACCAGTATCCCTGAGTCATTTTCCATAGGGTTGTTTCCTATCACTTCCTCTTCCAGTCTGTATTGATAGTGAGGATTGTTCCAGCCCAGGTGCAGAACCCTTCACTTGCTCTTGTTGAATCTCATGAGGTTCCCCTGTGCCCATCTCTCCAGATTGTCCAGGTCCCTCTGGATGACATCCCACCCTCTAGTGTATCAACAATACCACCCAGCTTGGTGCCATCTGCAGACTTGTTGATGGTGCATTCAGTCCCACTGTCTATATCATCGATAAAAAAATTAAACAGCACAGATTCCACCAAGGGACACCACTTATCACTGCTCTCCATCTGGACTTAAAGCCATTGAGCACCACCCTCTGGATGTGACCATCCAGACAATTCCTTATCCACTGAGCAGTCCACCCATCAAATCCATATCTCTCCAACTTGGTGAGTAGGTTGTTTCATTAATTTTCTCCAGTAAACATATATATATATTTGTTAAGAGAATCTCTGAATTTGCATATCAGAGAATTAATGCTAAAGAAGCAACTTTGACTTGCTTTATCTAATTTTTTGATCAGTTCCCATCTGATGTTTCTCTGTTTATACCTAGTTGTATTCTTCCTTCTGCAATTGAAAAAATTCCTCTTGCTAGAAGCTCAAGTGAGTTCAGCTAACATGAAGGTCTTTCACTTTATGTCTCTTGCACTTCAACACACAGTTGTCTTTTCCATCATAGGAAAACTCAGAAGTGGGGAAAAAACCCTTAATTTTATGTGACGAGCATTATTCCTATCTAAGTCACCAGAGTGATTCATGTACAGGGTCTCTTCTGCAAAGTTAATGAACCCTGGCTTTCTACACATCTGTGTCCTTCATTTTCATTTTCCATTATAAATTTCTCTCAGCCTTGTTCCTACTAGCATTTCACATATGTCACTTTCAACAATCAAATCTGCTCTGGCATGTGTAAAATAGTACACATACCTGCTGCTTATCTGGGCTCTGAAAATGTAGCACATGATAGCTTAGCTTTTCTAGTCTTCTCCTTTGGCATAGATATATAAGGAGTAAGATGTACTAATTTGGGTTGCACTTTTCTATTCAACTTAAAATGTCTAGTGTAATTGTTTTCAATCTTTTTCCTTTTCTGGTCAGATCAGGCAGTTATTGTATGTGGGTATATAAGAGATGTAAAGATTAGTAATAGATAAGTAATTTGGGGGTTGAATGTATACATATGAAGATCAAAAAGATGGACAAAAAATGATTGGAGGCACACACAGAGATCAGGATAAGGTTTGGTTTGGTTGTTGGTTGTTTATTTGTTTGGTTGTTTTTTCTACTTTGGAAACTGAGATGAAGAAATATTCATATCTAGGATAGCATAGCATAGCATAGCATAGCATAGAATAGAATTAGCCAGGTTGGAAGAGACCTTTGAGATCATTGATTCCAACCTATCATCCCACACTATCTAATCAACTAAACCGTGGCACCAAGTGCCCCATCCAGTCTCTTCCTAAACACCTCCAGTGATGGTGACTCCACCACCTCCCTGGGCAGCCCATTCCAATGGCCAACCACACTTTCTATGAAGAACTTCTTCCTAACATCCAGCCTAAACCTCCCCTGGCACAGCTTGAGACTGTGTCCTCTTGTTCTGGTGCTGGTTGCCTGGGAGAAGAGACCAACCCCCACCTGGCTACAAACTCCCTTCAGGTTGTTGTAGAGAGCAATAGGGTCTCCTCTGAGCCTCCTCTTCTCCAGGCTAAGTAATCCCAGCTTTCCTCCTAGGGCTTGTGCTCCAAACCCCTTACCAACTTTGTTGCCCTTCTCTGGACATGTCCCAGCAACTCAACATCTTTCCTAAACTGAGGGGAACTGGACACAGGTGTGGCCTAACCAGTGCTCAGTACAGGGGCATAATGACCTCCCTGCTCCTGCTGGCCACACTGTTCCTGATACAGGCCAGGATGCCATTGGCCTTCTTGTCCACCTGTGCACACTGCTGGCTCGTGTTCAGCCTACTATCAACCAGCACCCCCAGGTCCCTTTCTGCCTGGCTGCCCTGCCACCACTCTGACCCCAGCCTGTAGCGCTGCATCTAGAGACATATAGTCCTGATTCTTCAAACTCATACACCTATGTTTAATATACTAATTATGAATAGTCCTAATTATATAAAAAATTCATGAGGGCCTTAAGGTCTTATTGATTCCTACATTTTTCTTAACTTCAGAGTGCTGATAAGCATTACACAGCTAATATTTTTAAATCCTAACGTCTCCTTACCTTAATCTTTTGCTCCCAGAAGAGTAGATACTTGTTGAAAGGAGGCAAGGATCTTGATCACTAATTCTGCTTGAAGTCAAGGAAGGTAAAAAAATAAAGCATCTGTTTCTCCACTCTTCTGTACTTCAGAAAATTACTCTAAAGTTTCCAAGTTATTCAAATATTTGACATTCTAGCCCCAAAGTCTTCAACATCATTTTAAATGTATAGCAGAGTTCAGAATAAATTCCCTTTCTGATCTTAGGCTCTATGACTATAGTTTTTACCTAAAAATAAAGAATGAAGTAAGAGTACAGGCCCATCTAGAAAAAATATGCATTTCTTAATACTAAGGTTAATGGTGTATGAAATGTGAAAGAAAGCTTTACCTGCCTAGAACAGTAAATTTTCTATCAATAGCAATGTCTCAATTAAGATTATTTATATTTTCTTTTAAAAATATATGTTTCAGTGTAAGGAGGAGCTGTAAAAGAGTAAACTTAGACTTTATACTACACAATAGAATGAAATTAACTACTGTGGTAATTCCTTCTATCTTCATAAAGTATTATCCCTATATTCCCCATGTCAGGCTAAAACACAAAAATCACATACCTAGCCAAGACTATACCAAGTGTCTGTGGCAGAGCAACACTAATAAACTAAATATCATGAGTGTTTTAATCTCTGGATGTTAGGAATAGGTTCTTCACAGAAAGAGTAATTGGCCATTGGAATGGGCTGCCAGGGAGGTGGTGGGGTCACCATCACTGGAGGTGTTAGGAAGAGACTGAATGGGGTGCTTGGTGCCACGGTTTAGTTGATTAGATGGTGTTGGGTGATAGGTTGGACTCAATGATCTCAAAGGTCTTCGCCAACCTGATTGATTCTATTCTATTCTATTCTATTCTATTCTGTTCTGTTCTGTTCTGTTCTATTCTATTCTATTCTCAGTTTATATTATAAATATACTTCAGATTTTGTCTTTGAGTGTTGTAGTTTGTAGTTGTACATTGAGATAGAATATAAAGTTGTATCTGGTTTCCCAGGACTAAAAACTGAAAAATAGTTTCCCCTTAGATACTGTTCAGTGACTGGCCCTTTCAAGAAATCCAATTGTCATGCATCTTTAAAGAAATAAATTTCCTTTTTTGTTTTCTTCTTGTAATTGAATTCCTAATTGTTTTTGAAAATGCAATTGGATGTGGGTTTAACTGCAAGTCAGGTATTTGCTGTTCAGGTATTTCAGTAATTAACGACAACTACAGTCACTCAGTGCCGGTGTTACTGGCAGATTGACAAGTAATCCCAGTAGGTTTTTTTACCCCAGTTTCCAACTAGATTTTGTGAATCTCAACATTTTTAATTGCTTCCAAGGTTTTGGTGTAGTGGCATTCAAGCAGGACAACTTTATGAAGAACAGGAGTTCTAACTCAACTGCAGGTACAAAAGACATCAAAAACTATTGACCTAAAGTTCTTCATTGTCACTAATGAGGGAGAGGCATGCCCTGCAGAAAAAGCCTTAAATTGTAGCTTGGATTTCTGCCCTGAGTGACTACAGAATATGAGCATAAAGCAAACACATTGAATGTAAATCTCTGATTTAGGCAGAAAATAGGTATTTTGAATGTTGTCAGTTCTTGCACTATTCTCTCAGTCATGTCAAGTGTATGCAAATGTTTAATCATTGTTACCTATCCTCACAAGTGACATTTTTTTTTTCAGGTGAATGGAAGACTATCAACCTATGCATTACATTTGAGAAGTTCCTTAGTAAATACAAGTCTTGTGTGAATAAAGATTTTGACTTGCACTTTAAGTTCCCTTAATATATTTCTATATTTACATCATATGCCATTATGATCTAATAGCACATCATGCATAATTTTGGGGGCAGGTGGTCATCTGTTAGAGGGTAGGAGAGCTCTGCAGAGTGACCTTGACAGGCTAGACAGATGGGCATAGTCCAATGCCATGAGATTTAACACATCTAGGTGCAGGGTGCTACACATTGGCCACAGCAATCCCATGCAGTGCTACAGACTGGGGTCAGAGTGGCTGGAGAGCAGCCAGCCAGAAAGTGACTTGGGGGTAGTGGTCGATAATAGGCTAAACATGAGCCAGCAGTGTGCACAGATGGCCAAGAAGGCCAATGTCATCCTGGCCTAGATCGGGCACAGTGTGGCCAGCAGGAGCAGGGAGGTCATTGTGCCCCTGGACTCAGCACTGGTTAGGCCACACCTTGAGTCCTCTGTCCAGCTCTGGAGCCCTCAGTTTAGGAAAGATGTTGACTTGCTGGAACGTGTCCAGAGAAGGGCAACAAAGCTGGGGAGGAGTTTGGAGCAGAAGCCCTATGAGGAAAGGCTGAGGGAGCTGGGATTGCTTAGCCTGGAGAAGAGGAGGCTCAGGGAACACCTTCTTGCTGTCTACAACTCCCTCAAGGGAGGTTAGGGGATTGGTCTCTAAATCACGGCACCTAGCACCCCATCCAGTCTCCTCCTGAACACCTCCAGTGATGGTGACTCCACCACCTCCCTGGGCAGACCATTCCAATGGCCAATCACTTCTTCTGTGAAGAACTTCTTCCTAACACCCAGCCTAAACCTCGCCTGGCACAGCTTGAGACTGTGTCCTCTTGTTCTGGTGCTGGTTGCCTGGAAGAAGAGATCAGCCCCCACCTGGCTACAACCTCCATTCAAGGAGTTGTAGACAGCAATGAGGTCTCCCCTGAGCCTCCTCTTCTCCAGGCTAAACAATCCATGAG
The DNA here is from genome assembly GCF_014839835.1 of Dryobates pubescens. Taxonomy (NCBI): domain Eukaryota; kingdom Metazoa; phylum Chordata; class Aves; order Piciformes; family Picidae; genus Dryobates; species Dryobates pubescens. Next base: position 37,523,030 of record NC_071618.1, on the reverse strand, counting down.
CAGTAATGCATTCTTGTACTCCTGTCCTTTGAGGACATTTGTGGTGCACATTTACATCATACCATACCCCTTAGCTTGGACAGCTGTGGAGATTGAGACAAAATAAACAAACTCACATCAGAATTCACCACTGAATCTGAGATGAAATGAAGCTTTCCATGCACTGACAGAATAGACATAAAAATGTAATGCTGCTGTACGTACATACATGGGCATGTTAATGACTATCAAGGAAAAATAGTGAGGCCAAATCATGTGAATTAATAAGTTCACAGGTGAACCAAGAAGTTCACATAGTAAGGATGAACCAGTAAGGACTCCTTTTTATAAGAATCATCAAAATTATAATAGAAATCTTACACAAGCTGGTTTTAGAGAAACAGAATGGAAATTGCTGCTCATAAGAGGGCAGGGGGAGAAGAAAAACTCTATTCTGTAATACAGATCATGTGCAGAAAATGAAGAAAATGTAAAGCATCCAGAAATGCCTAGATGATTCACTATTATAGAAAAATGTGGTTCAATAGCAGACAGAGAATAACTTGTGATGTGACATGCATAGATGTATATTTAACACACAAAATTTTATTGTAATCCTGTATAAAATGAGATGTAAGATATTTTTAAGGCAGTCTTTCAAAGTCCCTTTAGTCTTGTTGTTATGTTCCCCCCAAAAAATATACAAATTTAGGATTTAGTGATACAATATATGAATCAAGACTGCAGGATAATTAGAAGCTCCAGAGAAAAAGAAAGAAAGAAAAATAATAATTAGTATTGCTATCAAAATGCAATGGAGTTTCCATAATTATAAAGAATTTAGTCTGAAGTGCCTACATTAAGAAATCTTGCATGAACTGTCTCAGATCTATATAAATATTCAGCTGAGTTATCAGCAAACAGTTTAAGAAGGCAAGACAGGAGATGAAGAAGAAAAATGTTCATGAAGGGAGTTATGCTTCAATCCGTCTTTAATATTTATTTCCTTGGACTGTTGTGTCCCAAAAACCACAACCAGTGGAGTGGCCCCCTTGCCAAGGTGCTGACAGTATTCCAATCTGAGACAGACTCCAGGTCAGTGCAGACGGTATTATTTCTAAAATAACCTCCCTCACACAAAGATCACAGATCCAAATTTAGAATAGAATAGAATAGAATAGAATAGAATAGAATAGAATAGAATAGAATAGAATTAACCAGGTTGGAAGAGACCTTCGAGATCATCATGTCCAACCTATCATCCAACACCATCCAATCAACTAAACCATGCAACCAAGCATCCTGTCAAGCCTCACCCTGAACACCCCCAGCGACGGCGACCCCACCACCTCCTCAGGCAGCCCATTCCAGTGGGCAATCACTCTCTCTGTGTAAAACTTCCTCCTAACCTCCAGCTTAAACCTCCCCTGACGCAGCCTGAGACTGTGTCCTCTTTTTCTGGTACTGGTTGCCTGGGAGAAGAGACCAACCTCCGCCTGTCTACAAGCCCCCTTCAGGTAGTTGTAGAGAGCAATAAGGTCACCCCTGAGTCTCCTCTTCTCCAGACTAAGCAACCCCAGCTCCCTCAATCTCTCCTCATAGGGCTTGTGCTCCAAGCCCCTCACCTACCTTGCTGCCCTTTTCTGGACACGCTCCAGCAAGTCAACATCCTTCCTAAACTGAGGGGCCCAGAACTGGACACAGTACTCAAGGTGCAGCCTAACCAGTGCAGTGTACAGGGGCAGAATGACCTCCCTGCTCCTGCTGGCCACACTGTTCCTGATGCAGGCCAGGATGCCATTGGCCCTCCTGGCTGCCTGGGTGCACTGCAGGCTCATGTTCAGTCTACCGTCAACCAGCACCCCCAGGTCTCTCTCAGCCTGACTGCTCTCCAGCCACTCTGACCCCAGCCTGTAGCTCTGCATGGGGTTGCTGTGGCCAATGTGCAGATCCCAGCACTTGGATGTGTTAAATCTCATGCCGTTGGACTCTGCCCATCTGCCCAGCCTGTCGAGGTCCCTCTGCAGAGCCTCTCTACTCTCCAGCAGATCAACTCCTGCCCCCAGCTTGGTGTCATCAGCAAATTTACTGATGATGATGATTTCATGGCCCAGGTGCAGAATGTTCCTCTACTGGACCATAGATTTGCTGGAAGTTTGTCAAATCATAGATGATTCCAAAAAAACACACAACATTTTGGCCTTAATTAACTAACAGTTTTAGTGTAAGAGAGTGAACTTTGCAGTTGAAGTATATCTGGTTTTTGCCCTCTTCTGAAGAAACTTGGAGAAATAAGGCATGAAACTCTTAATTAAAAAGTCAATGACAGAATTGGCAGGGAGTAAAACTCAAATTGTGCTGTCATTGTGCTGGATTCATAATCTTCCCCCTCCTGATTCGTTTCACTCTGTCATAATAAAATAATTCAATTTCTATATACAAAAATACAATTATTGGCAGTTTTCAGGCTTGCTTCCTAGAATAAACCAGGAAGGCAAGTTAAATAGCAGTGAGGTCACACATTTTTGCAATTCTATTTTACATCGTCATTTCTGTGTCCAGTTCTGGGCCCCCCAGTTTAGGAAAGATGTTGACATGCTGGAATGTGTCCAGAGAAGGGCAACAAAGTTGGGGAGAGGTTTGGAGCACAAGCTCTATGAGGAGAGGCTGAGGGAGTTCGGCTTACTTAGCCTGGAGAAGAGAGGCTCAGGGGAGACCTTATTGCTCTCTACAAGTACCTGAAGGGAGGTTGTAGCCAGGAGGGGGTTGGTCTCTTCTCCCAGGCAACCAACACCCAAACAAGAGGACACAGTCTCAAGCTGTGCCAGGGGAGGTTTAGACTGGATGTTAGGAAGACATTCTTCTTAGAGAGAGTGATTGTCCATTGGAATTGGCTGCCCAGGGAGATGGTGGAGTTGCCATGCTTGAAGGTGTTTAGAAGGAGACTTGATGGGGTACTTGGTGCCATGGTTTATTTGATTAGATGGTGTTGGATGATGGGTTGGACGTGATGATCTTGAAGGTCTCTTCCAACCTGGTCTATTCTATTCTATTCTATTCTATCTGTTCCTTCATTGCCACCAATATTCTTCCCCTGAGTATTGTACTGTCTGTGCATTTTTTATTTACTTACATAGGAATTCCTTTGCTTTAGGTGGTTCACTGCACTTGCTACTGAGCTTCATGATCTGGAGGGGATTTTTCCCTTCTTTGAATACAGTCCTTAAATAGTCTGGGAGGTACACTGACTTGAAGACACCCCCTCCTTATTTTCATCCCCACTCCCTCTGAGGTTTGAAGAAGGCCAGTCTGCTGTATTTCACCCAGAACTTCAATTTTACTCCAAACTTTATTGAACAATAAAACCAACAAAATCCTTGGAATTATGAAGAAATCACATTTAGTTTAAAATAGTTATTGGGTTTTTTTAATAGTTTATGACAATTATACTTTGCTTTCATATAATAATAGAAAAAAAGACAATGTCATGGATTGAGTTGAACCTGCTGCTGTTCATACCATGCCAGTCAGGCCAGCTTCTAAATGAAAGTGTGAACTGTAGCAAAGTATGGGGCTTGAAGTTCAGATTGGAACATGATAGGCTCCCTGTTCTGGTTGCTTCTGGCTTCTGGCTTCTTGGGTGTAGGCTCTTTTCTGCAGTCATGGTGGTCAAAAGAGTGGGAGTTGGGTAGCTGCTGGTTTTGGCTTTCCGTTTTATGCTGAGATTTTCCTGTATTTCACTCTGCTACTTCTGCAAATAGACTTAGCTAAGGTAATCATGTATTATAGAATAGAATAGCATAGCATAGCGTAGCGTAGCATAGCATTGCATTGCATTGCATTGCATTGAATTGCATTGCATTGAATTGAATTGAATTGAAGTAACCGGGTTGGAAGAGACTTTCGAGATCATCATGTCCAACCCATCCTCCAACACTATCTAATCAACTAAACCATGGCACCAAGCACCCCATCAAGTCTCTTCCTAAACACCTCCAGGGATGGCAACTCCACCACCTCCCTGGGCAGCCCATTCTAATGGGCAATCACTCTCTCTATGAAGAATTTCTTCCTAACATCCAGCCTAAGCCTCCCCTGGCACATCTTGAGATCATTAGACCTACATTGCATTATAGATTATTAAATTAATTAGATTATTAGCTAAGTTAATTACATGTTGTGCTCATGACATCTCATGTTATATTAAACTCCTATCTCTTTTTCTCAGCCCTGAGTGTTGTGTGTCACTCTTCCCCTCACTTTTGTGCTGGGGGAGCAGGCAGGTTAGCCCTTGTGCTAAACTGTTACAATCCATTATCCCATATCACATTATTCTCAAAACCAGGAAACCTGACTTACAGAGCCAAAAGCTTTTAAAAATCAGTATATCCTAGTAAAGTGCCTTTGTCTATCATACTAAATATGCATTTTGTTGTGATGGACAAATCATTTTTGTTTTAATCTTTTAGGAATTTAGGAGCTCAGAAGAAGATGCATTTGAGCTCAGCATTGTGAGTCAAAAGATTGTCTACATTAACATAAAGAATATAAATAGAAATGCTGAAGGATTTGTATTAAGCATTAAAAACCTCTGTTCATCTGTAAAAGTGCAGATGTAATGCACCTGCCATCTTTAAGAACTTTTAAGCCATAAAAATGATACACACAGTCAAGTAGTTCTCAGTAGTGGTAAATGCTGATTCTATGTGTAGAATTCAAAATTTATTTATCTGTTCTGTGACTTTCCTGGAACTCACTCAGTGAATAACTTCATATAATATGCTCCTCACACACTAATATAGAAAACATTTACAGAAATACAAGGGTGTATTCCTGGTTCAGTCTGTTCTCAGAATTTTGAATAAAGTCACTAAGTCTTAAAAGAGACTTTTTATGATTAATTGGCATAATGTATCTGGCTAGTGATATTTATAGATTTCCTCCTGGAGTATAGACAACTGTTATTGATGTAGTACTGTGTGCTACTGAGACAAGAGCATTTCCAAAGAGAATTCAACTGTCTGAAGGATGTCCTTTGTTTAACCATTTGTACAAACCAAACCAAACCAAGATAATTGCATAAACTACATAAGGCCTCACGTTTAATTTAATTTCTCTGCATTCTGTTAAATGCTCCAATAGGTTATTTTGAATTGCCAGGAGGTGTCCCTGTGATGGTGAAAGGCCTACGTTTGTTAAAGTATCTTGAATGAGGACTCACTGTAACTGCTGCTGATACACTGCCATAGAAGACGAGCCAGGCATCAAGGAGGGTGGCCAGGGGCAACCAAGAGTTAGGATGATATGAACTTACCAGGTTTGAGGTCAAGCCGAAAAACTAATGTGTAGATCACACCTAGAAACAGGTCTACTGGGTAGCCATGTGTTATGACCTGACCTCAGTGGAAGGGTTCATGGGATGTTCTTCAGTAGTATCTAGGGAGTGAGTGAGGCAAACTGACACTGAAAGGGCTGAGATGATTGGCAATTTATTGACTGCAAGTTAGTGCAGATCACTTTGATCATACAGTGGTGCTTAAGGAAGATGAGGTGATTACCTAATATGTGTCAGAGAGAGATTAAAAAAACATGAGAGAGTGAAAGAGTTGAGAGAAAAGTGAGGTAAGGTCAGAGGTAAGAGGAGAGAAAAATCACCACTCCAAATTCCAGCAAAGTCCAATGTGCTTGATGTGTTCTTGGTGGTAGGTGTGCACACCAACGTTTTGTGGTGCTACCTTTTATTCCTGAATTCTCTTTCATTCCCTATATATGGATGATTTGTAGAGGTAGTCCCATAGTAGAACAGGTCACAAATTGCTTTGTGTGATGGCACAGGCACATTGGGACCCCAGTTTAGCTAAGTCATTCTTAGGGTGTCTGCACAAAGTGTTGTGGTGGTCACAAAACAGGAAGCACCCCCAATATTCAGGGTGACTGCTGCTTCATCTTTGGGCAGAGTCTGTTGTGAAGAAACAGCCTTGAGATGACACAGGTGTAGGCAGACAAGTGCTGTCTGAACTCCAGCATAGTGTTCCACGGCAGATTGCTGTGGATGCTTGAGTACAAAGAAAGGGGAATAGAGAAGCAGTCTGTTTGAAATAAATTCTGTGGTAGGAGAGAAACATCTTGATTGGAAAAAAACATCAATGGCAACATAGCTTCCACATCATAGAGGTCTGTAGAGTAGAGTAGAGTAGAGTAGAGTAGAGTAGAATAGAATAGAATAGAATTGAATTGAATTGAACTGAATAGAATTAACCAGGTTGGAAGAGACCTCTGAATCCAACCTATCACCCAACACCATCTAATCAACTAAACCATAGCACCAAGTGCCCCATCCAGTCTCTTAGTGACAGTGACAGCAGGGGCTGGGATCAGACCTCCAGGAGATCAGTCCAGTTTGTTCATTGAGATGCCTTGGATATTAAATAATTTCCTCTAATCTAAAAAAATAAAACAATAATAAATAAAAATAAGCATGGGTAAGCTAAGTCTCTTAGCATCTTAGTCACCAGGCTTTTATTTGAATAATATATATTAAACTGTTACTTAAATCTTTACCAGGTCCTTGAAAAGTCACAAGTTTACCAGTATTCTCTCTGTTCTGAAATTATTAACTGCTCCTTTTTATATTAAAATTATGTCTTCATTTCCACCCTATATTCTTTTCATTACAATTCTCACTTCAAGGGGACCAGCTGTCTAACTGAGGTGAATTAAACAGTGACAGCTGTACCTGTATGTTGTTCTTAGCATCACAGGTCAGAGCTGCAACTCAGCATGTTTCTGCTACTAAGGCAGTTCTAATATATGGCACCCTCTGGAAAGGCATGAGAATAAATCTTTGTGGTTTGCTACTCCTGTCCTTTTATTTTTCAATGATTTCAATCATCCACTCTCGATAAATAGTGCAGACATCATCAAATAATTAGACTAATTGCAGAAAAAAACCATAGATTGTTGCCACCTCATTGAGTTGTATTTGTTGTCCCATGCTTTTGAATGAAGTGGGAAGCATGCCAAATACTAGGTACTAAGGGTGGTATTAATCTTACTTAACTTTAGTCATCTAGCCATCTAATTTAAGACAACTTTCCAATTTCCCTTTGTAGCCATAGGACCATATAACAGAGATGACCCTTGAAACCTTGAAGGTGATCATCTGACCTGCTATGGTTTCCTATCTCAGAATAAAATTAATTGCTCTCTAAAAGTATCTACTTCTTTCTACTACAATGAAAGATACTAATAAAGACCAACTCATTGTTAGAAATATTTTCTGTTTTAAGAAGGAAGTGAATTAAATCCTGCCTTAAATGTTCAACAAGGTTGTGGAACGTTTGCCAAGTTTAAGTTTAGAATTTTGCTTTTATCTGCTTTTTTTTTGCTTTTTTTCTGCTTGTTTTCAAGGTTTGAGAGAGGATCAAGTATGTGTCCTTTTAAACAAAGTCATCAGTTGAAAAAGGGAATAATACTTGTGGTAAAAAGCAGCCACTCCAAAATGTAGATCAGAGCTTTGTCTGAATGTAGGAAAGCATCTCTCTGTACCTTAATGTACATGTATGTGCTCCAGAGGGATTAGTGTGGGCAACTCTGTGATACATTTCAGTAATTTCTAATACAGCTACCTTAGAGGGGGTATTTTTACTAACCCACATGTGAAATAGTTTCTCATTCCAGACACTGAAAAGACTATCCTGAGATTTCATGGAGACACATTCATTTGACAAAGGGGTATTACCAAAGTATTCATTGTCAACTCATGATCAGTTTGTAGATTGTAATTTAAGAAATTAGAAAAGCACAAATTATTCCAACTTAATTTTCTATTGCTGTGCCTCTGTGCACACTTCACTATTTAGGCCATTGGAATTGTACAGAAGTTAGGTAACTCTACCTGTATCCAACATGTAAGTTAAAGCTATGCACAAAATATTCAAATTTGCCATTTTTTTCACAGTTTTCTAGCAGCTGCTACCATTTCTATGCATAGCTTTATGAAATATTAGCTCTAGCTTCTAAATCTTTGTGTACATTTTAAAACTGTTGTTTGTCAAAGCATACAAATGTCCACCATGAGTTATAGATCAGGTTAGTCTTTGTTGGACTGTGATCACTCATACTACCTTCCTTAGAGTAATTTCTAGATCTTTCCTTCCCAGTATTTGCATAGTAGTCTCATTTTTACGTATGAGACCATTTATGACTTTATTTATTGATTCATTGAAAGAGTGCCAACTCTGTTTCCAAAGCCCATTTTGTCTCAGAAGGTAACTACTTATCTTTCAAGTTTCAAGTCAATAGTCTTTCTGAAATAATCTTTTTCAACTGAAGAATGATATCCAAGGGATTATATTGCTCATTTTTGCAGGGGCCTAGTAAAGCTAAAAGTGTAGAATAGAATAGAATAGAATAGAATAGAATAGAGTAGAATAGAATAGAATAGAATAGAATAGAATTAACCAGGTTGGAAAAGACCTTTGAGATCATCGAGTCCAACCTATCATCCAACAATATCTAACCAACTAAACCATGGCACCAAGCACCCTATCCAGTCTCTTCCTAAACACCTCCAGTGCTGGTGACTCCACCACCTCCCCAGGCAGCCCATTCCAATGGCCAATCACGCCCTGTGAAGAACTTCTTCCTAACATCCAGCCTAAACTTTCCCTGGTGCAGCCTGAAACTGTGTCCTCTTGTTCTGGTGCTGCTTGCCTGGGAGAAGAGACCAACCCCCACCTGGCTACAACCTCCCTTCAGGGAGCTGTAGACAGCAATAAGCTCTCCACTGAGCCTCCTTTTCTCCAGGTTAAGCAACCCCAGCTTCCTCAGCCTCTCCTCATATGGCTTGTGCTCCAACTCCCTCACCAGCTTTGTTGCCCTTCTGTTGACACGTTCCAGCAACTCAACATCTTTCCTAAACTGAGGAGCCCAGTATGCCAGACAGCACTGACTTGCTTTCCACGATACAATTGTTTTTCTTATGCACTTTACTCACCAAAACTTTAGTTGTAATGCATAATGAGCTGGGATTCAGATGCCAACTCTGTTGCCTGCAATGCAGATAAGCTGAGTGTCTGATTTTCCATTACTGTTAGTTCAGTTTACAGAGCAAGTAATCTGAGCGAAGTCAGGATGTATTAAGTTACCTAAACACATATGTGTGCACTGAGTAGTGCACTGTCTTAGGCTTCAGCTGTGACAATTGAAAACAGAGTATGTTTTTATTTATACTTTAACAGGCACTCTACCTGCCATCTTCGTGAAGATAAGCTAAGGTATAATTTTGCATCAGATGCAAAGCTCTTTAAGCAACTGATTTGAATACTGGGTACCAATCTCCAGGGGATTCCTATCTCAAACATGCATGTTACAAAGGCTTTAAGTAGCACAAAATATCTTTTTAGAAGCATTCCAAACTAAAGGATCTCTTAGTATCAAAGATATCCCTAATTTAGTATTATTTTAGTATTATTTAGTATTATTTAGTATTATTGGGAATTTGGCACAGTTTTAATCCCATATAACACACTAGCCCATTCCTATTGAGGAGCAACCTTCATTTACTGTGGGGGTGTAACACATACATTTTAGGTAGACTCATTTAAAGAGTGCACAAAATGCAGTCACTAGTTTGATGCCTATATCAGGTGGAGTGGATTCCAGTTCTAGTCTTTTTTGGGGGATATATTCTGATTGAAAGTAGGATTTAGTCAAGTACTATGCAGATCAGTGTTGCTCTGGAGAAACTTTAAGATGTTCAGCTTCCATCTCCTTTTGGACTTGTGAGATAAAGAAATTAATTAAGGGACATTGAGTCATAGTGATAAAGAAAGGTTATATCTGTCCAATGGGTCTCAAAGTTAAGCGTTTAGACCACATGAAAAGGTTTCAACTGAAGACAAACTAGTGGTGCACATGAATAGATTACAGTTCTTTGGGATTTTGTAAAAATCATTATGATTTTACATAACTGACGAAGTTACAAGTTTAAGGATTGGATTCTGTTAATGATGATGGGCTTCATATGTACAAAGGGAAATATACTTTTCCAGGAAGTTATTTCCCTTCAAATTCCATCTGATTAGGTCTGTTCAAAGGCTTGAAATAGGAGTCATGACAGTGGACATGAATGTACATTATAGAGGGGTATGATAGCACTTTTGAAGTGAATCCCCATAATTGCACTCAAGAATGTGTAATCAAACACAAGAACACTCATTTGCACATCAGTCTCTGTACTTCTATTAATTAAAGCTCTTTCTGAAATGTTTGTACAGAGTAAAATCTGTCTTCAAAATGTTTGTGACAAGCAAGCAAACAAACAAACGAAACGAGGTAATGAATTGGACAAGTAGTTCTGCAAACATGCTTTTCAAAATAAAAGAATCATGGAGTCATTGAGACTGGAAGGAACTTTTTCAAACTCTCTGGTCCAAGCCCCTTCTGAAAACAGAGGCAGATACAGCAGGACCATGTCCAGTTTCATATTGAATGTATGCAAGCATGGAGATCTGTTATGGTTTTAGTGTGAGAGCAAAAAAAACTTCTCCAATTGCCCTCTTCTCCCTCCCAACTTTTCCCTCCCCCCTTACCAAGAGATTTAACGCATGTAAGTGCTGGGTTCTACACATTGGCCACAACAACCCCATGCAGTGCTACAGGCTGGGATCAGAGTGGCTGGAGAGTGGCCAGGCAGAAAGGGACCTGGGGGTACTGGTTGATAGTAGGCTGAACATGAGCCAGCAGTGTGCCCAGATGGCCAGGAAGGCCAGTGGCATCCTGCCCTGCATCAGAAATAGTGTGGCCAGCAGGAGCAGGGAGGTCATTCTGCCCCTGGACTCAGCACTGGCTAGGCCACACCTTGTGTACTGTGTCCAGTTGTGGGTCCCTCAGTTTAGGAAAGATGTTGACTTGCTGGAACATGTCTAGAGAAGAGCAACAAAGTTGATGAGGGGTTTGGAGCACAAGCCCTGTGAGGAAACAGGTATTCTGGTGGGTCACTTTCCTTTGGATTTGTGCCGCATTACCCACAAATTTGATTATAAAACCTGCAGACCTGGAGCCTGTCACCAAAGAGAAACCTAGGGACTGTCACCAAATTCCTGCTCCATCCTCATACGTACAACCTGGTGCTCTCATTGGCTTTCCCTAAAGCTCCTGGCTTGCCACTGATTTTGTAAGTGGAGTGAAACTATTCTGTGGCTTAGCCTTTTCCATTTTCTGAATTCTCTAAATTCTTCTAAAGTTGCCCATGAGCATCCTGGTAGAATAACTTAATAAGTTTTATACATCATTTGGGGGCAGGGTTTTTTGGGGGAAAAAGAAAATCTACATTTTTGTAATTCCTGCCTCATTGATTTAGTATCATGATATCATAGTATCAGTCAGGGAGGGACCACAAGGATCATCTAGTTCCAACCTCCCTGCCATGGGCAGGGACACCCCACATTAGATCAGGCTGGCCAGAGTCGCATCCAGCCTGCTCTTAAACACCTCCAGGTGCTCAACCACCACCCTGGACAACCCATTCCAGGGCTTCACCACTCTCATAGTAAAGAACTTCTTCCTCACATCCAGTCTGAATCTCCCCACCTCCAGCTTCATTCCATTCCCCCTAGTCCTATCACTACCTGATATCCTGGTATTTAACCCTAATCAAATCAACAGTCTCCAGAGATTCCACAATCTCTCTGGAGACTGTTCCAGTGACCAATATTTTCCTAAAAAATAATCTTACAATGAATATTTTCTAAGAAATACACAACTCAATGGATTTTAAAAAGCACAGTACTTGTTCACCATTCAGGAAAAGAAACTCACTGTCATTGGAGGTGTGCAGGAGGAGACTTGATAGGGTGCTTGGTTGAATAGTTTAGTTGATTAGGTGGTATTGGATGATGGGCTGAATGCAATGATCTTGAAGGTCTCTTCCAACCTGGTCTATTCTATTCTGTTCTATTCTATTCTGTTCTGTTCTGTTCTATTCTATTCTATTCTATTCTATTCTATTCTATTCTATTCTATTCTATTCTATTCTATTCTATTCATTTCCTTATTTAATTTTTTACTTGTCAGGTTTTAGCAAGGATCTCAGACTGAAAGAATTGAATCAAATCTGCTGACCTATGCATGCTACATATAGTGGGTTTTTTTGTTGGGTTTTTGTTTGGCTGATTTGCTTACTTATTTATTTATTTGATACCATTCATAGGAAGAATCCAATGGTTCTTTCAGTCCAGAGAATAAAGTGATGCAAAGTACTGTCTATAATCCCACTCAAAAGTATACGTCACACTTTTAATTACACTTTCTGCTTCAGCAGATTCAGTAATTCTGCTATTCTCTATTGTCAGCTGCTGATATATGAGGATTAAGCTTTTCCAAAGCCAGAGATAGGCTGGGGGAAGAAAAGAATAGTTGTCTTAACTTACCAAGTAGCTGTTAATTTGTGAAAAGGTAAATACTAGCCTTTCCCTTGATCTCTAACATAGACTCATAGAATCAATAAGGTTGGAAAAGAACTCAAAGATCATCAAGTCCAACCTGTCCCCCAACACCTTGTGACTATTAGACCATGGCATCAAGTGCCACATCCAATACCCTTTTGAACACCTCCAGGGATGGTGACTCCACCACCTCCCTGAGCAGCCCATTCCAATATGTAACAACTCTCTCTGTGAAGAACTTTCTTCTCATCTCGAGCCTAAACTTCCCCTGGTGCAGCTTGTGACTGTGTTCTCTTGTTCTGGTGCTGATTGCCTGGGAGAAGAGACCAACCCCTGCCTGGCTACAACCTCCCTTCAGGGAGTTGTAGAGAGCAATAGGGTCTCCCCTGAGCCTCCTCTTCTCCAGGCTAAGCAACCCCAGCTCCCTTGGCCTCTCCTCACAGGGCTGTGCTCTAGACCCCTCCCCAGCTTTGTTGTCCTTCTCTGGACATGTTCCAGCAACTCAACATCTTTCCTAAACTGAGGGCCCAGAACTGGACACAGGACTCAAGGTGTGGCCTAACCAGTGCCAAGTACAGAGGCACAATGACTTCCCTGCTCCTGCTTGCCACACTATTTCTCATGCAGGCCAGGATGCTATTGGCTTTCTTGGACAACTGGGCACAATTCTGGCTCATGTTCCACCTACTTGCAACCAGTACCCCTAGGTCCATTTCTGCCCGGCTGCTCTCCAGCCACTCCAACCCTAGCCTGTAGCACTGCCTGGGGTTGTTGTGACCAAAGTACAGCACCTGGAACTTGGAATTGTTGAATGTCTTCATGTTGGACTCTGCCCATCTGTCCAGCCTGTCAAGGTTCCTCTGGAGAGGCCTTCTATCCTCTAACAGATCAACACCTGCTCCCAGCTTGTTGTCATCTGCAAATTTACTGATGACTGACTCAACCCCCTCATCTAGATCATCAGTAAAGGTATTAGGCAGGATGGGGCCCAGCACTGATCCCTGGGGGACACCACTAGTTACTGGCCGCCAACTGGATGTGGCACCATTCACATGTACCTCTTCCCAGTGGAAAGCACACTGCTTAAGTTTTCTTCTGCTAAATCTCTTCTGATGCCAAGTAAGTGGGAATGTCACATTTCTTTATTTCCATCCTTTGGAGAGTTTTATCTGTATAAGCTTCGTTCATTATTAGTTTTGTGACAAACCTTTGTGGAATCCAGGATTCTCTTCTGGATAACTTCAGAGTTTGAAGGAGAAGTGTTTGTATAAGAATAAGCTTCTCCTTTGAAGAGAAAAGAAACCTTATTTTCTGTCATAAATGCAGCAAATAATTGATGGTCAGAAATTCTGGGTAAACTGTCAATGATTTTTTGAGTAAAGAGATATTATTGCAATGTTTGGGGATGACAGTTTGCACTGAGAGAACACTCATAAGAAATTCCTCTGCAATGATATATGTCATCAGTTCTCACTTAATCAATATAATTTATCATTTAACACACAGATTCAGAACAGTAATGCTTTAGGGCATATAAACAATCCCATTAACTTCAGTAGTGGCAGATGACAAAATTGTTCAAAACAAGGCAGTTAATAACTCCAGCATGCAAATCTCATGTCAGCAGAGGAAGGATCAAGATAGTGACCCCACTGGTGCCATAGAGCAAGAGGATTTTGTCCCAGCCCTGAGTGGTACAGGAGGTTAGTCATGGCACTACCAATTCAATACTAGTGCATAAACTGATCCCTTTCCTTCTATACCTGACCATGAAGCAAGTGTCCTGCTTTCAGTTCCCATCTTTGGCCTTGGAACCTGGCCTTCTCTGTGTCAAGTTTCTGTCCTTTGTGCAGCCCTGGACTGGATCTTGGTTCTCCTCCTTTTCAGTATCAACTTAATAACCAATGGGAACTATTAAAAAAAAATTCCTTTGCTTTCCTCCTGTACAAAGCCTTTTTCTTTTTTTTTTTCTTTCCCCTCTTCTTTTTAAACTGTCTGTTTCTTAATCCATGAGCTTTTCCATCTTATTTTCTTCTCCTGTGCTGTTGACAAGGAGGAGTGAGGGAGCAACTGAGCGGAGAGCTGGCACACAGGCAAAATTAACTACCACATCAGCCTACAAGAGGCATGAGATCTCTGGAAAGTCTTTTAAACTTTGAAAAGGGTTGGAATTTTTCAGTGTTCATTGGTAGGACATTTTGAATGGTTATCACTGGACATGAATGATGCCTGACTCTGTGTTTAGTTATTCTCTCTCTAGATTCTACAGCAGACTGCAAGTTTTCAATAGTTTTCCCTGTAGGAATCTGATTTGGTGGGACCTTCATGGAATGGCTGCCAGACCTACACTTGTATGGAAATAAAGGATAAATGCTGGCTGAAGCACTTTCTTCCAGTGGAGACCTTATTGCCCTCTACAACTACCTGAAGGGTGGTTGTAGCCAGGTGGGGGCTGGTCTCTTCTCCTAGGCAGCCAGAACCAGAACAAGAGGACACAGTCTCAAGCTGCACCAGGGGAGGTTCAGACTGAATGTTAGGAAGAAATTCCACACAGAGAGAGTGCTCATTGGAATGTGCTGCCTGGGGAGGTGGTGGAATCACCATAATTGGAGGTGTTTAGAAGCAGACTTGATTGGGTGCACGGTTTAGTTGATTGGGTGGTGTTGGATGATGGGTTGGACGCTATGATCTTGAAGGTCTCTTCCAACCTATTCTATTCTATTCTATTCTATTCTATTCTATTCTATTCTATTCTATTCTATTCTATTCTATTCTACATTATGGTTAAAAGGTAATAAACCTTATTTGATATACTTCTGAGTTCTGCTTAATAGTAACCTATCTGCTTGGCAGGAAATAGAAGAAAGTCTCTCCCTGTCTCAAGTGGATGCTAATCCACTTCCTTTAAATAATTTAAAGTTTACTTGACTGCAGAGAGAGAAAGTCTGACAGTTTCTGAAGACTTTTTTATTATTATTATTTTTGTTACTTTTTTTTGTTGTTCTAAAATTGGAACACTTTGGTTAAAGTTTCTGTCCCAGGAATAAGTCATTGTTCTTTAAAGTGAAACTCATCAGTGTGATTTGTGATTGTGAATCGAAAGAAGCACTAACCAGCATGCTCATGTGTGGAACATCCTTTGTACTGCTTTGACAGAGAATTTATGCACTTATTTTATGAATAGTGAGTCACAGACAACCGCAAAGACATAAGTTAAGAGTGCAGCATCAAATGTATAGGTGAACAATACCTGTATAATCACAAGTGATTTCATTAGGACAGATTTTCCTACCTAGATTATCAATTATGATGTGGAGAACTGTAGGTCTCCATAAATTTTAATGACATTTCAAACTCCAGAGGTAAAATCTGTACACCTCTGACAAACGTTGGATCTTCTCAGTGTGAAACTGCTTGTATAAAATGCTATGAAGTGGAAGGAAATGTATGGCAATATGAAAGCCATGTTATTCTTTCTTATGGCTATCATAATGTGACATCTCTATCTAGATATCTAAGGTGTTATTTTCTTTTCTCTGTTCCATTCTGAAATGCTATCAAAAGGATAGCTTCCTTTCTATCCTGAAGACACAGAGGTGGAAAATGAACTAAGAAATTTAAATGGAGGCATAAATTGAAAGAAAGAATGTATTCTGTAGCCCATTAAAAACAAAGAACACTATTTTTCAGGTCACAGGCTGTGTGAGTAATAAAGGTCATTGTTGTGATTTTAAGTCTGAAGGGTCCTGATAAATGTTGAGGTTTAAGGTGTCTTTTGTAAGGGTATGGATGCTAGGCTTCCACTAACAAAAAGCTTTCAGTGATACAGTTTCCTGATGTTTTGCACATGGAAAATACACTTGTCACTGTATTGCTAGAAATTGTTCTTTTAGGTATACATATAAATACCATTTGGAAAAAAATAATCACGTAAAAGTATTCCACAAATTAGTTGTATGTTTATCCAGACAGTTTACCACACTTTCACAGATCATCAACAGATATTTAACTGCATTTTCTAGGGGTAAATACAGTATTTTAATCTTTGTATGATAATGTTTTTACCAATGTGGATGCCAAGTTTAAGAGATTAGGTTTTAAGTCTTCATCTCTTCCTCTCCTGAAGTGGAAATTTGTAGCACCTGTTACAGAATTAGGTATCCATAAAAAGATTTTCTGACAAAAGACTGCTGTTACTCTTGTAAACTTTCCATTCTCTTTGTCTCAGTACATATTCATTCTCATTCAAAATGTACAGGATGATGTTTCAACACCCATTTTTGCCTTTGTGCATGGACTATAGACAATTATTAAGGCAAGCACTACATATGGCATAAAAAAAAGTAGCTGCAGGTCACCCAAGTGTCTCAGGGTAGAAGAGGGCAGGGAGGATAAGAATATAGGTCAACACAGGCAGGACTTGATGAAGTCACCAGTGTATGCTTAAAAGGAATATGGGTATGAGATTTTATTCAACATATATAATTTATCATACACTGACCAATGAGCCTTCTTCATATAATCTAAACCTGTCTGGCTTTTCTATCAAAGGCAGATGTCCATACTACCATTACTCTGCATAGAACCTAATCATGTAGACCTGGGTTAAATCTGCTCTGAATTGCTTAATGTGTGATCTTGAAGGAGACTTGATGGGGTGCTTGGTTGCATGGTTTAGTTGACTAGGTGGTATTAGATGATAGGTTGGTCTCTTCCAAATTGGTCTGGTCTATTCTATTCTATTCTATTCTATTCTATTCTATTCTATTCTATTCTATTCTAATCTATGTGCTTATACAAGTATGTTTATAGAATTACAAATAGTATTGCATCAATCTCCAATTAAATCCTGCTTCAGTAGTCTATGTTCTTACTTAAATCTATCTTTTTTTCTCAAGAAGCATGGACTTCCTCACAGACCTTTCCTCTGTCTACCATCTATCTACATCTCTGATTTTCATCTATCTCTTTCTCCCCTGAGATTCCGCCCCCTCCCGCCAGCAAGTTGATATGGCTAGTACTGTGGTGGTCTTAGGCTATGCCTTTAAAATTTAGTTACAGATTTTAAGCAGAAAAGTAGAAAAATATAAATAAATCGATATTGGGTGTAAAAAGGAAAACAAAAGATTATTCTAAACAAATTCATTGGAAAAATATCTAGAATAAGACAGGCTGTACCATAACAATTCTCTCTCTTCTTTCCTGATCTCTGCTGTTTAGCTTTACTCGGGAGAGATTAACCTGCTTGTCATCTGGCCTTGGCTGAACTGTTTAGTTAAGCCTAACACACTACTTTCTCTCCACTCTTTTTCTCTCTTGGGACAGGGGAGTAGGGGGGTGGCAGTGGAACAGCTTTCCTGGTCTCTGACCAGGGGGAATTTTATGTTGTTTGCCAATTGTAAATATCCATATATTTTGTACCTATTCATTGCATTCCATCATGGAGTGTAGTTGTTGCTTGTATATACAGTTTCATTTGCTTCTAACTGAGTTGGTCTGGCAAAGATAATAGTGGGGGGAAACTTCAACCTACCACATTACAGAAAAAAGTACTGTATCATCTACAACACTATCAGTTTCCATCTTGCCCCATCTGGCAATGAGGAACCTGGTCAGGAAAAATATCACAGATAGTAGTAGTAGTAGTTGCAGTAGAATCTGCTGGGATTTTGTATGTACTAATTTCCTAGATGGTGTATGAACAGTTTTTACTCTGAAGGACAAGACTTTACATATTTTCAGTTGATTTAATTAAGCAATATCCAACTACTTTACAAAGAGAGTAATAATTTGCCAAATATGGATTTTTTTAAAAGACTCAAGAGACTCTTAAAATGTCATCCTCTTAGGAAAAACAAAACAAAACCCCACAACAAATAGCACTACTGTCTGTTATGAACTTGAATGGATCACATTTGTGTCAGAAAATGTGACTTTCAAATTTGTTCTAAAAAAAAGAAGCCACAAGCTTCAATATAAAGTTCTTCTCTAGGACACAAGAGGGTAGATTTAGACAGGATATTGGAAAGAAATTCTTTACAATAAGGATGTTGAGACACTGAAATTGGTTGCCTAGGTAGGTTGTGGATACCCCCTCCCTTGATGTGTTCAAGGCCAGGTGGGATAAGGCCTTGAGCAACCTGGTCTAGTGGAAGGTGTCCCTGCCCATGGTGGGGGTGTTGGAACTATGTGATCCTTAAGGTCCTTTCTAGCTGAAACCATTCTGTGATTCTATGGCTTGAAAAAATAGAGAAGTTATATTGTGACAATAATTTACTGAAATGTGATCTTTACCATGTGTAAGATGACTTCATCAGCTGTTAGACATTGGGAAAAATTGATTTCACCTCATTTTGTATGTCTAAAAGTTAGACATCTGTAGTGTAGTTATCCTAAGTCTTCTTTTATGTCCTAGCAGAAAACAAAAAAAAAATAAAAATATATGCACCTCCAGAGGTCAATGAATGTAATTTTTATTACCTAGCCTAACATGAATTACCTTCTGGAAGGATCTTGCTGAGTGCAAAAAAGAACGCATGCCATAAATTTTTAGACACTGAACTGTTATATGCCCAAGTCAAGACAGGTCAGAATATGAACTTTAATTTTGTAGAGTAAGATTTATCTATCTCCTGTGTCATTTTCAGGAAATCTAAGGGAACCCTGTAACTCTACAATGGTTACCTGCATCATGCAGTTCATGTATATGGAACAAACCCACGTGTTTTTCACCTCTAAGAATAGAGGACAATTGGAAGAGAGAATAAGGTAATAAGAGAATTGCTGCTGTCAGTCCAATGAGCCAGGTAATGCAGCTGAATAGACTACTAAAGAATTCTCAAACCAATCATAGAATATAACAGCTATATAAGGGAAAAAATAAAAGGAAAAAGGGAAAAAAAAAAGAGTGCTGGGTATAGAAGCAAAACAAGAACTGTACTGGTTTAGGTAGGTACAGTTTCACATTAAAGATTTACGTCCATATATATCTTCAAATGTAATAGTATAGATGTTCTAATTACCTCGAGCAATGTTTCCAGGACAAGATGCAAGCAGGAGAACTTTATTACGTTATTCAGCAAAGTTACATAGTCTATCAGAAGGCACATGTGTCTCCTCTCAATTGGTCACTTGAATAGAATAGAATAGAATAGAATAGAATAGAATAGAATAGAATAGAATAGACCAGACCAGGTTGGAAGAGACCTTCAAGACCATTGCATCCAACCCATTATCCAACACCACCTAATCAACAAAACCATGCAACCAAGCACCCTATCAGGTATCCTCCTAAACACCTCCAATGATCGTGACTCCACCACCTCCCCAGGCAGCATATTCCAATGAGCACTCTCTCTGTGTGGAATTTCTTCCTAACATCCAGTCTGAACCTCCCCTGGTGCATTTTGAGCCTGTGTCCTCTTGTTCTGGTGCTGATTGCCTGGGAGAAGAGACCAGCCCCCTCCTGGCTACAACCTCCCTTCAGGGAGTTGTAGACAGCAAGAAGGTCTGCCCTGAGCCTCCTCTTCTCCAGGCTAAGCAACCCCAGCTCCCTCAGCCTCTCTTCACAGGGCTTGTGCTCCAAACCCCTCACCAACTTTCACATTAAAGATTAACATCCCTATATCTTCAAACTCTTACTTCTAGAGAAGCTAGAACTTAATTTCACTCATTTCTGGAGACCTGTCTAGTATCCACTTCAATGGATTTCTAGTTAAAAGAGAAACACGACACACCAGTACTGATATTTTTAAATTCCTTTCAATCATGTTAACCAACAACCTAACTTAAAAAATATTTATTTAAAGAAAGAATAGATCAGGATATATTAACATTATGAAGTGTAGCATCCTATGCACTTTTAAAATGGAAGGACAATATTGAAATTGAAAATATGAAAATATGTAATGACAGGGATGAGAGCTGTGCTCTTAATAGCTGAAGAGTATCCTAAATCCATTTAATCATTTTCCAATGAGAGAGAATATTGAGACAATAACACCTCTCCACCACACCAGTCAGTACACTATACCATAAGGTATATAATTTTAAAAAGCAGTTTTATAAAATAAAAGGACAGTATCAATATCTTTATTGATGATCTGGATCAGGGGATTGAGTCTGTCATCAGTGAATTTGCAGACAACACCAAGTGGGGAGCAGGTGTTGCTCTGTTAGAGGGTAGAAGGGCTCTCCAGAGGGACCTCTGCAGAGATGGGCAGACTCGAACATGATGACATTCAACAAGTCCAAGTGCCAGATGCTGCACTTTGGCCACAACAACCCCATGCAGTGCTACAGGCTGGGGTCAGAGTGGCTGGAGAGCACCCAGGCAGAAAGGGACCTGGGCTACTGGTTGACAGCCAGCAGAACATGAGCCAGAATTGTGCCCAGGTG
Organism: Dryobates pubescens; assembly: GCF_014839835.1. Classification (NCBI taxonomy): domain Eukaryota; kingdom Metazoa; phylum Chordata; class Aves; order Piciformes; family Picidae; genus Dryobates; species Dryobates pubescens. Next base: position 37,502,205 of record NC_071618.1, on the reverse strand, counting down.
GCCAAGAAGGCCAATGGCATCCTGCCCTGCATCAGAAATAGTATGGCCAGCAGGAGCAAGGAAGTCATTGTGCCCCTGGACTCAGCACTGGTTATGCCACACCAGGAGTACTGTGTCCAGTTGTGGGTCCTGCAGTTTAAGAAGGACATTGAGACTCTTGAATGTGTCCAGAGAAGGGCAACAAGGCTGGGGAGAGGCCTTGAGCACAAGCCCTATGAGGAGAGGCTGAAGGAGCTGGGGTTGTTTGGACTGGAGAAGAGGAGACTCAGGGGAGACCTTCTTGCTGTCTACAACTCCCTGAAGGGAGATAGTAGCCAGGTGGAGGTTGGTCTTTTCTCCCAGGCAACCAGCACCAGAACAAGAGGAAACATTCTCAAGCTGCACCAGGGGAAATTTAAACTTGAGGTGAGGAGAATTTTCTTCACAGAAAGAGTGATTGGCCATCAGAATGTGATGCCCAGGGAGGTAGTGGAGTCACCGTCCCTGGAGGTGTTCAAGTGGAGATTGGACATGGCACTTGGTGCCATGGTTTAGTAGTCATGAGGTGTTGGGTGACAGGTTGGACTTGGTGATCTCTGAGGTCTCCTCCAACCTTGGTGATTCTGTGATTCTGTGAAATAGAAGTATGAACACACAAACATAGTAAACCTCACATATTTTACTGATTTTTGTGTCAGACAGATAATTTAGGAACAAAGTTAGCTCTAATGTCATTCCAAATCTCACTAAACCTGCAGGCCTGCAGTAGTGGAATATGTGGCATGTAGTTATGGGTTCATATTGGAGGGAAAAAAAGACAAGGAAGAAAACAACCGGATGTTGTGCTTTCCGTCAAGATGTTCATTACATATACAGAGCTTTCCTAGGACACATATGACAGGCTGATCAGCTGCTTTTCAGGATGAATTTCAGAAGAGATAGCCATGGCAGGCACTGAATATTGACCTCCTGATCAAATTATTGATGAAATGCTTCAAAATATGAAGAAATATCACAGCTGCAACATGACTTTTCACGGAGAACTTCAACTAACCCAACATCTGCTGGAAGGGAAATGTGGTTGTGTGCAAGCAAACGTGAGACTTCTGGAGTGTTTCAGGGACTATAATTTGATGCAGATGCTGTATAGATGTAAGTTTGAAGGTCAGATCTGACAGATCTGTTATTTGTAAATAAAAAGGAGTGATGTGATCAGTCACCAGCAGCCTTCATTCCAGGGACCACGAGGCGATGTAATTAAACATCCTCAGGAAAATAAGGAAGAGAGGAAGCATATTAAAGACAAGGGATTCAGAAGATCAGATATTTTCTTGTTCAGGGATTTGGTATAAATAGTCCCTTGGATGCTGCCTTGAAGGGAAAAAAGGATTTGGTTATCTTCATGAATAACTCCTGTTGTACTTACGTTGCACTGCTTGGCATAAGGCCATCACAGATTAAAAACTCCTGACTGAACTTAAATGCAAATAAGAAGATTATGGGAGGAGGAAAGAGAGACTGCCTGCCAGAAGGAAAACAGAAACATTACATGAGACACATGAATATAATTATGCAATTAGGCAAACTAAAGCTCAGTTCTATGTGAAACTGGGGGATGTGAAACATAAGAGGAAGGGCTTCTGTAAGTACATTGGCAACAAGAAGAACAGAAACCAGAGATGATGTAGGCTTGCTTTCAGTGAGGCAAGTGACTTGCTGATGACAGAAAATTGAAAGGCAGAGATTCTAATTTTCATTTATGTCAGTTTGTAGTTGCAATGTCTGCTCTCAGGCCTCCCATGTCTGATTAAATGAAATACAACTTAACAGCATAAAAACATCAAGCTAGGGACCATGTTAACAAACTGTATAAACATACGTAGGGACAGACCGAAGACATTTAAAAGTACTGAGAGACCTGGCAGATGTCATTTCAAGGTCCCGTTCTGTCATCTTCAAAGGGTTGTACCTGTCAAAGTAGTTCCCTGTAGCCTAGAAAAAGGAAATTATTATGCCCATCTTCTAACAGAAAGACAATCCAAGGTAATGCAGACTGTCTGTGAAGAAAATGCAGCAAATCCTGTTGGAAGCTGTTTCCAAGTGAAAAGGTTGCTGGAAAGAATCACATGGATTCACCAGGGAGAAATCATGCCTGTTCAATATGATTGTCTTCTACACTGTGTTAACTGGTTGAATGGGTAAGTGCAGTGTGGTCACTAGTAGTGTCCCTATAGTATAACTGCAAAGAAATGGTCTAGAAAGGGGGACAAGCTAATTACCTACGAGACTGACTGGGCTTATAAAAAACTTGCTTGTAAGTAGACAACAATCCCTTTGAGATTAATACTAAATGTGATCCTTTTGAGATCTTCATCAGTGACCTTAACAGTGGGAAAGAATACTCACACTGACTTTGCATAAGAAAGCAAATTTAGGAAGTAATTAGTACACTGTCATTAAGAGAGACTTCTATGAGCTGGTCAAATGGGCTGACATAAAGTGTTAATCAAATTCAATCAATACAAAGTCCTGTGCTCAGGGTGTAATGACACCATGCCACAATGCAGGTGAACACTGACTGGTTAAAGAGTTATTTTATGTGAAAGGATCTGGTTGTCCTGTTTGACAGCAAGCTGAAAATAAGCCTTTGTTCAGGGAAGGCTGACCACTTACTGGTCCACATTATGAAGAGTACAACCAGCAAACAAAGTGAAGCAGTTATTTTCCCTTATGTGGGACTTCTGAGGACTCAGCAATATTGGAGAAAACTTGACAAACTGGACTAGTCTAAATAGAGAGTTGCTAAGATGATGAATAGAATAGAATAGAATAGAATAGAATAGAATAGAATAGAATAGAATAGACCAGGTTGGAAGAGACCTTCAAGATCATCGTGTCCAACCCATCAACCAATCCAACCCACCTAAGCAACTAAGCAATGGCACCAAGCACCCCATCAAGTCTGTTCCTGAACACCTCCAATGATGGTGACTCCACCACCTCCCCAGGCAGTCAATTCCAATGGCCAATCACTCTCTCTGTATAGAACTTATTCCTAACATCCAGCCTAAATCTCCCCTGGTGCAGCCTGAGACTGTGTCTTCTTGTTCTGGTGCTGGCTGCCTGGGAGAAGAGACCAACCCCCACCTGGCTACAACCTCCCTTCAGGTAGTTGTAGAGAGCAATGAGGTTACCCCTGAGCCTCCTCTTCTCCAGGCCAAGCAATCCCATGAAGAGGCAGGAGGAAATTGTTAAATAAAACAAAAATTGAGGCAACTGTATTTCTTCAACATGGAAAAGAGAGGCTAAGAAATATCCTGATTGCTGCATTCAGTTATGTTTTATGAAAAAAACAAAATAAAAAAAAAATCAGCAAAACCAGTCTAATCATCATTTATTTATTTATTTTCTCTCTCATGCTTTGTTTTGTGACATATTTTCAATGACAGCATATTTTCAATGTCTAGCACATATTGCTAAGAAAGATGTTGACTTGATGGAACGTGTCCAGAGACGGGCAACAAAGCTGGGGAGGGGTTTGGAACACAGACCCTTTGAGGAGAGGCTGAGGGAGCTGGGGTTGCTTAGTCTGGAGAAGAAGAGGCTCAGGGCAGACCTTATTGCTGTCTACAACTACCTGAAGGGAGTTTGCAGCCAGGTGGGGGTTGGTCTCTTCTCCCAGGCAGCCAGCAGCAGAACAAGAGGACACAGTCTCAAGCTGCACCAGGGGAGGTTTAGGCTGGATGTTAGAAAGAAGTTCTTCATAGAGAGAATGATTGGCCATTGGAATGGGCTGCCCAGGGAGGTGCTGGAGTCACCATCACTGGAGGTGTTTCAGAAGAGACTGGATGGGATGCTTGGTGCCATGGTTTAGTTGATTAGATAGTGTTGAATGAGAGGTTGGACTCAATGATTTCAGAGGTCTCTTCCAACTTGGTTTATTCTATTCTATTCTATTCTATTCTATTCTATTCTATTCTATTCTATTCTATTCTATTCTATTCTATTCTATTCTATTCTATTCTATTCTATTCTATTCTTTAATATAACTGATTTCATCCTGTCATATACCCTTCTATCCATGACTATTGCTGTGTGGCATATGATGAAATTTCAGGGGCTTGTGTTGTTTTGAGGTTTCTTAGGAATTTTTGAAGTATACTGTCACTGGATTGCTGCTTCACTGTCTTTTGAAAGAGGACTTTTCAGTTTTCCTGGTTTCAAAACACTATATATACTTAATCAAAACCAGGATTTTGTTTAGGAGCAGCTCAGGCACTTGGAATCAATCCATCACAATATTCACATGCACCACTTTTTAACAAAATGAATTGTTTATAGATTGGATTTAGGTATTCCATGTAAAACATGGAACGCTGGCAATGTTTTATTATTCCTTATTATACCCCTGCACCTCATCTCTTCCACATTGTTGCCACTTAATATTAGTATTCATAGGATGTTATCTTCAAAGCAGAGATAATAAAACAAAACCACTGTGGTCTTTCTCATAGCAGAGCCCTGAAAGAGATCTGGCTTTCTGAGAGTCCTCAGTGATTTACAGTCAATCTTACTCTATTGTGGTTTTTTTTTTTCCCTCTACCTCCCTCAGGGTAACAATACTAAATAAAAAAGTTGTTTTGAAATCACACAATGAAGTTAGAAACATGTCAATAACAGCCTCACTTGATGATTCCAGCAATCATAACACAGTACCTTCTATACAAATAAATAAAATGCAAGAGAACTACCTGTCTAGTACACGTAGGAGTACTTGCTATTAAACACTTTAATATTTCCATAATACCTAATTAGTGTCTGTTGCTTCTTTTTCAGCCAGGGAACAAAAAACTCTTTGCCAAGGAAGAACTGGAACTCATTCCAATTTACTGATGAAGAAATTAAGCTTCAGAGACCAGATATGACTTCCCAAGGTCCTTGTGGCAGAAAAGAGGGCAAGGAAACAATTTAACTTTGCTTTTCTCCCTCTACCTCCCCTGCCTTACATGTCACACTACAAGGGCTGAGGAAAACAGGACTAATCCTCATGCAAATTCAGATATAAAGGGTGCCTCTGGGCAGCCTGCACAGCAGAACACTGTTAAGATTTTCAATAATAATAAAAGAGCCAAAATAGGCTAGCTCTCCCGACAGGGAGGCCTTCAGCACTATTCATACTGTATCAGATAGCTTTCCAGCTCTAGGTTCAGGGTCTGAATAAGGTCTGCTATTGTTCTGAGCTGGACATGCAGTGCTGTGAGAAGCCCATCTTCTCCAAGATTTCAGAAAATTCATGACCTCCCAGTAGCTCAGAGTGATGATCTTAGCAATCAGTACGCAAAAAATAAATTAAATTTAAAAAATATGTGTATACAAATTTACCTAACTCCTGAAAATGTTTTTCATATTTGTACAAGACCTTAAATAGAGAATGGTAATACTTAGTTTCACTAAAGGAGCAGAAAGCTTAATGAAGAGTGTGGCTCAAGAATAGTGTGGCCAGCAGGAGCAGGAAAGACATTGTGCCCCAGGTCTCAGCACTGGTTAGGCCACACTTTGAGTACTGTGTCCAGTTCTGGGCCCCTCAGTTTAACAAGGACATTGAGACTCTTGAACATGTCCACAGAAGGGCAATGAGGCTGGTGAGAGGCCTTGAGCACAAGCCCTGTGAGGAGAAGCTGAAGGATCTGGGATTGTTTAGCCTGGAGAAGAGGAGGCTCAGGGGAGACCTTCTTGCTGTCTACAACTACCTGAAGGGTGGTTGTAGCCAGGAGGGGATTGGTCTCTTCTCCCAGGTGACCAGCACCAGAACAAGGGGACACAGTCTCAAGCTGTGCCAGGGGAAGTTTAGGCTGGAGGTGAGGAGAAAGTTCTTCACTGAGAGAGTCATTAGCCATTGGAATGGGCTGCCCAGGAAGGTGGTGGAGTCACCATCCCTGGAGGTGTTTAAGAAGAGGGGATAGGACGTGGCACTTGGTGCCATGGTTTAGTCATGTGGTGATAGGTTGGACTTGATGATCTTTGAGGTCTCTTCCAGCCTTGGTGATTCTGTGATTCTGTGATTGTGGTGTTTCAGGTGAAACATCTGCACTGAGACTACAACTACTTCATTTTCTTCTTTCACCCCTAAATAACTACAGTACTCACCACCGAATGACTGTGAATAGTAGAGGTCACTCTGTACATTTACATGAGGATGTCAGGTACATGACAAAAGCATAATGAAAAATGCAGCAATAGGACAGAAAATGTAGAGGACTTCAGCTCATGAATCTTGCAATGAAATTAAAAAAAGAAAAATCAAAAGTGGTGAAATCAAGTGCAAACTGTAAGAAAGATTTGCTTTGTGAATACTGATTGTGCTGACTGTTGGAACAGGACATTAGCAAAAGCGAATACACAGTACATCTGTTCTATTCTATTCTATTCTATTCTATTTGTTGCAGTCAAGATTGCATGTCATTGTAAGTATATATAACTGCATGCTCTCCTCAGGTAAACAACTTCATTGTCCAATATGTGCCAAGTATTTATTCAAAGATGACGAAAGGAAAGCTATATCATCTACAGGTAATCCAGATATGATTAACAGCTTCCAGACTTTGAGTTAAGGGAGATGTATCAACGAGCCTTATTAAAGAGATTGAGGCCATTATGTCTAGATTTAATCATCTGGACTTGGAAAATCTGCAATTTAGAGCAACTTTACTGCTAATTATGTCCTGGATGGTCAACTGTAACAACAAAAGAAAGTATATGCATCACCCCATTGCCTCTAAGTGGCTCATGGAGATCAGTGAAACACAGGTAAAATAGTTATTTTATGAAGTTGTTCCAGCTAGCCAGTCTTCCTATTTGCTCCTAAACTTTAGAACAATGATATGCTTGAAACAAAAAATAAGATACTAGAGAAGAACAATTCTTTAAATGGAGAAAACTGTGTGTGTCATTATGAGTCAAATTAAATAAAAACAGTTTCACACGGCAGGTATTTTCTTTCACTCCTTTTCAGTCATTCAGTTGTGAATTCAGAAAGAGTCACTCAGTCATCTTCAGTTACTTTGGGTAATCCCCTTCTGTTCATCATTTCGAATGCTTGGGTCTCCCTGAGTGAATGAATTACACTCTTCTCAGGAACTGCCTAACCTCATCAAGTACTAGAAGATCACAATTTGCTGTGTCCTTTTCACTGTTCCTGTTATTCTAGTCTCCAGAAAGTTCTAACAAGATGTGGATAGTTGTCCATAGTTAATTTGCTCTGGATCTAGCAGTCATAAACTAAGGCAATGTACTGCTGCCTAGCCAGAAAGCATGCAATACTTAGTCTTTGTAACATAAATGCCTCAGTGATCGATTGCATTTTCCATCCTAGTCTTGGGACTCAACAACAGTATGTAATGGTGAGGATTTGTCCCTCATAACAGGACAAATACTTAGATATTTTTCTAGTGGCAGAGGGTTTTTAAGCTTTTGTTCACCTTTCTTGGACCAAAATTCCTCTAAGACATCAAGAGCAGGCTGAAACACAATTGCCAGACCAACACTAAAGAGAACTCTGGCCCATAGGGTCTCACCTTGTTTCAGATAATACATGGAAAATTTCCAAGGTACTGCAGTTTCAGGCACTTTAATTTGCTTCCTTGGATTAAAGCTTTGGGTCCTCCAGGCAAGCATAGCTCATGTCACTTCATTGTTATTATCTTCTTCTTCCTAGGCCAGGCAGACAGCTGCTACAGATGTCACCACCCACAGTGTAGTCTTAGAAAAGTGTCATATTACATGACAACAGATGAGTCAGAGAATTTCTCTGCCTCCCTCCAGTATGCAAGAGAGATAAATTAAGAGAATAAGTATGGGAGGGGTGAGGAGACAAATAATTTAGCAAAAGGTCAAATTTTAACTCTCTTCTCACATAATTTTTGGTTTCTTTTCTCTCTGACTCTCTTATAGAGCATATTACATAAACTTCACCTTCTAAGTTCAAAGATAGCAAACATCTTAATATGAATGTGGATGAGCCTCCAGATATGTCATAGGATAATTTGGGGACATATATTTAATTACATGATGGCCTTGAAGGAACCACCTTGCTTAATGTATGTTTAAAATATGTCAGCAAATGCTTCAGTAAGTTTATACTTCAAAGGTGAAAGCAGAACATGCTTTCTAAGAGTATATTCTTATCTGTAGTGGCTAATTAGGAGCCAATGCATTTACACCAAAATGACCTGGAATTTCTGGGTAGCTGTGAGATATTTTCTTTCTCGGCACCACTTTTTGGTAGGACGATAAATAAAGGGAATTCTGACATCTCATAACCACATCACCAAAAAGCACAGAAAAGCAAATAGCCTGAAATAAAAGCATAAAACCCTGAAACCCAAACAACACAATGGTATTGACAGTTTTATTCCGAATCAGAGATTTAATTAGTAGGATGAGGAGTAAAACTCAGATGTCCACATTCTTAGTAAATGCAGTAATTATATGGTCTTCCTTTATTCAGGAAAGAACACAGTCCTGTAAAATATAGGGCATCATACTAAATGGCTCACTGTCCTGAAGGGACAGAAAGACTCAAAAATGTTCTGAATCAAACAGTGGGGCAGAAGACAGCAGGTCTGGTTTTTCAGGAAATTGCCCAAGTTGCCCAGGCTTGTCCGAACATGTCTTGGGGGCCAAGTGGGCCAGGTGTGTGTGCTTTTGGCCATGTTTGGAGAAAACTCATTCAATAGGTTAAAGTGCAGGTTTTTATCTCTTAATCTTTGTTGTCACTGGCCATCAATGTCTCGGGAAATCTAGAAATACCTGCCCAAAGAGCCAGTGTCCTGCCTTGCTATTGTCCAAGAAGAGAAGTCACAAGCCTTGCTTGGAATCCAAGCTGTGCTTCAGTTTACACAGACAGACACAAGAGCCCTCGCTGTAAGCATTGCAAAGGCCAGGAGCAGACAGACGTGTCTTGCCAGGCTGAGAGATGAACCCCAGGAAGAGCTGAGAGACCCTGGGAAACTTTTGTTTTATTGGAAGAAGCAACAAGATTGAAGCTGAAGAACCTCTCTCCAAATAGGCAAAGCTACAAAGCCAACAAGCCCTGACAGCCTTGGCAGCAACCTCTTTTCTACAAAGCTTTCACCTACAAAGCCTTCAGAGATAGAACAGAATAAAATTAAGCAGGTTGGAAGAGACCTTTATGAACATTGAGTCCAACCTATCATCCAACACTATCTAATCAACTAAGCCATGGCACCAAGCACCCCATTCAGTCTCTTCCTAAACACCTCCAGTGATGGTGACCCCACCACCTTCCTGGGCAGCCCATTCCAATGGCTAACAACTCTCTCTATGAAGAACTTCTTCCTAACATCCGGCCTAAACCTCCCCTAGTGCAGCTTGTGACTGTGTCCTCTTGTTCTGGTGCTGGTTGCCTGGAAGAAGAGACCAGCCCCCACCTGGCTACAACCTCCCTTCAGGTAGTGGTAGATAAACCCTCTACATGCTACAGCAACAAGCTGCAGAAGCCAACAGAAAATGAAACTGTTCCTGCAGCTTTCAAGTGGTTGACACCATTTTGGTTCTGTTTAAATCCCCATGTGTGCCACGTGGTACCACAATCAGTGAGTAATTATGAAATCAGATTTATGTGAGCATCTGTTAAAAGTCAGTTGCCTCAGAGAATTCTAGAGTTCCCTCCCCTTGTGGGCAGTCTCCAGCATGTTGCTGATGTTCTCTTCTTTTCTTTACAGTTTAAATTACTGTTTGTTGTTTCTGGATTTTTGCTCATATTGTTTAAATTGCTACATGTTCCTGCTGGTGAGATATCTGTTCCACAACCAAATATTTCAAACCAGTAAAGAGGTTTTATGAATATTTTATGTGATTTTTTTTTTAATTAATAAAGTTATTAATGTTTTTATTAATCATTCCACCTACTGAATATTAATAACCTCCATACGATCATCACACTCACATGACCTGATTTTCTCTTCCTTTTGTCGATCCCGGAGAAGTGAAAAGTTGCAGAGCATGTTTAATTATTTCCACACTAACAACTGTCAGTATCCATACTAAAAAGAATGTGTAGAATACGCATCTAGATACTGACAGATTTGCTGTGCTGTATCTGAGCAAAACTTTTGTATGGGTCAATCCATATGAACTTGGTTAGACAGAGGACATAATTATCACCCTGTACTTAGCATCCCTCCAAATGTCATATTGCTCAAAATCATTTGAATATCTTTTTCTAAGAGCTAAGAACATACTGTGAACAAAGCATATTTCTTTTCATTATCAGAAAGGTCATTGTGCAGAGGAGCTTCCGATCATGGGTTACTCTCTCCTCTGGAGGTTTAGTACAGCTCGTGCCTTCAGGCCAACTTGTGATCACCTCCACCAGACCAGGTCTTTCAAGATTTCCCGTTCAAGCTCTCTGTGTTATCAGAGCCATCCACTTGGACCATGTGGCTTCTGTGGCATGATGTGGTGTAGAACCTTTACCTTTGAACATCCATAACTGGCAATCTAGGAGCTAAGAGAAGTTGTGACTCAGCTCCAATTACTTCAGAAGCAGCTTCTAAACCATTACATTCAGTTACATCAGGATTGAATAATAAAGCTGGAAAAGAACAGGGGAATTTGACATTAAAAATAAAATCAGGGCTTTATTTAAAGTGGGTTTTGAATGAAAATCATAACAACATCATATAAAAACCCATGACTGTTTTAAGTCTAAAGACAGGGGGAAAAGACATTAATTTGAGAGTGGCATTTGCCTAGTGATCACACTTGTGAGACTGCCCTGAAAAACACTGTTATGGCTCATGGGAGGGGACAGAACTCAATAACAAAACTATAAATGCAAATGAAAGACACATATTGATCTGCATGGAGACACATGGTTAATTTAATTTACACATGTATGGTTTTGATATTGCCCTTTTCCTTTTGCTAGAAACCACAGGAAGATAATTTGGCTTTCGGTGTCACACTTTCAGCAAGAAATTTTGTTTAGAAGCTGCGATTAAATAATTCAAAAATAATTAATTCAGAAGACAACCCATTAAATTATAACCCTCCCCACTGGTTAACTTGGTGCCAAAATGTATTGTTTAATTTATCATTCTTAGTATTTTTAGAAGGCCTCAAGGCAGAGAATGAAGCAATAATAAATAGGGAATAGTGGATAATTAGAGAAGGAAATGTGGAACAAAATTACTAAGGGCTTTAGGTGAAGTTCATTATTACTATTTAATAGTGCCCAAGAGCATTTGATCAAATTATGGATCATGTTTAAAAGTGGGCTGAAAGAAATCCTGGTGGAAGAGGAATTTCTCACTACTACTTTCAGAATTTTGTAGTAAATTTTACAGATTTTTTTACAGGTATTAAAAAAGTAAAAGCATATTGTCCAAAGCTTCCACTTTATCCCACATGGTGCTCTAGTGAGATGTGAAGAAGACAGAGTTTCTTCATTGTCTCAGATACTGTTCAAGCTGATACTATTACGAGATTAAGCAGAGCACATCAAGCATAAGGGATACGGTGACATATTCTAAGAGCAGCCCTTAGGACTCTGAGGCACAAGGAGAAGCTGTTGAGTTTTCATAACTCTTCAGGGGGTTTGGTTCTTAGCCTTGTCTTTAATTCATATCTTTTGAGTTGACATGGATGTTCAGTATGTGTGATTTTATGCTTGGGTTTTTGTTTGTTTGGTTTTCTTTTCTAATTTATTCAATCATTTTCTGTATATTTTTCTACTATAGTATTTAAACCAAAATTCCTGCAAGTATTTTTTGAACACAAATATTTGTATAAAATTGCAAACTTCCTTTTTTCATCATGTTAAAAATCAAGATCCTCTCTCTTTTATATTCAGTTGGAAAACTTTACAAAAGCAGAAAGAATGAGATCCATAGAATGGAATGGAATGGAATGGAACCTATCACCCCACACCATCTAATCAACTAAACCATGGCACCAAGCATCCCATCCAGTCTCTTCTTAAACACCTCCAGTGATGGTGACTCCACCACCTCCCTGGGCAGCACATTCCAATGGCCAATCACTCTTTCTGTGAAGAACTTCTTTCTAACATCCAGCCTAAACCTCCCCTGGCACAGCTTGTGACTGTGTCCTCCTGTTTGTGTGCTGGTTACCTGGGAGAAGAGACCAGCAGGCTACAGCCTCCTCTCAGGTAGCTATAGACAGCAATAAGGTCTGCCCTGAGCCTCCTCTTCTCCAGGCTAAGCAACCCCAGCTCCCTCAGCCTCTCCTCATAGGGCTTGTGCTCCAAACTCCTCACCAGTTTTGTTGCCCTTCTCTGGACACATAGCATACAGCAGATAAGAGCATTTAAAATACATTTTCTGAAAATCTCTAGCATTGAAATGTATATAACCCTCCGCTGAACTTTAATGCTAATTTTTTCTATGTTTTTCTATGCCTAAAAAAAATAATATTAAAAACCATAAAGGAAAAGCAAGTCTTCTGATTGATATTCCACAGTAACAGAATAGGGGAGCAGGAAAGTTAATTATTTCTGAAAATTTCCCTTCTAGGGGAACAGCTACAGTTACAGATACATATTGTAAATCAAAGTAAAATGATATCTGTTAAATATGAGGAATTTTCTGGGATAGAAAATCTAATTACTTAACAGTACTAATCACTAGAAAACTGAGATTTCCCTCTTCAGGCATTTGATTCTGCAGCAGAAGAAAGAGGACTTTGTTCATGCTACTTTTTTAGTTAAAAAACTTAAACAGAAAGGAGAAAAAAAAAGAAGTCAAGATGCTTTTCCTTTGACTTAATTTTATATGATTGTCCAAATTGTTTGATGTGTCTTCAAAACCATTGGCATCATTTAATAAATAATACTGGTGGTAACAGTAGTAGTATTAATAGTAAGAATAAATCACTCTTCCAAATGTACAAATCACCCTGCTTATTAATTCAAGCACAGCAGCAAAGTTGTTGCTAGTTCTGTCAGTATTGGGAAAATTTTGTTCAGTACTGATTCCAGCCTTGTTCAACAACCTGGATGAGGGAGTAAGTTTGTTGATGATGTGAAATTGACATACCAGGAGGCTCTGCTTCCATTCAGACTGATCTGGACAGACAGATCTGGAAATGTGGGCAGAGATCAACCTATTGAAATTCAACAAGGACAAGTGCAGAGTCCTACACCTGGGCAGAGCAACTCTGTGCACCAGTACAGGTTAGGGGCTGACCTTCTGGAAAGCAGCTCCAAAGAGGACTTGGAGTCTTGGTGGACAGTAAGTTGACCATGTGAGAACAATAGCATGTCCTTGTGGCCAAAAAGGCCAATAGTATTCCCGGGGTGAATTAAGAAGAGTGTGATCAGTGGGTCAAGGGATCTTCTCTAGCCCCACTACTCTGCCCTAGTGAGGCCTCAACTGAGTATTGTGCCCAGCTCTGGGATCCCCAGAGCCCAGACAGAGAAGAACTGGAGAGGAGGGCTACAAAGATGATTAAGGGAGGAGAATGTCTCTCTTATGACAAAAAGCTGAGACCTGGGCCTGTTTAGCTGAGAAGAGATCTGATCAATACTCACAAACACCTTAAAGGGTAGGTACCAAGAAGATGGGGCTACTCATTCTTCTCTGCAGCCCATTGACAGAATGAGGGGCAATGGATACAAAATGGATCACAGGAAGTTCTGCTTCAACATGAGAAAAAACTTCTTTATTGTGAGAGTGATGGAGCACTGGAACAGGCTATCCAGACAGGTTGTAGATCATATTCTCTGGAGACTTTCAAAACTTGTCTGGATGCTTTCCTGCACTAGGTAAAACCTCTTTGGCAGGGACGTTAAGCTAGATGATCTCCAGAGGTCGCTTCCAGGCCCTACTCTTCTGTGATTCTATGATAAAAAATGAATACTAGTTTATATAATAATAATATATATAATATATATTATATAATAATACTGGTTTATATGATAATGATAATGATAATGATAATGATAATGATAATGATAATGATAATGATAATAATAGAATAGACCAGGTGGGAAGAGAACTTCAAGATCATCATGTCCAACCTATCATCCAACACCACTAACCAGGGCTAACTAAACCATGCAACCAAGCACCTTATCAAGTCTCCTCCTGAACAACCTCCAGTGATGGTGACTCCACCACCTCCTCAGGCAATCCAATGGGCAATCACTCTCTCTGTGTAAAACTTCCTCCTAACCTCCAGCCTGAACCTCCCCTGGCACAGCCTGAGACTGTGTCCTCTTGTTCTGGTACTGGTTGCCTGGGAGAAGAGACCAGCCTCTGTCTGTCTACAACCTCCCTTCAGGGAGTTGTAGAGAGCAATAAGGTCACCCCTGAGTCTCCTTTTCTCCAAGCTAAGCAACCCCAGTCTCTCCTCATAGGGCTTGTGTTCCAAGTCCCTTACCAACTTTGTTGCCCTTCTCTGGACATGCTCCAGCAAGTCAACATCCTTCCTAAACTGAGGAGCCCAGAACTGGACACAGGACTCAAGGTATGGCCTAACCAGTGCAGTGTACATCATCATCATCATCATCATCATCATCATCATCATCATCATCATCATCATCATCATCATCATCATCATTACACAGTTTGAGGTGGCATGAAAAGGAAGTAGAAAAAACCAGCAGGTTTTTCCCCAGATTCATGTGACAGGGAACAGAAAGCCTTTAGAACTCTAGGGAGTCAGAATGTCGGGGTGGGGAGGGGGGAAAGGAAAAAAAATAAAAAGAAAAAAGAAAAAGAAGTCTAGGTGTCAAGCAGGGAAAAGAAGTCAATTGTTTGGATAGATTTTACACCTAGGTTCTACAGTAATGATTACTGAGTGCTCTTTGAACTAATCCATGCTATGCAGAAATAGGATGGAGCATTTTTCCTTGAGATTGTGTCTGTAGTGCCAGACTGGCTACACCACAGCCAGCTGTCATAGTCTGTCTTCTGCAATTTGGACCTCCTCTCTCTGATGTGTTTCAGAGGCAGTTTCTGATCTGCCTGTTGTAGTCTGTAATGATATTCATGTTCATAACCTTGAAAATAAATTATTTACTTTGAAGGTTGGCTATGTTATCATGTGTCTAAATCCCCCTACTACAGTTCATACTGCACACATTCAGGTGCTTCTGCTTTATGTCTGATTCATCACATATGGAAACTGTATCACTTAGACACTTTAATTTCAAATTAATACTCTTTCTAGATGGAAAGTTGAAGAAAACAGTTTAGCAGATATCTCTGAATATTAGAAGGAACAGATGGATAAAAAAACACATTAGAATTATCAATATACTTTGGATTGATATATTTTGGTCTATTTTAATCAATTGACAGATTGCTCTGATACACATCTGTAACAATAGAGAGCTCCAAATGTGCCCAAAGAAAGAAATTTTCCTTGTCTTGGGAGAAGCATCAAGGTTCCCTGGGAAGTGTAGCTGGGGTCACCACTGTAATTTAAATAATATTTTCCTGATCCTGTAGAGTTTGATTTTATTAATCCTTTTGTGTTTCTTAGTTGTTGTTTTTTTTTTCCTCTGCTCTTCTTTCTTCTGAAAACCCATGCACAGAAACCACATTTACCTCACCGAGATGATGGTGCAGATACTTCTTAAGAGAGTGGTTACTGCTTTTTGATGCTAATTTATTCTTCCTGAAACATCCTCAGTTCATGATTTTTCCTGTACTCATTTTGTTTATACTCTGTAATGTTCCTTTAGCCTTTCTACTTAAATCAGTTTTTATTTGTCTTATATATATGTGTGTGTATATATATAGAGAGAGGGTATATATATAAATACCTCTTTGAGTAACATATAATTTGTTTTTAAGCCTTCTTACTCTCTCACTATCAAGTTCACCTGTGTATTACTCTGTACTCACTGGCAATGTTCAGCTAGAAATCTAAGCTGTCAGGTGAAGGGCTCTTTTTTTTCTAAGGGTTTAGAGAACTCCTGAACAGAGTTAAGAAATACTACCACTACTATTTTACATTTATAGCATATTTTAAATGAAGATTACAAAGACATTTATGATCAGATATTAAGCTTCACAATGACCTTGAAAACGTGAAATATAAGTGCCTGTTCTTTTGCATTTTGCAGCATAAGGATCATTAAACTGAGCAGGTGAAGAAAAAGAACTATGATTTGCAATGGTTAATATTCTAATATTTTTCTGAAGGAAAAAAAAATATCTCCACTGCTTTTAAAAATCAAGATGACTTTAAATATGAATTATTAATCAAAAGCTACAGACAGTCACTTTTAGACATCATTTACATTACACATCTTAGGATATGTAACTGTTACAGTCTGCTTAATAATTAGGTCAATAGAAAGACAGTGCCTTCCAGACAGGTATAGGCTTGGGTCAGCCTGTGAGGCAATTCATCAAACTTGGTATAGTGCCTTCCAGGCAAGTAACTATCCACTTTGGTCTGGAAGAGAAGGCAGAATGCTGAGATGTCTTCCAGGCAGAAAATTAAGTGGGTCAGCCTTGGAGGCACTCCAGATAGGTGACTGTTAAGCTTTCCTTGAAAATTAACATACTAAGGTCATTTCTGAGTGTATAACTATTGGCTTCTGCTAGACGACAAGCCATTATTCATGGACTTCCTTCCATTTGAAGGGCTGCTTATTGTGGCTTATCTTAAAAAACAGTAATACAGTTCTGTTTGTGAACATGAATGTATTCCATGAGCATAAAAAAACAAAAAGAAAAACCACAAAAAACCACCAACAAACAAGCACAAAAAAAAAATCAGCCCTGTTGACTCTGTATTCACCAGGGATACTAGAAGAAGTTCACTCTTAATTGATATTGTAGAAAATGAGACCACATGTTAATGTGTAAGAAAGATACAAAGTTTCAAACAGGGAGGCTTATATGCACATCTGCTTGTATATAAGCCTTTGACAGGTTTGAAAGTCTAGTGAGCATATGCCTACCTGCAGTACATATGTTCCTGACTTGGATGAGAATGCCAAAACCTTCAGATGTCTAAACTAACCTTTCATTCGTGCCCATCTGAAAACCAAAGACACTGTATTACATGAAGAAAATACACTGGAAAACCAGAGTTATTAAAGTAGTAAAGTACCTCAGACCCCAAAACCAGAAAACACAGATGTAAGAGTCTTCACCAGACACAACAGGAAGCCTGAGAGAAGAAACTAAGAGTAGCAGACTAGTGCACGACAAAGTAGGGCCATGAGGATGATCAGAGGGCTGGAGCACCTCTCCTATGAGGGCAGACTGAAGGAGTTGGGGCTGTTCAGTCTGGAGAAAAGAAGGCTCTGAGGTGACCTTCTTGTGGCCTTCCAGTATCTGAAGGGGGCCCACAAGAAGGCTGGGGAGGGACTTCTCAGGATATCAGGTAGTGATAGGACTAGGGGGAATGGAATTAAGCTGGAGGTGGGGAGATTCAGGCTGGAGGTGAGGAGGAAGTTCTTCCCCATGAGAGTGGTGAAGCCCTGGAATGGGTTGTCCAGGGAGGTGGTTGAGGCCCCATCCCTGGAGGTGTTTAAGACCAGGCTGGATGCAGCTCTGGCCAGCCTGATCTAGTGTGAGGTATCCCTGGACATGGCAGGGGGGTTGGAACTAGATAATCCTTGTGGTCCCTTCCAACCCTGACTGATTCTATGATTCTTTATTTCCTCTCAGCTTTTCCCTTTCTTTTCTCATAAGCTCTTGTCAGTTTATTCTGCAATGTGGCTTTAAGATTATAAATGAAAGCATGATATTATTTGAGGAGAGAGAGCCAAGTGGAGAACAGAGGGCATCCAATAAATTGGAAATTCTGATAGATCTTGCTGAGTGCCAAATGGCATGTGCGTAAGTTAGTAGTGCTGAAGCTATTTTGGCAGTAGGGATGAAATTTGGCAGGCATGATTCAGAGAAAGGGCAGTTTCATCTGGGAAGGCCAAGAGACACCAGGCAGACAGTGAGGCACTTAATGATGAGCTGCAGGATATGGAAGGTGGTTAAAGAAAGTTGAAATTTTGGTGCAGGATTAACTAAGAAGATGCCTATATTTACTTTGTGTGTGACTATCTCATGCCAAATCAACATATTTTATACTGAAAGTTAATGCTCTGAGACACATGCTAGGACACTTGACAGCATTGCAGTCCAGATTTTAAAGGGGATACTAGAAAAATACAGATTGTTAAGAAAATCTACCACAACAACAAAAATAAAAGTGAACATTAAAGGCTGTGGTGGGTGACTATCTTAAGGCAGATAGCTTACTGCAATGTCTGTTTGGATTTTCTACAGTGAATGTTTAATGTAAATGTAAATGCTTGCTCTCTACCTGGAATGGACAAGAGATCCTTTTTTCAACTGGATGCTATCATTTATGATTAATGTGGTGTTACATATATTTTATTCCTTGTGTGCTCCCATAAATCTCAAAAACAATTCACAGGAGGAATCATAGAATCAATAAGGTTGGAAGAGACCTCAAAGATCATCAAGTCCAACCTGTCACCACAGACCTCATGACTACTAAACCATGGCTTCAAGTGCCATGACCAATCCCCGCTTGAACACCTCCAGGGATGGTGATTCCACCACCTCCCTGGGCAGACCATCCCAGTTGCCAACAACTCTCTCTGTGAAGAACTTTCTCCTCACCTCGAGCCTAAACTTTCCCTGGCTCTGCATGAAACTGTGTCCTCTTGTTCAGGTGCTGGTTGCCTGGGACAAGAGACCAATCCCCTTCTGCCTACAACCACCTTTCAGGGAGTTGTAGACAGCAACAAGGTCTCCCCTGAGCCTCCTCTTCTTCAGGCTAAGCAACCCCAGCTCCCTCAGCCTCTCTTCATAGGGCTTGTTCTCAAGGCCTCTCCCCAGCCTCACTGCCCTTCTCTGGACACATTCAAGTGTCTCAATGTCCTTCTTAAACAGAGGGTCCCCGAACTGGACAGAGTACTCAAGGTGTGGCCTAACCAGTGCTGAGTCCAGGGGCAGAAGGACTTCCCTGCTTGGGCTGGCCACACTATTTCTGATGCAGGCCAGGATGCCATTGGCCTTCTTGCCCACCTGGGCACACAGCTGGCTCATGTTCAGCCAGCTATCAGTCAGTACCCCCAGGTCCCTTTCTGTTTGGCAGCTCTCCAGATGACTGTAGAGCGACGGTTGTTTCACTTTAACCCTACATTTTATATTATCTATAATGTGTAAAATGGAGGTTTAGGTACCTGACTGCTGATCTCATTTTGTGCCTCTTCATTTGAAGACTAGTTTCTTTTCACCAAAAGAGGTGAGCATGGCACAGCTGTGACTTTGTGTCTTATCTGCAAAAGGGTACCTTTCCTTAAGTAAGATTATACTCACCATAGAGGTCTAAAGTTTACTGTAAAAGTTATCATTAACTGCCCTTTTTAGGTAAAAAGAAGAAATAAGCACCACCACCAGAGTGTCATTCATCAGCCATATTTCAGTTTTTATTTTAGAGTGAGAAGAACTATACTTTGGAATGCCCTTGAATTTCTTAAGTGACTGAAGATTTACTGGATGACTGAAGGTCAAATGCCAGAGGCTTTTTTTTTTTTAGTGGTTCAAGAGTTTTCAGTTTGTTTGGAGATATTTTTTTTCTCCTTCAAAACCATCCTTGAAAATCTTAAATCTTCTGAAAGGTTTACTATTGTTGCTAAGAAATATTAAAAGTGGGTGCAACTTTTTAGCACTACAAGACAGAGTTCAGAGCTCACATGCTCTTAGCTGTTAGTCCTACAGAGAGAAATCTATGCACTGAATATCACTGTCTTAAAATGTTGGCTGTCTCATCAGTGAGATGGGTGAATGTCTGGTAGACAGTTATACAGTGGATTAATTTGTAATACTTTTTAACCTGCACAGGTAAATGAATTAAGCAACAATAACATGAAGACTATTGTCATGGCTATAGAATATAATGATAAATAGTTTCTTTTTGGGGAAAAAAAATAGAATATGGAACAAGCTGTGTGCTGCTTGCAGGCAAAATCCATTCTGTATTTTATTTTAATGTGTTGTCAATTGAACTATTTTCTGTGGTTCATTTACCTTCAGATAGAAATTAAAATATTTCATTTTAAGGAAGCTGACATTAGTCTTGGGTGACAGGTTGGACTTGGTGATCTTTGAGGTCTCTTCCAACCTTGGTGATTCCGTGATTCTGTGATTATGGAAAACACCTGATGTGTCATTTACTGACAGAGCTTATGTGGTTTTTTATTTCCCTTAAAGCTTTTGGGTACAATTGTCCTTGCTTTGACTGTGAGAGGGGAAAGGGTTTTTCTAAACGACTTGTTTCATCAAAATAAGGTCAGGCAAAATGTGACTGAGCAAGAGATTTCTAAATTCCAAATATTTCCTGGAATTACAACAGTTTCTGCAAGGTGCAGAATCATAGAATCAATAAGGTTGGAAAAGACCTCAAAGATCATCAAGTCCAACCTGTCACCCAACACCTCATGACTACAAGACCATGGCACCAAGTGCCACATCCAGTCCCCTCTTAAACACCTCCAGGGACAGTGACTCCACCACCTCCCTGGGCAGCATATTCCAATGGCTAAGAGAAGTGCTCTATAAGCCCACCCTGCCTTAGTCACCTTTCAAAGCTTCTTGAGTAAAGACTCAAAAGATAATTTTCATCAAAAAGGACGTGATAGCCACATTTCCCCTCCACTCTTCAAAGTCACAGGAAGAATTACTCTTACTTCAAGCACTACTACTCGTAGAGTTTCCTCGGTGGAGTATAGCTTCCTGTATTGATTCCTATACATGGTCTTCCTTGAAGATACAGTAAAATACAGTATCCTCTTATTCTCTGTTGGGTTTTTTTTTCCCTTTTTTTTTTTCTTTCTTGTAGTTCACATTATCTAATGCCTTCAGGTAATAAAGAAGTAGATAACCCTATTAATCAATAGAATTAAATTGGAAAGTAGAGGTTCTGTGGGCACAAATATGCTTGCATCTACCGACAGACTTCCTTGATAAGCAGACACTCAGCACTAATCTGTGAGCCATTAATACTTTATATTGGCATGCCATTACAATCAGTGTTTAACTCTTTTAATGTTGTGAAATTTACTCCTGGGTTGTCCACATTTCTGCAGTCTTTCCACTGAAGTGGTAGCCTTTAACAGCTTTGGCACTACAAAGAATGCTTCTGAGTTCTGCTGAAGCATTAACAGGAACATGAATGTCAACAAATACAGTGCTATGGAAAAAATAAAACAAACAAACAAACAAACAAATAAACAAACCCTCTACCAGCACTAACAATGTTCACATTCTTAGGAAAAGAAAAGCTGCTGCAGACAAAGTGGCTAAGTACTCACACTGAAGTTGTGAATTGAAAGCACTTTAAAAGGGCTTTCAGGCAGATGTATTGAGAGGCAAAATGCCACACATATAAGTTCTTTTATTACACTACTGTTGGCCAAGAAGGCCAAAGGCATCCTGGCCTGCATCAAGAATAGTGTGGCCAGCAGGAGCAGGGAAGCCATGGTGCCTCTGCACTCAGCACTGGTTAGGCCACACCTTGAGTACTGTGTCCAGTTCTTGGCCCCTCAATTTAAGAAGGACATTGAGACTCTTGAACGTGTCCAGAGAATGGCAACAAGGCTGGGGAGAGGCCTCGAGCACAAGCGCTATGAGGAGAGGCTGAGGGGGCTGGGATTGTTTAGCCTGGAGAAGAGGAGGGTCAGGGGAGACCTCATTGCTGTCTACAACTACCTGAAGGGAGGTTGTAGGCAGAAGGGGATTGGTCTCTTGTCCCAGGCAATTAGCACCAGAACAAGAGGACACAGTCTCAAGCTGTGCCAGGGGAGGTTTAGGCTTGAGGTGAGGAGAAAGTTCTTCACAGAGAGAGTTGTTAGCCATTGGAATGGGCTGCGCAGGGAGGTGATGGAGTCACCATCCCTGGAGGTGTTCAAGAGGAGATTGGACATGGAACTTGGTGCCATGATTTAGTCATGAGGTCTGTGGTGACAGGTTGGACTTGATGATCTTTGAGGTCTCTTCCAACTTTATGGATTCTATGATTCCATGTTTCTATGACTCTATGATTCTACTCCAATCCAAGATGATGAAATACATTTGGGAAAACACAAGCAAAAGACAAAATCAGTGCAATGAAGATCACTCTCTGAAATTTAGTTTAAGGTTCCTCTCCATGGCTAATATCCCATATTTGCACTACAAGTTTCATTAGTTAATGAAAATTGTCAGAGTCCTGCTCAAATGTTCTAATGGGCCCTACTGATCCTGGCTAGCTCTTCATGTCTGAATTGAGTGGTTGTCTTTGTTCTCAATTCACAACAGAGACATAAGAAGGGGCTGAAACCAGTCCCCCCAGGCAGGAGTCTGGGGGTGATAAGCTTGAGCCAGAGGTGAAACCAGTAGCCCGGCTGAAGTGCATGTACACTAATGCACGAAGCTTGGGTAACAAACAAGAGGAGCTGGAAGCCTTGCTGCAGCAGGAAAGTTATGATGTAGTTGCCATCACAGAGACGTGGTGGGACGACTCACATGACTGGAGCGCTGCAATTGATGGCTACAGGCTTTTCAGAAAAGACAGGCAGGGAAGAAGGGGTGGAGGGGTGGCCCTGTACATCAGGGAGGCACTAGATGCCATTGAGATGGAGATTAGGGATCATCAGGTTGAGTGCCTATGGGTGAGAATTAGAGGGAAGGCTAATAGGGCTGACATCCTGGTTGGAGTGTTATAGACCACCCAACCAGGAAGAAAAAGTTGATGAAGCATTTTTTAGCCAACTTAAGGCTGTCTCAAGATCGCCTGACCTTGTTCTCATGGGCGACTTCAACCTGCCTGACATCTGCTGGGAACTCAACACAGCAGAGAGGAGACAGTCCAGGAGGTTCTTGGAATGCATGGAGGACAGCTTCTTATCCCAGGTGCTGAGTGAGCCTACCAGGGGTAAGGCTATGCTAGACCTCCTCTTCACCAGCAGGGAAGGGCTGGTGGGTGATGTGGTGGTCGGAGGCTGATCTATGAGATCAAATTTCAGATTCCTTCACCTTGCTTTTAGACAATCACCTGAAGCTTCTAAGCAGGGAAGAGTGAAATGGATTCACATTGTCTGACTTCAAGCAGATGCTGGGTGCATAGTGCCTTGAAAGTTTCATTTCTAAAATTTGCCTTTGAAGAGATCCCAGTTCAAGCTGGTGCTTATCCAAGAAAGTTCACCACACTGAAATACAGTTTGACCAATATGTGGAAGTCCATTCAGCTTCACCAACTCTTCAGACAAGGTAGTTATATCATAATATCATAATATCATAATATCATAGCATCATAGAATCATTTTGGTTGGAAAAAACCTCCAAGATCATCTAGTCTAACCACCAACCCGACACCATCATGGCCATTAAACTATGTCCTGAAATGTTATAGAGTAGCATAGCATAGCATAGCATAGCATAGCATAGAATAGAATAGAATAGAATTAACCAGGTTGGAAGAGACCTTTGAGATCATTGAGTCCAACCTATCACCCAACACCATCTAATCAACTAAACCATGGCACCAAGCACCCCATCCAGTCTTTTCCTAAACACCTCCAGTGATAGTGACTCCACCACCTCCCTGGGCAGCACATTCCAATGGCAAATAACTCTTTCTATGAAGAACTTCTTCCTAACATCCAGCCTAAACCTCCCCTGGTGCAGCTTGAGACTGTGTCCTCTTGTTCTGGTGCAGCCCCCACCTGGCTACAACCTCCCTTCAGGTAGTTGTAGACAGCAATAATGTCTTCCCTGAGCCTCCTCTTTTCCAGGCTAGGCACCCCCAGCTCCCTCAGCCTCTCCTGTAGGGCTTGTGCTTGAGGCCTCTCCCCAGCCTTGCTGCCATTCTCTGGACACATTCAAGTGTCTCAATGTCCTTCATAAACTGAGGGGTCCAGAACTGGACACAGTACTAAAGGTGTGGCCTAACCAGTGCTGAGTCCAGGGGCACAATGGCTTCCCTGCTCCTGATGGTCACACTATTTCTGATGCAGGGCAGGATGCCATTGGCCTTCTTGGCCACCTGGGCACACTGCTGGGTCATGTTCATCTGGCTGTCAATCAGTACCCCCAGGTCCCTTTCCCTCATCCAGACAAACTGAGAGTGCAACATAAGTTTTTGAAAACATTGTGTTTCCAACAGACAGAGCTTCTCATTATCTGTATATTTTCTTACATGTCTCATTATAAGATTTTTTAAAGTATATTAAAATCACTTAAATTGATTTTCTTCCTTTCTAGGCACCACCTAGGAAAACTGGACTGAAGCAGACCAGAGGTATCATTAGTGTCAAAATTCCATGCTGATTAGTTTGAAGAAATGAGATGAATTTCTGAATCACATAAGAGATTTAATGCAGTGGAAACTACCCAGAGCCAATTGCAAGGCAACCTGCACAATTATCTAATTTTCTTTTCCTTTAAAAATTGTTCACTATTGAATAGAAAATCAGAAGTAGGACTATGAACCATTCAACAGTTAGATACACCAAATGAAGTGTAGCTAGCAGGTTGAGGGAGGGAATTCTCCACCTATGCTCTGCTTTCAACATACCCCCCATGGAGTATGGTGCTCAGCTGTGGGGCCACCAGCATAAGAAAGATGTTGGCTTGCTTGGATGGGTCCAGAGGAATGTTATGAAGATGACTGGGGGCTGGAGCACCTCCCCTATGAAGACAAGCTGTGAAAGTCTTGTTCAGCCTAGAAAAGAGAAAGCTTCAAGAAGACCCTCTAGCAGTCTGACAGAACTCAAAGGGGACTGACAGGAAAGATGAAGAGGGTCTCTTTATCAGGCAGTGTAGTGATAGGAGGAGGGGTAATGTTTCAAACTGAAGGAGGGTAGATATAGATTAGATATAAGGAAGAAATTATTTTCTGTGAGGGTGGTGAGATACTGGAACATGTTGCCCAGAGCAGCTGTGGATGCCTCATCACTGGCAATGTTTAAGGCCAGTTTAGATGGGTTTTCTGGGCTAGTGGAAGGTGTCCTTGCCCATGACAGCAGGGTTAGAACTAGATCTTTGAAGTCCTATACAACATAAACCAGTCTATGATTCTAGAAAACTCAGGAAGAAAAAGGCTTCCAAGGACCAGATTTGTTCCTAGGACCAGATTTGTCCCATTTACTTTACTCACTTTGAGGGGCAACACTTAGAGAGAGAGCTTACATTTTAAGAAAGCTTAGACTTCAAAATGGGATTTAGCCCAGGTATGTTTACACTGCCCTCAGAAAAAGAAAAACAAAATAAAGAAAACCCCACCAAAACAACAACAGCAAAAAGGGTTTCTTTAATCTGCATAAGGAAACAGCTTAAATTCACTCCTAACTTCAATTTAGATATAAATAAAATATATCTGCATATATGTACCCTAGCAGACTTCTCAATTCCATCCAGATCCAAATTTGCATTGGTTTAGATCTGCATTTTTCATCCTTGTAAGTATGAGAGGGTAATAAAACCAACCTGAGTGTTTTTAGCCAAACGATTTGTAATTTGAGATGCTCTGCAACAGTTAATCTAATGGGACATGGCAGGGCCTGAGCACTGGCATGAAGTCACCCATACATCAAAATTGCTATCATGGTCCTTAGAATGTCTTTGTTGAGATTGGGCAACACTGTCCTAGACAAAGACTTAGCCAAGGATCATTTTCAATAGCAGTTTGAAGAGAGCTGATCTATTTAGGAGGGTAAGAGAGTTTAGCTGTAAAGAAAACTGCCATTCTGTGCCAATTAGCCTGAGATCCAAAGAGTCCCCAGACTATCTTATTTATTAACATAGCCAGAGTCTTAATAGTGGAGTTTGCAATTGCATTTTTCCACAGAGTGTTTTCAGTGACAGATCTTTCTTCTGAAATAATTACAATTATTTACAACTCTTATTAAAACTATGAAACAAATCTTATACTTCTCACTGGGCCTTACCTGTTACTTTACTTCAACAGTATACATAGCTACGCTGGTCTTCTGAGAATTATGTCCTTATTAAGAAATTAGAAGCCTAACTTCTTTGTTCTTGCTCACTATAAACAGAACTGACTGCTGCTTGAATGAGAATTGCACTCCAGAAATACAGAGAAATTTATGAACAGATAGCAAAAAAGACCCAGATAAATAAACTATCCGCCCACCCCCCGCCATCCATCCCTCAAAACTTCCTGGAGTTCTCACAACTGAAATTCCATTGTTCTGAATTTCATTACACAGTCATGACAACCAACTTTTACAATTCAGTGTAGCATGTATGTTCAATTTATCAACAAAGTTTATTTGCTATGTTCACTCATATGAACATATTAAGCAATAAAAATTTCCTTCCTTCCTTCCTTCCTTCCTTCCTTCCTTCCTTCCTTCCTTCCTTCCTTCCTTCCTTCCTTCCTTCCTTCCTTCCTTCCTTCCTTCCTTCCTTCCTTCCTTTCTTCCTCCCTTCCTTCCTTCCTTACTCCCTTCCTTCCTTCCTTCCTTCCTTCCTTCCTTCCTTCCTTCCTTCCTTCCTTCCTTCCTTCCTTCCTTCCTTCCTTCCTTCCGTCCAAGTTCCTTCCTTCCTTCCAAATTCCTTCTGAATTCCTTCCAAAATCCTTCATTCTTTCCTTCCTTTCTTCCTTCCAAATTCCTTCCTTCCAAATGTCTTCCTTCTTTCTGTCTTGGGAATCAACCTTATATATGCAAATAGAAAGATGAATGTTATTGCATATACTTTGGCTTAAACCTTTCATAAGGAGTGAGTATTGTTCTACAGCAGCTATCTTCTGACCTGCAAGATACTGAAGCAGATTGTTGGTGAGCTATATGCCAGTGAAGTTCAATGTGCCAATTACTGGCTTGTTAATCTCTCCTTTGATGATGAGAAAATGTATCCCAAGTGAGGATTTTGCATGTTAACACATGACAAACCTAGTAATGCATTTTGTAACTGAACACTGATTCCAGTGAAGTACTTAGTCTCAAAATATGCTATTAAATTTTAAATTACCATCAAGCTG
Source organism: Dryobates pubescens (assembly GCF_014839835.1). NCBI lineage: Eukaryota > Metazoa > Chordata > Aves > Piciformes > Picidae > Dryobates > Dryobates pubescens. The sequence goes on along the minus strand of NC_071618.1, from coordinate 37,475,205 downwards.
GAGTTTCTTATTTTAAAATTACAGGATAGTTTTGCATTAAGAATATGAAAATATCTCTCTGAGGAAAGGTGAGTCATTTTTGTAAAGGGACTTTAATTAGTTTACTTACATTTCTTATCCACTCCTTTACTCTGGGAGCCCTTGACATAACTTAAAATGCAAATATTAAAATTCCCTTTCCTATAGCAGAGTTATAGACTTTTCAATGTGTGTTACATTTCTGTAACCCCAAAATCAGAAGTTAAATGGTTATCATTTTTGAGCAGATTACAATCTCTTTCTTCAAACATCCCAAAGATATGGCGGGTTTCAGAAGTTCACCCTAAGGAGTTAAAATGAATGGAATGGAATGGAATGGAATGGAATGGAATGGAATGGAATGGAATAGAATAGAATAGAATAGAACAGACCAGGTTGGAAGAGACCTTCAAGATCATCGCATACAACCTATCAACTAATCCAACTCACCTAATCAACTAAACCATGGCACCAAGCACCCCATCAAGTCTCCTCCTGAACATGTCCAATGATGGTGACTCCACCACCTCCCTGGGCAGCCCATTCCAATGGGCAATCACTCTCTCTGTGTAGAACTTCTTCCTAACATCCAGCTTAAACCTCCCCTGGCACAGCCTGAGACTGTGTGCTCTTACTTAACATAACATAATACCAATTACAGTAGCATCCTTAGTGTTCTCTGACAAAAGGTGAAATTATTGAATCAGGCCCCAAGTGCAGAGAATTATCTAGATGGCTAATAATCCATGCAGAATACCCCCAAAATCAGGGAACAAACACCACAGTATCTGTAGTAACTCATGAATCATAATTTCACTGAATGTACTAAATAACTGAAGAAAAAGTACTTCTAAAAGTTTGTGTTTGGAGCAGCAGTTCAAATTCTCATTTGATTTTTTGAAGCTTATTCAAGTCACTCAGTGAAAAAGTTTCTAAGAATTATTTCCTTAACTGAATATTTTCTCTTTTTGTGGATTACAGAATATTATCCCAATTGCTTTAATGTTACCTGTATAAAAAAACTAACCTTCCACATCCACTGTCTTGCTGCATGTACATTTTTTTCCTTCTTTTTTATTTTAATTTTTTAAAACAGTAAAATAAACACTAATAGAAAAATTGAATCATACTTAAACAGATGTTTTAGAGTTTAACTATTGTATGATTATACTTTTTCTGCTCAGTCCATTGGCTCTTTTATAATCCTATCATAAAGATAATTGCTACCAATAAAAATATCATAGTAGTATCATAGTATCAGTCAGGGCTGGAAGGGACCACAAGGATTATCTAGTTCCAACCCCCCTGCCAGGGGCAGGGATACCCCACACTAGATCAGGCTGGCCAGAGCCTCGTCCAGCCTGGTCTTAAACACCTCCAGGGACGGGGCCTCAACCACCTCCCTGGACAAACCATTCCAGGGCTTCACCACTCTAATGGTGGTCATAGACTGACACAGCTTCCCTGCTATTTTGAAAGGCTGTGTTTATCCTCAGTTTAACATAATTCTCTCTCTTTTTTCTTGGTAATATGCTCTCTGTTGCAGTAGGCCTCCTTGCAGACTCCTTGTATACAAAATTGTCTCAACATCATGACTTTAGACATGGCTCAGAGCGACAATCAGACTGCTCCATATGGTTTTGTATTGTGGAAGTGATTTCTAGCTGTGGTAACCGGAACATCAAAGATACAAATACAATAGATTTCTACCTGGTGTCCAGCTCTGAGAAGATTTCACAAGGCTGGAAAAATAATGATTAATCCAGTATCTTTTCAGACCCTTAATTCATTGTAAAGATGATTATAGTGAGAGAGGCTGAAAATACACACTAAGTTGTAATATCGGAAGGGTAGGTCAAGCCTGACCAACATGATCTCCTGCTATAAGTGACCCTCCTGGTGGATATGGGGAAGGATGTGGATGAAGTCTACCTAGACTTCAGCAAGGCCTTTGATACTGTCCCCCACAGCAAACTCCTCACCAAGCCATCAGCTCATGGCTTAGACAGCAGCACTCTATGCTGGGTTGGGAATTGGCTAGAGGGCCGAGCCCAGAGAGTGGTAGGGAACGGTGCCACACCCAGCTGGCAGCCAGTCACTGGTGGTGTCCCCCAGGGATCAGTGCTGGGTCCCATCCTGTTCAATATCTACATTGATGATCTGGATGAGGAAATTGAGTCCATCATCAGTAAGTTTGCAGATGACAACAAGCTGGGAGCAGGTGTTGATCTGTTAGAGGATAGAAGAGCTCTGCAGAGGGACCTTGACAGGCTGGACAGATGGGCAGGGTCCAATGACATGAGATTTAACACATGTAAGTGCCAGGTTCTACACATTGGCCACAACAACCTCATGCAGTGCTACAGGCTGGGGTCAGAGTGGCTGGAGAGTGGCCAGGCAGAAATGGACCTAGGGGTACTGGTTGAGAGTAGGTTGAACATGAGCCAGCAGTGTGTCCAGGTGGCAAAAAAGGCCAATGCCATCATAGCATGCATCAGGAATAGTGTGGCCAGCAGGACTGCCCCTTGACTCAGCACTGGCTAGGCCACACCTTGAGTCCTGTGTCCAGTTCTGGGCCCCTCAGTTTAGGAAAGATGTTGAGTTGCTGGAATGTATCCAGAGAAGGGCAACAAAGCTGGGGAGGGGTTTGGAGCACAAGCCCTGTGAGGAGAGGCTGAGGGAGCTGGGGTTGCTTAGCCTGGAGAAGAGGAGTCTCAGAGGAGACCTTATTGCTCTCTACCACTACCTGAAGGGATGTTGTAGCCAGGTGGGGGCTGGTCTCTTCTCCCAGGCAACCAGCACCAGAACAAGAGGTCACAGTATCAGGCTGTGCCAGGGGAGCATCAGGCTGGATGTTAGGAAGAAGATCTTCACAGAAAGAGTGATTGGCCATTGGAATGTGCTGCCCAGGGAGGTGGTGGAGTCACCATCACTGGAGGTGTTCAGGAAGAGACTGGATGGGGCACTTGGTGCCATGGTTTAGTTGATTAGATGGTGTGGGTTGATAGTTTGGACTCGATGATCTCAAAGGTCTTTTCCAACCTGGTTAATTCTATTCTATTCTATTCTATTCTATTCTATTCTATTCTATTCTATTCTATTCTATTCAAAGTAATGAATTCAAGTCATGACTACAGAATTTTAAAAAACATGATCATATGTGGTTGTTCAGTATGAGAGTTGTGGGTTTGTTGGGGTTTTTTTGGGGGGGAGAGTTTGTTAGTTTGGTTGTTTGTTTGGCAGTCAGTTACTTTTCAGGGACCTGGTAACTATGCATCGTTTACAACTCTTCCCTACTAAAATGTGAGTACATTTACTGAGCTGTGAACGCTCCGTGTGTTTACTTTATGCAGTGCTATGGATAGTGGATGTCTCATGGCACTTTATAATGGGAAACAGAGTAACAGAAGCAAGAAGCTAAACAAACACTCTGCCAAAAGCCCATTCTAAAGTATGAGATTTCAATCTATCCATAGAAAAAGGCAGAGTCTCAGATTTTTTGATGATAAAAAACTTTGATTCTGGAAGTGTGGAGGTGCATAATGAGGAAGAAAAATTGCTTTCCCTCAACTGGCTCTAAAAATCAGGGGGATGAACATTTCACAGACTGAGCATATCTGATTTGCACAGTCATGCACAGGGCTGGGATGAGAGGGCAAGAGCAGTGCAGAATTATGAATTCAATGATATTGAAACAATGCAAGGGGCTGAGATGATACAAAGGAAAAGATAAATAAACTGGAAATGCTTCAGGCAACCATTGTGGAAACTCCATTTCTGGAGCCATAGGCAGATCTTTTTCACTGTTAGCAAAAAAACCAATTGTGATAGCAATTTGTATTCAGGGAAAACAACACATTGATTGTCTTAAAAGTCTAGAAAAAGAGATAGACAAAGCTGCTCGATAGCCCAGAGCCTGATGTTTTAAAACTGTGAACAGAGACAAGAGAGTGGAGGTGTGGGAAGAAAAGGTGATATTTTGAAGCTATTTTTAGGAGAATTTTTGTGTAGAGTTGCTCTGGATTATTTGAAAATGTCAGAAAATTTTCATCTAGAGTCAGCTCAAATAGAAATTAAGATAAAAAAATAAAATAAAACAACACCCCATGTTTACAGTGGCTTATGATTTGTTCCAGATTAAAAGAAGGAAAAAAAAAATCCTGCAAATTCATCCTGAAATATAGTTATATGGCTCAGATGACATATTTATGCTATAAGTAACTGCATATTTCAAACACATAGAACAGAATAGAACAGAACAGAATAGAATAGATTAGAATAGAATTGAATTGAATTAACCAAGTTGGAAGAGATCTTCGAGATCATTGAGTCCAACCTATAGCCCAACACTATCTGATCAACTAAACCATGGCACCAAGCACCACATCCAGTCCCTTCCTAAACACCTCCAGTGATGGTGACTCCACCACCTCCCTGGGCAGCCTATTCCAATGGCCAATCACTCTCTCTATGAAGAACTTCTTCCTAACATCAAGCCTAAACCTCCCCTGGCACAGCTTGTGACTGTGTCCTCTTGTTCTGGTGCTGGTTGCCTGGGAGAAGAGACCAGCCCCCACCTGGCTACAACCTCCCTTCAGGTAGTTGTAGACAGCAATAAGGTCTCTCCTGAGCCTCCTCTTCTCCAGGCTAAGCAACCCCAGCTCCCTCAGCCTCTCCTCAAAGAGCTTGTGCTCCAAACCCCTCACCAGCTTTGTTGCCCTTCTCTAGACACGTTCCAGCAACTCAACATCTTTCCTAAACTGAGGAGCCTGGAACTGGACACAGGACTCAAGGTGTGGCCTAGCCAGTGCTGAGTCCAGGGGCAGAATGACTTCCCTGCTCCTGATGGCCACACTGTTCCTGACACAGGCCTTCCTGGCCATCTGGGCAGACTGCTGGCTCATGTTCAGCTTACTATCAACCAATACCCCCAGGTCCCTTTCTCCCTGGCTACTCTCCAGCCACTCTGACCCCAGCCTGTAGCTCTGCATGGGGTTGTTGTGGCCAATATGTAGAACCTGGCACTTAGATGTGACAAATCTCATGTCATTGGTCCCTGCCCACCTGTCCAGCCTGTCAAGGTCCCTCTGCAGAGCTCTTCTACCCCCTAACAGATCAACACCTGCCCTCAGCTTGTTGCCATCTGCAAATTTACTGATGATGGACTCAATGCCCTCATCCAGATCATCGATAAAGATATTGAAGAGCATGGGGCCCAGCACTGATCCTTGGGGGATAGCACTAGTGACTGGCTGCCAGTTGAATGTGGCACCATTCACCAGCACTCTCTGGGTCCGCCCTCCATCCAGTTCCTAACCCAGCTCAGTGTGCTGCTATCCAAGCCACGGGCTGACAGCATGGTCATGAATTTGCTGTGGAGGATTGTATCAAAGGCCTTGCTGAAGTCTGGGTAGACTATATCCACAGCCTTCCCCACATCCACCAGGCGGGTCACCTGATCATAGAAGGAGATCAGGATGGTCAGGCAGGACCTGCCCTTCCTGAATCCATGCTGGCTGGGCCTGATCCCTTGGCCATCCTGTAAGTGCTGTGTGATTGCATTCAAGACAACCTGTTCTATAACCTTGCCTGGCACTGAGGTCAGGCTGACAGGTGTGTATTTCCCTGGCTTATCCAACCAGCCCAATACTTGCATTGACAAGCAATTCTTGTCAGTAGATTTTCTGTTGTTGTCAGCTATTGCCATGTTACTGAAGACAAGGTTGTTTTAGCATATCAGAATAACTGAGGACCCATCCCTGACAGCTTTTATTTTTCCTCAGGATAGCATACACATAGTTTCCCATTGTGTGATACAATCAGGATTTTTGCAAGTTGGAGATGAAGTGGTACTTTTTTTGCCAACTCCCAGCTACAGTGTGATCCCCTGGAGATTCACACTCAGCAGTCATAATTTAGAACAATATTTACATTTTTCACATTCATGCAAGTGCAGGAACACTTAGAGTTTTAAATACCAGAAGCTGTAATCGTTCTCTTGGTAACTATGTCCCCAACACATACACATATAGAGCCATGAAGAATTGCCTCCTAATTCTTTTAATTTTCTAAAACATAATCATCAGTACATTATTTTTCTTCACAGACAATAAACACTAGAGTCCTCAGCTTGAAAGAAGAACTTCTATTTTGTGTATTGTGATGTAGATAGCATGAATTGATCTCAAATTCATTAAAGATATGCCTGATAAGCCAAGTCCTAATTGATTAGTGAGTTACCAGCTGAAATGTAGCAAGCAAAACCAAAATCACCTTGTGAAAGGTAGCAAAAATTGCTCAACAATGTAATGCAATGTTCCCTTTCTTATTAGTATTGAGTCTTCTGCACAGTTCACAGTGCTAAATTTGTGTAGCAGTTAGAGGGATACCTGATAATTCATAGTGTGTCATCCTCCCAGTGATCTATTCTCATCCTATAATTTCTGTTCCTTATTCCATTCTGCTGCATCATTGCCTGAGTAAAACCCTCAAAAAGCTAGGTCAGGAACAGTCCTAAATTATTTTAATTTCTAATGAAGGAGAGAATAAACAACACTCCAAGGACTCAGAAACACTGAAATAAAGAATTGAGGTCAATGAGTTCCTAAATTTCTCTGGACCTGTGTAACAATATTAGGTAAGTGACAAAGTGATTGCATTGTACAGACTTTGCACAGACGATTCCACCACCACCACCATCCTTAAAAAAAAACCACAACAAACTTTACTTTATAAAATATTACATAAAGGCTTCTTGTGGGCAGTGAGTAACATTAGGAGAAATAATGGATGCCCATGAAACAATTTCTAGAGGCCACAGATTTGTGGGGGTAAATGTATTGTGTAACTAAAGGAACACAAAACTGAGAATTGTAGAATCATAGAATCAATAAGGTTGAAAAAGACCTCAAAGATCATCAAGTCCATTTTGTCACCCAAGACCTCATGACTACTAAACCACGGCACCAAGTGCCACATCCAGTCTCTTTTTGAACACCTCAAGGGAGGTGACTCCACCACCTCCCTGGGCACCACATTTCAATGGCTAAAAACTCTCTCTGTGAAGAACTTTCTCCTCACCTCAAGCCTAAACTTCCCCTGGTGCAGCTTGAGACTGTGTCCTCTTGTTCTGGTGCTGGTTGCCTGGGAAAAGAGACCAACCCCTACCTGGCTACAACCTCTCTTAAGGTAGTTGTAGACAGCAATAAGGTCTTCCCTGAGCCTTCTCTTCCACAGGCTTAACAATCCCAGCTCCCTCAGCCTCTCCTCGTAGAGCCTGTGCTTGAGACCTCTCCCCAGCCTCATTGCCCTTCTCTGGACATGGTCAAGTGTCTCAATGTCCTTCTTAAATTGAAAGGCCCAGAACTGGACACAGGACTCAAGGTGTAGCCTAACCAGTGCTGAGTACAGGGGCAGAATGATCTCCTTGGTCCTGCTGGCCACACTATTTCTGATGCAGGCCAGGATGTCATTGGCTTTCTTGGCCACCTGGGCACACCGTTGGCTTGTGTGCAGCTGGCTGTCAATCAGTACCCGTAGGTCCCTTTCTGCCTGGCTGTTCTACAGCCACTCCAACCCCAGCCTGTAGCGTTGCATGGGGTTGTTGTGACCAAAGTGCAGCACCTGGCACTTGGGCTTGTTGAATGCCATCATGAATGTTGCCTATTTGGAGTAGTACACAGAAACAACACCATGGTTCAATCTACTTTAGAAACTTGAGCAACACAATGAAGTCCGGACTCTTTTGAGTGATACTGATTTTTGTGAAGTTTCCTTCTTAACGTTGTTCTGAAGATAGAACATCCAGAAACAATCAAAACTCCAGATGTGTTACTACTTCTTGAATGACAATTTTATATCTAAATAGGTAACCCAGAGTCAGATGAATAGATTAGGGAATAAATGAATTATGTGACTCTAATTCAAAATAGACAAATAGGATGAGATTACTTAGTTGCATCATGTTTGCTGAATGTTATATTAGAAAAGTGCTGTACTTCTTAAACATTACAGTTCTGCTAGCAGAGATCACAGGTTGATGAAATGTTTTCTCTTTTCATGCAGAGTGTTACCAGACACTACTATTCCAGCTCTGTATGTCTATTAAATGCCATTATGTAACCCATCAGATATCAGCCTACTGAAATGTCAACACCAGCATGCTCTCCTTGCTGACTTCAGACCATTTCAGTTCATCTATGATGGAGAATTGGATACAAGTTTTTTATTCAAGACTTTATACAACAACTATGACTTTATTAATACATAACCATGCTGGTTTTAGCCCAGACAGAGATAAACACATACACAGATGTGTAGAATAGAACAGAACAGAACAGAACAGATTAGAATAGAATAGAATAGAATAGACGAGGTTGGAAGAGACCTTCGAGATATTGCGTCCAATCTATCATCTAACACCACCTAATCAACTAAACCATGCAACCAAGCACCCTATCAAGTCTCCTTCTAAACACCTCCAATGATGGTGACTCCACCACCTCCCCGGGCAGCACATTCCAATGGGCAATCACTCTCTCTGTGTAGAATTTCTTTATAGCCTCCAACCTAATCCTCCCCTGGTGCAGCTTGAGACTGTGTCCTCTTGTTCTGGTGCTGGTTGCCTGGGAGAAGAGACCAGCCCCCACCTGTCTACAACCTCCTTTCAGGGAGTTGTAGAGAGCAAAAAGGTCTCCCCTGAGCCCCCTCTTCTCCAGGCTAAGCAACCCCAGCTCCCTCAGTCTTTCCTCATAGGGCTCCAAACCCCTCCTCAGCTTTGTTGCCGTTCTCTTGACATATTCTAGCAAGTCAACATCCTTCCTAAATTGAGGAGCCCAGAACTGGACACAGTATTCAAAGTGTGGCCTAACCAGTGCAGTGTGCAGGGGCAGAATGAACTCCCTGCTCCTTCTGGACTCACTGCTCCCGATACAGGCCAGGATGCCATTGGCCCTCTTGGCCGCCTGGGCAAATATATAATGAGTTCCGGTTACGGAAAAGTGTTTTATCTCAAGATTTCTCCCTCCACCCCCCAAATCACACATGGTTGGTTACTTTGTTGAGTTATTTATGCATCTTCTTATTCATTTACTTAGTATAATTTTTGAGGGTCTGATATCCAAATATGCAAACTAGTCCATACATTTTCCCATTGGAATGGCATGAAGCATATGCAGTATATGTGTACCAATATGCCAATAGCATAATAAGGTACACAAGTGTCTAGCTAAATTGTTAGTTGTGGTAGCTAGAACTGATCTTTTTAAATGGCTTTGATTAGGTTTGATTAGGCACACAAGATGCATATTTGATGCTTTTATTTCATGACCAGCTGAATTCGTCTCTTTATAATTAAGTTTCTAGTGTACACACTTTTTAAAACTTAGCTTGTCATAGCTGTGGTTAATAGTCAATTAAAAATGGATGTTTCTAGGAAAGCTCCCACTGATAAACTTATTCATTAGAATGAAAACATTGGAAGAATGGGGCTTGGGGTCTTAATCAAGCAGTTTTATGGTTTTACATTGAATATTCACACTCAGTATTTTGGAGATATTTTTCTATTACTACTGCAAAACCTTGTTCATTTGAGCTGGACAAGCAAAAGAACAAAGATACTGAACATCCAGGAAATATACATAATACATCAGACTTTGTTTAGGACTAGCAGTCTTCTTAGCCTACTGTAATTGCAAAAATTGTCAAAAGAGCACAGCAATGAATCTGAAGTCCCTTTTGGCTTTAATAGACTAAATGTGCTTATTTCAGTAATTTCAGTGTTCAATAGGCACATGATTTAAGGGAACTGTATTGTTTCTCAAGATCCTTTAAGATCTTTTCATTGCACTTTCTGGCTTAGTAAAACTGGAAACTAAATGTGTTAATGATCTTCCTTAAGTTACTATAAATTCGTTATTCAAAGTACAACTGTTGTTCTTGCTTTATGATGAAATATTTTTCAGCTGAAGCCAATTATATTTGCAGTGGCTTATCATAGCAATTATATGAAGCAGCAGGCCAGTTAGTAATGACTTTTTTGTTAGGGGAGTGCTAAGAACACTTCCAGCAGAGTTCCATTACCTGGATTACAATCACAGTTTTAAATTAGGTACCAATGCAAGTAATTTAGTTTTGTTTTTGTACTTAATTGGTCATTAACTTGTCCATGCCAATAATTTTATTTCTGTGCCACTCACTCGTTAAATACTCCCTGGAACATGTATTAAAAAACATTTCTTGTGGCAAAAGAAGCAGGAATACTTTATAAAACTTTTCTACATATGTGTGTCACCTCTATCTCCTCATGAACGCATCTGAATGGTAAATGTTTCTTTTTACACCATAGTAACTGAAGTTATTAATATAAGTCAATAAGAGACTGGTAATAACTATTCTTGCATGAGCAATATTTATGTGCAGTCCAGCATCCTGCTGCTGTCAGCTACAACCAGCACCAGAACAAGAGGACACAGTCTCAAGCTGCACCAGGGGAGGTTTAGGCTGGATGTTAGGAAGAAATTCTTCACAGAAGGAGTGATTTGCCATTGGAATGTGCTGCCCAGGGAGGTGGTGGAGTCACCATCGTGGGAGGTATCACAGTATCACAGTACAACTAAGGTTGGAAGAGACTTCAAAGATCATCGAGTCCAGCCTGTCACCACAGACCTCATGACTAGACCATGGCACCAAGTGCCATGTCCAATCTCTTCTTGAACACCTCCAGGGACGGTGACTTCACCACCTCCCTGGGCAGCCCATTCCAATGATGAATGACTCCCTCGGTAAAGAACTTTTTCCTCACCTCAAGCCTCAGCTTCCCCTGGCGCATCTTGAGACTGTCTCCCCTTGTTCTGGTGCTGGTTGCCTGGGAGAAGAGACCAACCCCTTCCTGGCTACAACCACCTTTCTGGTAGTTGTAGAGAGCAATGAGGTGTTTAAGAAGAGACTGGATGGGGCACTTGGTGCCAAGGTTTAGTTGATTAGTGTTGGATGATAGGTTGGACTCAATGATCTCAAAGGTCTTTTCCAACCTGGTCTCGTCTATTCTATTCTGGTCTATTCTATTCTATTCTATTCTATTCTATTTCATTTCTATTTCTATTTCTATTCTATTCTATTTCTATTCTATCCTAGTCTAGTCTAGTCTGGTCTAGTCTTATTGTATTCTATTCTACTAGAACCCCATGATCAAAACAAAGATGAACTGAACAATTACAAAATAAGTTTCCTGAGAGGCAAATTTTCTTCCTGTTCTTGATGATCAAGTGTTATTTTTTATCCTAACATAGGATAGTTTTTATTGTTTTATTATTTTGTTGTTTTTTTTTTCCTACATGAATTATTAAGGCCGTAAAAGACCTGCAAGATCATAGAGTCCAACTGTAACTAACTACCATGACCACTTAACTATATCCTGAAGCACTGCAAGAAATAAATTGTATCCCATGCAAATGCAAATACTCTCATTATCCATATCAATGTTTAATCCTTTTTAAAATTCTGCTAATCTTTAAGTCCTCAGTGATATTTTTGTGGCAATGAGCTCTCTAGGTTAATTATGTGTGTGCAACAAAGTATATCCTTTTTATCAGTTTAAAATTTAAATCCTCCCTATTTACTGCTACACACAGGAACTTTATAAATCTATAGTGTGAAACGTTCTGCTCCAGGCGTTTGCCTCAAGTGAGTGCATGCGTGAATGTAACAGCTGGAGGAAGACCTAATAGGGTCTTCCAAGCTCTAATTCCCCTCTTCAGTGTGTTTCTCCACAAAACTGATTTTTTTTTTGCATTAGTGGATTTGGTTTCAAGTTGTGTCTAAACCAGAAATTTCAGTGCAGACTCGTCCAAACACCCTATAAGAAGAAGGTCAAAATGATCTGTCTGGAATAAAAACTAAACAGATTCCTGAAACCATGCTCAGACAAGCCTGATCAGACCTGATATTAACCAAGGATGAACAGTAAAGGAAAATATTATGTGAATATCCACACAGCCCATAATTAGTGTGGTTTTCAGTCCCTTCATAGTTGACTGGACTACAAATCATTTTTTAATCTAATCTAGTGTTTGAGCTGGGAAAGCTAGGTCATTTAGATCAGGCAATAATGACTCACAGCTTTTACGTCCAGAGGTCCAGCTGCTCCTCCCCAAGAGACATCTATTATGTTTGTGAAATTTTAAATACAACTTCAGTCATATTCAGATATATCTTGTGTCCAGGCACCACAGGGATTTGTGCAACCAGGTTTTATATAAAAGACACTGTTTAAAAAAAAAAAATATTAAACAAGTGATTAAAATTAATGTTGTGAGCTCCTCCTGCTGACTTTTTGACATCAGCCAAATAACATTTGGATGATTAAGTAATTTTCTATTCCTGCAGAATTCTCATTGATTTGTGAGGTTTTTACATGGAGAATTTGTAAGGTTATTTTCAGTTATGCTAGTACAAAGGAAAAGATGAGGGTGAAGAAACAGCTGAGGGAGCTGGCAGAGGTCATTGCCAGACCACTCTCCACCATCTTGGCTAGGTTGTGGCAGACAGGAAAGGTGCCTGGGGACTGATGGAAGGCAAATGTCACTCCAATCTTCAAAAAAGCTATGAAGGAGGACCCAGGTAACTATAGACCAGTCAGTCTCACCTCCATCCCTGGAAAGGTGATGGAGCAACTTAATTCAAAACTGAGCATCTGTAAAGAAAAACTACTAAATTATTGGAGAGAAAAGGAGGCTCAGGGGGGACCTTATTGCTGTCTACTACTACCTGAAGGGAGGCTGTAGCCAGGTGGGGGCTGGTCTCTTCTCCCAGGCAACCAGCACCAGAACAAGAAGACACAGTCTCAAGCTGTGCCAGGGGAGGTTTAGGCTGGATGTTAGGAAGAAGTTCTTCATGGAAAGAGTGATTGACTGTTGGAGTGGGCTCCCCAGAGTGGTGGTGGAGTCACCATCACTGGAGGTGTTTAAGAAGAGTCTGGATGGGGCACTTGGTGCCATAGTTTAGTTGATTAGAGAGAGCTGGATAATACGTTGGACTCAATGATCTCAGAGGTCTCTTCCAACCTGGTCTGGTCTATTCTATTCTATTCTATTCTATTCTATTCTATTCTATTCCATTCCATTCCATTCCATTCCATTCCATTCCATTCCATTCCATTCCATTCCATTCCATTCCATTCCCACATATGAACAGTATGTCATATCTGGAAAAGAGGAAACTTGAGTTTTGTTCAAGAAAATTTGATAGGGAAATACAACAGTTCTCCGTGTGTATATGAAGAAAAAAATTCAATTTTACAGGACAGTGTTCGAATATAAATAAAATGGGATGGAATGTCAACTGGTATAGTTAGCATGGAAATGTAAATATGTCATCTTCTCATCAGTGAGAAGTTATTATTATTGCCATTATTATGGAAGAGACACCACTCTGATTACACTTTGTCTTAAAGATTTGAGAGTTGTATGAGGCAACTTCTCCCTGTGAATTGGTTCACAGTTAAGGAGTTGGGAAGTCTTCAGAAATCCTGTTTGTTCAGAATCCAAGTGGATGAGAAAACCGAAGTATGAAATATCTAGGCTGACTGTGAACAAAATCAGTAGCTAAAATCCTATTGTCAATCATCTGCAAGGATATTCAGAGTAATAGAAGAAAGGTCAAGAGTAAAAAAGTAACTGCTTTTAAGCAGAAAACACATAAAAGAGTTTTACAAAGTAATTTAGATGATAATTTTGTGCAGGCAATTGACTCCAGTCAATGACTCCATTCCAATTCAGCTACTGCAAGTGGCTTACTTAATGCCTAGAAGTACTTCAGAGAAGAGTCAGTCATAATAAAGCAGTGGGGTTGTACAAGTAAGAAGAAAAAGAAAGGTTTTTAAATCATTGATCCAAGTATTGCAAGATAGTTCAAAATTTATGTGATGGAGTAAGGATACAATTTCATCTAAAATACTCCAAGTGTCTGAAGAAAAACTTCCAAGATTAATTTTTATGGGTTTTAGTTCTTTTATGTTGAGTTAGCATTTTGATATTTTTAACTTGTGGTGCACAGTGTAACTTGGAAATAAATGAATTTAAAGACAGGGAGGTGGTGGAGTCACCATCCCTGGAGGTGTTCAAGAGGGGATTGCATGTGGCACTTGAAGCTGTGGCTTACTTAGTCATGAGGTGTTGGGTGACAGGTTGGACTTGATGATCTCTAAGATCTTTTCCAACTTTATTGATTCTATGATTTTCTGTTCCAATTAGAGAGGAAAAAACAAACAAACAAACAAACAACAATGTCCCACCCTTGGGACTAGCTGGATATAGAACTGTGTGTGATGGGTCATACAATTGATTTCATTGAATGGGTATTGCTTACTATTCCAAATTAATGGTGGTAGTTTTGTCTGCCAAAAGAAGACACTCCAAGTAAGAAGAGAGTAGATTTCTAGGAGAAAGGTTTTTAATTGTCTCAGAGGCCAGATGAAACACACCAATTATTTCAGGACAGAGATCACTACACAATATCTTGTTTCCCTTACCCAGGTGCATAGAACACATGATGCTACACAGGTAGTAGAAATAGTGCCCACCTTTAGTGTTAAAGTGGGAAGGTGACTGACAGTGGGCTTACTGAATATCTGTGAAGGGCAAAGCTAGATAAATATTTTAATTTCCAGTAGCTGCTGAAGAAAGAGAAGGTGAGGCCTTGGAGAAAGAGGAGGATGAGAAGCTAAGCTTCAATGATGAGCTATCATTATATGCCCACTACAAGCAAGAGCTGCCAGCAGCTCACTAGGTTATTGGGGCTTTGGTTGGGTTTTTTTTGTTGGTGGGCTGGGTTTTGGTTTCTTGGGTTTTGGTTTCTTTGGTTTTGGCTTTGTTTTGTTTGGTTTTGTTTGGTTTGGTTTTTGGTGTGGGGTTTTTTTTTGGTTTTTTTTTTTTTTAGTTTTGGTTTTAGTTTGGTTTGTGGTTTTTTGCTTTGCTTTGTTTTGTTTTGTTGGTTCAGGTTCATCATAGCTGGTATAATAATGTTATTATTTAAAAAAAAAAAAATTCATCAAAAGAGACCCAGGCATAACAAAATCTATCTGTTGAATGTTCTCATATCAAATGAAATTCTTTGTGGTAATAACCAACCATATATTTGTAGTTCGTATGACTTTACCATGAAACAGTAGACAAATAACTGATGCCCATGAAATATATTTTTTTAATCGAAAAACTGAATAATAGGTACTGTTCTGTGGTCCATTTTTCATAACTAGCAGCAGGATTACAGGAAAAGGCATGATTTTCAAACAACATTCAATGCAAAGATGAACTCTTTGGATATACTTAGAATCACAGTATTGTTAGGGTTGGAAGGGACCTCAAGGATCATCTAGTTCCAACCCTCCTACCATGGGCAGAGACACCCACACTAGAACAGGTTGCTCAAAGCCACATCCAGCCTGGCCTTAAAAACCTCCAGGGATGGGGCTTCTACCACCTCCTTGGACAACCTGTTCCAGTGCCTCCCATATTCTGGGAATGATACATAGTTCATTCACTAGCTTTGGAAACTTTCTCAAGCTTTATTCAACCCTGTAAATACTAAATAGTATTAGTGCCTGATAATCAAAGAATAGTGCCTAACTCTGTCAAAGAAATGTGAATTGAAACCTTATGGGAAAAGACTCAAAACAGAAGGATGTGCAATGATTCAATGCATAGGTTTTGCCTTTCTTTTTGATATGTGCTTGAGACTCCTAGGCTAAGCTTGATACTGCCTTTTGGAATTTTTGTTCTGACAGTCAGAGCTGACTCCAGAAGGTGTTAAGTGTCTAAATATGCTTTTTATATATGCAAGAAGTTTGGGAAGAAAAGAAAATACTTCACCTCACTAAAAAAAATATTGAACCTATGTGCACATGTATAAACATGAAGAAATTGTTGATGTTGTCTAAGAGTGTGTACTTTTTATTTTATTTCTTCTTATTCCATTGTATTTTTTTCTCAATAAAAAATAATTTTGAAATGTATAGTTTTGGTTTTGTCTTACTATATTAATAGTTTGGGAACACAGTATCCCAGTTTCAGATGCTGTGGCTCCACTGAAGCCAAAAGAACTTTTATTATTGTTTATCATTGTCAGTACAGAACAGCTGAAGCTATGTAAGACAGAATAATTGCCACTTAGGAGTATGTCAGGAGAGAACTGGGACCTTGCAGCCAATTAATCTGTCACAGAGCGCTTGAGTTCTACAACCTCCAGTTCATATTAGCAGAAATCTGCACTGGAGTAAATGTTAAATTGTATTTGTATGTGTTTGTAAGCAAATAGTTCTGAACCAAATTATTCCTCAGACTGCTTGCACAATCTATGTGTAGGGTCTCAAAAGGAATTAAATGTCTTCATATGAACGATGGAAATATTTAAATCAATAAATGTGTGTTGTAACAACTAAACTATTAAAGAAACAGTGACTGGTTGCCTTCGTGTCGTTGCTTTTCCTTCTTCATTTTCCATTGCTAGTTTATCTTGCTGTGTGTCTCCCAAGTTCCATCCCAACTGGATTAAGTTTCCAGATGAAATTTTCCATTCTTTATAAAAAAATTGATGAAGAGTATTTATCTCTAAGTTTCCTTACTAAGTATATTATATCTTCTATATGCTCTATACTCAGAATTTCAAAACCTGAACTTTTTAATAATGAGTACAAAATATACTGTGGTGGTTTGAGCCTTAGCTGGGATTTAAGAGCTCAGATGGGGGGCAAGACTGAGAATCCTTCCCCTGCTTCTCCCCCTCCCCCCAAGAGAAAAAAAAGGAAAGAAAGGGGGATAAGTTAAAAAAGGAGGAGGTAAATCTACTGAGAAATAATTTGGAGTTGGTTTGGAAGTAGAGAGGTAAAATTTTCTTTAAACTATATATATATATATAAAACAATAACAGGGAGTATTCATAAGGATAAGGAACAAGGATGGATAGGGAGAAGATACAAAATCATCAGTCCTTTGATAATGCAGCAGGGAGAAAGACCAGGCCCAACCACATGCAGGGAACCAGGAAGCCAGCAGCGACTCTCTTAGTCCTTTTGTCCTGGTGACAAAGTAAAAGAGCAAATGGCTGCAGTGTCTTCCTTTTTATAGGCTTGCTGGAGAGGGAGGGGGAGTGGAACAGACTAACTCAGTTTCCCAGGGGGAAAACTCCCCTCCAGGGAGAGCAAGGCTCTCACAACACCACCCTCCCATTGCTCTCAGGATGGGCATAACCCATCACAACCTGGTAACAATTTAGGGTAATTTGCCATGCCCTAGTTTAAATAATATAATGGAAAATGTGTATTGTAACAACTAAACTATTAAAGAAACAGTGACTGATTGCCTGCATGTCATTGCTTTTCCTTCTTCTTCATTTTCCAATGCTATTCTAAGCAGTGTCTCCCAAGTTTCATCCCAAATGGATTAAGTTTCCAGATGAAATTTTCTATTCTTTTCAGAAAAATTGATGAAGAATATTTATCTCTAAGCTTCCTTACTAAGTATATTATATATTCTATATGCTCTATACCCATAATTAGATTTTCAAAAGCTAAACTTTTTAATAATGAGTGCAGTAAGTCAAGGAAATTACATGGAATTCAACTTAAAGATAATGAAAAATTATGAATGATACTAATGGTCCCTTAATGGTAATGTCATTCTCTGAATTTAATATGCCAATTAATTTTTGCACTTGAAACACATGCAGGTGCTTGGAATCATTTTGCAAAAAGTCTTAATTTCCTAATTCTCTTGATAGTTTTGCAAATTTAGAATTAATATTGAGTAGCAATTTTCATAGTTATTTTTTGCTTAATATGTTATCACCATAACAATCACTTTAGTGTAGAACAGCTTTACATTAATACTGTTTATGATTATATTTGTTAATTATATTTAGGATGATTTCTGAGGGTAAACTTAGTGCACTGATGGCACTAATTAGAAAAAAAAAAGCTGGTTCATTTCCTATATGGATTATGTGTCATGATCTGCTGTGTTTGTGAGAATACTGACTTTAAGGACCTGAATGACATCTTGAGGACCTTTCAAGCTCAACAGGAATTGATAGAACAGCTTTATGAAGAAATCACAGAATCACAGAATCACCAAGGTTGGAAGAGACCTCAGAGATCATCAAGTCCAACCTGTCACCCAAGACCTTATGACTACTAAACCATGGCACTAAGTAGCATGTCCAACCCCTCTTGAACACCTCCAGGGATGGTGACTCCACCACCTCCCTGGGCAGCCCTTTCCAATGGCTAACAACTCTCTCAGTGAAGAACTTTCTCCTCACCTCCAGCCTAAACTTCCCCTGGTGCAGTTTGGGACTCTGTCCTCTTGTTCTGGTGCTAGTTGCCTGGGAGAAAAGTCTCAAGCTGCACGAGGGAAAGTTTCGGCTCAAGTTGAGGAGAAAGTTCTTTACTGAGAGAGTTGTTAGACATTGGAATGGGCTGCCCAGGTAGCTCCCTGGAGGTGTACAAGAGGGGATTGGGCATGGCACTTGAAGCCATGGTTTAGTCATGAGGTCTGTGATGACGTGTCCAGTTCTGGGCCCCTCAGTTTAGGAAGGATGGTGACTTGCTGGAGCATGTCCAGAAAAGGGCAACAAGGTTGGTGAGGGGCTTGGAGCACAAGCCCTATGAGGAGAGATTGAGGGAGCTGGGGTTGCTTAGTCTGGAGAGGAGGAGACTCGGGGGTGACCTTATTGCTCTCTACAACTACCTGAAGGGGGGTTGTAGTGAGGCGGAGGTTGGTCTCTTCTCCCAGGCAACCAGTACCAGAACAAGAGGACACAGTCTCAGGCTGCGTCAGGGGAGGTTTAGGCTGGAGGTTAGGAGGAAGTTTTACACAGAGAGAGTGATTGCCCACTGGAATGGGCTGCCTGAGGAGGTGGTGGGGTCGCCGTTGCTGGGGGTGTTCAGGGCGAGGCTTGATAGGATGCTTGGTTATATGGCTTAGTTGATTGGGTAGTGTTGGATGATAGGTTGGACACGATGATCTCGAAGGTCTCTTCCAACCTGGTTAATTCTATTCTATTCTATTCTATTCTGACAGGTTGGACTTGATGATCTTTGAGGTCTCTTCCAACCTTGGTGATTCTGTGATTCTGTAATGGCACTGTCATTAAGCAAGGATTTTTGTACTTCAGAGTTTTTGGTACAGAACATCTAGGACTCATATAAGAATTCCTTTTTTTTTTTTTTTTAAATAATATTTTTTTTTTAATTGCTTAACATTCTTTGATTGAAATGAGACAAAGCAATGCCTTTCAAGTAGGCTGGAAAATAGCAGAATTGATTTCTTCCAACAATCAGATACACTGTTGTGGGGTTGTTTATTTTTTAGGGGCTTTTATGGTTTTTTTTTTCTTTTTCTTCAGTTGGAAGGTTGTCCTTGTGGTGTGTTTTTAATATTTTGCTGGAGTTATTCAGGTCCGTTGATCAACTTACTGCCCTCTCTGTACTAACATCCTTTCCCAGGACTGACTTGGACATGACTGCGCTGCTCAGTGCATGGAGCACCTCACTGAAGCACAACTGACCTGAGCAAATACATTCACACTGTGTAGCCACAGTCAAGCTGCATAAAGCAGAGCTTATTAACTTGAAAGTAGCACTCAGTACTACTGTTACCACCAACTGGGAGGTCCAGATGACAGGTGCTAGCTCATATGTCCTGATTGCATCCATCAAAAATGTTGCTATAGAGTGTAAGATAGCTGTCTAGAATACCTACAGTTAACAGTCCAAAATAACATACTGAAAAAGGTGAATCGTTGTCCCTTAGTCTGCATAGCTGCTAATAACATGTGATATTAGTTTTTCTCACAAATACATATTTTTATCTTCACTGACAGGAGGGCATGTACATGATTTACCCAGATTACTTTTGCGGTCTAAAAGTAGATAAGAAAATTTCAGCCATGTTATTGATCTGTCCTCTATGTTCCTTCTACCTGAGAATTCAGAAAATGCTTTCCCTGAATGTATTTATTGATTTTAATATATTCATCTTATTTATTAGAATATTTATTCAATGTCATGGCATTGATTGCAACTTTGCACTGCAAAGTATCTTATTATATTTCAGAATATTTAATAAAAACCTAATTCTAAACGCACATCATCCTTGTCCCTTGGATTCCTTAACTGACAAAAGGAAAAACAATAAAAAAGAATTTAATTCTGTTCTACCTTTCTTACAATCAACAATTTGATTGTAGGTTTAAAATAAAAGGAACTCCTGAATGTGATTTTCATATTTATATTTGTGCTTGACTTTTAGATCTGTTATAGAAGGCAATGTGACAGAAAAAATAGGGAGCATTGAAAGGAAAGGTTAAAGTCACTTTTCTGACCAAAATGTTGAAACAACCAAAGGCTATAAACCTTTTCTTTCTTATTCTCAACCTGAAAGAACAATTATGCAATACTGTAATATTGTGTCCAGTTCTGGGCCCCTCAGTTTAAGAAGGACATCGAGACACTTGAATGTGTCCAGAGAAGGGCAACAACGCTGGTGAGAGGCCTTGAGCACAAGCCCTGTGAGGAGAGGCTGAGGGAGCTGGGGTTGTTTAGCCTGGAGAAGAGGAGGCTCAGGGGTGACCTCATTGCCCTCTACAACTACCTGAAAGGTGGTTGTGGCCAGGAAGGGGTTGGTCTCTTCTCCCAGGCAACCAGCACCAGAACAAGGGGACACAGTCTCAAGCTGCACCAGGGGAGGTTTAGACTCGAAGTGAGGAGAAAGTTCTTCACTGAGCGAGTCATTCGTCATTGGAATGGGCTGCCCAGGGAGGTGGTGGAGTCACCATCCCTGGAGGTGTTCAAGAGGAGATTGGACGTGGCACTTGGTGCCATGGTCTATTCATGAGGTCTGTGGAGACAGGTTGGACTCAATGATCCTCAAGGTCTCTTCCAACCTTAGTTATACTGTGATACTGTGATACTGTGAAATGCTAAAGACTGCTTAAAATATTTGCTGATTTGGAGCTACATGATGCAATTTCTTTATTTTTTAGTTCAATGGGCATTGTGTTTGTGAACTTCCTTACATTTTTATGGTAATATTTTCATTTAGATTAGATATGAAATTTCTCATACACATAGAGATATGACATGATTTCCCATAGTATAGAGCCTAAACTTCCCCTGGTGCAGCTTGAGACTGTGTCCTCTTGTTCTGGTGCTGGTTGTCTGGGAGAAAAGACCAACACCCTCCTAGCTACAACCACCCTTCAGGTAGTTGTAGACAGCAATAAGGTCTGCCCTGATTCACATCAAGAGAGACAAGATTTAGTCTCTCACAACCAGTATTCTAATGTTTGTTTTGCTGTTTATCTCTGCATCAATAACTACTTAATTATTTTGATGATGTGGAACAGATTCAGAGAAATCTGTTCACAAGAAAAGGGCAATTCAGAACACAACCCCTTGCACTCTCTTCTTGCATATGAGTAAGAATTGTTGTGTGAAAAAAAAAAGAAAGAAGTGACTTGGCTCTGCAGATGGTGCCTATCTGTCATCTCAACACATCTCGAGAGAGATCCTGAACTTGGAAATCTATGCTACATAGTAAAATTTTGATTTATTTTCTTTTATTTTATTTTTGAGTTTCCCTGAAAACTTTAAACAAGTGACTCCCTTTTATGGCTGCAGGTTCCAGGTGAACATTACGGACAAAGGTTATGGACCTTCGAATGATTGAGCTACACATCAGGGATGTAGGTATTGCCAGGGAGAAAGTAAATAATTGTAATGCTGCACAACACGTAGCTGTTTCTATTTGTTCTCATTTCCTTTCTGATGTGAGAGTCAGTGGGGGAAAGGAGGGGAGAAACATATAATGTCACATTCAATATAACATTTCTAATTTGACAACTGACAGCAGATAGTGTTAAGAACATGTTCTTGGACTACTTTTTGCTCTTGTTCCTGATGTTATTTCCCCATAATTTTAATGACAACATTTCAGCAGAGAATAATTAAATACTTCAGCAGAATAAATATTTTTATCTTTCCTTAAATGCTGTTTCTTGCAATAATGCAAAATATTGCCCCACATAAAACACTACTGGGCACTGGGACTAGTTTTGGCAAAGTAGATAAAACTAATCTTAGAGAGAGTTGACAAATCACTCTGAAATGAAAGGCTGGTAACAGACAGAAATTATATGGTTTCAAGCTGTGTCAGGAGAGGTTTAGGCTGGATGTTAGGAAGAAGTTCTTCCCAGAAAGTGTGATTGACCATTGGAATGTGCTGCCCAGGGAGGTGATGGAGTCACCCTCCCTGGAGGTTTTTAAGAAGAGACTGGATGGGGTGCTTGGTGCCATAGTTTAGTTGATTGGATCGTGTTGGGTGATAGGTTGGACTTCGTGATCTCAGAGATGTTTTTCAACCTGGTTAATTCTATCCTATTTCTATTCTATTCCTCCCCACCCCCCCTACTAGATCAGAAAATAATAAACATTTAATAATGTAATCAAACAGTAGAAGAGTAGACTTCTTAGTGTGTTTTGAAGAAAACATTGCTCATCCACTTGAACATGAAATAAGCAGAAGGCTTCATTTGGTTATGAAGTTACATGACCTGATACCCCAATATCACACTTCTAAGGAATAGCATCTGAAGATTTACAATTGTTCTATCAGCCCTCCTTTTCCTGTACTGAGAAATCCATAAATTGTAAGGCTTCAACATGTTTTATACCAAAATACATTCAACAAATAATTAGGTAGTATTTGGCAAGAATTTCTGCTCTGAACCTATGCTATTAGTACGTCAAGCTTTCATTTGCTTTAGCCGCATCACTGCTACTATAAAAGGTCAGAGAAGAGCAAAACATCTCTTCTATTGCTCCACATTCCTGAAACATCATTCCATTAAAAATCTGGCATGCAGGAGAAGGCAGTTTTCCCGTTACAGAGCAGACCTGTTAAATGGCAGAGATTACAGTGAACCACAATTCAGTAGTTCCTCCTTCAGTATTTCTTGGACTACTTCTCCTTAAAGTATAAACTAATAATGGTAAGTAGTGATGTATTTAAGGATCTCAGTGATGGTTAGTTTATATATTTATATTCATATAACAGGAGCTATTTCCTAGATATTTTCTTTTTTGGATGGCATTGTGTCCAGTTCTGGGCCCCTGGAACTTGCTGGAACCAAAGTGAGGAGAAAGTTCTTCACTGAGCGAGTCATTCGTCATTGGAATGGGCTGCCCAGGGAGGTGGTGGAGTCACCGTCCCTGGAGGTGTTCAAGGGGAGATTGGACGTGGCACTTGGTGCCATGGTCTAGTTGTGAGGTCTGTTGGAACAGGTTGGACTTGATGATCCTTGGGGTCTCTTCCAACCTTAGTTACTGTGATACTGTGATACTGTGTGATGTCCAGAGAAGGGCAACAAAGTTGGTGAGGGTCTTGGAACACAAGCCCTATTAAGAGAGGCTGAGAGAGCTGGGGTTCATTAGCCTGGAGAAGAGGAGGCTCAGGGGAGACCTTATTGCTCTCTACAACTACGTGAAGGGAGGTTATAGACATGGAGTGGCTGGTCTCTTCTCCCAGGCAACCGGAACCAGAACAAGAGGACACAGTCTCAAGCTGTACCAGGGGAGGTTCAGACTGGGTATTAGGAAGAAATTCTTCACAGAGAGAGTGACTGCCCATTGGAATGGGCTGCCTGGGGAGATGGTGGAGTCACCATCATTGGAGATGTTTAGGAGGAGACTTGATGGAGTGCTTGGTTGCATGGTTTAGTTGATTAGGTGGGTTGGATGATAGGTTGGACGCGATGATCTTGAAGGTCTCTTCCAACCTGGTTTATTCTATTCTATTCTATTTACAAACCTCATTTAGAATATAAAACTCAGTCTTCATAGTTTGGGCATTTATAGATCTGTTCCAATATGTATTTAATAAGCATTTGTCAATAACTGTTGTCAAAAGCACAATAAAATGAGAAAGCATTGTAAAATCATATAAGACATGAATTCCCACAATGAAAGCTTAAAGAGCTTTCAATTCAAGAAAACACTACATCAAACATTTTAGTATTAATTCTATTCTAGTGTCCACAGGAATGCTTCACATTTTACAGCTTAGCTGTAGACAGAGAGAATAGTGCTGCAAGATGTTTATGACCTGTTAGAACCTTGTATGCTGTCTCTTTCTTTCCCAGGATCTGTCTTAGGATGACTTAATGAAAAGCTTACAGAGATGCAGACCCAGCCAGTTTATCAAATTACATTCAGAATCAGGTCAAGATGTCCTGGAATGCAAAACACATCACATTTCTGAGGGAATACATATATCTAACATAAGATGTGATTTTCATATGCCTGATGACATCTAAGACTTTTGCATTGTGGCGGCTGATGCAGCAGGGCACGAATTAATTACATCCTTCTGGAGCCCTACATGGAGGCGAGTCAGGAGAAATTGTGGCACTGGAAATCTATTTTTAAATCCCTGTTTCAACTCTTGGGCTTCCTTCAGTGCTCTGAGTTGATCCTTCATCAGGTATTATTCCATTGAAGCACCTTTATTTCATAAGAGTTATTAAGTGTATTTGAGAAAACTTTTGCTTCACCTGCACAGTGATATATGTAGCTCTAAACTTTCCTTAAAATCTCAGAGGGAAGAAATCATTTACATACACATTGAGGAACTGTAACAGAAGGGATAAGCCAGGACTATTGGTGTGGATGGACTGTCCTTCAAAAGAGCTTTTCATTTCAGTGGCATGTTTCAGTAAGGAGAGGGATTGAATTCTTTGGGAAATCCCTGTGACTTTGGTTAGTGTGGATAAGGATGTGGTTTTAGGTTCTCAGGAATGTATCATGTTCTTGTCTTATTAGGTTTTGCATATATTTGGAATGAATTGCACATTTATGCCCAGTTTGATTGGCTCTTTTCTGGCTTCTTTGTATTGTTTTGTTTGGTTGGGGTTTTTTGTGGTTTGGTTGTTGTTGTTTTGTTTGTGGTGTTTGTTTGGGGTTTTTTTTTGGGGGGGGGGGCTGCTTGTTTGTTTTATTCTGGCTGGTATGTAAACAACAGAGAAGACATTTGATGATTAATTTACATAAAACTCCCTTCATTATTTGAGTAGGTAGAATTTGCAGAAGACTTTGGAATCCAATTTTAATAAAGACATTTTATTGATTTTCCCTTCGCTCAGTGTCTGTAGGTGAATGAAACACATGTATCACATGAAATGCATGTTAAAGACATTTCTTCACCCTAGATTTCCTGAAGCAGATTCAGGTATCAAATCTTAGAAAAATAATTTATTCAAGAGGTGCAGCTGAAAAACACAGCTCCAAGTGGGTGCTTCCTGAGAGGGACACCAAGCAAAGAAATCTTTAAATTCCTTTACAATCTAGGTTTCCCTCCCTTCAAGTGACAGTTTGGCCTAATAGTAATATTTGGTTCTAGGGTCATCTTGCTCCTTACTGGATCCTTTCTTTGTCTCTAGATGGGCCACTCAGTATCTCAAGGATGCAGGTTCTACTGGTTTGCACTGGTTTCAGGGCCTTCCTTTGTGCAACTGAGTATAAATTCAGAAATATCTGAGTGAAATTTCACAGATTATGGCTTTAGGTAAATCTAGCTACTCTCATAAAGTAAGTTGTGCTAAACAAACAGTATACCAAATTGCACAGAACAATTTTTATTTTTCTATTTAAAACACATTCATTTAAGCTAAATTACTAATGTTTCTCAACATACACTCCTCAATGACATTAGATGCTCAACTACCTGCTGATTTGGGGAGCACGTTATTGCTTCATTGAAGAAAAATCAGATCACTGGATATTTTAGCTGGCATGTATTGAAAACAAATGCCTTTCACATTAGCAATCAGTCATTGTGGGAGAGTTGCAGTGAAGATGAAAAGGATGGAGTTTAAACTTAGTTAAAGAGTTAATATAAAGCAGATGGCTTACATTGCATAAAGGTTTTGAGAAACTTATCAGTGGACTTGATCTTAAAGGATTCTTCCAACAAAAATTATTAGATAGATAATTCTATAAAATAGAATAGAATAGAATAGAGTAGAGTAGAGTAGAGTAGAGTAGAATAGAATAGAATAGAATAGAATAGAATAGAATAGAATAGAATAGAATAGAATTAGCCAGGTTGGAAGATACCTTTAAGATCATCAAGTCCAACCTGTCATCCAACACTATCTAATCAACTAAACCATGGCACCAAGCACCCCATCAAGTATCTTCCTAAACACCTCCCCAGGCAGCCCATTCCAACAGCTCATTCAACTCTTTCTAGGACAAAGTTCTTCCTAACATCCAGCCTAAACCTCCCCTGGTACAGCTTGAGACTGTGTCCTCTTGTTCTGGTGCTGGTTGCCTGGGAGAAGAGACCAACCCTACCTGGCTACAACCTATAATTCAATAATTACAATACTGTAATAATAATATATCTTAAAAATCAGCTTCTTCAAGTTATCTAGGTCTTAATTACTAATTGTGTCCTATAAAAAGATGCATTTTGCACAGTTTTACTTTGTTAGACTTGATACAGAGTTAATGGTACACTGGTTTACATTCAGTCAACACTGGCAAAATCATTCTGTGCACTATCATAGAATCATAGAATCAATAAGGCTGGAAAAAACCTCAGAGATCATCAAGTCCAAAGAAATATGCAACCAACCAGGCACTCTGACATGCAAATAACATTCAATGAAGAGTCAATAAATTTTTTTATTTCTGTAGCATATACATGGATGGAGAATAAAAACCTCACAATTGTACAGGGCCAAATCCAGCTATGCAGGTGCTACATCTCTTATGGTTGCTCTGTACCACAGTGTGGTGAATCATAGAACAAGGTTGGAAAAGACCTCAAAGATCATCAAGTCCAGCCTGTAACCACAGACCTCATGACTACTAGACCATGGCACCAAGTGCCACGTCCAATCCCCTCTTGACGGTGACTCCACCACCTCCCTGGGCAGCCCATTTCAATGGCTAAAAAACCTCTCTGTGAAGAACTCTCTCCTCACCTTGAGCCTAAGCTTCCCCTGGTGCAGCTTGAGATTTTGTCCTCTTGTTCTGGCAGCCTATGCCCATAATTATATCCCAAATATTCCCAAAACTTTCCCCAACATGTTTTTCTCACATTCCTGCTTCCCCCTCCTGTCTGGAGTGGGTGCTCAGCCCTAAGCTGAGTATGCAAAGGACCAGGTGTCAACAAGTTGGGGTAAACAACCTAACTTATGTTTTTTGGGGTAAATATCATGTGCCCACCTTGTGGGATGCTCATGCTTTGAGTATTTTTACATCAATTTCTTATAACAAAAAAAATGGGGGGGGGTTGGCATTTAAGGTAACAAACACATTAAAATTCATTGCAGCAGTGGTGAAGGCCATCTAATCTGTTGTCTTCAACAGTTTTTGAATAATTGAAAATTGAACTTCCACACTTCTTATTTCAGCTGGCTTTTACAAAAACAGGTTGACTAAAGCTTTCATTAACTTCGTATTGTTATAAACCAAATGCATATGTGCTATTAAAATCACAGAATCACAGAATTACAGAATCACTAAGGTTGAAAGAGACCTCAAAGATCATCAAGTCCAACCTGTCACCACAGACCTCATGACTAAACCATGGCACCAAGTGCCACATCCAATCCCTTCTTGAACACCTCCAGGGATGGTGACTCCACCACCTCCCTGGGCAGCACATTCCAATGGTGAACGACTCTCTCAGTGAAGAACTTTCTCCTCACCTCGAGCCTAAGCTTCCCCTGGTGCAGCTTGAGACTGTGTCCTCTTGTTCTGGTGCTGGTTGCTTGAGAGGAGAGAACAACTGCCTCCTGGCTACAACCTCCCTTCAGGTAGTTGTAGACAGCAATAAGGTCTCCCCTGAGCCTCCTCTTCTCCAGGACCATTTCGCACGTAATGAATTTCTACAGATGTCTGGACACAGAAACAGAGTTTGGATTTCCAAAACACTGAATTCCCTAAAGCAAACTGCGAGAACTCAGTGTAGTATATAAATATTAGTATAGTTTATAGTACATACCTGAGAGATGTGAACAATAAAAGGGTTCCTTTTGTGCATGAAAGCAGAATTTGAGTGAATTCTTACTTAAATATAAGGTATTTCTGTTATTCCTGAAGACAGGATTCAGTTTTGCATCCTTTATTAAGACTAGCACTAATCTATCTTTATACATATTTTTTATATATCTTTATATGGGGTTGGCATTAATATATCTTTCAAGTAGGCATTTTGGTTTGGAATATATCTTTGTCTTTTGAAATATTCTTACTTTTCCATCCTCGGAAAATCCCAATCATGCTGTTATAACAGGAAAATTCTTCCTTCCTTCCATTGTCACTAATGTTGGGGTAGGAGTTAATATCCTTGCTTTCAGAAAGAAAGTTGTGAAGCTTTAACCTGATGTCCCAGACATTTATATGCAGCTTGGCAAAGTTTCCACATTCAGCAAATGACTGAAGAAGAAGCTATGTCACCTCCTTCACACTAGGTAAGATCAATGATGCTTTATAATGCCAGCTAAGCACTTTGACTGAGTGACAGGTGACAACAACAGAATAACAACGAATATCTTGGCAAATGCACAGTAATGAAATACGTGGCAAGACTCTAAATTACTACCTCTGTGTACAATGTGATTATTTAGGTATGTATTGTGAATACTTTGTGTCAGGATGGTGTGCCTAAGTGACAATTAAAAGATTAAATTGTGGCTCAGTTGACTTTACTGACTGATAAGCAATTAAGCCGGTTATCAGTAAATATCCTGGCCCTATTTGGCTTAAGATATGGTAAGTAATGCGAATGAGTTTGGTGCAACATCCCAAATGCAATGGGTAGTACATATGGAACATGTTTTCTTCTCTACATAAATCTCACTCTGGTATAATGAAATAGAAAATGTTAACTCCTGCTTCAAATAAACAAAGAGAGGGGGAATAAATGAAAAATACAGTTTCCCCTTCCAAACTGGATGCAACAAGTAACATACTGCTGGGTTTAAGACCAGGCTGGATGAGGCTCTAGCCAGCCTGATCTAGTGTGAGGTGTCCCTGCCCATGGCAAGGGGGTTGGAACTAGATGATCCTTGTGGTCCCTTTCAACCCTGACAGATTCTATGATAATTCCTGAAATTGTTTGAATTAAAAACACTACCCATCTCACCATTTAATAAATACAAGGTGAAACAAGAACATGAAGTGCATCTGTATGATACAGGTACAAGATTTCTACTGGTGTATTTATCTGAGAAGGGGATAAATTTTTGTGTTTTGAAACACCACAGAAGGAGAAAAGACTGAAAATGTAAAATCAGTGTCCATTTGATTAAATCTGTTTTCAGTGACACAAAATAATAGACAATTAGAATAGAGTAGAGTAGAGTAGAGTAGAGTAGAGTAGAGTAGAGTAGAATAGAATAGAATAGAATAGAATAGAATAGAATAGACCAGGTTGGAAGAGACCTTCAAGATCATAACATCCAACTCATCATCCAACACCATCTAATCAACTAAACCATGGCACCAAGCACCCCATCAAGTCTCCAACACCCCACCAAATCTCCAACTATTCAGATTAGTATCAAGCACATGCACAAATAAATTTAAGTTTGAAACAAACATAATGTTTCAGGGAAGTATGGGAAAAAGAAAGAGGCTTCTGCAAGCAGTTAGAAGTAATTCAATAGGGTAAAGATGAGAGTAGTTCACAGCTTTTCTTCATACATCTCAGTGGAACGGTGTTAAAGCCTCACACAAATAACTTCATAAAATCTGCAAATTCTGTATTCATCTCATTCTTCTGTGTTAGAGAAGCTATCTGGATGAAAGGCTATTATCTTGCATGCTATGCGTGGTTTACCTATATACTAAATTTCTGTGGGTTTTGTTGTCTTTCTTATTATTTTTTTTCCTAAACAATTACTTTAATAGAAATATTTACAATTCAGATTTCCCTTTTCATCAGTTTGGGTTTTTTTTGTTTCCACTTTAGGGTGAATTTTATCAACATGCAAATCAATAATTTAGAACTTGCTGGAGACTGAAATAAGGATTTCATAAACAAGAAAAGAAAAATAATAAAAGCTTCTGGGTACAGGCAGCTTTTTCTCTGTTCCTGGCTCCCACGAATATCACAATAACTCAAAATAGCTCTTTGAAAGATTCATTGCATTTGCTACTGTTTTTACACCTGTTTGCTCTTTTTTTTCTGTGAACCTAAATTTATTTCTGAGAACTTCTCCCTGTTTAGGACAGTGTGTTCATTCTGACAAATGTTATTAAAACCAGAATCAAACAGCAAATTGCCAGATATTCCAAGGTGAAAAGCTGATTGCAGAAGGAAACGAACTTGTCATGATCTTTTCAAAAGGACCTGTCTACTTTGCCATCAAAGGAATGAATGAAAGGTCCTCAGAAATCAGCCTGTACCTTCACTAATCACACCTAAGTCTGACCTCCTAGAGGGAGGATGCATGTAGCCACTGATGAAACACAAGTGTCTAGCATCAGTAGGATGATTTGCCATTATGAAAGGACTCTTACAGGATGAGTAAGTCTAAAATATCTCTTTCCTGTAATCTTTATTTCCTTTGGTCTTGACTGTCTAACTGTGGTGGACTTCAGATGCCTAAACATCAGTGTCAGGTGCCACATCAAATCTGCTGGACTTTCTAAGAGTGACAGAAGACCTGTGAGAGAGGTCTTTCTTGAGAAACAACTGGAAGCCAGATGAAATATCTTACATTAGTTCAAATTACTCTAGGCACTTAAGGTGACATAATAGTCACTTTTAGATACAATTTTAGAAGATCTTCAGATTACAGTCAGATTTGGGTACTATTTCTGAGCTCCTACTGTAGTCAATGGATCTGCAGTCAATATGTAGGAGCTGATTCAACTGCTTTAGCATCTATTTTAATGTGAAAAACCTTCCTTTTCTCAATAATTTGCTTTCTGAATATCAGCTTTTCTTTAAGAAAATGTACATAGAATCATAGAATCTACAAGGTTGGAAAAGACCTCAAAGATCATCAAGTCCAACCTGTCACCCAAGACCTCATGCCAACTAGCCCATGGCAGCAAGAGCCACGTCCAATCCCCTCTTGAACACCTACATGTCAGTTTGTAGGAAGCTGTAGGTTTTTCTCTCTGACTCTCAAGGCAGAGAGGTTCCAGACATTTCCCAGGCTGGGTAACTGGAGCTAGTTAGGTCTGTAGAATGATGTAGAAAGCCACTATTATAACATTTAATTTAGAGGTGGCAGAGACCTCAATGATTATAATGACTTGATGGAGGAATAAAGTTTATTTGACACTGTTACTTCCATATTTTTATTCTGACTCAAACTTCCAATTTGGGAGCAGGTGTTGAGGGTAGAAGTGCTCTGCAGAGGGACCTTGACTGACTGGACAGATGGGCAGAGTCCAGCAAGATGACATTTAACAAATCCAAGTGCTGGGTGCTGTGCTTTGGCCACAATAACCCCATGCAGAGCTACAGGCTGGGATCAGAGTGGCTGGAGAGCTGCCAGACAGAAAGGGATCTGGGGGTGCTGATTTACAGACAGCTGAACATGAGCTAGCAGTGTGCCCAGGTGGCCACAAAGGCCAAAGGCATCCTAGCATGCATCAAAAATAGTGTGGCCAGCAGGAGCAGGGAAGCCATTGTGCCATTGGCTGAGGAGAGGCCTCAAGCACAAGCCCTATGAGGAGAGGCTGAGGGAGCTGGGGTTGCTTAGCCTGGAGAAGAGGAGGCTCAGGGGGAACATTATTGCTGTCTACAACTAACTGAAGGGAGGTAGTAGCCATGTGGGGGTTGGTCTCTTGTCCCAGGCAACCAGGACCAGAACAAGGGGACACAGTCTCAAGCTGTGCCAGGGGAAGTTTAGGCTGGAGGTGAGGAGAAAGTTCTTCACTGTGAGAGTTGTTAGCCATTGGAATGTGCTGCCCAGGGAGGTGGTGGAGTTGACATCCCTGGAGGTGTTCAAGAGGGCATTGGATGTGGCACTTGGACCAATGGTTTAGTAGTCATGAGGGCTGTGGTGACTGGTTGGACTTGATCTTTGAAGTCTTTTCCAACCTTATGGATTCTATGATTTATTAAAATTGGCAGGTTTTCTATTAAAAAGAAAACAAAAAAAACCCTCCCAAAATACTGAGAAGTCCTTTCTCCTGAGCAGTTATTCCACAGAAAATCGTAGGAAAAACTGCAGGCAGAGACATTATTCTTTATCTTCTTCATGGAGTACATTGGGTTAGCAAGATTTTTTTTTCTGTATTAATGTCACGAGTTGTAGGCCTCAGGACTTTGTGACATTAGCTGAACAGCTAAAAGGAACAAGTCTGTTAAGTGAAAAAGGTGGGGGGAAAACCACATTAAGCCTTATCCTTTGTTCTCTCAATCTTCCACAGTGTTTTGACCTAAGACAAAGTGTGAAGAATAGAGACAATGAGCATCTGAAGGAGGAGCAATAGCAAAAGAAATAATTACAAAGGATTTCTGAGTCATATTTCATTTCAGTGTAACTTTGTTCTCTCTCTATTCTGTCTTTTCAGCCACTCCAAAGGAAAATAAAACAAAACAAATCAAAACAAATAACTTCTCCAAAGCTGCCTGTAAAAATAACTGCTATAATCCAAACTTTTGGTTACTGCTCATGTAAATACATTATGATACATAGGTCAAGCATGCACAGTTCTAGGGAAGACCCTATCAGCTTCAAAGTATCCTTTTGTTTTTCATGCAGATTTTAAGAGAACACCTATCAGATGGGGTACTTCCCTAGAAACAACTGAAATATTCCTGGAATACTCCCATTTGATTTTCTTATAAGGAGACTCTCCACAGGCAGGAAAGATACATAGAATAGAATACATAGAATAAACCAGGTTGGAAGAGACCTTCAAGATCATCGCGTCCAACCCCTCAACCAATACAACACCACCCAAACATCTAACCCACAGCACCAAGCACCCCATCAAGTCTTCTCCTGAAAACCTCCAATGATGGTGACTCCACCACCTCCCCAGGCAGCCCATTCCAATGGGCAATCACTCTTTCTGTATAGAACTTTTTCCTAACATCTAGCTTGAACCTCCCCTGGCGCAGCCTGAGACTGTGTCCTCTTGTTCTGGTACTGGCCACCTGGGAGATGAGACTAACATCCATCTGTCTACAACCTCCCTTCAGGTAGTTGTAGAGAGTAATAAGGTCACCCCTGAGTCTCCTCTTCTCCAGGCTAAGCAACCCCAGCTCCCTCAGCCTCTCCTCATAGGGCTTGTGTTCCAAACCCCTCACCAACTTTGTTGCTCTTCTCCAGACTCGTTCCAGCAAGTCAACATCCTTCCTAAACTGAGGGGCCCAGCACTGGACACAGTACTCGAGGTGCGGCCAAGATTGTGCTCATGGAATTATTCAACATAATGTGAAAAGTCAAAGGACAGGATTGAATCACTATCCAAATAGTCACATATAGTGAAACACTGAACAATAATCTGACTGGATGTTAGGAAGAAATTCTACAGAGAGAGAGTGATTGCCCATTGGAATGGGCTGCCTGGGGAGGTGGTGGAGTCACCATCATTGGAGGTGTTTAGGAGGAGGCTTGATAGGGTACTTGGTTGCATGGTTTAGTTGATTAGGTGGTGTTGGATGATAGGTTGGACACGATGATCTGGAAGGTCTCTTCCAACCTGGTCTATTCTATTCTATTCTATTCTATTCTATTCTATTCTATTCTATTCTATTCTATTCTATTCTATTCTCTAATGGAGCATGTATATCAGAGAACATGGGTTACGCCATGGTTAAATGCTAGTCATACTGAAAACCAATTTATTTATTAGCACCTGTAGAAAACTAGCTTTATTAACATAGATTCTAAATGACCTTATTCTGCATTCTAAATTTGCAGAGAGCAAATAAACTATTTTTATGGTGGTGTGTATGCATATTAAGTGGATAAATTGGCCTATTTAGTATTGTAAGTCACAGAACAACAGAATCACGGAACATTAGGAGTTGGAGGGGATCTTGAAAGAACATCTAGCCCAACTCCCCTGACAGAGGAGGATCACCTAGTAAAGGTCATACAGGACCACATGCAAGTGGGTTTTGAACGTCTCCAGAGAAGGAGATTCCACAAACTCTCTGGGCAGCCCACTCCAGGGTTTTGTCACCCTCACAGTGAAAAAACTTTTCCTTGTGTTCACTTGAAACCTCCTATGCTCCAGCTTGCACCTATTCCCCCTTGTGCTATCATTTGGCAACAGTGAGCCTGGCTCCATCCCCCTGACACTAGCCCTCCACACCCTTAAAAATATTAATGAGGTTACCTCTCAGCCTCCTCTCCAAGCTGAAGAGTCCCAGCTCCGTCAGTCTCTCCTAAGGAAGATATTTCACTCCACTGAGTTTTGTGTCATCAGCAAACTTGCTAAGAGTGCACTCTACCAATTGTTAAAAAAATGGTAAAACTGTACTGTCTAAGCTAAAAAGGGATAAATCTCATTTTCTTCTTTCTATTTTCATTTACTATATGGCTTCTTTTCCTTACAATAGAGAGCTAACACTATTGACTTAAACACTACTACTGAATTGACATAGACATAATTCCAGTTTGTAACTTCTGGTGCAGATACAAAGTAGATATACAACATATCCAAGATTTTTTAAATGTGTGAATTCCTTGCAAAGGAAGAAAAATTATAGGGTACCTTCTGAAATTGTTGCCTGCATGAGTGGGAATAAATTTAGCTGTTGAGGCTTATAAAATAGGGAAAGTAAAATTAACTTTAATAATGTTATGCATAACAGTGAAATGAAAAACTGAAGCCTTGATGCACCAAACAGAGCTGCTATTTGTGCCACAGAAGAGTTCGCAGACTAAGAAACATTTAACAACAATTAATACTTAAAATATCTCTAAATGACCAAAGCCCTGTTCTCAGTTTTGGCATTTAGTTTACACTAAAGTGTAATTTACTACTATATTGTTTCTATCCAGAGACAGGTGAAATTAATACAGATTTTATAGGGATTTTGAAAAGACTGAGAATATGATTCCCAAAGCAATGAAAAGACATTTGGCTAATGTGATTACTGGTGTTTGGTTTTTATTGTAGCTATTTACTGTGCATAATATGTCAATGCATCTATAGTCATTCTAAGTATCACTGTAATATTTAAAATGGAAGAAAAAACCCAAAACTAAGCAAAACAAAACCCACAAAAATATATATTCTTTCAAATTAAAACCACATTGTTTTCAAAATTTAACAGATTAACCAAATTGAAATATGCCATGGAAGATGAAAGCTGGTTAAACCCCATGCAGTGCTACAGGCTGAGATCAGAGTGGCTGGAGAACGGCCAGGCAGTAAGGGACCTCGGGGTACTGATTCATGGTAGGCTGAACATGAGCCAGCAGTGTGTCCAGGTGGCAAAAAAGGCCAGTGGCGTCCTGGCCTGCATCAGGAGCAGTGCAGCCAGCAGAAGCAGGGGGGTCATTCTGCCCCTGTACTCAGCACTGGCTAGGCCACACCTTGAGTCCTGTGTCCAGTTCTGGGCCCCTCAGTTTACAAAAGATGCTGAGTTGATGGAATGTGTCCAGAGAAGGGCAACAAAGCTCATGAGGGGTTTGGAGCACAAGCCCTGTGAGGAGAGACTGAGGGAGCTGGGGTTGCTTAGCCTGGAGAAGAGGAGGCTCAAGGGGGATGTTATTGCTGTCTACAACTACCTGAAGGGAGGTTGTGGACAGGTGGAGGTTGGTCTCTTCTCCCAGGCTACCAGAACCAGAGGACACAGTCTCAAACTGCACCAGGGGAAGTTTAGGCTGGATGTTAGGAAGAAGCTCTTCACAAAAAGAGTGATTGGCCATTGGAATGTGCTGCCCAGGGAGGTGGCGGAGTCACTATCACTGGAGGTGTTTACAAAGAAAGTGGATGGGGCCCTTGGTGCCATGGTTTAGTTGATTAGATAGTGTTGGATGATAGATTGGATTCAATGATCTCAAAGGCCTTTTCCAACCTGGTTTATTCTATTCTATTCTATTCTATTCTATTCTATTCTATTCTATTCTATTCTATTCTATTCTATTCTGTTCTATTCTATTCTTTGATGTGATTTGATTTGATCCAATTTGATTTGATTCTATTTGATTCTAAAGAACTCTAGATACATCCCCTTGTTGGAAGAAGTTCTGTTGCTAGGCCACAAAAGCCCCAATGTGATAGGTTCATAAAATTCTGGTTAATTAATATATTTATTAGATAGTTTTAAAATACATCAATTTTACTTGAAATATCATATTTAAGAAAAAAAATGCTATTAAGGTTTAATACCTTTCTATGAACAATAAACACTGCTGATATGAGAAGTGAATGGTCACAAAATTTGCTATGAATAGGAGTATGCTACATCATTTATGATTATAAATCAAATAAGAAAACTAACTAAACAAACTTGTATTTTTAAATATCTGTTTCATGTTGTGGAACTGAATAAAGCTGAAGCTGCTAGAGAGCAGCAGATGAATTACTTATATCGTAATTTAATTGACTAATTACAGAAACGCAGTAAAAGCTTCAACCATGTAGGAGAAACTTAAATTGAGAGATCTTGAAAGATCAAAAAAAAACCCACCCAAATTAAGTAGGTTTTGGAAAATAGAGGCTTTACAGTATCAAAAGGTACACAAGATCATGCAAAATTAATCAGGGAAGCCTTGTTAGAAATCCTGTACAGAGGCGTGATTCTGCTAAAGCTTTGCCACATTGTAAGGCCCATAATGTCAGAAGGGAGAACACAGAAACAAACAAAGGAAAGTAACAAATTGAATTGTTAGTAAGCAAAGTGATTAAATAAAACAAAAGAAAGAATGTGAGTAGCCCAGACTCTTATGTACATGTCATTAACAATGGGCACCAAGAAAGTTTTCCTTCATTTAAATATAACTGCCTCAGGAAAAACAAGCATGGGAAAACCAAACCAAACCAATCCTACTAACCTATGCACAAGACACCATTCTCTCTGCAGGTAGATACAATATGAGTTTTATGGAAAGGAGTCAGGATATCAACACTGGGAAAAAAAAAAAAAACCAACAACAACAAAAGTGCCTTATACACAGGTTTTTCCTGCAGAAGAAATACACATCCTTGTGTCCAGAGAAGGGCAACGAGGCTGGAGAGAGGCCTTGAGCACAAGCCCTATGAGGAGAGGCTGAGGGTGCTGGGATTGTTTAACCTGGAGAAGAGGAGGCTCAGGGGAGACCTCATTGCCCTCTACAACTACCTGAAAGGTGGTTGTAGCCAGGAAGGGGTTGATCTCTTCTCCCAGGCAACCAGCACCAGAACAAGGGGACACAGTCTCAAGCTGTGCCAGGGGAGGTTTAGACTTGAAGTGAGGAGAAAGTTCTTCACTGAGCGAGTTGTTCATCATTGGAATGTGCTGCCCAGGGAGGTGGTGGAAGTGCCATTCCTGGAAGTTTTCAAGGCCAAGCTGGATGTGGCTCTGAGCAACCTGACCTAGGTGGCCATGGCCATGGCAAGGGGCTTGGAACTAGATAATCCTTGAGGTCCCTTCCAACCCTAACAATTCTATGATTCTATGATTTCAGTATGCATTAGATTAGATATTTTTAACTTGAGTCATCTTCATCAAAATAATACAGAATTAAAATGAGATTATGAGTTTATACATCTATAAGCAGTGTATTTACTGTGTTTGTTATTTTATGTAACATTGAAACTCTGTATGCTTAACACTATCGGACTTTTGCCATTTAAATTTTGAATATAAAGTATCTTCTGATGATGGAAAGAAATATTTGCTGTATTTTTAGTGTTTCATTCTAGCCAAGCAATCTGAAATTCACCTGAAAATCAAAGACTGACTGTGAGATATCGTTTGGCTTAATAAGTCAATAAAGCTTGTTTGTCCAAATGGACAATTTTAGTGGAGACTTCCTCAGCAAAATTATCCTCAGAGAGCAAACCAGAACCTCTGTTGTGGCTTGAAGTTGTACTTTTTCCACTCTACAGCAAAGTCCTGAATAATGTGTATTGACTTAAAAATGAACTACAACTACAGCATCAGCTGAATTGGCTCTTTCCAACTCAGTAGAATTCTGTTTATATGTGCTTGGGAGACTTGGGAGCTTGAAGGGTGATGAGGGCAGGAAGCGGGGATAGCTGTGCATGGAAGGCAAACACTAGATAAACAAAGCTTCCCTTTCACTGGAACCTGTGCCTGGTTGCTTTCCCCTTTTGAAATAACCTTGCACTGCTCAGTTCTACAATCTTTACTCCTGCTGAGTAGCACTTCATCATAAGATAAGTCTCCTAGGTATCAACAAGATTACTCAGAACAACACTACTCAGCTTGAGTAAGGGCTGCAGAATCAAACTCACCAGTGCTGAAAGATGGGATGTTAAATCAATTAAAGCTGCAAACAGGTAGATTTCTTCCAGGATTTCCATGCAAAAAATGAAGGTCTAATAAAATTCATTTTCATCATGTGGACTTGATAGGCCAGTAACAAGTAAAGTAGGCAAAATGTGATAAAGGAAAAAGAAGAATAATGGTAAGGCTGGGGGAACTAAATGGCATATATTGCCCTGCAGCTTCTGGAAGGAAGGAGTCTATTGATTGAATCAAGCAGGGTGTTTTCACTACAGTTTTCAGAAATAAAATGATATTGGTTTGCAAATAGAATTTATGAGATAAAAACAAACTGCAGGTAGGATCATGTGTCCTTTATGGGCTATATCTACTTACTGGTTCTAATTTTTTTTCAGTATCTGATAACCCACAGTATATACTGATGAATATTGAGCAGCTAAATACTCATTCAACACCTGCTTATTCTTTCTAAGGCTTTAAACAATGTTGAGCTCATTTTTTATTAGTAACTTTAATACACCTTGTTGGTTTGCATATTTAATGATATGCCCTGAGGAGAGGGACTTGGGGGTGCTGGTGGATGAGAAGCTCAAGATGACCTTGAAGGTCTCTTCCAACCTGGTCTATTCTATTCTATTCTATTCTATTCTATTCTATTCTATTCTATTCTATTCTATTCTATTCTATTCTGTTCTAAATGTGTGAGAATCTATGTCTCAATAGCAATTTTTTTTTTAAATGCAACTTTTTTTCAATAAATCAATGCAGCATATGCTGAAAATTTTATGTGAACCCAGCAGAATCTTGGAGAAATTTGTTTTGAGAAAGGAATACTTTAACTCTAGAGACAAGCAGCACAGCAGGGGCTTAAACAAACAAAAACAAGCTTGGTGTTTGCTATTCTTCTATGGCAACAGCTTTGTGGAGGACATCTAGCTGTTAGACAGCAATTTAAGAGAAGGATCTGGCAGCATGTAGCATCATGGCATCACAACAAAGGAAGAAAATGAGTTCTTGCTCTTTTCTTTTTTCTCCATGAAATTCATAAAGATAGTCTCTGTTTTCTACAGTAAATGCATTTATCTGACGTGTGTTGTGTGTGTGTGACAGCAATGAGGTGTGTTTCTTCAGCAGCATGCATTAAACTTAAACACAGGAGAGGATCCTACCCTTCTGGAATTATTTGTTATGAGTTGTTGGGTTGTTTGTTGGATGGTTTATTTGTTTGTTTATTGTTTTTTCTTTTTCTGGAGTTACTCAATAAAGAATTTGTGATTGGAAAGATTGAAAAAGAGAGAGACATTCCCTAGTGAGGGAAAGTAGCTTCAAAGGCAGACACAGAGTGTTCCTTCTTTTTCCCCTCAGGCAAGAAACAGTGGATGACTCAGAGGAAGCAGTGAAAAAGTGGACAGACTTCCTACTGGAACACTAATAACAATCTTCCCTTTTTTGTCACTCATTTCCATGATGGCAGTTGCTGTTTACTCTTACGTATTGCCAATCCTCTGTCTGCCCACATAACACCCTGGAAGAAGTAGCTCTATTTATGAAATACCGAGGATGAAGCTCCTTCTTGCCTCACAGGATTTCATACTGTACTTTTCCAAGGTCTTTACCACCAGAGACCTCTAACAAAATGTGATGCAGCAGTGACTTTTTCCCCTTTGCTTTTCTCTTCAATAATGTTACAGGAATACTACTTTGCTGCCTGATTTTCCATGGTTTTCTTTTTTTTCTTCCTTGATTTCTTTCCTATATTTTTTAACGCCTGGAGTTCATGAGGCCTAAATAATTAATAATCCTGAGAAAATACTTCTTTCATTTAGTAACAGGTACCACATTCCTACCTCTATGTTATGGCTAGGAAAAGAAAGTAATTTGCAACAAGCAGGATGCTACTTTATTTAGAAAGAAAAAATAAATCATTTAAATACTGGTTTGCAAAAATCTAAGACTAATAAATATCTTCAGTGCTATTCCTCTGGAAGGAAGGAATACTGAAGGAAGGAATTCAGAAAGAATTTGGAAGTAATTTGGATGGAATTTGGAAGGCAGGAAGGAATTTGGAAGGAATTTGGAAGGAATTCGGAAGGAAGGAATTACAGAATACAGAATACAGAATTAACCAGGTTGGAAAAGACCTTTGAGATCATCAAGTCCAACCTATCACCCAACACTATCTAATCAACTAAACCATGGCACTAAGTGCCTCATCCAGTCTCTTCTTAAACACCTCCAGTGATGGTGACTCCACCACCTCCCTGGGCAGCACATCCCAATGGCCAATTACTCTCTCTATGAAGAACTTCTTCCTTACATCCAGCCTAAACCTCCCCTGGCACAGCTTGAGACTGTGTCCTCTTGTTCTGGTGCTGGTTGCCTGGGAGAAGAGACCAACCCCCACCTGGCTACAACCTCCCTTCAGGTAGCTGTAGACAGCAATAAGGTCTCCCCTGAGCCTCCTTTTCTCCAGGCTAATCAACCCCAGCTCCCTCAGCCTCTCCTCATAGGGCTTGTGCTCCAAACCCCTCCCCAGCTTTGTTGCCCTTCTCTGAACACGCTCCAGCAACTCAACATCTTTCCTATACTTAGGGGCCCAGAACTGGACACAGGACTCAAGGTGTAGCCTCACCAGTGCTGAGTAGAGGAGCAGAATGACTTCCCTCTTCCTGCTGGCCACACTGCTCCTGATGCAGGCCAGGATGCCATTTGCCTTCTTGGTCACCTGGGCACGCTGCTGTCTGGGACCAGTCTGTACTGGGACCAGTCTTGTTTAACGTCTTTGTTGGCAACACAGACAGTGGCATTGAGTGCACCCTCAGCAAGTTCTTGACGACACCAAGCTGTGTGGTGTAGCAGACATGCTGGAGGGAAGGGATGCTATCCAGAGGGACCTTGACAGGCTGGAGAGGTGGGGCCATGACAACCTCATGTGGTTCAACAAGACTGAGTGCAGGGTACTGCATCTGGGTTGGGGCATTCCCAGGCACTGATATAGGCTGGGCTGTGACTGGCTTGAGAACAACCCTGAAGAAAAGAGCTTGGGGGTTCTGGTGGCTGAAAAGCTCAACATGAGCTACCAGTGTACACATGAAGCCCAGAAAGCCAACTGTATCCTGGGGTGCATCAAGAGAAGTGTGGTCAGCAGGTCAAGAGAGGTGATTCTCCCCCTTTACATTGCTCTCATGAGATGCCTCGTGGAGTACTGCATCCAGTTCTGTATGTGTTGGGGGGCAGAAATTTCAACCCACCACATACCCCAATTACAAGAAAGACACAAACGTGCTGGAACATGTCCAGAGAAGGGCCACGAGGGTGATTAGAGGGATAGAGCATCTCCCCTGTGAGAACAGGGTGAGGCAGTTGGGGCTATACAGTCTGGAGAAGAGAAGACTCCAAGGGACCTTATTGTGGCTTTCTAGTATCTCAAGGGGCACTACAGAAAGGATGGTGAAGGACTTTTTAGCATGTCAGGCAGTAATAGGACTAGGGGGACTGTATCCAAGCTAAAGGAGGATAGATTTAGATTAGGTGTTAGGAAGAGGTTCTTCACCATAAAGGTGGTGAGGCATTTGAACAGGTTTCCCAAAGAGATGGTGAAGCCCCCATCCCTGGAATTTTTCAAGACCAGGCCTGATCTAGTAGAAAATGTCCCAGCCCATGGCAGGGGGCTTGAAACTAGATGATCCTTGAGGTCCTTTCCAACCCTGACAATTCTCTGACTCTGAATACAGGTTTCATTGTATTCAAATTTTTCTCAAATCTCTATATGATTAATAACAGGAAAAACATGAACTAATTTA
Source organism: Dryobates pubescens (assembly GCF_014839835.1). Classification (NCBI taxonomy): domain Eukaryota; kingdom Metazoa; phylum Chordata; class Aves; order Piciformes; family Picidae; genus Dryobates; species Dryobates pubescens. The sequence continues at coordinate 37,432,940 of NC_071618.1, read as the reverse complement.
TGCAGTGCTTTACAACACACATAATGGCAAACACTAGCTTTTGTTTGTTTGTTTTGTTTTTAATTACATTCTCTTATAAAAGCCCCACTGTTGAGTGTTAGAACTGATCAACAGATCTATATTTAGATACATGTAAATACATTTAGGCATTTAGATCAACATTATTTAGATCAATGGGTTGTTTAATGCATGCCTCTGTGTACAAAAATAAAACTGATAAGCACAAAACTAATGATTTCATTGCTCTGTAAACCAGCTGTCAGTGTTCTACTGAAATCTCAGCAAGGAAAGGAGAGTAGAAGAGTCAGAGACAAGAAAACATGTCCACCTGCATTTGCTCTTTTTCAGCCGGATCCAGTGTTTTCATTTGGTGAAGAAGGGACAGGATAAAGATGCCCATGGGAAAAAGTTTGACTGCTGGTAAAAACAAGCAAACAAACAAGCCAATCTGAAGATTCCTACCTGTCTCTATTGCTTTACTTTACACTCCAGATGAATCCAAAAAACATGTCAGGTCAGAAGCATAAAATCACAAACAGGCCTTGCAAAAGCAATGGTTGTGTAATTTTAAATCCTTTCCCCCCCCCCCTTTTTTTTTAAATTCACTAATTAACATTAGGCTAGGCTAGGCTAGGCTAGGATAGGCTAGGATAGGATAGGATAGGATAGGATAGGATAGGATAACAGAATAGCATAGCATAGCATAGCATGGCATGGCATGGCATGGCATGGCATGGCATGGCATGGCATGGCATGGCATGGAATGGCATGGCATGGAATGGAATGGAATGGAATAGAATAGAATAGAATAGAATAGAATAGAATAGAATAGAATAGAATAGAATTAAACAGGTTGCAAAAGATCTTTGAGATCATTGAGTCCAACACTATCTAATTAACTAAACCATGCAGCCAAGCACCCCATCCAGTCTCTTCCTAAACACCTCCAGGGACGGTGACTCCACCACCTCCCTGGGCAGCACATTCCAATGGCCAATCACTCTTTCTATGAAGAATTTCTTCCTAACATCCAGCCTAAACCTCCCCTGGTGCAGCTTGAGACTGTGTCCTCTTGTTCTGGTGCTGGTTGCCTTGGAGAAGAGACCAACCCCCAACTGGCTACAACCTCCCTTCAGGTAGTTGTAGACATCAATTAGGTCTCCTGTGAGCATCCTCTTTTCCAGGCTAAACAACCCCAGCTCCCTCAGCCTCTGCTCAGACTGAAGAGAAGAGAGGCTATTTTAGGTCATATTTGTTTATGCTTAACCAATATTTCTGAATAAAATATTCTGAAACAAAATTCAAGTGGCTTGCTGTAAAATGTCACTAGAAAGTAAATGGTGTGATGCTTCCATTAGTCTGTAGAATTCAGTGTTGGTCTTGGAAATTCATGTTTTTATCTATTTTTCCCTGCTGCTATTTTTTGCTAGTCAGGAAAAGGTTCCAGTCCATATCATCTTCCATTTAGAAGCTTTTCTGTTGTGGCTTATAGTCAATGATTTAGCTAGTTTGTTGTAGTGTTAGGCAGGGCATCCTCAGGCTTATTTTCACAGCTAAGCAAGATTCTGCTAGATGGAGTCTGCATTCAGAATCTTTCAGACAACTCAAGAGAGAAAAATGCTGATTCTTTGGAAAATGCTGCATTGTATTTATTGAGTTAAAAAAGAAATCCTTACTTAGAATGATGTGGATAGTATATGTAACTCAGCCTAGATGAAAATTTTGAAGAAAAATGCAGGGTTTTCTGTTTGTTTGTTTGTGGGGGTTTTAACCCTTAAAATTTGACTGCAAAAGGCTATAAATAACATTCTATCTCCTTTCTTACCCTTTTAAAAGTGTAAGAAGGAGGAACCAGGTAACTATAGACCAGAAATCCTCACCTCCATCCCTGGAAAGTTAATGGAACAACTTATCCTCAGCCCTGTCCTTAGGCATATCAAGGACAAGATGGTCACTAGGAGCAGTCGATGTGGTTTTACCAAGGGGAAGTCAGGTTTGACAAACCTGATAGCCTTTTATGAGGACATAACCAGGTGGATAGATGATGGTAGAACAGTGAATGTGGATTATCTTGATTTCAGTAAAGCATTTGACACTGCCTCTCACAGCATCTATGCAGCTAAACTGAGGCAGTGTGATGATCAGGTAGTGAGGTGGATTGTGAGCTGGTTGAAGGAAAGAAGTCAGAGAGTTGCGGTCAGTGGAACAGAGTCTAGTTGGAAGCCTGTATCTACTGGAGTCCCTCAGGGGTCAGTCTAAAGGAAATCCATCTTTTTGCAGTCAGTGCAGATAAATTGGTACTGATCAAGAGTAAAACATGTCCTTCTACCACAATTACATAGTTTATGTCAAAAAAAAAAGAAAATAAATTAAAAGAAATCTGTGGATTGTATTGCCCCTAATGTCTAAGTAGACCTATACCAAATGTCTAATTAGAACACAAGGGATTTGAGGTTTTGTTTCTCTAATAAAGTCAAATTTAACTGAATGTATGTTTCTCAAAATTTGGGCACTTTATGAGTTAATTTATGGTGATAATGATGGTAAATGTATCAGCTGTGAGCTTTCATTGAAGATGGGATTTTACTACTGTGATTTACTGTTGACAGTTTTCCTGTTTAGCTACAACAGAGTTTGTCTTCAAGCCTTCAAAGCTAGCAATATCCTGCTAGGTATAAGCCTTGACCAATTCCTTAGATATATGTGTTCTATTCATGGTTAATGAGAATGTAACAAAATCTCTTTAATTCCACTGGTGTTTGCAGAAGAATAAGATAAAAAAAAAATAAAGTTTTAAGTCTTCACTCTTGGAATCGATTATAGCCAGACACCATGGTGAGACAGGCTCCCGCATGGGCCCTGGAGCACACTTTTGTGCTGTTCTTTGCCCTGCTCCCAAAAGCTTCCATCAGAGGACTTTGGTTTGGAAGATAAGCTGTGCAATATATGGTTTCAAGAGCCTACCAAATAACACAGCTAATCAATAAATGGCTTTTTAGCTCACACCACATGCTCACAGAGTAAAATCCTCAATTTCTGCTTACAAAGTCTGCCTAGTCTAGAGCAGCCAGTGCTTTGGGAAAGTCACATAATCTGGCCAGTGGCACAAGAAGATGAGCAGATACCAAAGCCCAGGCAGCACTCAACCATAAAAGTGGGTACAGAAGATTAATAACAAGGAGAGGTTTTTCTTCTCCCTAGTAACAAATGATAGGATGAGGGGAAATGGCCTCATGTTGTGCCAGAAGAGGTATGAGTTAGGTCTAAGAAGAAACTTCAATGGAAGAGTTTTCAAATAGTGGAAAACAGGCTCCCCAGGGAGGTGATCGAATCCCTGTCCCTTGGGGTATTTAAAAGATGCAGAGTTGTGGTGTTGAGGGATATGGTTTAGCCCCAGACAGGGAATGGTTGGACTCTATGATCTTGAAGGTCTTTTCCAACCAAAAGGATTCTGTGATTTTGTAAACCGACAAAAAACAAAACAAAAGCAAAGCAAACCAAACCAAACAGAAAAAACCAAAACCCCCACAAAAAACCTTCCAAAGCAAACAAACAAAAAAAGCACAAAAACCCAAATGGGTCAGTAATTAATCTTACTAAAAACAACTTTTTCTTTCATTTCAAAAGGAACATTTTCATATATGATCAACTAAAATTTATTTTTTCAAAGGAAAATTAAGTCTTCAGTAAAGACCACTGTAAGGAGTAGAAAACTGATCACCTTGAGTACTGTGTCCCGAGAAGGGCCCCTCTGCTTAAGAAGGACATCAAGACACTTGAATGTGTCCAGAGAAGGGCAACAAGGATGGGGAGAGGCCTCGAGCACAAGCCCTATGAGGAGAGGCTGAGGGAGCTGGGATTGTTTAGCCTGGAAAAGAGGAGGCTCAAGGGAGACCTTCTTGCTCTCTACAACTACTTGAAGAGAGGTTGTAGACAGGTGGGGGTTGGTCTCTTCTCCCAGGCAACCAGCACCAGAACAAGAAGACACAGTCTCAAGCTGCTTCAGGGGAAGTTTAGGCTCGAGGTGAGGAGAAATTTCCTCATGGAGAGAATAATTCACCATTGGAATGTGCTGCCCAGGGAGGTGGTGGAGTCACAGTCCCTGGAGGTGTTCAAGAGGGGATTGGACGTGGCACTTGGTGCCATGGTTTTGTCATGAGGTCTGTGATGACAGGTTGGACTTGATGATCTTTGAGGTATTTTCCAACCTTGGTGATTCTGTGATTCTGTGATATCAATCTTGAGTATTAATATTATACATTGGTTAATAGCAGATGACAAATAGAACAAAAATATCCTGTATCTATCCTTCCTCGTAGGCTGTCTTTCCTTTGATTTGTTTGAGAAAAACTTTCTAAGTGCATTTGTTGACCCAGACTTCAGTTTTCAAATGAGAATAAATTGTGTTATTATTTTATTAGTGAAAGCTGAAGAAAAAAAGTTCACTGACTACATTGAGAATTGTGCCCTACTTCTGTGATGCAGAAAGCTGCATGTCGTTATAAATATTTTAAAAGAATTATTTATTGTCAGATTATTTTTTAATGAGTTGCAGCACTTTTTTTAATTTTTTTTTTTTCCATTCCTAGGCTCTAACAGCATGGTAAGATATTTATTACAATGGGATAAATGTTTCATTTTTAATGCCTGCCTCTTAACTCTGCAAATTTAACCGTGGTGATGGGAATTCACTAGTTCGACAGGAAAAGTAAACTGTCACGGATAGCTTATGGAGGTACAGAGGAGTTGCAGTGTTATACAGAATATGACTAGGGCAAGGAATAAAATTATAATGAGACACAGTTAAGAAGAAAAAGTCCCAAGATCAGAGAGGCTTTCATAAATATGTACTATTTCAGCACTGGGATTATTTGAACTCTTTGAGAATTATCCATTTCCTACAAGGATCTGAATTTAATTTTTCTGTGAACATCTTCTGCTAAAATTCTGAGTGATTTTGCCTGTCACACAGAATCACAGAATCACCAAGGTTGGAAGAGACCTCAAAGATCATCAAGTCCAACCTGTCACCACAGACCTCATGACTACTAAAACATTGGTCCAAGTGCCACATCCAATCCCCTCTTGAACACCTCCAGGGGCAGTGACTCCACCACCTTCCTGGGCAGCCCATTTCAATGGCTAACAACTCTCTAGTGGATGTTAGAATATACAAATGTTCCATCAGTCTTAAAAATGTAGTATTTCAGAGCTCCATATTATGGGCATTTTCCTAACTGAGTTACCGTTGTTGTTGGCTCATGAAAAATGAAAGACCATTTGTTTGTTCTGTGGTTGGAACTGAAGAATTGAAGGTTTATGACACTGTTGCCCTGTTTGTCTGCAGAATCTTGTTCCCTTCCACTAAAAATGACATAAACCAAAGTTGCCTGCTGTGGGATAGGTTTCCTACTTACTCCTTACAAATGTCTCCATTTCTTTGTGGATAGTTTCTTCACATTTCACTTTAATTAATATATAGATGTTACTGATTTCAAATAAAGACTTAAAGCTTTTGACATTTTGATTCCTTGAGGACTCTAATGCAGATGACCACAGCTGAAGGTAGTATCATAAAACTTACAGATTTAAAGGATTGGGACTGTTCCTTACACATGGATACCTGTACTTGCATGAATGAGGTTAATGACAGAGTAATGTTATGGAGACAGCTTTTCTTTCCTCTGTGATTATGGATTTATGAGCAATAAAGATAACATCTAAAGTATTAAAAATTAACAAAATGAGCTGCCTAAGACAGCAACTTTCATATGAATTATCTCACCTGACTTTTGTCATGAATGTGTTCATGTGGTCCACATTCTCTTTTAGTAATACCCAATAAAGCCATATCCTTGAAATCCAGATTAAAAGAATTTTTAACATAGAGAAGAGGATACTCCAGGAAGAGCTTCTATTATGCTTCCAGAGCCTACAGGAAGGATGAAGTGAGACTGTCAGGGAGTGTAGTGATAGGATGAGGAGTAATGGCTTCAAATCGAAAGAGGGTAGATTTAGATTAGATATTAGGAAGAATTTCTTTACTATGAGAGTGGTGAGATGGTTGACAGGTTGCCCCTTACTCCCAGGGTGAATGAGTCTTTGAGTAACTCAATCTAGTGGAAGGTACCCCTGCCATGGGTGAGGGAACCTTCTCTTGAACCTGTAAATCACCTTGTGATTGTGATGATTCCATTAAGAACTGAGAAGTGTCTCAATAAAGATCAACATGAATGGTGCACCTGATGTGTCATCTCTGCCTTTGGAGACAGCAGCTGTCCAGGGGGTGTGGTGGACAGTGGATGGCAAAGAAGGGAAGGGGCCACTTGGAGCTGACCCCTGCAAGTACATGGGAAGACCCTCTGGAATGTGACAAAGGTGTGGACCAGGTTGAGCTACTAAGAAAGAATCAAGAAGATAATAAAAGTGCTGGGCTATACCAGCTTATTAGGGGGGTGGGGGGGGAATATCACCTGGGACATCTCAGGCTGGAGGCAGCAGCCCAGGAACATTTTTTACCCCACCCCCACCAAAAAAAGGACAATGGGGTAGTAATTGTCTCTGCTGCCCTCCAATAGAATAGAATAGAATAGAATAGAATAGAATAGAATAGAATAGAATAGAATAGAATTAACCAGGTTAGAAAAGACCTTTGAGATCATTGAGTCCAATCTATCACCCAACACTATCTAATCCACTAAACCATGGCACCAACGCCCTATCCAGTCTCTTCCTAAACATCTCCAGTAATGGTGACTCTACTACCTCCCTGGGCAGCCCCTTCAAATGGCCTTTCTCCATTCTCTCTCTTTTTCTCTCCCCCTTTTCTTTCTTTTTTTATCTGTTTTGTTTGCTCCATTCTCTCTCTATAATCTCATCTTGATATATGACCTAATTTGTGCCTTGATTTCACTCATCAGTATGTTCAAAAGAACTGCATCTCCTTCCCAAATTCCGCATTCAGACAATGGGCTACCAACCCAAATCATTCAATGACTTTATTATTCTGTGACTTTGAGAAAATCCATTCATTGTAAACGAGAAGAGTAGGATAGTGAGAAGCAAAGACAAAATTAAGACAAAAACAACACGAGGATGATTAGGGGACTTGAACATCTCCCCTAGAAAGAGAGACTGACAGACCTAGGGCTGTTTAGTCTTGAGAAGACTGAGAGCAGATCTCATCAGTGTTTATAAATATCTGAGGGACGGGTGTCAAGAGGAGGGGGCCAAGCTTTTTTCAGTGGTGCACATTAATAAGACAAGGAACAATGGATACAAACTTGAACATAGAAGGTTTCACCTTAGCACAAGGAGAAACTTCTTTACAGTGAGGGTGATGGAGCACTGGAACAGGCTGCCCAGAGAGGTTGCGGAGTCTCCTTCTCTAGAGACTTTCAAAACCCATCTGGATGCATTCCTGTGCGGACTACCCTAGTTGACCCTGCTTTTGGCAGGGGGGTTGAACTCGATGATCTCTAGAAGTCCCTTCTAACCTCTAATATACTGTGATTCTGTAATTGCCTAGGCCTACCTCTTTTCCTGAAGCTCAGCTTTATTCATTCTGTCCTTACACCAAGCAGCAAAGGGGAATGGGGAATAGGGGCAATGATCAGTCCATAACAGCTCCTCTGTACAGTTCTTTCCTTCTCCCTGCTCCATGGCTTTCATTTTCATTCAAGGTCTATCCACCAGCTCCAGTGTGGAGCCTGTCACGGGCTGTCATGTGGATATCTGCTCTATCATAGTCCTTCATAATATGCAGAGGGAGAAACTGATTCATCAAGATCTTCACAAGGGGCTGCATGGAAATATGCTCTGGCATCCAGAGTATCTCCTGATCTTCTCCCTTTATTTTCTCTAAGTTATTATTTTGTTAAATTGACAGATATATTCTACCACCACTTGTGTTTCTTGCATGGTGAAAAGGATTGTTATTCATTGTGTATAAAGACTGTAACACTACAAAATTAATCTCATTCTTACTGACTTTGTGTGTTATGGTAGACATTAAGGATATATTACTGTTATTTTTCTATCAGCAGCCTGCAGTGAAAACAAAATCAGTGCCCTGTGAATCTAGAAGTTAAGGAGACTTCTGAATGCTTATTAGATAAAATTTCTCTTTCCACTAACATTCTTCATGTATAAAGACACAGGAGTATTTATTTATTTATTGTGATCAAAATCAAGGAAAAAAAAATCTAGACAATATGGAATCTAAATGCTAGGAAAAGTACCTTCTTTCTTCTTTTTCTTTTATCCATTACATTACACAAGATTAATTGAGCTTTGCTCCTGTGCAAAGAAAATGGTAAGTGTCATATAAGAGGACATGAACTTTAAAGCAATATGAAAAGGAATACTGGGCCCTAAATAAATTTTACCAAGCTCCAGCTACTTACCTGCCCTCATGTCCTTTCAATGAAGAGAGGTCATCATCTGTTAAGAGGCTGTAACAGGTCTCAGATGGGTTCTTTTAGTTCCATGATCTTCTTCTGATTATTTACCTTATATTGCAAGAACATTATTTCATTAAAGTAGGAATCTAGGCAGCAGAAGCATGGTCAGATATCACAGAGCAATCAATGAAAGGCACATGATATATACTGGGGTCATTTCACACCATGATAGAATATGTAGTTGCTAAGGTTGCCTGTATCCGATTCTGAGAAAGGAGATTAGGAAACCTAAAACAAAACAAAACACCTCCCCCCCGCCCCGACAAAGATAAAACCACACCAAAAAAAAGCACATACAACCCCCCCCACACACACATAAACAAAACCAAAACCCAAACCAAAACCATAAAACCCAAACATAAAGTAAAACTTGATAATGTGAAGTGCTGTATGTTTCTATAGGTTTCTGTATGTTTCTATGATATTCACCCTAGAATATATTTCTATGATATTCACACTACAATTATTCAGTCCTCTCTACCACCCACACAGTGGAAAAACTGATGCATAGCAAAAAAAAAAAAAATCAGTTTGCTCCACCAACTCACTGCTAACAAACATAAAATTTTGTTTGTGATGAAAGAATGACTGTGACAGTAAGAATCTTTACATTTGTGCAAAGGTAGGCCTCTAGTAGAGTATGAGACAACTCACTTATAGAGGGTTTGACACAGAGTTGGGAGATGTGACATGAGATTTATGGCACAGCTTATCCTTCTCAAGTTCTCAAGTTGCAGTGGAAACCATGAGATATCACAGAATCATAAGGAGACCACTGTACCATAGAATCATAGAATCAACATGGTTGGAAAAGAACTCAGAGATCATTGAGTTGAAGCTGCTACCTAATACCTGACACCTCATGACTAACCAAACCATGGCTTGTACCAACAGAAAATACCATTTCACTGAAATGAAAATGCTTTGCAGAAAGAGGTTGATTATGGTACTAAAGCAAACCAGTAACGTATATAGCAGAAACATACTCTAGTGCATACCAGATAGCACTATGAATTTCAGGGAATTAATAATGTTCTGGGTTGAAAGAAATTCAAACAGCTCACAAGCCCAGAGTAAAAGCATCAAATAAGAGTTTTGCAAGATTAGGGAGTATAGGAGTAAGGGTTTATCACAGCCAAAATTTTCAGGAGCAGAAATCAATACAAAACCTGATTTTTGTGCCTTTGCACACTGTATGAAGACTATTATTATTATTATTAAGATTATTAGAATGCAAACTATTGTTTAACCATATCTTCTGTGTTCTTTTTTCATGTCTTATTCTCCTCCTACATTCCTATTTTTGAGCACAGTGTAAGTAACCCTCTTCCTGAAGCAGCACAAACCTGTTCACTGATTGCTATCAGAAATATTTTAGGGTGTCAGACCTCTCTCATCAAATAATGTTTTAAATACACAAGGAATCTTGAATTAATATGTTTTTAAGACTTTAAAGGTATAATTAGAACTCTATCCTATGCTAAAACTATAAAACTACAGAGAAAAAGCCCACAAGCTTAAAGCATTTATTTTCTGTTTAAGACTACATCATTTTTTTGATAATTTTTTTCGGTTGTGGGGTTTTTTTTTTGGTGTTCTTTTGTTGTTAGAATAGAAGTTTTCATCCTCTTCTTCCTGCGGTCACTTCATTGGGAATTATACTGTGCTTTTAAAATTAATTCTTTGCAAACATGTTTTGATTAGCAGTGAATTATACAGACATTATACATGACATATGCTAATGCTGATTTCATTGGGAGGTCAGCACAAATGTCCTGTGCACATTTCTGAATATTTACTTTAGTAGTTGATCTCTATTAATAGTTGGCTGTTGATGATAGCAGAAAGACTCTTCCCTAAAAATGATCAGGTCACGCTCTGTAAGAAAATGTTTGCTCACATAAACTGACTGCTGTGCATTTTGAAACTACTTTTGTTACCTTTACATAGTAAACAATTGCAAGGATCACTTCTCATTGTTTTGAAGAGGTGACGTTAACACAAACTCTGCATGACATCTAATTTCATCCAATAAACAAATACAACAATTTCTCTGAAAAAACAGTTGAGAAGTTTAGAATAGAATAGAATAGAATAGAATAGACCAGGTTGGAAGAGACCTTCAAGATCATTGCATTCAACACCACCTAATCAACTAAACCATGCAACCAAGCACCCTATCAAGTCTCCTCCTAAACACCTCCAATGATGGTGACTCCACCAGCTCACCAGGCAGCACATTCCAATGGACAATCACTCTCTCTCTGTAGAGTTTCTTCCAGTCTGAACCTCCCCTGGCACAGTTTGAGACTGTGTCCTCTTGTTCTAGTGCTGGTTGCCTGGGAAAAGAGACCAACTCCCACCTGTCTACAACCTCCCTTCAGTTAGTTGTAGACAGCAATAAGGTCTCCCCTGAGCCTTCTCTTCTCCAGGTTAATCAACCCCAGCTCCCTGAGCCTCTCTTCATAGGGCTTGCGTTCCAAACCCCTCACCAAATTTGTTGCCCTTCTCTGGATAGGCACAGTTCAAATTCTTGATTATTTCAATGATTTGCTAACACTAGGAGAGCAAGCAAATCCAGTAGCCATCATATAAGCTGTCAAGACACCTCAAAGATAGCTGGAACACAATACCTTGGGAAAACAATAGATTTAGTTTCCCATCTGCAGACTGGAAAAAAAAAAGAATATTTTTTTTGTTTGTTTTATGACTTTTTGGTTACTACTCCTAAGGCAGGCTTCTCTTAAGACAAAGAAGGTATGAGTTTGAAAATATTTTCTAAATTATTATAGGGCATCTTTGGGATGACAGTAACTCATGATTTTCACAGGGAAGTAAGATCCATGAATCAAAGATACCATAATGTACTCAGCACAGGTTAGGCCACACCTTGAGTACTGTGTCCAGTTCTGGGTCCCTCTGTTTAAGAAGGACATTGAGAATCCTGAAAGTGTCCAGAGAAGGGCAATGAGGCTGGGGAGAGGCCTTGAGCACAAGCCCTGTGAGGAGAGGCTGAGGGAGCTGGGATTGTTTAGCCTGGAGAAGAGGAGGCTAAGGGGAGACCTTCTTGCTATCTACAACTACCTGAAGGGAGGTTGTTTACAGGCGGAGGTTGGTATCTTCTCCCAGGCAACCAGCACCAGAACAAGAAGACACAGTCTCAACCTGCACCAGAGGAAATTTAGGCTGGAGGTGAGGAGAAAGTTCTTCAGTGAGAGAGTCACTCGCCATTGGAATGGGGTGCCCCAGAAGGTGGTGGAGTCACCATCACTGGAGGTGTTCAAGAAGGGATTGGATGTGACACTTGGTGCCATGGTTTAGCCATGGTTTATTCATGAGGTCTGTGGTGACAGGTTGGACTTGATGATCTTTGAGGTCTCTTCCAACCTTGGTGATTCTGTGATTCTGTGATAATCAAAGGAGTCACTGGTAGTTAGAGATAAATGAATAGAATCCATTCTGAGTAGATATCCATTTTTATTCTCACTTTAGTTTAATATTTTTGGTAATTCAGTTATGAATAGATAAAAAGGAAAAATGGAACTACAATGGTAAGAAACTGTTTGGGGAGAAATCAGCAATCATCATTAGCTCCTTGCTGCATGCTTCCTTAATGTTCCATGGTATTATTTAAATTAACTGCTTCGAGAATGTCATTACAGATTTTGGATATCACGGAGAAAATGCTTTCTATGCAGAGAGCCTTTTCAAGTTTTGGTCAAGAGAACAAAGGTTTCAGGAGTACAAACTTGTATGTAAATAGATTAGAGAAAGAAGAATTATAGAGAGAAATTACTGTGTTGTGTTGACCCTGACAGGACATTAGGTGCCCTCTAAGCTGCTCTATATTCCTCCTCCTCATCTGGACAGAAGGGCAGGGGAAGGGAGAAATAAATAAATAAAAAGAGGCTCATGAGTTGAGATAAGGACAAGAAGAGATTGCTCATCAATTACTGTCATGGACAAAACAGACTTGACTTGTGGAAATTAAATGTGTTTGCAATCAAATCAGAACAGGGCACATAAAACCAAATTTTTAATACCTTCCCCCTACCCCTCTCTTCTTCCCAGGCTTAAATATACTCCTAGATTTCTCTGTCTCCTTCCAAACAGTGGCACAGGGGGATGAGGACTGAGAGTTGCATCACACATTGTCACTGTCACTTCTTCCTCCACAAATTCCTGTCTTGCTCCAATGTGGAGTACCTCCCACAGGAGACAGTCCTTCATGAACTTCATCCTGGGTCCTTCTAACAGGTTGTAATTCTTCGAGAACTGCTCCCCTGTGTGTCCTTTTCACTTGTCCTCTCCACAGGATGTAGTCTTACTGGAATGGACTTCTCCAGTGTGGATCCCCCAGAGAGTCACAAGTCCTGATGGAAAAACTGCTCCAGGGTGGGCTCACCATGTGATCACAACCTCATTCAAGGGCATTCACCTGCTCCGGCATGGTGTCCACCATGGGCTGCAGATGGATGTCTGCTCCATCATGGACCTCCATGGCAGCAGGACAACCTGTCACATCATAGTCCTCACCACAGGCTGCAGGGGACTCTCTGCTCTGGCACCTAGAGCACGTTTTTTTTCCTCCTACTTCATTAACTTTGGTAGCTGTGCAGTTGTTTCACATATTCTCACTCATCTCCTCCAGCTGCTGCTACGCAGAATTTTTCCCCTTCTTAAATATGCTATTAGGGAAACTACCACTGTAACTGATGTCCAGAGGTGGGTGCATACAACTACCTGAAGGGAGGTTGTAGCCAGGAGGGGGTTTGTTTGAGTCTTGTTTTTTTGCCCTGGTGGGAGACAAAGGAGGACCTGTCTCAACCTGGACAACATGGTACAACCCCTTCTTTTCTTCAGTCTGGATGTCCAGTCAGTGAAAAGAGAGCACCAGTGCATGGCATAAATTTTCACCTTCCATATTTTCAACACACACTACTAAAACATACAGTAAAGAAAACATTTTGCTAAAGCAAAGTAATTTCAAGTTGACATACAATTTTAGGATTAGCCATGCTAAAGTGGAAACGTGAGCTTGTTTATTCTAAGAGAGGGCACACAATACTGAATTTGAGATAAAATCTCCCTGGACTATATGATATGTTTGAATGTGCTATAAGTTTATTACAGAAAGAATGAAAAATGGAACATAGGTCACAGTGGGATTGTTTAGCCTGGAGAAGAGGAGGCTTAGGGCAGACCTTATTGATGTCTACCACTTACTGAAGGGAGGTTGTAGCCAGGTGGGGGTTGGTCCCATCTCCCAGGCAACCAGCACCAGAACAAGAGGACACAGTCTCAAGCTGCACCAGGGGAAGTTTAGGCTTGAGGTGAGGAGAAAGTTCTTCACAGAGAGAGTTGCTGGCCATTGAAATGTGCTGCCCAGGGAGGTGGTGGAGTCATCATCCCTGGAAGTGTTCAAAAGGGGATTGGACGTGGCACTTGGTGCCATGGTTTAGTAGTCATGAGATCTTGGGTGACAGGTTGGACTTGATGATCTTTGAGGTATTTTCCAACCTCATTGATTCTATGATTCTACAGTACATACCTTGCCATTGCAGTATTTACATTTCAGAGTTGTGTTGGTTTTGCTGTTGGGTTTTTTTGTTTGTGTGTGTGTTATTTTTGCTAACTCTGAAACCTTTCACATTGATATAAAGTAAATTGTTTAATACATATAAAAATACACAGTATATGTACAAACATATTCAGACAAACATATGGGGGTTTTCAGCATGATGGATGCACACTAGTGTATTTGGCATTGCTATTCTCCTCCCACATTCAGGATGTTCTATATAATGGGCTTAAATCTCTGCTCAGTACAATAAATTATGCCAGCATTGGATTGCATGAGTGGCATTTAAAATCCCTCTTTAATTTCTCTTTTGACTGTTCATGATTTCTGTCTCATATACACGTAAAAATATTCTCTCAGCTTCTCTCCCATACTCTGTCTCTTCTCCAGCTGTCATGAACCACCTAGCTTGCCATGGAATAGGAAGGCAAGTTGATTTACCGTGCTTCAAGACCAAGGTCATTCATAATCAGCAGGTGTTTGTGTTAAGTGAAGATCTGTGAAGCTGTCCTACCAAAGAGCTGAAGAAGAGACTCTTATGAAGATGTCTGCCCTGTTTTGACTGAAACTGATGAAGCAGGGGTCAGATAACATAAACATCCAACTTCAAAGAAGCTTTTAGGGGCCAGGAAGCCCAAACAATGACCTTTGCCTGATTAATGGCAATTTTAATATTAAAGTTGACATCACCCAATATGTTAATGAGGAAAGTCAGGTGTATGCTAAACATATATGACTATGTTACTCAACATTCCTCCCAAACTATACAAAACATCACCTGGAAGGCAGGGACAACCTGAGCAGGGGCATAAAACCCAAGAGAAGGATTTTTTTGGCTCACTGCCTCTGGCATCGGGGAGTGCACATTTGGTTGGTACTTGTACCAGGGTCAGCAAGGGGGCTGCAGTGTGGGCCAGCAGAAGCAATACTACCAGCTGCAGTAGCAGCTGCAACTGGGGGAGAAGACAGAAATAAGGAAGGTCAAGGAGCTCTACTTCTTTTTCTCCACCCGGAACAGGGACATCTTTCTTGATGAGAACTGTGCCTTCAATATACGGCTTAATTTTTGCTTCATTACAGTCAGACCTATTGTGAAGGTTTGCATCTCTAACTGTGCCAGTTGCTACACAGGATGTATTAATCCTGTAACCATCTTTGAGAACATTTCTTCTGTATTAGACCTATGGCCTTTGTTGGATGCTATATAGGATTTGTTAATCCAGAGATCACCTTGCAGTCAGTGTATTTGTCACCAGCAACCCCAAATCTGTAGTATTTGTCACTTTAGAACAATTAAACCATTTGATTGCTTCAACTTCTGAGCTGTGTCAGAGGAAGACACTCAAAAGTGGAAGCAAAAGCTCATTGTGCCAAATAGTTCCATCAAGAATGCTAGATGCTGAGACAGAGGAACATTGGGGGCTTTTGTGTGAATGTGACACATGCCCAGCAGACATTCACACATCTAACAGATTTTTCAGTTGCCTGAGATTCTTCAAAGCTCTTCCGTCGCAGAAATCTTCCTGAATTCACCCCACATTAACTGACTTAATTCAGTAGCACCCCAACATACTTTTCATCTACATCTGCTATATGCAGGGGAGGAGGAACAGGTAGCCAGGGACACCTCTGAAAAGAAGGAGGAAAAATTAAGTGAGCTCTGAGCTTCACAGCTTTGAGAAGCCAGAGAAATGGTTTTGAGTGTTGACTGTGAGTTTTGTTCAGAGTCACTATGTTTCTGATGGCATCAGGATATTTTTCTCCTCACAGATACTGCCAGAATATCTGTCTCATATGTAAAATATTCTATTCAAAATGTGCCCTTAAGGTTCAGGCACAAAATTCTGAAATAAGCACTTACTGTGGTCATCCTGAATGACAGCTCATGAGCAAATGAAGTGCTGTGTGACATCTTCCACTTTTGTTTCCATCAATACACAGAAAGAATTGTAAAAGTCATTGTAAAGTCTTACAATGCAAATAAAACAACAACCCAACATGCTAATTTTTGCTTGTTTGTGTTTTCTCAGAGTCAATATGATAAGCAAATGTATACCAGGATAAGTAGGGGTTGCACATTCTGTACTGTAATCAGATTAGATCAACAAAAATTTCTGAAGTACAAAGAACTGTGTCACCAAAATAAACCACGACCAAGGACATACACAAAGACTATGGAATCATAGAATGATTGAATGCTTTGGGTTAGAAGAAAGTTTTAAATTCATCTAGTCCAACCCTCCTGCAGTGAGAAGGTTAACAGTTTGAATAGTTTACACATTTTAAGTATTCATTTAAAGTGTACTATGTTCAATGCTTTTAAGAAAGAACTGCTCATAGATTCAAGAGCTTGACTGCAACTATAAGCAACATTCATATTTTACTTCTGATAATGTCTATCTATTAATCTATTAAAATGTAACTATCTCCTATCTGTGTTTAGAACTCTTTAATCCTAGGAAAAGAGTTTGGGGGTTTTGGTCAGTTTTGGTTTTGTTTATTTTTGTGGGATTTTGTTTGTTTTGCTTTTTTGTTGATGTTTTATTTGTTTGATTTGTTGTTGTTGTTCTTTGTTGGTGGTGGTTGGTTGGGTGGTGTCTTTTTCCACAGATTAATATAAATTGTACATAATTGACTAGCAAATCACTGTGCTGAATTGTAAACATGGGTTAGGAAATAAAATTTCTATTAAACATAGACTCATAGAATCATAGAACCAATAAGGTTGGAAAAGCCCTCAGAGATCATCAAGTCCAACCTGTCACCACAGACCTCATGACTACTAAACCATAGGTCCAAGTGCCACGTCCAATTCCTTTTTGAACACCTCCAGTGATGGTGACTCCACCAGCTCCCTGGGCAGCACATTCCAATGGCCAATCACTCTTTCTGTGAAGAACTTTCTCCTCACCTTGAGCCTAAACTTCCCCTGGTGCAGTTTGAGACTGTGTCATCTTGTTCTGGTGCTGGATGCCTGGGAAAAGAGACCAAGCCCCACCTGGCTACAACCTCCCTTCAGGGAGTTGTAGACATCAATAAGGTCTCCCCTGAGTCTCCTCTTCTCCAGGCTAAGTAACCCCACCTCCCTCAGCCTCTCCTCATAGGGCTTGTGCTCCAAACCCCTCATGAGCTTTGTTGCCCTTCTCTGGACACATTCCATCAACTCAGCATCTTTCTTAAACTGAGGGGCCCAGAACTGGACACAGGACTCAAGGTGTGGCCTAACCAGTGCTGAGTACAGGGGCACAATGATTTCCCTGCTCTTGCTGAAAACAAACACTTAGGCAAAGTCTGACCCCCTTACAATTTTCCCCATTTAGTATTAAAAATTATTTCATGTACCTTTTCTAATGCAAACAAAGGTTGCAATTGTTGGTCCTCTTTTGAGATATAGATGTAAAATACTGAGTCCGTTTCATTCTGATTGTAATTCCACAGATTGGGAATTACATTTAAAACATTTGTATATGGATCCACATTTATGTGTGTGCTTGCAGTTAGATATATATGTATGTGTATATAGTGTATAGTTACAAATAGAGTAAATTGCCAGTATTTTACTCAGTTGCTACCTGCTTTCTGAACATAGTCACCTTGCAAGAGAAACATTACAATAGAAGGCTAACCAGGCTCCTCTGCTGAAAACATCTGCTTATATTAGTTAAGCTCATCAACAGAAGTTTGGTGCAATTAATGTATTCAGCTTTAATGAAACATACAAAACAGTAATTGCAGTCATAATTATAATATAATTAAATTGCAATCATATAATTAAAGCTACATAAAAACTTTGCCTTTGAAACAACTCAGGAAAGCACTGTATCTTTTCATGTCTACTTCTTTATGACTTTTTCTTCCAAATGTGTAGATGTTCTGAGTTAAGACAGTCCCACTTCCTTATGTCCTTCCCATGGTCATGTAAGTAAAACCACAGGGTGCACTGTGGTGTGCATAGCTCCCAGATTCTCTCTCTTGGATAGGGAAGAGCCTGCTCGTAATAGCTGAAATGTGGGACCATACAGGTGGGGAATATGACATGTTCTTTTTGGCAGTTCCTCCACATCTGAAACAAAGCCCTGTACACAGGAAGAGAGACTTCCTTTTTGTTGCCAGAGCCTGCTAGCTATTCCATTCAGCATTTGTCCTTGGCCACCTTTCAAGGCCAGAAACAAAGACTGAGTGACAACCTCTGGCTCTTCTTCTTGTTCTTGTGATGACCCTTATTCATCCTCACCCTTTGCAAGATGAACTGCTTTCCTTGTATATTTCTTTTTCTGTACAGAGGCAAACAATACTGTCACAGGTGGGTTCTCTGGTGAAGCTGCCATGCTTGCTGTTGGTGTCTGAGTAACTACCTGAAGGGAGGTTGTAGCCAGGTGGGGGTTGGTCTCTTCTCCCAGGCAACCACCAACAGAACAAGAGGACACAGTCTCAAGCTGCACCAGGGGAGGTTTAGGCTGGATATTAGGAAGAAGTTCTTCACAGAAAGAGTGATTGCCCATTGGAATGGGCTGTCCAGGGAGGTGGTGGATTCACCATGACTGGAAGTGTTTAGGAAAAGACTGGATGGGGTGCTTGGTACCATGGTTTAGTTGATTAAATAATGTTGGATGATAGGTTGGTTTTGATGGTTTCCAAGGTCTTTTCCAACCTGTTTAATTCTATTCTATTCTATTCTATTCTATTCTATTCTATTCTATCCACAGCATGTCAGTCTGCCTGTAGGTCCAGAGACCTTCCCTTGCTCCTGAGAATGCTGAACAGTGATGAAAAGGGCTCAATACATACAGCCCATGCCCAAACATATCACAGTGGTGTCTGTCTTTCAGGAATTTACAGTCTGACAGGATATTTATTTTTCTGAGCATTTCACCAGCTTGTCAGGATTCTGCATTTGTCTGGGGGTGAAATTCCAAGAAATCAAAGGTGACCACCAGCCCAAGCACTTACCCATACTTTTCCATGCACCCTCACACTCATAATTGTCCACTTCTGGGCAGATCTGCAAGTGGTATTATATTACTTTGGGAAGACCAAGCATGCATTTAGGAGACAAGACAACTGAAGTAGGCTGGTGTTGGTGTCCCAAGAATATTTGAAACCTTAAAAAGATGGAAAAAAAAATATTCTTCATTGTTCCATCCCATCTGATGGATGAGATTACATCACTAGAGCCACATGATAGCATTAATCCATTCACTTAGGTGATAAGCAACACCAGAAAAAGCACAAAGAGTATGAGTGCATAAGCTTTTATATAGCTTAGCCAGGGCTGGGCCACAGCACATCAGCCCCATTCCTGGAAAGCAAATGCATCAGCCTGGCAATCATATTAGAGGGGGGGTGGGGAAGTATACAAAACTCAGCACTGGTTAGGCCACAACTTGAGTCCTGTGTCCAGTTCTGTGTTCCTCAATTTAAGAAGGACATTGAGACTCTTGAATGTGTCCAGAGAGGGGCAGCAAGGCTGGTGAGAGGCCTCGATCACAAGCCCTATGAGGAGAGGCTGAGGGAGCTGGGATTGTTTAGCCTGGAGAAGAGCTTGCTCAGGGGAGACCTTATTGCTGTCTACAAGTACCTGAAGGGAGGCTGTAGCCATGTGAAGGTTGGTCTCCTCCCAGGCAATCTGCACCAGAACAAGAGGACACATTCTCAAACTGCACCAGGGGAAGTTTAAGGTCGAGGTGAGGAGAAAGTTCTTCAGAGAGAGAACTGTTAGCCATTGGAACGGGCTGCCCAGGGAAGTGGTGGAGTCGTCATCCCTGGAGGTGTTCAAGAGGGGATTGGCTGTGGCACTTGGTGCCATGGTGCTGGGTGACAGGTTGGACTTGATGATCCTTGAGGTCTTTTCCAACCTCATTGATTCTATGATTCTATGATTCTTTTAGCAATCCTTAAGTGAATCTTTTCATTGTCTTGTTTCTTCTTGTCTCAATTCTCTTTTGGGCCACATGTTGGGATGCCAAAATAGACTGTCCTGGTTTAAGACATTGTTGCAGTTAAAGGTTCCTAAAGAATGATGTGCAGTGAAAAATACACATATGTACACATATGTGCTAATTATGTTTCATGCATTTCATTTTTACTGTGTAAATGGGTACTCAAATGCAGATACATTACTTATAGCTGTGGTCTTGTCAAATTTCATCAGGAAAGTAAGTTTGGGTCTGGTCAGGTAGCAGGCAATAAAGACTTGAGGTGCTGCAGGAAGTGATATTACAGACTCCATAAAAAGCATCATCTTAGTGGATCTTACAAGAATATTAAGTGACACTATGATTTTGCATTCTGTCATTGGAGGCAGACAGGAAATTTGCTGTCATTTGTGGAAACCAAACAAGGTATGGCAGTGTTGTATTAGTATACAAAGAAAGAAAAAAACACATAAATGATCAGAGGGGCATTGTGACTGTGAAGAAACCTGGTTGCTTACTGCTGGTATTTGGGTGATTTAATGCATTAATCTAGGCATATTTAATTGGCAATGAAGATTAATAATTACTTCCATCCCAGTACCTCTATTTTGAACATAGATGTTTAAGCCAGATAGGATAAATTGCTTTCTCTTCCTTTCTGGAAGTACCCATGTGTCTTGGTTGACTGAGGATGTCAACACCCAAGATTAGAAGCTTAAATTACATGCTTAGCTTTTAAGTAATGTGAAATGACTGCATTATATTTAGTTATCAGTAACATAAGAGTCATATTCTATATCACATAATAATGGCTCACTTTGTTTTCAGAGACATATTCTCATTCCATGCTGAGATAGGAGTGCTTGGGGTCTGCTTTGTAGGGAGCCATCCAGTGTCCTTTAAGATAAAAATAAGGTTTAGTTCTGGCAGCTCTAGAAATTTTTCCTTCTAGGTGGTATGGACAGGATTAAACTTCCTCTACTGTCTGCAGACCTTTTGCTCACAACTCACTGTGGTGCAGCTTCCCAGGGCTGTCCTCTACCCGTGTCTTTGGCACCATTCTGCAAACAAACCAGTTTGGATTCAACAATGATGTACTATATCAATCATTTTAGGCACTTTTAGCAAACACAGTAATTACTATGTATTTGGGTTAGATGGCAACACAGGGAATACAAAGGAGATTTAGGTCAATTGTTTGGTTTCCTTTAGTGCATAGACTAGTGATGCAACAATGACTTTAATATTTGATGTTCCCCAGGAGAAGAGTGAAGTAAGTATTTATCTCAAAATAAAGCCCAAACAAAACAAAGCTCTGGAAACTTCATAATCCAGTGACATCCCAAACCCCTGGATGCTGGCAGATGATCTACAAATGGCAGGAATACATTTTTATGGACATCTTGTCTGGTCACAGGATCACAGGACATTAGGGGTTGGAAAAGACCTCTGGAGATCACCGAGTTCAATTCCCCTGCCTGAGCAGGACCATATAACCATATATTCTAGTGCAGGTCACACAGGAATGCATCCAGATGGGTCTTAAAATTCTCCAGAGAAGGAGTCTCCACAACCTCTCTGAGGATCTTGTTCCACTGCTCTGTGATTCTTAACAGAAAACAAGTTGTTTTACATGTTGAGGTGGAACTTCCTGTGCTGTAGTTTATATCCATTGCCCCTTGTCCTGTCACAGGGTGCAACTGTGAGGAGCCTGTCCCCTCTTTCTTGACACCCAGTCCTCAGATATTTATAGACATTTATTAAATCCCCTCTCAGACTTCTCTTTTCCAGACTAAACAGCCCCAGGTCTCTCAGCCTTTCCTCATAAAACACATTCCATACCCTTAATCATCCTAATAGCCCTCTGTTGGACTTTCTTGAACAGATCCCTTTCTCTCCTGTACTGGGAAGTCTAAAACTGGATGCAGTATTCCAAGTGAGGTCTTATCAGGGAAGAGTAGACGGGGAGGAGAACCTCCCTCGATCTGCTGCACAAACTCTTTTTAATGCACTCCAGGATACCGTTGCCTTCTTGGCCACAAGGGCACATTGCTATTCCATGGATAACTTACCTGGCTGGTAACACACAAGGGCACATTGCTATCCCATGGATAACTTACCTGGCTGGTAACACACCTGAGTTTTTGATGTGGTGTAAGACTGTCCACACCATTCTACAAATCAGCTTGGGTACATAGCCTTTAGAGTATGTTTCATGGTGGCTTTTTAGGTTGCATTTCCAGCTTCACTGGCTGAAATTGTGGTCTTAGGAAAAGGCCTTGATGCTCATGGCCTGGTTCAATCACACTTTTTATTTTGAAATGTATTTGCTCCACTTAGAGTTCTTATACACACCTGTAATAATCTTGTGTTTACAGAAGCAGTTAAATAATAATAATTAATTAATTAATAATTAATGAATAATCAATTTGTAACCTAAACACAATGCATTTTATCTAGATTATCTGGATAATCTTTTCCCAATTTAGACACCTAAAATAGATCAAAGTTCCCTAACTGAAAGTGTTTCTGTGGGTTGGCAATATTTGTGGTTGTCGGTTGTTAAAGTGTTAGTAAGATGACTTCTTTGCATGAGAACTTATCTTCCATCTAGACAAAAGTGCTTTGTATAACATCTAGTGCAATCTAGAATTTTGACTCCTTTCTGAATGAAACTGTAAAGCCTTTTAAAGAAAACTCACTATGACAGTTTAGGCTGTGCCTTTAAGGAAAGGATAGCTGCAGAATTCTCTAGCTGAATGTTTGGGTGTAAAAAGGAAAACAAAGATTAATTCTAAACCAGGGGAGGTTTAGGTTGGATGTTAGGAAGAAGTTCTATACAGAGAGAGTGATTGCCCATTGGAATGGGCTGCCCAGGGAGGTGGTGGAGTCACCATCATTGGAGGTGTTCAGGAGGTATTCAGGATGGGGTGTTTGGTGCCATGGTTTAGTT
This sequence comes from Dryobates pubescens, assembly GCF_014839835.1. NCBI lineage: Eukaryota > Metazoa > Chordata > Aves > Piciformes > Picidae > Dryobates > Dryobates pubescens. The sequence continues at coordinate 37,410,029 of NC_071618.1, read as the reverse complement.
GTTTAGGTGGGTTGGATTGGTTGATAGGTTGGACACGATGATCTTGAAGGTCTCTTCCAACCTGTTTTTATTTTTATTATTATTATTATTATTATTAAACTTTCATTGGTCAGATGTGAGATGTACCATAGCAAATATCTCTCACATTCCTTTCTCTCACTCACTCCGACACTCTGTCTCTTGTTGCTCACATGGCACTGTTCTGGACAGAGAGGGAGACCTCTTATCTGCAAACTTGGAGATAAGCATACTAGTTCTTCTCTAATGAAGATTTTCAGCCTAACTGAAAAAAATTCCCTTAACAATTTTCTTCCACTTCTTTCTTCTTTCTAATTAGCTAGAGGGGAAAAAAAGGAGGGGGAAAGAGGTTGGGGGGAACCCGAGGTGGGATCCTCCTCGGGAGGATTTCTGTGTTTCTATCTTCCCTGTAAATTCTTGTATAAGATTGTAAATACTGTATATTGTGTATATATTCATTTCATTTCATTATTGCTTGTAAAATACAGCTTCATTCGCTTCTCTGACTGTGCCCAGCCAAGGTTTTTTTGGTGCGGGTGGACTAAACCATCACACTACTACACTCACTAAAGAATTGAATTTCCATCACACAGTATACACTAAATAAAAATATAAAAACCCACCACTCCCCTCACCAGCTTTGGCCATACTTACCTATTCCATGCTACCTATACACATCTGTCTGATTCTAGAAAGAAGGCTTTGGAAGATAAACCAGTGTTGGAAGATAAACCAGTGCTAGGAATGGGTGAAATACTTCCACAGCTGGTTCTCAGAATAGAGCTGTATATTTTAGTCTGGTTTATTATCCTGAGTTGAAGTATAGCATATATATAGTCATAATTTTGTCTGTGCTTTCTCGCCCTGTCCCATATATCTGTTGTTGCAATGAGCTTACATATTTCATTATTTTATCCAAAGTCGGCTTTGAAAATACTTTGAGGGCTTTCAAAGGCTAGGTGGGAAATGTGGATAAATTTAGTCTTTTGAAATCCCTCCCCAAACTTGCATAATTTACTCAACAGACAATGAAGCATTGCTTATCATTATCTCCCTAATGTGTATTACAGTTATCAAGTGAAAGTCAGAAAATATTTTTTTTATCTTTATTACCTTGAAGAAGCAGACTGTTTGGTAACAAATATTTTTCTGCTAAAGCACCTGCCTTTTCTTATGATGAATATTTCAGTGTTTTCAGAAATCCTACTGAAAATGCTTCGCTTAAACACAACTTCCTGTATAGGCAGTTTGTTCCTATTTTCCACCATAAAGTCTTGTGAAAGTTCCCCAAGGTACAGTGTGTCAATACAATGGAACAAACCAGATCACAGTGCTGTTGAGTGCAAATGGATAACTCTCTAATGTCCTTTGTTAATAATGAACAATATTAAGAAAATCAATCCATTTTCATTTGTTATCTAGTGTAATGAGCTATGCCCATCCTGGAAGCAGGGGAGGACGGCTTGTGAGAGCTTTTGCCCTCCATGGAGGGTGTTTGCCCTGTGGGAAACTAAATAATCTGTTCCACTTCCCCTCCCTTGCCCAGCAAGGCTATAAAAAGGAGGACACTGCAGCCACCAGCTCTCTTGGGCCCTGCCTTTGCCTGGACGAGGACTGCCGCTGGTTCCCCTGCTTCTCCGCCATGTGGTCCTCCCTGCTGTGCCCATGTCTTTGCAAAGACATTTCCTATTTCTTTTTCTTTCCCATTCACCCTTGTTCCTTACTTTGTGAACCTTACTGTTATTGTTACATATATATATATATATACACACACACACACACACACACACTGTTTACAGAAAAAAATCTTTACGTCTCTATTTCCAAGACAAATCCAAATTATTTCTTGGTGGATTTGCTCCTTTCCTTTCTTTTTCTCTCCATTGGGAAAGAGGAGGGGGGAGTGAGGAGTGATTCTCAGCCTGGCCCTCACCTGAACTCTTAAGTCCCAGAGAAGGCTCAAACCACCATGTCTAGCATAGGAATCAGCTTATTGCGCAGCAGCTTTAATCAAGCTTCTGTAAAATAACTGTGAAGATACAAAGCATGAATGCAGCATGTCAACATCAAGATTGTGTTCCTGTAGTCACTAATCTATGTTGAAGTCCAGGTTATTCTTCACCAATGATGTTTCCTTGATTTCTTGTCTCACTTAACAATGACACTGTGCAGGTTTGTTTGTGATGCAATGACAAATTAATTTGTCTGGGTGGATATTTATGTGAAAATATAAGTTCATTTAAGTGGAAAGCATGAATTTGAGGCCACAAGTGCCCTCAAGGTTTTGTGCTTTTCTGTTTCGTGCCTGTTCTGTTGCCATCAATAACAAAGCCAGTTATAAGGATATTCCTTTTCATTCCATGTCTGCTCTACTTCCCCTTGAAGCAGTAAAAAGACTTAATGATCACTGGAATCATTAAGCAGCATCCATCGGTTTATTGAGCATGCATGGATTCACAGTGGATTATTCCTAAAAGGCTGTGAACACCAACGAAAGCTAATCACACCTCCTGTATAGAGCATTAGGGCTTCTTAAAACTTATTTTGCATAGATAAGTTCCTTTCACTCCTCAGTCTTCTCTGTCACCTTCTGGTCTTCTCATGACATTACTGCCCAGTCCTCTTCATGTTAATTCTTCATAATGTTTTCCAGCTAATCTTCAAACAGATGACAATTTTTATCTTGGTCCCTCCACATTCAGCAGCTGCAACTTTATCTGAGCTCAAGGTTGTACCAATACCTATGTTAATTAAAACATTTTTATTTATGTCTAAAAAACGCTTGTGCTAAAACTTTATCTCTTATGCTAACGGGTAACTTTTCTAACAGACAGAAAATCTAACAGGAAGAAAACACTTAATGAAAAACAATCCAACAGAAAGAAAACACTTAAGTGAAAAAAAAAAAAAATCAGTGAATCTCCTTACTTCACCCTGACTAAAAAGATATGCTCTTCATTTCTACAAAATGAAAAAGGAAATGATGAAATGGCATTGTCTTTCCTCCCATACTCTCTGATAGACCATCTCTCTTTTCCAGTAATAGCTGAATCTTTTGGTCAGTTTGAAAATGCGAAAACACAACACCAGTTTTCAGAATAGAATAGAATTAACCAGGTTGGGAAAGACCTTTGAGATCATCAAGTCCAACCCATCACCCAACACCATCTAATCAACTAAACCATGGCACCAAGTGCCTTATCCAGTCTCTTCCTAAACACCTCCAGTGATGGTGACTCCACCACCTCCCCAGGCAGCCCATTCCAATGGCCAATCACTCTCTCTGTGACGAACTTCTTCCTAACACCCAGCCTAAACCTCCCCTGGCAGAGCTTGAGACTATGTCCACTTGTTGTGGTGCTGGTTGCCTGGGTGAAGAGACCAACCTCCACCTGTCCACAACCTCCCTTCAGGTAATTTTAGACAGCAATAAGGTCTGCCCTGAGCATCCTCTTCTCTAGACTAAGCAACCCCAGCTCCCTCAGCCTCTCCTCATAGGGCTTGTGCTCCAAACCCCTCACCAGCTTTGTTGCCCTTCTCCGGACACGTGGAGTAGTGAGATGAAGAATTAAATTATATGTTGTATTTAAAAAAATATATTTAACAACTACACACATCAATATAAAGTTAAAAGAATGTAGACTAACAAAGATCTGTTAGCCCTTTAAGTCAGTATCTCTGGAAGATTATGGCTATATAATACATAGGTTGTTCTAAACATTTTCCTCACAGATTTCTGCATAACCTCAACCCCGAGATGATATTTATTTCTCTAGAAGAAAATTAAGACCAATAACAATGATAATAAATTACAATGCATCACAGCAAAGCAGGAGAGATACAGGGTATGTCCTCCAATAGCAGAGGGTTTTTCAGCTTGAAATGTCTGGATGATTGTGGGAAATAGGCCAAAGCCCACAGAATAGGGGGATCTGAAATGTTTTCAACTGCCTTTATAGATTTCCCTTGAGGAAAGCTCCTGACTCTTAATCATTGGATTAAATAAACTTTGAACATGCAAATTTATTAGAAAAATATGTATTTTGAGAACATTTAATCTGTGAGAAGCAAGTCTAAAAGAGAATAAATTTGGCAGTTTAATCAGGTATCTACATTAAAAACATGATCATAAACTATGCAAAACTGTAAAACATACTGGGAGGATAGAAATTGTAGAACCAACATTAGTAGAATAGAATAGAATAGAATAGAATAGAATAGAATAGAATAGAATAGAATAGAATAGAATAGAATAGAATAGAATAGAATAGAATAGAATTAACCAAGTTGGAAAATATCTTTGAGATCATAGAGTACAACCTATCACCCAACACCATCTAATCAACTAAACCACAGCACCAAGTGCCCCATCCAGTCTCTTCCTATACACCTCCAGTGATGGTGACTCCACCACCTCCCTAGGCAGCCCATTCCAATGGGTAACCACTCTTTCTATGAAGAACTTCTTCCTTACATCCAGCCTAAACCTCCCCTGGTGCAGCTTGAGACTGTGTCATCTTGTTCTGGTGCTGTCTGCATGAGAGAAGAGACCAGCCCCCACCTGGCTACAACCTCCTTTTCAGGTAGCTGTAGACAGCAATAATGTCTCCTCTGAGTTGACTCATCAGTGATTTCAGCTGCATGTAGGGAGTATACAGAACAGAGTAAAAGAAACCCTGCATAGGTAAAAAAGTGTAGAAGACCAAGATATGAACATCATGCCTCTGGCCAGAATCATAAAGAGCAACAGGAAGGCATTTAGTAATCACGTTAGTAACAAGATGAAGATAGAGAGAAAATTTGACTGGGGGAAGGAAGAACTGATGGTGATACAGTTACAGTGTTTAATATATTTTAGCCTCTGATTTTCATGGAATCATAGAATTAATAAGGTTGGAAAAGACCTCAAAGATCATCAAGTCCAACCTGCCACCCAACACAGACTACTAAATTATGGCTTCAAGTGCCACATCCAATCCTCTCTTGAACACCTCCAGGGATGGTGACTCCACTACCTTCCTGGTCAGCACATTCCAATGCCTAACAGTTCTCTCTGTGAAGAACTTTCTCCTCTAAACTTCCCCTGGTGCAGTTTGAGACTGTGGCCACATAAGACACAGTCCCGGTGTACCAAGGGTCCAGCCCAGTGGGTGGACAGAGGAAGCTGTGTATTTCATCCCATAATGTCCTGCTCCCTATAAGACCACCAGCAAGGTTCTACACTTCCTCTTTCTTCCCTCACCACTCCTATGGAGATGGTTCCTATCTGGTAATGGAGGAGGAGTCATCTTGAAGTCTCTTGAGGCCTGGCCAGGCCTGATGCCTGGAGGAGAAGGGGGAAGGGCAGTGTCAGATCTGGCCAGCGGAGATTAGCCTAACAGTGGAGGAGGGGGTGGGGAAGAAAGAGAGAACCCATGGGGTTTTGGGTGTACCCTCAGGTGCTGGGATGCTTCTGGGTATGCTTTGGGATCTCCTTTTCTCACTGTGCTTGTGGTTCTCTGTAAAATATTCACTGCTTTTCCATTTAAACCTTCCACCACTTCTGCAATCCGTTTGTCTGAGTCTCATTTCTTTCTGCCCTGGTGGGAGGGAGGGAAAGAAGGATTGGCCTTTCAACCCACCACACTAATATAAGGCAGTTGACACATAGTCAACAAGAAAGGGATAAATATTCAGTCTAGATGAAGAAAAAGTGAATTTAAGGGGTGTAATTTAAGTTAGAAGTCTTCTGTTGGATAGTACAATTGAATTTTACTCAGAAAACCTTAAAAAGTTTCTGAAACTTTATAGAATTCATGAAAGATTATGAATTTTAAGAGAGATGAAAAAAAAAAAAAGGAACCACAGTTCTCATCTTCAAAAAGGTGGAAAAGCAGGAATGGAGTATTGTATGTGAGTTAGCTTTAGTTCCTTTTATAAAAAGCTGGAACAAATAATCAAACAATTTATAAGCACCTGGAGATAACATAAGAGTAGAATAACTGCCAACACAGATTTCTTGGGAACAAAGCTTGTCAAAATAATCTAATTTCCTTTCTATGTTTAGATAACAGCATTACAGATAAAGGAGAAGAAATGTATATACTGTCTGAGATATTTTGAATTTACAAAGTCTTTTGAAGGTGCATTACATGACACTTATAAGCAAAAGATAAGATTAAGATGATTAGTGTTATAGAGATGCAAAATTATCAGATGTGCCCAGAAAGTCCTGAACAGTGGCTGGCTATTAAATTGGAAGATAGTATTTAGACAGGTTCTGATGAGATTTTTCTTATGTCTTGTACAATTCTGTTTGTTCTTCAACAATTTAATGTCAAAATGCACAGTAGACATTTAATTTCACAAATGATTAATTGCAGAAGTGATCAACAAACAAATCCAAAAACAGGCAGAAAGATGACCCAAAGAAAGTATCTGATCAGCACCCTTACCCCTGAATTAAACTTGAACTTAATACAGAATCACAGAATCACCAACATTGGAAGAGACCTCAAAGATCATCAAGTCCAACCTGTCACCACAGACCACATGACTAAACTATGGCACCAAGTGCCACCTCCAATCCCCTCTTGAACACCTCCAGGGATGGTGACTCCTTCACCTCCCTGGGCAGCACATTCCAATGGCGAATGACTCTCTCTGTGAAGAACTTTCTCCTCACCTCCAGCCTAAACTTTCCCTGGTACAGCTTGAGACTGTGTCCTCTTGTTCTGGTGCTGGTTGCTTGAGAGAAGAGACCAATTCCCTCCTGGCTACAACCACCTTTCAGGTAGTTGTAGACAGCAAGAAAGTGTCCCCTGAGCCTCCTCTTCTCCAGGCTAAACAATTCCAGCTGCCTCAGCCTCTCCTCATAGGGCTTGTGCTCAAGGCCTCTCCCCAGCCTCGTTGCCCTTCTCTGGACACATTCAAGTGCCTCAATGTCCTTCTTAAACTGAGGGGCCCAGAACTGGCCATGTAGTTCTATTGTCCTAGAGTAAAGAAACAAAAGTGCTATGCATAAGATACGGAAATTAATCTTCCTGCACTGCTTGGCTCTAATAACGCTCCTGGTTGAGTACTGGTCCACTTTTGTACTTTGACTTATGAGGAAGGTAAATAAAATGAAGAGAAAGTAAATAAAATTGAGAGAAGGTGAATAAAATGGAGAGAGTGCCTGAAGTTCAATACAGTGTGATGAGAATGGGCTCTAAAAGGTATTAGACACTACTCTCCATGCTCTGTCATACACAGAGCAACAAGCAGAAAAACTTTTAGGAGACGTAACCATGGGCCACACCTTTGTTTGCTAGCATTGCAGAATCACATTCACAACACCAACAAAATAAGGGTATGCTGACAGACAACCTAACTTTTGCACACACAAATCTTAGTTTGTAATCAAATGCCCAAAGAAACTGTGTCTGTTTACTTTGAGCCTCAAAAGGTAACATCTGATTTATTTATTTATGTTTTCCTTGATGGACATTTTGTCCAGAATTCTGAAACTTGGTAGGTAGCAGATTTCAGTTCATGCAGAGTCCTATCAAGCAACAGTGAATAAACCAAAGGGTATTGCTTGGAAAATTAACACAGTATATCTAAAAAACTCCAAATGTATATCAGTTGGTGCTGTAAATCAGTTGGTGCTGTTGACAATCCATTCACACTTTGGGAAAGTGTGGCTGGAAATCTGTCTAGCAGAAAGGGACCTGAAGGTTCTAATTGATAAGCAGATGAATATGAGCAAGCAGGCTGGAGAAGAGAAGGCTCTGAGGACACCTTATTGTGGCCTTCCAGCATCTTGAGGAGGCCTACAAGAAAGCTGGTGAGGGACTTCTTAGGGTGTTAGGTAATGATGGGACTAGGGGGAATGGAAAAAAAAAATAGAATTGAGTAGATTCAGTTTGGATGTTAGGAAGAAGTTCTTCACCATGAGGGTGGTGAAACACTGGAACACGTTGCCCAGGGAGGTCACAGAAGCCCCATCCCTGGAGGTTTTTAAGACCAGGCTGGATGTGTCTCTGAGCAACCTGATCTAGTGTGAGGTGTCCTTGCCCATGGCAGGGGGGGTGGAGCTAGATGATCCTTGTGGTCCCTTCCAACCCTGTCTGATTCTATAATACTGTGATTCTAAGCAATGTGCCCAGGTGGCCAAGAAAGTCAGTAGCATCCTGGTTTGCATCAGAAATGCTGTGTCCAGCAGGAGTAGGAAGGTGATTTTCCCCTTGTACTCAGCCCTGGTGTGGCCACACCTTAAGTATTGTGTCCAGTTTTGGGCACGTCAATACAGGAGACATGTGGAGGTGCTGGAGCCAGGGCAGAGGAGGGCAACAAAGCTGATGAAGGGCCTGGAGAATAAATCTTATGAAGAGCAACAGAAGGAGCTGGGGCTGTTGAGTTTGAAAAAGAGGAGGCTGAGAGGAGACCTTATTGCTCTCTACAACTACCTGAAAGAACATTGTGGAGAGGCTGGTGCTGGTCTCTTCTCACATGTAATTAGTGATACAACAAGAGGGAATAGCCTCAAGCTGTGACTGATTAGGTTTAGACTGGACATTAGGAAAAGAATTTGCATGGAAAGAGTTGTTAGGTGCTGCCCAGGGAGGTGGTTGAGTCACCAACCCTGGATGGGTTTAAAGCTCATTTGGATGTGGTGCTTGGGGATGTAGAGTAGGGTTGTCAGTTGGACTTGATGATCCTGAGGGTCTTTGCCAACCTGAAAGTTTCTGTAATTCTGTGAATACACTACAATAATATTTTTACATCTTACTTCTAGCTTGATCTTCACTGTCTTCAACATTTAGTTTGCTGTATCAGATAAAGCTCTACAGACATGAAAGGAAAAAAAAATCTTTACTCATGTTAGTTTGTACCTTCAGATCTAATCTTGACAATACAACAAAAGATAAGAATTCTTGGGAATTTTACAGAAATGTCTTTGCTGTGAGTTTGTTCTATCTGTGTCTGTTCTCTTAGAGACTTCTCTTTCTGCCCCATGACCAATATGATCACATCCAAGATGACATGCAACTGCCATTCTCTTAGCTCAGAGTAGCTGAGTTGAGGAGTAGCACAACACTTACCTACATTCAAAAGGCTTTACACAACTGACTGTCGCTATCAGATTACCTGGATCTTAAGTATCCCTGGTTATCCACTGGAGCCCTGTGTTTACTGTTAGTTATCAGGTGAACTTCCATATGAACAGCAGGTTCTCTATGGAACACCAATGTGCTCTTGTGGCCAAGATAGCCAATGGTATCCTGAGGTGTATCAAGAAAAGTACATCCACTAGGTCTAGGGAAGTTCTTCTACCCCTCTACTCTGCCCTGGTGAGACCACACCTGAAATACTGCATCCAGTTTTGGGCTCCCTGGTTCAAAACAACAGAGATCTGCTAGAGGGAATCCAACAGAGAGCCACAAGGATGATTAGGGGTCTAGAGAACCTCCCCTATGAAGAGAGACTGAGAGACCTGGGGCCATTTAGTCTTAAGAAGACTGAGAGGAGATCTCATCAATGTCTACAAATATCTGAGGGGTGAGTGTCAAGTGGAGGGAACCAAGCTCTTTTCAGTGGTGCACAGTAATAAGACAAAGAACAATGGATATATACTTGAACATAGATTTCACCTCAACATGAGGAGAAACTTCTTTACAGGGAAGGTGACAGAGCACTGGAACAGGCTGCCCAGAGAGGTTGTGGAGTCTCCTTATCTGGAGACTTTCAAAACCTACCTGTATGCATTTCTGTGTGCAGTACCCTAGGTGATCCAGCTTTGGCAGCAGGGTTGGACCCGATGATCTTTTGAGGTCCCTTCCCACCACTAATGTACTGCAATACTGTAATTGCTGTTCACCTTTCTTATTACCTCAATAATGTTCAGTTTATAACATGTTGTCAGACTCCATTGCTGTTCAGACCACATACACATGGTTATTCTCTGAATAATGTGGTGGTTTGCTTCATGTTGATTAGCAGCAGTGCTGTTGAAAGGAGATTAGGGAGCCTCATCACCAGCAAAAAAAGATACTGATTATTAGTCTCAAATAAGAATACTTTTCATGAAATGTAAGATTATGTTTCATACATTAATATTCATAGATGGCATTATAATTATTTCCATTTGTCCTGTATATTATTGTCTGTCTCTTCATGTGAATAAAGCTCAAGTTCAAAGAGAGGCCTGTCCTTCATCACAAAGTGTAAATAGTACCCACTAAAGCCTTTGCATTTTCTACAAGAAAATAAGGCATATAAAGCATGAGCTTTGGTGACAAAAAGACACTGAGGATCAAGAAACAAGGAAAAGGATGTTTGAGGTCTCACTAGCACCAATATTGTAATGAGTAAAACACTGTAAGTTTCTAGTGCTTTATTCCACAGGCATTTTAAAGAAGGTTGCCATAATAATTATGGTTACACTGTAAATGCCCTTGGATTAGTTTATAACACAAGAATTTTCATCTAAAAATATATATACTTATGAAAAAAATCAGCAATATATACATATCAGCAATATATACTTCTATTACACCAGTATAGCACAAGGTATTAGAGAAGTTCCTTATTGTGGCCTTCCAGTATCTGAAGGAGGCCTGGGGAGGACTGGGGGAGGGACTTCTTAGGATATCAAGTAGTGATAAGACTAGAGGGAATGGAATGAAGCTGGAGGTGGGGAGATTCAGGCTGGAGGTGAGGAGGAAGTTCTTCCCCATGAGGGTGGTGAAGCCCTGGAATGGGTTGTCCACGGAGGTGGTTGAGGCCCCATCCCTGGAGGTGTTTAAGACTAGGCTGGATGAGGCTCTGGCCAGCCTGATCTAGTGTGGGGTGTCCCGGCCCATGGCAGGGGGGTTGGAACTGGATGATCCTTGTGGTCTCTTCCAACCCTGACTGATTCTATATTCAGCAGATATGTAGAAGAGATTTAGCAGGACTTCAGAGTAAATTTCATGTATTTAAGCAAGCAATTAAAATTACAAGCATGATGATGATATATAGCCAAAGTAGTACATGCAGAGGTGTGGGGAAAATAGACACAGGAAGACTATTAAGACAGAATGTGAGCAGTGTTTAGGAAGGTGAGGTGTTTAGTAAGAGACTGGATGGGGTGCTTGGTGCCATGGTTTATTTGATTAGAAGGTGCTGGATGTTAGGTTGGACTTGATAGTCTCAAAGCTCTTTTCCAACCTGATTAATTCTGTTCTATTCTTTTCTATCCTACCCTACCCTATCCTATCCTATCCTATCCTATCCTATCCTATCCTATCCTATCCTATCCTATCCTATCCTATCCTATCCTATCCTATCCTATCCTATCCTATCCTATCCTATCCTACCCTACCCTATCCTATCCTATCCTACCCTATTCCACCCTATTCCATTGAGTCATTCACTTTATCACAGAAGCTAACTGGCATGTTTACACCTGAACCATGATCTCACACACAACATGCCAACAATTTATTTTATTTTATTTTATTTCAGTTCTTCATATGTCTGGAAATTACTTCCAGCAAGATTTGTTCTATCATCTCAGAAGCAGAGGTAAGACAGACTTGACTGACAGTTTTCCTCCTTGAAAGCAGGCATCAAATTTGTGTGTTTCTTTGTCATCAGGGATGTATTCCAGCCTCTGTAACTTTTCAAAGATGATGAGAGCTTCCTAAAAATGACATTGACCTTTTTGGATACTTCCAGTCTGGTCCCATGGATGTGTATACACACATTTTTCATGCTGTAACAGTTCTTCTGGTACATTTTGTAGTACTTCTTTTCCCTGTATTGTTTCTAGGGACAGAGTCTTGATGGGTAGAGAAAGTGCTGAGTATTTCAGGCTTTTCAATAGCCTGTGTAGCGAGATGTCTGTCTCATTCAGCAGCAGGACCACATTTTTCTTTATCTCTGCTTTATTTCCCTACTAAGCCATAGATTTTCTTCTTGCTCCTTTTCACATCTCCTGTCATTTTCAATGCCAGTTGAACTTTGGGTTCCTTAAACTCTCTTCCTAGAGACTGGGTACTGTTCCTATATTACTTCTGAGAGGAGTGTCTCCGGTTCTATTCTGCACACTTTTGTGCTTGAGCTCCTCCAAGATTTCTGCATTGACTCACCTGGCCTTCTGCCACACCTTCTTATTCATATTGAGATTGACATCTTGCTTTAAGGGGATTTTTTGGTTGTGAGGAAAACTGGATCCCATCAGCCCCTTTGTTGTTAAGATCAGGGTTTCATGGGATCCTGCCTCAGTCCCTTGAAGAAGCTAAATTTCATTCTTATCTTTATTGCTGAAACCTACATTCCCTATTCTGCCACACAGAAACTGCACAGAGGAATAGAAGTCACCTCATTGACAATAAAAAAGACTAGAACAGATGTATCCTTAATCCTTGGAACTGTTCCATTGTTTCTTTTTTTCATGAAAACTTTGTATCTATCAATCTGAAAGGTCCTATCAGAAAAGAAAATTGATAGTTATGAAGTTATAATAAAATGTAGTGACCTTGAATCTTTTCTTTGGATACTGATTTGCAAATTAATTCTTAGGTAATAGATGGCACTTTTACTCAGTAATATTCATTCAAATGCCAATTATAATTTAAACTAAGTTCAGGAAAAAGTAAAAGTATCATTATCAACATTCATTGGATAGTATTAACTATTTTAGTATTGTAAAATATTAATGATAGTATTACAACATTTTTAATAATATATTCACATTTAGATATCTACATAAAAGAATCTCAGAAAAACAGGACTAAGAAGACATTGAGAGGTCATCTAGCCTTCTCCTTGCCCTAAGGCAGAATTAGCTGTCTCTATGATTCTGCATGGACCTTTTTCTATATCTCTTATAGACTTATATGAGAGACTCCCAGCAATCTATGACTGTAATTCACTACCTCATCTTCACATGTTTCCCCAGTGTCTATTCTGAAGCTTCCTTGTTGCTTTTGAAGCTGAAACAGAAAAGCATAGAATAAACAAGGTTGGAAGAGACCTTTGAGATCATCACGTCCATCCCATCATCCAACACCATCTAATCACCTAAACCATGGCACCAAGCACCCCATCAAGTATCCTCCTAAACACCGCCAGTGATCGCGACTCCACCACCTCCCTGGGCAGCCCATTCCAATGGGCACTCACTCTCTCTGTGAAGAATTTCTTCTTAACATACAGCTTAACATCCAGCTCATTATGTCTTACTTGATACATTATGATTATGGAGGGAAATTAATTTCTTTCTCTGTGAATATGGATATCCAATGTAGTTTACGCCTACCCCAATGTCATTTAGCTGAATTTCCCTTATTTTATTAATAAAAAACTCAGACCCCCAGACATGTTAAAAAAGTGAAACTATATGACACAAAACTCTGTCATTTTGTACAAAGATTGGATTGTTTAGATCAGTTTGACTCTTTTCTTCTTTACAGCTCTCCAGACTGTGTGCTGTATACACAATTCTTAACTCTTTTATACTTACAAATAGGAATTTTTATTTGTTGTTGTTTTTTTTCAGCAAGTTGAAGTTAAGGTAATATATCTATTATTCTCTGCTCTACTTACCTGATTTACCCACTGCCTTTTTTACCTTTATATTTTTTCTCCAGAGGTGTCAAGCTCCCTATTATCCATAATTCATCAGAATTATTATCACAACTAGTTTGCTTATATGGTGTTAATAGAAGTTATCCAGTTAGTTTATGATTAACTGTACTTACCTCTGAACGCCATACTGGCCATGTAGTGATCATGTGAATGTGGCACTTGGTGCCATGGTTTAGTTGTCATGAGGTCTTGGGTAATAGGATGGACTTGATGATCTTTGAGATCTTTTCCAACCTTATTGATTCTATGATTCTGAGTCTATGTTTTTTGGCCATATTACTAACTAATCCATCAAAAGTGAGAGAATCTTTCTGGTGATCATCTTAGTTACAAGTGAGAAAGTGCTCCTGTGGCAGTAAATTATTGTCACTAACAAATTCTATGTGTGCTCCTATGAGTCATATAGACTAGACTAGACTAGACTAGACTAGAATAGAACAGAACAGGTTGGAAGAGACCTTCAAGATCATCGTGTCCAACCTATCATCCAACACCATCTAATCAACTAAACCATGCAACCAAGGACCCCATCAAGATTCTTTGTAAACACTTCCAATGATGGTGACTCCACCACCTCCCCGGGCAGCCCATTCCAATGGGCAAACACTCTCTCTATGAAGAATTTCTTCCTAACATCCAGTCTGAACCTCCCCTGGCACAGCTTGAGACTGTGTACTCTTGTTCTGGTGCTGGTTGCCTGGGAGAAGAGACCAGCCTCCACCTGGCTACAACCTCCCTTCAGGGAATTGTAGAGAGCAGTTAGGTCTCCCCTGAGCCTCCTCTTCTGCAGGCTAATCAAACCCAGCTCCCTCAGCCTCTCCTCATAGGGCTTGTGTTCCAAACCCCTCACCAGCTTTGTTGCCCACATGTAGAACATGAGATTGTTTAACTTGGAATGAATTTTTGACAAATGCTATAATCCTTCAAGTCAAATTTGAAGACATGATCATCATGTCTAAAAGAGTTAAGTTTTACTTACATTAAAAGACTTATTTTGGATGTCCAATGAGCATCTGTCACCTGAGGGGAAATCTTGGTGGCATATAAAAACTCCAGTTACATTATACATGAGAAAAAGATTTAGCTCAGTTCTTATATCATCTGATTGTGCATAATCATATATAATATTCATAAGTAAAGAGATCGATGGGTTTTGTTCTTCTATTCCTCACATGGCTGCTTCAATACATAAACACAGGCCTGTGTATGAAACTTTTCAAATTTTAAACAGAATTATTATTTATTCACAGGAAATTTATAAACTATGTAATGGAACTGATACTCCTCAGACATGCACATTTCAGACAATCTTTCCATTAAAAAGTCAGAGGATAGAGGCATGTATAATATTCCACTTGTAGAGTTTTATTTTGGTTTTGTATTTCCCATCTATATGCAAGAATCTGCAGCTTCCCTGGAGGTCGGTCTGGCAACTGCTGGATGCACTAAAATAATTTAAACTTAATTTAAAGTGAAGAAATGAAATAGTACTGAACAATAGCTGCACTCTGTGGTGTTTACAGATACATTTACAGGAGGTCATTCCTCCTGTGAACCCGTTGTACATGCCAATTTATTCCGCTCTTCATTTTAACAGAAGTATGGGTAGCAATGAACTGCAAACCTTACTTGGAAAACACAGAACTTAAAAACATCCAAAGAAAACTGGGATCATTTCTAAAAGAGATTTCATGGTTGCCAATGAGTATTTTGCTGGCGTCATTAAATGGACTTTAAAAGGATTTTAATTGCATTTCTTATTTTGGCTAACAACCTGATTTTGTGAATATCTACAGCTGTTCAGCTCTAAAAAACATTCAGGCTCTGGAAAAAAAAAATCCCTAACAATGCTACTGAGATCTAGACTAAAGCATCTGCCTGAAACTGTGCAACAGATTTCTTTTAAACACTTGGTTGCTAACATTTTCTTGTTTATGTGTTTGTTTTTTTCTCTCTGTGATTTTAGATGTGTATGACTACTATCTCCTCTGAGTTTGCAAATCATGTGCTACACAAGAGACACAATATGGAAGAAAAGCCTAAGACAGAAGATGAAGGTCAGTGTGAATGCAATTTGGACTCAGTATGCACACATTTCTGCCAGTAATGAATGATTTACACATTGTTCAAACCTAGGAAAAGGTAATTCCCTGTACTAAGTAATGAAATTCTACATTAACTAAATATATTTGGAGCAGCTGATCTCATAGTCACTAATGCATGCAAGCAAACTTCCAGAGATTGCTCTAGTTTTAGGCAGAGGCCTAAGTTTCAGTTTGCTGAAAACAGATATAGCAAATTTGGGAAATCTAACTCTCTATACATAGTGGCTTTCTATGTTATTTTCCTTTACTAATGAAAAATAGATAAATATCTTGATGAAATGAAGTGGGTCAATGACATCTCTAATTAATTTGGAAGTTCCCAGAAGTGTGTTTTATGTTGATTTAAAGAAAAAGAGTAGGGAGAACTGTTTTCCATAGAACCATGTGAAAAGATAAGAATGGCTGTACTCTCTGCTTAGTTTTAATCCAGCCTTACTATACCAAGTCTTGAAAGCTCATGTTGCCATGTGTACAATATATAAAGCAAGGATCAAAACAAAGTCACTTTTAATATCATATTGACAAGGGACATTACAATGCTTGTGTAAAATGAGATGCCATGCTAAGATTATCTGATTTTTTCCTTTTCCTCTGGGTTTTATTTTGATCACCATGGTGGTAAAGGAGGAAAGTGCTGAAACAGGCTGTGCAACACTGTTGAGATTGCAAAAAGCATAAGAGATAATGCAGGGAATCTTAAAAAAAAATATAAAATAGTTTTAAAATGTTTAATATCATTCTGGTTTGGTTTTGGTTGTCTTTTTTCTCCTTTTCTCTTCTTTTCTCTTCTTTTCTTTTCTTTTCTTTTCTTCTCTTTTCTTCTCTTCTCTTTTCTTCTCTTCTCTTTTCTTCTCTTCTCTTTTTTTTCTTTTCTTTCTCTCCTTCTCTTCTCTTCTCTTCTCTTCTCTTCTCTTCTCTTCTCTTCTCTTCTCTTCTCTTCTCTTCTCTTCTCTTCTCTTCTCTTCTCTTCTCTTCTCTTCTCTTCTTTCACTGCCTCATTAATATCTACTACTTTAGAATATTTTAAGGTTGCCTTATAAATTTGACAGTGTATCTTTGAAATCATAGGAACCTGAAAAAAACCTGTTTTGTCTACAAGATTTCAAAAATGACATCAATGTTTTAAAAAGGAACATCTAAGAACCTCATTTAATCAGTGTCAAAAGACACATAAATATTGGTAAAATTCTACTGATATGAAATTTAGCAGTAACTGAGTATTTATTCAGAATTGAGGTTTGACACATTGCTGTTACAGACATAGTTCACTCAGTAAAATCATGAAGGCTTGAAATAATACTTAATGGCACACAGGAAAGAAATCTGTTCCTTCATAAATGCAACTTCTTGTTTAATTTTTGAGAAAATTGTATAAGCAATTGACATTTAAGTTGTATTTTGCCCTAAAATTATTTCCATTATCTGAGGATTTGACTCTGAGTTTCTGTAAGCATTTTTTAACTGATAATAAGGAATTACTTTCCTGAATAAATAGTCTCAAGTATTTCTTATGATAAATTAGGCACATGGAAATGCATTGGTGAAGGTGAACCTGTAGTAAAACTCTGTCCAAGTTATCATCTTCTAGCTGCATCTAGAAAACATGATTTGTCAACATTTTTATCCTGATCCTATTTATTTGTGAGCTCTTTGGCATATGAAGTGGCTTTCTCCCATCAACCTGCTGACATTTTTCTACCTCTGGATTTTCTGACAATATTTAAGGTAAAACTTATCCATAGGAAGAACATTGGTCTGCATGTATAGAAGTATAGTGCTTAATTTCCTCTCACTGGAATGACAAAACCAGAACTTTGTGCTCAGTTCTTTTCTAAGAGAAAATCAACAAGACCAAGACACCATCATAGCATAGTGATTGGCCATTGGAATGGGCTGCCCAGGGAGCTGGTGGAATCACCATCACTGGAGGTGTTTAGGAAGAGTCTGGATGGGGTGCTTGGTGCCATGGTTTAGTTGATTAGTGTCGGATGATAGGTTGGACATGATGATCTCAATGGTCCCTTCCAACCTGGTTAATTCTCTTCTCTTCTCTTCTCTTCTCTTCTCTTCTCTTCTCTTCTCTTCTCTTCTCTTCTCTTCTCTTCTCTTCTCTTCTCTTCTCTTCTCTTCTCTTTCTCTTCTCTTTCTCTTCTCTTTCTCTTCTCTTTCTCTTCTCTTTCTCTTCTCTTTCTCTTCTCTTTCTCTTCTTTCTCTTCTCTTCTCTTTCTCTTCTCTTCATAGGCTTGAAGTGATTTGGTATTTTTAAACTATATATATATATATAAAAAAATCATTAGAAAAGTTAAACTACTGTATTTAGGTATCAAATGCTATTTTTTTCAAAGTCACACAGAATAGGGCTTACTGTACATAAGCTGAAAATAAAACAAAACCAAAAAAGCCCTCAAACCCTGCAAAAGCTGTTTTGTCAGCTGAAGCTTGAGCAAATGCATAGCATAAACAGCTATGATTAGGTTTTCACATTAATACTGTTGAACTACTTTTTAAGTATGCAAGGCATGTCAAAAGAACATATTGATCAGCTTTAACTGATGGCATGCCCATAAAGTCATCAACAAATATAAGTGTCTATTTCTGAAGTACATGAAGATGCCTAACACAATAGATGATAGTTCATTGGCACTGATAAATGAGATTTTTTATTCTGTTTATTTAGATGTTGGGTGCTTTCTGAGATACTAATAAACTAATTTCTTCCTATCTCTTTTTTGGGTGCAAATTTAGATGCTTAAGCAGCTTTAATAAAATATTGTTTCTACTGTGTCTGAGGGACTTTGGAATGTAAAAATTGAACAAATCTTGGAATATTTTTCTTGGGGCTCTGTGAATATAGGTTTCACATAGATCTGCTCCTGGACATGAACCAGTCTAACTCTACAGAATTACTTTCCTTGTCAGTACACACAGAAACACTGTGATTTGTGATAATACATTCCCCTCTGAATAGTGTTTTTTCACCATTTGGATGTGAATTTTCTCACCTATAGTTTATTTTCAACATCACATGGTCTCAACTTAAATTTTAAGCCAGTTATGATGATATTTTAACCTTGACAGTTTTGATGTTGGGTTGTTGTTTTGTTTGGTTTTTTTTCAGGAAGGTTAACTTCTATTACAGGAAAATTTAAGTTCTGTATTTGTGAACATTGTATGTCAGAAATAGCAAGGTTAATGCCTAACCCAGAAGACTCCCAACAGTTTGAGTGGATCACAGCTCTCATTTTAAGCTCTCACTTTAAGCTCTCCTGTAAGGATTATGAAAGAACTATGAACAAGTATTTCTGAGCCTCCTGACAAACAGACTAGTAGAAAACAGAAGCAGGAAACTCAGTGTCTTACCAAAGACCTCCTTAGGAATACATCATAAAAATAATTTGCTCTGAGTGACTTAGCAGGGAATTCACACTGAATCTCCATGCTCAACAACAACTACGATGGTCCCTTTGGACTCATGTTCATTCTTCTGGAAGAATATAGTGTGTTGTACAGGCCAGTCACATAGACACTGTTTCTTGTCCGTGTCAATGATGATCTGACTGACAGTTGGCGACATATTGTGCATCCATGGGGACAGAAGGATTCTCATGCAGGGCTTGCTGATAACCTTCCCTGTGCCTGCCTCCATAAATAAGAAGCAAATATAATGGAATTATATTGATTAGACTAATGACAAAGCTGATGATGAGCTGTAATCTCCTTTAAGAGGCCATTCAGAGGGATACTCTGCTCCTTATTTAAAGTTTTTCAGCAAGCTGGAATTAGCAGAAGCATTTTCTCTCTCTTTTTTTCTTTTCCTCCTTTTTTTTAACCCCTTTTTTTTTTTTTCATTACAGCATGTGCACAAACCTGTGCGGTGGAGCTGATTACTGATGATGATGATAGTAAGAATAATGACTGCTTGATTTTTTTTTCTTACGCTGCTATTCACTAGTCCAATATGCTGAAGTACATATAGTACGTGCTAAAACTTCATTAGGAATTTCTGAGGTGAATGATTCCTTTTTTTTGTTTATTGCACCTGAAAATGCCTTTCATTTATGTTCCTACTTCCAGCTTCAGTCTGTAAAGAACTTGAAATAATAACAATTAACAAAAAAATATTTAAAAACTAAAAAGGGAATTTCATGGTTGCTGTTACATTGAAAATAACACTTTAAAATCATTGCCATTTGAGAAACAAGGAAAGGCTCTTCTATGTGTCGTGCAGCTCTTCATTAATCTAAGCACCAACACTGATGAATAACAAGAGAGGGTTATTATGTTCTGCATATCACTACAGGATCTTGAAGGTGATTTTTCATATTGGGACAATATAAAAAAAAAAAAAATAAAGCAGTTTCCCAGGAAATCAGAAAAAAATGCATATCATATATTTCTTTAGTCACTGACACTGTGTGACACTGCTGACCAGCTCTGAACATTCTGAATTCCAAACACTGAAGGTTAGGATCAGAGATGTAACTTTTGTCTCTCATAAACCCCATTTATGAACTCAGGAGGCTGCAAAGGTATTGATTTTTAAAACATCCATCAGATTCAACAATCAACCAGGACTGCTACACAGATTCCTTACTTGTATGTATGATAACATGGTATTTATTTTCCAGTTTTATTACTAACCATAGATAATAAAGGTTAGAAAATAAAAGAGTGAAGGGCATGTACTGAGTAATTGTGTATCACAGTTGAAACACAGCAAGTTGAATTGACCTTGAAATGAAGAGCAACAGAGGAAGGATGGGGTCATTCTCTTCTCATACAAAAGGGAAATGAGCTTCATGTCATTCCTCCTTTCTTGACTACTGGTTGTTATCCTGAAGGGGTTGTGCTTGAGAGATTTTTATCAACAGTACTTTGTGATTACTGCTGGGCAATCCAGAGAACCACACTAACATTGGCCTCAGAGAAATTTTTTCCATGTCATCCAAGCCCGAAGCTAAAGATCTATAAGAGAAGCAAGGAAGGAAAGCTAATTAGAAAAGGGGAAAGAGGATGGAATTGAGTATAAAAAATAAAATAATAATAATAAAATCTATTGTTTTCAAAATTGTAATGCTGTGTGTCCTTGTGCATATTTCTAACTCCATGACATTCTCACATTTTGAATTACATTACATATTCAATCAGACAGCACGCTGCAAAAGAATAGCATGGCATCATATTTTTTTCAATAATGAAATCCTATAGCATAACTTTTTCATGATTGTCAGTCCTGCAAGTTAAAAAATCAGAGACATATGCAACTATTAGGGATGCCTAAGTATCATAAAATATAGGTTTCAAAATATTTGCAACTATAATGTTGCACACATAGGAGGTGAAAAAAAAAATAAGGGTATTATCTGAAAGTTTGTATATTCATGGAAGAGCTTTCACATAGGTTCTTTCACTAATAATTAGCCCATGACAAACAAAAATCCAAACCAAACTAAAACAGCACAAAACAAAACCCAATATACCCAACCCAAACAAACCAAAAAGCAAACAAAACCCCCAACAACAAACAAACAAAACCCCACAACCAACCAACAACAATGACACTGTAGAAAAAAAGGGGACGTGGTAAAATGAGATAATTGCTTTCCTAAAAATGAATGTTTATTTCCACTCATTAGTTGACCTGGGTCAGAATGCTTAAAGGAAGATATTAATAACTTGTGTGCTGAGCATATCTATATGAGGGCCATGAGGATGATCAGAGGGCTGGAGCATCTCTCCTGTGAGGACAGACTGAAGGATTTGGGGCTGTTCAGTCTGGAAAAGAGAAGGCTCTGAGGTGACCTAATTGAGGCCTTCCAGTATCTGAAGGGGGCCTACAAGAAGTCTGGGGAGAGACTTCTCAGGATATCAGTTAGTGATAGGACTAGGGGGAATGGAATGAAGCTGGAGGTGGGGAGATTCAGGCTGGAGGTGAGGAGGAAGTTCTTCACTGTGAGAGTGGTGAAGCCCTGGAATGGGTTGTCCAGGGAGGTGGTTGAGGCCCCATCCCTGGAGGTGTTTAAGACCAGGCTGGATGAGGCTCTGGCCAGCCTGATCTAGTGTGGGGTATCCCTGCCTATGACAGGGGGGTTGGAACTAGGTGATCCTTGTGGTCTCTTCCAACCCTGACTGATTCTATGATTTGATCAAGTGTATCCAGTCCTTGAAGAAAAGATAATTTCAACATATTAGTCCAGAGAAGGGCAACGAAGTTGGTGAGGGGTTTGGAACACAAGCCCTACGAGGAAAGGCTGAGGGAGCTGGGGTTGCTTAGCCTGGAGAAGAGGAGACTCAGGGGTGACCTTATTACTCTCTACAACTACCTGAAGGGAGGTTGTAGACAGACGGATGTTGGTCTCTTCTCCCAGGCAGCCAGTACCAGAACAAGAGGACACAGTCTCAGGCTGTGCCAGGGAAGATTCAGGTTGGATGTTAGGAAGAAGTTCTATACAGAGAGAGTGATTGCCCATTGGAATGGGCTGTTGGGGAGGTGGTGGAGTCGCCATCATTGAAGGTGTTCAGGAGGAGACTTGATGGGGTGCTTGGTGCCATGGTTTAGTTGATTAGGTGGGTTGAATTGGTTGATGGGTTGGACACGATGATCTTGAATGTCTCTTCCAACCTGGTCTATTCTATTCTATTCTATTCTATTCTATTCTATTCTATTCTATTCTATTCTATTCTATTCTATTCTATTCTATTCTATTCTATTCTATATTACATTCTCAGAGAGCAAAGAGATGAGCAGAAAACAGTAAGAACTTTCCTTTTTAGGTAAGTAGACTTCCACATATTCACATGTTCCAACTTTGCTCATGCTTTTATTTTTTCCTCTCTGTACACTGATCAAATCAGAAATAATTTCCAAAGCTCTCTGTATTTTGCAACCTATCACTTGTGAAAAGGGCATAGTACAGCTATTAAGACACTGCTGTGAAGCACTAAACATTGCCTTCGTAGGATGAGCAAAATGGACTCTGTGTGGATCCTCATTGCCTTTAGAATTTGCTCATCTGTTTTTGGAGAAAAGGACTTGCTTTAAAGGTGAGACTATTGAAATAACTGCTACTGAATTCTCTAACGATGCCGTTAAAGGACATTTCTGCCAGGAAGGCTTGTCTTATTTATTCTTGCTAGTGTGAGTGGCATATGCAGTTTATAAGTTTTTAAATTTTTAAACCAGCTGTTGTGGAACTCTGTGCTATAAAAGTGAACAAAAAAATGTTTTCAGAATTCCTAAAATTCTCTTATTCATGTGCTGTCTGCTGTGATAAAACTTAAGGTTGTAGGTGCTTAATAAAAATGACTGACAGGCAATATAATGCAAGTTGTTAATAGCAGCAGTGGTTCTGTTGCACACAATTCGGTTCAGCCTAAGTCCCATATCTGTGAAGAATGATAATTAGAGACAAATATATATGAGACATTTAAAATGCCAGACTGAGCAGACATAACAGTATACATTTTTTATGTTTAATTCTTTTGCCAAATTCTTCTTTTTCTTTTGTCCCCACATCCTGCATATTATAGATTCTGTTGCCCATAACCTTGAATACCCAGTGCTGAGATATTATTCATTTCCTAAAGTTTAAATTGTGATAACATTTGCCTTCCTTTTTCAGATGCCTGTAGAGCTGCATATAAATGGAATAGTTTTGATTTACACGTTCAACATTCCAAATAAATCTTTCTGCCTCTGTAAACAGCAGAATACACATGTGTAAAATTTATAAAAGACAGGAAAGTTGAACCAAACATGAAAATGTCTCTTCTGTTTGTAGAGTCTTTTTACTATTTTGGTTCTTTTTTTCAGAACTGAATAGAAAAATTCAGGCTGGATGTGAGGAGGAAGGTCTTCACCATGAGAGTGGTGAAGCCCTGGAATGGGGTGTCCAGGGAGGTGGTTGGAGCACCGTCCCTGGAGGTGTTTAAGACCAGGCTGGATGAGGCTCTGGCCAGCCTGATTGAGTGTGGGGTGTCCCTGCCCATGGCAGGGGGGTTGGAACTAGATGATCCTTGTGGTCCCTTCCAACCCTGACTGATGCTATGATACTATGATCCTATGGCATTCTTTCTTTCCAAACTCAGAGTAAAGGAGAAAGGTTTTGTAAAAGTTCTAGCAGTTGACTGGGAAGTGGTATGTTTCTTAAGAAGAAACAAGGTCTGTGTAGGTGTATGTGTATAGACAGAGGGTGAAAAAAAAAATCATATAGAATAGAATAAACTAGGTTGGAAGAGACCTTTGAGATCCTCACATCCAACCTATCAGGCAACACTATCTAAACAACTAAGCCACAGAACCAAGCACTCCATCAAGTGTCCTCCTAAACACGAGTGATGGCGACTCCACCACCTCCCCAGGCATCCCATTCCGATGGGCAATCACTCTCTCTATGAAGAATTTCTTTCTAACCTCCAGTCTAAACCTCCCCTGGTGCAGCTTGAGACTGTGTCCTCCTGTTCTGGTGCTGGCTGCCTGGGAGAAGAGACTATACCTCGCCTGTCTACAACCTCCTTTAAGGTAGTTGTATACTTATATATCAGCTGTGAAGCATTTAAATATAGCAGAGGAACTTGATTTTTAATTTTCTGTTTTTAATCTCTGTCACAATTTTTAAAAGTACTTTTGTTTTACATAAAAAGGTTTGCTCTCCCACATAAAAACCCAACCAACCAATCAACCAACCAAACAAAAAACCCCAAGCTATGACAATCTTCACAGGTTTGTGAGAAGTTTGGTTTGAGATTCAAACATTAATTATTCAAGTGAGCCCAAACCACATTGTTCTGGTTGAAGTTCACATCTGAAGTAAAGGAACCAGTCTCCTGCAAATACCAAGTGACTCTTGTATCTTAGATAAACCTGCAAGTGTACAAGGGATCTTTTATAGTTACAAAGTACTGGCATCACAGTGCTGATTTTTGTTATTGTTGCTATTTGTTTGCTTGCTTGCTTGCTTGCTTGCTTTTTTTTTTTTTGTTTTGTTTTCACTTCTTTGAACACTTGTCCATTTCCCATGGTTGACCTTCCTCTGGACTAACCAGAAGAACGGAATGGAGTGGAATGGAATGGAATGGAGTGGAATGGAATGGAGTAGAATAGAATAGAATAGAATAGAATAGAATAGAATAGAATAGAATAGAATAGAATAGAATAGAATTAACCTGGTTGGAGGAGACCTTTGAGATCTCTAAGTCTAACCTATCATCCAACACTATCTAACTGCTGTCTACAACTCCCTGAAGGGAGGTTGTAGCCAGGTGGGGGTTGGTCTCTTCTCCCAGGCAACCAGCACCAGAACAAGAGGACACAGTCTCAAGCTGCACCAGGGAAAGTTTAGGCTGGAGGTTAGGAAGAAGTTCTTCACAGCAAGAGTGATTGGCCATTGGAATGTGCTGCCCAGGAAGGTGGTGGAGTCACCATCACTGGAGATGTTTAGGAAGAGACTGGATGGGGCAAAGAACTAAGTAGAAAAGAAAATCTTCCTCCTTCTAAACAAAACTGGTAGCTACTTCTGTATGCCTTTGGATAATTTCTTCAAACGATTCACATCTGCATTAAAAAAAAAAATGTGTAGTAAGGTAGATTTCCTCTGTGTAATCTTGTAAAAAGTACACTGGGATCAGACTTTATATGGGAAATAAAAAAAACCCCAACCTACATTGCACTCTTTTGTTGAGAGATATGTACGTAACTTTCAAAAGCAGACAATTTAATGGCACATTTGTAATCTATACTTGTATATTTAGACACAGAAAATTGAGCTTTATTTTTTCTTCTAAGAAATAAATATTTCCAAACCTGACTTTTCTAATGATGTGAAATTATGAAATTTATTGAAACAGACATTTTATGAAATAAACTATCCTACTTAGTGTCCATAACCTTTTTTTTTTCCAGAATGCCTGTGATGAATTTCTCAGTGTGGCAACCACTCAGATGCATTTATAAATCCTAGAGCGAGTGGCATTATCATGTAGCTTATCCCAATCAAATATTATTTAAAGCATAATAAATCAGAATGAAATTGCATGTCAGGTATTCAAAGGTTATGAGCAAGAGAATTGCTGTACAAAGTCATTGGCAGAAGGAGAAAATCACTACTGCAATCATGCTGCAATTACCCAGTTCTAGACTTCTTTATATGAAAAGTGGAATTGTAACAATTTAATGAGACAGTCACAATAATTGCAAGCCTGTATTTTTGTCTTCTTCAGATTTGACTTTGCTAGGTTGCTGTTGAAAGGCCAAAGAAACAAAATTATCAAGTGTCTAAAAGCCACTTTATGTTACTGTATCAGAAAACATCTGTCATGACGTCTGAATTCACATCACTTAGTTGGAATAAAATCACCAGTGCGCAAAGTATAGTAAAAATGTCTCCATCCTTTTCTTTCTTCATGACATTTTGAGGGTTAATAATAGTGCTTGAACACAGGAAAATGACATGGGAATTTCCAATCAACATCAGAATACTTCTATAAGGTTTCTGCTCTTCATTACCCTCTGGAAGAGTTTCTCCCTCCTTCCTGCCTCTCTTTTTCCTCACTCCCTTTGTCCTTCTTTTTTTTCTTTCTTTCTGTCTCCCACTCCCTCCCTGGGTAATATAAAGATTCAAGAGTTTCCAATTACTTTTACAGTAGAATATTGTTAGTAGAATCATAGAATTGTTAGGGTTGGAAGGGACCTCAAGGATCAGGGGACACAATAGTGCTCAGAGGAGACCTTATTGCTGCCTACAACTGCCTGAAAGGAGGTTGTAGCCAGGTGGGGGTTGGTCTCTTCTCCCAGGCAACCACCAACAGAATAAGAGTACAGTCTCAAGCTGCACCAGAGGAGGTTTAGGCTGGGTGTTAGGAAGAAGTTCTTCACAAAGAGAGTGATTGGCCTTTGGAATGGACTGCCAAGGGAGGTGGTGGGGTCACCCTCACTGGAGGTGTTTAAGAGGAGACTGGATGAGGCACTTGGTGCCATGGTTTAATGGATTAGATAGTGTTGGGTGATAGGTTGGACTTGATGATCTCAAAGGTCTTTTCCAACTATCATCTAGTTCTGGCCCACTTGTCATGGGCAGGGATACTTCACACTAGATCAGGCTGCTCAGAGCCACATCCAGCTTGGCCTTAAAAACCTCCAGGGATGAGGCTTCTACCACCTCGCTGAGCAACCTGTTCCAGTGTCTCTCCATCGTGAGGAACTCATGGTGAAGAACTAACATCCAGTCTGAGCCTAGACATTTCTATTTATGTTCCATTCCCCCTAGTCCTATCATTACCTGTCACTCTCAGAAGACCCTCACCAGCTTTCTTGTAGGCCCCCTTAAGATACTGGAAGGTCACATTAAGGTCTCCTCAGAGCCTTCTCTTCTCCAGACTGAACAGCCCCAAATCTCTCAAGTCTGTCTCCATAGGAGAGGTGCTCCAGCCCTCTGATCACCCTTGTGGCCCTTCTCTGGACACGCTCCAGCATGTCCAGATCCATCCTGTAATTAATTTAGAAAATATAATTTAGATTATTGTCATGAACTAGAACTAGACACTTCACAATGCACAAATGTATTCTTCATGTAAATAAAAGAGGAAAGTACCTCTGACTACCATGACATTGCCAGGGAAAATTTTGCTTTCTCTGCAGTTGAAGGTATATTGTTGATGATTTAGGAATCTGTTTGGTTATGTGGAGAGTTGGACCAAGACCAAACAAAATGCTGCTGGTTCACTTTTATCCTAAATCCCTGAAGTTTAAGATAAGGAAAAATTCATTACTCTAAGATATTCTCATTTGTACCTTTCTCTCAAGTGTGTAAACTAATATCCACAAAGAAAAAAATCTGTAAATTAGTTCATCAGAAGTCTAGAGAGCTATTATGTAGGAAACCACAAAATGATGTTTTAAAGTCATAGAATACCTTAAAGTTACTGTAAATTTATTGTAAATACTGCCTGGTTGATCTCGCAGTCTTTTGGCAGGCAATATTCTTCTTGATGCCAAGAGGAGATTTAGCATTATCAGAATTTCAAAGGTGAGATCTTCTATAAACACCCTAGCAGTCTAAAACATTACATTTTATTATATCCATGAGTACTATATTCTTCATAAACTTAAAACAGTGAATAAATTTGTTCTGGACTTGTGCTGAGAACAGTAATGCAGATATATGGCTGCACCTAAAGCTTATTTAAGTTTATAAGGAAGCAACTGCATGCACTGTTTGTGATGTGATAGTTTGTTGTCTGTCACATGCCTGCCTAGCTGTTTGCCAGTATGCAGGTGTATTTGGTTCTGTGCGAACTCCAGCTCTGTATGGAATGAATTGGGAATGTGAAAAATCCTGAAGTTACCTTAGATAATTTGACTAGAATAGAATAGAATAGAATAGAATAGAATAGAATAGAACAGAACAGAATTAACCAGGTTGGAAAAGACCCTTGAGATCACTGAGTCCAACCTATCACCCAACACCATCTAATTAACTAAACCATGGCACCAAGTGCCTCATCAAGTCTCCTAAACACCTCCAGTGATGGTGACTCCACCACCTCCCTGGGCAGCACATTCCAATGGCCAATCTCTCTTTCTGTGAAGAATTTCTTCCTAACATCCAGCCTAAACCTCCCCTGGCCAGCTTGAGACTGTGTCCTCTTGTTCTGGTGCTAGCCACCCATGAAAAGAGACCAACCCCCACCTGTCTACAACCTCCCTTCATGTTCAGCCTACCATCACCCCCAGGTCACTTCTCCCTGGCCACTCTCCAGCCACTCTGACCCCAGCCTGTAGCACTGCATGGGGTTGTTGTGGCCAATGTGTAGAACCTGACACTTAGATACGTTAAATCTCCTGCCCTTGGACTCTGCCCATCTGTCCAGCCTGTCAAGGTCCCTTTTCAGAGCTCTCCTACCCTCTAACATATCAATACCTGCCCCCAGCTTTGTGTCATCTGCAAACTTACTGATGGTGGACTCAATACAATACCCTCCTCCAGATCACTGATAAAGATACTAAAGAGCATGGGGCCCATCAGTGATCCTTGGGGGACACCACTAGTGCCTGGCTGCCAGCTGGATGTGGCATCATTCACCACCACTCTCTGGGCTCAGCCCTCCAGCCAGTTCCTAAGCCAGTGCAGAGTGCTGCTGTGTAAGCCACAGGCTGATAGCTTGGCCAGGAGTTCACTGTGGGAGAGGGTATCAAAGGCTTTGCTGAAATCCAGGTAGACTACATCCACAGCCTTGCCCACATCCACCAGGCGGGTTGACTTGTTAATTCAGCAACTATTTTTCTTAGTGTTAGAATAACTCAGCTTCTATGAAGTTTCTATCCAGCATTACTGGATGCAAAAAGACCATCACAATGATTTTTGCTCTCTGTGAAAACTAGCCATGTGTCATGCAACATCTTGAAGGCCATGAGGCATAGAGAATAAAACGTTCTTGCAAATGCATCTTAACATGTCACTCCCCCATCCCCTGACAACCACTGAAAATTGTTTCCAAGCTCACTATGAATTTTTGTGTATTACAGGAATGTGTTTCTTATTTAGCTGCTAATTGAAAATATATTTGCTGGGTTAAAAAGAAAAACTACAGCAGAAACTAAGTATTATGGATTAAACTGAAAGAAGAACTTTAAAAGCACAAGAGCCTATAGACTTCGTGTTTCTGGTTGGAAATTTGGTGGTTTGGGTTTGTTTGGTTTTGGTTTTTTGCTTGGGGATTTTTGTTTGTTTGGGATCTTTTCCTTGATGCTTTTTTTTTTTTTTCCAATAAGTGTAGTTGTATTAAAAAATATTTTGTTATTCAGTATGCTTGTTAAGCATGCTGAATTAACAGATATTAAACTGGGTAAAGAGCTTGTCAATGTACTGTATGACAGCAAACACTTGTAGTACTTCCAGTAACTGGTCCTATTGCACAGCAATCTCCTTGTGCCTCATTTTCTAGTCACTTCAAATACCATCACACAGAATACTTTTCCACAAAACCTCATTTCCCAGGGCTGTGTAGCTGGTGTGAAATGAGCCTTTTACCTTCAAAAATAACTGTTGAAGGTTATCGGAAGGCAGTTTGATCAGCTACCAATGCTCTGTATGCTCAGTAAAGTGGCAATGCTGTCATTGCAACCCAGCCTTTACAGGATGTAGAGGCATAACTTTTTAAACTGTGTTCTGGTGAATTTTGTAACTCATTGAGGGTGACTGGATCAGGTCAGGTTTCATAAAGTAAATTCCAAAAAGAAAAGTCACTGTTCTAGAAATTATTCTAAAGATTTTTCCTCCTGAACCAGCACCAATTTTTTTTCCTCCCCCTTTTATCTGGGTAATATGCAGTGTGAAAAAAAAAACAACATCTAAATGCTAAAAGCTATAACTACATGTTGTGGAATATCATGGATATCTACCATAACACATGTCTGAGTATCTCAGCACCCTGGCCAAGAGTTTTTGTTTGATGAATACATATTATCAATAATAATATAGCTGTACTATATGGAATCATTTTCTACTTGCACTTACAAACAGAAGAAAGTGTCCTGCCTTTTTTTCCTCATTCAATCACTGGCTTCAGTTGATTCTGCATTATTTAAAAGTTGGTGAGTTTTCTCCTGTGTGTTGCAGACAAAAATGTATGCATCACATTGTATATATTTGATATATACATGTGTATATATTTGAGGCACCCTCTGGTGACGCTGCCAGCACTCCACGCTTACCACCGTGTCTGGCACATGTGGTTTGTGGGGCCACGGTGAGGAGCGCACTGGGCCTGGATGTGGCACCCTGGGGGGAAGGACACAGCAGCAGCAGTGGCAGGTGTTTTAGTTTTTACTTTTTTAACAGGCTGGAGGGCTGAGCCCAAAGAGTGGTGGTGAATGGTGCCACATCCAGCTGGAAATCAGGCACTAGTGGTGTCCCCCAGGGATCAGTGCTGGGTCCCATGCTCTTTAATATCTTTATCGATAATCTGGGTGAGGGTATTGAGTCCACCACCAGTAAGTTTGCAGATGACACAAAGCTGGGGGCAGGTATTGGTCTGTTAGAGGGTAGAAGAGCTCTGCAAAGGAACCTTGACAGGCTGGACAGATGGGCAGAATCCAATGGCATGAGAATTAACAAGTCCAAGTGCAGGATTCAACACATTGGCCACAACAACCCCATGCAGTGCTACAGGCTGGGGTCAGAGTGGCTGGAGAGGGACCAGGCAGAAAGGGACCTGGGGGTACTGGTTGATAGTAGGCTGAACATGAGCCAGCAGTGTGCTCAGGCAGCCAAGAGGGCCAATGGCATCCAGGTCTGTATTAGGAATAGTGTGGCCAACAAGAGCAGGGAAGTCATTGTGCCCCTGTACTCAGCACTGGTTAGGCCACACCTTGAGTCCTGTGTCTTGTTCTGTGTTCCTCAGTTTAGGAAAGATGTTGAGTTGCTGGAAGGTGTCCAGAGAAGGGCAACAAAGCTGGTGAGGGGTTTGGAGCACAAGCCCTATGAGGAGAGGCTGAGGGAGCCCAACTTGCTTAGCCTGGAGAAGAGGAGGCTCAGGGGAGACCTTCTTGCTGTCTACAACTACCTGAAGGGAGGTTGTAGCCAGGAGGGGGTTGGTCTCTTCTCCTGGGAGGCCAGCACCAGAACAAGAAGACACAGTCTCAAGCTGGATATTAGGAACAAGTTCTTCACAGAAAGAGTGAATGTGCTGCCCAGGGAGGTGGTGGAGTCACCATCACTGGAGGTGTTTAGGAAGAGACTGGATGGGGCGTTTGGTGCCATGGTTTAGTTGATTAGATAGTGTTGGATGATAGGTTGTACTCGATGATCTCAAAGGTCTTTTCCAACCTGGTCTGGTCTATTCTATTCTACTCTATTCTATTCTATTCTATTCTATTCTATTCTATTCTATTCTATTCTTTCTATATTAAATTACATTACACACACTAATTAGTAAGCATGTTGATAAGATATTCCAATGCTCTCTATGTAAAACTTGCATTGATTTTGTCTGTGATTTCCAAGGTATGCTGAAAGTCAATGAGCAGTGAAAGGATAATGCAAGTTGAATTTCCTGAGTCCCTTTAACTGGTTGCTGATTCTGGATGATATCTTTGGTTGTTCAATACAGGAGATGCTGAAAGCAAAACATTGATCAAAACTTTATCGCATGAATTTCATAGTGGAACTGAAAATGAAGTCACTTTTTTGGAAGAAAGAACTTTTAAAGGGAATTTTTTGCTGTAGAGGAGACAGAAGGCAATCTGACATCCATGATAGTGTGTGTTTGTAATCACAAAGAGAGTTTATGATACTTAAAAAAGTAAATGTTGCTGTGAGAAAAGAACCCATCAGAATCACCAAAAGTGGTTTCTGATGCCTGCATCACTTGGAATTTTTCATTAAGGTGCAAATCTATAGATTACTGTAGTATAATCAAAACAATGTTTCCAGTATACTTTAGACATCACAATTTGTGGGTCAAGTTCAAGAAAAGGGACTTTACTCAGCTCTACCCAGGACACCAAAGTACTTACTACTGCTCTGTTAGTGTTTCAGATCTGTTCTTCCTTCCTGACATCCCTATCTAAAAAGCTCTCCCAGGTGATATTAAGCTGTGAAGTCTTCTGATTCTGTGACTTATGGTGATGCTTTTGGAACTGTTTACTCTGGAGTCCTGAGCTCTAATAACAGAACTGTGCAATGAATTCCATTATTTCTAAGCTATATTTATGTATTTATTTCTATCCTTGCAAACAGTATTTACTACAGTATGTGCAAATATTTCTGGAGTTCTAGAAGAAGTCTCTTTATTGCTTTTGCTTTCTTTTAATGATTATTCACAAGAAACATAAGACTGAGACACAAGCAGATTAAACTAGCATGCTTCAGCTGAAATTCAATTCCAGACATAGAAAAGAGGCTTTATCCATACAAACCACTAGAGATAGATAGGACTGAGTTTAAAACAGTTATTTTACTTTGACGTTTGCATTCAAATCCTGTTTGCCTAAATTCTGCTGCTGAAGTGCCTGTTCTTTTAACTTTCAATAAGCCTGTGCACATACAGGTGTACACTAAACATCTTCCTATAGATTCTGTCTCTGAACATATATATGTATGTATTGATGTCTGTGTGTGCTATACATGGCTATATTTATATGTTAGAATAGAATAGAATAGAATAGAATAGAATAGAATAGACCAGATTGGAAGAGACCTTCAAGATCATCGCATCCAACCCATCAACTAATCCAACCCACCTAAACAACTAAACCATGGCACCAAGCACCCCATCAAGTCTCCTCCTGAACACCTCCAATGATGGTGACTCCACCACCTCCCTGGGCAGCCCATTCACTCTCTCTGTATAGAACTTCTTCCTAACATCCAGCCTAAACCTCCCCTGGTGCAGCCTGAGACTTTGTCCTCTTGTTCTGGTACTGGCTGCCTGGGAGAAGAGACCAATCAATCTGTATGTCCATGTTTATACACCCACAATAATTAAATATTTTTACAGCTTCTTGAAAGCTACTAACCTGTCTTTGGTACAGAAATACTTAGACACTGATCTATTTCAGAGATAATGTCTTTCAATTTACACTGAAAGCTAGGATGACTGGAAAATCACCTTGAGAAATATGTGATTTGATCAAAAGAAAGTTTCTGTTAACTGAGATGGTCAAAAATCATGGAAGTGTTTAATGTCAGCAAAGTCCTCCCTTGATCTGTGAGGGTAGGGCTGGCCAGGCTCTATCTCGACCAGATAAGGAAAATACCTGCAGGCAGACAGCATGAGTGAAAAGCTCACTTTGAACTTAATGAAGTTCCTCTCAGCCCATTTCTCCAGCCTGTTGTGGTCCCTCTGGTTGGCAGCACAACTCTCTGGCATACCAATCAGCCCTCTGAGTTTTGTTTCCTCAGCAATATTGCTGAGGTGCACTCTGCCCTATCATCGTGATCATTAATGAAGATGTTAAACAGCATCAGACCCAGTACCGATCCTGAGGTACAACTCTAGTCATTCACCTCCAGCTAAACTTTATGCCACTGACCACCACCCTCTGGACTCAGTTGTTTAGCCTGCTTTCAACCCATCTTTACTCTCTTCTCATCCAGTCCATACATCAGCAACCCTCTATAGCAATCTAATGTGAGACAAAGTTGTATTAACATCTGAGTAGACAGAATCTCTTTCTGATCTACCAGGCCAGTCATTTCACCATAAAAGTTTATCAAGTTTATTAAGCATGACTTCCCCTTGGTGAATTCATGCTGTCTATTTCTGGCAAGTTTCTCATTTGTTGTTCCATGACCATCCCAGGGATCAAGGGGAGGTTACTGGGGCTGTAGTTCTGTGGCTCTTTCTCTCTTGCCCTTCCTGAAGATATGAGTGAATTTTTGCTTTCCTTCAGTACTTTGGTACTTCTTACTATTACCATGTATGCAATGATAATAATCTTCAGCTCTTTTAGCTTTAAGATAAGGATTATGTATTAAAATAAAAAAATCAGCATACCTACCTAACACTGATCACAATGACTGCCATGATAATCTGAGATCAAAAGCATCAATTGGAGGCTGATTGCAAGAGAACATCACCCGAAAACATCTCAATTAGGACTGAATATAATGATTGCTTAATTGTTGTGTGTTTAGGGAATATGTTCACGTGGATTTATATGTTAACTCACCAGTCTGTGATAGTTAAGTAATAATCTCAAATAGTTAAAGGGAAGGTCAAATGGATTACAGCACAAAAAAACATTTTCATTTTAGGTGATAAAAAACACACAAAAAAAAGAAATTCAGGTATTGTGTCACAAGAAAGAATAATTCAAACATGGTATGTTCTCAAATTTTTATTTTGTATGTGGTTCTAAGTGTGACTTTACAAAATTTATGGAGAATAGAAAAATTTTGGAGGCTGTAGTTGGGAGAAATTTGAAAGAAAAAGAAACAACGCCAACACCAAGCCAAAGTTAGGAACAGGACTCAGTACCTTTCCTTAGCAAAAACAAAGCAGCAAGAGATCAGTATGTTAGGATGAGTAAAAATGGATTATTATGTTATGTTTAATTTTACATCAGGCAGAACCATGAATATTCAGGATGTCATCTCTGAGCCAGCAAAGTGGTCTTTTCACTCTTGCTGTCTGTCTGCAGGTATTTTCCTTATCTGTGGAGATAGAGCCTGGCTAGCCCTACCCTCACAGATCAAGGGAGGACCTTGCTGACATTAAACACTTCCATGCTTTTTGACCATCTTAGAAAAAGGCAAAGGTGTAACATTCAGGCCTTTGAAGCAGATTGTAAAAGACAATGCTGAAGATTGGGTTTGCTGTATTTGTAGGTCTTTGTATCTTAATCCCTGTGTACAATGTGTTCAGGCTAGAACTGGTATGGTTTATCAAGTCTTCTTTATTAATAAGAAAAGGGAAATGTAAGTATTAGAACTAGCAAGATCTATCATAGCATCATAATATCAGTCAGGGTTGGAAGGGACCACAAGGATCATCTAGTTCCAACCCCCCTGCCATGGGTAGAGACACCCCACACTAGATCAGTCTGGCCAGAGCCTCATCTAGCCTGGTCTTAAACACCTCCAGGGATGGGGCCTCAACCACCTCCCTGGACAACCCATTCCAGGGCTTCACCACTCTCATGGTGAAGAACTTCCTCCTCACATCCAGCCTGAATCTCCCCACCTCCAGCTTCATTCCATTCCCCCTAGTCCTATCACTACCTGAGATCTTGAGAAGTTCCTCCCCAGCCTTCTTGGAGGCCCCCTTCAGATAATGGAAGGCCACAGTTAAGTCACCTGGGAGCCTTCTCTTCTCCAGACTGAACAGCCCCATCTCCTCCAGTCTGTCCTCATAGGAGAGGTGCTCCAGCCCTCTGATCATCCTCGTGGCCCTTCTCTGGACACACTCCAGCACATCCACATCCCTCTTGTAATAGGGACTCCAGAACTGGACGCAGTACTCCAGGTGGGTTCTCCCCAGAGCTGAGTAGAGGGGGAGAATCACCTCCCTTGACCTGCTGGCCACACTTCTCTTGCTGCAGCCCAGGATCTGATTGGCTTTCCAGGCTGCAAGTGCACACTGAGAGCTCATGTTGAACTTCTCGTCCACCAACACCTCCAAGTCTCTCTCCTCAGGGCTGCTTTCCAGCCAGTCACTGCCCAGCATGTATTTGCACCTGGGACTGCCTTGAGCCAGATGCAGGACCCTGCACTTGGTCTTGTTGAACCTCATGAGGTTGGCTTGTGCCCACCTCTCCAGCCTGTCAAGGTCCCTCTGGATGGCATCCCTTCCCTCCAGTGTGTCTGCTGTACCACACAGCTTGGTGAGATCAGGCAGGTAACAAAAAAGTAAGTTCAAACTGTGGGATGAAACTTTTCTCTCTAAAAGAAGAAACTGTCCTGTTTGTGTATTGACCTTGCAAGGTAAGTGGAAAGGAACGTGTGATTCCTATTGTAGTGTAGCTGGAAATCTTGTTATCTTTACCCATATATTATGCCAGTTGTGTTAGAACGAGCTAATTGGTGCAGATTTTATTAATTGCTTTTACTATATAGTTAATTTTACTTTGCTTGCTTTTATATATGTAGTTGTAGACAGGCGGAGGTTGGTCTCTTCTCCTAGGCAGCCAGCACCAGAACAAGAGGACACAGTCCCAGGCTGCACCAGGGGAGGTTTAGGCTGGAAAGAGTGATTGCCCATTGGAATGGGCTGCCCAGGGAGGTGGTGGAGTCACCATCATTGGAGGTGTTCAGGAGGAGACTTGATGGGGTGCTTGGTGCCATGGTTTAATTGATTAGGTGGGTTAGATTGGTTGATAGGCTGGACATGATGATCTTGAAGGTCTCTTCCAATCTGGTCTGGTCTATTCTATTCTATTCTATTCTATTCTATTCTATTCTATTCATGCAAAGAATGTTAGAAAGGTCAATCAAAAGTGTGGTTTTATTAGAAAAAGTAAATGGGAGAGATGTAGGAGAAGGGTTGGTATGGATAGCTTTGGAACAACTATATTTTGCCCTTGAGTTAGGAAAGCACACCTTATCAGTAACTGAGAGAGAGAAAGAGGGAAATGTAGGGGAAGATTCTCATTCACACTTGTTTTTTTGGCATTCCACTTACATTTGCTTTGTGCAGAGACCAGGCATGTGGAGAAAGAACTAAGCATTAGTCTGTGTTTATGTACCACATGGAAATGGAAGGTGCACACACAGGTTGAAGTAACAGTGGCCGTCAGCATATAAACTTGGACTTTGCTACTCTGATTGATAATCCTCAATGTTCAGTGTGATGTTAATAGGCACTTCTTGAAACTGACATGACTCAAACTATATTTCTTCAGTACCCACAACCTGGATACTTTTCCATTTTCACTTATGTGCTTGTAAAAATGTAAACAGAGAGTTTCAATTTAAAGTTAGTTTCTTTCAAAATCCAGTGGATGATCCTTTATGTCTCATATAATTTTATGATCTTTATTGCATGTATAAAATGGCAATAATAATATCACTTTTTTTTCCTCTGCTTCTCTATTTGGTTTGTACCTTGTTTCTAGTTGACTGGGTTTGGTTTTTTTGTTATTTTTCAGCTTTTGAAGCTTTTTTCTTGGGGGTGAAGAAAGAAAGCTGGTAGTTGCTTGCCCTTTTTTTTTTTTTTTCTTATTTAATATGAAAGAAATGTGAAGAAATCCAAAGTGAAGCAATTACTCTTGCATTACTTATACAAATATATACATGTATGCCAGTAATTCTTCTTCTCTGTTAGATGTCCAGATGCTGTCAGATATTTCACATGACCTTTGTTCCATTGGTCAAGAGTTTCAGAGTCTACTCAAATATAATACCTTGGGAGGTCAGAAGCATGCAGGGAAAGACAATTTTTCTGCCAGTTAGTGCCAATCCTGTAGAGAGTCTTAATACTAGAGAAGAATACTTGATTTTGCCTCTGAATTTCATGAGGAGATAATGGACCACAGGGGTGATGTGCTCGTCATGACCTCTGCTGCTAAGCAGATGAGCTAACACGGCCTATAATACCTGAAGGCTTTTCAGGTTGTGTTGCACTCAATTGAGGGTTTCAGTTTGAAGCTGGGTTTCCACATCTGAGTGTAAGCATCCTGCTGCAATACTTTTTTTGTTTGGTTGGATGCTTTGGGGTTTTTTTTGTTTGTTTCTTTATTTTGTTTTGTTTCAGCTTGCATTGATAACTAAGTATTCAAAAGTTTATTCCATGCCAAATATTAAGTGGAAGACCTGATTCAGCTTAGCCAGAAAATCCAAAAGATTACAATATATCCCATACATATCAAGCTAAAGTGGCAGTCATTGACTGGACTTGACAAGAATATAAGGATCACATTGCTTGGCTTTTTTATCTGTAAAATAGATCACAATCTTCTTATTGTGGATGAAAAATCAGGTGTGTTGAAGGATGGCAATCCAAATAACCTATGCCCAGAAATCAGCAAAAGAAAACATCAAACAGAAGAGTGTTCTTAATTATTTTCCCATATTTTGTTATGTAAGACAGGTTTTCCAGCAGGAATCTGCTTCTATTCAGGACATAAATGGCATAAAAAAATTGATAGCACCAGAACTAGCATTCTCCTGACCTGATACAATCTAATCCACTAGAATCAGGTAATTATCTCCAAAAATAAAAGGGAAAAAAAACAAAACAAAGAAAAAAGTGGTTTAAGATTGAGTTTATTTAATCCCTAAATATTTCTAAAACATTAAAAATTAATTTCAACCTGTTACTTCATGTTGACTCTGTGCTGTCAACTCTGTATTGACTAGAGAAAACCAGGAAAATATGCTTATATTGAAAATATCAAAATTTAGAGTTAGTATGTACTCTCTGGACATAGGGTACAGAATAATGGAGGTGTTCAGGAGGAGACTTGATAGGGTGCTTGGTTACATGGTTCAGTTGATTAGGTGGTGTTGGATGGTTGGTTGGACACAATGATCTTGTAGGCCTCTTCCAACCTGGTCTATTCTATTCTATTCTATTCTATTCTATTCTATTCTATTCTATTCTACCCTATTCTAATACCTGTACATGCACAAAAGGTTATCAAACAAAACTACGTGCCTTGGACCTCAGTATGTCTCAACCTATGTTGAAGGCAATCCTTATCTTTACTTTCCTTTTGCTCGCAAAGCAAACTAACAACCCTGCACTGAATAGGGCATTTCAGGATATGGCCTTACTTTCCCTAACAGTCACAAGAAAAAAATTGCTCAGATTGAATAGTTTAACCAAAATCATTAGCAAAATAATTTGTAACTTTACTAATGTCACATAATTAACTAGCTTTTCATTAAAGATCAGTATCAGTAATGCAAAAAGCAAATCACAATTCCACGTTTACAGAATGTTACACATTTCTAAACACTCTTCTTTAACCAAAGCCCTCTAAAATTTAATCCTCCTTACAGTTTCTCTGTTCCCCATCAGGAAGTCATCACCACCCCTCTGTAGCAATGCATGCTCCCTACTTCCTCATCCACTGTGGGAAATGTGAGCCCCTCCTCCAGCTCTTTGTGAGGAAGCCCTGAACAAAGTCCCCTGCACCCATCAGTGAATAGGCCTCATGCTGACACCCCATTGCAAAATATAAGCTGCTCCTGGTGCTCTGTGGGGCAGCTGTGCAGCCTTGTCTAGGCTGAGATTGGAGTACTACAGGGCCACTGAGGCAGGCCCAAGCCCGGTGTGACTGGTGTTGCTTCTTCTCCAAGGTCCAACCCTCCTGTTAAGAATTTGCATTGTGTGTTTCATTGGATTGGATTTTTATTTAGTTTTGATATGTTCTTCTTTTCAGATTGCCTTCTTCGTTTCAAAAGTCTCTGAAAATTTTTGGATGGTGTTTAATCCATCTGATCTTTTCTTTCCTACCTAGTATAGACAGCAGGGGGCAGGTGGTCATTTTCCTCCTTAACACAGTAATTTTTTGGACAAACATCATTCAGTTTTCTTGATTCAATCCCCACACACACTCTGTGCACTCATATTCATATCTTAATATGCAGTGTTATCCAGTCTATTGGCCAAGGGTGGTTGTGCACTCCTGCACTGATTTAATGCACTAGTCATTATAATTAGGAAGTTAGATCTACACTGAAACATGCATTTAAAAGCCTAATTCCCAAAGAAATTTTCCCTACCTGGTTTTATCTGTTCAGATTTTACTGTTAGCTGATGTCCATTTATAGTAGTGAGTTCTGGCTCTCTTCCTCTAAAGGACAATTTCAATAGGCAGGACAGGACACCCCAGAGAGAATAATTTGAGAACTCAGTATGACAAAGGCTGCTTTACTCACATACCAGTTAGCTCTCCCATTCAGAGGGAATGCTTATCTCTGATTAATCAACACTCTCCAGCTGCAAATTGAACCTGAAGCAACACCACTTGTAGTTACAGTGGGGGCATACATTTTCACTGTGAAAATAACACACAAAAAGTGTAAAATTCTATTATCTAGAAACTCTTTCCAAAACAAACAAGCAAACATGTTCAAATATATCTCTTTCAAGAGGTCAATAGCCCATTTTAATGAGAGATATTGCAATAACTGAAGGTCTTAGTAATGTGCTTGATTTTTTCTTTAACATAATGTCCTAGGTTTGGCTGTGATAGGGTGAAGTATGTGAATTGGTTTCTGTTTTCTTTTTTTTTCCCTCTTCACCTTGACTCCTGTGTCCAGTTCTGGGACCCTCAGTTTAGGAAAGATGTTGAGTTGCTGGAACATGTCCAGAGAAGGGCAACAAAGCTGGGGAGGGGTTTGGAGCACAGCCCTGTGAGGAGAGGCTAAGGGAGCTGGGGTTGCTTAGCCTGGAGAAAAGGAGGCTCAGGGGAGACTTTATTGCTCTCTACAACTACCTGAAGGGAGATTGTAGCCAGGAGGGGGTTGGTCTTTTCTCCCAGGCAACCAGCACCAGAACAAGAGCATACAGTCTCAAGCTGTGCCAGGGAAGCATCAGGCTGGATGTTAGAAAGAAATTCTTCATAGAGAGAGTGAATGCCCATTGGGATGGGCTGCCCAGGGAGGTGGTGGAGTCACCATCACTGGAGGTGTTTAGAAGGAGACTTGATAGGGTGCTTGGTGCCATGGTTTAGTTGATTAGATAGTGTTGGATGATTGGTTGGATGCCATGATCTTGAAGGTCTCTTCCAACCTGGTTTATTCTATTCTACTCTATTCTACTCTATTCTATTCTATTCTATTCTATTCTATTCACAAGAAGTCAGGAAAGGCCACAGACAAGATAGGCAGCTGAACCAGCCAATCCATTACAGTACTGGATGCTGTAATGATATCATGCTCACTCTTCAAAGGAAGAGCTGTCAGGACAAATGTGGGTGCTTGGAGCAGATGACTGTGGTGTGTTGTGGTAGGATCAGGCAGGTGGCTTGGGCATAGCCAGGCCATTGTGGTCAGTGCTGTTTTTTGCATCACTTGCTGTATATACTCTTTCATGAGTACTCTCACTCTCCCTGGTTGTTGTTATCTCTTTGTGCTGTTCTGTTAAACTCTACTTATCTCAGCCCATGGGGCTTTGCCTTTTTTCTTCTGATTTTTCTGCTTATCACACCAGGGCATGTGGGTGTGGGAGGCAGTTATGTAAGCTTCCACATGGGGCTCAGCTGCCAGCTGGGCCCAAATCACGACACATACACATTTAGGAAGTCATTCTAGAACAAAGCAGTGCTTACATTTAAAGAGCAACCAGCAGCTGCATCTAGTCTGGGCAAGAAGGTAGGTGGCAGAGGCCATCTGAGAATTTTGGGCCAATTTAATCTTCTAAATTTAGTAACCTGTCTGAACACATCACATTCCCATCATCACTGAGAAACTAAATATGCAGGAACATGAAGTACTGGTGTAACCTCTAAAATAACATCTGTGATGTGGAAAGCACAGGTACCTAAATTAGAGAGCCAGGAATTATTCTCATGCACACCAATTTTGTAGTGGACATTCAAAGTGAAATCTACACATGAATAACAATGAAGTTTTCTTCTAGAGAAGGTAAAAAGGCTTTACACACCTCTCAAGGGTGTCTGAAGCCTTGACTCTGAAGTACATAAGATACCTGAGTAGGACTAGCAGATGTCACCAAGGATGTGTTCAACATCAGCAGTGGCTGAAGGGCAAGTATGAGTAGAGTAGAGTAGAGTAGAGTAGAGTAGAATAGAATAGAATAGAATAGGTATTAAATCTCTCCATAGGTGTATAAATCACTACGTTATTTGGGGAATGGTTTCTCCAGTTCTTCAATAATTATTCCAAAAAGGCTGCAGAGAAAATCCCTAAACTAAAGCTTGTTTGAGCTTCAGTAACTGAACCATTAACAAGGCATCACTATGATAAAGAATTTTTTACATACTTTCTCTAATTCCTGCTATTCTGTTTCCTTGAGGAGTTATGAAAATAACCCCAAAATAGTGTTTGTAAATATCTAAACTTCAGTCAGACACTGGCAATTTTATGGAGAACTCATGTAGTTGTTCTAGCATTCCTAATTATTGTCATTAGAGCTCTTTTAACTTCGTTTCATAGCCCACTAATGATCTTCGCAGATTCTAAATATCCTATTTAAGAATTTATTCTTGGCTATGTTCATTATGCTTTTGTGTAGAGCATATCAGCTGCAGTATCTTAACCTCTGCCTACATGAAATTTATATAGCCATTCAAGAGTTTGAAGAAACTAATGAAAATAAAGTTCTGTAACTGTATGTCACATTACTTTCTTTTTCCCCTTTCAGAGAAGACTTGTGTAATGTTGTTATTTTTCTCATTTTCTCTAGTCTGAAAGGGAAAACTACTTCTATTTCCAAACAAAAAGCTATTATTCTTAAAAAATGTATAATGTATACCTCCTACTTTGTATTGCTAAATATTTTAGTATCATAGTATCAGTCAGGGTTGGAAGGGGCCACAAGGATCATCTAGTTCCAACCCCCCTGCCATGGGCAGGGACACCCCACACTAGATCAGGCTGGCCAGAGCCTCATCCAGCCTAGTCTTAAACACCTCCAGGGAGGTGTTTTAAAACCATTTCTAAGTAGAAACACTGTAAGTTAGCTTTGAATCACCTGCATTGTATATGTTGGCTACCTATAGTTTAGTGTAGTGGTTTGAGCATTAATTGGGACTTAAAAGCTCAGATGGGGGCAAGGCTGAGAATCCCTCCCCCCCTCCCCCCTCCTCCCTCCTACCAGAGAGGAAAAAAGAAAGGGAAGGAGCAAATCCACCAAGAAATAATTTGTAGTCAGCAAGGTTCACAAAGGCAAGGAACAAGGATGGATGGGAGTTAAAAAAAAAGAACAAGAATACAAAACCAGTCTCTCTGAAGAGACACGGAGGCAGCAGGGGGAGTCATGACCTCTAGTCATGAGGTCTGTGGAGACAGGTTGGACTTGATGATCTTTGAGGTCTCTTCCAACCTTGGTGATACTGTGATACTGTGATATTGTGAGAAGGATCAGGCTTGACCACATGGCAGACAAGCAGGAAGGCAGCTGCACTACCTCTTGTCCAGGAAAGGCAGAAGCCAAGAAGAGCTAATGGCTGCTGTGTCCTCCCTTTTATACCACAGCTGGGCAGGGAGGGGGAGTGGAATAGACTCAGTTTCCAGGGAGGAAAATGCCCTGCAGGGAGGGCAAAGCACTCACAAACCCTCCCCCACTGCTTCCAGGATGGGCATTAATCTACCATATTTAGTAAATGAAAATTTTTTAAGAATCTTCACTGTAACTGAGGCAAATGCACTAAACAAACAACATTTGTGGTTAAAATCTAGTAAATCCTTCAAACTTGAGTTATTTCACAGAATCACAGAATGTTAGTGGTTGGAAGGGACTTCTAGAGATCATCAAGTTCAACCTTCCCTGCCAAAAGGAGGATCACATGGGGTAGTCCTCACAGGAATGCATCCAGGTGGGTTTTATGAGTCTCCAGAGAAGGAGACTCCACAGCCTCTCTGGGCAGCC
Organism: Dryobates pubescens; assembly: GCF_014839835.1. Taxonomy (NCBI): domain Eukaryota; kingdom Metazoa; phylum Chordata; class Aves; order Piciformes; family Picidae; genus Dryobates; species Dryobates pubescens. The sequence continues at coordinate 37,366,311 of NC_071618.1, read as the reverse complement.
TGCTTCAGTGCTCCATCACCCTCACTGTGAAGAAGTTTCTCCTCATGTTGAGGTGAAACCTTCTATGTTCAAATTTGTATCCATTGTTCCTTGTCTTATTAATGTGTACCACCAAAACGAGACTGGCCCCTACCACTTGACACCCACTCCTCAGATATTTATAGGCATTGATGAGATCCCCTCTCAGTCTTACCAAGACTAAACAGCCCCAGATCTCTCAGTCTCAGTCACAAGGGAGATGCTCAAGACCCCTAATCATCTTTGTGGCTCTCTGTTGGACTCTCTCCAGCAGGTCCCTGTCTCTCTCAAGATGAGGAGCCCAAAACTGGACACAATATTCCAGGTGTAGTCTCACCAGGGCAGAGAAGGGTAGAAGAACCTCCCTAGACCTGCTGGACAGACTTTTCTTGATGCACCCCAGGATACCATTGGGCCTCTTGGTCACAAGGGCACATCATTGCTCCATGGTGAACTTACTATCCACTAGGACTTCATGGTCTTTCTCCATGGAGCTGCTTTCCATCAGGACAACTCCCAACCTGTACTGGTGCCTCTTGTTATTCCTCCTCAGATGCAGGACCCTGCATTTGTACTTTTTGAACTTCATGAGGTTTGCCTGCACCCAGCTCTCTAGCCTGTCCAGATCTTGTTGGTTGGCAGCACAGCCTGACAGGATGTCAGCCATCCTCCCTGGTTTTGTATCATCAGGGAACTTGCCGAGGGTACACTCAATCTCCTCATCCAGGTCATTAATAAAGATATTGAACAAAACTGGGTCCAGTACCAATCCCTGGGGAACACCACCACCTAAAGCTTCCAAGTTGACTCTGTGACATCAATCACAACCCTCTGAATTCTGTTGCTGAGTCAATTTTCAAACCATGTCACAGACATATTTTCTACAGTGTTTCCTATTTCCCAGTTCAGGTTAAATCAAAAATTATGTTTGGGAATTGATTTTCAGATAATGATGAGCCCAAGACAAGAAGCTGGTGTTTAGCTCATCTCTAAGATCCTCCCAGTAGTCAAACTGACTGCTACTATGCCAAGAGAGAAAGCATAGGTATCTTTATCTTATATGGATACCTTATGATTTTTGATGAGATTGTCATTCAGAATTTCTTTGGTCTTTTCCTTTAGATTACAACTCTAAAAGTTTTAAAATATATGAGTTATATTGTTATAAATATTATTTACAAATGCATTTAAAACATTTATATTTGTATGTACTAGCATATTTCAACTGTATTTTTTTACATCTAAACTATGACTCAATGCTTAATCACTCTGCTATTATTGTCAAAGAACTTCAAAATCTAAACATGTTGGACTTCTAATTCTAAATATGAGTGTAATGGAATGGAATGGAAAGGAATGGAATGGAATATGATAGGATAGGATAGGATAGGATAGGATAGGATAGGATAGGATAGGATAGGATAGGATAGACCAGGTTGGAAGAGACCTTCAAGATCGTCACATCCAACCCACCATCCAACACCATCTAATCAACTAAACCATGGCACCAAGCACCCCATCAAGTCTCCTAAACACCTCCAGTGACAATGTCTCCACCACCTCCCTGGGAAGCACATTCCAATGGCCAATCACTCTCTGTGAAGAATTTCTTTCTAACATCCAGCCTAAACCTCCCCTGGTGCAGCTTGAGACTGTGTCCTCTTATTCTGGAGCCAGTTGCCTGGGAGAAGAGACCAGCCCCTGCCTGTCTACATCCTCCCTTCAGGTAGTTGTAGAGAGCAATAAAGTCTCCCATGAGCCTCCTCCTCTCCAGGCTAAGCAACCCCAGCTCCCTCAGCCTCTCCTCAGAGGGTTTGTGCTCCAAACCCCTCCCCAGCTTTGTTGCCCTTCTCTGGACACATTCCTGCAACTCAACATCTTTCCTAAACTGAGGGGCCCAGAACTGAACTGTTAGACTTCATGATAAAAAAACTTATGCAGACCTGTTTTCTCTCTAAGAATATGACCCAATCAAAAATCAAACTGCTTTCCAAGATCATGTGAAGTTTAGCAATATTTTCTTTTGGCAGAAAAGCAAAAAATAAAATAAAGTTGCCAAAATTTAGCATATTTAGTATTTTTTAAATGTTAAAAAAAAAGTCAAGGGCTTGATTCAGCTGCAGCTGGAATGTAGAGAAACATGATGTTTTCTGGATGAGGGTAAGGAATATAGCAGATATCTAAGTTGAGCTGCTCACTTTAGGTTTCTGTTATAATCAATGATGACAAATAGTCATTCAAAGCAGTTATTTCTCTGACTTGTTTCAGCTGTCTACTTTATGATGAAATGAATCATACCCAGAGAGCATTTAATTTCCTTTACAAATGTTGAAGAGAATCCAAGATGGTTAGCTTAGATATATACAGCTGAGGTTCAATCCAGTCATCCTTCAACAGTTGTAGAGTCTTGTCTGGGATGTTCTAGCGTCCTGTGTCATGTCTGACAGCTTGGTCTGGATGTCTTAGAGACCCAGAGACTCTCATATGACACTAGGTGATTTTGTTGATGTAGCATAATCCTTCTTCAGATGCCTGTGAGGTTTGATCAGTCCTGTTACAGTCAGTAAGCATTTCAAGATTGACTTCAGTCACTGTCCAGATGTCTTTCAAACCTAGAATATCTAAGTCAGCAATGTAATGCTGGCATTTATGACATAGGGACCAAATGATATCCACCCACTACTGGATTCCACAACAACTCTGCCTAACACTTGTATCTGGTGGTGTACCTACATGTATCTAGATATTTTGGGTTAGAAGTTTGTCTGTAAATCAAGTCCTAGATGTCTGAATTGGCAGCTACAATAAGCAGAACTAAGAAGTGTGGCCAGCAGATTGAGAGAAGTGTTCTGGCACTCTGCTCTTGTGAGACTTCTCTTGGAGAATTATTTCCAGCAATCAGATCGGCAAAAAAGGAGAGTCATAGACCTGCTGGAGTGGGTCCATAGGAGGGCCACAACGATGATCAGAGAGCTGGACCACCTCTCCTATGAAGACAGGCTGAAAGAATTGGTGCTGTTCAGCCTGGAGAAGAGAAGGCTCTGGGAAGACCTTAGTTAATGTCTGAAGGGGATCTACAAGAGGACTGGGGAAGCACTGTTTAGAAGGGCTTGCAGTGATAAGAGACAGTGGTTTTAAACTGGAGTAGGGTTGGACATAAGGAGAAAGCTCCTTACAATGAGAGCGGTGATATGCTGGAAATGGGATGTGCTTGAAGCCCTGTCCCTGAAGACATTCAAGATCAGACTCAATGTGGCCCTGGGCAGCCTGATCTACTTGGAGAAGATGATCTTTGAGGGTCCTTTCTAACCTGATGAAATCTGTGATTCTGTTCATTTGAACAGGAGCCTGAACAGAAATCTTAGATGTAAACTTACATGGCTGACACACAGAGCAGGGAAGATGAATTGCTGTTGAAGTTCTGTGAGATAAACTACATTCCAGTCTTTACATGTGCTGAACACTTACAGCTTGCAGTGTCTGTCATGTGTACACTGTTTGCATCAACGAGCACTCTATAACCTTTATTGTATAGCTGTCCCCTATTGCTCTGGAAGGAGGAACACTTTCTGTCTTCCTCTGAGATTAGATGATGCATAATTAAGAGCAAACAAGACAAAGCATGTTCCCTTACTTCCTGCTGAAGCATAGCTTTGCTATATTATGGTATGTTTTCATATAAAGGGGAAAAAAACCCATACCATTTGATTTAAACAAACAAAAAAAGTTATTATGAGAGTAATAAAATAATTATTAAAAAATAAATGGAAATTAAAAGTTTGATTTCATAAACCCACGATTTTAGAACAACTCCATGTGTTTCCCTCAAATGTTTCCTTCATTAAAAACTTGTGACTTTTGGAAGACATTCCACATTTAAATTTACCCTGAAACAGCGTTCTACTAATTAAACCAACTGAAATCTCTATGTGAGCCTTTTTCACATTTTAATCTTCAAAGAATTTCTCATATGATATTTCTCTCTTGCTCTAGTACTGGATCAAAAATATTCCCCTTTCATAAAACAAACACAGAATAGGCTGTTTCTGGTAACTTTGTGATCAACGAGGGTTCCTTTAAGCTGGGGTCCTCTGTTTAATACTGGAAAGAGAAGTGTAATGAGATTATATTTGTTTTCCCCAAGATGATGTATGGCTGTGATTTCCTCATTTGGTTGTGCCACTAGCATTTTCTCCCAACCATCATCAAATTTCTTACTATAGAATAGAATAGAATAGAATAGAATAGAATAGAATAGAATAGAATAGAATAGAATAGAATTTACCCATTGTTCTTCGCTGTCTTAAGCAAAATGTACTCAGAAAATTCCATTTCATCACAATAATTAACATAAGCAATAAGAAAAAGGGGGTTTATTGTTACATATTCACTTTATTATTGATGTGCTTATTATCTACAGAATCACAGAAATATTTGGGTTGGAAATGACCCTCAGGATCACCAAGTCCAACCAATAACCCTACTCTACATGGTTCATCCCTATACCATATCCTCAAGCACCTTGTCTAAACAACATTTAAACACATCTCAAACACCTGGGCAGCACATTCCAATGCCTGACCACTCATTCTGTGAAATTTTTTTTCCTAATGTCCAGTCTAAACCTATCCAGTCATAGCTTTAGGCCATTCTCTCTTGTTCTATCACTAATTACCTGGGAGAAGAGACCAGCACCAGCCTCTCCACACATCCTTTCAGGTATTTGTACAGAGCGATGAGGTTCCCCCCTCAGCGTCCTCTTTTCCAAACTAAACAGCCCCAGCTCCTTCAGTCTCTCTTCATAAGACTTATTTTCCAGGCCCTTCACCAGCTTAATTGCTCTCCTCTGCACGAGGAGAGGCTGAGGGAGCTGGGGTTGCTTAGCCTGGAGAAGAGGAGACTCAGGGGGGACCTTCTTGCTCTCTACAACTCCCTGAAGGGAGGTTGTAGACAGGCAGGGGCTGGTCTCTTCTCCCAGGTAACCAGCATCAGAACAAGAGGACACAGTCTCAAGCTGTGCTAGGGGAGGTTTAGGCTGGATGTTAGGAAGAAATTTTTCACAGAAAGAGAGATTGGCCATTGGAATGTGCTGCCCAGGGAGGTGGTGGAGTCACCATCACTGGAGGTGTTTAGGAGACTTGATGGGGCACTTGGTGCTATGGTTTAGTTGATTAGATGGTGCTGAGTGATAGATTGGACTCAATAATCTCCAAGGTCTCTTCCAACCTGATTAATTCTATTCTATTCTATTCTATTCTATTCTATTCTATTCTATTCTAATGAATTTTGAAGGAAAGACTAATGAAATAACAAGAAAAAAGAAAAGATGCTTTATTGAAGCTGTACAAGTGTCCTAGTCCTTTAAAGATGACGTGAAGAAGCCTTACAAAATATATAATGTCACAAAGCTCACAGCTCATCAAGTTAGCCATGATTTGAATTGTTGTACTGATGCCACACAGGTCAATGCCTAGAAGAAAAACGGAATCAAGTAGCTTCATGAACTCTTACTGGGCTTAATTTTTTTGCAACAGGGCCACAATCCTCCTTTCCTTGCATTACATCTTCCAGCACTAAAACCTCTGAGTCCCAAGAGAAAAAAACAAAACCAAAAAAAGAACAAAACAAAACACCAATCTCATCTTCACTTGCTAACTAATTAGATTCTACCAATAAATTAGGGCCCTGCTCTCCATAAATAGTACCTCAGAAAACATTCTTCCACTCTGCAGTGCTATTTCTGTGATTTGTATGTGAAATCCATGCCAGACTGTCTTGAGAGTGCTGAGATCAAATTCTTTTATGTGTTTAGTTAATTTTCTAAAATGTAAGTTCAATTTACTGCAATAGATTGACCAAATACAGGTTTGAAAAGGAAATTGAATATACTCCTGGGATGATAAGGTCTCCTAGGGTGCTGAGAGGGCTGGCAGAAGAGCTGGCCAAGCCTCTCTCCGTCATTTTCCACCAGTTCTGACTCACTGGAGAGGTCCCAAATTATTGGAAACTGGCCAATGTGATCCCCATCGTGGTTGTAGCCAGGAGGGCGTTGGTCTCTTCTCCCAGGCAACCAGCACCAGAACAAGGGGACACAGTCTCAAGCTGCACCAAGGGAAATTTAGGCCCGAGGTGAGGAGAAAGTTCTTCACAGAGAGTTGTTAGCTATTGGAATGTGCTGCCCAGGGAGGTCACGGAGTCACTGTCCCTGGAGGTGTTGAAGAGGGGATTTGACATGGCACTTGAAGCCCTGGTTTAGTAGTCATGAAGTCTTGGATGACAGGTTGGTCTTTTCCAGCCTTATTGATTCTATTATTCTATGATTCCTCTACAACATATGAGACATGCACTTTTTTCATTATATTTATGTGTAAGTTCATGTCAGGCTGTATATAAACCCCAGTGTATATATTATAGTAATAGTAATAGTAATAGTAATAGTAATAGTAGTAGTAATAATAATAATAATAATAGATTTATTTCCAACATATGAAGAATACATCTGGAAAGTACACTGGAGACAGTAAACTTGAAGGGTGAAGACACTTCTCAAGAAAACAACTTAATTACATATCAAGACTAATTAAGACATGCCTGCCATCATTTTGGGGGGGTTATAAGAAATTTAGTACAATGGCTTTATTCCACTGTGGCAGCTGTCAGTAATGGTACTGCATTTCCCAGCTGCAAAATAAGGAACAAGTAGCTCAGGGAGTGATAAAATCATCTTACACACATGAGATTGCTTCTAGCTGATTTTCCTGCAGATTTGCTATACTCTGAAAATGTTCTGTTGATTTTTTTTTTTTCTTTGTTTGCTTGCTTGGCTGGTTGTTTGGGTCTTGTTTGGTTTGGTTTGGGTATGTTTGGTTGCTTTTGGGGTTTTTTTGCTTGTTTTAATTTGTCAAAACACATAATGTTTATACTTAAGAAAGTTTTACTTGACTCACTTTTGACAGCCATTCAGCACCCTGAACTGAAGTTGTTCAACATAGATGCTTCCTTCAAAGAAGTTCTGTCTCACCATGGATAGTCTTACACAGTGACTAGGCACAGGTGAGTCTGAATGGAAACCCTTTTCAAACAGCCAGTATGCAGTCATCTGGATTCTCCTTTTTTATAGAATCATTTCTCTAGGAAAAGACAGTTAACATCATCAAGTCCAACCTAAAACTAGTACTGCCAAGCCCACGTATATTTTAAATACCTTCAGGGATGATGACTCCATGTGGTGGGTTGAAATTTCCCTCCCACATTAACTTTGCCAGACCATAGAATCATAGAATCATAGAATCAATAAGGTTGGAAAATACCTCAAAGATCATCAAGTCTAACCTGTCACCCAACACCTCATGACTACTAAACCATGGTACTAAGTGCCACATCCAATCCCCTCTTCAACACCTCCAGGGTCAGTGACTCCACCACCTCCCTGGGCAGCACATTCCAATAGCCAACAACTATTTCTGTGAAGAACTTTCTCCTCACCTCCAGCCTAAACTTCCCCTGGCACAGCTTGAGACTGTGTCCTCTTGTTCTGGTGCTGATTGCCTGGGAGAAGAGACCAACCCACTCCTGGCTATAACCTCCCTTCAGGGAGTCATAGACAGCAATAAGGTCACCCCTGAGCCTTCTCTTCTTCAGGCTAAGCAACCTCAGCACCCTCAGCCTCTCCTCGTAGGGCTTGTGCTCAAAACCTCTCCCCAGCCTCGTTGCCCTTCACTGGACACGCTCAAGTGTCTCAATGTCCTTCTTAAATTAAGGGGCCCAGAACTAGACACAGTACTCAAGGTGTGAGAAAGGAGAAGAGAGAGAAAGCAGTGGTTAGACTTAACCAAAATAATGCAGCCAAAGTCAGCCAAAAGCAGGTTAATCTTTGCTGAGTGAAGCAAGCAGAAAAGAGAAAGAATTGTTTTGGTACAGCTAGTCTTACAGCAGATATTTCTCCAGTGAATTTGTTTAGAATTATCTTTAGTTTTCCTTTTGATACCAAATACTTATTTATTTCTAGTTTTCTACTTTTATGCTCAAAATCTGTAACAAAATTTTAAAGGCATAGCCCAAAACTACCACATACCACCACTTCCCCAGGAAGACTGTTCCAGTACTTTATAACCCTTTCAGGGAATAATTATTTTCTTTTTCTTCCCACTGCCCAATCTAAACCTCCCCTGGCACCACCTGAGGCAGTTTCCCCATGTCCTACAAGTGAAATGCTAGAACTTAGTTCAGTTGCATAAAGGAAAAGGAAAAGTCATACCATAGGAAAAACTCCCCAGTTCTGCTACTTCAGAATGGGCTCTCATATGCCCATGAACTCCACGAAGATTATGTTCATTTTATGACATATCGCAGTATGTGTCTTAGAAATTCAGTTCAACCTCTAGTCAAATAATGAGTGACTTTGGAGAGCTAAAGAGAGGTATTCAGCTAGTTGGTTTGGGGAGACATTTCATGTTACACAACTCAAAAAAACCTCATCAATTCAGAGCAATAACTGAAGGTAAGACAACAAAAAGTCAAAAAGACAAGAAAATTTTGTTCTTGTTTTCCAGAACTGTATCAATCATCATAGCAAGGTAAAAAGATGATTGTCTGATGTGATGCTGAATAATTAAAACTCCATGTAGAACAGATACAGAATCAGTCCATTTTTCTCCTGTTTTCTTCACATATATATTCAATAGAAAATAAGCTTAATTGTCATCCTAAAACCATCTCTGATGCCACTGCTTAGCCTTGTGCATTTTAACATATGGGCCCGAATCTGTGGTCTTTAATTGAGTGGAACTACCATTGAAAACAACAGGATTTAATTTGATTAAGGACTGCAAAATGCATCCCCGTGTGTGTATTTCTTTGTTCATGGTTAGTCAGACAGTAAGTCATGCAAAAGCTCTTTTTAATTACATTTTCAGATGGTGACATAATTGGTTGGAACAATCAATATCTTCCTTGATTCCATAAAGGTGAAACTTTCCAAATGAGACCACTCTCATGATTATTCTGATCTATAAAATCTTGAGGGTAGTTTTCAGTTTGTTATTAATATTTATCATTTTCATTCAAACACATAGAAATAAAATATATGCTTATACATTATAGAATAGAATGGGATAGAGTAGAATAAACCAGGTTGGAAGAGACTTTCAAGATCATAGCATCCAACCCATCATCCAACACCATCTAATCAACTAAACCATGGCACCAAGCAGCCCATCAAGTCTGCTTCTAAACACCTCCAGTGATGGTGACTCCACCACCTCCCTGAGCAGCCCATTCCAATGAGCAATCACTCTCTCTATGAATAATTTCTTCCTAACATCCAGTCTAAACCTCCCCTGGTGCAGCTTGCAGGTGTCCTCTTGTTCTGGTGCTGGTTGCCTGGCAGAAGAAACCAACCCCCACCTCTCTACAACCTCCCTTCAGGCAGTTGTAGAGAACAAGAAGGTCTCCCATGAGCCTCCTTTCTCCAGGATAAGCAGCCCCAGCACCCTCAGCCTCTCCTCACAGGGCTTGTGCTCCAAACCCCTCACCAACTTTGTTGCCCTTCTCTGGACACGTTCAGCAACTCAACATCTTTCCTAAACTGAGGGGCCCAGAACTGGACACAGGACTCAAGGTGAGGCCTAACCAGTGCAGTGTACAATGGCAGAATGACCTCCCTGCTCCTGCTGGCCACAACATTTCTGATACAGGCCAGGATGACATTGTCCTTCTTGGCCACCTGGGCACACTGCAGGCTCATGTTCAGCCTGCTCTCAACCAGTACCCCCAGGTCCCTCTCTGCCTGGCTGCTCTCCAGCCACTCTGACCCCCAGCCTGTAGTGTTGCATGGGGTTGATGTGGTCAAGGGGCAGAACCCAGTACTTGGATGTGTTTATGTGAACCTGCCACATGGGAACTCGGGCTGCGGTGGCTGAGGGCCGAGCCGTGCGCTCGGGGCCGCGGTGGCCGCCCGGGTCGTCCACTCGGAGTGCCGCAGGGACCGGCTCTATGCTCTTCCCCGACGTTTTCGGACGAGTTCCGAAAATGGCGCCTAGCACCTGGCTCCACCTCCCTTCTTCTCAGCAGGTTGTGGAGCAGCCCCTCCTCTCCCGGGGTGGGGCTGTGTACTTGGAGCTGCCACATCTGCGGTACGCGAACGCCCAGTGGAGGGGCGGTGTACCTGTGGCATGCGTCTGTGGAGCCTCGGGCCGCGGCTGGAAGCGGTCAGCACTGGGCTTGGGATAGGTCAGTGCACTGTTGAGAGAGGCTCAGCGTGCTATTTCCTGGAGGGGTGCAAAAGCAGCAGAGCCTGATTGTTCTGGCTGACTTGCCCCAGGGGTGGAAATATGCCGCTGAGTGGATAGAAATGGGAATGATGGTTTGGTTGAGAAGTTGTGAGGTTCTTTCCAGGTGACCAGGATGTCCAACGGATCCATGAAGAGCTTGCACCGCAGAAGAGTGAACTCTGCATCGCGGGAGGCTCTGTTAAATGAGAGGAGAAGGACTGGAATGGACTGACACTTGAGCCTAAATGACAGACTGGTTGAGTGGACGCCCAGATGAAGATGTGGACTTCGCCGGACATGTCATCAGAAGATTTCTGATTTGATGATGTGTTTAGGTGCAAAGATTATGGTATGAAATAAGGGGTGGCATGTTGCAGTTTGAGCTGGGTGCCCCCCTGGTGTGTTCACTTCCTGTGTCCAGAGGGATGGACGCAGGAAATTGTGTATTTCCTACCATAATTCTTTGCACCACTATAAGATCCAGTGCGGAGTCTAGCACTGTCTCTTTTCTTCCTCCTCCACCAGCCGGTAACTGGGGGAGATGTCTGCTGGCGTTGGGCCTGGCTAGGCCCAAGGCCACGGGGGGATGGGCAGTCTCAGGCCTGGCTAGCTGAGACTAGCCCAGCAGAGGGAGGGGGAAGAAGGAGCCCTGAGGGTCTCGGGTGTACCCTCAGGTGGGAATGGGATGCCTCTGGGTTTGCTTTGGGATCTTTCTTTGTCACTGCGCTTTGGGTTTTCTGTAACATTCACTGCTTTCTATTTAAACTTTCATCACTTTTGCAATCCGTTTGTGTGAGTGTTTTATTCCTGCCCGTGGTGGGGAGAGAGGGGGCTGCCTCAACCCAGCACAACATCATAATTGTTATTTTACTTTTATTACAGTTAAATAGATACGGTCCTTAAGAAAATTAGATGATGCCTCCATAGAAAAATGGTCCCCAGTACCGTGTGATATATGGATCCATGTTCAACAAGCAGTCAGACAATTTTTGTAAATGGAGAGGGTTTTGGTTGTTTGTGTAGATTTTTGCACTTCTGTGGAGTTTTTAGTTTATTTCTAGGTTTGGTTTTTGGTTTTGTGTTTGTCATCTGTGGTGGTCAATTCACCAGGGAAAAAGAGGGGGACAACCCAAAGAAAGCGACAAAAAAAAAGATATAGAAATACACGGTGACCGTTTGAGGCTGTGCCTTTAAGAGAGGGACAGTGCTGGGACACTCTGGCTGAGTATTTTGTAAACATCGATGTTCTATACAAATTTCATTGGTAGATTGGTAGAATGCAGCTTTAAGTTTTAGTGCAGTTAGAATCTTGTTCAGTTCCTCTTTGCTCACCCCTTCCAGCCTGTCTGTTTCTGGGCACCTAGCCAGAATGACCTTGGATAAGATAAGAGCTAATCCTGCATGTGCTTGAAGGCCTACTAAGACTTTTACTTACTTAATAACTGCCTTTTTCTCTCTCTAACCCTCTTTGGGGAAAAAAAGGGAGGTAGGGGGAGAGAAGGGGGTACAGGGGGGAACCCCCGTCTGTCTGGAGGAGGGGGTCTTGTTCCCGTATCTTTCTTTGCTGTATATTTCTGTATATATATTGTAAATACTGTATATATATTGTACATATACATATCCTGCATTTTCCCATTGCTTGTAAAATATAGCATTCTGTAATGGGTTGGGGCAGGTCCCCTCCCCACCACAGGCAGAAATAACGACTCAGGCAAACGGATTGCAAAAGTGATGAAAGTTTAAATAGAAAGCAGTGAATGTTACAGAAAACCCAAAGCGCAGTGACAAAGAAAGATCCCATCCCCACCTGAGGGTGCATGCAAAACCCCCAGGGCTCCTTCTTCCCCCTCCCTCTGCTGGGCTAGTCTCAGCTGGCCAGGCCTGAGACTGCCCATCCCCCTGTGGCCTTGGGCCTAATCAGGCCCATGGCCGGGAGATCTCTCCCCCAGTTACCAAGTCTCGGAGAGGGAAGGAAAGAGGAAGTGCCAGACTCCGCACTGGATCTTATAGTGGTGCAAAGAATTATGGTAGGAAATACACAATTTCCTGTGTCCATCCCTCTGGGCTGGACTTCTGGACACAGGAAGTGAATGCACCAGGGGGGCACCCAGCTCAAACTACAACATGCCACCCCTGTATTTCATACCATAATCTTTGCACCCAAACACATCATCAGATCAGAAAACTTCTGATGACATGTCCGGCGAAGTCCACATCTTCATCTGGGCGTCCACTCAAACAGTCTCTCATTCAGGCTCAAGCATCAGTCCATTCCAGTTGTTCTTCCTCATGTGATGGAACCTCCCAGCGACGCAGTCCTTCTCCTGCAGTGTGAATTCCTTGTGGACTCCTTGGGACATCCTGGTCACCTGGAAATACCTCACAACTTCTCAGCCAAGCCTTTACTCTCCTATTCAGCGGCAAATTCTCCACCCCTGGGGCAGGCCAGTCGGAACAATCCGGCTCCACGACTGCCTTTTTCAATCCATCCAGGGTGCCGCAGCCAACCGCTTTCACACGGACCAAAGCTACACGGATGCATGCCAGAGGCACTCCGCACCCCCCGGCTGGGCGCTCGCGTACCGAGGCAGGACAGCATCCGGCTGCACAACCTCCACCCCCGGCAGAGGGAGGAGCTGCACCACAGCCCGCTGAAGAAGCAGGGAGGCGGAGCCAGGTGCTCGGCGCCATTCTCGGAACACGTCCGAAAACACCAGGGAAAGATTTACAGCTGCCGCCGCCGCCTGAACGCAGCCCGGCTCGGGCGGTGCCGCCGCCGCCGCTTGAACGTGGCCCGGCCCGGCCCCCGCCGTCTCTGTCACCGCGATGCAGAGTCCGAGTCACCTCCAGCAGTCGCTTGCCCGCTCGCCGCGGGTGTCCGCTCCCCGCAGCGGCCGCGGGCTGACCACGCTCTGCATGCCGCTGCCCCTCCTCCGCTCCCTGCTGCTCCGCAGAGAACGAGGAGAAGGCAGGTCTCGCCTTCTTAGGCTACTCGAGCATTCTTAAGCTACCCTGGGCAGAAAGTCACAGAAAGAACCACCCCTCGCTGTTCCCAAGCAACAGTAGGGACTTCCATGCCATCGACCACGCACCAGCTATCCTTCTGCAGTCCACAGGAGTTCACACAGTCGCCCCAGTAACACAAAACCTGAGCCCCAACTTTCCAAACCCAAACCGACGCCCAGAACTAAATTTAAACTCTCCATCTTTTGCAATCCGAGCTGCAGTTGGCCCCACGTTGGGCGCCAAAATGTAATGGGTTGGGGCAGGTCCCCTCCCCACCACAGGCAGAAATAACGACTCAGGCAAACGGATTGCAAAAGTGATGAAAGTTTAAATAGAAAGCAGTGAATGTTACAGAAAACCCAAAGCGCAGTGACAAAGAAAGATCCCATCCCCACCTGAGGGTGCATCCAAAACCCCCAGGGCTCCTTCTTCCCCCTCCCTCTGCTGGGCTAGTCTCAGCTGGCCAGGCCTGAGACTGCCCATCCCCCTGTGGCCTTGGGCCTAATCAGGCCCATGGCCGGGAGATCTCTCCCCCAGTTACCAAGTCTCGGAGAGGGAAGGAAAGAGGAAGTGCCAGACTCCGCACTGGATCTTATAGTGGTGCAAAGAATTATGGTAGGAAATACAAAATTTCCTGTGTCCATCCCTCTGGGCTGGACTTCTGGACACAGGAAGTGAATGCACCAGGGGGGCACCCAGCTCAAACTACAACACATTCCTTTGCTTTTTCGGCTGGGTTAGCTGTGGGGTTTTTTTTCCCTTCTCCGTGGGGGAGGGAAAGCTGGGCCTTTCCCTCAACCCACTACATACACATAGGCAGTAGCATCTCTAGTGAGAAAATAAATGTGAGAAAATACTTTTGGCATAATTTTTAGATTAATTTTTTTGAACTATGGCAAAAAATCACTTCACTTCATCATCAGAATCTCTTCCTGACAAGACAACTGCAACACCCTGAATTTATTCAAGCATTTGGGTTTGAAGGGCCAATAATACACACTAAAATTTAATGGATTTGACAGGCAGGAGGTTACAAAAAAAAAGCCAAGGCATCAATGTTGTTCACCCATCCTTTTGTTCCCAATCTATTATTCAACCTGAAAAAAATGATCCACTAATTTAATCCATCTCAGACTGGGTTATAATGCCTTTTATTTTAAACTGTTTAATATAAGTTTAGCTTCACGTAAGCTAATTGATCTAAAATATTGTGATTTTAAGCTAGGAAAGGAAATGGGAGGTGGGGGAAGAGCTCGGTGCTCATTTTAACCCTTGTTCTTCTCATGTCTCTTACAAGAAAAATTCCTACTGAGATGAAAATGAAAACAGCTATCACATCTCTGAGGAATCTGTCTCTGCCATCAGCTTATCTAATGGATAAAGGCAGCACGTAAAAACTGGTATTGACACTTTCATGTATCTTGGACTTTCTAGATAAATTCATGGCTTTTCAAAGTAAAGTGATCATATTCAGCTGTTAAAATGGGGAAATGTTTGAAAATCTAATAAACCAGAATTACAAGCATTTCTGAGTAGCCATCAATTTTTTCATGTGTAAATTATTTGCTGTACTTAATGACTTGTGGATTATGTCAACAATGGCCACACGCTCCAGTAGAATGTCTTTGGTATTGCACGTTTGTAAACACAGAGTAATAAAATATGCTTCCAAAACTGTATTTTAGCTCTTCTCCCAAGTGGCTACTTAAGAAAAGCCTCCTAATAGTAGGATACTATGGAAAATTATAAAGTTGCTTTTGAACATGGTGTATCTATGATTGGTATTACTTATTTCTCAGCATACAATGGGATTTATGCATTGTGGTTTGAAAGAATAAATATATCATTGAGGAATAAAATCTGTCCTACCTCCTATGTTAATGATGTAGGTAAGTCCTGGTTAAACATATGCAAGTTAAAATCTTGGCAATGTCATACTCAGTGAAGTAATATTCTCTGTGACCCCAGCAGATACTATTTTTCCCCCTTCAGATGGAAAGGTCATTAATATCTGTTTTTCCACATATTTAGTAGTGATTGCTGCTGCTGCAGGGTGATTTGCCAAGTATTTTCCTCAATCATGTGTCACTGTTTCATATTCTAGTGTTTACACCCAAGGTAGTGAAGAGTCTCACTAAAATTTATCTGATGCTAGATCTGATTAAGAAAGGCAGGATCGGCTCCATAATATGTGGAACTTTTTGTTAGTTGCTAACCTCCCTTCTACACACTACATGTGTGTATGCAATTCATTCACCATCTTCTTCATAGTGATGGAGTCACCATCACTGGAGGTGTTTAGGAAGAGACTTGATGGGGTGCTTGGTGTCATGGTTTAGTTGATTAGATAGTGTTGGATGATAGGTTGGATTCGATGATCTCAAAGGTCTCTTCCAACCTGGTTTACTTCTATTCTATTCTATTCTATTCTATTCTATTCTATTCTATTCTATTCTATTCTATTCTATTCTATTCTATTCTATTCTATTCTATTCTATTCTGTTCCGTTCCATTCCATTCCATTCCATTCCAACTTGTATATTAAAATGGTGCTCAGAAAAATGTTTTAAGTAATTTGTTTCACAGTGAGCAGTCATTTTGTAGGAAATATAAAGCTGAGATATAAATGTGCACATGTGATCATCCAGGACACAGATGAGTGTCAGTATCTGAAGAGAAAGTTCAGATTTACCAGAAAAAAAACCAAACAAACAACATAAGGTAGTATGAAATAGGATATGCAACATATAGAACAGTGATGTTCAATCACTAAATTAAGCTTGTTCTGCTAGAACTCAGGGAAAGAACAGGACTGAAAATCTAGCAGCTAAGCAACTTTCAATACCCTGATCTAAATTAGTATGCATTATCCTGGGCTCAGCATAACACTGCCTGAGATTTCACTGGGAGGTCCCCTGGGATGCTGATTCAATGAACTTCGGTCTGATCATAACATACCATCTGGTACTACCATGTAATAATTGCCCACAAAAAGCAGAGTGGGTCTTCAGCCTTCATTAGGTTGCCTTAAACCAATGTTAAATTCCCTTACATTCTATAACACATCCTCCTTATTCTACAAACTCAGAGGATTTACTCCATAGTCAAGGTGAGAAGCTTTCTGGGTTGATGGAAGACAGCATTGCAATAGCATCACATGCTGACTTAAGGAACATTAAACAGTCACTGAAGACAGCATTGTCTCACCTAACTTTAACCTCCAGAAGATAAGGCCTAGCCTTAAGTTATTTCCTCTTGTAGCCAGTAGAGAAAAGCTATCTGTAAAGGGCAGTCATTCTAGATACCTTAACATGCCTCTTAGAATGGGATGTATAACTGGAATAATATCTTAGAATCCACTATTGTAACCTAAATTAATGCCACCCCTTGGATCAGTTTAGTGAAAGCCTGAGCCATAGTCTTTAGGCTGTATGAGGCACTAGTTCAGCTTTCAGCTGCCCTCAAGAACAGGCAAAAGGTAAAAATGGTACTGTGCTTGTCATCTTTCCGTACATATACGCATCTGTGCATCTGAAGATTATGCCCTGGGTGTTTAAATTTGTATGCTGTTCTTTATGCACACTGTGAAACTTCTCTGACTGTTGCATTAGGACTTGCCAGCCCAATCTCTGAGCATACTTCTTTATATTGTAATTTTTGTGGACTTCTGAATCCTAAAAGAGAAAAAAGCAGATTTGTGGGGGAAAAAAAAATTATTCTCTGGATTTACTCTTTTAAATTAATTTGTTGTGGGAAATTATAGTCAGGATCTGATTTCCATATTGCAGGCAATATGAGATGGACTCCCCAGCAAGGAGGAAGAAGGCAGATGAAACATGTATCTATGGTACATAATTACATTTTTTATTCTTATTCTCATCAGACCTGACTAAAATTGAATTTACTCTTACAACAAAATGAGTCTTTCAGTATGTCAGCTCTAAATTATGTGACAATGTGTAAGTAAATCTGTGTCTCAGACAAATTTTCAGTCTTTTTCATGTCCTGCCTGGCTTGTCCTGTATCCCACTAACCAATGCCATACAGGGTTTTTAGAAATGTAGAAACACCATGAAACAGCTGTTACAAAAGAGTCAGTTCATGACAGATCAAATAGTGGATATTTTTGTTTTATTTTAAATAAATGACAAAGATATTGAGAATCCAGCATTCTGACTGTAGAAAGATTATAGTCAACAGCAATTGCTACACTTCCAGTACAAGTTCTATATACAGCGAAGTGTTTTGTCATCCTTGAATCTTTGCTTACAGAGAAATCATAGAATAATTCCATTACTAATGAAATAGAAGGGGAAAAAAAATCCCAAAATTCACTCAAAAATGGTCTTACTTCCTTAACTGTCAAACTTCTGAGTCTCCCAGTAGATTTGACACATATTGGGGTGGATGAAAGTCTGAAAAAAGTTATCTGTTGTTTATCAAAATTCACAAATCTGTATTTTTAAGTCAGTTAAACAAATCCTGCTTAGTGATAAACACACCTGAATTTTCTTTCTTCTCAAAAAGACTAGCAAATATAGTGTAGTCACTGATTGAACTAATTGCAGTCTCACTCTTGACCAAAGTCTCTCACACAGAAGAAGAAATCATAGAATAGAAAATCATAGAATCAATAAGGTTGGAAAAGACCTCAAAGATCAAGTCCAACCTGTCACCCAAGACCTCATGACTACTAGACCATGGCACCAAGTGCCACGTCAGTCCCCTCTTGAAAACCTCCAGGGATGGTGACTCCACCACCTCCCTGGGCAGCCCATTCCAACGGTTAACAACTCTCCCTGTGAAGAACTTTCTCCTCACCTCAAGCCTAAAACTCCCCTGGTGCAGCTTGGTATTGTGTCCTCTTGTACTGATGATGGTTGCCTGGGAGAAGAGCGATCAACCCCCTCCCCTGAATCTCCTCTTCTCCAGGCTAAGCAAGCCCAGCTCCTTCAGCCTCTCGTCATTGGGCTTGTGCTCCAAACCTCTCACCAGTCTTTTTGCCCTTCTCTGGACACATTCAAGAGTCTCAATGGGCTTCTTAAACTGAGGGGCCCAGAACTGGACACAGTACTCAAGGTGTGGCCTAACCAGCACTGAATACAGGGGCACAATGACTTCCCTGCTCCTGCTGGCCACACCATTCCTGATACAGGCCTAGATGCTATTGGCCTTTTTGGCCACCTGGGCACAGTGCTGGCTTATGTTCAGCTAGCTGTCAATCAGTACCCCCAGGCCCCTTTCTGTTTGGGAGCTCTCCAGCCACTCCGACCCCAACCTGTAGTGCTGCATGGGGTAGCTGCACAGGCAGCTGCTTCAAAGTAGTTTGATACACCTTTGATTCTGGTAGGATCTAAGGAGGCAAAGGCGTCAGACACAGGTGAAACTTTATGAAGAACTGGGGCAGGCACAAGCTACCCTTTAGTTTTTAATAGGCAGGCATAGGCACTCCAGCAGAGAATCTGATACTTCTGCTTTACCTGTTTCTTCTGATTTTATTTCTGTAATAAGTATTTCAGTGTAAGGCTGTTGCAACAAAATTTTCCACAAAATATTATCTTTTGCAAGGGAGGGGTGCAAAAGGCATTTTATTATATGTGGGGTTTTTTTTTTCACATTTAATGAGCCATAAATAGGTTGGACTTGGTGATCCTGAAGGTCTTTTCCAACCTGAATGTTTCTGTGATTCTGTGATAAATAATTTCAAATAAAAATTTATGGTAAATCAGTGCTCTTGTTCAACTGATTTTCTTCTTTCTTGAACATAATAAAGTAAAGTACAAATAAAAGAAGAAAGGTCATGAGCATTTTTCTAGATTTACTTTTAGATACAGAGTCTATGCTCAGTTGTCAGATTTGCTTAAGTTTGGTGTTAATTATGCATGGCATGGCGTCACGTAGTCTAGCATTCTAGCATCTCTGGAGCTCAGTCCTTCCACAAGTCAGACGAGATGAAAAAAATCAAAGTACTTTTTCAACTACTTCTTAAAGGGTACATGACTAGACAATCCACATTATTTTTTTTTCCTGGTGCTTTTTGATAGTTCACACTCAGAAAAAAAAAATATATGTAAACAGCTCTCTCATATTTATGAAATGTAGCTGGAGCATCCAACTGCAGGAGAACATGAAAACATACAGTCTAATACCCTAGCAGATGACCTGTTAGTATAAGTACTAACAGGCTGGTTAAAGCTCATTAACTTGCTTTCTTGTCACTCCTCCTGTTAAGGCTCTCCAGTGACTTACTCCATTGTATAAGCCATCAGTTTCCAGATTCAGTTTATCCAGATAGAATTTATTCTGATTTATTGTTTCTGCATCAATAACATCTTTAGCTTAGCTGTTTCTTGTGGCTACCTAACACTTTATTCTGCTTCCATCTTTCTAAGCAACTATGTCTTCATAAGTATGGATAAATTTTCTTGTGTATGATTAAGTATCTCTTTATTTATAAGTTTTATACTTATTCTCCACATCCATTTAGTATGGGCGTCTTGAATATGGATGAACAGAATGGTATCCAGAATTACAGATGAGTTCATATAAGGATGCTGAACAACATTGTCAATGTCAATAGCATCCTGGTCTGTATCAGGACCAGTGTGGCCAGCAGGAGGAGGGAAGTAATTCTGCCCCTGTACTCAACACTGGTTAGGCCACACCTTGAGTCCTGTGCCCAGTTCTGGGTCCCTCAGTTTATGAAAGATGTTGAGTTGCTGGAACGTGTCCAGAGAAGGGCAATAAGTCTGGTGAGGGGTTTGGAGCACAAGCCTGATGAGGAGAGGCTGAGGGAGCTGGGGTTGTTTAGCCTGGAGATGAGGAGGCTCAGGGGAGACCATATTGCCATTTACAACTACCTGAAGGGAGGTTGTAGAGAGGCAGGGGTTGGTCTCTTCTCCCAAGCAACCTGCGACAGAACAAGAGGACACAGTCTGAATCTGCACCAAAGGGGGTTTACGCTGGATACTAAGAATGAATTATCCACAGGAAGAGTGATTTGCCATAGGAATGGGCTGTCTGGGGAGGTGGTGGAGTCACCATCCCTGGAAGTGTTTAAAAAGAGATTGGATGAGGCACTTAGTGCCATTTTTTAGTTGATTAGATGGTGTTTGCTGATAGGTTGGACTTGATGATCTCAAAGGTCTCTTCCAATGTGGTTAATTCTATTCTATTCTATTCTATTCTATTCTATTCTATTCTATTCTATTCTATTCTATACTATTCCATTGTAGCTGTGCACATAATTTTATTGCAGAACCAATAATAAGGGAGACATCCTTTTAGCAGTGGAATATATTTGAAAACTATGCAAAACTAACTGAATTTTTAGATGCATAATGTCTTGTTTCCTAATAAAAAGATAATAATTCAATAGTTTAGAACTTTGCACTTACCTTTAGTGTTATATGTATTTTATAAAGAAAACTGAATACAGAGGAGTCTATTTGTAAACATAATCATCCAGAAGACATACAGCATTTAACATCTCCATCTCTCTACCTATGGTACAAAAAAATCATAATGCATAAGCATAAATCAAATATAAAAGTCTGCATGCCATACATATTACAAAAATTTGAGATATCAATCAGAGTAACATGCAAAGATACCCAGCAGATATGCTGCTAAATATTTGCTCTAAAAGTGCAAATTAACTGCAGTCAGAAAACTGATGATGTGGTAAGAGTAAAATCAACCATAAAATAAGGCAATGATGATATGAAGATAAACCCATTCAATAATCCAAGGAAAATTAGAATTTCTTTATCTCGTGAGTTCATCCCTGTTTACATGTATGCTCCCATTCATCTCTATGCAATTTATTTAACATTGGCAAATACATGTTCATTCTCAGTCTTGACTTTGACAGTGGAAATGGTGTGAGTCACTTAATTGTTAAAATTCACTGCTTCCCAAGTTTTAAAGCTATTAAATAAAATCTTATTACTCTGATTTTCAACTCAACAAGAAGGATATTAATAAGACTGCTGAGACAAATAAGGGCACAACCTTTGCACACTAACACTCAGAGTGCATCCAGGCATGGCCACTCACTCAGCGCCACTGCTCCTGTGCCATCTCATTTCACTCACAGCCACTTGTGATTACACATCAATAGCATGATGCTCCCTGAGGCCAGAAAACATGTATAAGCATGAAAGTAAAAGACCTAATGCTGCTGACACTACCTCCTTTTTTTTTCTTCATAGCTACTTTTTGTACCCAGAGCACATTTATGCTACTTCATTAGGAGAATCAGAAAAACCGAGGACTGTAACCAGTGTATAAATGTGAAAAATAAGAGACAAAAGAGATCTTTAACAACTTGTTTATAAGCCAAATGAATAGATCTAATAACCAGAAAGAAGGTAATTCAGATAAATGTCTTATTATCCGCTGCCCAAATATTTATGCCACAGTGAGTGACAAAGAACAGCAAATCAGAAATTATCACTTCAAATAAATGTGGTACAGAAGAAAGGCAAATAGCATTTATCATAATAACTGAGAGAGAATTTACTCCCAGGTAGAGGATCCTGTTATGAAATCTTGCTTCTCTACAGGGGACACTATAAATCTATTCAATAGTATCTAGGACAAAAATAAGTTTCACTAAGGAAATGATGAATTGAACAGCTTGTGTGGAGGAAGTAAGAACTTTTGAAGGTTTCAGTCTTACGGTACTTACACTTTCATGCTTGAATACTGAACAGATTGGAAAATCCCACACTGAATTTTGATACATTTACTGATTGCATTAAGAAATTTTTAAAAACCAGACAAGAATACTCAATACATCTTTTTATAAAAGGGAATAGACTTCACCAAGGTAAGCTAACACAAAAGCTGAGTTTCACTGTGGTTGTCTACGATTCAGATGGAATTAGACTTCAAAATTTCCTCTGTAACAAGTAGAGATGCAGATGACCTCTGAAGAGCAATTTCTATAACCCAAGATAGGTGTCTGAGATAAGATATATAGGTCTCTGTCGGTGTCTGTCTCTCTTCAGTGAATTTAAAAGGAGTTACACAACAGGTTTACATTGAACACCTAGGTTTAGGATAGGATAGGATAGGATAGGATAGAGTAGAATAGGATAGGATAGAGTAGAATAGGATAGAGTAGAATAGGATAGAATAGAATAGAATGGAATGGAATAGAATAGAATAGAATAGAATAGAATAGAATAGAATAGAATAGAATAGAATAGAATAGAATAGAATAGAATAGAATAGACCAGGTTGGAAAAGACCTTTGAGATCATGAAGTCCAACCCATCACCCAATACCATCTAATCAACTAAACCATGGCACCAAGCACCCCATCCAGTCTCTTCCTAAACACCTCTAGTGATGGTGACTCCACCAGCTCCCTGGGCAGCACATTAGTATTTTACTGTATTTGTCCATGTGAAGAAGAACTACTATACATATATTCTGCAAATAAATGCCAACTTTGTATTCATTAAGGCAAAGAACAGACCTAAGCACTGAAAACCAGAAAATGTTATCTAAATGCCTGTGATGACAGAATCCAAATACTTTAAAGTGACTGAAGTCCTACTGTGTACCTACTCAGCAATGTGTGTGAAGACATGATTTTCTGCTTACACTCACCAGACAGTTCTAGCCTTTATCAAGCACCTGAGAAAGCATAAGGTTTAAAACAAAGGCAATACTTGAATTGGAAGTTACAGGTCTTCTGTCCTTCCAATTTCTCCCACAACACCTGTGTTTGTGCAGTTTTGAGCCTGCAATCAGAAAGAGTGCAGTCATAAACACGATCAGAGAGACTGCAAGAAAATAAGGCAACAGTTCAGTAACAACCTTCATTATCTGCTTGTTCAGACCTGAGTGGCCCATAACATGCAACTTAACAGCGTGAAGATGAATCAGAACCATGCAATTCACTGAAGTGTTGAAGGTCAAAGAAGGTAAGATAGCTGTGCGTTAAGCAGCATCAATATGATGCAAAGGTCCATACAAACCAGCCTTAAAATTCATCTGAAAAGGCATGCTAAAGACAAATAACCAGAATTGTGATTTCCAGGGACTGCCT
Source organism: Dryobates pubescens (assembly GCF_014839835.1). NCBI lineage: Eukaryota > Metazoa > Chordata > Aves > Piciformes > Picidae > Dryobates > Dryobates pubescens. The sequence continues at coordinate 37,342,953 of NC_071618.1, read as the reverse complement.
GCCATCCAGGCATTCTCATATTACCAGATCAAATGCCATGCTTCATATTTTCCTGTCTTTTTCCTAAAAGCCATCAAAGTGACTACTGTTATGTACAACTACTCAACACATCTTGCGTGTATGAAATCTAATAAAGTGTATGATGGCTGCAACTTTCTTTACCTTCTTTGAGGTCTCTTCCAAACTTAGTGATACTGAGATACTGTAACTCCAAATTTATTCATGAGATGTGTGACATAGGAGCATACTCTGTGTCCTCAATTTGTCTATCCAGGTTTGTGAAGGTTGAAAATCAGAACTGCCAGGTCCTGCAAGATCTTTCACACTATATGTATAAGCATATAGGTACTGTTTCAATGCACATAAGAGCTTATAAAGAAAAAATTAATTGTTCTAACAACCTGGCATTACCTGTTTATCTTCTACAGCCTGAACCTTCCCATCTTAAAGATATAAGGGTGAGGAGTGGAGAGTGGGAAAGTAGTGAAATCACCCTGCCTTTCTCTGTAGCTGGAATGAATCCAGCTCTTGAAAAGCAGCCATTGAAATTTAAATCTGCTAACCTTCTTTAATCTGGGAGTTTGTGTGGGGGTTGATTTTGTTTGGTTGGTTGGTTTTGGTTTATTTTTTTGTTTGCTTGTTTTTCTCTTGGTTTTTCCCCTTGTCAACAAAACATTTTTCTCCTTTGTTTTCTTATCCCTACTATTAATGCAGTGTGTTGAAATCAGGCTAACTTTCACCTTCTTTAGTTTCTGAGAGAATTATTTCCTCTTTCATTTGCTATGGATGTTAATCCTATTTCTCTTTACAATCCTTCTGGGGAACATACCAGTTTTGTTTTTCTCCCTTACCCAGCAGATGTTTTATACATTCTCTTGCCTTTCAGTAATGTCACCATCACCATCAACTTCTAAATGTGTAAGTCCACGAGGGACACAGTTTAGGCTGTCAGCAACACGTATTAGGGCACAATCTTGCTGCTTTTACTCAGTTAAATCCTGATTTCACAGGCTTGTCTGGATTTTCTGAGGCAGCAAGAAAAGAATCTGCCTGTGTAGCAGAATCACAAATGCATTTTAAATGCATAACAATTACACATTGTTTGGGTATGTGGGTTTGTTGGTGTGTGGGGGGGTTGTTTTGTTGTTTGTTCCCCCCACTCCCTCTGCAGCTTCATTACTCTTTTTGCCCTTGTGTGAAGACTATCAGAATAGCATAACTTTTTGAAAGACTGATCTAGACAAGATAAAGATCTTCCATGATTAAAATCTTGTGTCATCTTGATCCACTTTTTATGTTTAAAATGCAATGTAGAGATAAAGGTTTGTGATCAAATTAAAATCAAAGTGTTTCTAATAAGGATTAAATTTAGGTTTCATTAGGCAATTTTTGTATACATCCTAAACAGAAAATGGTTGCTACAAACATATTAATTGAGTCTTAATTCCAAGATAGATGTTTACATTATATGACTGCTAAGTTTTCTTGAGAGTGTTTCTAGTAATGAACTAACATTCTGAGGCATATTTATGTCTTAACAGAGTAACTGAGCTATAAGAAAAAGCAAGACATAATGATAAAAACACCCTAAACCCCACGATTAGATGCAAATTAAGCAGTCAAGCATTTTATATAAACTTCATTGTTATAATTAATTTTTCGCTTGAGTCCATCTTCTGATACCTAATCAAATCAATGTATATTAACTACAGGAGTGCATACATCATCCAGAGCTGAGTAATTATTAGCACTGGACAATTAAATAGTCCTCACTCATAAAAGATTTTTAGATTAACCAGCTATATGAGAAAACATGGACACTTGTACAGTAAAACGCTTCATAGCCATTAACCCTCTAGATAGCTGCTTAACCATCACATTATATACTGTGCCCGGGCGGCCAAGAAGGCCTATGGCATTCTGGCCTGTATCAGGAACAGTGTGGCCAGCAGGAGCAGGGTTAGGCCACACCTTGAGTCCTGTATCCAGTTCTGGGCCCCTCAGTTTAGGAAGGATGTTGACTTGCTGGAGCGTGTCCAGAGAAGGGCAACAAAGTTGGTGAGGGATTTGGAACACAAGCCCTATGAGGAGAGGCTGAGGGAGCTGGGGTTGCTTGGCCTGGAGAAGAGGAGGCTGGGGAAAGACTGTTTAGAAGGGCCCCTTTAGAAGGGCAATGGTTTTAAAGTGCCCCGGGGTAATGTGACTGATAAAGGGGTGCAGGCAGGAAGCTAATAAAAACGTAAATGATTGTATTCATTTAGAAATCCCACCACCCATGTAACTTATATACAACTTTATACAATATTATTTACAGGTTCATTGCTCAGTTGCACCATATCTCCCAGAATACAAGAACAGGTACAAATAGTTGAAGAACAGTATTTGGAAAATGAGAGGACCCAACAGCTGGATATTTCCCCCTACTAACAAGAGAACTTATTCCCCAGAGACTCAGGTTCCAAATATACTCACAAGGCTGGTTTCAGTTGTGGGTAGTCTTCCCAGCGTCTCTGTTTCTCAAGGAATCCTTCTGGACTGCAATGTGTAGTCCACAAATGCATGGGAGGAAATCCCAGGAAGAGCCTCTAGTACTCTCTAGCCAACCCATTTTATACCAGCTCATGGCTGTGTCACAAATGCCACAGATCATATTCCACATGCCAAAAAAAGGGCAAGAGACTGATCAGCATCAGGTTTTGCATTGTCCAGGCTTGTGCTGGCCCAGGGGGTTTGTCCCTGACCTGTGACTTGGGGGAAGGGACCCAAGGGTCAGCTGCCACAGCTGTGAAAGGGGGGAGGTGCCTTCCTCCTTACCCCTTGTCCCATGCTTCCAGATCTTCACTCCCATCCCAACTCCAACTGGGGGAGAAGGGGTCTTGGCTGCATTGTCACAGGTAGGTTTAGGATAGACCGAAGGAGGAAATTCTATACAATGAGAGTGGTAAAATACTGGAGCAAGTTGCCCAGGAATGTGGTTGAGGTCCCATTCCTGGAGACATTCAAGATCAGATGTGCTGTGGTCCTGGGCAGCCTGATCCAATTGTGGGTGTCCTTGCTCACTTCCGGAGGATCTTCCAACCTGATGCAATCTGTGCATCTGTGAACACAGAGGTGCTGTTCTCCGCTTTTCAAATGAGAATATCAAGACAAAATCCTAGGATCCAGAGTCATGGATGACTCAGAAGCATCAGAAAAAGATGTCAGATCACATCCTAGCAAAATGTAGAGTGGGTATGGGGGAGTACTGGTTACTAGTACAGCACAGTAATCCAATTTCCTGGCTGTTTGACAAAATATGGGGACAGTTTTCTGCTAATACTGTATACATTGAGTGACAGTACTTAATGGGATTACACTCAAATACACTTGAAACATTAACTTGCCTTTTTTTAAAGGATCTTTTGTTGTTTGTAAATAAATATCCCACAGCACTCGTGACATTTGACTAATGTTTGTGAATTGTTTTGAGAACCTTATTTGAAAGACACTAAAACCTATAATGTATTGTTATTATCCTTTCTCTAAATTCCCCTAAGCTCCAGGTGGCTCATAACATTTTTAGGGAAAGGCTACCAGAGTAACTCCATAGACTTCATTAAAGCAATATATTTCATCTGTTTACCGATAATTTCCACCTTATCCTTTTAGATTTTCCTAGATTATCTCTTCTTCCTTCAGCTGAGTAAGTTATGAAAGACAATGCTATGTCTGATATGATGAAAATGAGGCTGTTCTCAAGACCAGGACTTTTAATGTTGGCAACCTGTAGATAAACCATTTTCACAATAGTGTCTCTAAAATGGAGTTAAACAAGCAGCAAAAATAGAATCATTGAATTAATAAGGTTGGAAAAGACCTCAAAGATCATCAAGTCCAACTTGTCACCCAACACCTCATGACTACTAAACCATGGCATCAAGTGGCACGTCCAGTCCCCTCTTGGACACATCCACGGACGGTGACTCCACCACCTCCCTGGGCAGCCCATTCCGATGGCCAATCACTCTTTCTGTGAAGAATTTCTTTCTAACATCCAGCCTAAACCTCCCCTGGTGCAGCTTGAGACTGTGTCCTCTTGTTCTGGTGCTGGTTGCCTGGGAGAAGAGACCAACCCCCACCTGGCTACAATTTCCCTTCAGGTAGTTGTAGACAGCAATAAGGTCTTCCCTGAGCCTCCTCTCCTCCAGGATAAACAACCCCAGCTCCCTCATCCTCTCCTCATAGGGCTTGTGCTCCAAATCCCTCACCAGCCTCACTGCCTGTAGATGATAGGTAAAAAATATCACACAGAATCACAGAATATGGACCATGGCAGGTATCTCTCAGCAGTCTAGTACATACCAAATGATTTTACTGGGAAAACAAAATAAGCCAGATGTACAAGCAGATCTCAAATTCTTCCAGATTGTGCACTTCACTTTTTCTGTATCAGTTGGGCAGCTGAGTTGGTTTTGCATTTCTCATGTAGAACTCAGATCAGATTATGTTGAAGTCAGTCCAAGGCCATATAAAGTCCGGAGTGTGGTAGTGCAGATTTATTGTGCTCTGTCTGCATGTCTATCCAGATACACCACAGTTTGATACACAGTATTTAATATAATTTAAATTATGCTTTCTCTGCTTAGATTGATAACTAAATGGCTGCTGGCACTTATTCTTCAAATAGTGCAGAATCTTTGCTTTGGCTAAGGTTTCTTACATAATATAGTTGTTTTTCTAGTTGCTCAGTGCTTCAAGATGAAAACAGATCAGGACTCTGGCAGATATTTTAGAACAGAAATACAAACTAGGTTTTCTTGATGTTCCTGTCACAGGGCTGGACAGGGCACAATAGGAGAGAAGCACTCTAAAGCAATCCTGCCACTGTCTACTGACCTGAATACAAACAAATCAGGAACCATGCCAGTATTCGTATTTCTGAGCCCTTTCCTTCCCCCTCCAGCCCTCAGAAAAACACAATATAAATAATAATAAAAAATGAAGCAAACCCTAGAAAGTTATACAATTATAACATATTCTCTCCTCCTCTATTATGTTTCTTTAAGCTTTAGGCTCACAGACAGCAGTGCAGCAGCAGAGTTTTAGCACACAAAATGTCTCTATTTGTTAATGCAAACCATACAATAGGAGCAGGATGGTATGCCAGAAACCCTTACAGTCAAACAGTGAAAAAATACACACACAGAGAAAAAAATCACCAGCATGGAGTAGTAAGAGCTTCACTATCTTGTTCAGGTTATCAAAGATAGAGGAAGAAATGTTAAAAAAATCACACCTGAGATTATTCCACGACTGAGGTAATTTACAACACTTCTTTTTCACATTTTCCCCCTCCAATTTTCTCTACTGATGCTATTGCTTTCTATTTAGATCATGGAAATGTAGGCAAGTGCATTATTCTTTTTAGTTAAATTGCTGACCCCTTTTGAATATCCTTTGCCATTTGTGCTCCAGAATCTAAGCTTTCATTAAAAAGCAATATTTCTAGCACAGATGGTAATGAAGATAACCATGAAAGCATCAACTGAGTATAAACCAGGACAGTGATGGCTTTTGTACATTGCCAACAGCTTGAAACAATGGTTCCAAAAAAAAAAGTAGCCCAATGGGTGATCTGGCCCATTTGTCTCAACACCTGCTTAACTTCTGATGTGTTTAAACTGAGGGACCTAAGGACACCTCCAAGCAAACAGCTCTGGATAGAAAAGCCAAATATGTTTCCAACTCATTGTAAGGCATGCCCAAGAGGAAGGAGTGGGGGGAGGTGTTCTCAGTCTTGCCACCATCTGAGCTTTTAAATTTCAGTTAGGCTGAAACCACAACAGTATTGTACCTGGTTCTGGGCCCCTCAGTTCAAGAAGGACAGGGAACTGCTTGAGAGTCCAGCACAGAGCCACAAAAATGATTCAGGGGGCATCTTCCTTATGAGGAGAGGCTGAGGGAGCTGGGGCTCTTTAGCTTGGAGAAGAGGAGACATGGGTGTGATGTAATTAATGATTATAAATATGTCAGGGGTGAATGCCAAAAGGATGGAGTCAGGCTCTTCTTGGTGATGCCCAGTGAAAGTACAAGGGGCAATGGGTGGAAGTTGAGGCATGGGAAGTTCAATGGAAACATGAGGAAAAATATTTTCACTGAGAGAGTGACACACCACTGGAACAGGCTGCCCAGGGGTGTTGTGGAGTCTCCCTCTCTGGAGATATTCAAAAAACCCCTGGACGTGTTCCTGTGTGATCTGGTATAGGTGATCCTGCTCTGGCAGGGTGGGTTGGACTAGATGATCTTGTGAGGTCCCTTCCAGCCCCTGGCATTCTATGATTCTGCGATTCTGTTGTTTAGGTTGTGATTTTAAATAGACACATCTAGCTCAGGGATGGAAAGAGATAAAAGTATGCAATATATAGTACCAGAGAGACAATATTACAGGCATGATGATACTGAAATCCATCCTTCCTGCCTCAGTTGTTTTTGTAAATTGTCTTCTTTTATTTTGTGTTTATTATTTCACTGTCTGAAGAAGTTCCAGGAGCAACTAGACTTTCTGGGGCAAATCCTTCCGCGTTCTTCTTCTGTCCTTAATCCCTGTGATGCTCAAGAAAAGAATTACAGGGATAAGCCAGGCAAAAACTTAAATCAGGACAGATGTTGCAGAAATATTTTAAAGGAAAAGAACAGAGTTCATCTCTCAACAAATGTGGCAGATTGTGTTCAGTTCTATTTATTTCATTATTTTTTTCCCCCCCCCATTGAAGGTTATGCAGAGAATATCCTGTCCCTGAAGTAACTGTCTGCATGGTTCATTCCCAGTAGCTCAGTGTACGGACATGACCCCAAATCTCTAACCTCTCTGTCTTTATTATTTTTCATCCCATTGTCTGCCTCTTAACATTATCCACACTAAGAAATCTAAAATAACAAATCAGGAAAGAAATACACCAGTCAAGGAACAAAGCGAAGCAAAACAAAAAACCCTGAACTCTCGCAATAAAACACAATGGAGCTGATCTTGCTGCTTCTACACTTGCCTTTTTCTCTTGTATTCTAGCTGCTTTGTCTGGACTGTAAATGCAGCAGATATTTTATTTTGATTGTGCAATGCCCAGAACAATGTGTTTTGTTTGATTCCTAAGGACTTTGATAGTCAGCGTGATAAAACAGAAGCATCTCAAACTCCTTCACTTATAATCCTCTGATAAAGAATATTTATGTGATTTGATAATCCAAACAATTTAGCCTTTGAGTCATTTAGTTTTATGGGTAAAACCCAACCAACCAATAAAACCTACACAAATAAACCTGAAAAATTTCCAGCTCTGCTTTTATGAACACAGTAAGAGAATGCTTGTAAAAAACCCCCCCAAAACAACATAAACCTTTCCCTCCAAAACCTGGATGTAACCCAGAACCCCAAAGTTCCAGCTCACCATTAACATCTTTACCATGCAATACCGTGCCATTAGTGCAAACATCTAACATCAGACACTCTGAGAATGATGTAAAATGACCTTAATTTCACACACATGCACACACAAAAAGATAATATGTGGGAAACTGCACAGATTTTATTGTTTATGCATTTACTGCCACATACGTTTATACACATACATATATATACACATATATACATATGTATGCATATATACGTGTGTATATATATATGTATATGTATATATATGCAGATATACCCATATATAAGTGTGTATAAATATATATGTGTATAAATACATGTGGCAGTTAACACATAAACAATAAAATATGTACATACATATATATAGGTGTATGTACATATATGAAGACACAAAAAAGTGTATGTGGAAGAAAGGATGAAGTTCAGGCAGACCTACATATATAAAAATATCTGCTCTATGCAAATACATTGCACAATTATATCTCTGACTTTATAAACTCACTGATTAAACTTGCCACAAAATTGGACTGAATTTTGCAAAGGAAAGCACAGCTCTTGTGAAAGGCAATTCTGCATTTTTCAAAGTCTCAGACTACAAGTAAGATGCAGTGTTCAGGTTGCAATTATGTCCATTAGCTAAGAAAAATAACAACCACAATGCTTTCTAATAAAAGACTATCTTGATGATCAGCTGTGTAGGAGTGTCACAGTATCACAGTATCATAAAGGTTGGAAGAGACCTCAAAGATCACTGAGTCCAACCTGTCATCACAGACCTCATGACTAGACCATGGCACCAAGTGCCAAGTGTCTTATGAGCATTACTTCTGTTTCATTTTATAATGAAACAAGACAATAAATGAACAAATAAATATGGTAATTACTCATAAATTAAATATTAAAAGGGATTAATCTCCACCTTCATATCTTTTTCCTATGGTGACTTGGCTCCTGCAAGTAGCACTGACCTGCTTGGTGTAGCCCCTTGGTATAACTTCACACAAAAAGAACATTTATCCTTAAGGAAGATAATGGAAATGTTTCTTCCAACAGCAGCTTATTTTTATATAGCTTACACGATAAGCCAAATCTAACCTGACAGTGTCCTTGTAAGGCTTCTTTGAAGTACTGAAATACAAATTATAGTTAGAGTCTATGGTTGGTTTTGGTTTTGGTTTTGGTTTTTTTATGAAGAAGGTATTAGGATTTTTACTTTTCATCTTTGTTTTAGAATTACTCTCTTGACAAAGTCTTTGTGAATTCTCTTCAGATGCTTCAGCATATTTGTCAGACCACTGCACAGCAATGCAAAGCATATTAATTCTTGGCACAGGCGTTTTGTCTCCAAGGAGCCTCAGGACACCTTCTGTCCTGTAATTAAACTGAGCCCACTCTTGGATCTGTTTTTCCAAGCTGGTGCCATCTTCTGACTGACAGTCCTGTGGTGATGTATTGGTGCAATGCATCACTGAAATAAGATGCTGTGATGATGCATTACTGAGGTGGATGAGTAGTTTAGTTAATCCTGGCATCAGAATACAGGACTTGTCCAAGCCCATGTGGCCATGTTGATCCCATGTGCATTTTAGTGCTGTTGTCAACAGGATGCAGAGCAGGGTGAAGAAGTATATGATATAATCACTCACAGTATGAAGATACAGACCATTTTACAGGCAAGAGTTGGGTTTTATGAGCCATGCAAAGAGGCTGTCCAGTTTAAATCATTCTGGAAGACCTTTACTAGCATGAGGTTGGGAACAGATACTAATGTAGGCATAAGGAGAAGTATTACAGATCAGAGGAGACCTTCTTCCTCTCTACAACTACCTGAAGGGAGGTTGTAGACAGGCAGGGGCTGGTCTCTTCTCCCAGGCAGCCAGCACCAGAACAAGAGGACACAGTCTCAAGCTGTACCAGGGGAGGTTCAGACTGGATGTTAGGAAGAAATTCTTCACAGAGAGAGTGATTGCCCATTGGAATGTGCTGCCCAGGGAAGTCGTGGAGTCACCATCACTGGAGGTGTTTAGGAGGAGACTTGATAGGGTGCTTGGTTGCATGGTTTAGTTGCACATTTTTATTCTCCATTAAAAATAAAGTGCTGTTGATGTGTGTTGATTCTCTGTAAGTTATGAAAAGAAATAAATCCTTTTTTTAAATGCAGGAGTTAACCTTAGCTATAGCTTTGTGAATGGCATGTTGACAGTAAAATAAAATCTGTCTGTTGTTAATATTCATTATATTTGATTACTTTCCATCTCTTTCACAGATATTCACACTATTTAAACACCCCACTTCCACAAATGTACTTCCTCAAACAGATCTAGTGTGACATAACACTTGTCTTCCTATACTCAAACATTACACTGATATTTCAGTGTATCATAGGGCTCTTGGAAAGGACCACTTTAGATATTGTCTTCAGAGACACTGGAACAGCAGCATCTCTTCATTTCTTCTCTCTGATGCCTGGCACAGCATTGTGAGACCTGGCAAAACATCCAACCCTGATATGAGACCAGCTTTCCCCATTTACTTCTGTTGTTAGATGATATGGGCATGACAACTGAGGAGAAGAAAAGCGTTTGTGGTGGTTTGAGCCTTAACTGGGATTTAAGAGCTCAGATGGGGGGCAAGACTGAGAATTCCTCCCCCACTCCCTCCTTCTCTTTCCTGACCGAGAGAAAAAAGAAAGGGAAGGAGCAAATCTACAATGAAATAATTTGGAGTCGGTTTGGAAGTAGAGAGGTAAAAATTTTCTTTAAACAATATATATATAATATATCTATATATAAAATATATATATTATAGATATGTATATTAAAAATATATATATAAATAATAGTAACAGGAAGGGTTCACAAGGGTAAGGAACAAGGATGGATGGGGAAAATATAGATGTACAAAACCAGTCCTTTAAAGTCCTTTGAAAAGGTGTGGATGTAGCAGGGAGGAGGAGCAGGCCTGACTGCATGGCAGAGAAGGAGGAAGCCAGCAGAAGTCCTCTTGTCCAGGCAAGGCAGGAGCAAAAGAGAGCAAATGGCTACAGCATCTTCCTTTTTATAGGCCTGCTGGACAGGGAGAGGGTGTGCAACAGACTAATTCAGTTTCCCAAGGGGAAAACCCCCTCCAGGGAGGGCAAAGCTCTCACAAGCCCTCTCCCCATCCTGCTTTCAAGACGGGCATAACCCATCACAGCATTACTGGTTGCTTTACCCCAAAACTACTGAAGATTTTAGAAAAACAACACCATATTTTGTTTAAACTTGCAGAATAGACATTATTTTCCTGAAATGTACTGAAAATCTCCAGCTGAGCTGCAATTTCAGCAAGCTATCTTGCCTACTCCTTATAACCCTCATGCAGCTAAGCTTAAGCATCTTAATGAACTTTGATCTTAATGCAAATGCTTAAAGAAAACAATGCATATGGGGAAACCAAAACTACAATACAATCTTTCAGAGTTAAGTATATTTATTTCACTCTTTCCTACAAACACTCTCTGCATATTTTGCAGGCAAATTGCAGGTATATAGACTACAAGCAAACAGAACCTTTCAACATACTATACATCTGCAAAAACAATTGTTCACCAAGGGAAAACTCATTATTGGCAAACAATTCCACTTTAAGATCTCCAAGGAGGTAAACTATCCAGAAACAACACCTAGGTAATAGCTACCTATTTATCTACTATACTAGAAACATGCTTTCTTCTTTTTTTCCCCCCAATACACTTCCTAGCTGAGCTTTATAGTTAGGTTAATTAGGAGTTAGACATGCTGCAAATTAAAATCTGACATCTGAAGCTGTTTTGAAGTCTCAAATTCCCATGGCCCAGGCAAGTTTGTTTAGATAGGTTCTCTTTTCATTCCTCAAATGTCCTTTAGAAAAGGTTAAGTTTTTCAGTTGGAGACACAACATGTGCAGTGTAATTTCATTATTCTGTGTTCTAGGAAAGACTATTTTGTGTACGAGGTGTTTGACAGTTCCCTATATTTTATTTTTGATGGCTTCAGTTTTCAGTTTCCTGCTTTTCTATTTTGTTTTGTTGTTGGGTTTTTTTTTTAATTTTTTTTTAAATTTTTTTTTTTTTATCTATGAACTTATTTGCTGATTTTGTGGTGTAACTGAATGAGAACAAGGGAAAATGCTTATCTATCTTTATTTTTTAGTCTGGAAAACTAGCTATGATGATGCCTGCCTATATGGAAAATGTGAGATCTACTCAATCCTCAAAACCACTTCCCTTACTTCACCTTGTTATTACTATGCTACACAGAATGTGGTGGAGTGAGGGGTAGGGAAAAAGAGAGACCAATTGTCAAGTGCAATTAAAAACCCAAGAAAAGAAAGAAAGAAACTTTCTTTTCAAGACAAGTAATCTGCAAATACTTTGTGAAGAAAAGAAATTGCAGGCCATGGATACAGTTTGATATATAACATTGACATCAGTACATGAGATTATTTCTAAGCATACAATTTAAGATTCTTTATTACCATCACATCCAATGTCATACATATACACGTTTATGAGAGCTGTAGTAGGGCAGTGACTGGCTGGAAAGCAGCCCTGAGGAGAGAGACTTGGGGGTGCTGGTGGACAAGAAGCTCAACATGAGCTCTCAGTGTGCACTTGCAGCCCAGAAAGCCAATCAGATCCTGGACTGCATCAGGAGTAGTGTGGCCAGCAGGTCAAGGGAGATGATTCTCCCCCTCTACTCAGCTCTGGGGAGACCCCACATGGAGTACTGCATCCAGTTCTGGAGCCCCTATTACAAGAGGGATATGGACATGCTGGAGCCACAAGGGCCACGAGGGTGATCAGAGGGATGGAGCATGTCTCCTATGAGGACAGACTGAAGGAGTTGGGGCTGTTCAGTCTGGAGAAGAGAAGGCTCTGAGGTGACCTAATTGAGGCCTTCCAGTACCTGAAGGGGGCCTACAAGAAGTCTGGGGAGGGACTTCTCAGAATATCAGGTAGTGATAGGACTAGGAGGAATGGAACGAAGCTGGAGGTGGGGAGATTCAGGCTGGAGGTGAGGAGGAAGTTCTTCACCATGAGAGTGGTGAAGCCCTGGAATGGGTTGTCCAGGGAGGTGGTTGAGGCCCCATCCCTGGAGGTGTTTAAGAGCAGGCTGGATGAGGCTCTGGGGAGCCTGATCGAGTGTGGGGTGTCCCTGCCCATGGCAGAGGGGTTGGAACTAGATGATCCTTGTGGTCCCTTCCAACCCTGACTGATACTATGATCCTATGATCCTCTGATCTATGTATCTATATTTAACTACCTAAGAAGTAAGCAAAAACAATTTTAAAAACTGGAAAAATGAGTACTCCAAATGCACTTCTGTTTTGTTTTCTTGTGTTTTTAGTTAACATTGAAACACTAATGCATCTTCACAGATGGAGCTCTGGTGGGAACATGGTGCCACCCAGGTATCAGGCTGCAGGGTGTTCCCTACTCTGCACCAATGTCATATAGGAGCAGGGAGTTCATCTACTGAAGGTGTGTGCTCAGGTAGAGGACTTCTTCCACTTAGTGATGGAGCTCCAAGAGAAGGTAAGCAGGTTGAGGACCATCAGGAATGTGAGGAGATAGTGTCTGGGAATCATATCCAGTTTAGAATAAAAGAAGGGTCATTGTCATGGAAGACTCGCTTCTGAAGAGAGTGGAAGGTCTCATATGCAGGCCAGGCCCATGTCTTTGGGAAGTCTGCTGTCTTCCAGGGCCCAGTTTAGTGATGTGAGGAGAAAGCTTCCTTCCCTAGAGCAGCACTCAGACTGCTATCCACTGCTGATCTTTTGGGTAGTCAGTGATTAAGTAAGCAAAAAAATTCCAGTGGCAATTAAGAGAGATTTCAGGGCATTAGGTCAACTGGTTAAGAAATCAGAAGTACAAGTAGTGTTCTCCTCTATCCCCCAAGTTGTGAGGGTCCTATACCAGGAGCTATCAGTGATCATTGAAAGAGCTTTCAACTAGATTTGATGGGGAAAGGGTACAAAACCAGGCTGGCTAGAAATAAGCAGAACAGCGGCACAGGAGCACCCAAAAGCAGACAGGCAGAAATTGGGATTTCTTGCTACAAAAAGGTGGCAAGAGCTTTTCACCAACTGAAATGCAGGAAGAGCCAGAAAACCCTTTCTATCAAAAAAAAAGAAACCAAAGATATGACATGGTATAATATAATAGCCATCAGAGAAACATGGTGGGATGTCTCACACTGCTGGAGTGCCACAATTGATGGTTATAAACCATCATAAGGGAAAGACAAGGAAGGAGATGTGGTGGAGGGGTCCTGTATGTCAAGGAGTATTTTGATTGTACTGAGGTTGATGATGGTGATGATATAGTTAAGTGTTTATGGGTAAGAGTCAGGGCAAAGGCCAACAAAGCACATGTCCTGGTGGGAGTCTGTTTTAGACCACCCCACCAGGATGAAGAGACAGATAAAATATTGTTTAGGTATCCATCAGAAGTCTCTTGTTTTCTGGTCCTTGTTATTGTGGGGGGTTTCAGCTTCTCTGATGTCTGCTGACTGGTGGACAGAGTTCTTTAGGAGACAGTCCTGAGGGGCCAAGGAGTCCAGGAAGGCTTGTTAAAAGTATAAATTTGCTGCTTCTTTCAGCATTCCTTCTCCTTTTCAGGCTCAGTCTTTTCCCTTTCCATTTTTAAATGCCCAAGGGGAAAAAAAAAGAAAAGTTGAGCCTATCAGGTTTATGAAATTCTGTTAAATAAACTAAAAAGAATTAAACAGGAACACATATTGACACACATGAATAATACAAAGAGAATCAGAAAAGTATTAGGAAAGAAGACTAATCCTTTTTAAGGTATTTTTGAAGAACACTGAAGTCTTTGCCTTCAGAAAGTATGTTTAATTCAGCACGTAAGTCATCACAAGTTTCAGGTTTTCTTTAGTGATTGAAACAGGCTAGGTGGTTACCAAGAATAAAAGTCTGTTTGAATTCTACAGTGTATTTTCCAGGTAGCTCAGTGTGGCAGTGTGCTCCCCACCTTCCACCTTCCTTCTGAAAGCAGTGGCCTCAGTGGTGGTTGTGACGGCTGCATTAGGACTCCAAGAACACAGATAACAACACAATAAACAAGGGCTGTAAATCTTGCTCAAAAGCTAAGGGCTAGCTGAGCATGTGACAAACAAAATATTGCTGGCACCAAAATATAACTGTAAATCAATCATTTCATTCCATATACAATGGACAGACCCAGGGCCTATCGATCTCCTGTCATGGCAGTGGGCTTCATGACAGGATCTCCTCTTGAGTATGGATGCCGCTCAAGGTTACTCCTTGAGGCTGAGAGAATCCTTGCTGCAACAGGTTCTTGGCAAGTGACTAACAGCATGCTAAACTTTGAAATCTTAACTGATACAAAGAATTGGTTGCACATATGTAATCATTCAGACATAAAACAACTGACCAAGTCTGAGGCTAGGACTGGATCTTGTCACACCTAGGCTCCTCTCTCAGAAAGAGGTTCAAAACCAAAGGGGGTCCTATCTGAAACTTGTGCCTAAACCTTACCTTTTGTATCTCTCAGACATAAACCTTTGTCCAAGCCTGGGACTAAATCTGAATCTAGCTGCACCTAGACTCCTCTCTGAGGAGGAGTTTAGAAAGCAAGGGCATACATTCTGAAACTTGTGACTCAACAAGTCTGCCTGAGAGTTTTCTCAAATCCTGTCCTCTTCTGAGCAGTAAATAATCAGGGTCTACCTTGCTGTTAAATATTGTTAAACAGTTATTAGCAAACTTTGTTAAATTGCTGTTTTGTATTAATGAATATATTAATAAACTCTTACAAGTGAAGTGTGCTACTCCACCCACAGTATTCAGTGATCAGAATGGAGAAAGCCTCCTTTAGCATATCAGAGACAACAGGAAAGCTTATCGCTCTGTCTCTTTCTACATGGGATGCCTCTTGCAAGCAAGATAAAACTAATCAAAGCATCAAGCAGTTGTGGCAGGATAGAATGAATTAAGCATAAAGAAACCACTAGGTGGTCTTGTCTTTGTAAGCAGAAATGACTTGATGTGTATTCATATTTTAACTGAAATGAAACACACAGATAATGTGTGCAGCAATATGAAAGTTTGCTGAAATGAGAGCCAAACCTTGTGTGGTCTTAGCTGTCTGTCTAAAATTGATAAAGGATTTTTAATGTTTATTTAGAATAGAATAAACCAGGTTGGAAAAGACCTTTGAGATCATTAAGTCCAACCTATCACCCAACACCATCTAATCAACTAAACCATGGCACCAAGGGCCTCATGCAGTATCTTCTTAAACACTTCCAGTGGTGGTGACACCACCACCTCCCCGGGCAGCCCATTCCAATAGGCAATCACTCTCTCTGTGAAGAACTTCTTCCAAACGTCCAGCCTAAACCTCCCCTGGCGCAGTTTGAGACTGTGTCCTCTTCTTCTGATGCTGGTTGCCTGGCAGAAGAGACCAGCCCCTGCCTGTCTACAACCTCCCTTCAGGTAGTTGTAGAGAGCAAGAAGGTCTCCCATGAGCCTCCTCCAGGCTAAGCAACCCCAGCTCCCTCAGCCTCTCCTCACAGGGCTGTGCTCCAAACCCCTCCCCAGCTTTGTTGCCCTTCTCTGGATACATTCCAGCAACTCAGTATCTTTCCTAAACTGAGTAGCCCAGAACTGGACACAGGGCTCAAAGTGTGGCCTAGACAGTGCTGAGTACAGGGGCAGAATGACTTCCCTGTCCCTGCTGGCCACACTGTTCCTGATACAGGCCAGGATGACATTGGCCTTCTTGGCCTCCTGGGTACACTGCTGGCTCATGTTCAGCCTACTATCAGCCTAGTACCACCAGGTCTCTTTCTGCCTGGCCACTCTCCAGCCACTCTGACCCCAGCCTGTAGCACTGCATGGGGTTGTTGTGGCCAATAGGTAACCTCTCCTTCCTTCCAAGGATGACACACCCTTTTTTTCCCCTTAATTCACTTAGAAGCTCATTGCCCAACCAGGCTGGTCATCTACCCCAGCGGCTCATCCTCTGGCACACTGGCACAGCCTTTTCCTGCACCTTCAAGAATTCTTTCAGCCCTGCTGCACCCCTCTGTTTTTAAGGGCTGTTTCCCAAGGTACCTTCTGAGTTAGTTCCTTAAGTTACCTGAAGTCTGCCCTTCCTGGTTCAAATCTAGTTTAAAGCCCTGTGAATGAGTCCTGCCAAATCCCTTCCTAGAACCCTTTTCCCTCTGTGGGATAGGCTGTTGTCATGTGCCAGGATATTTCTTCCCCGCTGGGATGGGTGTACTCCACCTGTTGCTAGTGTACCTGGTGCCACAGAAAGTTCCCCAAGATCAAAACCTCCAAAATTCTGTTGGTGGCACCAGCCTCTGAGCCATTTGATAATGACACCTGCTTTCCTGTTCCTTTCAGTATTCCAGATACCCATATCTTTGAAGTCTTTTCCAAACTTCATGATTCTATGATTCTATGATTCTGTGATCAGGAGTGTTTCAGAAACTATAATGGAGGTGTAGGACTCAGCGCTCAGAATTGCTACATTGGAATGATCACATTTATGAAGGCACATACCTAGATGTCCTTGACCATTTATGAAAGTAAAAATGAGAGAAAACACAGACAACTTCAATTTAAACATTAATAAATATGAACCTTTTTGACATCAACTGTCCTTTTCACAGTTTCACTATATACCAACTAAAAGAAACATACCACTATTCCAGGCCAGATTAACTGTTAAAAAAGCAATCTGGCCCTTAACTGTCAGCACAGAAGAGCTAAAGATGCTATAAAACAATGAAACACTTTTATTTCTTCCCACTTTTCAGCAATTGGAAATAGTGTTGAATCTGGCTGGCATGGCAAGGCTCACAAATGCACTGTTGATAAATATTGCAAAAATGAAAATGGTGCTACATACTTAGTATCATAAAATTGTTAGGACCTCAAGGATGATTTAGTTCCAACCCCGCTTCCATGGGCAGGGACACCTCATGCTTGATCAGGTTACCCAGAGCCACATCCAGCCTGGCCTTAAAAATCTCCAGAGATGGGGTTTCTACCACCTCCCTGGGCAAGCTGTTCCAGTGTCTCACCACCCACATGGTAAAGAACTTCTTCCTAACATCCAATCTGAACCTACCCATTTCTACTTCTTTTTCTGTTCCCCCTTGTCTTATCATTACTTGACACCTTAAAAAGTCCCTCACCAGCTTTCTTGTAGGTCCCCTTCAGATACTGGAAGGCCACAATAAGGTCTTCTTGGAGCCTTCTCTTCTCCAGACTGAATAGCCCCAACTCTCTCTGTCCTCACAGGAGAGGTGCTCCAGCCCTGTAATCCTCATGGCCTTTTTCTGGTCACACTCCAGCACATCCAGATCCTTCCTGTAACAGGGGCTCCAGAACTGGAGGCAGTACTATAGGTGTACAGGTGTAGCCATGTATTTAATACAGATTAAGATGCTGACATGAATTATACCTGAATTATACATTCATGATCTGCCAAGTTTGTATTTCATATATTGACATCACCGAGGGAGAAAAGCCACCAGAGCTCAGTTTAGCCAAGCTGTTGTCTGAACCATTATCTGGAGGAGTCTGCCTATCTCCACTGAGACTTTGTAAGGACTGTTAGGTGACTAACCTATTTACACATGCACCTATAGGTAGGTGGTTTAAATTGTCCTTTCCCTCACTACATCCACACTTAGAGAATTATTTTTAAATACCTGTGTCATCTGTGTTTTCTGGGTTATTTGAAGAGCCTGCTTAACTTCATGTGGCACATTGCATTGATTCGTGTTAATAAGAGGTCAGCCCCAAGATCTGTTTAAATATTAATTGAAAGGAAATTTTAGGGGAAAATATGTCACTTCAAGTTATCTTCTACCACTTCTTAAGCTCTCCATTGCAGTAAAGGTTCTAGTACTCTCTTAAAAGTGCAATATCTATGTCAGTATCAAACATTAAAACTGCTGATGAGGAAATGTCCCATTTGAGTCCAGTTCACCCTGCCTTGTCATTGTACGATGGATTCATAGCCTGTGCACTGAGATCCCTAAAATCTTTAGAGTCTGATAAAGTTAGGGCGATCTTTGGAAGTACCATCCCTTGGAAAGCAGATTTTTAACCCAGTATTAGAATTTGCTTTTTTCCTGATGTGTTTGGCATCCCATTGGCACATGGCATATCTGTCCCTTCACAAGGTTCTAATCTGAGAGTCAGTTGTAGCCCAAACTCTGTATTTCCTGCAAAAGCATGTTTAGATCCTTCTGAAGCAGTAGGCTCACACAACCATTTCTAGAAGTCTCCTCTTCTTTCATGTGGCCATGCTCATGGGTATTTTTCATGCCTTCCCATGACAAGTAGACTTTAAATCTTCTGTTCCCTCAAAACACAGTTTTCTAGTGCAAGTTGCACTGTGCTTTCCAATGTGTAACTCCTTCCACCCACAGGTTCAGCTAGCCCCACTACACCTGCAAATTCAAGCAACTTTAAGTTTTTCAGTTACAATTCCAACAGTGGAAGCACTAACAATATGTGATACAGTTCTTAGCTCTTCTCTCTAAAGCTTCTGCTACATGGTTTGCACTATTACATGCACAACAAATGTCCAGTTTACTTGCTTGCTAATACACCTGTTAATATTGAAAGTTTACAATTCTGGATTGTGAAGATAATTTCTGTCATTTTCCCAAGGTGAAACTGAACTAATTCCTGCGTATTTCAAAATATTTTTCCTTGCATGCTCTTGACAATTTCTTAAAGAGTTACCTAACTTTAAAGTTTATTTTATTTTCTGTGGTTTGGGGTCTTTTTATTTATTTGTTTGTTTGTTTATTTTAATCTGGTAAGGCAAGAAATAGTTGGCAATCAGCTTAACATATAAATACCTTCACTGCTGAAATAGTTAACCCATATCAACTTTACACATAAAACATGACAAAAGCCCATCAGCTATACTTGTCAGTCAGAAGATGTTGAGTTGTTGGAACATGTCCAGCGAAGGGCAATAAAGCTGGGGAGGTAGGTTTGGAGAACAAGCCCTATGAGGAGAGGCTGAGGGAGCTGGGGTTGCTTATCCTGGAAAAGAGGAGGCTCAGAGGAGACTCGCCACAACTACCTGAAGGGAGGTTGCAGCCAGGTGGGGGCTGGTCTCTTCTCCCAGGCAACCAGCACCACAAGAAGAGACACAGTCTTAAGCTGCACCAGGGGAGGTTTAGGCTGGATATTAGGAAGAAGTTCTTCACAGAAAGAGAGATTGGGCATTGGAATGTGCTGCCCAGGGAGGTGGTGGAGTCACCATCACTGGAGGTGTTTAGGAAGAGACTGGATGGGGTGCTTGGTGCCTTGTTTTAGTTGATTAGATAGTGTTGGATGATAGGTTTGACTCGATGATCTCAAAGGTCTTTTCCAACCTGGTTAATTCTAAATTCTAAGATTAAAAATAATTTTTAAAAATGTTAAAAATTTGATTGGCAAAAATATCCTGGTTATTCATCTGGTTTGCATCAGTGCCCTTTCAATAACAGCTAAGCTCTTTAAAAAGTCTTGCTCTGTTTGATAAAAAAATATCACTTTTGAAGAGAGTTTGAATGCTATCCTTTGAAATTCTGGTTTGTAAGAATTTAAAAAAATGTTTGCTCCATTGTAACCTTGCATTTAATCCAGTAAAATATAGATGCTAAACAAACAACTTATACAACCTTGCATGTAAACCAGTGAATCAAAATCTCATCCTAACAGACCTGAAATAAAAAGGTATTTTTATCTGCTGAATTCATAAAATAAAGCAGAAGAAAGTGTGTGCTGTCTACTGTTGCTCTGACATTAAAGACAGCTGAAGGGAACATAAGGGAGACCCTTTTCTTGTAGTGCTTCTAAAGAAATTCTCTGGGTTTCATCATGTAGCAACAAACACAATTATATAGAAGAGAAGAGAAGAGAAGAGAAGAGAAGAGAAGAGAAGAGAAGAGAAGAGAAGAGAAGAGAAGAGAAGAGAAGAGAAGAGAAGAGAAGAGAAGAGAAGAGAAGAGAAGAGAAGAGAAATTGCACCCAACCTATCAACCAATCCAACCCACCTAATCAACTAACCCATGGCACCAAGCACCCCATCAAGTCTCCTCCTGAACACCTCCAATGATGGTGACTCCACCTTAAAAGCAATCTCATAACTGCCATTTTCCATAGGAGAAAATCAAACTAGCCATCCAGACCACTTAAGTAGTCCATCTACAGAGCCTAACAAGTGTAGCATGAATGTTCAAGACTTACTTTGTCCAGATTACCTCAAACTCTAAATTCCATACCCACTGGAGTTAGTGGCAGTATTCTATTTTAACCCCTGCATATATGAAGTTATTGCTGTATTCAAAATTAGGGAGAATTCAGAAGTTACATGTAGTGTGAAAATCCTGAATCTTCCACAGTGGCAAGTAGGCAGGGAGAGGGATCTGAGTGGGAAGACCCACTGGCCAGGATTTTCTTATGACAGAAAATTTCTGCCTTATGAAATTTTTCAGATAATTAATTCAGGTCATGGAACAGGGTCTCATACTCACACTGCTGTACTCTGCAAATCACTATTTATTTGATAAATATCCATATGATCCACAGAAATCAAATGACATTCATAAATCTAAGCAGGAGGTGATAAACCAGCAAAGCTCAGCTTTTAATAAACAGAGATTTCCAACTGGTTGTTCTGCTGATGACATTATGGGTGTGTGCAGCAGACGCATGTATGTATGCATAACTTTACTGTCCCCAAGATTCCTCCTAGCATATACATCTATTGATTCAGTACAGAGTGAAACATCAGAAACTTGCCCTAAATAATTTACCAAAAGGGTAACACTTTGACAGAACTGAAAGTACACTAGCGAAATGAGTAGGAAGAAAAATGCACAGGTAGACCTCAATACTGTATTCTGAAGAGCTGTGGCTCTGCTTAGGCTGCTGCAAATAGTTTCTTGTATGGTTCTGTTTCATTGAAATGTAAACCACATGTTCAAATTACATGGCCAGAGGGATCTATAAGGTCTCAGGTGCTGATTTATAGAAGTCTCAGTTGCAGCCTAAAACAGGAATCACACTGTGATGTGTCATCAAGCATGATAAAAACAGATGATGGGAAAGAACTTGTAAGAAAAGAATACTTGGGAATGAGGTGTTTCTTTCATTGCATCCTCAAAACTACCAATGATCACGGATCAGACTATCAGAAACCTAAATACAGAAAATAATAAATACCATTTTAAAAAGATTTTTTTTTAAAGTCAGTTTCATTGTAACTTAATTTTGTGGAGCAAAATCTGACTGATGGTGACTTATTTTCAATAACCTCTTCAGTTAAAATGGGAACAAGCCCTAACACAACATTTCAAACCAGATCTAATGATTACCATGATAGAAGTAGAGAACTTTTAAAAATCAATCTTTTTGAAGTGTTTCCTTAAAAAGAACTGCTTTGAATAATAAAAACATACTTTGCATGATATTGGAACTAGTCACACAACTGGAAAGGAAAACAAGAAACCTAAATCTTGATACTATTTTTTTGTGTGCAATCTTTCAAATGACAACTGCTAAATTAGATTACTCTTACTTATAGACATCAAAGAACACAGTGTCTCAGAAAAATTCTGAAGAGTGACATTGCATGCATGAGCTATTCTGCACAGTACCAACGGAAGACCAAGATACAAAATTATATCACTGTGCTGTGGAAGATCTAAGCAACTACAAAATAAGTTCAGAGCATAGCTGCTGAAGTTCTCCATCAAAAGTACTTAGTTGTCTCAAACAGCCTCTGATAAGAGACCTTAGCACAGACTAATTCTGTCTCTGAGAAAAGTCAAGTTCATTTACAATTCTTACCTGAGCATCTCAGAGATGTGACCAGAACTGAACTTACCAGACACAAACATTTCAGTGTTTAAGTTTGACTGACAATCCCCTCAAGTTAGTCAGCAAGTATGCTCCCTAGTGCTGGCCAAAAATAGGATAGAATCATAGAATCAATAAGGTTGGAAAAGACCTCAAAGATCATCAAGTCCAGCCTGTCACCCAAGACCTCATGACTACTAAACCATGGCACTAAGTGTCACCTCTCCTCACCTCGAGCCTAAATTTCCCCTGGTGCAGTTTGAGACCTGGGACTTAAGAGCTCAGATGGTGGGTAAGACTGAGAATCTCTCCCCTGCTCCCCCTTCCTCTTTCCCCATCAAAAGAAAAGGGAAGGGGAACAAACACCATTCCACACTTCATGGTTCAAGTCAAATGTGAGACAACAGTAAGCAAAGATCTCTAAGCAATGGATAAGCAAAGATTTGATGATCAAGCCTTCTGCCTTGCACGCCTTCACTTGGCCATGTTTCTTTAATGTATGCTATTTCCAAGCCCTCAAAAGACTGACTTAGAACCCTCAAAGCAGGAGGCAAAAATTAAGTAAAAAATGAGATTCAATATGAAAGCAAATATTCAAGGGTGCGTTTATTCATGTTTGAGTTGTGTTTATTTGTTTGCTTGTTTGTTTGTTTTTTTCCTTCAGAGTTTTGATGTATTAGGGAGCAAAACATGACATTGCCAGAAGGCTAATTTCCCCCCAAAATACCTATACATTAACAACAAAGGAAAAACAAAAATCACAATACTTGTCACACTTACTGTGTGTGAAAAGGCTTTCTGTTAAATCTTTGCTTGCCCTTTTGTTTTTAAGGCAATTTTGTGTGTGTATATATAGCAGCCTGATATTTCAATGAAAAAATACTACTGTATATGAAAGCATTATGCTTTTTGTCTAGATTTTATTTTTTAATTAAAATCTAGTAAAATATGGTAAGTGTGAATTTATATTACAGTAATAAAGGTTTTTATCTCAAACTCTGAGTAAACTCCAATGGAGCTGTCATGGTCTATTATGTTCCAAAGTAGCTGTTAGGGCCTATTATGTCAATTATCATGCACATCCTTGACAGATTGTTCTTCTTTGGATTTTTTTAATATTATCATTAAAAATAAAACCAAGAAGGGACTGGATTCCTTGTGGTATTGAAATATAGCAGGGAGCCTTTCTCTTGGGTCAGTGGTAACTGAAAATGTCTATTTAGTGATGCATGCAAAAGAGGTTCAAAAACCCAATTCTGAAACATTGAAGTTAATGGAAGCATTGAATATTACTTTAGTGATTACAGATTTAAGTCCTTGCTTTAGATTCCTACAGATCATATTGCAATTGGGGACACACAGCTAAAGGTGACACTAATTTGTTGTCTTCCTGGACAAGTTCTATACAGAGAGAGTGATTGCCCATTGGAATGGGCTGCCTGGGGAGGTGGTGGAGTCACCATCATTGGAGGTGTTCAGGAGGAGACTTGATGGGGTGCTTGGCTGCATGGTTTAGTTGATTAGATGGGTTGGATTGGTTGATGGGTTGGTTGATGATCTTGAAGGTCTCTTCCAACCTGGTTTATTCTATGTATTCTAAGTACAAAAAGGTCCAATGGCGTGCTCAAGAAGCCTGGTGAAATTCCCCAAAGGTTTTACTGTGTCTGTTTTAGCTGTTACACTACTTCATGTTATGGTTTTCCTACCTTTAAAAAAAAATAGAATGTGAAAAGGAATAAAGGTGGTAAAGATTATATGAAATATGGATCTATTTTGTATGAGAAGAGGCTAAAAATTACTTCTGCCATTAGAAAGTACAGCCGCAAAAGGTACAGTAGAGTTCTATAAATCATAAAGTGAATGATAACATTCTTTTTTCCTGTAATTAGTAAATGAAATTAAACCATATCATATCAGTAGTAAGTTACAGTATAGTTACAGTATAACTAAGATTAGAAGAGACCCCAAGGATCATCAAGTCCAACCTGTCTCGGTAGACCTCACGACTAGACCATGGCACCAAGTGCCACATCCAATCTCCTCTTGACCACCTCCAGGGACGGTGACTCCACCACCTCCCTGGGCAGTCCATATCCTTTCACTGTGTAATTAAACTGTGGAACTCAAAGACAGGGCAGATTTAAAGTACAAAGGTTCCACAAGGAAAGAGACAAATTCAAATTCACCAAACAAGGGGTTAAACACAAAATATTCCAAGCACAATGTAGTCTCAGTATGTCCCAAACAGCCTAGTGTCAGAATAACCTTTAGGTTTTTTGGCTCATATGTTCTGGAAATTGTGTTGACATAAGTGAGAGAAGATTCTCACCTTTAGTCTTTCTTCCATGCCAATGGTTAGCCTGGCTTGCACACTACTATGAAGTTACGGAATTACTGAGCTCGCAGTTATATGGGAAACTAAGGCAAGGAAATGCAATGAAAGGAAAAGCAAGACAAAGAGTGAGTCTTCATAGTTGAGAAACCTGCATTTTTTTAAATTGGCTCTAGAAAAAAAGAAAAAAAATCCAACAAAACAAAACCAATAGAAGCAAAAACCCACCCCAAAAATAAAACAAACAAACACACAAACAAACCCCCCCAAACCCCCAAATAGTTACAAGGTATAATTCCTCTCATCCAAAGACAAACATCTAAAGATGATGAGAAGGATCATGACCTGTAAGTAAGTAATTTTCTTATTGCTTATAATGTTAGCTAAATTTAACTATCAAAACAAGAAATGGTACCACTGAAACTTTTAAGGTGTCCAGAATCATATATAGAATCATAGAATCAACCATGTTGGAAGAGACCTTCAAGATCATCCAGTGCAACCTATCACCCAGCCCTATCCAATCAACTAGACCATGGAACTAAGTGCCTCATCCAGTCTCTTCTTAAACACCTCCAGTGATAGTGACTCCACCACCTCCCTGGGCAGCCCATTCCAATGGCCAATCACTCTTTCTGGGAAGAACTTCTTCCTAATATCCAGCCTGAACCTTCCCTCCCACAACTTCATGCAGTACATGAAGAATACTCATGCCCTTTGGCATGACTCATGGATGTAAGCTAAAATATGACAGAGCATCTCAAATGCACCAAGGTATAGACAACTGAATTGTCTCTAGAACATCCAAACAAATAGATATTCAGTCATCTAAGTGTAGCCATGCAGCAATTTGTGTTATTGTATTATATCAGATCTGGTGCTCAGCTTTGCTACCAGAGTGCATGGGTCTCCATATGTCCAGTGCCCTGCCTGAGTGGCCTGTGTATGCTTTCAATATCCTAGAAAAACTCAAGTGGCACTAAATTCTTATGATTAGAATCAACTGACTCTTGTCCCAAATGTCAACATTCATATTGGAAATGTCTAAATTTGGATTAAGTGAATCGAAGCATTAATGATTAAGGACAGGTGAAATAACCCCATGTTTTGAGTCACTGATCATAAATCTCCTATGTCAGTCTCTAAGGTCTTACTAAGATAATGCTCTCCTGTCTAGGACAAGAATCTTTTCAACGAAATCTTATCCCATTAACATCAACGGCAAACCTCCCTTAGACTTCAGTAGGTTGTTCTTTATCTAGCTGACAGAACAGGCACAAGAGAACAAGCGAAACACCTCACGTACAACTTTTCCTCTCTATTGTGATGGGTTACTACCCATCCTGGAAGCAGAGGGGGAAGGGCTAGTGAGTGCTTTGCCCTCCCTGCAGGGTGTTTTTCCCCTGGGAAACTGAGTCTGTTCCACTCCTCCTCCCTGCCCAGCTAGGGTATAAAAGGGAGAACACTGCAGCCATTAGCTCTTCTTTGCTCCTGCCTTTCCCGGATGAGAGCTACTACAGCTGCCTTCCTGCTTCTCTGCCACATAACCTGATATTGTCAGATAAGACAATCACTCACTTTCAGTTTATCCTTGTACAGCACTACATTAGCAATGATGAGGATATTATAGAAGTTCATATAAATTTTCTTCAGAAATGTCTCCAAATCAGGTAATACATGTTAAACACTTTATTAAAGGAAACATTTGTCCAATTTATTGTTTTAATAAAATTGTCTGTTTGTTGGGGTTTTTTTAACAACCACTCTTTCAGAAGTAAGGTAGAAGATGATGAAATTGTTCACTCTTTTAGATAGGTCATCCCAAAGACCGCAGCTATACTTACTTGGCTTAAGAGAAAAAGGTGCTTGCCTTTCCCCTGCATACCACTGAGAGCAAAGCATAGCATTGCCTTCTGTGTTTCATTTAACAATTTATTTTTTTCTGCTTGAATGTAGCATAATACAACAATTATGTGATACATTAAAAAAAAAATTATGACAATGCTTGCACTGTATCCAAATGCGAAGAGATCTGAAGACATTTCAAATGGGAAACCTGCTAATAGCTCACACAATGGATTCCCCAGCTGAAAAGAAGACATAAATTGGAGTGAATCAAGCATTCACCGCCAGCAGATCTGCTGCTTGTGTTCACTGATGAGATGCAAATGTGCTTAGCAAGAGTACAGCATCAGTAGAGGACCATGAAATTATAATATAGTGACTGTAATGACAATGGGTTAATTTGTAGCATTTCTTATTCTAATTATGGTATTTGACACATGGGAACAAAACCATTTTCAGCTATTTTCTTTTCTTGTTGCTAGCCCTTATTACAAGACTGAGAAACAAGAGTAATCTGCATGCTTTGCTATTCTGTGAAATACAGTAGTATACTGCACTGTTTTGACCCTTTCAATATTCTGCATAGGTAATTTAAGAGAAGACAGCCCAGTTATGGTCTCAGCAAAGAGCATTTAATGAATCCAGTACAATTTGCATGGAAATAGACTGAATTATTTTTTTTAAGGGCACAAAAATATAAAGACAAAAAAAAAAACACCAAGAAAGAAAAAAAACAAACAGCAAAACAACAATAAAAATTAAAAATAACAGAAACAGCACATTTCTCCATCTCTAGCGCAATGACTTTAATGAGAATTAAAATGTGTATGAACTTCACCTATTCTCAGAGCCATAGGACGCTACTTTCATCTTGCAGTGTGTAAATCCAGTTCTGGGCCCCTCAGTTTAGGAAGGATGTTGACTTGCTGGTGTGTGTCCAGAGAAGGGCAACGAAGTTGGTGAGGGGTTTGGAACACAAGCCCTATGAGGAGAGGCTGAGGCAGCTGGGGTTGCTTAGCCTGGAGAAGAGGAGACTCAGGGGTGACCTTATTGCTCTCTCCAACTACCTGAAGGGAGGTTGTGGACAGGCAGAGGCTGGTCTCTTCTCCCAGGCAGCCAGCACCAGAACAAGAGGACACAGTCTCAAGCTGCACCAGGGGAGGTTTAGGCTGGATGTTAGGAAGAAATTCTTCATAGAGAGAGTGATTGCCCATTGGAATGGGCTGCCTGGGGAGGTGGAGGAGTCACCATCATTGGAGGTGTTCAGGAGGAGACTTGATGGGGTGCATGGTTTAGTTGATTAGGTGGGCTGGATTGGTTGATCTTGAAGGTCTCCTCCAACCTGGTCTATTCTATTCTATTCTATTCTAATTATCTATACAGATGTATTCTTTTTGTAAGAGAGGTGTCCAGCTAGTGAAGAATATCCTGTTCCAAATAATTCAGACATTAGTCCATTATTCTGGCAGAAAACAGGTATATAGAGGTCAAGATGCTTGCCACTCCGACAAAATGGCTACATTTGCAAGCCTATGGGTTCCACATTTTCCAGCAATGACTACAAAATTAGACTCATAAAGAACACAGAAACATGAAATTAACATTTAAATGAACAAACCAAAATTCTGATAACACACATATGGAAAAAATACCTTTTTTAATGGAAGACCCTGACATATAATTCTAGGTGTATCCTCCTACAGTTGACCTTTACCTGTTTGGGAACTGTTATTTGATGGCTATTGCTTTTATGTGTAGGCATGCACGTTTTGGATGAGTGCAAATTAGCTCCGTATTAGCAAACTGCTTATGGTGCTCAATATCCTGTCCACAGATTTTCCTAGCAAACTGTCTTTGAATAGGATAAAGAGGATATACACACTTTGAAGACTATCAGATATAGGAAGGAGAAATGGGATTATATTTTTAAGGGAGATTTGTAGAATTTATTAAAACTTCATTTGATCTTTTAAATCAACTTTCTAGGTACTTACTTGGCTTGCTGAAACAGATAAAATGGAAGAATTTGTTCACCAGGCGATTCAAAAGTTGTCAATAGATGGGTTCTCACCAGGAAATTCTCATCAGGGAAGCATCAGAACTCATGTGCTTCCCCAGTTTGTCTTTGAATCATTATAGAGCCTAGGTAGAACATCAGACATCTAAGTGTTTAGCTGAAGATTGATCTAAAAATGAGTTATTTCTATTAGTCATGTAAGAAGCAATGTGATCCAGAATAGCAGTATAAATGAATTTTAGGCTTCTCCAGCAATAATCCTGAGCCCAGGGACCAGACAATTTAATCTTCGTCTGAGAGAAGGATCCAAAATTGCCAAAAGTCTGAAAGTGGAATTTAGAGATTCTGAATTTCATTTACAAAGGTTCATGTCTTATTAGTTTTTCCCAAGTCATTAGAAAACCCTGATTTTTTGGGGGGATTAAAATGCTGATGAGATTTGACAACAAAATATATTTAATTTACCTAGTAGAAAATCCATAAATCTAGTAGAATTCATAAATCTAGTAGAAGAAGAGAGGAAAGATAATGTTAAAACAGTGTTATAGGCCCACCAAGAAATGGAAACTGAGGTACATTTATTTCAGGGTATCACATGAAAACACATTCAAATAGACAGGACAGCTAATACCCACATTGGCAACAGAGAAACTAATTTCCGTATGAGTGCTCAGTAAAGCAACTTATCCCTGAAACAGCTAAGACTAAAGGTTTCAGGAGAAGAATTATCTGTTAAGAAAATCATTATATAACGTAAATGTGTATCAATATCCATATGCAGAGGTGTATAGATATCATTATGTAAATGTCATTTGCCTTGATATCCATTTAATTTACTTATCATAGAGTATTTCTTACAAATCACACTGAAATTATGATGATGGGATATATTTTCCCTAAGTTTCCCTAAATATATTAATCTGTTTGAGATATTTGCCAGGCCTCTATCTCAGCTGCCAAGGGAATAGACCTCACATAGGTTCTTTGTCTTGTATGTTAAACCCAGATACCTTAAATATGTTAGAGTACCTCAAATCACAATAGACACCAGCTCTTTGGCATGCCAGAATTTGCTGAATATCTCTGGGGCTGTAACTACAGCAGTCATTTTGGCAGACTTCAGGTACCAAAATGTGAGACAGCCTAAACTCTAGCTGATGATCTCCAAAAGGCTGCAGAGCTTTCACAAGTTTTGTCTCTAACCTGCCAGTTCCATTTAGATGTATTGGCATCTAAGATGGAAGCATATACCCGTGTTTATGCAGCTAAATCCTGCACTAAGTCTCTATTAATTATAACAGGAGCATAGACATCTAGTTCGCATGTAGATAATGAGGAGAAAACTTCACTCATTACCTCTACTACTTTATTAATAGTAAAAGTTTGAAGGAAGCAACATGATAAGGCCAAGCTGGCTTTTCTTCCCTCACATTTCCTTATTTTGTCTTTCTTTTAACCCATCTAATTGTATTCAAATTAATGTTGAAGTGAACTTAATGCTATTTCTGGTGGCAGTATCTCAAATCAGGATTTATTTCCACTTCTTCTTCTTCTTTCCCCCACTCCACCATTTCTGTTTTGCAGTCTACTTTACTCACAAAATGTAATAAGAGATGAAGTGCATAGGGAAATAGGTAATTATTTTTAATTTATTTGCAAAAGTTTAGATTAATGTAATTGTGCATCTTGAGTAACAAGTGGGTATGTCACAATAGATTTAAAATATATCATCCATGCTTTGACTTTTTCAAGCCAAAAGGGAGTATGACTATCACACAGTATACATAAAATAAAATAAAATATAAAGCAATTATAACACTAGCTGCTCTAAGATTTTCTCTTTTAAAACATCCCATGATATCATTAAAATAGTGCTCACATGTTCTGAATTTTGTTTTATCAGCTTAGTTGTTTACATCAAAGAATAGAATAGAATAGAATAGAATAGAATAGAATAGAATAGAATAGAATAGAATAGAATAGAATAGAATAGAATAGAATAATTTGGAAGAGACCTTCAAGATCATCACGTCCAACCCATCATCCAACACCACCTAATCAACTAAACCATGCAATCAAGTACCCTATCAAGTCTCTTCCAAAACACCTCCAATGATGGCGACTCCACCACCTCCCCAGGCAGTCCATTCCAATGGGCAATCACTCTCTCTATGAAGAACTTTTTCCTAACATCCAGTCTAAACCTTCCCTGGCACAGCTTGAGATTGTGTCTTCTTGTTCTGGTGCTGGCTGCCTGGGAGAAGAGACCAGCCCCCACCTGTCTACAGCCTCCCTTCAGGTAGTTGTAGAGAGCAATAGGGTCTCCCCTGAGCCTCTTCTTCTCCAGGCTAAGAGTATTTACCTTTTTGACTGTTACAGTTACTAATTTCTGGAGAATTCATGCCTTCTTTTCCCTGCATATCAAAAATGAAACCCAAACTTTTAAATCATAATTGATCTTCAGACCATCATGTCAGTTCAGCTTCCCATCATGTCCTCTTTATCTTATTGTTTTATGGTGGTTTAATGTTTAATTTATGATTATTTCTTCTGTTTTCCTTACAGGGCATTTTCTTAGGAAGAAACAACAACAATAACAACAACAAAAAAAGACTAGAAGGAGTTTTACAGCATAAAGCAAATTTTTATTAGAATCTAAATCATGTTGATTACCTTTCAAATACAGAACGACAGAAGATAAATAGGGAATGTTTATGACAACTCTTCTCTATTCCCATGCATTCTTAGAAAATATTTCCTTGTTTTCACACTGTTTCAGTTAACGTAGGAGTTGCAGCAAAATCAGTGCAAGCCTTTCTAGTCTTAGGAAGAGCTTCTGTTGCAGTGGAGTCTTGTCTATCACTTCCAGTCATGGTTGTAGCCAGGTGGGGGTTGGTCTCTTCTCCCAGGCAACCATCACCAGAACAAGCGGACACAGTCTCAAGCTGCACCAGGGGAGATTTAGGGGGGATGTTAGGAAGGAGATCTTCCTAGAAAGAGTGATTGCCCATTGGAATGTGCTGCCCAGGGAGGTGGTGGAGTCACCATCACTGGAGATGTTTAGGAAGAGACTGTATGGGGCTCTTGGTGCCATGGTTTATTGATCAGGTGGTGTTGGGTGATAGGTTGGACTCGATGATCTCTAAGGTCTTTTCCAACCTGGATAATTCTATTCTATTCTATTCTATTCCATTCCATTCCATTCCATTCCATTCCATTCCATATGTATATATACTCACATATATGTTGCACACTATTCTGAGCAATGCTGACTGCATGGTGTGACACTCATGAGATGCTGTGTAGTATTTGGGGGTGGGGAGGGGCTGGGTTGTCTCTCCACTTTTGTTTTTTGTGTGGCACAGGCTCCTGTATGAATTTCAATCAGGTAGTTTTTCTTTCTTTTTTTTTTTTTTCCCCCTTCCCTTTTGTCTTTGGTATCTGATATCTCTGCAACAATGTAGTAAATCATTTTGTGTAGCTCAACTGAAAGTCTCCACTTTCCTTCTTTTTATCTCCCACTAGTGGTAGAGAAAAGGGAGGCAGAAGGTGGGGGGAAGCAGTCAGTTTAATCCATGTATTAATAAGCCACACCTTTGGAACTTATATTCAGAACTGAAAACTCTCACATTTAAATCAAATTCTACCTGGGTTTTCTAGCCTTTGGATGAAAAGAAGAACATGGTTTTCTGTACACTTCATGTACATCGTGGCTGTAAACATGAATGACCACAGAGAAAGAATAGCTAGCAAAGAACTTCAATAAGAGGATCAGAGAAAGAAGCCCCTGCTCCAACTCCTGCCAGGGCTGCTGTGGGACAGCATCAGCCCCATGGGTTCTGGGTGAAACACATTACAATTGGTCAATGGGTGATGCGCTTTACCTCAGAAGTTTACAAGAAGGTCACTGGCTGGGGGTATGAAGTTTGCTATAGGATGCTGAGGAAGATCACCTTAGGACTATAGAAAACTTATTGTGGGAATTTTAAGGGAAGAATCAAGGGTGTGAAAAGAGATTATTGTGGTGTCTTGCCATGGCTTGTGAGTTTTCAGTGCAGTCTTTCCTGTCTTCTTACCAAATTGTACTTCTGTTTTCCTGAGTGGAAAACTGTCCTGGCATAGGAGCTGTCCTGGTTTGAACTATAACAGAACTAATTCTGTTCAGTGATTTTACTTTTCAGCTAAGTGTTTTATAAATAACTTCACTTTCTGAAGTTAATGGCATGTTTTTGCAGAGAGTGTCTTCTTCTAAAAGTGATAACACAATGTTTATAGTTACTACAAAGGTAATGCACAAAGATAGGTAGAAAGGCTTTTGCTTATAATTGCTCCTATTCAGATTAAGGTCACTGCTAAGTCTTGTGAACCACTTTGGGTGTGCAGTGAGGAAGAGGCCACACATGTGGGGAGGATCAGACAGGACAGGTGACCTAAAACTGGTCAGTAATGTATTCCATGTTGCGTGTTCTTCTCCCCTTCTTATCTACTCTGGTAAAACCACACCTGGAATACTGTGTCCAGTTTTGGGCTCCTGAATTCAAGAGAGACAGGAATCTGTTGGAGAGAGTCCAATGGAGAACCCTGAGGATGATTAGGAGACTTGAGCCTCTCCCTTGTGAAGAAAGACTGAGAGACCTGGGGCTGTTTAGTCTTGAGAAGACTGAGAGGGGATCTCATCAATGTCTATAAATATCTGAGTGATGGGCGTGAAGTGGAGGGGACCAGTCTCTTTTTGGTGGTGTGCATTAATAAGACAAGGAATGATGAATACAAATTTGAACATAGAAGGTTTCACCTCAGCATAAGGAGAAACTTCTTTACTGTGAGATTGGTGGAGCACTGGAACAGGCTGCCCAGAGTGGTTGTGGAGTCTCTTTCTCTGGAGAATTTTGAAACCCACCTGGATGCATTCCTGTGCAGACTACCCTAAGTGATCCTGCTTTGCAGGGGTGTTGGACCCGATGATCTTTGGAGGTCCCTTCCAACCTCTAATGTTCTATGATTCTATGGTTCCATAGACTCACTACAGTCATAAGATTCATCTCACCAGATTTCAATAATGGCCACTGTTGTAGACTTCCAGCAGCAAGGTAGCTTCCAACTCCTCCTTTATGCTGCCCATGCTGCATGCATTCATGCAGAGGCACTTCAGCTTGGCTATTGACCATGCTTCCTTAATTACTTTAAGGTGTTACTCTGACATTCACTGTTGGCTGCTACTACCTCAGGAGCCCCTGGCTCGTCTCTGTGAGACTTTGAGTTTTCTGGTGTGTCTCCAGCATGCTTCAGAGCAATGGGCTGAAGGCCCTTAGTAGCCCACATCCCACTAACCCTGGTGTGTCATCTCACACCCTGTCACCTTGTCTCTGTAGTTTACAATGTGCATTTTCAATTTTTCTGTGTGTGACCTTTAAGATCATTGAGTCCAACCATGTTCACTCCACTTTCCCCCTCTGCAAAATCCTTAAAGTTATTTTAATTTTTTATACTATGAATGGATAGTTTGTATGAAAACATTGATAACATACTTCTGGGTTTTATTTTGCAATAGCTCTTAGTTCTTACCTTGTGACAGTAAAACCTACCCATAATTTCAACTGAAGGACAGAGAATCACAAGATAGGAACCATGTGGCTAATGAGAGAAAGATAAAGAGCCTTGGTAGTTGTCTCACTGACATTCAGAGTTCTGTAGAGAAGTTACTATATCTCAATTAGAATTTGTATATATATGTATATTTATCTGTATGCAGGTGGAACAGTGATACCCAAAGTAAAGCAAATTTGGCCTTTATCATCCACTGTAAGAACTGCATATCTCTGTATAAAAATGACCCTTTCAGATGTTGGTTACAAAACTGTACTCCTGGAGCATTATTCACCAAGAAGTTATTTTTTATACACTCACTACATAAAATCTGCAAGCCTCAGATAAAATTGTCAGACTAATTAGGTTCTTCTTGCCTCATCACTGAATGAAAAGTAGTGATTCCAAAGCAATATTTCTGGAGAAGGTAACAAAGGGGCTGAGACTGATTCACGGTAGCTAATAGCATGGCACTCACTCCACCAAAGCAAGCAAAACTTAATAATAAAAACAAGTTTAATGGGCAATTTCTGTGCTTTAGAATGCAATTTCCTTGAGTTGAATACCAGAAAAGAAGAGATGCTTTCTTGACTTGAGAGAGAATTAAAGCCTTGCTTCTGGTTGGGCAGTACTGTCTCTGATTAACAGGTGAAAAGGATTTAGATGCGATAGACACAATTTATGGCATCCATCTCGACTTCTGCTGCTACTGTGGAAAATCTTGTTTACAAACTACTTCAGCTGTAAGAGTTTTTAAGTATTAGTTATTCAGGGAATAATTATAAACAGAGCCATGGGACCTAACAGCAATATTTTCCTGTCTAACTACCAACACGGGAAAAGAGGGAGGCTCATCAAACTGACAAATATGCATCCTCTCTGAATCAAGTGCCGGGAAAAGGGTTTGGCATAAATGTTATGTAGTCTGTTTGCAAGAGAAACAAACAATGGAATGCAGTAAAATTAATCTGTTTATACATCTGGGCAATCTCACAGATGATAGAAATGTTTCTATATGTAGAAGCTTCTCTTGACATAAATAATTGCTTCTATGCGGCAGTTATAACACAAAGTAAAAGTAGTGTAAAGCCCTCTCTTTTAACTGAAGCAACACAGTCAGGATAAATCCAGCTCTATTGACAGAATAATGTGTATAAAATACGTGTCTTTTCATTCAAATGTAGCCTCAGCTGATTCTCATGGTGGATGGAGGAACCTGGAAACGACAGGGCTGTCAGCCTGACCTCAGTGCCAGGCATGATTATAGAGCAGATCATCTTGAGGGCAATCACAGTGCACTTGCAGGATGACCAAGGGATCAGACCTAGCCAACATGGATTTAGGAGGGGCAGGTCCTGCCTCACCAACCTGATCTCCTTTTATGACCAGGTGACCCTCCTGGTGGATGTGGGGAAGGCTGTGGATGTAGTCTATCTGGACTTCAGCAAGGCCTTTGACTTGCTGAGAGTGGTGGTGAATGGTGAAACTTCCAGCTGGCAGCCAGTCACTAGCGGTGTCCCCCAGGGGTCAGTGCTGGGCCCCATCCTGTTCAATATCTTTATTGATGATCTGGATGAAAAGAGTCTACGATTCGTAAGTTTGCTGATGACACCAAGCTGTGGGCAAGTGTTGATCTGTTAAAGGGTAGGAAGGCTCTGCAGAGGAACCTTGACAGGCTGGACAGATGGGCAGAGTTCAATAGGATGCCATTTAACAAATACAGGTGCTGGGTTCTGTCCCTTGGCCACAACAACCCCATGCAGTGCTACAGGCTGGGGTCAGAGTGGCTAGAGAGCAGCCAGGCAGAAAGGTGACCTGGGGGTACTGGTGGATGGTGGACAGCCACCTGAACATGAGCCAACAATGTGCCCAGGTGGCCAAGAAGGCCAATGGCATCCCAGACTGCATCAGGAATAGTGTGGCCATCAGGAGAAGGGAAGTCATTCTTCCCCTGTCCTCAACACTGGTTAGACCACACCTTGAGTACTGAGTCCAGTTCTGGGCCCCTCAGTTTCAGAAGAACATTGAGATACTTGAACATGTCCAGAGAAGGGCAGCAAAGCTGATGAGGGGTTTGGAGAACAAGCCCTATGAGGAGAGGTTGAGGGAGCTGGGGTATAGCTGGAGATATAAACTTGGAGGGAGCTCCAGGTTTAGCCTGAAGAAGAGGAGGTTCAGGGAGACCTTATTGCTCTCTACAACTACATGAAAGGAGGTTGTAGCCAGGTGGGGATTGGTCTCTTCTCCCAGGCAATTGGCACCAGAATAAGAGGACACAGTCTCAAGCTGTGCCAGGGGAAGTTTAGGCTTGAGGTGAGGAGAAAGTTCTTCACAGAAAGAGTAATTGGCCACTGAAATAGGCTGCCCAGGGAGGTGGTGAAGTCACCGTCCCTGGAGGTGTTCCTTGTCAGGAGGTGTTAGGTAACAGGTTGGACTTAATGATCTTTGAGGTCTTTTTCAACCTGGTTGATTCTATGATTCTGTGATTCATACATGCATTGAACATGATCTCCAAGAGCAGAACTGAATTTCTTCAAATTCAGTTGTACAAGTATATGGCAGCCAGCTCTTTTGAACTGCAGACTCAAATCAGGCACCAAAAAACCCTATCCAAAGCTGCTTTCAAAAGGTTAATCTATAACATCATGTGGAGGCGAATGGATACCACTTTAGCAGCACCTGAATTGAAAATGTAAGGTCTTTTCACATGACCTCCCCATGTTCACAGCAGCAATACAGCTGACAAATTTTGTTGTGCCATGTTTTGGCTTTTTGCAGCTCCATGACCTTTTCCTTGGCCAAGCAGGCCTGCTGTGAAGTCAGTGCATGAAGCCCTCTGCCTGTCCCTGACTGGCAACCTTTAATGGATCCCATTAAGCTCTGATCTGTGTCTTAAAGCAATTAGAACAGCTTTGGTTGGAAAAACTCCATTTTCATTTCATTATAATCTCAGGAAACTAGAAGCAGAAAGGAAATAAAAAGAGAAACCATAAAGGGAATTTTGGATTCTGTTGACTTTGCTGAAAACCTGAAGAAAGCCAAATACTTCATCCAGCCCTAATAATGAGACATAGACTGGCTCTGATAGCAGTCTTTGTACCACCTATTGCAAAAGCTCCATTTATGCTCTATGTAAAATGTCCAATGAAGCATAGAAAACATATAATTTGTATAGAGAATGGAAGTTATGCTGTTCTTGCTGGCATAAACAATACAGTAACTGCTCAGAAATAGCCTTTTGTATTCATGAGTGGGGTCCATTATCTGCTCTGTCTGTCTGATCATTCTGAATTGGGGCAAGGCAATAAAAGAGGTGCATTCTGATTGTGTCAGAGGTTTGATTTTTCAAACAAGCAAGTGGATAACAGGATGAGGCTGTTCAGTCTGGAGAAAAGAAGGCTCCGAGGTGACCTAATTGTGGCCTTCCAGTATCTGAAGGGGGCCTACAATAAGGCTGAGGAGGGACTTCTCAGGATATCAGGTAGTGATAGGACTAGGGGGAATGGAATGAAGCTGGAGGTGGGGAGATTCAGGCTGGACGTGAGGAGGAAGTTCTTCACCATGAGAGTGGTGAAGCCCTGGAATGGGTTGTCCAGGGAGGTGATTGAGGCCCCATCCCTGGAGGTGTTTAAGAGCAGGCTGGATGAGGCTCTGGCCAGCCTGATGTAGTGTGAGGTGTCCCTGCCCATGGCAGGGGGGTTGTAACTAGATGATCCTTGTGGTCCCTTCCAACCCTGACTGATACTATGATACTATGATATCACAGCTCATTCTTGTCTTGTGATTAAGGAAGCAGCCATGTTTTATGGACACTTAGTAGGTTGCCAGCTAATTAAATATTTAAGTATGTTTATGTATTTAATTGGACTACCTTTGCAAAATAGGGCTTTTCTTGAACTATCAAACAGATTAAACACTTCAAGGCAGTATTGAAGAAGCTCTAAATTATTAATATTATTGTTATTATTACTATCATTTTCAGCACCACTATTAATGGAGGTCAGGTAAATGCAGAGTGGAACCTTTGCAAGATAACTTTTGATCAGAGTGCATAGTCTATGCAATCAGTTGTCTGTAAATAAAGAGATACTGTGTCTAAGAATTCTCTCAATGTTTGTGTTTATTTGCATTTTGGGGGGAAAAAAACTTTACACAAAGGGGTACTGACAGGGTTGCTAACGGCACAGCAATGACATAATATATTTGGATTTTCAGGAAGCTTTTTGCAACATTCCACATGACAAGTTCCTGTTTAATTTCTGAGATGAAGCAAGGGTTCAGGGCAGGACATGGGCAAAGATATAGAACTGGTTGAAAAATAACAAAGCAGAGGCTATAGATAGTTCCTGTGAAAGAAGGGATGTCAAAGTGTTCTTTCAGGTCTGCAGGGGCTAGTGCTTTGAAGTCTGCTCTGTGTGTATGCATTTTAGCTTACAAACACAAAGAAAAACTGCAGTCTGGTTGCATTTTCTGATTATGAAAATATCAAACATGATAAATGAAGACCATACAGACATCTAAACTTAGGAGGCATTTAGATTTGATTTGTAAATAGGCTGTCACAGAGGGAATTAAATGCAATATTGACAAATGCAAAGTAATAAAACTTTAGTGCTGTAAAGCCCACTAAATTCTATCTTGGAACTAATGGGATTAAACTCTAAGGAAATTTAAGAAAAGGGAACCAAACCAACCAGCCAACCAAAAAGGACTCCACAAAAGATAAAAAAAAAGTGTAAACAAAACAAAGAAAACCAAACCAACACAACCTCAAGACTTTTCTGGGCTGGATAAACAGAGTAAGAATATATATTTAGTCATTTTCTTGCAATATTAATAACTGGCATTTCTGAATAGCTTTCATCAAATGAAACAACCTACACAGATCCTCTGTGGTACTGGTCATTACAGGAATTAATGTTTCAGAAAGCTACCTACTCCCTGAAAGAAAGAAGTGAAATATCAAGGGATGGTGTGGAACACAACATTTTTGGTGAGAGTCATTATTTTGGTATTGCATGAATAAATCAGTTTCTATAACTGCTTCTCCTTTCTCAGTTTCTGTTTCACAATCGCATCTGTGGTAAACACTACCTCTTCACTTATCACTTATGTGGTGGTTTGAAAGGAAAGGCTCTGCTTTCCCTCCCCCACTGAGAAAGGAGACCACGGCTAAACCCAGTCGGAGAAATGAGAGTATATTTTACAAGGAAACAGATTATATGTAACACAACAAATACAGGTATTTTACAGTATATACAGGAATATACGGCAAATAAACTCAACCAGAAACCAGACCCCCCACAGAGGGGGCTTCCCCCTGTGCCCCCCTTCACCTCCTACCTCCCTTCTCCCCCAAAGAGGTAGAAGAGGAGACGAGGATGGTTAGCAGGACAGGGGAAGAAGCGGACAGGCCTGTTACAGGGAGAGGAGTTAGTTCTTATCTCTTGGCAAGAAGCCCAGAAGCAGATCCAGCCGAAAGGGACAGCAAAGGAAGGAAGACTGAGAGAAAGTTCCCAGCTCCCCCGGGTCCAATCTGACCTCCCACAATCCTTGGCCAATGAAATTCGTTTAGAATACCAAAATATTTTACAAACATTTAGCCAGTGTACCCCTTTCTTAAAGGCACAGCGTCAAACGGCCACAACTTACTATGTTGGTAAGTAGACAGTTTCATTGTTATTGGGGTTTTTTTGTGTGTTGTGTTTTTTGTGGTTGGTTTTGATTTTTTTTTCTTTCTTTGTTTTCTTTTTTTCTTCTCTTTTTTTTCCTCTTTTTTTTTTTTTTTCTTTCTTTTTTCCCCTCTTTTCTTTCCTTTCTGTCTTAGGATCACAGGATGTTAGGGGCTGGAAGGGACCCTCAAAGATCATCAAGTCTAACCCCCCTGCCAGAGCAGGATTATAGAATCTTGCACAGGTCACACAGGAACACATCCAGATGGCTCCTGTAAGTTTCCAGAGAAGGAGACTCCACAGTATCTCTGGGGAGCCTGTTCCAGTGCTCTTTGACCTTCACAGTGAAGAAGTTTCTCCTCACATTGAGGTGGAAGCTCCTGTGCTGCAGTTTATATCCAATGCCCCTTGTCCTATCACAGGGTGCAAGTGAGCAGAGCCTACCCCCTCCACCTTGACCCACAGCCCTCAGATATTTATAAACATTTATTAAATCCCCTCTCAGTCTTCTCCTCTCCAGACTAAAAAGCCCCAGGGCTCTCAACCCCTCCTCACAGGGCACATGCTCCAGTCCCTTAATCATACTAGCATTTTCTGATGGTATCCAAGGGAAAAAAATCACTCTCGCAGAATTTTTTTTTTCATTAAGATTTGTTGTCTTGATCTGAAAAGCACAGATTTTCCCACCAAGGAAAATGATAATTATGGAAAGATTTCATTGTAATAACAACCATTGTGCTTTATTTTAAGAGTTATTGGTGGGTTCATTCTTTTTGCATGGAGGCAAAGCAAACCATGAACTGCAGTTGTGTATTATGAAAGATTCATGGAAAATAAAGTTATTTTAAAATCCCCTCCTTCCACCACCACTTCCCCTTTCCCACCATATCTGCCCCTTTTGCCCCCCACCTGCCCCATTTCTACCCTTTTTCCCCTCAAATCCCAGAGCACCTGAGATCTGTTGGAGTCTCCTCCCACCCCAGGTGTGGCCACTTTGCCCTCCCCACCCACTCCCCTATTTAATCCCTCCCAGGAAGGGCAGAAGCCCTAAGCTGAGCCCATCTGGGCTGAGGATCCTCCTCTCATCACTGGTGAGTGCCTGTGGTGCACACAGGGTGATGGTGGTGGTGACAACAAAGGCCGGGGGGCCTGGTGGCCCCCCGGTTGTTAGGATCAGGATTGATGACTCCTCCAATATCATCCACGGGTGCTGGCTGGGCCTCCTTACTGTGTCTGAGCTCCTCTGTGTGGTGTTTTGGCTGGTTGAGGGTCTTGCCCCTGCCTCAGGGATGGGTGCAAAAATGGTGGTGGTGGAGCAAAAGACTTTCAGGCAGGGTGTAGAGGGAGCAGGATATGCCTTGGGAAGATGAAGTGGGGTGGTGGAGGGGGCTAAGGCCAGGTGGCCCCCCCTGGTTAGCTAGGAAGAGCATCTAGGAAGGTACCAGACAGAGGAGCAAGTTGTGAGTCCCCAGCTAACCTGCCAGAGAATCTCCTTGTGGGAAACTGTAGATTGCAGCACTTTTATTTCCAATTTGAATTGCTCTATTGGAAATTCTTCAATCTGTGCTTAAATCATTGAACTGTCATTATATGTGCAATGAAATCATAGAATTGTTAAGGCTGGAAGGGACCTGAAAGATCTTCTAGTTCTAACCCCCCTGCCATGGGAAGGGACACCTCACACCACATCAGGTTTCTCAGAGCCACATCCAACCTGGTCTTAAAAACCTCCAGGGATGGGGCTTCTACCACCTCCCTGGGCAACCTGTTCCAGTGTCCAACCAGCCTCATGGTGAAGAGCTTCCTAACACCCAATCTGAATCTACCCATTTCTAGTTTTGTTCCATTCCCCCTAGTCCTATAATTACCTGACACCCTAAAAAGTCCCTTCCCAGCTTTCTTGTAGGCCCCCTTCAGATACTGGAAGGCTACAATAAGGTCTCCTCAGAGGCTTCTTTTCTCCAGACTGAATAGCCCCAACTTCTTCAGTCTGTCCTCATAGGAGAGGTGCTCCAGCCCTCTAATCATCCTTGTGGCCCTTCTCTGGACATGCTCCAGCATGTCCAGATCCTTCCTGTAACAGGGGCACCAGAACTGGATGCAGTACTCCAGGTGGGGTCTCTCCAGAGCATAGCAGAGGGGGAGAATCATCTCCCTCGACCTGCTGGCTGTGCTTCTCTTGATGCAGCCCAGGATGTGATTGGCTTTCTGGGCTGCAAGTGCACCCTGGTAGCTCATGTTGAGCTTCTTGTCCACCAGCATCCCTGAGTCCTTTTCTTCAGGGCTGTACTTGCTGAGCAATCTGTTGTCCTTTCACTTGATGGAGAAAAAGCTGAGTGAATATGAAAGTATTTTTCTAAATGAAGACTTTGTTGTTGAAAATGTCATGTTCCCCTTTGGCTTTCAAAAGACCTTTCATTATACTTCAACATTCATACTAAGCAGAAAACTGTCTAGATTAACATATTCCTGATAGCTTTTAAAAAACACTTGCATTTGTTTGGTTTTGGTGTTTTATTTTGTGGGCTGGTTGGTTGTGTGGTGTTATTTTCTGTTGAGTTTTTTGGTTGGTTTTTATTGTGGTTTATTTTTTTTGCATGTGTTTTTGAACTAAGGGAGCCCAAAGTTGGACCAAATATCCCAGGTGAGGTGTCACAAGGGCAGAGGGGGAGAACCTCCCTCAATCTGCTGGACGCACTCCTCTTAATGCACCCCAGGATCCCATTGGCCTTCTTGGCCACTAGGGCACATTGTTCTCCTATAGGTAAGCTGCTATCCACCAGGACTCCCAGGTCCTTCTCCACAGGGCTGCTCTCCAGCAGATCACCTCCTAACCTGTAATGGTTCAGTTTGTTATTCCTTCCCAGAGGCATTTTAGTTCAACTAAATGCTATGAACAGAAGTGAGAGGAGATATTCCAAATATCTAACGTTAAGCCAATTCGTTCAGCACCTAAGCTCTTATTTATTCAATAGAGAGTTGTAGACTCTGCTTAGCTAGCACAAATTGCACTGCAAAAGAACCTACATTCCTTATTTCCACAATACTCTTTGTACA
This sequence comes from Dryobates pubescens, assembly GCF_014839835.1. NCBI lineage: Eukaryota > Metazoa > Chordata > Aves > Piciformes > Picidae > Dryobates > Dryobates pubescens. The sequence goes on along the minus strand of NC_071618.1, from coordinate 37,300,147 downwards.
CATTCTGAGCTTTCTGAAAATCTTTACCTCCTGAAGGTATTAATGTGGCAGAAACAGGAATGTTGATGCATGTATTACTTATCTGGACTGGAGCAATTCATTAAATTCATGATTCTGCAGTTAGATAGCATAAGCACATGACTACAATTTATTACCTGGTTTTATAATACACTTTCTTCTGCAATACTTAAGTTTTTAAGACTGTTTCCTGAGAAGGAGTTCACAGTAAACATAAAGTCTATTGTCTTGCAAGGACTACAAAGTAAAAACCTCATAGGCAGAAAAAGTGAAGCTTATGACCTAGACTCTTCAAAAGGTAACAGAAGGAGGTGTGGGACTTAAATAGGATACTACTGAGGAAATAAATAAATTAAAGTGTCAGCATATATTAGTTTGTGATTTGCGACAAGATGATTGTCCTTGATGGCTCGTTCCCAAGGGAGAGAAGTGGTACGCAGGCAGAGATGATGGCAAGCTTGTCCCTAGGCCTTTTAACCTCTGTAGACCTGAACTAGTGCTCTCTCTAACATACTAAAAGGCAAAAACATGAACAACACAGGAGTTGAAATATTTGAAGGATTCCATGAGCTATACTTTCTTTTTTAGGCTACTCCCTCCCCCACAATGGAAAACTGTAGGGAACAGAAACAGAAGTGTTTGAGGCTGCCTCTTCATATAACTACCTTGATACTATCCTCTTCATTCAACCCAGGGAGGAACACACCTAACCAAACAGAACACAGAGTAAGAAAATTGCCCATTGGAATGGGCTGCCTGGGGAGGTGGTGGAGTTGCTATCATTGGGGGTGTTTAGGAGGAGACTTGATGGAGTGCTTGGTGCCATGGTTTAGTTGATGGTGTTGGATGATGGGTTGGACGTGATGATCTTGAAGGTCTCTTCCAACCTGGTCTATTCTATTTGCAACATAGTCTATATTGCCTATGGTTAGACCTACATCAGCAGTTGTTCTGGTTCAGGTGAAGCTGTCTGTATAGTGGCAGTATTTGGTGCTGAGCTGCCAGCTGTAGGGATGTTCTTCAGACTGTCTGATCCCATGAACTGAAGAGTACACTTAGGTGAGCATACCTCCTGGTTTAATTTTCTTCTTCATGTTTTGTGAACCAGATCTCATAACGAGTACAATTTCAGTGCTCCACTTCAGAAATTAATCCATGATTCAGATGAAAATGCTGATGTTAATTTACAATTCTACAAGAATACCATTTCTTATAGGACTTCGGTGTAGTGAGCAGCAGTGAAGTAGGGCAAAATATTTTCCTTTTTTCACAATTTTTTTCTTCTTTGGTTACCTCTCAGTGGGCAGAGAACTATTTCCCATGCAGCTGTGATTAGGAGTTCACTTGTCATTATATTGTGGCACATTAGTATTACAATGTTGTACTGGTTAAGCTCCTTTCCCCAGGCTAGGATGTCATTTACATACAGAGGAGACATCAGTCTAAAATTCAGTTGCAAAAATACAGGTGTCTATTTTAGTTCCCTGAATGAAAGCTTCTGCCTGCAAATGATATTGGCTTGCCACATGTGAAAGGCTGATCATCTTTAGTGTTGCACTCTCCAAGGTACGTATATTGGCATGAGATTGTGTGGCAGTTTAGGCTGGGTGCCTCCTGTTACTGCCACATAAGTTACACCTCTGGTGTCCTGAGTGTCCAGCCCAGTAAGGGCTGGACAAGAACAGGCTATTTCTACCTATTTCAACACAGGAGCAGGCTATTTCTACCCATAGATCCTGCACCCTATAAATTTGTCTGCAAAGTCATTCTCTTCCTCTTCCTTCTCTCTCTGCTCCTGTGGGAGACATTCCCTATTGGGTAACAGTGGGGGAGTATCTCAAGGTCTATTAGGCCTGCCTAGGCCTAATGCCAGGAGGGGGGAAGGGGAGGCAGTCTCAGACCTGACCAGTCTGAGACTAGCTTTGTAGTGGGGGGGGTGGGGGATGGGTGAGAAAGAGCCCTGGGGATTTTGGGCACAACCTCAGGTGGGGAAAAGGGAAGTGTTGGGAGGCCTTTGGGTGTGGTGTAAGGGACTCTGTACACTTTGGAATATCTTTCCCACTATGCTTTGTAGTTTCTGTAAAACACCAATTGTTTTTCTGTTTAAACTTGCCATCACTATCCAATCCATTTGTGTGAGTGGCATTCTTTTGTCCCTTTCAGGGGCAATAGAAGATCTGTCTGGCTCTGAACCAGGACAGATTTCTTCCTTTTTCTTTCATTTTCTTTTAGCAGCTCTTCATAGAAAGCGTGATTGGCCAAGGTCTTTCCTGTTTGTAAATGTGGTCCATCACAGCACCTTCCCTTGCTGGCTTCTTGACTGTGTATGTCAGGAATTTTTCATAACTGCACTGCAAAACTCCCCTTGATTGCTTGTGCTTTGCCAAAAAATCCTCTGCAGAACATGGATACCCGAAGGGAGTTATGAACGATCCACACTATCAGGCCTATGAAGAAGAGTAGGAGCTGGGGCAGCGGGCAACTCACCCTTGGAGCAGCTTTGAAGGCTGAGAAAAGGAGACCTGGCAGCTGATGAAAAAAGCTGCTCTGCAGCTACCTGACCTTGGAAAGAAGGAGTTGCTGACCACAGAAACTGGCTATGCAAAGCACTGTTTAAACAAGCTTGACCTTAGAGGTCTATAAAAGCAAAAGATGTCAGAATAAAGTTGAGCTATGCTTTAACCATATTGGTGCCTGTTGTAGTCTCCATTGTGCTCTTCCCAACAGGGCTTTGTGTTGATCATCCAACAGATACTTGTGTGATTAAATTTCCCCATAAAGGCAAAAGTCTGTGAATGGGAGCTCTCTATCTTTCCAAGTTTGTCATCTTCTTCCTAATCAGGTGGTGTGTAGCAAACACTCATTAGAATGTGTCCCACACCACCCATCTTTCCTATAGAGTCTCTAATCTATGATCCAAATGAGATGATCACCCTGGAATTGCACAAACCTCTAATTTCTCCTACTTGTTCCACATGCTTTGTACAATTCGTGTACAGGCATTTCAGAAAGGGGCCCAGGTGTTCTTTTTTCCCAGAGAAAAGATAGTGGCTTACCTTATAATGTTCATATAGGGGACTCCCATGAAGGAATTCACAAAGGAATCCACTCCTTATAATTATCCATCAGGTACCTATCTATGTGTATACACTTGGGGTAGACACCCTGCTTCCCTGTTCTGTAGTCTTTAAAGAATTTCTTTTATACATCACTCCATGCCCTTTTCTCTGTCCTGAATCCTTTTATATGCTTGCCATTGAAGTTACAAACTAATATAGAGAAAAAGGACAGCAAACATTATGTATACAAGTTCTGCTTTTCTTGCCTGCTCACAAAAAATCACTTGCATCTTCAATGCCAGTATGAATTCTTTTAATAAATAAAATAATCCATATTTTATGCAAATAGCATAGAAGTGGGCTATAAGATCTGGAAAAGTTTGAGAAGGTAGCTCACAAAAAGATGAATATTTATAACACATTTTCTTGAAGAGCATAAAATTATTCACACAGGGAAAGGTTTTAATATACGGTGAATTGTTTCTTCCCTCAAAACAAATACTTCTAAAGCAAGATCAAAACTTGTTTCTATTGTGGTTTTGGGTTTTTTTTAGTATTCCTAAAGATGTATCTAGATCTTTCTCGCACTGTAGGTCACGTTTTGTCACAGGCTAGTTCGAGTTAACTCAGAACGTAAAACCAAGTATTACCTTACATATGCGACTGATAACAAATGCGTTTGTATATAGAATTTATACATGGGTTAAAATGACTGCCATTAAAACATTTGTAAGGGAGGTGGTGGAGTCACCATCACTGGAGGTGTTTAGGAAGAAACTGGATGGGGTGCTTGGTGCCATGGTTTAGTTGACTAGATGGTGCTGGGTGATAGGTTGGACTCGATCTCAAAGGTCTTTTCCAACCTGGTTAATTCTATTCTAAGAAATAATAGTAAGGGAAAAAACCACATAATTTAAAAGACAGCTTTTATTTCCATTTCTGCATTAAAGAAAAAAAATCCCAGGCAAAGCTTACTAAAAAGTAAGGAAAAAATCAATTTGCAGAGAAGACAATGAAGATTTCAGTGATATCTGTGTAAAAAGATATCCCAGTTATGGTATGAAAAGGGATCTACAGTCTTGGGGTTTGCCTCAAATGTTTTCTCATTTTTGGTACAAATGAAAGGCAATTTTCAGACTTGGAAGCTTGCCATTTCATAAAACCAAAACTAAATAAAAAAAGGCACAAAACAAAAAAGCAAACTATCAAAAAAAACCCCCAAAACACCAAACAAGAAAATCAACCAACCAAAAGAACCCAACTGAAAAGCTGCTTTGCTGTGAAATAGAAAAAAATCACGATAAATCAAATTCACATGTACTTGCTAAGCAAAAGCTGGTAGTTTGGTTTTTTTACAGCAAAAAAGAGCTGAATTGATTTTTGTAGTATCAAAACAAGCTATCTACACTTCCATACTTCAGCAAAGAAATAAACTAAAACTACATTTCCACTGTGACAAGCTTGCAGCTTATATTTTTCATGCATGTTCCCTGGGTGAAGTTATAAGAGGGCAGTTGTTGAAGGAAGACTTGCTTATATGGTCACAGAGGGTGGAATGACAAGTAGGCAATTTAGCCTTCGTGTGTTTGCTCATAGGGGTTCTACTTTTACAGGCTTTTCAGTTTTATTTAGTTTATCAAAAATTGACTCTGATGGATGAAAGAACTTTTGTAATCCTTGTAGCTACGTGTTTTAGTTATATTGGTACTTTTTCTATGAATCACCTGCACACCAATAATTTGACCACACACCACCAAAGTCAGCACAAAATGTGATGTGGACTACTGTGAAAACTAAACATAATAGGACACTATAACTGCTTTCTTGTTGCTGAAGCATTTTCTCCCACAACTTCTTTTCTAGTATCTTCTCTAGGTTAACTGTAAAGGTGTGGTCATATGACACAATGCAGTGTCATGTAAAGAAAACTATATTGATGCAGAATAATGAGGGGCAAATATATTAGCCAGGAAATGAATCATATCATAGCAGTAGTGCTTCTGGCACCTCTGCTATGGTGCTACATCAGGTAGACATATTCTTTGAAAGCTAATCCTCTCTACCTACTTAGACTCTTTCGTAATGTTCTGAATCCTATTAGAATAGAACAGAATTAATCAGGTTGGGAGAGACCTTTGAGATAGAGTCCAACATGCTTTGTTTTATTAGTCCCCAACCATATTATCTCACTGTTCTGTTAATTTTCAGCAAAGTCACTGCTGTTACCTGACTCCAGCACCCTTATGTTAACTAGTTGTATGTTTCTCATGTATGGCTTACACATTTTTCCAAATAATGATTTGAACTGATGAACAAAGCTGCAAGTACTAATTTGACTTTACACACAATTCCTGCAATATTTAGTTTGGAAACCATACTCTCCCGTAGTGGAAAAAAAGAAATTGTATTCTCAATATTTTTTGTTCAATTTTCTGTGTTCAGGACAACTGTCTAATGTAGACCAGTGTTTTTTAAGCTCATAAAGCTTAGTATTAGACTCAAATCCACCAAATGTAACACCTGTTTGGAATTTTTTTATTTAGTTAGTTCATATTTTTTTCTGTTTTGTTGGGGGGAGGGCAGGGGGTGTTCTGGTGGGTTTTTTTGGGGTTGCTTGTTTCATAATACAAAGGCTGAGACCTAAGCCCAGCAAAGTTTGGGGGTGCAGACTAACCTTTGTCAGAAATACTCAGAAAGTAAAACAGAACCACCACAAATCATAGAACCATAGAATCATACAATAGTTCTGGTTAGAAAAAGACCTCTGAGATCATGGAGTTCAACTGCTGACCTAACACCACCATAACCTTTAAACCATGTCCTGAACTGCCATGGTTATGTGTTTTATGAACACCTCCAGGGATGGTGATTCCACCACATCCCTGGACAGCCTAAGTCAATACCTGACCACTTTTTCATCAAAGAGTATTTTTCTGACATCCAATCTAAACCTCTTTGATGCAATCTCTGAACATTTCCTCTTGTTCATAGAATCACAGAATTAACAAGGTTGGGAAAGACCTTTGAGATCACCAAGTACAACTTTGTTCTGTCACCTGATACTAGGGAAAAGAGACTGACACCCACCTCACCACAATCTCTGCACACACCTCCTTTCACGCAATGAGGTTTCCCCTCAGCCTTCACTTTTCCACACTAAACAGCCCCAGTTCACTCAGCCACTCCTCATAAGACTTGCTTTCCGAATCCTTCACCAGCTTGTTTGCCCTTCTCTGGACATGCTCCAGCATTTCAATTTGCTTGTAGTGAAGGGCCCAAAACTGAACACAGTATTTGAGGTGCAGCCCCACCCATGCCAAGTACAGGAACATGATCACTGTCCTGCTTCTGCTGGCCACACTATTCCTAACAGAGGTCAGGATGCTGCTGGCCTTGGCCACCTGAACACACTGCTGGCTCCTGTTCAGTCAGCTGTCAACCAGCATCCCAGATTGCTTTCTTCCAGGCAGCTTTCCAGTCACTCTGCCCCAAGCCCATAGAATTGCATGGGGTTTTTGTGAGCAAGTGCAGGACCTGGAACTTTTCCTTGTTAGGTCTCATATAGTCAGCCTTGGGCCATAGGTCCAGCCTGTCCAGATTCCTCTGTAGAGCTTTTGATTGCTAAAGCAGTTCAACAGTGCAACCCAACTTGGTGACATGTGCAAACTTACTGAGGGGTGTACTTGACCCCCTAGTCCAGAACATTGTTAAGGATGTTAAACAAAAGTGGGAAAAAGAAGTTAAACAGAACATTTTACCTGAGTGGAACAGAATTATTTCATATCTACTCTTTTCTTATGCTGGTTTCCAGGTTTTCTGAAATTGTATTTTAAGACACTCCCTCAAGGCATCTGTGAAACACATGGGGAGAAACCTGCTGTCAGAAAGGTGCTTTAGTGCTCCATATCTTTGGTGGATTTAGATATTATATTGTTTTAACCTAAATTTTAGAGTTTCTGACTCTGTGATAGGTTTATAGTCCAAGATTTTTGCACTTTTGTTCTTTCTGTGATTCTTTCATCATCATTCATCACAGTCCTTCAAAACCATTTCATCCGTATAATAATTACTTGAAATATAACATAAAAGGGACAGGAATGGAATAATTCACACACACAAAAAAGTATGCTGCTTTGATCAATGTTGTCCTCATACCTTTTTGACCAGGTTCCTTCCTCTAATATTGTAGTTGATGTCTGTGAAATAAATTAATTGACACAGAAAGGTTTAGTGCAGGATTAGGGACACAGTTTCAGGTTATAAGCATAGATACCAGGTACTTGTCACTTTTTGCTCTTTTATGTCTACAGGGAGGTTGGGTAATTCAGTACCAATTTGGCTTTAATAACAATACTCCCCATAGTATACTTAAATAATGTTAAAGGCACGGCACAAACTGACAAAAGCAAGGCAATTCAAAGTTATGACAGATATTGCCTTTTGCTTAGCCTATTGTGCACAGTTATAGGTATTGCAGAACAAATCATTCAGTGACCTGAGAGCCTCCCTGTAATGGCTAAGTATAATGGAACAAGTCAAGCCTGGAGTATTATCCTTCACACTGATTTTCCCCTTGCTTTTGTCAGTTTCTGTCATAATTTGGCTTTTAGACCAATAATTTCCTCCGTTTATGAAACACTCCCCATGGAATTATCTGCCTGACATGGGTATGTGAAGCCTGAGACTTCTTAAAATATGCATTGTGTAATTACATATTGAGGCACCACTACAGCAGTAACTATTTTATATTTCAATGCCTTATGCACTACACCGTTTTCTACTATGACTTGCTCTCCTGGATAATCCCACTGTAAAGCAATCAGAAATGAGGTTTTCCATATGTTTGAAGTTACCCAGTTAGTAATCATATGATATCACTTGTCATAATCAATAATGTTTACTAGCATGTAAGTTAATTTTCTGAAATAAATGTCCAGTCACATTGATGAGATGGGGTGTTGACACTGATTGGCAGACAGAAGTGAGCCTTTCTGGCAGAATTGAAATGTAATAGTTATTGAAAAATGTGAGCAAGTAAAAGCTACAGTTCTTCTTTAAAATTTAATAAAGACAAAGAAATCTATATCTAAAACTGTGCTATCCTGTTTAGGTATCAAGGGACTTTGAACAGAAACAATATGGGGAAAGTGTGTTGTTTATTTAGAAGGGGGGAAAAGAAAACAAAACAAAAAGCCCTATGATTTGTTTCCACCGTAATATATACACTTTTTGTTCCCTCCATCTGCTATCCCACCAGTTGCACCGAGTGCACATTGTATATACAGTGTACATGAATATTAAGAAGGAACAGGTAAGAAAATGTATTAAGTGATTAAGTGTTGTCAGTTATTGGAAGGAGACAATCAGCTAACATTTGCAGAGACAGGTGCCTCTTCTCAGAAGGATCAATGAGTTTAAGCAGAGCTGGGATGACACATGGTTGCTGTTAGGCTCAGCAGGAGTGACAGCAGAGAGGGAGGAGGGCTGGCTGCGTGCACAGCAGGTAGAGCTTGGGGCAACATGCCCCTTATTTTTCTATATGAGATGTTGATAGCCACACCAAAGAAAAAGAAAAAACAAACCAACAAAAACCACTACTGCACAAAATAGTATTGTACCCTGATTTCTTCTAGCACTATGAAAATTTATAATACAAATCTGTAGGGGAAATACTAAAAGCTATCTGCTTGCAATGCTCTAAAGGAAAAGACTTTTTGCCAGATTTCATAATTAAAAGACCTTTTTCTCTGTATAGGGCTCTCACATCTCTTCTCTCCCTGGCTGCTTGACCTGAGACCAAGTCTACTAAATTTGTATGAAATAATTAAAACTATGTATGTATTTGGTCCCTTTACATCTTCTCCCACCTAATTCTTCTATTTCTTTTCTTGAGCTACTGAAAATAGAAGCACTTTCATGATGTGCTGACACTTGTCTGTAGTCTTTGCTTTGCAGTAAAAAGTCCATCAGTTACAAAGTAAGCACATTTCCTTTGTGATCATGCAGCCCTTCTTCACTCTTTGGGGCAAAAAACAGTAACAATGCAACCCACAAAAAATACTTAAACAACATTGCAGTATGTTGTAGCATTTTTTTTTCCCCCATTATTGCTTAGCAACTCAAATAAAGGCTGAGTGCTTTTAACAGCCAACTTTTACTGTCAGGAAACAGTACTGCTCTCCAGAACAAGGCTTTGAAAACATAGTTTCTTTCATTTACATGTCCCTGCCCCAGGGATTGATGTTCTATTTGTGATCATTTCTTTGCTGTGTGAATGAAGACTTGCAGCCTCATTTTCTGCAATGCTGATATCTATTCATATTCTGTGTTGCTGGTCACAATAACTTGGGTAGAGTTCAACATTTTTTTTCTAAGGCACATGAATTAGAACAGTAAAAAACTGTTGATAATGGAAAAGAACAGCAACTCCAGGAAGTAATTCAGGTTTTAGATGTAATGAATTGTGTTGCAGGGAAAATCTGCTGAATTTAAACAGTCTAAAGCTGTCATGACCCAACCTCAGAGGAAGGATTCATGGGAGGTTCTTTAGGGATACCTAAGGAGTGGGGTGAGGCTGACGGACACTGAGAAGGTTAGAATGCTTATAGATTTAATTACAAAACTCTGCAGATCACATTGATCAAAAAGTAAATCTTAAAGCAGACAAAAAAATTACCATGTATGTGCTAGAGAGAGGGAAAATTGGAGTAAGATAAGGTCAGAGGTAAGAGGAATAAACTTGACATGGTAGAATACATAGAATACATAGAATAAAGCAGGTTGGAAGAGACCTTCAAGATCACCGCGTCCAACCCATCAACAAATCCAACCCACCTAAACAACTAACCCATGGCACCAAAGTACCATTGCTACAAGTTCCAGCACTGTCCCATGTGATCAAAATCATCTTTGTGATGGGTGCACACCCATGGTTCATGGTGCTGTTTTTATTCTTAAATTCCCTTTCATTCCTCACCTAGGTCAGGTTGGTAGAGGTGGTCCTGTAGCAGGGCAGATCACACACCACTCGTGACACTGCAGGTGCATTGGGATCTAAGGATATCTGAGTTATTCTTGAAGCATCTGTCTATAGCATTATGGTGGCTGTGAAATGGTGAGCACCTCTAATATTCCAGATAACCACTGCTTCACCTTTGTTTGCACAGATTCAAGTGTGAACGTGGCAGCACCTGCCTCGAGTTGGCACAGTTATAGGCACCCAAGCAGTTTCTGAACCTCAGCATTGCGTTCCAGAAGCAGACTGTCACAGCTGCTTGAATACAAAGAAGAGGGAGCAGAGAAGCACTGTTTGAGGCAAACTTCTATGGCAATGTGGCTTCCACATAAGTAAATTAGTATCAAAGCAGTTTAGTTATTTATGAACAACACATATTAACCAGCAAACAGTGAGTTATGCATTTTGGACCAATACCAGTAACATAACAGTTAAACATAACAGTGCTAGACATAACATAAAATGTTGATAAATATTTACAAGTTTCTAAACACCTTACCATAAATAAACCTTTGAAAATTTTAATATCACCCTCATCCAGAGGTCACTGGCACCTCTCTTGGCAGTACAGGTTCCCCACTTGCTCACACCCTGAGGATGATATGAGCCCCTCTCCAGCTGTGTGTAAGAAAGCCCCTTACAAGGCCCTCTTCACCCAGTAGTGAGGTGGGCCTGGTTGCCTGCTTGTTAAGGAATTTATCGAATAATTAATTACAATATGGAAAATGGATATCAATAAAAATATTAATAACATTTATTAATATGAAAAATTGTCCAAAATGTATTAAATAAGTTTGATGTATGGTTAGAATATATATATTTACAGTGGGAATGTACAATATTTAGGCAAATATAAGAGTTTTTCACAATTTAAGCAAACCAGTAGGAAAAACAGAAAGAGAGAACCCCAGGCACGAAAGGATGCTCAGCCACGGCATGGGGAGACTTGGTAAGAACAGATAAGCCAAAGAGGCAATGATTTAATTACTCACAGCTCATTCCAGTGGGGAGTGCTGCTTCTGTGTATTAGGTGTTGAGGCTTTTGGGTCACTCATGAGCCAGGCATGGCTGGTTGCTGGCAGGAAGGCCACGCAGTCTTGGGGTTGGTCTGGCTTCAGCAGGACAGCAAGCAGTTTACGATGCTTCTCGTAAAGGATTCTTGCATCTTCCTCGGTAAACTGAGGCATGGCAAAATTCTAGTTGCAAGGGGAAGCAAGGTTTGGTTCTGGCTCCAAGGTTCATGGTTTCTCTAGCTTGCAGTGAGTAGGCTTGTGGCTTCTGTCCCAGGCTCTGGACCAGGCAATGTGAGGGAGCTTCAAGCAAGGCAGGTCCAAGCAGGTCGTGCAGATTGAAGCAAGTTAAGGCAAAGGTGACTTGAAATCAGGGCACACCCCCACCCCCACCCCCCCTATTTTTTTTTAATTAATTTTTTTAAAATATATAAAATCTGTACCTTGCCTGAGATTCAATTGGGTCAATAGGGCAACTGAAGCCATCAGACAGTTACCGAATCAAAAGGCTGTGGCCATAAAAGGCAGAAACATAGGCCTGGTCTGGGAGAAGCAGTGGCCAGTACATGTGCTCTTACCCATGAAGGAAACCGTTTTTACTCAGACATGATGGAGCCTCTGTTTTGTTCCTCTTTCCTCATTACCCTGATTTCTGCAGAAACTAGGGGGGAAGTCTAGACACATCAGGGTCTATCTGGCTTTGTGCTGGGCCCGTTTGGCTTGATCATGACTGCTACATGCTGACACCTCACTGCTGGGCACAAGTTGTTTCCAGTGCCCCATAGTGAGGCTGCATTGCCCTGTCTGGGCTGCAGTCATGTCCTTAATGTGACTATTTTTAGTGCAAACATCTCCCAGAGAGATTTTCCTATCTTAAATCTCCATACACATCTTGTGTACTCACACTCTTATCTGTACCCAGACTTTCTGACAACAGTGAATGTGCAGGCATTGTCATAAAATGCTTGCTGAAAGGTCCCATCTCTCCTTCTATTAGGATTTCAGTAAGTGCACAGCATCTGGACTCTGCCTGCTTTAGGTATCTCAGTTGTATTTCCTTCAATGAATGTTGACCAATGTGCCTATTCATAGAGCAAGGCTGTCACTCTCAGTAATTTCATCTGGAAATGCTCCTACTTATTTCAGGATGGAAAGTAAGCAAACTGACATTTTGACTTGAGAAAGCCTGATTTATACAGTTGATGGTCCACTACAATTCTAAAGTCACCATTTCGTACAAAAAGCGAATTTGAAACTGTTGTGCAGTATTTCATTTGTAGCTGAAGAACCAAGGTTTTAATCCTGGTTGTGTCCTTGATTCAAAGCTTCTAACTTATTAATTTATTGGCATGCTGCTGAAAATAGAGATTCTCCTCTACAGAAAGCACACTCTTGCTGAATTGACACCACTGTCAGTCAAAACAGTGCAAAAACAATGAGTGCTATGAAGTAATGCTCAATGCTTTTTCTTATACCAGTTCATAACAATGTTGAGAAGGATTTTGTTCTCAGAAATATTTCAGAAAGTTTACTCTCCATCTACAGAATTCCACAAGAAAATGTAAACAATAGCTGTAAAGCTGATTAATGTATCACTTGGCAATAGCTTCACAATTTCTCAATCTAAACCTCAGTTTTCAAGTCCTCTTTAATTTAGTAGGTGAACATCACCTCCTTGTGATGGCAGAACACATCAAAAGATATTTGAAACCAAGAGTCAGGCAAAGCTAATGGTTAAGGTTCTTGTTTTAATACATTTCTTAATTGTTGTGCTACTTGAAGACTATGACAATAATTTATTTTTTAATTAAAATGAAATATAAGCATCATCATTTAAAACAAATAATGTTAAGCAAACTATGCATTGTAGAGTACCTATTTTTAATTATACAATTAAAGGAAACTTATCCTCTTACAAGCTAAAGTTTTTTAGAACAGAATAAACCAGGTTGGAAGAGACCTTCAAGATCATTGCATCCAACCTACCATCCAACACCACCTAACCAACTAAACCATGCAACCAAGTACCCTATCAAGTCTCCTCCTAAACACCTCCAATCATGGTGACTCCACCACCTCCCCAGGCAGCCCATTCCAAAGGGCAGTCACTCTCTCTGTATAGAACTTCTTCCTAACATCCAACCTAAACCTCCCCTGGTGCAGCCTGAGAATGTGTCCTCTAAATATAAATATATAAGAGTGTATATATATATATATATATATATATATATATATATATATATATATATAAAATTATATATATATAAAATTATATTTATATATGTAAAAATATATAAGCATAGGTTTGAAATCTAAAATAAAATAAAAATCTAAACCATTGTCATGATTAGGTCAGTGGGATAAAATAGTTAGTAGTGGTTGTCATTGCTGGACATGACCACTGAAAAATGGTGAAAAGCCAATTTTGAGCCTATTGTTATGCAAAAACACACAATGTGAAGCTTAAAATCCAGACTACACAAGAATAATGGTACGTTACCATCAAAGATTTCTGTTTATAAGGGACAATGCTCATGTCTTTGGAATTCAGGCATCCCTCTCAAAGCCCAATAATATTAAATATTTCACCTGCACTGTTTTTAATTCTTCTTAGTGTCAGCTGTCTCAGTAACATTAGTATAAATGTCCTACTGTCTAAACTGCATATTTAATAGCATTCCTTTTTTCTGCCCAAAACCAGTGTATGCAATGTAAATGGATTCTTGTAAAGAATTAGTTGCTCTACATGGACTGCTGCTTCATATTATCACAGACATTTTGCCATTTCTCATATTGTCATTTACAGACAAGTTCAGCCATGTGAATATATCCTATCATAATCCTTTCTAGTGCCAATGTTTCTTAAAGAAAATCTGTATGAGGTTACCTTTGGTAAGAAAGTCTCTTCAGCTGTAGCTGATCATGTTAGGAACTGCAGAACATGTGTTCCTTATTTCACTGTGCTTCACTAACAAAAGAAAACACTCAAAACCAGCCAGCCAACCAAACAAACCCCAAAACAACAGACCAACCAAAACAAACAAAAAACCCCAAAACCCAAGGGCTACAGTCCATAGAAAGTCCAGTAGTGTGGTAGTTTTCAACCCACCACCAGTAGAAATTTCTGTAGTTGCAATACTGGCTTGATACTGCTCCCAAAAGAATGTTAAGAACAATAGAATAGAATAGAATAGAATAGAATAGAATAGAATAGAATAGAATAGAATAGAATAGAATAGAATAGACCTTCAAGATCATTGCATCCAACCCATCATCCAACACCACCTAATCAACTAAACCATGCAACCAAGCACCCTATCAATTCTCCTCCTAAACACCTCTAATGATGGTGACTCCACCACCTCCCCAGACAGCAAATTCCAATGGGTAATCACTCACTTTGTGAAGAATTTCTTCCTGACATCCAGTCTAAACCTCCCTTGGTGCAGCTTGAGACTGTGTCCTCTTGTTCTAGTGCTGGTTGCCTGGGAGAAACTGTCACTACTTCCCAAATATGATGGCTAGTGTGCCAGAAATATTAGCCGCCACTTCCTTCGGGACCTGTGGATGTATTTCTTCAGGTCTCAATGGACTTGTGCACTTTCAGGTTCTTTAGTTGTTCCCGGACCTGATCTTCACCTACACAACCATTGCCGCAGCAATTAACTAATAGCTCTGCTAACATCATACAACAGTGCAGAAGTAGTCCTACATTTCTCCTTGCGTAGTCAGTGATTAAATCTGATTTCTGAATTGTATCTGGATCATATTTAGGAGCAGTACTGACTCAAGATTTCTCACACATGAAGTCAAAAAGGAGGCTGTGACACCTGTGAGGATGAAAAAGGGAGGTACAAGAGGAGAGTCCAAACTGGAAGTAAGGATTAGAGTGAAAAACTTGGGAGGATCTTGTTAACTGTAGCCAGTGACAGCAGAGAAGGACAGAGAACCTGTAGCTCAAAAATGGCACAGAAATTTAAAGGTCATATCTGAAGCTTGGCATCTGTACCCTCTACTATATATTCTTCTATCATTCCTTTCCTTGGAAGGAACAGGGGAACAAACCAATCTCTCCTTCCAGTGCACAGGTAAAGGGAAAAGCAGAATTTTGCTGTTTTTCAAAGTCCAAGGATACTGAATCTTGGAAAAGCACCTAGTTATTGTATTAGGTCAAATCATATTACTGTGATTTGGTGTTTATTCTAACATAATCTTTTACCCCCTCATACTTAAAATACATTTCATTCTAGTAAACAACACTTTTTAATTTAATGTGTTTAGCTGATTTACCTCTTTACTTATTGCCACTTTACCATTTCTGGTATTTTCAGTAATTTTATCCACTGTTCATGTATATCATCTTTTAACTACCAAAATATGCAATGAATAAATTTAGGCCGAGACAAATTCATGTTTGAAATCACAGGAAAATCCATTCAAAGTGATGGCATTGCCCATCTACAGTTTGTTATTCCAACTTAGAGACTATTATGTGTATAGTAAATATTAATAACTTCCTTCTATAACAGATAGTTTAATATTTTAATTTTTTTAGCCAGAAAGTCATGTGATGTGAAGCCAATTCCCCTACAGGAGACTGAATGTTTTGTCCTTCAAACTGACCTTTATCATCTGAGTTTGTAACCTTATAAAAAAGAAAACTAAATATTTTGTATATCAACACTTATTTTCTAATAAGCTTAATTGGCTAACATTAATTTTGAATGTTGCTGCCTCTTAATTATTTACTAATTGCATCCAAGTGAGCTTTTTGATAACTGTCTGAGATTGATATCAATCTCTCTGTTCTTTGTGCTCCTCTCATATAACCTTTTAATACACCAATACATACCACAGCTGTTTTCAAATCCTCTGTGAGTTTTCCATTGTTCCTGTTCAAAACCATCTATTTTAAACAGATCACCTTGCTAGATAATTCCTTGGATGTTCTTAGACTTCAATTTTCTTGTTCTGTCTTTTAATATGTGTTTAGCTACTTTAACTTTTTTACCACTCTTTGTAATAAATCTAATTATCCATATGAAAACTCATACCTATTCTCTTGTTCTGAGATTTTTTCTATTGTTATTTTCCTGTTGATATGGAATGTAAACATTTACTAAAGACTTCTGCCTCTTCTGCATCATCATGGATAATTTAATCTATTTATTATCAATCATAACACTATCAGTAGAATCATTTGCATTATATATACATTAAAACAAGTACATATAATTCATACCTATTTCTTTTAGCCATATTTATTCACTGATATTTGTTTAGCTACCCCCATCAATTGCCTGCATTCTTTAGCAATTGCCTGCATTCCTTAGCTGTCATATTTTAAACACTACTACCTCATTTAAAAAAACAAACAAAAACACAACCAAAAAACCACTAAAGCAACACCAGCAGAAGCATAGAATCATAGAATCAATAAGGTTTGAAAAGACCTCAAGGATCATCAAGTCCAACCTGTCACCCAACACCTCATGACTTCTGGACCATGGCACCAAGTGTTATGTCCAATCCCCTCTTGAACACCTCCAGGGGTGGTGACTCCACCACCTTCCTGGGCAGCACATTCCAATGGCTAACAACTCTCTCTGTGAAGAACTTTCTCCTCACCTTGATTCTAAACTTCCCCTGGCAGAGCTTGAGACTGTGTGCTCTTGTTCTGGTGCTCGTTGCCTGGGAGAAGAGACCAACCCCCTCCTGGCTACAACCACCCTTCAGGTAGTTGTAGACAGCAATAAGTTCTCCCCTGAGCCTCCTCTTCTCCAGGCTAAACAATCCCAGCTCCCTCAGCCTCTCCTCATAGAGCTTGCACATGAGGCCTCTCTCCAGCCTCATTGCCCTTCTCTGCCTGCAACATCCTTTCTTTTAAATTCAGAAATTTTTAGTAAACCAAGTATTTTATGAGGAATACACATGTGTTTGGGACCCCTGATGAAGCACCTGAAATATATTTCAATCATATATGTGTGGGTATATTTAGTGCAACTGGTCATACATGAATGTACAAAAATATAGTGTTTGGGGTTTTTTTTATCATTTTTCTTCATCCATATCATCTCTTTTTAGATATTGCATTTTAAAATGCACCAGATTTATGCAATACTTCTTAACAACACTTCTTATTAGGAATTACATATAATTTCTTTAGTGTCTCTTTGTCAGAGCCCAAGCATTCTCAAGAATGTTTTTCTAGTCCAATAACCTAGAAGAAATAAATTATATAGAAATAGTAAAGAACAAGTGTTCACTATTTATCCAAGGACAACCATACACAAATATGGAAGAGGAAATAATATACAGCTCAACTGGTGAAATTCATTTGGGACAAGCTGTGATTTATTTGAACATCTTTTGATGTTCCAACACAAATTGCTTTTATTAAACACCAGAAGTCATGCTTAATAAAGAAGTTTGGAACAAGTAAAAGAAACACTAGCAACAGAAGAATGTAGAGTCCCTGAACTCAATGCTATTTGCAGGTGGATTGTTGCAGTCTACCTGAATTGCCTAAATCACTGGGAAATAGATTTAGAATGAAACAGTTCAGTCTTTGCCAAACTGTTGATAAAGCAGACTTGTAAATGTGCAATTTGGCCACTTTCTGTGTTGTTATTTGCTTGTAGTGGTTTAGATGGTTTAGCCCACCCACACCAACAATAAAGCACAGCTAACCCAGTTAGAGAAGTGAATGAAGGCTGTATTTTACAAGCAATAATGAAATGCAATGAATATATACAAAATATACAGTATTTACAATATCATACCAGAACTTACAGGAAAGAACACAACACAGATCCTCCCAAGGAGGATCCCACCTCGGGTTTCCCACACCTCTCTCCCCCTTCCCTTTCCCCTCCTGTTAATTAGGCGGACAAGGAGAAAGAGAGAAAAAATTATATTAAGGGAAATTTGTTAGCTCAAAGCAGTTATTAAGAAAGTTAGTTTTCTTATTAGTTTCAGTCCAAGGTCAGCAGCATGCACTCTGGCCAAGAAACAAAAGTCAGACAGACTGAAGCTGGAGTGAGTGCCAGAATGTTAGAGACATTTGCTATGGTACATCTCACATCTGACCAATGAAACTAGTTTAGAATTCATCTTTTTTATTTTTTTTTTTCCTTTTTACACCCAAACATTCAGCTAGAGAATTCTGCAACTGTCTTCCTTAAAGGCACAGCCTAAACTGTCACATTGCTATATCTTTGTCTTGACTAAATGTGAGAGACCCTTTCATGTAAGAGAAAGAGAAAATGCAAAGGGTGGACCACAAACACAAATAAAATCCGGTTCTGCATACTTTCCTATTCAAAAGCTGTCTCGATGCATTCACAGAACAGAGAATTTTGTCTTACATGGTAACCTGACCCCAAATTAACAACTTTACATTAAAGATTCTTACCTAATCTTCCTCTGATTCAGCATTAGGATTCAAATTCTTATTTCCATGATTAATTTCTATAGTCCCCGTGGGGCTTACAATTAATCTTCTCAGAACAGCAAAGCAAAACAACTAAGGGGAAAATGATGCAGCACATTTTAAATGTATTTTTTTAATTTTTCAAACAACCCCAAAAGAGCTCTAGGATATTAAAAACTGTAAATAAATATGTTTTCACAACCATTCACATAGCTTAATGTAGGCAAAATTAAGGCATGTTTGTAGTACAAAAATAGCCTTCTACAACACAGTGCATCAGCAACAGTTTGCTCCAAGTGTTGTAGATAATTAATCTAATTTTCCCTTTGCTTCATTTTGTGTTCTATTAGTTTTCTTATTCAAACTTTCAAGTCACAAATCTAATTTAAAGCCTCGTAACTGGTCTAATGTGGTAATGTGTTCCATCTGTGTGCAGTGTCTAGCAGTGAGTGATAGGGATAGAATACTAATTTACCTCCCAGTGTGCACAATGCTCAATAAATAAATAATAAATTACCTGCTCTCACCATTACTTGACTAGAGAAAGTGTCAGAAGCAACAGAAAATATGGATGCAAATCTAAGTCTTGTAATGGAGAATGAACTGAAGCAGGAATGAGTAGAGGAGAGAGACAGATATAAAGGAAGCAGAGAGACAAAAGAACAATACAACCTGCCACTGAAAGGCAACTACCCTGTTAATATGCCTAACTAGTAATAGGTGTACAAATAATGTATATTTGACTACCTTCTAATTAACAGTTAAATATTAGGTATGTCCATATAATTATTCACTTTCATAAATCCTTTTATTGATTTTTTTTTCCCCTGTCATTTGGCTTTGCTGTCTTACTGTGTGTAGAGGGGGTTGATTCATTTTTGGAGCTTCATGCAACAGAAAACTCCAGTTAAATAACTGTAAAGTTTTGATCTTTGCTATAGTCATCTAAACTTGTGGAAACTTCACTGTGGTCAGTGTAGTCAAACTGGTTAAAAAACCAACATCTGTAAGATTAAAGTCAGAGTACTCCCTGTGAGGAGAGGCTGCGGGAGCAGGGGTTACTTAGCCTGGAGAAGAGACCTCAGGGGAGACCTTATTGCTCTCTACAACTACCTGAAGGGAGGTTGTAGACAGGTGGGGACTAGTTTCTTCTCCTAGGCATCCAGCACCAGAACAAGAGGTGTTTAGAAGGAGACTTGATGGAGTGCTTGGTGCCATGGTTTAGTTGATTAGATAGGTTGGACAAGATGATCTCAAAGGTCTCTTCCAACTGGGTCTATTCTATTCTATTCTATTCTATTCTATTCTATTCTATTCTATTCTATTCTAATTCTATTCCTATTAAAGAGACATGTGAAGGCAAGTGTCTGTGTATAGTATAAAATGAGAGGCTGTGCTGACTATGTATGGTAAGATAAAAGTCTGAAAATCAAGTAAGGATGGAAAGGTAATATTGGGAAACAGAAGAAAAAAACCTAAACTTATGGAACTGACAGTGTCCAGGATTATTAAAATAATGTTTTTTTATGAAATGTCATTATAATTTTATTTAAATTTAATGCTATTTACCAGACCATAAAGGACTCCTTAAAATAAATGGCTGGTTTCCAGGCACAGCTACTGTGCTGCTGATTACAATACATTCTGACATTTATGACAGTTTTATAATTCTTGTATTTTGTACTTAGCTGTGCTCTGAAGTGTCTCTGCTTTGCTGAAGGCTTTCTCCTGGGAAATGGCACTAAAGTTTTGTGGACTGATAGGACAATAAAACAGTTTGAGAGAAAAATGCTATTACTATAGAATGCAAGCCTGTTGCTGTTTTGCTTATAAGTGTCAAAATGAGGATTCATTTTACAAATACAAATATTTATGCAAATTTATTGTCACAAAACCCTGCATCAACTTCAGTATACATTTTCATTTGAGTAAACCTACCAATATATGTAATGATTTATCAGATAAATGCCTAAACCCTTGAATGAAATAGTACGAGGTGAGGAGAAAGTTCTTCACTGAGAGAGTCATTAGCCATTGGAATGGGCTGCCCAGGGAGGTGGTGGAGTCACCATCCCTGGAGGTGTTCCAGAGGGGATCGGACGTAACACTTTGTGCCATGGTCTAGAAGTCATGAGGTCTTGGGTGACAGGTTGGACTTGATGATCTTTGAGGTCTTTTCCAACCTTATTGAGGAAAAGCAAGCTGAAACATTTCAGCAACTACCTTGGTAATTCTTATGATTTAATACTTTCAATAAAAGCAGAATAAACACTCAATTGAAAATGTTATGCAAATCTGCTTTGTAATAATCAAAAGTAGGTTTTTCTTTTTCTTTAAAAGGACAATTGTAATTTAAATAACAATTCAACTGAAAGTGGTTAACCACCTCTATGGAAAATACTTCATCTCTTCCAAACTCTAACATTCTGTGGTTCTGTGAAATACATGTCACTGGGAGCACTAGTAACGCCAATTCCGTCTTGAAATACTAGTTTAAAGGTAGCTCCAATATTGATGGACATTTAATTTCAGTGGTGTACCTGAGAACACAAATAGCCCTCAGCAAGAGATACTATAATTTCTTAATCCCAGCTCTTTGAAAATTACACCTGAAAATATCTTTAAATAAACATCCAATATTAAGATCAGTGATATGTGAAATTAATGTGCTATGAAAGCCAGACCGGGTTTAATTTCAGAGAACACATAAAAGCCATTTTGTGACAACTTTTGGTTGTTAAAAGCCCCATGGTACTTTTGCAAGAGGCAGAATGTTATTTTTTCAACTGTTCATTCAAATCCAGTGTGGGTACTTAAAATCTTTCCATTAAAAATAAAATAAAATCACAATTGTCCCTTAAATTGAGTACAGTATCATCGTCCAATGCACCTACAAATCAGGACAGAGTATCAGGGCAGGGCAGGGCAGGGCAGGGCAGGGCAGGGCAGGGCAGGGCAGGGCAGGGAAGGGAAGGGAAGGGAAGGGAAGGGAAGGGAAGGGAAGGGAAGGGAAGGGAAGGGAAGGGAAGGGAAGGGAAGGGAAGGGAAGGGAAGGGAAGGGAAGGGAAGGGAAGGGAAGGGAAGGGAAGGGAAGGGAAGGGAAGGGAGCTTCAAGTTCATTGTGTCCAACCCATCATCCAACACCATCTAATCAACTAAACCACTCAACCAAGCACCCCATCAAGTCTCCTCCTAAACACCTCCAATGGTGACGACTCCATCAGCTCCCCGGGTAGCCCATTCCAAAGGACAGTCACTCTCTCTGTGAAGAGTTTCTTCCTAACATCCAGTCTAAACCTCACCTGGTGCAGCTTGAGACTGTGTCCTCTTGTTCTGGTGCTGGTTGCCTGGAAGAAGAGACCAACCCTCACCTGGCTACAACCTCCCTTCAGGTAGTTGTAGACAACAATAAGGTCTCCCCTGAGCCTCCTCTTCTCCAGGCTAAGCAACCCCAGCTCCCTGTTGTTTAGCAATAACTGGACTCCTATGAATGTCACTGCATTTCACTTGTAGTCAAGTAAACTAAGGTTCAGGGTGTGAACTTCAAAGCATGAGCTAAATGAAGGTACCTTTTCTTCTCCATGCTGTTGCTTGGAATATATTGAGCTGCATCCAGAAAACTGTATTGAACTTTGTGAGACAAATTATATCAGCAGGTATGTTTGCACTGATTTCTGGTGACTCTGAATTAGGCCCCTTTGAGGGCAAATAATGAGATCCTAGAATTATAAAGTCATAGAATCAATAAAGTTGGAAAAGACCTCAGAGATCATCAAGTCCACCCTATCACCCAACACCTCATGACCACTAAACCATGGCACCAAGTGCCACATCCAATCCCCTCTTGAACACCTCCAGGAATGGTGACTCCACCACCTCCCTGGGCAGCACATTCCAATGGTCACTCTTTCTATGAATAACTTCTTCCTCACCTCCAGCCTAAACTTCCTCTGGTGCAGCTTGAGACTGTGTCCTCTTGTTCTGGTGCTGGTTGCCTGGGAGAACAGACCAACCCCCACCTGTCTACAACCTCCCTTCAGGAAGTTGTAGACAGCAATAAGTTCTCCCCTGAGCCTCCTCTTCTCCAGGCTAAACAACCCCAGCTCCCTCAGCCTCTCCTCATACGGCTTGTGATGGAAACCACTCCCCAGCCTTGTTGCCCTTCTCTGGACACGTTCTAGAGTCTCAATGTCCTTCTTAAATTGAGGTGGCCAGAACTGGACACAGTACTCAAGGTGTGGTCTAACCAGTGCTGAGTCCAGGGTCAGAATGACTTCCCTGCTCCAGATGGCCACACTATTTCTGATTCAGGCCAGGATGCCATTTGCTTTCTTGGCCACCTGGGCACACTGCTGGCTCATGTTCAGCTGGCTGTCAGTCAGTACCCTCCAGGTTGACAAGAAACAAAACTAAATTTTTGACTCTGCTGAAATTAACAAGAGTTTTGTGTGTGATTTCAAGGCAGTCATCCAAGAAGGGCTTTTGTTTTGTTTCATTTTCATGCAGAATGTGGAAAGGTGGTTTACAAGAAAAGCACAGTTAAAAAACCAGTCTTGTTCGTTTGGTATTGGCAGCATATGTCAAACCAAAGCAGGTACTATATAAATAGAAGATTTAAACCACAAAGTGATGAATATAATTTCAACTGTTTTTTTTTCATCTCTCACAGTGGGGAAAAAAAACACAACACAGTATTTTGAAATTACATCTCACAGGACTAAAATTTAAATGAGAGAAAAAAGTTAGAGGGGAAATTTAAAGTAACATCTCCACTAGAAAATATCAAAATTCCCAGGAAAGTTTATTCATGGTATAAAATCCAATAAATGGACATTTAATAAACAGACAGTGCAGTATATAACAGCATAGTAATACAATGAAAACTAAAACCCACCTTTTTTAAAACTCAAATTCTAATGGTGAAACAATTTAATATAGGAAATTTCTCCCAGAGCACTTTATCAGTGCTTGCAATAGAAGTGTTTGATATAGCCCACAACTTTAATAAAAATCTTATCTGACAAGTGCCTCCAGTGGAAAGAATGGTAACAAATGCAGGAGGGACTAAAGTATTAATGTATAGTTCATATGGTATTATAAATCACAACAAAAGGACAGAGGAAACTATATGGATATATGGAATGATAACATTAGATTCTATTTCCAAGTACCTCAGAGATGATGAGAAAGATACGTGGTGCATTAGCTCATATGTTTGCTTGTATAATGGTGTGAAAAGAAACATCCCGAACTCATATATATCTTAACTTAAAATAAAAACAAAAATAATGGAAATGTTCATTAAAATAACATTTCTTAACAATGCAGCACAACTTGAAAGAAAGCAGGTGGCCAAGAAGGCCAACGGCATCCTGGCCTGCATCAAGAATATTGTGGCCAGCAGAAGCAGGGAAGATATTCTGACCCTGGACTCAGCACTTGGTTAGGCCACACCTTGAGTACTGTGTCCAGTTCTGGCCACCTCAATTTAAGGACATAGAGACTCTTGAACACGTTCACAGAAGGGCAACAAGGCTGGGGAGAGGCCTCAAGCACAAGCCCTATGAGGCAGTTGGGTTTTTTTAGCCTGGAGAAGAGGAGGCTCAGGGGAGACCTTATTGCTGCCTACAACTTCCTGAAGGGAGGCTGTAGCCAGGAGGGAGTTGGTCTCTTCTCCCAGGCAACCAGCACCAGAACAAGAGGACACTACCTCAAGCTTCACCAGGGGAAGTTTAGGCTGGAGGTGAGGAGAAAGTTCTTCACAGAGAGAGTTGTTAGCCATTGGAATGTGCTGCCCAGGGAGGTGGTGGAGTTACCGTCCTTGGAGGTGTTCAAGAGGGGATTGGATATGGCGCTTGGTGCCATGGTCTGGTACGCATGAGGTCTTGGGTGACAGAATGGACTTGATGATCTCTGAGGTCTTTTCCAACCTTGTTGATTCTATGATTCTATGAATAGCTCCAGATTTCATGACAATATAAAATTCTGTTGGACAAATGCCCTTACAGACAATCTGTTTCCCCATTCCTTGGTATGGGGCATGTCAGGGATATGCCAGGATCAAACATGAGAGGGAGGGTAGACTAGAATATGCAGAGCTCCATTCAGTTGTTAGCAGCCAAAGGAGTCCCTGTAGGAAACAGCTCAGGTAAAATAGCCCTTACGCTGCTTTGAGGTGCGCTTGGGGTTGAGTCACACACTGATGTACTGAGGACAGGTGGAGAATGGATGGATGATTGCTTAGAGTTTGCCAACATCAGCTGGAAATTTGAAACAGACAAAAAAAAAAAATGCAAACCTGGGATTAAACCACTGCCTCACTCTTACCCTGCTTCCCTCTTTTTTTGATATTATATACACAATTTTTGTAATATATTGCAGTATTACAGTATATTAGAGGTTGGAGGTGACCTCAAGAGATCATCAGGTCCAACCCCCCTGCCAAAGCAAGACCACCTCCGGTACTCCACACAGGAATGCATCCAGGTGGGTTTTAAGAATCTCCAGAGAAGGAGTCTCCATGACCTTCCTGGGCAGCCTGTTCCAGTGGTCTGTCACCATCACTGTAAAGAAGTTTCTCCTCATGTTGAGGTGAAATCTTCTATGTTCAAGCTTGAACCCATTGTTACTTGTCTTATTACTGTGCACCACTGAAAAGAGCTTGGCCTCATCTGCTTGATACCCACCCCTTAGATATTTATACACATTGATAAGATCCTCTCTCAGTCTCAAAACTAAACAGCTCCAGGGATCTCAGTCTCTCTTTGTAGGGGAGATGCTCAAGTCCCCTGATCATCCTACGTTCACTCTGTTGGATTCTCTTCAGCAATTCTCTGTCTTTCTTGAACTGGGGAGCCCAAAACTGGACACAGTATTCCAGGTGGGGTCTCACTAGGGCAGAGTGGAGAGGTAGAAGAACCTCTCTAGGACTGCCAGACACACCCTTCTTCATGCATCCTAGGATACCATTGGCTCTCTTGGCCACAAGGGCACATTGCTGTCCCATGGAGAACTTGCTGTTCATCAGGACTCCAAGGACTTTCTCCATGGAGCTGCTTTCCAGCAGGGCAGCCAATAACCTGTACTGGTGCATGCTGTTATTCCTCCCCAGATGTAGGACCCTGCGCTTGTACTTTTTAAACTTCATGAGTTTAATATTGTGGCCGTTTGACGCTGTGCCTTTAAGGAAGGGGCACACTGGCTAAATGTTTGTAAAATATTTTGGTATTCTAAACGAATTTCATTGGCCAAGGATTGTGGGAGGTCAGATTGGACCCGGGGGAGCTGGGAACTTTCTCTCAGTCTTCCTTCCTTCACTGTCCCTCTCGGCTGGATCTGCTTCTGGGATTCTGGCCAACTAAGATAAGATACTAACTCCCTGTGCAAGGCCTTTATTCCTTTCCTGCCCTGTTAACTGTCCTCGTCTCTTCTTCTACCTCTTTTGGGGGAGAAGGGAGGTAGGGGGTTGAAGGGGGCACAGGGGGAAGCCCCTTTGTGGGGGGTCTGGTTTCTGGTTGAGTTCATTTGCTGTATATTCCTGTATATATTGTAAAATACCTGTATTTGTTGTGTTACATATAATCTGTTTCCTTGTAAAATATACTCTCATTTCTCCGACTGGGTTTAGCCGTGGTCTCTTTCTCAGTGGGGGAGGGAAAGCAGAGCCTTTCCTTTCAAACCACCACACACTTTTTTTATTGGCTCACCAACGTGGGGCCGGGCAATTAAGTAATTAAGTTGATTTATTGCTTGTCTCAGCCGGAGAAACGAAATGAAGGTGCTCTGGGTTTTAGAACGTTTATTCTTCTCGGTCTGTGACATGTTGGTCTACCGGTACTGCATCGGGTTGATGTTAGACCAGATAGGTAAATATTTAATGCGTAAAATCTATTTGTGGTTTATGCATAGGATCCAGCTGCTGTATAAACACTGTTTGGGTTTTTTTCGGCTCACTAATTACGGCAATAGAACGTCTTCCACTTTGCCGATCGAGATAAGGGAGTTTAACACTTCAGGAGGTCAAAGAGTAACTTTAAGTGCTGGCTGGGATCTTAAGGTGATTTATTTGACAGGTGTAATCCTGCTGTCGCTGATAATTAATGTCTATCTGCTGTGGGCTCTATATAGAGAGAAAAAGGTTTCTCGACCATGTTTTGTGATTAAACAAAAATCTAGGAAGCGTAGGCGTTCCTCTAAATCTGCCCCAGAGTCCTCGAGTGACGAGGAAGGGGCTGCGTCAGTTAGAAAAATAGCAAAACCTATTGGCAAAGCAGCCTTAAATGCTCCACTCTATGACTTTGGCAAGCAGCCAGGGGCGGCTCCCATTCCCAAGATGGCGACCGGTAGTGAGGCAAGGTCATTTCCGTCCGCCATGACAGGACCGGAAGGGGCCCCCACGGCGGCTGATTTAGATCAGGACCTGTCAGCTTCTATCAGGATGGCTGTAAATTCAAACACAGCTCCAGTTAAACAAGTAGCAGTCTTAAAGACCAGAGGTGGAAAGGCCAAAGCTGATCCAGGAGCTAGTGGAGCTAATGGAGGAGAAGAGCAGGAGACCGATCCTGGTGAGGGAACATCTGCTAAACAGGATGATCCTGGTGAGGGAACCTCTGCTAGGAAAGGGCCTGCTGGAGATGAACAGAAGGTTCGTCTTAGAGATATAGCTGAGTTATTGAGATCATCACAGGATGGAGATGCAGCTAAGACAGCAGCTGGCAGTGGTGCTTCTCAGCTTAAAGAGATCCTTAGGAGAGTGACAGCAGGATTATGGGGACAAAACGTTCAGGAAGATGTGATAGATGAAGAAGAGGATGACCTGCAGAGCTGCTCGTCACCGAGGGAGGAGATTCGCAATGTCCGCAAAGATTACCTCAGAGCAGATAAGGAACCCATCCTATCTTGGCTTGCTAGGTGTTATGATACAGGTGCTCCAGCTCTAATAGTTGGAGACAAGTCAGCAGCCCAGCTAGGAACTCTCTCAAAGGATAATGGAATAGATAGACATCTAGCCAGGATTCTCGGTAAGGTTAATCTGTGGATACGCCTTTTAATGGCAGTTTCCCTGAGGTACCCTTCCCGAGATGACCTTCCATGGAATCCTAAGCCCTGAATGAAGTAACACCGCCTATGAGTGCAGCAGTACCAGACATGATGGAACTCCAGTATGAGCTGGAATCCAAAGAGGCCAAATGGTATGCTACCATAGACATTGCTAATGCATTCTTCTCTATTCCCATAGCAGAGGAATGCAGGCCTCAGTTTGCTTTCACCTGGAGAGGAATCCAGTACACTTTCAACAGACTGCCAATGGGTTGGATCCACAGCTCCAGCATCTGTCATGCAGTAATCCATGATGCTCTGGAGGAAGGTGGTGCTCCAGAACACATCCAGTTCATCGATGATATCATCGTCTGGGGTAAAACTGCTGAGGAAGTCTTTGAGAAAGGCAACAAAATCATGGACATTCTTCTGAATGCAGGTTTTGCCATCAAGAGAGACAAAGTGAAAGGTCCTACCACAGAGATCCAGTTTCTGGGAGTGCAGTGGCAGGATGGACGCCGACACATTCCAGTGGATGTGGTAAACAGAGTCTCTACCATGGCAAATCCCACGAACAAGCAAGAAACTCTACGTTTCTTGGGGATAGTGGGATTTTGGAGACTACACATTCCTGGATACAGCCAGATTGTGAAACCTCTGTATGATGTGACTCGAAAGAGGAACAGTTTCCACTGGGGACCTGAACAGCAAGCAGCCTTTGACCAGATAAAGCAAGAAGTGGTACAAGCAGTGGGTCTGGGACCTGTCCGAGATGGTCCAGACATTAAGAACATTTTGTACACGGCTGCAGGTGACAATGGTCCAACCTGGTGCTTGTGGCAAAAAGCTCCAGGTGAGACACGTGGACGACCTCTTGGTTTCTGGAGTCGAGGTTACAGAGGTTCAGAGGCTAATTACACTCCAACAGAGAAAGAGATTCTAGCTGCCTATGAGGGAGTGAAAGCAGCTTCTGAAGTGATTGGAACTGAATCACAACTTCTCTTAGCTCCCAGATTGCCAGTTTTGAATTGGATGTTCAAAGGCAAGGGTTCCACACCACATCATGCTACAGATTCCACCTGGTCTAAGTGGATGGCTCTGATAACACAGAGAGCTCGAATGGGAAATCTTGAAAGACCTGGTCTGGTGGAGGTGATCTCAAGTTGGCCTGAAGGTACCAACTGTGCTAAACCTCCAGAGGAGAGAGTAACTCGTGCTGAGGAAGCTCCTCCTTACAATGACCTTTCAGATGATGAGAAGAAATATGCTTTGTTCACAGACGGTTCCTGTCGTCTCGTCGGGAACAAGCGAAGGTGGAAGTCTGCAGTGTGGAGTCCAACACGCCAAGTCTCGGAGAGGGAAGGAAAGAGGAAGTGCCAGACTCCGCACTGGATCTTATAGTGGTGCAAAGAATTATGGTAGGAAATACACAATTTCCTGTGTCCATCCCTCTGGGCTGGACTTCTGGACACAGGAAGTGAATGCACCAGGGGGGCACCCAGCTCAAACTACAACAAATATATATGATAAAGAGGATGGGGGTTTTTGATGTTATTAATCCCTTGCCCACACATACATACTTTTCCCAAAAATTACTGGAAAACTTAGGATTTTCTGTAATGTCAGAAGGCAGTTTATTATTTAGGAGAGGTAGTGTTGTAAAGCAGTCCCATAATTACTAATTATATAGTGAAAGTAGAGTAGATTAAATAGAATAGAATAGAATAGAATAGAGTAGAATAGAATAGAATAGACCAGGTTGGAAGAGACCTTCAAGATCATAGTGTCCAACCTATCATCCAACACCATCTAATCAACTAAACCATGGCACCAAGCACCCCATCAAGTCTCCTCCTGAACACCTCCGATGTTGGTGACTCCACCACCTCCAAGCACTAACAAATGTCTACAATTTCACTCTGAAAGAATATGTTTTAAATGTCAGTGCTTTTACATTTAAATGTTACATTTCTCCATGCCATTAATATGATTTACACTTCCTTATTTATGTAGAGATGTGCTTATTGGGGGTTGGTCTCTTCTCCCAGACAAGCAGAAGCAGAACAAGAGGACACAGTCTCAAACTGCACCAGGGGAGGTTTAAGCTGGATGTGAAGAAGACATTCTTCCCAGAAAGAGTAATTTGCCATTGGAATGTGCTGCCCAGGGAAGTGGTGGAGTCACCATCACTGGAAGTGTTTAAGAAGAGCCTGGATGAGGCACTTGGTGCCATGGTTTAGTTGATCAGATGGTGTTGGGTGATAGGTTGGACTTGATGATCTCTAAGGTCTTTTCCAACCTGGCTGATTCTGTATTCTGTATTATTATACAGATTCTGTATTTATCAATTCATTCTTCTTAACACTGCACTCTAGTGCCAATAAAGATATGAGAATATGAGCTAGATTTGGTCTGGGTTTTTTTTGTTTTGTTTTGCTTTGTATTTTTTGGTTGTTTTTTTTTTTTTCTCTTTGTGCTCACAAATAATCAAGACATTATTAACAAAGCTCCACTTGTAGAATTTAAATAGTGTCAGAATTTGACTTGCAGATCTAAGGACGAATTTGCAAGGTTGACTGTCAGAATAGCTTTGGGATTTTAAAAGAAAAAAAAAAAAAGCTTGTCAACAGAGTACACTTAAGGCAGCGTTAATGAGAGATAACGCACAGAGAATCCAATTATACATTTTTTACAGATTGCTTACTGGAGTATAAGTATGCTTTAATAGCACACACAAAGTCAAAGAGCCCACATAAGAATAGCCAAGATAATTGAGGAAGAATTTATTCAGAGGATACAGAAATTACAGCGTAGATCTTTACCTTAGAAGCTTACATCTGGGAATTGCTTTTTCGACTAGGTAGGACACAAGGATCACAGATGGGCACAGGGAGTGTGTGACGTGAGAACTTAGGGGGAGGCCTTATTGCTGTCTACAACTACCTGTGAAGGGTGGCTGTAGCTGGGGCGGGGGTTGGACTCTTCTCCCAGGCAACCACCACCAGAACAAGAGGACACAGACTCAAGCTGCACCAGGGGAAGTTTAGGCTGGAGGTGAGGTGAAAGTTCTTCACTGAGAAAGTTGTTAGGCATTGGAATGTGCTGCCCAGGGAGGTGGTGGAATCACCATCCCTAGAGGTGTTCAAGAGGGGATTGGACATGGCACTTGGTGCCATGGTTTAGTCATGAGGTCTGTGGTGATGGGTTGGACTTGGTGATCTTTGAGTTCTCTTCCAACCTTGGTGATTCGGTGATTCTGTGATTCTGTGAAAGGCCCAGGAAAGCAGCATGTTGGTCTATATGAAAATAAAGGCAGGATCTTAAATTCTTTTATGCACTTAGAATTCTGGATTAGAAAACTATAGCATATAGTCCATCCCAGCTACTTTCGATGTCTTTCTGTGGTTGTTAAAATGTAGGGCTCTTATCTTAGTTCTCCTAGGGGTCATGTAAACTTGCAGATATTGTGGAACAACTGCATTCTACAGGTAGCTGTCTTTCTCAGAACTGATGTTTTTCTACTATTCCTCTCTTTCACAAGTGCAAGGGTACTGTTACTCTCAATCTAATTACTTAATAGTGAAGTCTGAGGTTTTTACAAGATTTCTAGGGAAAGCTACAGTGTCTGTGGTCTCCCAGGCTCTGAACAGATTATGCAGATAGAATAGAATAGAATAGAATAGAATAGAATAGAATAGAATAGAATAGAATAGACCGGGTTGGAAGAGACCTTCAAGATCATCACGTCCAACCCAGCAACCAATCCAACCCACCTAAACAACTAACCCATGGTACCAAGCACCCCATCAAGTCTCCTCCTGAACACCTCCAATGACGGCAACTCCACCACCTCCCCAGGCAGCCCATTCCAATGGGCAACCACTCTCTCTGTATAGAACTTCTTCCTCACATCCAGCCTAAACCTCCCTTGGTACAGCCTGAGACTGTGTCCTCTTGTTCTGGTACTGGCTGCCTGGGAGAAGAGACCATCATCCACCTGTCTACAACCTCCCTTCAGGTAGTTGTAGAGAGTGATAAGGTCACCCCTGAGACTCCTTCTCTCCAGGCGATATTTGTGTTGGTTGTTTTGTTTTATTTCGGTTATACTTTATGAGTTAGTTGATAGTCCAGATCTTGCCAAACAAGTGTCAGGATTCTGATGTAAGAGGCATTTTGCAAGCACAGCATTATAAACCAGCCATCTCTCAAACCATGGACATTGGAATTTGAAGATGAAATACAAAAGAAGAATACAAGAGGTAGAGAAGTCCAAGAAAAGGGGATCATTTGTTTGACAGGTTTTTAATCAGAAGTCACAAGGATGAAGAGTATCAAAGGAACATAATGCAATAATCTTTGCTACATTTATATTAAGCTCCTCCCTGGGATGGGTTGACCTTGGTTGCATGTCAGTGCCCACCCAAGATGCTCTATCAAATTCCTTTCTCAGATGGGCATAGAGAGAGAGCATATGTTGAAAGTCTTGTGGGTCAAGATAAGGAATGGCAAGAATCACTCTTCAATTACTGTCATGGGTAAAGCAGATTTGATTTAGGGAAACTGATTTAATTTATTATCAATAAAATCAGAGATGGGTAATGAGAAAACAAACCAAATCTTAAAACACCTTCCCTTCACCACTCCCTTCTGGGACTAACATTACTCCTGATTTTCTCTACCTCCTCCCCAACAATGGCACAGGGGGATTAGGAATGGGAATTGCAGTGAGTTTATCATACATTGGTCTTTGATGCTCCTTCCTTCTCAGGGGAAGGACTCCTTACTCTCTTCTCACACTCCAGGGTGGCGTCCCTCCTCCAACACAAGTCCTTTCCATGGGCTACAGTTTTTCACAAACTGCTTCAGCATGACTCACTTCACAGAGCATAGTCCTTCAGGAATAGACTGCTCCAGTGGGGGTCTCTCACAGTCACAAGTCCTGCCGGCAAACCTGCCACAGCATTTGCTTCTCTCCACGAATCCGCAGGTCCTCCCATGAGCTTGCCCCAGTGGAGGTTTCCCATGGAGACACATCCTCCTTTAGAGGCATCCACCTACTCTGGCATGGTGTCCTGCACAGGCTGAAGGCAGATATATGTTCCACCATTAACCTCCAAGGGCTACAGAGGTGCAGCCTGCGTCACTGCAGTCTTCATCATGAGATACAGAGGAAGTGCCTGCAGCACCTCCACTCCCTTCATCCTCACTGACCCTGGTGTCTGCAGAGTTATCTCAGATATTCTGACCCCCTTTTTATTTTGACTGCAGTTGTGCAGGCTTTTTGTAGGGTTTTTTTTTCCCCTTTTAAACATTATCACAGAGGTGCTCCACCACTGTTGATGGGCTCGACTTTGGCCAGCAGTAGGTTCGTCTTGGACCTATCTGGCATTGGCTGTATTTGACACAGGAAAAGCTTCTAGAAGCTTTCATAGAAGCTACTCCTGCAGTCCTCTCACTGGCAAAATCTTGTCACACAAACCTATACATTCACAGATATTCAGAAAGGCAGAATTTGAAAACTGAGCTAATAGGGAAGGAAGGCTGACATAATGCATTGATGGCAGGAGGATGTGACTTCCTAAATGAGAAATAATGATCAAGTGAGGGATAAATGGAGCAGAACTTTGAAAGTAACAGCAAATATTTCCTGTTTGATGTAAAAAGGAAAAGCGAGGAAGAATAAAGGGACACAAAAAGAGGTAACATTGCCAAAATAGTGTCACTGGGAAGAAGAATGATTCTCATGGATATAAACAATAATCAATTGTCAAGATAAATGAAAGTGTGGCATTGAAAGCTATTTAAGTTGGAGTTGATAAAATTCTGGGCAGTAATTGTAGCTGTTTGATTTTATAGGAAAGGCAGGCATTACTACAGAAAAATAGAGACAAAACCTGCAAAATCATGACAGCAATGAAATCACATGCAGGCTGTGTGAGAGGCTAGAGGCTGCTTTGCCCACAAAATTCAGGAAAGGAAATAGAAGGTAGTGTTTGGGGAGGGGAAATTAAGGTCTGTGTTTTAGGTGTGTGCTTGGTTTCTTAGGTGTTCTGGAAGGGATGTCAGGCAAGCTGACCCATATTTTAGCCTGAAAGAGTATTAGAGAAGAAGTTTTGTGAGTCATAAATCCATAAAAGGGGGTTGAATTTTTGACGGCATTCAAGCGTCAGGACATATATTTGCTAGGTCGCACAGGTTGTTTTTTGTCATCATTGCTATGCACACTGGAAAGGAAATATCAAAATAATCTTTGGCATGAGTGATAGAAATTAAAAAAAAAATGGGGAAAAAAAAAATCTTTACTCATTGGCATCACAACAAATCATAGAATCATTAAGGTTGGAAGAGACCTCAAACAAAGATCACCAAGTCCAACCTGTCACCCAACACCTCATGGCTACTAAACCATGGCACCAAGGGCCATGTTCAATCCCCTCTTGAACACCTCCAGGGACCGTGACCACAAGCCAGGCATTATAAACATGTTGAAAGCTGGACATGAATCTACTGTAAAGGTAGAGATATCACAAGTCTTATTCTAATTCCAAAATTTATTCATAGCTTCTCCTTTAGAGCTACCTCCATTTACTTCTTTTTCAAAGTTCTTGCCTTCAATTAGATGTTTTTAATAAACCTCTTTAATACAGGAATACCAAAAGTCAATTTCAAGAGTGGTTAGTCTTTGTGTTTGAGGCACAGGAAAACATGTCCACATTGGCAGTCCAGGCTTTCCTTTTCTATGCAGACTGGACATTCTGTATTCATCTCCCATTTTTCTTGAGATGCTACAAATCCTCCTCTCTGTTTTCCAGAAATGTGTACAGTTTCTAGGGAGTTATACAGGTGACTGTACTGAACCTCTCCAGTAGAAGCAATTGTTGTCCATAGAATAGTTCAATATTTGTGGGCTCAAATATGCTCAGGTGGGATTTTCTAGCTGACAGCACTCAGACAGAACACAGGGTGCTTCACTAGTACTGTAAAACAGCTTTTCAGGTTTTGATTTGTTTGTTGGTTTTGTTTGGCTGTTTTGTTGCTGGTTTATGTTTGTTTTGGTTTTGGTTTGGTTTTATTTTTTTCAGTTGTATCTGATGTTTTTGTAGTCAGTCTTATGGTATGAATATCTCAAAAGACAAATTACATAGCTACAATAAATTAATGGAATGTTTTTTTCCAAGACACATGGACATAGATAAATAAAGTAGTTTCTATGGATGATGATTTTTTGTTTCATTGGTTTGGGTTTTGGCTTTTGCTGGTATTTCTACTTTTTTATTACATGCAAGAGTCTTATATTAATGATTTGCACAATCTGCATAAGTCTATGAAACTAAAATTTTTGTGTAACAAGCTATAAAGTACACATATCTATAAAACTATAACATAGATTTACAACCTACTCAAAGAAATCTAGATACTAATCTGTGTCAGAATCAGCACAGCAAGGTACTTACTGTTGTTCAGAATACACAGAGAGAGTTGTCTCATGACTTTTTCTTCCTTTTGGCTTCCTGCTCAAATACAGTGAAAGAGCTTCAAATACATTTTTACTTCTTCTATGTATATAGTACACTATATAGCATTCCTTCTTGCCAGGTTGTCTCTCCTTCTGGGCTACTCCTCCATCTCATTTAACACACATGTATACAAACTATGTCAAGCTCTTCACTGTCAATTTTACAGAGCTGTGTGGTTTTATAAAAAAAATATAAATCTCACAATCTTATTAGCCAAACCATCTCCATTATTGTCAGTTCTTCATTGCAGCTTCTCTAAACTATTTGAGCATCTGTATCCACTATACCTATCTATATCTACTTATCATTAAGCCTATATTGCAGTAGTGTCCAGTTCTGGGGCCTTCAATTTAAGAAGGACATTGAGACTCTTGAACATGTCCACAGAAGGGCAGAGAGGCTGGGGAGAGGCCTCGAGCAAAAGTCCTACGAGGAGAGGCTGAGGGACCTGGGATTGTTTAGCCTGGAGAAGAGGAGGCTCAGAGGAGACCTTATTGCTCTCTGCAACTACCTGAAGGGAGGTTGTAGGCAGGTGGGGATTGATCTCTTCTCCCAGGCAACCAGCACCAGAACAAGAGGACACAGTCTCAAACTGCACCAGCAGAGGTTTAGGCTGGATGTTAGGAAGAAGTTCTTCACAAAAAGAGAGATTGGCCATTGGAATGTGTTGCCCAGGGAGGTGGTGGAGTCACCATCACTGCAGGTATTTAAGAGGAGAAGAGACCAGCCCCCACCTGGCTACAGCCTCCCTTCAGGTAGTTGTAGACAGCAAGAAGGTCTCCTCTGAGCCTCCTTTTCTCCAGTCTAAGCAACCCCAGCCTCTCCTCATAGTGCTTGTACTCCAAACCCCTCAGCAGCTTTGTTGCCCTTCTCTGGACACGATTTGGTGCATACTAAATAATTTCAACACTTAAAATATATGGAACTTTGCACTGGTCTGTTTACAAGTACAGTTACAGGAAAGGAGTACCTTTTCTGTAAGAGATATATTGGTAAAGGTTAATTATTAGCTAAATCCAGCCACAAGTTTACATAAAATTAAAAGAATAATACATATACATGAGCAATGTTCTGTAGAAAATGACAATATTCAGTATCTACTTTAGGTCAATTTTCATTACACTAAGCCTGAGGAAATGAGAATGGGATAGGACATCAATGGTGGGTGTTGAACATGATCCGTTGGTGATATCCATATTCTGTTGGATATTTCCATTTACATCATTTTACAGGCACAAAGTCAGTAGGAGTCACAATTTATTTTTCTGCCACACACTGAAATGGGCAATCACTCTCTCTCTGTAGAATTTCTTCCTAACATCCAGCCTAAAGCTCCCCTGGTGCAGCTTGAGACTGTGTCCTCTTGTTCTGGTGCTGGTTGCCTGGGAGAAGAGGCCAGCCCCCACCTGGATACAACATCCCTTCAGGTAGCTGGAGACAGCAATAAGGTCTACAACCTCCCTTCAGGAAATTGTAGAGAGCAAGAAGGTCTCCCCTGAGCCTCCTCTTCTCCAGGCTAAACAACCCCAGCTCCCTCAGCCTCTTCTCATAGGGCTTATGTTCCAAACCCCTCACCAAATTTGTTGCCCTTCTCTGGAAGAAGAGACCAACCCCCACCTGGCTACACCCTCCCTTCAGGTAGCTGGGACATGCATCTATGTATTAATTTGTTTGTGTATTACTTTGTATGAAGGAGATAAAATTATCAAGAATATTTTATCTCTTCAGAATTGTGGTAGCTGTAACCAGACAGTTGCTGACTAGGAAGTTGATTTAAGATACACTCTTTGCCTTTCTAACAGTCAAAACAGGCTAGAATAGAATAGAATAGAATAGAATAGAATAGAATAGAATAGAATAGAATAGAATAGAATTAACCAGGTTGGAAGAGACCTTTGAGATCATCGCGTCCAAACCATCATCCAACACCCTATCAAGTCTCCTCCTAAACACCTCCATTGATGGTGATTCCACCACCATAATGTTATGTGTATGCTGAAAGTAATTTAAATAAACCATTATTTGGTTATTTCTAAACAGAAGAAAAGCAATATCTCACCTTCCTTATATGCACATGCTATTTAATATACAGCAGAGGAACTTGCATTTTGATAATGGGGAATCAAATGCAATCCATTAGTTATATAAACCAGTGAACTTCCCCAAAAATCAGAGAGTCTTATGCAGTTAGTAATTCACTTCTAAGATCTTTGTGTTGATGATGGAGTTTGGAATCAATACAGACGACTAATATGATCTAAGTATTTAGGGAACCTCCACAGCTTATATAGACACACGGACTCACAGGGCATAGTTAGTATAACTTCATTGGTTTCCCACAATTGTCCACACACCCTACTGTTATACATTATTGGTTAAACTAATAATATCACTCAAGGGTGTTGATCAACGTGTGCATCCTGTTATTCCAGGATAACTCTCTGTGTTTATAGCTACCAGTGCTTTGTTTTAGTTACATGCTGCTAGCACAGCACTATTTTGCTAAACTGCTAGCTACTTCTACACTTATCCTAAGCATGGCCTACCACTATATCAAGCACTAAGCTTATATTACCAGATTGCTGACACTACTTATTGCTATGATTGCCCCATGTTTGTACTTTTTGTAACTGTTTTCACTTCTTTCAGTTCATGAGGTTCTCTGTTGGTCAAGTGCTTGCAATTGCCATAGAGTGGAAGAACCTTTCAAACTTTTTTTTTTAATTGTAATTAGAACCAACCTGATAATTTGGTCACACATCTGTGAAAGCATCTGCGCATGAGATGAAAAGATAAAAAACAAACAAACCCAAAAAAACACTGAAACAAACACACACACACAAAAGAAAAACCAACAACATGAGCAAAGTGATAAAACTTTGTATGAAATATGCTGAAGTTTCAGAAAGATATAGCTTGAGTCAGGCTGTCACAAACTGCACTGCAGATCTGAATTAATTTCTTCATCTGTAAGGATGAGACTGTAGTGCTATCTATAACTGTATTGTTATATTTTTACTTTAGATAGTACTCATATCACCCTTACCATCACAAGGTTAGACAAAGTGGATAAAGAATTCATTTAAGGAAGTTTTATTTGAAGTAGCAATCCTAGCTGCTCTTTTGGAGCTTAATACTTACTTTAATGAATAGGTATCTCAAGTAGGTCAGATGAATCATACATTCTCTGTGCCTATTTCCCTTTGTTGTCGAGAAATCCTCAGATAATTAATGTAGTTAAAAAAGAAATACATCACATTCAACATACCCATATTGGCATAGCAAAATTAGGTAGCACTTGAACTATGCAGGAAAACTGTTCCTAAACTAAGGCAAGTATCTGCCAACATCAACTTCAGTCCTGAAAAAAATGAGTTGTCTGTTATAGAGTCATAGAAAAGGGTTGTGAAAGAACTTGTGAGATGGCATCTTAGTCTACCTCTTCCAGCCTAATGAAAGCTTAGTATATCTACAAGAGTCCACACAGATATCTATATCTCAGTATTGTTGATTAAGGGAAGTTAAGGGTTAATTGGTATAACCATAGAGTAGCCCTCCCAAGACAGAGGCACATGATATTGTAATATTGTTATTCCATGTTCTTTTCTGCATCTCCTTATATAAAGAGCAGTCTTTCTCATCACCAGGCTCTCTTTCTGCTGCCCTGGGTGTGTGGCATCTGCTTTCCCTTGCAGCATGGGTGAGATTTGGCTGGATGGAGGATATTTTCTGCTGTGTAGCTGAGGCCTAACTGAGGGACTAGGCATTTGTCTTCTAATTGTATATATCCTTTCCCCTTAATGTCTGATGTAATTTGATTACTTTTTAAAAATATTATTTCTATTTAACTTCTAATTCTGAGTGAGTGTTTTTTATTTACTCCTTTGGGGTAAAGTACATTCAGTCTTCCATTCAGAGCTGTTCCAGCTCAAACCAAGACACTCAGGAAAACAGCTGAATTTTCTCCTCTATTAAAGTAGTTTCTTGCCTAAGATAAAAATGGAAAAATACATAATTTGAAAGACATAAGTACATCTTCTGCAAGTCCATATTTGGCTTGGCTGAGCTGAGTTAATTCTCCACACAGCATCTTTCTAGTGCTGTGTTTTGCAGTGATGTAGCTGGGTGTTGATAATACCAGTGTTTTGGCTACTGCTAAGCACCTAGGCTGTACTTTTCCAACGTTCTACCACCCTTAGAGTATGCTGATGGGTGGTCAAGATCTTGAGAGGGGACACAGCCAGGTCAGCTGACCCAAACTGACCAAAGGATTATTCCATGTCATATGGTGTCAACTCAGATGTAAAAGCTAAGTGAAAGAAGGAAGTATGGGGACATTCATTGATGGTGTCTGCCCTTCCGAGCAACTGCTGTGCATATTGAAGCCCTGTTTTCTGGAGAGTGACCAAACATCGTCTGCTGATTGGAAGTAGAGAGTGTCTTTGCTTGTTTTTTCTTCCACACAAGGCCTTTGCTTTGGCTTTTCATCCTATTAAATTGCTTCTATCTGGTGGTGGAGTCACCATCCCTGGAGGTGTTCAGGAGGAGACAATAGGGTGCTTGGTTGCATGGTTTAGTTGGTTGGGTGGTGTTGGATGATAGGTTGGACACGATGATCTTGAAGGTCTCTTCCAACCTGGTTTATTCTATTCTATCTTGACTCCTGCACGTTTTTTTATGTTTTCCATCTCCCCTGTCCATCTAAGAAGGGGAGTGATAGAGCAGCTTTGGTGGGTATGGTATCTGGCCCCCAGCCAGGGCCAAACCACCACAAAGTCATGAGTAAATTTAAACACAGTTTACAGAAAAATTGTTTTCCTCTCACAAACCCCACCTTTGACTTAGTGTCATTTTCAACCACTACTGGGTCTATAAATACAGATAAGGAAAAAACAAACCAAACCAATGCGATGGGTTGAGGCAGACCCCCTCCCCACCACAGGCAAAATAACAACTCAGAAAAATGGATTGCAAAAGTGATGGAAAGCTTAAATGGAAAGCAGTGAATGTTTACAGAAAGCCAGAAGCGCAGTGTGACCGTTTGACGCTGTGCCTTTAAGAAAGGGGCACACTGGCTAAATGTTTGTAAAATATTTTGGTATTCTAAACTAATTTCATTGGTAGGATTGTGGGAGGAGAGATTGGACCCAGGGGAGTTGGGAACTTTCTCTCAGTCTTCCTTCCTTCACTGTCCCTCTCGGCTGGATCTGCTTCTGGGCTTCTTGCCAAAAGATAAGAACTAACTCCCTGTGCATAGGCCTCCGCTTGCTGTACTAACTCCCTTTTCATCTCTTCTTCTACCTCTTTTGGGGGAGAAGGGAGGTAGGGGGGTGAAGGGGGCACAGGGGGAAGCCCCCTCTGTGGGGGGTCTGGTTTCTGGTTGAGTTCATTTGCTGTATATTCCTGTATATATTGTAAAATCCCTGTGTTTGTTGTGTTACATCTAATCTGTTTCCTTGTAAAATATACTCTCATTTCTCCGACTGGGTTTAGCCGTGGTCTCTTTCTCAGTGGGGGAGGGAAAGCAGAGCCTTTCCTTTCAAACCACCATACGCAGTGACAAAAGAAATCCCAAAGCAGACCCAGAAACATCCCATCCCCACCTGAGGGTACAACCAAGACCCCCAGGGCTCCTTTCCCCCCTCCCACTGCTAGGCTAGTCTCAGCTGGCCAGATCTGAGACTGCCCATCCCCCTGTGGCCTTGGGACTAGCCAGGCCCATGGCCAGGATACATTTCCCCCAGTTACCAGGTGACGGTGAGGAAAGAAAGAGGAAGTGCTAGACCCTGCACTGGACTTTATAGTGGTGCAGAGAATTATGGTAGGAAATATCTAGTTTCCTGTGTCCACCCACTGGGCTGGACCTCTGGACACAGGAAGCACCTCACATAGCAGAGGGCAGCCAGCCCAAACTGCAACAACCAAACCTTTGATTTTACTTAGGTATTTATAAGTATAAGGTATTTACTTACTGTAATTATAAGTAAGAATTTAAAAACACGGACAGTAAGTTCCTCCTTTTGCTTTTCTTGGTGGGGGTTTTGGTGTTGTTTTTTGTTGTTTTGGTTTTGTGTTTAGTTTGTTTGTTGGCTTGGGGTTTTATTTTTTCAATTATGTGCAGTCCCCAGCATACCAAGATTTGATCAGAGAATCATAACTCCTAAACTTTACTTTAATCTCAGAGTTTGAATTACAACTACCATGACTGTCAAACTGAAAGTCTCTGCTTGTGGCAGGGTATTGGACTACATGATCTTTTAAGATCTCATCCAGCCCAAGCCATTCTATGTCCCTGTAAGGATACCTTCATCACATACAAAAGTTTAGTCAATCCACTCTGAAGTGTTCACTGCCAGATACTCCTCAGGATCTGAAAAGGTATACTGACAGATAGTCCTCAGGATCTCTCCTAGTGCATCTCTATCTTCACCATTAAGATTATTTTCACAATGTTGTTCATTGTGCACTATTCTCATACTGTTTGTTTGTTCCCACACCCCACCCCCACCCCAATTCTTTGCTCTAAATGTGTAAACCAGATCATTCAATTTCTCTATATAACAATCTTTAATGGAGTTGAAGTCTGTCATCATATTCCTCTCCTAAAAATAACAGTCGTGAAGATAAGCTTTCTGGCAATTTTGACTAAATCTCCTGTATTTGAGATTTAGGCATTTGGCAGTCTTAGGCATTTCAAAGCTCAGTGAATCCTTATGATTCAAGGAGTCACAAAGAGGATGAGCAAAGATAGTGTGTTCATGAAGCCCAAGGAACTATTGTTCCTTGAGTGACCACAGCTTTGATAGAAAAGGCTGAACTCAACCTGTGTAGTCCTTCCAAGCCACTAAAGACACCTAGTGTAGTGATGGAAAGAACAAGGGCAGTAGAAGTGGGAATCAAATTCATATTGTAATCCAGTTGTTTTGAAAATTGCTATACCATGCTCTAATTGTAATTTCATTATGTTGCTGTATTACTCTGCTAAATCAAAATTCCATGTAACATCAAATGTCTTTAAATATGCATATTCAGTATTAAAATATTAAACTCTTCACATGTAGAATATCTATGTGAGGAGATGACCTTGGCTGGCTGCCAGGTGCCCACCAAGCTTCTCTCACACTTCCCATCCTCAGCAGTACAGGCAGAAAATAAGATTAAAAACTTGTGGGTCAAGATAAAAGTAGTTTAATAGGGGAAAAGAAAAAGAGAAAGAAAGAAAGAAAGAAAGAAAAAGAGAAAGAAAGAAAGAAAGAAAAAAAGAAAGAAAGAAAGAAAGAAAGAAAGAAAGAAAGAAAGAAAGAAGGAAAGAAAGAAAGAAAGAAAGAGAAAGAAAGAAAGAAAGAAAGAGAAAGAAAGAAAGAAAGAAAGAAAGAAGGAAAAGAAAGAAAGAAAGAAAGAAAGAAAGAAAGAAAGAAAGAAAGAAAGAAAGAAAGAAAGAAAGAAAGAAAGAAAGAAAGAAAGAAAGAAAGAAAGAAAGAAAGAAAGACAAAAAAGGCAATCAAGCAGAAGTCATGTGCATAAAGAAAAAAAGGAAAAAAAAGATCTCTATTTCCTATCAGCAGGTGATGTTCAGCCACTTACTAAGAAGCAGGACCTCAAGTTGCATAGTTGCTTTGGAAGATAAATGCTTTAATAGTTAAAGCCTGCTTCTCTAGACATCCTTTTCTTTGTTGTTTTATTGATTAACATGATGTCACATGATATGGAATGTCCATTTGGCCTGTTTGCATATATTGTCCTGGCTGTATCTCCTCCTATCCTCTGGCCTTTTGCCCAGAGTCAGCCTACTGACCGCTGGGAAGCTGTGGAGAGAGACATGTAGTGAGTTGGATAAAACAGCCTGGATGCTGTGTGTGAACTTGTCAGCAGTGGGCAGAGTTATGTGATTTGTTATGAACACTATTTTAACTACGAATACACAGTAGTTTGTGGGCTGCTGTGAGTAAAGCTAAATTCGTCACAGCCAAACCTAGTAATATCTAAAAGAATTTGACCAGAGAGCATTCACCTATGACACACACAAACTGGAGAATTAAACTGTATTTTGTACTGGCTCATTGCTAATGAGATTTAATTATGTCTAATAGACAGGATTTAAGTATGATGCTATTCAACATCAAATGTGTCGAAATATACAGCAGTGGTTTCTCACTGAGCCAGCCATTGATTTGACTTAAGGATTAGTTCTGAGTCATTTTTTTCTTTTAATTTTTCTTTCTTTGTCCTACTAGTCAGATAATGATAGAACACGTTTGAAGTTATATGTGGAGGAAGTTTCTGAGTTTGTGTTAGGATTGATATAGGTATTCAGGAAAAAAAAAGGAGTCAGAATGTGCCAGGTGGAATTAGTTGGCAATGAATCCTGGATCAGATCAGATATTTAGACAAAATGAGAAATAGAAGGTTTGCAGCATTAGAGGGTAGAAACGGATCTGTGTAAAAGGCATAAGTGATAATGTGCATTATGAGGTTTGTAAGAAGTGTTATGTTTACATCTGAGTCACATGCCAACTTTTTGCAAAAGGCATCTTGGCTGATAAATAACAAGAAAATGTGATAAGGAAGAAGACAGACAGAGAGGAGCTGAATACAAGTGACTGTTAGCTAAAAATATTACAGAATATTTTAAGACAGTGAAAGAAAATGTAAAAGACTGATTACTAAATGCAGCGAGAGAATGACAGTTAGAACAAAACAAAACCAAAACAACCCAGAAAAATCAAAGAAAATTAACAAGTGGAAAAATGAGGAGACAAAAGTATAATTAAAAGACCCAAAGACCTAAAGACAAAAAGAATGGAAATGTAATGCTGAAAGGAGTAACTCAAGATGAAAACACAAAAAGCAACTATGAATGTAAAAGAAACTAACAACAAAATGATGATGCTGATTAAGTAAAACACTGAGAGATCTCGAGACATACTTAGGTTTTTTGATGCTTTTGACTCAGATGTAATTCTTTTTGTTGTTGTTGTTGTTGTTGTGTATTAATATTAGTGTTGATTCTCCCAAGTTAATGAGGACTAGAATGCTGAACTGGAGGACACATTTAAATGAGATGTCAAGAAGAAAATATGGCACATTATAATACTCTCAGGCTCAAAGTGGTGCAGGGTGGAAGGAAAGCAGCATAGCCAAAAAGCCCTTGGTCAGTTTTCCTATCAACAACACAGTTTCTGTCCTTTTCATTCATAGTGCAGACCTAATCTGATGCTTTAAAAAGAGAAGAAGAGAGTTTATTTTTCATTAAAAACATAATCATATGTGTTATTTTGCATTATTCAAGTCATTACTTGTTAACCCTCATTCTTGTTGCAGCTGCTAAACATTTGTGAAAATATTCTCACTTCCAGAAGTTTCCCAGATATTAGCATGAGTGAATATTTGTTTTAAAAATCTTACCAAAATGCATAAATTATTTACTATTCATTATTCACTATTCAACGTTTGTTATTCATTATTCATTCATAGACTACAGATATGAGCTGCTCCATTATAAGAATGTAAAAGGATAGATGCTGTAGCTTAAATAGTTTCAGTCGTTCAATGAGATAAAAGAAATAATATCATGATGATGTAGATGACTAATCATACATCATGAATATTGAACACTGAATAGTCTAAATTAGCATTTTGGAAACAGCCTGTAGACCAAAAGTTGTTTGTCCAAACTATTTGTCCAATACTTAGAAATAACT
Organism: Dryobates pubescens; assembly: GCF_014839835.1. NCBI lineage: Eukaryota > Metazoa > Chordata > Aves > Piciformes > Picidae > Dryobates > Dryobates pubescens. The sequence continues at coordinate 37,255,356 of NC_071618.1, read as the reverse complement.
AGACACCAGGATTGGCTTCTGAATGATTCATGAACAAAGAAAAATACGGCTAAAGGCCTATTTCAAAGCTCTTTAAAATCAATAGAAAGATCCCTACCATCTTCAAATAACTTTTGGATGAGTTCTCTAAACATGCAAAACTCTGGCACAGCATCATTTTCTGTATACCTTTTCTATCCACTTATGCTTTTATATATATATACACATTACCACTGAAAGGAAAAAATACACTGCCTTTATAAATCAAAGAGAAGACAAACCATTTTTGCCTATATAACACAACATAAAAGCATGACATTTTAAAAGCACATCTAACACCCATACATTCATCTTGATCCGTGAGAACTGACTATGGCTAGTACAGTCTGGATGCAATTTACATAGCTGAGCAGTGAAAGTAGTTCAGTGGTTTTGATCTTTCCATATTCTGAGACAAACATGTCAATTAATGTTTGTTTTCTTGAAGCCAAAACTGTGGTGCTTTGCATTGTTTAGTACAGTAAACACTGAAAGAATCTGATGTTTGTTCTGAACAGCTTATGATCTAATTGATCTTCACATGAGGAAAATGAAAAGGTCTTGCACTGAAGCTTACGGAACTCCTACACTGATTAGAGTCCAATTCAAAATCTATGATGAAAGCTTTCCTTTTGATCTCTACACCAAAAAGATTATTCAGAAGCAGAGTGATATCTAAGAGACTAAGTGTTTTTGCTAAACTGTGTCAACAACTTTTCTTCAAAGCTTAGAGAAAATGAAATAGTGGATAGAATTCCTCCTCAAGCACCAGTAACAACTCTGAATGCTTTGTATACCATTTATTTAAAGAAAAAGCAGCAAAAAGAACAAGACAGTAGCAACTGTCCAAAGATTAAAAGCAAAACTTGAGAACTTAGGTACCTGTCAATCTTTTGATGACCTTCCAGGTTTTTATTAGATAACCATATAGTATCTCATACAGTTAGCATAAATCATAGTATTACAGGATTATTCTTTTTTCCAGTCTTGCTTCCACCTTTTCCAAAACTTCGTGATTCATGAAGCAGTTCTTGAATTTCACTGCTTAGACTCTACCCTCATTAACTAAAACTGACCTACTTTTCCAGAAATGAACTTAATTTACCAAGCTCAAGAGTTTCTTCTGAAATTAAAAGAAGTTACTATTGGAAAGAAAACTCCTGCAGTGAATTTCAAAGCCTTTTTGTTCAGATTCCTTTGTAAGTTGATCACACCACTAGGGCTCATCAGAATTGGCTCATAAATTATTCTTTATATAACATTTTCTATCAAGAAGGAATCAGCAGCAGTCATCAATGGCAATACAATGCAAAACTTTTGTTTTTTAAATACTTCCTGAAAGAGCACATGTGGGGGACTGTGTCCCATGAGAATCTGGAAAGTCCCCCCGGACTGAATGATTAAGGATGAGAAACTGTGAGGAGAGCTGGGATAGGAACCATCTGCGGTAGCTTAACAATTCTAATAGATGAGACAGGAGTTAGCTGTGCTACCTTAATGATTATCACTAGCCAGTAAGAAGGAAAGCTTGTTAACCAATCCCATGCAGCCACGTCATTAACCAATCCCATGCAGCCACACTAAGAGCGGAGCTACAAACACCAGTTTCTTGAGGGGAATCTTTAGTCCTTTGGCTTGGTCTCTTGGTTGAGGTCCCTCTGTCTGGGCTCTCCCTCTATACTCTGCTTGCATTTTATCCTTGTTGCTGTGGGTGCCACCCCGAACCCTAGAATGACAAGCACACCTTTGGAAATATTTTGTATTGAAACCAAAAATAAACCAAGGCCAGTTGGGGTCATTCAATCAAAATATGTTCAAGTAGCAGGTCAGGGAAAGAAAAATGTTATTTTGTTATTTTGATGAGTTGTTTTGATATTTCTTTACTATCTCAAATATCCACTGAATTTTACATAGGAGTTTGCTGAGAAAGCAAGACCAAGGGTGTGAAATACACTTAGTAGGAGATTTGATAGGGTGCTTGGTTGCATGGTTTAGTTGATTAGGTGGTGTTGGATGATAGGTTGGACGCGATGATCTCGAAGGTCTCTTCCAACCTGGTCTATTCTATTCTATTCTATTCTAGGCACTGGTAGCCAAAGTCCTTTGTATCCTTTAACAGTATGCTCATTTTAGATCGACATTTAATTCACAAGGCTAGAGCAGACACTGCATTGTGGTGTAAAACTGATCCTTGGTGATAATAAACGTTTGGCTTAGAGTGAAATGGTGAGAAGATGCATTAGAAATAACAGTGAGAGTCATAGACTACAGGCTGTACTGTCTTGAAGAGCAAGGGTTTATTAGGAGGCTAGAATATGACAAGCTTGTGTTACAGTCTGTGTAAGACTTCAAAGGAAGCAAAAGCTGCTTGTGTGGGAATAGAAAAGGAATGTGTTTAATTTCAAGACAAGTCCTCACAAAAGAATGAAAAAACCTCCAGTTATCTTACTTGTACAGTTTTAATCATGAACATAAAAAAGATGTTTGAAGTAATGCATAGCACTATTGATACTGGAATATTTTGGTATATTCACCTGTGCTTGTTTTCCTACATAAACAGCTTTAAATTATCTCTCAAGTTTTAAAGAAAGCTGCCTTCATGTGGATATTTCAAGGTGAAAAAGCTATTATTTTTGAGACTGGAATGCCCTTAAAGATATTTTTTCTTGTGTAACTGGTATGTATTTAAAAGCATAAAATCACATTTTAATTTTTTGCTTGTTGACTGAAGAATGTAAGAATTTAATTTATGAACTTGCTACATAGGAGACAGGAACTGAGACAGTAGGAAGAACCTTACAAAACAGCAAGATACCTGGAATTCATCCTGAAATATTAATTATACATCTGGCAGTACAAAAGGCCTGATTCATAGCCCATTGAAATAAATTAATTATGTGTCTGGCAGACTCCAAAATCCACTGAAGCCAAACAAAGTCTTAGGAGTCTTTGAATCCACTGGGCTCTGGGTCGAACTGCAGCAGGATGAGCAGACTTAGGCAGACAGGAACAGATCACCAACCCTACTTGGAGCTGAGAAATCTCAGATCAAGGAGATAAAAGCAGCAGGTGGCAGTGTGTAAACACCCTCAGGCCCTCAGAAATGTGTCTAACACAGGATGAGAGGGGAGGAAGTCTCCCTCCCACTGAATTTGTAAGTGACCTAGGTATTTTCATTCTCTGTAAATCTCAGTGAGAGATGTTTAAGAATGTTGAAGCAAATAGCTTCCCAGTGCAAGTATAAAGGTACAAAACCTCACCTTAATTGCTGGAATATACATCTAGATTTCAGCAGGAGTTTCCCAACTATGTATCCATCAAAACTTCCACCAGGGCTCTCCCTAGTGCTTCTGGGCAGTACACAGTCTAGCCCAATTTGAATTATGATGACTAAAGGCTGAGTGCCTGTCCTGTAACAAGAATGGCCATATGAGAAGCTCCTATAAGACTGAAGAAGTCCTTTTTGTGGAGACTGTTAAGTATCTTCAAGCTGCCCTAGTTGAAACTTGCTTGACTGTAGTGGGTTGCAGCAGAGAAAATGCAACAAAAACCTCAAGGGTTGAGACAAAAGACTCAATCATTATGGTCACTGGCAAAACACAGAACTTGACTTTGGGAAACAAAATCAATTTTATTTAAACAACAAAAACACTGTCAATTTACAAATTAAAATAGGACAGTGAGAAACACAACTATATCTTAAATACGTCTTCCCCCACTCCTCTCTTATTCTCACATTCAGGTTTGTTTCAGATTCTCTTCTTCCTCCAGCCCAGTAGCACAGTGGGCCAGGAAATGGGGCTTGTTGTCAGGTCCATGGCATCTTATGTTGTTCATACTGCTTCAGTCCTCCACTGCAACACAGCATCTCTTGTATGAGAGACAGTCATCTATGAACTTCTACTAGTTAGTGTAAGCCTCTTCTGCAGGCCATGATCTTCTGAGTGATGTACTGCTCCAGTATAGGCTTCCCTCTCAATCACAGGCTTCTTTGGACGTGGCCATCTGCTCCAGCATGGGGTCCTGCATAGGCTGAAGATGGGATTCTACTCCACCATTGATCTCTGAGGGCTGCAAGGGCTTAACCTGCCATCATCACAGGCCAAAGAGGAAGTGTTGTGTTGGTACTCCTCCTCCTCCCTCACTGACCTCTGTGTCCCACTCCTCTCCAAAACAAATGAATGCCCCCAAAAAAGAAAAGGCATCCAAGAAGTTTATCCCCTCTTAAGTATATTATTGCAGAGGTGCTGACAAGCTTGGTTTTGGCCAGTGACTAGTGCAACTTGGAGCTGTAGTAGCTTCTAAAAGCTTCTTACTGGAGCCATACCAGTAGCCCCCTCCCCCTCTGCCAAAACCACACCACACACAAAAAACCCACAACAAAATAACAACAAAAAACAACCCCCCAAATTGAAAACCCTAACACACTGTTCTTAAAATACATGTTTTAAAGACTGAAGTTTAAATTTGTTGGACACTCCAGGGGGGCGGCGTGGAGGTTGTCATTAGAAATATCTTGAAACAGAGGAAAACAGCAAGGTAAACAAGATGAACACAAAACCAACAAAGCTTTCTCTGTGCTTTCCTGTTTGCACACCCTTTGTCAATATATTCTCCTTCTTCTCCATGGATTCTGACTTCTCTTGGAAGCATAGCAAAGTTTAAAATGCAAGGATTTTATACTAAAATGCCATGTTCCAATTATCCATGAAATATATCACCTCGTTATTCACTGTATTTTATGACTATTGCTTCATATTTCATCAGATGAGCTATGAATTAACACTGAAAAATAGAAATAGTTGAATACCAAGAGAAATATAAAATCTATTAAAGAGCTAACTTAGAAACATTAATCTGTTGAGTATTGAAAAGTTACAAGACCCAATTTAACAAATGCCAAAGACTATATTAAACCAGTGCTGGTTTCTATCAGTTCTATGTATTGCCTCATTGTGAGGACTGCAAATAAAAATGTAAATGCTGAAGATTGTAAATAAAGCTAAAATCAAAGAAGAAATCACGGGAATAACTTACACTAACCAAACAAGAAATTATAACAAATAACATGATGTCAATGCTCCAGTGCTGTAATGATTTTAAATTAGAAAAGCAACATTTACAGAACAGGTTGCTCATTTAACATTTTTAGAACCTGTCAATATGATCACTTTTGGCGTGAAACAGCCTATTTATTTTGATTAAAGGAAAATTTCTCAATGAAAAGACTCTTCAGCAAATATCAGGAGGGATTCTTGACTTCTCAGTTCCTGCATATCACAAGGGTTTGAGAAAGAAGCAAATAATGTTTAAGGATCTAAAGCCAAGTCAATATGGTTTGTAGATAGCCTGTTGTGGGTACTAAAGGATATTGTTCCAACAAAGGGTGGGAAGAGACCTGATTAACCTCTTGACTGCACTGTTTGTATCTATTTACAGTGTGCCACTTGATAAACAGTAGGAGTGTTCTCTCTTACTGAAATAAACTTTCTAGTGAGTCATTCATGCTAAGTAAAGTGGATATGAAATAATGCTTAACAAAGATTAGCTAGTTGTCAGGGGTTTGATTTGTTTTTCTGTGAAAACCTGGTCATGTCCATGAGGTGCTCTGTACACAAATTAGATTCATCCACTTTTCTGCTCACATTCTGTCTTTGGAGACATTTGCAGACCAGAGAAATATAATTCATATCAGTGAGATAATAACTACAGCAATACAGTCTAACAGGTAGAATAGGACAGGATAGGACAGGATAGGACGGGATAGGATAGGATAGGATAGGATAGGATAGGATAGGATAGGATAGGATAGGATAGGATAGGATAGGATAGGATAGAATAGACCACGTTGGAAAAGACCTTTGAGATCATTGAGTCCAATCTATCATCCAACCTTATCTAATCAACTAAACCATGGCACTAAGCACCCCATCCAGTCTCTTCCTAAACACCTCCAGTGATGGTGACTCCACCACCTCCCTGGACAACCTGTTCAATCCTTGAGCCCATTCCACTCTACTGGATATAAATGTACTATGCTTGTTATTCTCATTTACTTTATCTGCTACAAAGTCTCTAGCTGAGCTTATGAGTAGATAAGGTGTCATATGGATGAGGGGCCTTGCTCTCCAAGGACAATTAGGACATGAAGTACTTCTTTTAGTTATTTGTATTCTGCAAGTTAAGAAAGATAAAAAAAGAAATGGCATCAAGGAATACATGAAGAACATCTTATTACATATCAGACGTCTGCTGTTGTTGTGAAGACCACAAATTGGTTTATTTAATTTTTTTGTTTTATTTTCTTTCTTTCTTCCTTTTTTTGTAAAATCATTAATATACCAATTCCAGAGTCTTTCTTCTGTATAAAAAGGGTTTATTTTGCTTGAGACATATTTTCACTTTACTTTTCAGCGGCAAGCTGAAACTGCAGTTTGTAAATGTGAAAATAGCAATATATTTATTTTATTCAATGTAACAAAGATTTATGAGATATAATTTGGCCAGTAGATATAACCTGAACATAAAATAGAAATTTAAGATATCTAGATTATAGACCCAAATCATCCCAACACCTGAGACATCCAATTTTGTGCGAGCCCAGAAGGCAAACCTCTCCCAACAGGAAAACCTTGCAATTATGCAAGTATATCACCTAAATTTTGTCTTTTTAGAACACTTTAAATAGTTGAATTGAAAGCAACTATTTCTATTAACATAATTTAAAGGATAGATTAATAACTCTAACATAGATAACTTCTACTTCAATCAACTTGAATTCTTGTTTATTTCCACCATCTTCAATCTATGTTTACACACTGATTGCCCAGTAAAAAAAAAAGCTAGTCTGCAGATCAAATTGAATACTGTCTTTACTTGCATCGATGTCTTAATAACTGACTTCTTTTGATCATGAGCATGCAAGTTTCCAGTAAAGGTTCGTTTGCTATTGTAAACCAATTATCCTTGATTACATGACATTTGTTCCAGTCAGCAAGATCTTTTCAACAGTTTGCAATAAAATGCTCAGAAAATAATTCATAAGAATGAAGAAAAGTTGATGTGCATGCTCAAAGAGCATTGCATCCATAGTGTTTTTCTAAGATTAGGATGCAAAGAACAAAGCACATGACATTAAAGAGATAATCTCAAGTTATCTAGATTTTTCAAGAGGTAGATCAAGATCCAAATGTAGAATAGAATAGAATAGAATAGAATAGAATAGAATAGAATAGAATAGAATAGAATAGAATAGAATAGAATAGAATAGACCAGGATGGAAGAGAACTTTGAGGTCATCAAGTCCAACCTATCATCCAACACTATCTAATCAACTAAACCATGGCAACCAAGCACCCCATCCAGTCTCTTCCTAAACACCTCCAGTGATGGTGACTCCACCACCTCCTTGGGCAGCCTGTTCCAATGGCCAGTCACTCTTTCTATGAAGAACTTCTTCCTAACATCCAGCCTAAACCTCCCCTGATGCAGCTTGAGACTGTGTACTCTTGTTCCGGTGCTGGTTGCCTGGGAGAAGAGACCAACCCCCACCTGGATACACCATCCCTTCAGGTAGTTGTAGAGAGCAATAAGGTCTCCCCTGAGCCTCCTTTTCTCCAGGCTAAGCAACCCCAGCTCCCTCAGGCTCACCACATAGGCCTTGTGCTCCAAACCCCTCCCCAGCTTTGTTGCCCTTCCTCTGGACACGTTCCAGCAAGTCACCATCTTTCCTAAACTGAGGGGCCCAGAACTGGACACAGGACTCAAGGTGTGGCCTAACCAGTGCTGAGTACAGGAGCTAAATGACCTTCCTGCTCCTGCTGCCACACTGTTCCTGATACAGGCCAGGATGACTGAATGGTCTTGAGACCTGATGATAGCTACACTCTGATACATTAGATGTGATATTTGTGCTGCTATTTCTTCATTATACAATGCACTTAAGGATAAAAATGCAACCACATTTTATTTCCTGTGGACAGTTGTATTTTACTAACAAACATTTATGCAGAAAACTATTTTTTGTTCTTGTGAAGGAATTTGTTCTGAGTGTATTTGATAATGAAGTTGTGGAAATAGAAGCATCAGATTTATCTAACCAGTCACACATGAAGCATCTCTAATTATAATATTTGTCAGTAATTCAAAGTGCAAACAACATCAGTATCAACCATGCGTTTAATAAACCTAAGGAAAATTGAAATACAGAATATAGAATTAACCAGGTTGGAAAAGACCTTCGAGATCTTCAAGTCCAAGCTGTCACCCAACACCATCTAATCAATTAAACCATGGCACCAAGTGCCTCACCCAGTCTCTTTTTAAACACTTCCAGGGATGGTGACTACACTACCTCCCTGGACAGCCCATTCCAATGGCCAATCACTCTTTCTGTGAAGAATTTCTTCCTAAACATATTTTTCAGTGTTGCAAGCAATACACATAATGTGAATATACTGACAACATATAGTTTGAATGTTATTTGCATTTCTATACAATATTCTCCACTAGTTAAGCAGATATATGGCTTGCTCTTTCTTATTTCTGCTTCAATGTTGGTTGTCTTATTCCCATCCAATCTTCTCACCTCACCACTTTTTATAGTCCAGAATAGACTGTCTTTTAGTTCTATCACTTATTGACAAAAAGATTATGCAAATGCATCTCCAGCCCTATATGAAGCTTCTCCTCTTTCAAAACAATATGACAGATGTGCTTATGGCTCGCAGCCATACCCTGAAGCCAAAGTAGTGATTGTTCCTGCCTGAACTGATTGGCCTTTTACCTCTACTGTTCATCCACAGTTTTTTTGAAAGAAGTTGGAACCAGGTCTAAATCAGGAAGGCAAATGAGCGCCACCAGCAGATGAAGATGAATATCATCTATGAATTTACATCTGTAAGAACACAAGAACTGGAATCAGAGAACAGGTGGTTAGAGAAGTTGTTGACACAATAAGTGCAGTGGAAGGAAATTGTGTTCATTTACCTTCAATTTAAAAAAAAGTATTAATTTTTACTTCCAGTGATTCAATTTTAATGCTGTATTATCATTTGGCTTTTGTTTTGTTTCATTTTAATATAGTAATTTATCACTTTATATGCATAAATGATCGAATATCTGCTCAAATACCAAGTCCCTTAAGGAAATTAAGTTTATCAGTATAGTGAATTTGCTAAACATATAAGGACTTAAAAAGTAGTGATACAGCACAATTGAATTTGAATTATCTTGGCATTCTGACAGCTATCTTTGATTTTTACAGAGGCTTAGTGACTTAGTAGCTAACATTCTAAGACTGTGTGTTTATACACTTTGGTCTTTCACCACTGCTGAGGATACCCTCTCGTGGTATTGGAACAGTGGTTTGGGAACCATTGTTACATTCTAACATGGTAATACCCTGCATCTATGTTGTAGTCAGCTAAAATCTGCCTGTCCTATCTACCTTAGTCAAATAGAAGTCTTTCTCCTTTTTGTTAGTACAGTGCATCACATAGCTTGCCTGGACTCCTGAGGACTACTACTGCACTGCATGCCTGCTCCACACATGCACTAAAACTATAGTGTGGAAAATCCTACAATGAGTGAATTTCAGGGCTTTCTGTTGAAGCTTAGGTTTTCTTTTAAATATTTTGTAAGTTAGTAAGGACTCCTGCTTAAATACACACTGCAGCTCAGTTCATGATCTCTTGGTTCTCAAGTCAGTTTGTTTATTGTTTTTCCATATGAAGTAATTCTGATTATCCAGAATAAAAAAAATCAATAATATTTTTTTTATATCCTTAGGTTGTTCTATAGCAGAGAAGCAGCAATAAAATCAGAACATTGAGTAAAAAGGTGGAGAGAAGCCTAGTGATCACAAAGCCTGAGATTCTGTATCCAAAAATAATCCTTTTCCCCCCTCCTTTTTTCTTTCCTTGTACAGCATTCTGATTCCAACTGTAATCTGAAGAAGCAAGTAAACTCTGTAGCATCTCAGACAGACCAGCTCCTGATGCCAGCATAATATATAATACTGCATATAATACTGCATCCCAGTGTCAACCAGTGTCTGTTCCTCCACCAGCCCCACCACCTGCTATTGGAGGCACTATTGTTTCTCATTTTACTTTCAGTGGTACTCCCTCTGTAGGAGGAAACACTGCTAAGAAAGTACTTCTGAAAAACAAACATACAAACAAGCAAAAAAACAGCTGAAGATCTTACTTTCTCTATTTTGCATCTATATATTTCACAGATGAGTGAGAAAAACCTTTCTTTAGCCCGTTTAACACACTGCATTTCATCCTAGACAATAGCTTCCAATAGTGAATATTACCAGTTCTGAGGTCAGTACTGCATTTCATCCTTGTGGACAAAACTCTGTAGGTCATTTTTCAGCTCATGAGTTTCTTCTCCCCAAATCCTTTTCAGTGTGTTGGCTCTGTTATTTTATGCTTTACACAAGTGTGGAAATTTTAAGGCAGTTTTAGTTATAGATATGTTTAAACTCTTATCCTACCAGAAAGCTGTAGTATCCTCATTTTGCTTATTTAATGAAAAAGTAAAATATTATTTGTTGCTACTCACTATTGGTGAACAACTGTAATCCTAGTTTAAATAGTTTTTAACATTAACAAAAATGACATTAAATGAACTCTCCTTTACCTTTTTATGATTGTTGTGGAAATAAGAATAACAGACAGAGGTAATTTGTTTTCCAAATTTTCTCTGAAAATAATGGGGTTTGGTGTTTTTTTCCCTATTTTTGTTTGGCTGGTTATCTATATAGAATTAATTTTCTTTGTTCTGTTTTGTTTTGTGTGATTTCATTGTGGCTGCTTTGTTTTTGCTCTGTTTTTAAAACGCAAGTTAAAGCACTATATGGCAACCTTTCCTGTCACGTGGATGGAGACTTGTATCACAAAAAATACCCGGGTAAATGATCTTAGCTAGTTCTCCATTCTTTCTCTATAATCACAAATCAAGAAGGTAACTTTGGAGGACAGCTTGTCCTAAATATTTCACTCTGAGGATTTATTATCAACAAAACCTGATTGCAACATAGATTTACACTGGAAGCTATGAAGCTGCAATTTTTTCATCCCACCTTTTGGCCAGCCTTTTTTCCCCTCCCTCCTATGTTTTGGATGTAACACACACTGGCTTTTGGAGGGAATTGAACAATCTGGTGATCTTGACTTTTCCCCACCATCTTCCTGCTTCTGCAAGACTACAGCATGATTTTAAGGAAACAGCAGAAAACACAGCAAAGACAAGGAGAGTGAAAAAAACCTATCATTGTCAGATACACCCCAATATTAAATCAACCTGATTAACAAAATTGAGTAATTAGCAACTATGCCATAAATTTGTAAGCCAGCCTGACTGAGGGCATCTGCAGACAGTGGGCAGTCTTACCCTTACCTCTGACTCCAGAATCAGTTCTCACTGATCTAGGGAAGATGTCCAATTTAAAGCTAACACAACAGAACAGTGATTAGCTTTCAAGCTGCTCAAAATGGTTGCCTAAAACCTTTTGCTGGCACAAGAACAAGGAATCCAAAGGAAAAAACAAAACCAACAAACTTTAAGTAGCAGCTTGTTTCTCAGGTTCGAGTGACAGTGAAGCATAGCTTAAAGTGTCTCTGCTGGAGTTAAATGAAGTACGCTCCAGAAAACTCTCTATTAACTCTCTCCAGAAGAGTGGAAGCATACAGCTCGCATAGATTAGATGTAGAACTGTTAAATATGCAATGTGTGGTGAGATGAATTTCAGTCTTTAGCCATTCTTATTGAATTCAGGTGTCACTATCCAAGTTTGCAGATGTTAATCTAGTTTTTAATATTAACAATCAGAGATCCGTATGGGATTATTCATGTCCTTAAATTATAAGCAGAAGTTCTGACAGGATTGCATCCCCAGAGGCTGATTTGTTTGGAAGGTTGTTTTAAAATAAGGTATAATCTGTAAGCTTCTTAGAGGGATATTATCGATGCCACAATATTCTCAGTGGAACTCACTGGTCCCTTTGCATAAACAAAATGACTCAGTTGCAATGAGCAGTTTGAAATATCAGGGCTTAATCATTATCTGGATACAATCAGATGCCCTTGTACTTTCTTCTCTGTCCTCCAAGAATATATTAAAGCTGCTTTTGCTTAGGCAGTTTAATATCAGTCTGAGTCTTCTTTTTTTTTTTTTTAATGTATTTCTTTGCTTTATTATCTTCTGTATCTTCTATAGAATATTGCAGATATCATGTTTTCGCAAACCAAAAATTTAGATCCTTGTGGATGACGTGAAATAGTACATTGATGTCAGAAAATCCTTCAGATTTGAGAATTATAAACAAAACACTGTCAAGGTGTAGTTGTCCTGGATGAGGCATCAACAAGAGAGCTAAATCCGTTTTGAGTCACTGCCCCTCTCTCCTCCCTCTATGTTGCAGGGTCCGGATTGAGGTCAAGGAGCCTAATAGGCAGGCGCTGTTAAGGCTGCCGGGAGGGTGGTGGAAGCTGAACCCAATCCCCAAGCCTCATGTTCCAGGGAGGCGACTGCATGTGTCAGATGCCATGAGAGAAGGCGTGTGCAGTTTACTGGCCACATAAACAGTTTGAACTGATTGGTGGGATTTGAATGGCTAATGTGCCATTGGGCTGTTCAGTTATCAAAAAAGGAATTTATAGGGGAGGACCTCCTATACATCTGGCTCATTACACTCATAGCTTGCATGCTTGTTACTCTCTTATCTCTCTCTCTCCTCATTCGTTAATGGGATTCAAGGCGGCGACAAACACCCTACTTGCTCCTTTCTTCAGGGCAATTAGCATCTTTTGTTTTAACAGCATAGTGTTCAAGTTTGGCCTCCACTAGAGCACGCTGCTCTCATTTCCTCTAAATTTGTGGATACTGCCCTTTGAATTATAACTACAAATTCAAATAACCCTTCATTCAGCAAAGGTTTATGTAGTTAGCAGCTTGGTAGTTCGTGAGTAAAATACGCTATTTTACCTGGTTATTTCTGAGGTTTATAGCTTGTTACTTCTTAGTTAGCTCTGTTGTGAACTCGAGGTGGTCTGTCTACACCACCCGAGGCAGCATTGATGTTTAGTTTCTCGTGCGTAGAGAGATTCTGGTTTCTTCCTCTGTATTCCAAGTTCTGATTGTTCTAGGCGGTTACTCTACTGTTTATTAGCCTTCTACTGTGTGTAAGCAACCTGTCATTGACTGGGCAAATGGACCTGAATAAAATTGGCTCGGGAAAGCAATTTTTTATATTTAATAAATAATATTCATATTGTATCATATTTCCAGCCAATAAATGTATAAAACTACAACAGTAATGTTAGTATTATGACTTGTATCCTAAGAGGTCAATACACTAAGAAAATTATTTTTTGCTTGAAAGATTTGAGTATCATTCAAGTTGTAGTTAGTCTGATTTCTGTTTTTAATTGTGTAAAGGGACGTATTGTGTGCTCACTGTGTTGTGAAAAAAAGCTATAAAAATGCAACAGAATTTGTACATGTCATAATCACAGAATCACCGAATCACCAAGGCTGGAAGAGACCTCAAAGATCATTGAGTCCAACCTGTCACCACAGACCTCATGACTAAACCATGGCACCAAGTGCCACATCCAATCCCCTCTTGAATACCTCCAGGGATGGTGACTCTACCACCTCCCTGGGCAGCACAGACCAATGGCGAACAACTCTTTCTGTGAAGAACTTTCTCTTCACCTTGAGTCTAAACTTCCCCTGGCATGGCTTGAGACTGTGTCCTCTTGTTCTGGTGCTGGCTGCTAGAGAGAAGAGACCAACCCCCTCCTGGTTACAACCTCCCTTCAGGTAGCTGTAGAGAGCAAGAAGGTCTCCCCTGGGCCTCCTCTTCTCCAGGCTAAACAATCCCAGCTCCCTTAGGCTCTCCTCGTAGGGCTTGTACTTGTGCTTCATAATACTTCCTGCATACGTTTCATATTCTTCCATTACCTACAGTTAAAGTGAGGTCATAGATTAAGCAATTAATATTCATATGAATATTTGAGAGGAGTTTTACATACTTCTACATAGGGTAATATAGCTTGAAAAAAATATTTATAATTTTGATTCAAAAAAATGCTTTAAACATGTTAGTTACTGATTTATAAATTTTAATTTTTCATCAGAACTTTTTTAATATTTTAAGGATGTGGTGGTGTGGTGGTTTGAGCCTTAACTGGGATTTAAGAGCTCAGATGGGGGCAAGACTGAGAATCCCTCCCCTGCTTCCCCCCTTCCTCTTTCCTGATAGAGAGAAAAAGGGAATGGGGAAAGAACAGGGAGAGATAAGGCAAGGGAAAAAAAGGAAGAAAGGGGGATAAGGAAAAAAAGGAGGAGGTAAATCTACCAAGAAATAATTTGAAGTTGGTTTGGAAGTAGAGAGGTAAAATTGTTTAAAGAAAATTATATATGTAGATAGATACACACATATATATATATACACACACATATATATATGTATATAAAACAGTAACAGGGAGGGTTCACAAGGGTAAGGAACAAGAGTAGATAGGAAGAATATACAAAGCCATCACTCCTTTGAAGAAGTGTGGGTGCAGCAGGGAGAAAATACCAGGCCCAACCACGTGGCAGAGAACCAGGAAGCCAGCAGCTATTCTCTTAGACCTTTTGTCCCAGCAAGGCAGAAGCAATAGTGCCAAATGCCCACTGTACCCTCCCCTTTATAGTTTTGCTGGACAGGGAGGGAGAGTGGAACAAACTAACTTGGTTTCTCCACCCAGACACTTGCCCACTCATCCCAAATGGATATGGAGTGAATCAGAAGGGCAAAAGCAAGAAAACCTAGGATAAAGCAAAAGAAACAAGCAATGTAAAAGCGATCACTCATCACTAGCAGATTGATGTTCAGCCAGTCCTCAGTCAAACATGTATGTTAGAAAAACTCCCTCTCTTATGTTGCTATGAGAACAAGAAGACACAGTCTCAAGCTTCGTCAGGGGAGGTTTAGGCTGGATGTTAGGAAGAAGTTCTTCATAGAAAGAGTGATTGGCCATTAGAATGGGCTGCCCAGGGAGGTGGTGGAGTCACCATTGCTGGAGGTGTTTAGGAAGAGACTGGATGGGGCACTTGGTGCCATGGTTTAGTTGATTAGATAGTGTTGGATGATAGGTTGGACTTGATGATCTCAAAGGTCTTTTCCAACCTGGTTAATTCTATTCTATTCTATTCTATTCTATTCTATTCTATTCTATTCTATTCTATTCTATTCTATTCTATTCTATTCCATTCCATTCCATTCCATTCCATTCCATTCATTCCATTCCATTCAATTCCATTCCATTCCATTATTGGTAAGGAATGCCCCCTTAGTCAGTTAGCATCAACTGTTCCAGCTGTGTCCACTCCTATATGCTCAGCTCACACCCATCTGCAAGAACTGCACAGCAGCAGCTGAAACATCGGTGTGTTATCAACACTGTTTTGGTCACCAGTCTAAAGCACAATACCATATGAGGCACAATACAGAAAGCTTAGAAGACAGTGATGAGTTGTATATATGCATACATCCCTCAAAATCTACACACATAATTAAAAGGAATCATGACTGAAATAAGTAATTTTAAAATGACAAAAAAATACCTAGACTTTCTACCTTTGTAAAGATATAAGAATGACATTAATACATTTACTTTAGATATAATGTAGATAAATATGCCTTTTTTAGAGGGAAAATTGTATCCTCTCAGAACTGATGCATCATTTACACATCCATAAAGTTTAATCAGGACAATCTTTGTTATCCATCTCATGAAATACCTGTCCTCCTATGCTTTTTCTCTCCAATGTGTATATAGGCAGCCCGCAGCAAGATAAGGTATCTCTAAGTTATTTTTCATGTTAGCTGAATCCCATTTTCTGTACTCTTAAGGTTTCAAAAGCAACAAAAGGACAAGTCAGGGAGGACAAAAATTTTACTGCTTGCAGCTGGGCCTTGAATTGGAAAAGCTTGTTACTGTGCATTTCAGCCCCTGGGTCAGCCACAAGCACTCCATCTCATCACTGTGGAGATGGTCATTTAGTGCTGTCACTACAAATAATTTCAATTTCTCCAGCATGGGAGATGAGCTCTTCCATGAATGTTTTCTATGTTCAAATGCTTTCAATACCCCTGGTTACAGATGAAAGAATAAATTATAAATATATATATAAGGAAGTCCTTCTTCTGGAAGCACAGGTTTTCAAACTATGGCATTGACAACTGGATGTATCACTAGGAATGAAATGACCAAATTTTCCAGTCCCTGTGAATGGGCAACAGCAGTCTGCTCCTTCTGCTAATCTCAGAAACCCATATATATTCTGTTAACTAAAGCAATTTACTCATCTCTTATGGGACTTGAACACTCAGCAGTAAACAAATGGCTTACTAGTAATCATGATTTAGTATGATTTTGGCTGAGAAAGTATCATTAAAAAAAAGAAACATGGTTTGGTCTCTGTTTCCTTAAATTAATAGCCATTTGCTACAAATTTCTGTAAAGACTTCATTAGCTTCTCTGCTGAGGTAATTACTGATTTTAGCAAAGAGTTATATTTACATAGGTAAATCATGAAGCTGGGTGGAAGCATCAAGACAATCTGCACTTGTGAACAATATGAGCAGAATTCACAGGTAGAGGCTAAGTACAGTTGATACAGAAAAGCAGAATAAGAAGAATAAAATGAAGTAATAACATTTCATTTGTCATATGTGAAACACTGGCCCTTCTTACCATTGGGTCAGTGTGCATTGCAATAGTAGTGTGAGATTGCCAGATTTCTTAAAGAGAGCTTTGTGATGGGACAATAAGAAATCATAACAATTTGGGATTCAGAAGTGAGTCCTCAGGACAGTAAGAGGCTAAGCCGTCTCTCTGTCGGCTCCTTTGTTTTGGACTTACCTTGTGCCAAACATAAGCCTGATCAGAAAATCTCTCTGTGCTCAGAATTGGATTAAAGATTTATCTCTTTACATATATTTTTTAAACTTTTTTTAATTCTTTTTTTTTTTTTTTCCACTGACAGGAAGAGCTCAGTATGAGCAGGCAGGGACTGAAGAAGAAAAGAATATGAAGAGACAGGCAGTGACAGAAGTAGAGAGAAAGGGATGAAAAGCGGATTTTAACAAACATTTTGATTTCATTTATACTGAAAAGGGACAAATAAATTATTCTTTGTGCAGAAGTACAGGAAATGTTACCTGTGTGGGGTATCACAATGGTAGGTATGTCATTTTCAGTTACACTGGTTGCATGAAAATGTGTATGACATTTTCTTCTTGCTAGAAGTTTATATTTCTCTCACATCAAAGTGATGAGATTCCCTTTGTATTTTCCTTTTATTTTTTATCCCAGTATGAGGCTGCATTAAGCTATGTAGTTCCTTTTGATTTGCTGAAGTGCATTTTGAACTTCTACTTCAAATTGAATTCCGATTTAATGAAATTATTGCTTAATTTGAACTTTCTTTATTCAGCATTTTTATTAAACTTGCAAGATTAGTGAGGATTCGACCAAGGGAAAAAACATGCACTTTCACCGCTTAATTTGGATCATTCTAGAGACATATTTCAGCAAAGCCGATAGCTGAAGTGCAGCCAGACTTTGACAGACATTCATATTTCACAGTTCCACCTCATTTTACAAGGAGTCTAGTGGAAGTGAATGGCACAGCTTTGGTACACAATTATTGATTATTATTTTTTCCTCTGATAAATAATTAATTTCTTTGTCAGTTTTATAAGCCAGGATCCCAGAATAAGATAATTCAGAACTTCATGGAAATCTGTTTGAGTGAAAATTAAATACTTCTCTTTTTGTCTGTCCTGCAATTCATTGTTTAGCCTGGAGAAGAGGAGGCTCAGAGGAGACCTTATTGCTGTCTACAACTACCTGAAGGGAGCTTGTAGCCAGGTGGGGGCTGGTCTCTTCTACCAGGCAACCAACACCAGAACAAGAGGACACAGTCTCAAGCTGCACCAGGGGAGGTTTAGGATGTTAGGAAGAAATTCTTCATAGAAAGAGTGATTGGCCATTAGAATGTGCTGCCCAGGGAGGTGGTGGAGTCACCATCACTGGAGGTTTTTTAGGAAGAGACTTGATGAGGTGCTTGGTGCCATGATTTAGTTGATTAGATGGTGTTGGATGATAGGTTGGACACAGTGATCTCAAAGGTCTCTTCCAATCTGGTCTATTCTATTCTATTCTATTCTAAAAACAAGAGGATCCTGTTGTCTCAGCACCTATCTTTTATACACTTTAAAACTTGTATCACAGTCTAAATCAGCCCTCAGCTTTCTAGATAAAACAATTGCAGTTTCTTTAATCTTTCTCTATAGTTCCCATTTGATAAGGAGATGAGATTTGTCTTCTTTTATCACAGCATCTAAGTATTCTATAAGTTTGTATAGTTACTCTAATTGCTTCAAGCCTCGTATTTTGCTTTGTTTTGTGCTTTTTTTTTCTGTTTATTTTATTATTTTTTTTTCAGCTCTGAAATAAGACAAAATGAGACTGTTTATAGGTTCACTTTCCATCCTGAAGATGTAGATCAAAGTACATAAGGCTTATTTATCATGTAATGAATACATAGAATAAACCAGGTTGGAAGAGACCTTCAAGATCATCGCGTCCAACCTATCATCCAATCCAACACCACCTAAACAACTAACCCACGGCACCAAGCACCCCATCAAGTCTCCTCCTGAACACCCTCTATGATGGCGACTCCACCACCTCCCCAGGCAGCCCATTCCAATGGGCAATCACTCTCTCTGTATAGAACTTCTTCCTAACATCCAACCTGAACCTCCCCTGGTGCAGCCTGAGACTGTCCTCTTATTCTGGTGCTGGCTGCCTGGGAGAAGAGACCAACCTCTACCTGTCTACAACCTCCCTTCAGGTAGTTGTAGAGAGCAATAAGGTCACCCCTGAGTCCCCTCTTCTCCAGGTTAAGCAACCCCAGCTCCCTCAGTCTCTCCTCATAGGGCTTGTGCTCCAAACCCCTCACCAACTTTGTTGCTCTTCTCTGGACTCGTTCCAGTGAGTCAACCTCATTCCTGAACTGAGGGGACCAGAACTGGACACAGTACTCGAGGTGCGGCCTAACCAGTGCAGTGTACAGGGGCACAATGACCTCTCTGCTCCTGCTGGCCACACTGTTCCTGATGCAAAAGGAAAATAATTTCTGAGGGCAACAGATCTGTTTAAGGAGCAGACATTTGGAGGTCATAAATAGTTCCCAGGTTTTGTTGTATGGATTTATTATTGTTAAGGAAGGAGAAAATTATTTGCTTGCCTTGTTTGTTTGCAGCCATTTCCTTAATGTACTTCAAAATGAGACTTTTTTGATTTTCATGGGTTTTTTTTCAGGCTCAGTTTGATTCTTCCATATCTCCATTTTAGATTCTCACATTTTATTTCTTTTTAATGCAATATTTCTTCAACTTTTATATTGAGTTTACTCTTATCATTTTCAGCCCTTTTTTCCAACTGATCATTATCACCCTAAGTTCTAATTCTATTCTTCATATATTTTATAATCCTGCCAAGGCTGGTGACAGCTTGTATTTTTTTCCCAAGAGAGATTCATTGCATATGCAGTCTAATGCAGTGCAGGATAGACATACTTCTATTGGTTTTGAGTAAATTATGGTCAAAATCAGAACAGGTGTATCTATAAAGTAAGCAATCAACACTGGAGAGGCTTCATTCCTGAGAAAGCCTTTTGATAGTATTGCATCAGTTTAATTATCTCTAACAAAGCACTGCATTGTGGAGTGGAGGTATGCTCTTGCAGACCCCACTTGAAATACTTTTCCAGTTTGAAAACATAACTATTTATGAAGAGGCTTTAAAAATATTTATTTGTTTGTTATTTCCTACTGGCTGTGCATCCACTTTACAATCATTATATCTAGAACCATTTCTCTGATTTGCTTGTAAATTTGCATTAACAGCTTTCACTAAATAAAGATTCCAGTAGATTTTTATCAGCTATCCCATCCTCCTTACCACTCAAATGATTGAGATAGTTCAACATAATTTGCTTTTGACAAGGCTGTGCAGAGAAGGGCAACAAAGCTAGGGAGGGGTTGGAGCACAGCCCTGTGAGGAGAGGCTGAGGGAGCTGGGATTGCTTAGCCTGTAAAAGAGGAGGCTCAGGGGAGACCTTCTTGCTCTCTACAACTACCTGAAGGGAGGTTGTAGTCAGGTGGGGGTTGGTCTCTTCTTCCAGGCAACCAGCACCAGAACAAGAGGACACAATCTCAAGCTGCACCAGGGGAGGTTTAGGATGTTAGGAAGAAGTTCTTCATAGAGAGAGTGACTGGGCATTGGAATGTGCTGCCTGAGGAGGTGGTGGAGTCACCATCATTGGAGGTGTTCAGGAGGAGACTGGATGGGGCACTTGGTGCCATGGTTTAATTGATTAGATAGTGTTGGATGATAGGTTGGACTCAATGATCTCAAAGGTCTCTTCCATCCTGGTCTATTCTATTCTATTCTATTCTACTTCATGATTCTTATCTCATTATTGTATGCTTTGTACTTACACACTTTGTTTAATAATTAGCCAGCAGCATCTTTCTTGGTGTTGTTTTTGTACTCATTACTATAGATTTTCTCAGAATCCTCTTTTGTACTTTATTTAAAGATGATTTGACTGAAGAGTATAATTCATTTGTTCTCTAATACCTAAGCCAAACCTCCTCAGTTCTCAAAGATTTTAACTAGCAGATGAGTCCTGTAATTTCTCTAGTATAACTTTCTTGAAGCCCTGCAGTACTAACTATTTTTAAATTTAGCTAAGTACTTATTTAACTTTTTCTCTTTCACTTCTTGCCTATGTCTGTACCTAGATGTCGTTAATTTTAGTTGTGTTGAGCCTCTGGTGACAGTCAATCTTTTTCACAAAGTCAGGGTTTGTTTTTTAAAAAAAAAAAAAAGAATAAAAGGGAGAGAGCATTTTGATATCTTACATATTATCTCTTATGTCTGCTATAATTCAATGAGCACTAGTTTTAGGATGCTGCATAAAGATTCAATATGCTTCATAGCACCCTGTGAAAAATCTCGTTTCTTCATAGAAAGAGTGATTGGAATGTGCTGCCCAGGGAGGCTGTGGAGTCACCATCACTGGAGGTGTTTAGGAAGAGACTGGATGGGGCACTTGGTGCCATGGTTTATTTGATTCGATAGTGTTGGATGATAGGTTGGACTCGATGATCTCAGAGGTCTTCTCCAACCTTGTTAATTCTATTCTATTCTAATACTAATCCTGCCAAGTACAGAAATAGTTATACTATTTTTAAAGTTGGGAATATTTTTATTTTTTATTTATTTTGTTAGTTCAGTGGAAATCCTTGCAGTGACTCCAGCAATGTTTTGAACAAGACTTTAGGACAAGGCACTGGACCAGTGTTCTAAGTACACAACATATATATCAAAATTCCAGCTTTCAATCTACTTCCAAACTTGGAAGCATCAGTTATTGCTTATTTGTAAATTTTCTGTGGCTACATTCATTGAATCTCCCAACAAACTTTTCTTTCTCACCTCCTCTCCTTTATACACTCATCTTCTAAACTGAAAAACAGAGCTGCAGGAAAAAGCAGTGACAGG
Source organism: Dryobates pubescens (assembly GCF_014839835.1). Classification (NCBI taxonomy): domain Eukaryota; kingdom Metazoa; phylum Chordata; class Aves; order Piciformes; family Picidae; genus Dryobates; species Dryobates pubescens. The sequence continues at coordinate 37,233,690 of NC_071618.1, read as the reverse complement.
AATGAAAACCAAACATGCAGTATCTAGACTGTGACAGAACATCAGGTTGCTACTGATTGAATGTCACACAAGGAAGTCAGTTGCTGCCTGATGGTGACATGATGGAAGCCCCTGCCCATTCTGAGAAACAGGAATATAGGGATAATGCAACTTTTGCAAAGTGCATCAGATTCTAATCCCATCAGCAGTGCTCTCTAAGAATTCAGTATAAATCTGAGGGATCACAAAGATTAAACTCTTTTCTGCAATATTCAATGTAATGGTAGACCTTAAGATTACTATTGAGTAAAATTCTCCTGTAATGAACAAGGATTACAGGAAAAGGTGTACACTATTTAGTTGACTAGATAGTGTTGGCTGATAGGTTGGACTCCAAGGTCTTTTCCAACTTGGTGCCATGGTTTAATCATGAGGTCTTGGGTGACAGGTTGGACTTGATGATCTTTGAGGTCTTTTCCAACCTTATTGATTCCATGGTTCTGTTCTATTCTATTCTATTCTATTCTATTCTATTCTATTCTATTCTATATGATTGCAGGTGTTCTGAATCTTTGGGTAAAAAAATTGTAACAGGCTTTTTTTCTTTTTTCTTTTTTTTTTTTTAATAAGAAAAAGAAAAGCATTAGAAGAAAATAGAATTCTTAATTTTTCAGGTTAAAAAAAAAAAACAAATCTCAGGCTGCATTGAGAAGGACATGAAACCAATCTGTCCAACCTGTCACCTACCACCTCATGACTACTAAATCATGGCACCAAGTGCCACGTCCAATCCCCTCTTGAATACCTTCAAGGACAGTGACTCCACCACCTCCCTGGGCAGCACATTCCAACAGGTAACAACTCTCTCTATGAAGAGATTTCTCCTCACCTCAAGCCTAAACTTTCCCTGGTGCAGATTGAGACTGTGTCCTCTTGTTCTCAATTCAACATCTTTCCTAAATTGAGGGGCCCAGAACTGGACATAGTACTCGAGGTGTGGCCCAAGCAGTGCTGAGTACAGGGGCACAATGACCTCCCTGCTCAATAAATAGAGTAGAATAGAATTAACCAGGTTAGAAAAGACCTTTGAGATCATTAAGTCCAACCAATAACCCAACACCATCTTATCAACTAAACCATGGCACCAAGTGCCCATACTAAATATATGGCCACAGTTATAGAATAGAATAGAATAGAATAGAATAGAATAGAATAGAATAGAATAGAATAGAATAGAATAGAATAGAATAAACTAGGTTGGAAGAGACCTTCGAGATCATCGTGTCCAACCTATCATCCAACACTACCCAATCAACTAAACCATGGAACCAAGCATCCTGTCAAGCCTCGCCCTGAACACCCCCAACGATGGCGACCCCACCACCTCCTCAGGCAGCCCATTCCAATGGGCAATCACTCTCTCTGTGTAAAACTTCCTCCTAACCTCCAGCCTAAACCTCCCCTGATGCAGCCTGAGACTGTGTCCTCTTGTTATAGTACTGGTTGCCTGGGAGAAGAGACCAACCTCCGCCTCACTACAACCCCCCTTCAGGTAGTTGTAGAGAGCAATAAGGTCACCCCTGAGTCTCCTCCTCTCCAGACTAAGCAACCCCAGCACCCTCAGTCTCTCCTCATAGGGCTTGTGCTCCAAGCCGCTCACCAACTTTGTTGCCCTTTTCTGGACACGCTCCAGCAAGTCAACATCTTTCCTAAACTGAGGGGCCCAGAACTGGACACAGTACTCGAGGTGCGGCCTAACCAGTGCAGTGTACAGGGGCAGAATGACCTCCCTGCTCCTGCTGGCCACACTGTTTCTGATGCAGGCCAGGATGCCATTGGCCCTCCTGGCTGCCTGGGCACACTGCAGGCTCATGTTCAGCCTACCTATATACCTATTTAAATGTTTAGTAAAGGGTGACAAAGATAATTAAGGGATTTATCATATAAGGAGAAGATGAAAGACAGTTCAGTATGAAGAGGAGAAGGCATAGAAGGATCATAACAACAAGAATGAATAGTTAAGGGGAGACTCTAAAGAAGATGGAGACCTGCCACAGTTTACAGTATTGTGATTTTTTCTTTTTTTTGATCAGCTGAGAAGACAGTTGGAGAACTGCCACTGGGATGTGGCAGTTTTGGGTTATGCCTTTAAAAGCTAGGTGCAGATTTTGAGCAGAGAAAGTGGAGAAATACAAACAATTCACAGTTGGTTGTAAAAAGGAAAACAAAAGATTGTTCTAAATGAATTTCATTGGCCAGATGTGTGAGATGTACCCCTAGCAATCTCACACATCCAACTTCATTGCTTTCTTCTTTGGCTGCTGCTTCTGCTCTGCTTCCACTGAGAGGACCTTATCGCTATTGGCTTTGCAGATAAGGAGGCTAATTCCTTGAACAGTACTCCTAATGTCTTTCTCTTTTCTCCTAATTATAGATGAAAGGGGGAGGGGGAAGGAGAGTGAAGCAGTTTCCCACTCCTTCTGGGATACCAGAAGGGGTTCAGGGGGGTTTCTGTGCAGTTTTCTGGTTGTAAATACCTGTATAATATTGTAAATACTGTATATTTATACATATTCGTTGCATTCCATTGTAGAGTGTAGTTATTGCTTGTAAATACAGCTTCCATTTGCTTTTTTGGATTCCAGCTCATACTGGAGTTCCATCATGCCTGGTACTGCTGCACTCATAGGTGGAGTTACTTCATTCAGAGCCTGGAAGTCAACTGTCAGACGCCAGTCTCCATTCTGCATTCACACAGGCCACACTGAACTGTTGTAAGGTGAATGAGTTTTGCTGATGACTTTCTGACTTTCCAACTGATGAATCAGGTTCTGAATGGACAACAAAGAGCCACAGTTGGTTCTGTATTGTCTGTGATGTACAGTCTGAGAAGCAACCAGCAACTTTATGTCCTCTATCTCATGTTCTCCCACAACTGCAGATTCATCAGAAAGCTCAGGTCTAATAGACAGCTTCAATATATAATGTAGCATTTAAATAGGGACAATTGTTCAGATACACTGGATTGTAATTCAGCATATGTTTACTATGTCTACAGTTTATAATAAGTGAAATATGTAAGTTGTGTAAGCTTAAAATTACTATACAACTTGTTTTGTATATATCCATGTAGATGGCTCTTCTTACTGAAGGCTCTTGATTGCAATGGACTGATCTTGCTATGGGCAAAATAAAAATGCTGTTTCTTTCTCCTTCACTCTTACTATTACAGCTAATCTGATATATGGCAGTAGGTCACCAGTCAAAGGCTATATTACTGCAGGCAATGAAGACAATACCTGACATCACTGTCCAAGCCTCACTGAATTTGCTGTGCCATGTGTACAATTTTGAAAGGAAAGGGATATTTCATATGAGGATCTTATGACAACATAGAGATCTTTATAAGACTGGTTATCTTATAAAGAGATAAACCACAGAGAACAACTTGTAAGGAGGCCCAGAAGACAAAGACATGGATCTCTAAGTCTGGTTGAAAGAATGCAAATGGATGGTGTTGAAAGAACATTCTCTTTCTGTCTGTTCATTAAACAAGAACCTACATATTCTAGATTAGTAATTCAGAATGGCAATCTGATATGAAATAAACTATTTTCTGGATTCTTATATTTTGAATTGTATATTATCTGCATGTATTTACTGGACACATGAACATACCTATGAAAAGAACAAGAAGATGACAAATCAAATTGAATATCACCAGAAAAATTAACATTTCAAGTAGCCAAGCTTGGCCTGTTTCCTCCTAAAGCAGACTTCACTAATCATAGAACCACAGAATGTTAGAGGTTGGAAAGGACCTCCAGAGATAATTGAGTCCAACCCTTCTGCCAAAAGCAGGATCACCTAGAGTAGGCCACACAAGAATGCATTCAAGTGGGTCACCAGCTTTGTTCTGACCAATGTAAATGGTGGTCCCTTTTACTGCAGTGTAAGTAGAGCTGCAAATCAGGTCAAATAACAAAACTGAGTAATAGTCTTTTGATTTGAAAACAATGAGTTAACTTTTTTTATTCTCATATATTGGGTTTTGAAAGTTTCCAGAGAAGGAGATGCCAAAACCTCTCTGAGCAGCCTGTTCCAGTGCTTGATCCCTCTCACAGTAAAGAAGTCTCTCCTCATGTTGAGGTGAATCCTGTGTTGAGGCTTGTATCCATTACATAGAGGACCCTCAACACCCTTCAGAAGTGAGTCCCTGATGACAAGCACCCATCTTTTTCTCTTAACTGTGGATGTTTTGATAGTAGGCTTGCTCCTTCCTTGTCTCTCTGAGTGATGTAAACTAGACAAGCTCTCATAGCTGCTGTTAGTTGGTTTCCCTTGCAGAACATTGTTTTTGGTGAAAACAGGTTCATCAAGAACAGAAAATCTATTTTTCAGGGGGATCTGGGAGGGGGGCATTCAGTGGTTATTGGGATGCCTTGCCTGCCACTGATCTCCAGCTTCTGAGTCATCCTGTTTGGGAAGCTGGCGAGAGTAGGGAGCCCTCAGTGTCCTGAATTCTGCATGGTTGTTGAGACTGTTTGAGGGACAGCAGAGCCTTACTCCACCAGTACAACTCCCTGTTGCACTCCCTAATAGACCTCTGCCTTTGAAGTCTGCTCTTATTTGAATCCAGGGGGGGAAAAACAACTATTTAGATAGCAAAGAGCTAATGGCTGGCATGGATAACCTGATGCACTGTAGTGACCTAAGGAACATGTGTACAGGGATTTCTTTTTCTCCTTATGAAACCAAGTAGTTAGTTGCCTCTCTAAGTATATTTGGATAAAACTGAATAATATTTCAGCTGAAGGCACAGCTGTTGATTTACCTGTTGATTTGATTTGTTGCAGGTACAAAGCAATGCAACTTCTTGAATTTACATGAAAATCTTGAAAATAAGTATACCAACTCAACTCTTCGTGGTAGTTTAGGCTGGGTACCTTCTGCTGCTACCACACAAGATACACCTTTGGTGCCCCAGGTGTCCAGCCCAGTGGGTGGGCACAGAAGTTACATATTTCATTCCCATAATGTCCTGCTCCCTATAAAACCACCTGCAGAGTCCTACACTTCCTCTTTCTTCCCTCCCTGCCCTCTGGGGAGATGCTCCCTGTCTGATAATGGGGGGGGAGTTATCCCAAGGGTTTTTAGGCCTGGCTAGGCTTAATGCCAAAGGAAAAGAGGAAAGGCAATCTCAGATCTAGCCAGTTGAGATTAACCTGACAGTGGAGGGGTGGAAGAAAGAGCCCTGGGGGTTTTGGGTGGGGAGAGGGGAGTGTTGAGATGCTTCTGGGTATGCTTTGGGATCTCCTTTTGTCACTGTGCTTGTGGTTCTCTGTAAAATATTCACTGCTTTTCCATTTAAACTTTCCACCACTTCTGCAATCTGTTTGTCTGAGTCTCGTTCTTTTTGCCCTGGTGGGAGGCAAAGGAGGATCTGCCTTCCAACCCACCACACTCTTCAATTTAAAAAACTTCACATTAGTTTTTTTAACACCACATAAACTTACCCTGCTAAAGTGCATGACCTGAACTAACATTTGCAACTAAATTTTAATTGATATTTCTTTTAGAAATTTGCCTCCAAGCCTACACTCTCTGTATTTCCAGTGGTTATGCTGTACATTCTCATGTACATCAATCATGGTCATGAATACCTATTAATATTTTCTTAATTAGAATTCTGAAGGTTCCTTTAACATTATGGGTTGGTAAGAAAAGAAAGTAATTCAAGCTTTCTATAAAATCCCTTAAGCATAGACCTTAGTTATGACTCCTCACCCATGCTTCTTCATTTTAGTTCCACTGTGCTTCACCATACATAAGTACAGACACTATTTATATTCCAGCTTAGAGGAACTAAAAAGCCTCTCATTTACCTTTCAGATTCCCTGGATAAGTGTGTATCCCCAGTTGCTTGTCTTTGTTTCTCCTAAAGTGAATCATCTTGGAAGAGGTCAACTGCTCTTTTGAAATCTGTTCTTTTGAATAGTTTTTCTGACTTACAGCAATCACTAGCAGTAATTGAGAAAACATCAGACTATGTTTTTCTGGTTTTCTTAGATAAATCAGTTGTTTTCTTCTTTTTTTAGCTTGCCTAAGAAGCTAAAACATATGTGATTCCATAAATCCTTGACCTTGTGTCTGGGTTGTACATAAGCTACACTTGCATGTGTAAGAACTGCCGGGTAGAATTTCACAAAGGAAAGCAACATGTTCGACATATATCTGTTTGCAAGTCTAAGGCATGCATCTCAAAATTTACATACATGTGGAGAATGCAAAAGCTCATTGGCTTTCCCTACAGTAGTTTTCCTCAAACCTTTGAGACTGAAGCCTTCATAATTACCCTTATGGGCCGTCACCATTTGAGCGGCAGCATGAAATCGTGAAAGATGTTCCAAACTTATTAACAGTCTAATTGTAATTGTATGTATTTGAATTTTAAATATGCTTATTGATCTGAATCATGAGTTTTATTAGGGCCAGACTGGAACATTTAATTGCAGTAAATAGAGGCTGTCCCTGTCATGTTTACAAAAAAGTCCTTTAATCTAAGCAGGCAGCAGCTGTTTTCACTGCTGCTGGATACAACCTTTTCTGCACCATTAATTATCAAGCCTATAGGAGCCAATCACTGGTTGATGATGAGCTCCCTTTTCATCTCTCCACCCTGAAAAGCTATTGGAGCAAACCTTTCACCAAAACTGTGAAGAATAGCAGCTTCAGTTCAAGGAACAATTTGAACCAGTTAAATTCAAATTGTATAGACCAAATTTGTGTACTAAAAGACAAACTCAAAAATGGTGGTAGATGGAATCTGATACTTTTATTAATAATGATTATTTTTAATTTGTCTAAAGCATTTCCATTTCATAAAGACAACAGTGTATTTGAATCTCTCTGTTAGGTGGATACACTATTACATAAGGGCAACAAAGTTGGTGCGGGGTTTGGAGCACAAGCCCTATGAGGAGAGGCTGAGGGAGCTGGGGTTGCTTAGCCTGGAGAAGAGGAGGCTCAGGGGAGACCTTATTGCTGTCTACAACTACCTGAAGGGAAGTTGTAGCCAGGTGACGGTTGGTCTCTTCTCCCAGGCAACCAGCAGCAGAAGAAGGGGACACAGTCTCAAGCTGCACCAGGGGAGGTTTAGGCTAGATGTTAGGAAGAAGTTCTTCATAGAAAGAGTGATTGGCCATTGGAATGGGCTGCCAGGGAGGTGGTGGAGTCACCATCACTGGAGGTGTTCAGGAAGAGACTGGTTGGGGTGCTTGGTGCCATGGTTTAGTTGATTAGATAGTGTTGGATGACAGGTTGGACTTGATGATCTCAAAGGTCATTTCCAACCTCGTCTATTCTATTATATTCTAGTCTAGTCTAGTCTATTCTGGTCTAGTCTATTCTGGTCTAGTCTATTCTATAAAAGTGTGAATCTTATGTAAACATTAATACAGAAGTATTTGTGGTTTTAATAGGGTTATATTTCTTATACCAATTGGGGTTAATGTAAACCAGCACAGGACTTTTTCTTTTGTTTTTCTGGCTGATACATGTTGTTTGATTGAGGCAACATCACCATATCAGAGCTCATCACATGCAAAGAGTTTAAAAAATAATGTTCAAAAAGCTGAGGGAAGAAACAAAACCCAACCCAACCAACCAATCAACTAACCAACCAATAAAAAAAAACCATAATGAAACAGAAAACATAATTAAAAATGAAAAGTAAATAAAAATTATTGGGGGATTTACCTGTCTGTTTGTCCACTAATCTGAGTAAACATCCATTTATTTATTTATTTATTTATTTATCTGAAAGTTCAGATTGCTTTGTTATTATTCAGTACTGGGAAGGAATCATGGAGTCATAGAATTGTTAGGATTGGAAGGGACCTCAAGGATCATCTAGTTCCAACGCCCCTGCCATGGGCAGGGATGCTTCACACCAGATCAGGTTGCCCAGAGCCACATCCAGCCTGGCCTTAAAAACCTCCAGGGATGAAGAACTTCTTCCTAACATCCAGTCTGAATCTACCCATTTCTATTTTTGTTCCGTTCCCCCTAGTCCTATCATTACCTGAAACCCTCAGAAGTCCCTCACCAGCTTTCTTGTAGGCCTCCTTTGGATACTTGGAAGGCCACAATAAGGTTTCCTTGGAGCCTTCTCTTCTCCAGACTGAATAGCCCCAACTCTTAGTCTGTCTTCATAGGAGAGTTGCTCCAGCCTTCTAATTATCCTTGTGGCCCTTCTCTGGACACGTTCCAGCACATCCAGATCCTTCCTGTAATAGGGGCTCCAGAACTGGATGCAGTACTCCAGGTGGGGTATCACCAGAGTGGAGTAGAGGAGGAGAATCACCTCCCTCAACCTGCTGGCTATGCTTCTCTTGATGTAGCCCAGGATGTAGCTGGCTTTCTGGACTGCAAATGCACACTGGTGGCTCATGTTGAGCTTCTCATCCACCAGCACCCACAATTCCTTTTCTTCAGGGATGCTCTCAAGTCAATGACTGCCCAGCATATATTGGTGCTTGGGATTACCCTGACCCAGATGCAGGACTTGCATTTGGTTTGTTGAACCTCATGAGGTTGTCATGGGCCCACTTCTCCAGCCTGTCAAGATCCCTCTGGATGGATCCCTTCCTCCAGCATGTCTGCTGCACCACACAGCTTGGTGTTGTCAGCAAACCTGCTAAGGGTGCACTCAATGCCACTGTCTGTGTTGCCAACAAAGATGTTGAACAAGCCTGGTCCTAGTACTGATCCCTGAAGGACTCCACTTGTCATTGTCCTCTACTTGGACATGGACCCATTGACAGCCACTCTTTGGGTGTGGCCATCAAGCCAGTCCTTTATCCACTGAATGTTCCATCCATCAAACCCATACTGCACCAGCTTGGAGACCAAGATGTGGTGTGGGACAGTGTTGAAGGCTTTGCTCAGCTCCAGGTAAATGACATCAGTGGCTTGGCCTTCATCTATTAATGTGACCTTGTCTTAGGAGGCCACAAGGTTTGTCAGGTAGGATTTGCCCTTGGTGAAGCCATGCTGCTTGTGCCAAATCACTTCCTCATTATTCTTTTGCCTCAGCAGTACCTCCAAGAGGATCTGCTCCATGATCTTACCCAGCACAGATGTGAGACCGACTGGCCTGTAGTTCCCTGGGTCATCCCTCTTTCCCTTCTTGAAAATGGGAGTTATGTTTCCCCTTTTCCAGTCAGTGGGGACCTCTCTGAACTGCCATGACTGTTGGAATATGATGAAGAGCAGTTTAGCAACCTCATCTGCCAGTTCTCTGAGCAACCCTGGGTGTATCTCATAGGGTCCCATGGACTTGAGCACTATCAGGTTCTTCAGATGGTCATGAACCTGATCCTCACTCACCATGGGCAGTTCCTTCTTCCAGTCCCTGCCGTTATCTTCCATTATTCTTGGAGAGCAGCTGGAGCCCTTGCCAGTGAAGACTGAGGAAAATAAGTCATTGAGAACCTCAGCCTTCTTCATGTCACTTGTCACCAGTTAACATGTTTCCTTTCTAAGGGGCCCCCCACACCTTCCCTAGTCTTTTTACCATTAATATACCTATAGAAATTTTCACTATTCCCCTTGATGTCCCTGACTAGATTTAATTCTAACTGAGCTTTAGCTTTTCTAACTAGTTCTTTTGCTGATCAGGCAGCGTCCTTATATGCCCTCCATTCCAGCTGTCCTCTCTTCCACTCCTTATAGAGTTTCTTTTTGTGTGACAGTGTGTCCAGGATCTCCTTGCTCATCCAGGCAGGTCTCCTAGCATTCATTCTTGCTTTCCTCTTTGTGGGTATACTTTGCTCCTGGCATGGAGAAGGTGGTCCTTGAACACTGACCAGCAGTCCTGGGCCCTCTTCCCTGTAGGGCTTTGTCCCACAATACTTTGGCCAGCAGATCCCTGAAGTGATCAAACTCTGTATGCCTAAAATCCAGGGTTGCAAGCTTGGAATATGTCCTCCTAGTTGTCTGAGGATGTTAAATTCTATTTCTTCATGGTCACTGCAGCCAGTGTTGTCCCTGAGCTACACATTGGTCACCAGCCCTTCCCTATTGGTGAGAACAAGGTCCAGCATAGCACCTTTTCTCATTGGTTCCTCTACCATTTGGATGAGGCAGTTGTCCTCTATGCTTTCCAGGAACATCCTAGAATGCTGGTACCTAACTGTGTGACACTAGAAAAAGGGACACTAAAAAAAGAAGAAAGGGGAGGGAGGAAAAGTCATCAGTGTGGTCTTATAAGTAGTAGGAAAAGATGTATTTTTCTTTCAGGGTGCACTGAATTCATATTCAAATTGCCTTTCTCTGAAAGGGGATGTCTACTGAGTACAACACAGTTGCTTGCACTATTTGCTTTAAACCCATACCAAAAAGGCATTATATTCAAATGTTAATCTTTTCTCACAGTTAGACTACGTGCCATCATAATTACTGTTAAGCATTTTAAATCTTACATAATAGATTGCTATAATCTGATGGAAGGCAGGAGGGTAAGAAGGTAGGAAAGAAGGAAGGCAGGCAGGGAGGAAGCAAGGTACAGAAGATGCAATGGAAGAATGAACCTGTAGGTAAATTAATTCATGTAGCTAAAGATCTGGAAAGCTTCTTAGCTATCTACAGTGATCAGATTTTCATTTTCTCATTGTAAAAGGAAATTATTAGTATAAAGTTCTGATAGGCATCTTATGGGTGGACATAAAGACAATATGTGATATTCAGTAGTTAGTGTCAGAATAGAATAGAATAGAATAGAATAGAATAGAATAGAACAGACAAGACTAGGTTGGAAGAGATCTTTGAGATCACTGCATCCAACCCATCATCCAACACTATCTAATCAATTAAACCATGGCACCAATCACCCCATCAAGTCTCCTTCTAAACACCTCCAGTGATGGTGACTCCACCACCTCCCTGGGCAGCCCATTCCAATGGCAAATCACTCTGTGAAGAACTTCTTTCTAACATCCAGCCTAAACCTCCCCTCGTGCAGCTTGAGACTGTGTCCTCTTGTTCTGGTGCTGGTTGCCTGGGAGAAGAGACCAGCCCCCACCTAGCTACAGCCTCCCTTCAGGTAGTTGCAGACAGCAAGAAGGTCTCCCCTGAGCCTCCTCTTCTCCAGGCTAAGCAACCCCAGCTCCCTCAGATGCTCCTCATAGGGTTTGTGCTCCAAATCCCTCACCAGTTTGTTGCCCTCCTCTGGACACATTCCAGCAAGTCAACATCTTTCCTAAACTGAGGGGCCCAGAACTGGACACATGTAAATCTCAGTCCAAACTCCTAGCCAGATTCAGCTGTTAGCTTCTTAATATGAATCTTAGCTCAGACTCCTAGCCACCACAGTATTCTGGGTATATTAAAAGCTACACCAAGAACAAAACTAAGCCCAAACCCACAGCAATAATAACCTCTTCCGCAGAAAAAAAAAACAAGAAGAAGATCAAAAATAAAACCAAAACCCCCAGAAAAAGTTTGAGATCAGAAAATGGTTGACATTGTCACTGCAGGGAGTTTAAGTTTCTAATAAAAGCTTGATTAAATTCAAGACAAGGGGTTGACTAGTAATCAGATGATGTCAAGATAGTCCAGATTATTTCTGCCTTATTTTAAGATCTTTAATAATTTGTTTAAGAATTTAAATTGCATCCTTTATGTTCCCTCAAGATAGAAAAAAATTTCCCTGCCAACAAAATTTCCTTATTTCCCTAGGAGAACATCCACTGCTGTGTGCTTCTACCTCTATTCCCTGTTAGGTAAGTCTAACAATATCTAGATTGTAGGGTAACAAAAGGGCTGTGAAGCAAACTTCCTTGTGATTAAGCGGTACATGATGTCTTGCACCATGGTGTTGAGAAGCAGTAACATTTGTATTCAGAAGAAAATTGATCCAGTCAAAATAGAATCAGGAAGTCAGGTAACATATTAACAATATTTAATTAAAGAATCCCTAGTTCTCTGTCACTTACAAGTGAGGCTAAATAACTGCACTTTACATTCAACTCATTCTAAAAGACAGCTCTTCTGACTGAGATACTTCACTACTGAAGAAAAAGATTGTCAGAACTCATGAGGCTAAGCAATAAAATGAAAGAAGACCATACACTTGAAAGACAGCAAGGAAACTTTACTCAGAAAAAAATAAAAGTATCTGTATGACAGTCCTGGAGGAAGTGTACAAAAAGGCAGAGTATACGCAAGGTAGAGTAATAAAATGGTCATAGAATTATCATAGAATTATAGAATCAATAAGGTTGGAAAAGACCTCAAAGATCATTAAGTCCAACCTGTCACCCAGCATCTCATGACTTCTAGACCATGGCACAAAGTGCCATGTTCAAACCCCTCTTGAACACCTCCAGGGATGGTGACTCCACCACCTCCATGGGCAGCACGTTCCAATGCCTAACAACTCTTTCTATGAAGAACTTTCTCCTCACCTCGAGCCTAAACTTCCCCTGGTGCAGCTTGAGACTGTGTCCTCTTGTTCTGGTGTTGATTGCCTGGGAGAAGAGACCAACCCCCAGCTGGCTACAACTTCCCTTCAGGTAGTTGTAGACCGCAATAAGGTCTCCCCTGAGCCTCTTCTCTAGGCTAAACAATCCCAGCTCCCTCAGCCTCTCCTCGCAGGGCTTGTGCTCAAGGCCCCTCACCAGACTTATTGCCCTTTTCTGGACACATCCTTTAAGTCAATTACTCTATTATTTCTGATTTTAACTTCTGTGAGTATTTTAAGTTCTGTGAGTATGAGCAAAGCACTTTTCACTACTTAATTTTTCCTCTGTGTTGGCTTTTATTAAGGTTGCCTTTGGGGCAGCCTCTTCAGCTTGTCAAATTTCAAAATACACTTTTTAAACAAGAAAACTTGTCTCAGAACAGACTTCCCTGATACTACATATTTCTCATGATGAGCAATGATAATAATATGTATTTCTTAGCAATATGTTTTTATGGAAATAAAATCCAGAAAACTGAGGTGTTGGGGAAAATGCTTGAGAACAAATGGAAACAAAAGATGTAGGTGGTTACTCAGTGCTTATTATGATAGTAATCTCTTAATTGTCACTGAAAGCAACTGAGAGCTTATACTAATTTTGACTAATGCTAGGCTAATCCAAGAAAAATCAAAAAGCAGAGTTTTTGCTCCGGTAGAACTGGAAAAAAGAAAACTGTCTTGGCCATTAATATGGAAAGTCAGTACTGCAACTAATAAGTCCGTTTTCAGAACCAAGCACATCACGGTGATGTTAGGCATCTCCTATCACAACATTCAATATGACACAGTAAGCTAGAAACACAAGGCAATTTTACCTATCACATAGCATTTCTTGTTATCTTAAGAACCTTGATACATTCTGACAGTCTGTCATCAAGCAATCCAGTTTCAGGATAGCTTTTCTGGCTTAAGCTTTTATAGCAGCTGGAGTCCTACACAAGAAACATCCACTGCGCTAAAATCACTGTTGTTCCTGTTAATGTACTCCACAGGTTACTAACATGAAAAAACAGTTACACATTTTCACATTAGAAGTCTGATTAAACTATCACATACTGACTGTGTGATGAAAAACCTTTTTCTGAAGAACCTGCTTCATCCTTTCATTTCCATGAGTTCACCTTGCAGGAAATCAAGCACATGCATGTAAAAAATGTTACTTTCACAAGTGTGAAGGGAACAAAAATGTTACTTTCTTCATTGTGCTTAAAAATTTATGTAATTAAGAGCTAATTGGAATGAGTTTGTCATTTAGTGACATGCTTTTATTTGGTTTTGTTTGGTCTTTTTTTCCTATGCTACGGTTCAAAAGCCTTCAGTTTCTGCCTTGCTCAAGCAATCTAGTTGGATTTAATTCCATATTAAGAGAACAAATTTTTGCTCCCTATATGTGGACTATGCCTCAAAACTCACAGGACAGATAATTATATATCACAGTATCACAGTATCACAGTATCGCCAAGATTGGAAGAGACCTCAAGGATCATCAAGTCCAACCTGTCACCACAGACCTCATGTCTAGACCATGGCACCAACTGTCACATCCAGTACCCTCTTGAACACCTCCAGGGACGATGACTCCACCACCTCCCTGGACAGACCATTCCAATGATGAATGACTCTCTCCGTGAAGAACTTTCTCCTCATCTCAAGTCTAAACTTCCCCTGGCACAGCTTGAGACTGTGTCCCCTTGTTCTGGTGTGGGTTGCTAGAGAGAAGAGACCAACCCCTTCCTGGCTACAACCACCTTTCAGGTAGTTGTAGAGAGCAATGAGGTCACCTCTGAGCCTCCTCTTCTCCAGGCTAAACAATGCCAGCTCCCTCAGCCTCTCCTCATAGGGCTTGTGCTCAAGGCCTCTCCCCAGCCTCGTTGCCCTTTTTTGGACACATTCAAGTGTCTCAATGTCCTTCTTAAACTGAGGGGCCCAGAAGTGGACATATATAGTCCAGACAACAAAGGAAATCTGGACATCTACTCAGCTTACTGTACATATATATATATATATATATATATATATATAAGGGGCTGGCTACCTCCCTCTCCCTTTAAAAGCTCTCACACAGGCAAGAAGTGCCACTTCAGGAAACTTATGATGTCTGAGTTATCTTCAAATGCTTGCAGATATAGCACATGACCTGTAGAAGACCTGTGTTCATGTGATAGATGGAGATTAAATAGCAATCTCTGTGTACAACTGCAAGAACATCCCATGTGCACAACCAGACTGTCATGTGTGACAAGCATTTCACCTGAACTGAGTCTCGTTGAGTAAATTCACAGTAGAAATTTAGGCAATGTATTATGCAGACATCTGCATCTGTAAGTGCTTTCAGGCTGAAGTGGAGTTCAACTTGTTGCATTCAAGTTATATTTTTTAAAAAGAGTGTTTTTGATAGAATGTAACTAATTCCATTACAGTTTCATGATCTGTATCTTTCTGTTACCTTCACCTAGTTTTAAATCCTAGAGTCTCACCTCTGCTTTCGTGATGCCACCCTTACTTCCTCCTGCATTTTTTCCCCCTAATTTTTCATTTTTCCATATTCTTAGTGTTTAAAAATCTTCAGCTTCTCACTTTGGAGACTTTCATGTGGCTTTTTGGTTTGGTTTGGTTTGTTTGTTTGGTTGGTTGGTTGGTTTTTGTTTTTGTTTTTGTTTTTTTTATCTGTTTTGTTTTGTTTTGTTGCTGTTTTTAAACCCTGGAAACTAAGCTACCTTGAAAAACAATTCTCTCCAGTTGTCATTGATTTGAGGAGAGACTGAGGGAGCTGGGGTTGCTTAGCCTGGAGAAGAGGAGGCTCAGGGGACCTTCTTGCTCTCTACAACTAGATGAAGGGAGATTGTAGACAGGCAGAGGTTGGTCTCTTCTCCCAGGTGGCCAGCACCAGAACAAGAGGACACAGTCTCAAGCTGCACCAGGGGAGGTTTAGGCTGTAGTTTAGGAAGAAATTCTACATGGAGAGAGAGTGATTGACCATTGGAATGGGCTGCCCAGGGAGATAGTGGAGTCACCATCATTGGAGGTGTTTAGGAGGAGACTTGACTGGGTGGTTGATGCCATGGTTTGGTTGATTAGGTGGTGTTGGATGATAGGTTAGACGCACTGATCTTGAAGGTCTCTTCCAACCTGGTTTATTCTACTCTACTCTACTCTACTCTACTCCTATTCTATTCTATTCTATTCTATTCTATTCTATTCTATTCTATTCTATTCTATTCTATTCTATTCTATTCTATTCTACTCTACTCTACTCTATTCTAATCTATTCTACTCTATTCTACTCTATTCTATTCTACTCTCTATAGCTATTTTTTAAATGTCTTTTATTTTCTCCTAAACTCTAGGAACTCTAAGCCTTGTTAATACATTTCCACAGATAAATATGAACTATTTTAATATGGTAGGTAAAAGAATAAATTTTGTTCTTAAAAGAATTGCTTAGAGGCTCCAGTCATCTACTTCACAGTTATTCATTGTGTTTTTGCAGTAAAATAACTGCGTTTGGTTGGATGGTATTATTTTGTTGTCCTGGTTATTTTTTTTTCTCTCCATAAAGTAATGGAAATTAAATTATATGGCAGATCTTATGGAGTGAACAATAATATACCAAAATGCATTTTCAAGTAACATGGATAAGCTTTGAATTTGTGTAGCAAGTATTATTTTTCATAACAAAATTTATTCTGAAACATGGATACTAAGCTGAAACCTAGATTTTGAGGAAGTTTGGTTCTGGATATAATCTAAGGAATTCAGCTCCAATTTTGGTTTATGTAGGCAGAATATAAGTTTGGCTTCCAGGATAAAAAAAAACAGATGTGGACAATGCTGAAAGAAGCATCCAACCATGAACATCAGTGCAAAGGAGACTTTAGCAGCAAAAATGTGAAGTGACTGCTGCCCCTTGTTAGAAAACACTCATATTTGAATATAAAAAGAGAAAGCTGAGAGCATTTCCAAGACTCTTCACATTTCTTTTTACTTTGCTTTCAAGCAACCATCTACAGGCAATAAAATTGACCAGTAAATAACAGAATGTCACTTAGCTCAATCATTTGATAAATACTTGGAAAAGGTATTAGCACCAGAAAGAGTTGTCATTAAAAGAGTAAAAAATAAAATAAATACTAATATGGAACACCTTTGACAGCTTTGTCCAATGTGAGGTGGAGAAAAGAGAAAAGTTACAGAGGTGCAAAACTGGGATTTTTTCAGTGTAAAAATTACTTATCATCGAAATCAAGAAGTCATTGAATCGTATCACTTAGGAGAGAAATCCAAAGGCCACCTAGCCCACCTCTGCACTTAGAATGAGGTTGCTTTTGACACAGTGCTTGGTGACAACAGATGGGTACAGATTTTGCAGCAAGTGCTTATACAAATTATATAAAAGGAGCCTGAAAACTTTTTTTGTAATTTTAAATTAGTACACTGCATTTATTTCAAATTCATTACTGTCTTGGTCCGGAGAGGGAAAGAGACTCAGTTCTTTTGAATATTCCCTTGTTATGACATTAGAGGCACAAATGAGGCCAAAATATCAACAGCTAGACTATTTATTACACAAATAAAATGGATGGATCAGAAGGGGAGAGAGAGAGAATAGAGAGGAAGAGAGAGAAGAGGGAGAGAGAAGAGGAAAGGAATTATATTACCACACCCTTCAGCCCCCAAGACAGTTTGAGTCTGTGGAGGAAAGGTGCTGCAGCTTTGGATGTATAGGAGATGTTGGGTCTGTAGAGGAAGGGTGCTGAAGCTTTGGCTGTAGAAGAGATGTCCTCTGGGCAGCCTCTTCAGCTCCATGAGTTGCAGCAGTTGGAACTTAGAGAGAGGTTTCTTCCAGGCTACATGGTGATGTCTCTGTCCTGCTATTCTCTCCATTTTTTTCTTCAGAGCAGCATTGCCCCAGGCTTTTCCTTCTCTCCTGTTTTCCTTCTCAGCAGCACTGTCCAGGTCTTTTCCTTCCATGTTTTCCTTCCCCTGTGTTTTCCTTCTTTGGAGCCAGTAGTTGCTCAGATCTTTTATTCAGTTTTTAGGTATGTATATTCCAGAGAGTATTGATAGCAGTGGTCTCTACCCATTTCCAGGACAGCTGCAGTCTGGTGAGCAATCCTTATGCAGAGTCTTCCTTCCTTATCCAGAGTCTGCCTTCTGCAGAGTCCTGCCAGTGGCATCTGCACAATACACATCAGTTATTGTCTGGGCAAGCAGCAAAGGTGGTTTTATCTTTGTTGAGTCACATCCAGAGAGAGACAAGATTTAATCCCTCACAATTACCCCAATGCAAAAAATTATAGCATATAGCTATGCATTTAATGGTATTGCTCTAATTAACATGAAATGAGTACATAATTATGTTTGACAGTGAGAAATTTTAAAGTATATAGGAACTAAATGTAAGTATGCATGGAATATACCATTGGAAGTGTTGGATTAATCTCATTTAATTTATGCTCCAAGATTCTGTAATTGTTTGGGATTTTTAAAATATTTCATATTTGATATCATTATTTTATGGAAATAAGAGATAAAATATCTGAAATGATAATATTTCCCCCTGCTTTCCTACCTCTATATAAAAAAGCATTAATTTTTATATTTGCTTGGTTTTAATCCTGGCCTGTATCAGGAACAGTGTGGCCAGCAGGAGCAGGGAAGTCATTCTGCCCCTGTACACTGCACTGGTTAGGCAACACCTTGAGTCCTGTGTCCAGTTCTGGGCCCCTCAGTTTAGGAAGGATGTTGACTTGCTGGAGCCTGTCCAGAGAAGGGCAACGAAGTTGGTGAGGGGTTTGGAACACAAGCCCAGGAGAGACTGAGGGAGCTGGGATTGCTTAGCCTGGAGAAGAGGAGGCTCAGAGGAGACCTCCTTGCTGTCTACAACTACCTGAAGGGAGGTTGTAGCCAGGCAGGGGCTGGTCTCTTTACCCAGGCAACCAGCATCAAAAGAAGAGGACACAGTCTCAAGCTGTGCCAGGGGAGGTTTAGGCTGGAAGAAATTCTACACAGAGAGAGTTATTGGCCATTGGAATGGGCTGCCTGGGGAGGTGGTGGAGTCACCATCATTGGAGGTGTTTAGGAGGAGAACTGATAGGGTGCTTGGTTGAATGGCTTAGTTGATTAGATGGTGTTGGATGATAGGTTGGGCATGATGATCTTGAAGTTCTCTTCCAACCTGGTCCTATTCTATTCTCTCCTATTCTATTCTACTCTATTCCATTCCATTCCATTCCATTCCATTCCATTCCATTCCATTCCATTCTACTCTAATAGTTTAGAATACTTTTTGTTGCTGTTTATCCTTAGTTCTCCTTAATTCCCAAGCCCAAATTGACTTTCAGTAACACTCTACATTTTCTGCAGCACATAAAAACTAAGAAAGCAGAAGGCTCTATGACCTGGTATCAGATGTTTGACTTCAGAGCAGTGTCATTACAGATAATCTTTGGGGGGAAAAAAACCCACAACATCCTTGGAAAAATGTGGTGAATTCTGCTTCCTTGGAAATGAATCTTAGAGGTTTAGATAAGATGAATGGGGCAATTCATACACCTCAGAGACTTTATTCCATTTTTCTGCTTATCTCAAGCAGAAGACAGATCATCAGTTTACAGTGCCTTCACATGTTTGTGGTTATATCTCTTGAAATCATAGAAGACAGAAATAAAAATTAAAAATAAAAACTTCAGGTCATGGAAAACAAATCTTTTAGGGAGTATTGAATTTTGGAGTCATGGGAAATTCATAGCTCTATTTACACCAAAATATAGGGTACTTAAACCTAGGAATTGTTAATATTTCTTTCAATGAAAGTATGAACATGACTGAAAAACTCACTGATATATATTCAGCACTCAATTTTCAAGCTCTTTATTTATTGTAAACCTATTTCAGCTTCTTTCAACCCTTCTATTCTACTTAAAAGCCACTCTTTCTTTAACATTACTGTTTTAGACCATAAAATAGGAAAAGAAAGAAATAATAAAATTATGTCAAGAAAATATTACTGAAAAATAAAAACTGCCAGGCATTTTGCTTTTAAGAACTAAAGTACAGACACTTTCATGTCTGTGAGGATCTTCATAATAGTCTCTGACTTGAAGGTAATATGGAATGAGTGTGATGCAGAGGTTGTTATGGTTTCAGGGACTTTTATGACTTTTACTGAATGTAAAATCATACAAAGAAGTATGTTAGATCTTATCCTGGAGCTATAACTCACATAATGAGATAGTCTCCATATACAGTGCAAATATGTGTGTACTTGTGTACCTTTTATATTAAAACCAAAGGCATCTATACTTCCCATACAAAGAAAGCTGATATGCTAAGATGTTGCTTATATTCTTTTGAGAATTCAGAATATTTTTTTTCTACCATAAATAAATAACTTTTTTTTTTTTTTGCTTAGTATCTGCACATAATCTTCTTATAGAGTGGCCACAGGGTTTGGGGAATTTATGTCACCATTCCTGTATGTGACCGTTTGAGGCTGTGCCTTTAAGAAAGGGACACTGCTGGGTTTTGCTAAACAATAGACAAATACTTGAATGTATGGTGTTGGTATTCAGCAGGAGTCAGGTGCCCAGCTGTCCTTCATGCTTTTGAATTTCATTTATTTATTTATTTGATCCTACACATTGTAAGTAAATCAAAACCAATGTGAAGTTTCTCCTTTGCTTCAGGGGTGTTTGGATCGGACTATAAAGGTTTGAATTTGTTCCCACTGACAGCAACATCAAAAATCTGTTGACTTCTGGTTTCAGGACAAGACTCTAAAGTGCCTTCCTTCTCATAACATGCACCATTTCCTTTTACATTCATTTTACACAAAAAATGCTCACACTTCATATTTGTGTAGTTTACCTGTAAATAAACTGTATCTTTCCTATGAATTCATTATGACTCTCACAACAGAATTCTAGATGTTCTTATTGCATGCCTAGCATTTAATTCAGGACTCTGGTAGCTTTTCCTTCAATTTTCTGGGTAGATTTCTATAATGCAGAAAATACACTTTGCCACCCCTCCCCATACCCTGCTTGCCATGTACTCATGGAACATTTTTCAGCAACTCTGCTTCTCCTAAGTGTCTCATATTACACCCTGCCAGTAAAACAAGAAGGAAAAAGTAAAACATAAAATGAAGAAAACACACAGTGAAAATCTATGTTTAACACTATGAAGTATTTGGTTCCTTTCCCAAAAAAATTTCCCCTCTCACTCTTTGGTATTGATGCTACATCCTTGAAATATCCAAAACAAGGACTGTGTTTGCATTATTGCTGTTCTTGACCCTTTGCTCTTCCTTGACTTAGTGTGTTGGATCAAACTACCTGAGTATCTTATCATTCAGGGAAGAATATACTCAGGTCCGAATAAATAGAGCTGATTATTTTCATTCAATAAAATTACAAGGCTTTAGTATTAGTAGTAACTGGATTGAGAAAAAGACTGAATGAAAATTATAACAACAACCAAAAAAAGTAATTCAGAATTCATTTAGAAGTGTTTTGGGTTGGTTTGTTTTTTTGATAGGTTGGTTGGTTTTGGTTTATTTTCTGTATGTTGTTACTTGGTACAAGGTAACAGTAGTGGTATTTTATCTCTTGCTTCTAAACTTACATTTATGAATGGAAAACATTTTTGAGAACACTCAGCAGTTTCTGTAAATAATATTGATGGTTTTCTAGAAACATTTTAGCAAATAAGAACATAAAAACTATGAACAATAGTGGAAAACAATTATCATTCAAAACTAAAGAAAAAGCCAATCAGATAACAAATATTACAGACCTCTCATACCTGACTTACATGTAATACTATTTTATATACATCTCTACATGTTATATGTATGTTGTAAAAACTAGAATAGAATAGAATAGAATAGAATAGAATAGAATAGAATAGACCAAACCAAGTTGGAAGAGACCTGTGAAATCATCGTGTCCAACCTATCTAATCAACTAAACCATGGCACCAAGCACTCCATCAAGTCTCCTCCTAAACACCTCTTGTTCTGGTGCTGGATGCCTAGGAGACGAGACCAGTCCCCACCTGTCTACAACTTCCCTTCAGGTAGTTGTAGAGAACAATAAGGTCTCCCCTGAGGTCTCTTCTCCAGGCTAAGAAACCCCATAGAATAGACCAGGTTGGAAGAGACCTTCAAGATCATTGTGTCCAACCTATCATCCAACACCACCTAATCAACTAAACCATGTAACCAAGCACCCTATCAAGTCTCCTCCTAAACACCTCCAATGATAGTGACTCCAACACCTCCCCAGGCAGCCCATTCCAATGGCAAATCACTCTCTCTATGTAGAATTTCTTCCTAACCTCCAGCCTAAACCTCTTGTTAATTTTAGAAGTAAGCATTTTGCATTCCTTTTTCAATTACTCAGTGAGTTATTGGGAAGGGTTGTTATAAAATTATCTAATGTTGTTTATATTGTTAATATTGGAGAACTAGATGATAGTCTGCAGGACTTAACATACCAGAAGTGTGTTCTCTGTCCTAATCACCTCAGATTTGTGGTTTGATCCTGAACGGTGCTCCGCCGAATGGGAAATGGGGGCTTTGTGTTTTCTCTGATCATTGCTTCTACACACTAAGTTACAGAATTGTAGAATGTCTAATATTATAAGGGGCTTCATGAAGTCACCTAGTCCAATTATTTCCTCCAAACACAGTACAGAGGACAGCCTTTCTCCTTGGCTTCACTGTTAAAGCACAGCCAGTAGTTTAATAGAAATTTTTATTATTATCCCATATGAATGTTGCAAAATAGAGTATTTCTCACACCTTGGGGGTTCCTCAATACATGAAAGACTAACAGACTGGAGCAAGCCTCTGAAGAGCCATCAGGTTGTGGCTGGAGTACATAGCATTACAAGGAGAGACTGAGTGAACAGGCTTTGTTCAGCTCAGAAAATAGATGACTAAGGGGTCAGTTTAAACATTGTCTTACACTCTTGAATTTGTGTTTATAGAGAAGGCCTAAGTAGGTTTTTCTTAATGCACAGCAAAAGGATGAGAAGAATGAATGTAATTGTATCAAGGAAAATTTCATCTTTCTATTCCGAAAACAATTACAACAAAACCATAAGGTGGTCAGACACTGGAACAACTTTCACTCTAGAGGTTCTTGAGTCTCACAGAACTTCAGAACTCTGTCAGACAATGCCTGGAGAAAGGCATTAGACTTGATCATCTCGAAGGTCTTTTCCAACCTGGTCTATTCTATTCTATTCTATTCTATTCTATTCTATTCTATTCTAAAGCATCAGTTTTCCCTGATTTGATCATGTGGCTTATGGTCCCTTCCAAACTAAAATGTCCTATGGTTTCAAAATTTAATGTGTGACAAATGATGATGGAGGAACTGTAGCTGTACCAAACCCTTCATAGATTCTGGAGGCACAAGGCATAAACTGTCTATCCTACTAGGTTGAATACAGTGCTAAGATTCAGGCAGTATCTGCAGATAGGTGTTAGCAACTGCTCACGTGCTCTCAGTGCTTCTCTGTAGTATTTGCCTAGGACAAATGTGGTTAGTTTGACAGCAATCCCTGATGGCTTGCCCTGAAAAAAGTGAACCGGGATTCCACTTTTGTGTCATAAACTAGATAAAGGTTATTAAGAAAAAAAAAAAAAAAGCCCCAAAACACCAAAAACCTAAGGAGTGACATTCAACTTTTTCTGTGTTGTATTATTGCTGTAACACTTCAAATTCAGCTGAGTTGGTATACCAGCAAATAACGTGTCTATTCTTTTGATTAAACATATAAATATTAGCTTGCTCTTGTACACTG
The DNA here is from genome assembly GCF_014839835.1 of Dryobates pubescens. Classification (NCBI taxonomy): domain Eukaryota; kingdom Metazoa; phylum Chordata; class Aves; order Piciformes; family Picidae; genus Dryobates; species Dryobates pubescens. The sequence continues at coordinate 37,210,370 of NC_071618.1, read as the reverse complement.
TTCTGGAATACAACTGCTAGTTTCCTTCAATACAAAACTACATGTAATTCTAAGGACAGTTCTAATATAAAATTCTGGAAATGTTTCTGTCTGTACTGACAATGAAAAAGATCCTGGGCTTTTAGCTCAGATGTTGATGCAAGTCTTAGTAGAGGTCAATAACATGCAAAAAGACTGCTTAAAATATACTCTTTCTATATGATGGACATTGTTATGTGCATCAAGATATCTGCAACAGTGCAAAAATGCATTGTGTGACTGGGATACAAGAAAAGGTTAATTAAGAATGTAGTTACCCCTCTGTGCTTGAGATAAGGTCTGTTTTCCTTTGTTTTCTCAATTACAGACCTTATCCCTCCCTTCCTCTTGCATTTTTCTGTGAGGTGGTTCTTCACTAGTGAAAATCCTTCCTCTCTTCATTTTTCAAGCAGAGCAGTTCTTAAATCTGTTAGTACTTGTCTACAGAGCCATATGGGTTTCCATATGGCATTTCTTTTGATGACTGTGCCATATTCAGTATCTTACCCATGTGCATGTCTGTGTAATGAAGTTTTTTATCTTTCATTTCCTGCACTGATGTGTAGAAGATAATTCTAAGTATATTAGCACTTTTCTGTCCCAGCTCTCTATCATTAGATTGGAGGGTAGAATGTTTACACATTGTTTAATTGGGTAGTTAATTGGTCCAAGAGATTTGGCAATATGAAGTATCTTCTGTCATGAGTACTATGAAAATATTCTCCTTCCTACTGACCATTTTTTATTGGCATAAATGTCCAGCTTGGATTGTTTCTTAAATAATTTAAAGAAATTCATTGGATAATGATGGAAACTATGTGAAAAAAACCATGGAGGTATCTTTGATTTCTGTTTACATGATTCAGGGCTGATGCAAAATGAGAACATTATTTCAGAGTGCCTTGTGCAGAAGCCATGGGGTTTGTTTTTGATGAAATAAGCATGACTTCCAACAAGGCATTTGTAGAAAAATCTTCTGAACATGTAAACCTCATGTCAAGTATTTCAGTTCAGAAAAGTTATTACTTAGGTGATAGAAACAGAAACAGTTATTATTTGATATCATGACACTCCTCTATCAGGCAAAGGAAACAAAGGAAACTTGTCATTTTCAAGGAGGCTTGATGCAGTTAAAGAGTATCAAATAAATATGCATCTGTAAATAAGAGTTAGAACTGTTCTCTTGTATTTGCAATGCATAAGATTCTTTGGTATATTTTTTGGCTTTCCTTAACAAAGCCTTCAGGTTTTTTTTTAGACATCTATTATAGGAATGTCATCATTTTAGTTTCCAGGGCAAAACCCAAATGGGACAGAAAGTAGGTTACTTGCCTCTTCCCCCTACCATTCCCTCCATGGGCAAAAGGTAGGCAGGCAAATAGAACAGAATAGAATAAACCAGGTTGGAAGAGACCTTCAAGATCAATGCGTCCAACCTATCAACCAATCCAACACCACCTAATCAACTAAACTATGGCACCAAGCACCCCATCAAGTCTCCTCCTGAACACCTCCAATGATGGTGATTCCACCACCTCCCCAGACAGCCCATTCCAATGAGCTCTCTCTGTATACAACTTCTTACTAACATCCAGCCTTAACCTCCCCTGGTGCAGCTTGAGACTGTGTCCTCTTGTTCTGGTGCTGGTTGCCTGGGAGAAGAGACCAACCCCCACCTGGATACAGCCTCCCTTCAGGTAGTTGTAGAGAGCAGTAAGGTTTCCTCTGAGCCTCCTCTTCTCCAGGTTAAGTAACCCCATCTCCCTCAGCCTCTCCTCATAGGGCTTGTGTTCCAAACCCCTCACCAACTTTGTTGCCCTTCTCTGGACTCGTTCCAGCAAGTCAACATCGTTCCTAAACTGAGGGGCCCAGAACTGGACACAGGATTCAAGGTGTGGCCTACCCAGTAGGTAGGAAATGGGAGGGAATAAACATGACCCAGGGACTTCCCCCACCACCAACGACTTTCCCACCTATCTAGGTCAGGCTTCCCTGCTCACCTTAGGGTCCACCTAAGGAGTCAAGTTTCCGTCTGCCCCCAGCTGTCCTTAAACCACAACAAGGGAGTAGTGATTCTTGCCTTGGAAAGATCATGGACGTCTATAATTATTGTTTTTCAAGAAAACAAACAAACAAAACAAAACAAAAACAACAAAACCTGTTTTCAAAATCAAGATTGTGTATTCCCATCATTAGAGTATTCCAATTATAAATGCAATTATCATTGAAAATCTCTTATTCTATTTGAAAGAGTAAGAAGAAAAATGCAATTGCTATTAATATTTTCCTGTCATCCTATAATAATTTAACCATTTAAAAGGAAATAAAAAGTTAAGAGTGACACAAAGACCCAGTCTGCTGCCTTTAATTCTGAAGATATGCAAACTGTGTAGTATTAGTAGCATTCAGAGGATGTTTGACAGCCATCTTTTCTTCTGAGTAGAGATTAATGTCACAGACTGATGCAGTCGTGATTTAAGTTTGCTGTCAGAGTTTGAATAGAAAAAATATCTTTATAGTCATAACTATTTTCTAAATATATTTTAAAACATTGCTGAATATTTATGTGATTAGTAGCTACTACAAAACATAGGCACTAGAATTTTACTTGAAGAAAAAGGAGGAAAAACAGCACAAAATCCACACAAACCAACAACCAAAAAAACTCCAAGAAACCCCAACAGCAAACTAACAATAAAACAAAATAAAAATTAAAATAAAAGGGGAGAAAAGAAAAGAAAAGAAAAGAAAAGAAAAGAAAAGAAAAGAAAAGAAAAGAAAAGAAAAGAAAAGAAAAGAAAAGAGAAGAAAAGAAAAGAAAAGAAAAGAGAAGAAAAGAAAAGAAAAGAAAAGAAAAGAAAAGAAAAGAAAAGAAAAGAAAAGAAAAGAAAAAAGAAAAGAAAAGAAGAGAAAAGAGAAGAAAAGAAAAGAAAAGAAAAGAAAAGAAAAGAAAAGAAAAGAAAAGAAAAGAAAAGAAAAGAAAAAAAAAGAAAAGAAAAGAAAAGAAAAGAAAAGAAAAGAAAAGAAAAGAAAAGAAAAGAAAAGAAAAGAAAAGAAAAGAAAAGAAAAGAAAAGAGAAAAATATATGAACAAATCAGTTGGGAGAAAGGTTGGGAAAAAAACAGTTAGGAAAGGTTTGGAAAACCTCATATGAATGTACACTTTCCAAAGATAACTTTTTCATGCATAAAGATTGCTTACTGTGCATGTACATGCTTAGTAAATTTTTATTGTGTCAGAATCAGTTTTATATGCAGGGCATCAGTTTACTGCCCAGTTTTGCATTGGTCCACACAACAATACTGAACACATATTTATGGTGAGAAAACATTAATGGTCTTCTAAAGCTCCCATTTTAATATTTAATTCATAGGTGAGATAATATTCAACTTCTTTTGGTTTAGGTGTGTGGTGGGTTAACGCCTCTTCTGGAAAACAGGGTGGAGGGCTTGCGAGTGCTTAGCCATCCCTGCAGGGCATTTTCCCCCTGGGAAACTGAGTCTGTTCCACTCCCCTCTTCCTGCCCAGCTAGGGTATAAAAGGGAAGGCACTGGAGTCATTAGCCCTCCTTTTGGCTCCTGCCTCTCCTGGATCACTGTATCACAGTATCACTAAGGTTGGAAGAGACCTCAAAGATCATTGAGTCTAACCTGTCACCACAGACCTCATGACTAAACTATGGCCATGTCCAATCCCCTCTTGAACAGCTCCAGGGATGGTGACTCCACCACCTCCCTGGGCAGCCCATTCCAATGACAAATTACTCTCCGTGAAGAACTTTCTCCTCACCTCGAGCCTAAACTTCCCCTGGTGCAGGATGAGAGCTACTGCGGTTGCCCTCCTGCTCCTCTGCCACATGGTTGGGCCTGATCCTTCTCCCTGCTGCCTCTGTGCCTTTACAGAGAGAAACTGGTTTTGTATTCTTCCTCTTTGTCCCCCTCCCATCCATCCTTGTTCCTTGCCCTTGTGAACCTTACCTGTTATTGATATATATATATATATATATTTGTTTTGTTTTGTTTTGTTTTGTTTAAAGAAAAAACTGTTTACATTTCTACTTCCAAGCCATTTCCAAATTATCGTTAGGTGGATTTGCTCCTTTCCTTTTTTTCCCTCTCTGCTGGGAGGGAGGAGGGGGGAGATGGGGAGAGATCCTCAGCCTTGCCCCCATCTGAGCTCTTAACTCCCAGTTAAGGCTTAAACCACCACAAGGTGGCATTTGTTTGGTTTGAGTTGGATTGGGATTTTTTCCCCCCTGTTTTCATAGGAATACCGAGGAGTAAAATCTCAACAATCTGTTTTATAAAATAGTTCCTTGTGTAAATATTGGCTCATTAATATATAAAATCTCATTGTTTCCTGTCAAACACAATTACTTCCCTTGTAAAAATTGTACAGCTACATACAAAGTCTGCTGCTATAAAAGGCACTACTAATGACAACACAGTTTGGAACTGCTATTGTGAAACTTTTTCTACTTAATGAAACCAAAAATCATGCATACACATCTCATCAATTTTATAGGCAGAGGTGGAAAGCTTACTCTAGGTTTTGGTTTTTAGAATAGAATAGAATAGAATAAACCAGGTTGGAAGAGACCTTCGAGATCATCGTGTGCACACAGTTTACCAAAATAGATTCACCAAAGTTCTGGCACAAGTAAAACTTTGCTCATTGAAATATATAAAAGTTCATAGATACTAAAAAATGCATAGGTGGAAAACATGTCCAATGGCTATGTGGAGGGAGGAATCTTCAGAGTCCGTCACCTTTCTAGTGAAAAATATCACTTATACCTCCCTCTGAAATGCTAACCTATGCAGTAGATAAGGACTATTAATATTCTCTACATTGTAGTTCTACATGCACCAAACTTAAGAAATATTTTTATTTTTTGGAATTCTCAATAGTAACCAAAAAGACATATACTTCTGATACAGTTCAATAGTAGTGATATAGACATAGATATGGGTCGATAGTAGTCTGAACATGAGTCAGAAATGTGCCCAGGCAGACAAAAAGGCCAATGACATCCTGGCTTGGATCAGGAATAGTGTAGCCAGCAGGAGCAGGGAGGTCATTCTGCCCTTGGACTCAGCACTGGTTAGGCCACACCTTGAGTCCAGTGTCCAGTTCTGGGCCCCTCAGTTTAGGAAAGATGTTGACTTGCTGGAATGTGTCCAGAGAAGGACAACAAAGCTGGGGAGGGGTTTGGCGCACAAGCCCTGTGAGGAGAGGCTGAGGGAGCTGGGGTTGCTTAGCCTGGAGAAGACGAGGCTCAGGGCTTCCTGTCTACAACTATCTGAAGGGAAGTTGTAGCTAGGTGGGGGTTGGTCTCTTCTCCCAACAACCAGCACCAGAACAAGAGGACACAGTCTCAAGCTGCACCAGGGGAGGTTTAGGCTGGATGTTAGGAAGAAGTTCATCATAGAAGGAGTGATTTGCCATTGGAATGGGCTGCCCAGGAAGGTGGTGGAGTCACCATCCCTGGAGGTGTTTAGGAAGAGACTGGATGAGGCACCTGTTGCTATAGATCGGTTGATTAGATAGTATTGGGTGATTAGTTGGACTCGATGATCTCGAAGGTCTTTTCCAACCTGGTTAAGTCTATTCTATTCTATTCTATTCTATTCTATTCTATTCTGCAATTGACCTTGACAGAAAAAGAAGCAGGAAAAAGAAAATTAAAAAAAGAAAAAAAAGAAGAAAAATAAACCCTCCAAAATGCATGATAATTAATTTATACTGTTCAGTAAGTTCTTCATCTGGTGTTATATTTTATTAGACTAATTATTTCAAGTTACAGGAACAATTCAAGTTATTAAAATTGTAGGTTACCTTAAAAGAAGGAAATCACACATGTCTTATAACATTCGGAATGGGAATTTGTATATATCGACTTGCATTATAATTATCCTTTTTTTCCTTAGTGAATTCTATTTAGTATTTATGAGAATCATATAATCATAGAATCAGTCAGGTTTGGAAGGGACCACAAGGATCATCTAGTTCCAACCCCCCTGACATGGGCAGGGACACCCCACACTAGATCAGGCTGGCCACAGCCTCATTCAGCCTGGTCTTAAACACCTCCAGGGACAGGGCTTCAACCACCTCCCTGGACAACCTATTCCAGTGCTTCACCACTGTCATGGGGAAGAACTTCCTCCTCACATCCAGTCTGAATCTCCCCACCTCCAGCTTCATTCCATTCCTCCTAGTCCTATCACTACCTGTTATCCTAAGAAGTCCCTTCCCAGAAAAGAGAATAGAAAGACCATGAAAGATGTTTGTGTTTTATGCATCCCCAACATATAAGCTCCTGAAATTCTATAAAGGACAACAAAACACACTTGAGGTCTCTTGTTTTCTTTTCATACTACCTCTGGTGTTTTACAGTTAGTCAAAAAATAAGTTTAATTATCCAAGATATGAAGTCAGTTCTGTTTAAAAAAAATTAAAGAAAAAAGGAAAAACAACAACAAAACAAACCAACCAACCCCCCATATAGGATATGGGAGTGAGATCACATCCAAATATTGAGGATTTAATATTAATTTACATTTATGAGGGGTTTGTTGTTTACTTTTGTATTGTTCTCTATTACAACAACAACAAAATATCACCCTGCATCAATTTTTGCTAACAGAAAGGAAATAAAATGGAGGTTTGGAAAGTCAGAGAGAATGAGAGAGAAAGAACAGGTGGCACTATAAATTTACAGCCTTTAATTCAGTTTTTATCAGAAAAAAAGAAGTGTCCTTACTGCAGTGCTTGTAGCCTGAAATGTACTTGATCATTCCACTCTGAAACTCTGATAAGTCCAGATGTGTGATGGCCTTCAGCTCTAAATCAGGCTATGCACTTCTAACATGACCTTCCCCTAGGCACTGCAATGATATCTGCCTCTGACTTCTTATGCACAAATTGAATCAAGACATACTTTCCTTGGCAACTTTACATATTGTACAGAATAATGGACATCAAAGATTTTTCAATTTCTGACTTTCCCATTTCCCAACTTGGATTGTAATGGTAATGATGTGTTTATTCTTCAGATCTGAACAATGAAAAGACTAAGATACAATAGGAGAATAAATTACGGTGCATTCCAGGCATGGTGACTGAATAAATAGCATACAAAATACATGAAATTCTTTTGCTGCATTCATAATCTCATTCAAGGCACAAAGTAAACTGTGATAAAACAGCAGTAGCATGCTATTCTTTCCAGCACATGGATATTTTTCTTTCTTCCCAGCTGATTTGCATTCCAACTTATTGGGAGAGGGGGAAGGGAAAAAAATAGTTTTTCAGTTCCTTACAGTGGATTCACAACTGTTTTTTTTTGTAAATACTTGTACCCACTGGGTTGCAAATTGACAGATTTTCTTTACATCCCAGTGGCTGTACTTAGTAATGAGACAGAAAACTTATGACAATGCATTGGCAGTGTATTTATCTCACATTGATACAAGGCTTTCTTCTGGACCAAGCAAGCCTCAGTTTGCTCTTCTTCTTCCTCTCCTCCTACTCTTTGAAAAGAAGGACTGTCAGGAGACTGATTATTTGATCTTCCTCCTTTGTCAAAAAGGGGAAGTTAGCACTAAAATTTAGGACATGCTTTAGTCAGTTAACCAGCCTAGTGTATTCTTTGTTTTAAGACACTTCAAAAGCTCTTTGTTTTACCTGACTGTAGAACAAGATCATTTATAAAATTTTACAGCTGTTATTCTTTAAAAACAAAACAAAACAAAACAAAACAACCAACCACAAAAAAAAGCATAGAGGCAGTGAAAAACAATAGTGATTCTCAATGTCTCTAAGCACTGCTTGTTCTGGGGTTTTGGTTTTGTTTGTTTGAATTTACTCCCTCCAGGTCTCACAGCAGATCAGAGGACAATAACGCTTATAACTCTTCCCTAATTTCTAATTATCACAGTATCACTAAGGTTGGAAAGAAGAAGATCTATTTTTACTTAAATGTAAATTTAAACAGTAAATTTGATGTGTGCACAGATGTACCTGGTAGTTGCAAACAATAATCACTTGCCGGTTAAATTTCCTGGGATGGATTGCTTCGTATCTTGATCTGATGAACTATTTCAACTCTCTCCCATACCCCGCATATGCTAAAATTTTCTTCATTAGGATTGGCTTTCTTAATCATCACAATATAAGATAAACTGTTGTATTAAGAGGGAATTATAGTCTTGCCTCTCCATAACTGAATCTGGAAGATGTATGTGCTGTTCTTTAGAATGATGTATTTGGGAAGCCAAATAATCAGCCTCAAAGGAACAGTTCTCTCTGCCTGAGAGATTCAGGTCACCTAATACTTTGCCAGTGGGTTTTGCAGAAAATGTGAAGCTTTTGTCAAAACAAGCCAGTTCACCTGATAAACAATTGTGTCATATAGAAATACATGGTTTTGCTAAAAATGCTTTAAAAATAAGGTTTAAGGTATGAATTCAGAGACAATGGAACATGGAATGTACTACTCATTCTCTGTTGTCTTGTGAAGGTTACTTACCAGGACTAAACTTCAACTGTTCTTCTCTTTTGCTTTGCTTTTTCCCTTCCAAGAGAAGAAGACCATAAAAGAAGTGATATTCATGTAAAAATACACTATAGATAAAACAAGAGCTATTGCAGCATGCAGTTTTTCTATAGGGAAGGATCAAAGATGTCCAGATTATCTCCATCCCAAATTCTCAAGCCTTGAAAAAGTATCATAATGCTACAATGACAACAACTGGTAAGAGATATGTAGCATAATCTGCATGTTATTCATAGAATCATAGAATCAACAAGGTTGGAAAAGACCTCAAAGATCATCAAGTCCAACCTGTAATCCTCCAACCTTATTGGAGAAAGCAATTAGAATTTCTCTTAATTTCCATGTCAATACATGCATACATGCAAAAACTCCAGTATTTGGTTTCTTTTCAAATTCATACTGTGTTTATCAAGGAGTATACAAGTTTTAGCTGTTACAGTCTATATTTCTTTATACTTTCTTGGTAGGAAATTTAAAATTACACAAGTATTAAAAATTATTAAAAATTATTTACTTTTCATGTTTCCTAAAGTGTCTTTCCCCTCAAAAGATTAATCTCATCATTAGCTGCATAAATAAAGGAAAAAATGTGTGATTTGATACTAAACTTTTTTATTGCAATAGAATGTATGGGGGGAAAAAAAAATTCTCTGCAATGTGTTTAAAGACTATGATATGAAAATGTTAGACCACAATATCACAAATAGAGATTTCCAGAAAGAATTACCTTTATGTACTCTGATCTTTAAAAGACAGAGTTAGAAATCAGTAATTTGTGACTTATCTTTCCTCCCTTACTAATCTATACATTGATATGTTCTTTAGTTGATGTTATAATGGATATTCAATTCCATTTTTCTCACCCTCTTTCTCTTTCTAATCACAACAGACTGGATTGTGTGCAAAATAAAGTACATCATTCAAACACCATAAAAACTTACCTGTGAACTATTCCAAGGACATCATTTTTGTTTCACAGCAAGAATCTCTATTGGATTTCATACTTAGTCTCTTCCTCTCTGTCTCTCTTTTTTCACAAAATTTATCTCCCTGTAGCTTTTTTTCCTATTTATCTCTTTGTCATAAAGATGTTACCCTATTATGATTATTTTTCTTCTTTTACTCTTTCTCAAAAGGTCTTGTTCCTCTCCAAGTGCAGGACTTTTCCCTTTTCATTGTTGAGATTCATGACATTCCTCTCAGTCCACTTCTCAAGCTTGCCAATGTCTCTCTGGATGGGAGCACAGCTCTTTGAGCTATGATCCACTCCTCCCAGTTTTGTGTCAGTAGCAAACTTACAGAGGTGCACACTGTCCCATCATCCAGAACATTAATGAAGATATTAGGGTTGGACTCAGTATTGATCCCTGGACTATGTTGCTAGTCATTGACCTCCAGCAAGACTTTGTGCTGTTGAGCATGTGGGCTCAGCCAGTCAGTTTTTAACCCACCTCGCTGTTACTCAAGCCCAGATTTAAGCAGTTTGTCTATGCAGGATTTTGTAGAAGACAGTTTCTCAGGCGTTAATAAAGTCCAGGTAGACAATGATGTTCTCCCCTTGTACACCAAGTTAGTCATTTCATCATAGAAGCTTATCAGGCTGGTCAAGCATGAGTTTCTTCTTAGTGATGCCTTGATGAGTCTTCCTGATGCTTTTCCTGATCTTCATATACCTGGAAGTGGTTTCCAGGATTAGCTGCTGCATCATCTTTGCAGGCTTATAAGAAGGCAGTCCTTACATTTTCATAGAATCATAGCATCAATAAGGTTGGAAGAGACCTCAAAGATCATCAAGTCCAACCTGTCACCCAACACCTCATCACTACTAAACCATGGCACCAAGTGCCATATCCAATCCCCACCTGAACACCTCCAGGGATGGTGACTCAACCACCTCCCTGGGCAGGTCATTCCAATGGCTAACAGCTCTCTCTGTGAAGAACTTTCTCCTCACCTTGAGCCTAAACTTCCCCTGGTACAGCTTGAGACTGTGTCCTCTTGTTCTGGTGCTGGTTGCCTGGAAGAAGAGAATAACTCCCTCCTGGCTACAAACTCCCTTCAGGTAGTTGTAGACAGCAATAAGGGCTCCCCTGAGCCTCCTCTTCTCCAGGTTAAACAATCCCAGTTCCCTCAGTCTCTCTTCATAGGGCTTGTGCTCAAGGCCTCTCCCCAGCCTTGTTGCCCTTCTCTGGACACGTTCAAGTGTCTCAATGTCCAGATTTTTATTTCACCACTTGCTAGTTTGCCTTGATAACTACATGTTGCATATGCCTTGTGGCTCAAAATATGCAAGGGCTTTCAGTTAAATGAAGTAATATGTTTTCAGTAAGTTGGAACTTATAAAAATCATATTAAAGCATTTTGGACACCGTGATTTTAACTAATGAAATCTAAAAATCCCAAATAGAAGTTTTTATCTTGTCCATAATACCTAACCCTAGAGGCAGTCAATCACCTGAAAGGAAGAATGTTTCACAGATCTGTTTCAATAAGAAATTTAAAAGCTGGTTTTGGCATTGTTCTTTTTAAGGTAGATTTTTCTAGTGGTGGTACATATTTTCTTCTTTTAATGTGTTCCACATTTATAGACTTTGATGGCTGGTGAAATACTTCTACCATAGCAGGTCTGACCATCTGCTACGTTATCTTATGAGTCTTTTCAGATAAAAAGGAGACAGCACATGAACTTAAAATAATTTGTTAATGGAAATAAAGTGTGAAAATTGAAAAAAATTCACTCTTTCTATATCCAAAAACTCCTTTCAAAAAAATGTGGTTCTTATGTGGAGGAAGGAGGAGTGAATGAAATGTCTTTACATGCTTATACACTAGATGATAAAGGAGCATAGAATAATGGAGAAATAAATTGCTTTGGTGTCTGTGTTATAAAGCTAAGCATATGATTTTGCCATGAATGTAGTCTCTTCTAAAGAATAATTTCCTGCATTGTCATAAAAAGGTGTGATAGTCTGCTAATATCCATTCACATCTCTGCCCTTCTGAAGCAGCAGCTCTAAGGTGTTTGCAGGATTTTTGAATAACCATGTTCAGGAGGAGAGATATGCTAAATGAAGACTTTCCAAAGGGAACTTTATATTTGTTCCAAGTGTTCCAAGTACTTTCTTTCTGAAATGTATTGACCATTATTGATTACAAGGTATTACAGAATGTATATCAGTACACAGACCTTTAATCTTAAGTTCTGATGAATATCATGCAAAGCTGCAAGACGTGGTATACTAAGCTTTTCTTCTTATCTGTGAGATACAGTCTACATTGTCTCTTCTCTCTTCTTGTATACAAGTTTTCATTATGTTTTAGTTTCAAAAAGCGCAATTAGATTGCATTTGCCCCTGTACACTGCACTGGTTAGGCCACATGTTGAGTCCTGTGTCCAGTTCTGGGCCCTTCAGTTCAGGAAGCATGTTGACTTGCTGGAACGTGTCCAGAGAAGGGCAACAAAGTTGGTGAGGGGCTTGGAACACAAGCCCTACGAGGAGAGGCTGAGGGAGCTGGGGTTGCTTAGCCTGGAGAGGAGGAGACTCAGGGGAGACCTTATTGCTCTCTACAACTACCTGAAGGGAGGTTGCAGACAGGCAGAGGTTGGTCTCTTCTGCCAGGCAATTAGCACCAGAAGAAGAGGACACAGTCTCAAGCTGCACCAGTGGAGGTTTAGGCTGGAGGTTAGGAAGAAATTCTTCACAGAGAGAGTGATTGCCTATTGGAATGGGCTTGCAGGGAGGTGGTGGAGTCACCATCATTGGAGATGTTTAGGAGGAGGCTTGATAGGGTACTTGGTTGCATGGTTTAGTTGATTAGGTGGTGTTGGATAACAGGTTGGACTCAATGATCTTGAAGGTCTCTTCCAACCTGGTTTATTCTATTCTAAAGCATGGAAATTTTTAGCATATTTTATAGAGTTTTTGAAATGATAAAAGAAAACCAACAAAACCAGACAAAACAGACACCGTATGTCAAAACCTATTATTTCTAAATAAGCAGGTACCAAATAAATTCATTGTTATTGCATAATACTAAATAATGTTTCAAGTAGCTAAAAGCAAGAAAACCAAAATACTTCAAGCTTGTAAAATAGAAGTCTATTTGACATATATGATTTGAATACTGACAGCTGCTGTAGTGGGTTGGCATAGTTTGGCTGCCTACCAAGCCAGCTTCTCACTCCACCCTCTACACAGGACAAGGTGAGAAAATAAAACTGGGGAGGTTGAGATAAAGACAGGGAGATTGCCTGCCACTTACTGGCATAGGAAAAGAGACTCAGGACTTGTGGCTTGTGCTCCAAACCCCTCCCCAGCTTTGTTGCCCTTCTCTGGACTTGTTCCAGCAAGTCAACATCTTTCCTAATCTGAGGGGCCCAGAACTGGACAGAGGACTCAAGGTGTGACCTAACCAGTGCTGAATACAGGGGCAGAATGACCTCCCTGCTCCTGCTGGCCACACTGTTCCTGATACAGGTCAGGATGACACTGGCTTTCCTGGCCACCAGGTGTAATGGGTTGGGGCAGATCCCCTCCCCACCACAGGCAGAAATAACGACTCAGACAAACGGATTGCAAAAAGTGATGAAAGTTTAAATAGAAAGCAGTGAATGTTACAGAAAACTCAAAGCACAGTGACAAAGAAAGATCCCATCCCCACCTGAGGGTGCATGCAAAACCCCCAGGGCTCCTTCTTCCCCCTCCCTCTGCTGGGCTAGTCTCAGCTGGCCAGGCCTGAGACTGCCCATCCCCCTGTGGCCTTGGGCCCAATCAGGCCCATGGCCGGGAGATCTCTCCCCCAGTTACCAAGTCTCGGAGAGGGAAGGAAAGAGGAAGTGCCAGACCCCGCACTGGATCTTATAGTGGTGCAAAGAATTATGGTAGGAAATACACAATTTCCTGTGTCCATCCCTCTGGGCTGGACTTCTGGACACAGGAAGTGAATGCACCAGGGGGGCACCCAGCTCAAACTACAACACCAGGGCACACTGCTGGCTCATGTTCAGCCTACTATCCACCAGCACCCCCAGGTCCGTTTCTGCTTGGCCACTCTCCAGCCACTCTGACCCCAGCCTGTAGCACTGCATGGGGTTGTTGTGGCCAATGTGTAGAACCTGGCACTTAGATGTGTTAAATCTCATGCCAGCTGTCCAGCCTGTTAAGGTCCCTCTGCAGAGCTCTCCTACCCTCTAACAGATTAACATCTGCCCCTATCTTGGTGTCATCTGCAAACTTACTGATGATGGACTCAATACCCTCATCCAGATCATTGATAAAGATATTAAAGAGCAGTAGGAGTAGTAGGAGATGACTCATTCCTCACCTCATTTAACTGCCTACACATATGAAAGAGGAAACTACTAGGAACAAACTCTCTGTACTTGGATTTACAATACATCTCCAAGTTGAGTTGAAAAGAACTTGTAGAATCCTTATTTATCTGCTTCATTGTGCTTGACCTCTGTAAAGAGTGGTTCCTCACATTACAGATTTTGAGAATGAAATTAATTGGGAGGTTATTTCAGATGCAATGAACTAAAAAAAAATTTTTACTTGGCTACATCCTTAGCTGTGATTTTTCCTGAAGTAATGCTTTAAGTTCAATTTCCTATTTTCATTTTAAAACATTTTTAGTGTATAGATCATTACAGCTTTTTAAAAGTTCATTTGTGTTTTAATAATCCATATGAGTCCTTGGCATCTGTATTGCAGGATCATGCTGTGAAATCTTAATTCTTATGCTGTTATAAAAAAAAATAGTTTTGTTCCCTTAAAAATTCATTCAGTTTCTCTAAAAATTTGTCTTGCCTGAAATCACTGAAAGTTCTCTATAACTATATCAAACTGCCTTATGTTTATCACTAACACAGACAAAGAATAAAGGAAATGGCACAGTATTTGTTTATTCTAATTCCTATGGAAAACATTCAGAACCTTTAAAACAGAATTAAGGAAAAAAGCAATGGATTGAATCGTGTAAGAAATATATACATGCTAAATCTAGGTTATATATGCTTATATAATACAGGCTCGTTACTGGATACATTTTAAATCAGGTTCTGTCAAAGCTTTTGGCAGAAAGCTGTGTACTGTTTAATGCATCATATATTAATCTGTGTGCTGCTCATTGCATCATATATTAAATTCAGTTTACAGTAAATGAAAACCAAACCAAAGAAAGAAAGAAAGGAAGGAAGGAAGGAAGGAAGGAAGGAAGGAAGGAAGGAAGGAAGGAAGGAAGGGAGGAAGGAAGGAAGGAAGGAAGGAAGGAAGGAAGGAAGGAAGGAAGGAAGGGAGGAAGAAAAGAAGAAAGGAAGAAAGAAAGGAAGAAAGGATGAAAGATAGGAAGAAAGAAAGGAAGGAAGAAAGGAAGGAAGGAAGGAAGGAAGGAAGGAAGAAAGGAAGAAAGAAAGAAAAAGAAAGAAAGAAAAAGAAAGAAAGAAAGAAAGAAAGAAAGAAAGAAAGAAAGAAAGAAAGAAAGAAAGAAAGAAAGAAAGAAAGAAAGAAAGAAAGAAAGAAAGAAAGGGAAAGAAAGGAAGAAAGGAAGAAAGGAAAAAAGGAAGAAAGGAAGAAAGAAAGGAAGGAAGAAAGGAAGAAAGAAAGGAAGAAAGGAAGGAAGGAAGGAAGAAAGGAAGAAAGGAAGAAAGGAAGAAAGAAAGAAAGGAAGGAAGGAAGGAAGGAAGAAAGAAAGAGAAGTTCAGCACTCAAGAAAACCTTTTATCAATCAAATTTGTAGACTGACTTCCTACCAGAAATATATGCATATATTCTGGAATATAGCAAACTTAGATTGTACAGAATGGTATCTTGCAACAAAACACAGAATAAAAATAAAACCTAAAAAAATATCAAACTGTGAATATTTTGGTGAAATGATAGGTTATGAAAGGAAATTATGTATGAATCTCACTTAAAAGTGAGTTCCCAGAGCAATTCTTGTAGGCAGTTAATATTACTGCAGGAAACGATTGAAATCCACAAAAATCTAAAGTCACAAGATTTAAAGTCATGAGTAAGTCAGTTATATCATTTCTGGGCTCTTTACCAAGTAAATCTTTAAAGTTCTTGAAATGCTGGAATTTGACTTCCTAAAATCATGCATTTGTGCTGGACAAGAGAAGAAAGTTTTTATTAGTTGTGTTATACTGTACTCATAGTGTATTACTTTTGTCAGGATAGAGGGACATAAATAAATAAATGCAATCACAACATCAGCATTCCATCTTAATGAAAGTACAGAACAGTACCTGAAAAAGCTGATTTCTTGCTGATGAAAAACCTGAAAGGAATACCTGTCACTTTTAATTGTCAGAATTCATGTATGGAGATTTAGTAACATTTATTATTTGTCTCTAAGTGAGACATCAGAAGCTTGATCAGGGAGTAGTGTCCTTCTTGCAAAGAATGACAAATGACAAGAGCACAAATAATTATGAGGAACAAAGTAGTTTACAGGTGAGCAAAAAGGAATTAGACAACTTAAAACACACTGGGAGGGGAGAAGAAATGGAAGAAATAAGAAGATGAACCATATACCATCACATGGTAAGAGTCACAAAGTGTATTAAAATATGAGCACATAGATTCACTGATGTTGAAACAGACCTTTAAATATCAAACAATTTCAATTAATAGCACCATCAGAATAGATATTTAGGCTAGCTTGAAATAGAATCATAGAATCAATAAGGTTGGAAGACCAAAGATCATCAAGTCCTGTCATCCAAGACCTCATGACTACTAAAACATGGCACCAAGTGCCATGTCCAATCCCCTCTTGAACACCTCCAGGGATGGTGACTCCACCACCTCCCTGGGCAGCCCATTCCAATGGCCAGTCACTCTCTCTGTGAAGAACTTCTTCCTAACGTCCAGCCTAAACCTTCCCTGGTGCAGCTTAAAACTGTTCTCTTGTTCTGGTGCTGGTTGCCTGGGAGAAGAGACCAACCCCCACCTGGCTACAACATCCCTTCAGGTAGCTGTAGACAGCAATAAGATCTCCCCTGAGTCTCCTCTTCTCCATGCTAAATAATCCCAGCTCCCTCAGCCTCTCCTCATAGAGCTTGTGTTCCAAACCCCTCCCCAGCTTTGTTGCCCTTCTCTGGACATGTTCCAGCAACTCAACATCTTTCCTAAACTGAAGGGCCCAGAACTGGACACAGGACTCAAGGTGTGGTCTATTTTAACATAGCCCACAATACTGTAAATGTTGTTTATCTGTGGAGGTGAGTGTGATGTGTTTTGACTGTAATTCAAACATTCTCCTCCTTTGGCATCATGGTGCCAATATCCTGTCTTATTTGTCTAGTTTTAGATTTTACTAAGATTTTATTTTTCACTTCACTATGTTGATTCTGTTAGATGCATGTATCCAGGTGTTGGTAGTGGGGTGTTGCAGGGCAGCATGTGTGGGGAGAAGCAGGAACTGCCCTGTGTTCCACAATTCCAGCCAGTTCCAACAGATCCACCACAGGGCACAGCTGAGCTACTCAGATAAGATGGTGGCACATCCACAGAAAATGCATTTCAGAAAGAGCAAAATACTGCATGGCAGTGTGCAGTAAGGGGAAATGTGATAAAGAGTCCTGTGGACATCATAGTCAGAAGAAGTGGGGGAGAAGAGATGCTCCAGGTCAGATGTTCCTCTGCAAATTCCTGGAGAGGATCAAAATGTAAGCCAAGAGGACCACTTGGAAGACCCAATGGCAGATTTCAGTACTTAAGGGGTCCTATAAGAAAGATGGGGGCAGAAAGGCCTGCTGCAACAGAACATGGAGTAATGCTTTCAAACTAAAGGAAGATAGATTTAGACTAGATTTTAGAAAGAAGGTAAAACAGGTGGTAGATGTCCCATCCCTGGAAACATTCAAGGCTAGTCTGGAAGAGGTTCTGAGCACCCCATCTGTATGAAGATATCCCTGTTCACTGCTGTGGGGTTGAACTAGATGACCTTTAATTTTCCCTTATAGTTCAAAATATTCTATGATTCTAAGATCCTCTGACTCTGAAGTAGATATGCATGCTGCAGCCCATGAAGGATCATCTACTGAAGCATTTGGATATTTCCTGAAAGACTGTAACCTTTTGGAAGGACTCATGAAGAGCAAAAGGGTCATGTGAGAAGGAAGGAAGAGCAAAGAGGGAGTGGACATTCCCCATCATTCCTATATTGTTCATGTGGGAGTATATGGGGCACATGTGGGAGTATATGGTGCATTTGGAACAAAGAAGTGAGGCTGAGACTGAAAATAGGATGATGGGAAGGTGATGTTTTACTTTTGTCTTTGTCCTACACTTTCAACCGATAATAAATGAAAGATTTTTTTTTCCCAAGCTAGGTCTTTTTTGCCCATGTGGTAGACAATCTTCCTCTCTTTATCTAAACACACAGGCTTTTTCATCTTATTTTCTCCTACTGTTCTCTGAGGATGATGAGTGAGAGAGCAGCCCAGAGGGCATCTGACAGCCAGTCAAGGTCAACCCACCACAATGATAAAAAGAAAAGAAAGAAAGCAGGGACTACCAAGAATATGATTGTTTATTTTTTGATGAGTTTTTTTGCTTGCTTGCTTTATTTTTTTCCCTGAGTGCAAAAATTAAAGACCTGAGGTCTGAAATAAAGAAACCAAGACGGACAAATTAAATTGAGCAATCCCTATAGCTAGCAATATATATGCAGTGTGAACTTTTAAAACTTCAGTTCAGGCACTGAATCTAAAGTAATTTAGTTGCAACCTTGGACATCTTTAGTTTTTCCAGCAAGTTTTCCAAACTCTTCAATCTTTGAAACTATACTATTATTTAAATATGGTTGCAATGTTCTTTCAAATAAGTAACTTTTGCAGACCCTGCAAGACAGAGTGAAACACAATACTGCCTTCTGCTACGTGTCTATATCCTTTATTATAACACACACACCCCTGGAGTATAGAACAAGTATTCTTTCATCTGAGAAATACTTCTTCAAGGTAATGTAAGTTCAAGCTGGGTTGTAACTTATAGGCTGGCAGGTTCACAAGCTTGCTTGCTGCAAATGCCAGATTGTTTAACCATAATGTACTCTTAATACTGCTATTTTCCTCCAAATATCCAAGGACTTTCCAGGCTTGTTTTTTTATTTGTTGTGTGTTATTTAGAAGAAAAAGCATAAAGAACTTTACCTGGATGCATTCCTAATGCCTGCAGTGTGCCCAGGCAGCCAAGAGGGCCAATGGCATCCTGGCCCGTATCATGAATAGTGTGGCCAGCAGGAACAGGGAGGTCATTCTGCCCCTGTACACTGCACTGGTTAGGCCACACCTTGAGTACTGTGTCCAGTTCTGGGCCCCTCAGTTCAGGAAGGATGTTGACTTGCTGGATCATGTCCAGAGAAGGGCAACAATAGTTGGTGAGGGGTTTGGAACACAAGCTCTATGAGGAGAGACTGAGGGAGCTGGGGTTGGTTAGCCTGGAGAGGAGGAGGCTCAGGGGAGACCTTATTGCTCTCTACAACTACCAGAAGGGAGGTTGCAGACAGGCAGAGGTTGGTCTCTTCTCCCAGGCAACCAGCACCAGAACAAGAGGACACAGTCTCAAGCTGCAGCTGGGCAGGTTCAGACTGGATGTTAGGAGGAAATTCTTCACAGAGAGAGTGATTGCCCATTGGCATGGGCTGCCTGGGGAGGTGGTAGAGTCACCATCACTGGAGGTGTTTAGGAGGAGACTTGATGGGGTGCTTGGTTGCATGGTTCAGTTGATTAAGTGGTGTTGGATGATAGGTTGGACAGGATGATCTTGAAGGTCTCTTCCAACCTGATCTACTCTATTCTATTCTATTCTATTCTATTCTATTCTATTCTATTCTATTCTATTCTAATCTCTGCATTTGCAAAAACAAGTAAATAAAAAAAATCACATACATCATCAGTGCATATAAAAACAAAATAAAATCTGCCTTGATATCATTCACAACATCAGGACTGACTAAATTTGATATAAAAGATTCAGCACGTGTGCAATGTAATTTAATAAGGATGGTATTGACTGAAATCTAAACTGCTGCTCTGAGAAATCTCAAAAAAACCCTTCCTCATAGACATCTGTGACTAAGTCCAGCAGCATGTCAACTCCTTGTTGGTAGTTACAGTGTACTAATTCAGAAAAATACATCTCAACAAGAGCAGTTGTTTTGCTTTGGGTTTATAAATAGATGACCTTGATGGATCGATCAAAGTGTTTTAAAATGTAAAATTTCCCTTAGAACTAAATACAATGCAGAGAGATAGAAAACATAAACCCAATATTTTAAAGGTCAGGCTCATCTTACATCAGTAATCTGAAGGTCAAATCTGTGTTTTCCTAAATTTTTAATTCTTTATCTCTTCCTAACTATAGTAGTATCAGTCAGGGTTGGAAGGGACCACAAGCATCATCTAGTTCCAACCCCCCTGCCATGGACAGGGACACCCCACACTAGATCAGCCTGGCCAGAGCCTCATCCAGCCTGGTCTTAAACACCTCGAGGGGCGGCACCCCAACCACCTCCCTGGACAACCCATTCCAGGGCTTCACCACTCTCACAGTGAAGAACTTCCTCCTCACATCCAGCCTGAATCTCACCACCTACAGCTTCATTCCATTCCCCCTAGTCCTATCACTACCTGAGATCCTGAGAAGTCCCTCCCCCGCCTTCTTGTAGACCCCCTTCAGATACTGGAAGGCCACAATTAGGTCACCTGGGAGCCTTCTCTTCTCCAGACTGAACAGCCCCAACTCCTTCAGTCTGTCCTTATAGGAGAGGTGCTCCAGCCCTCTGATCATCCTCATGGCCCTTCTCTGGACACCTTCCAGCACCTCCACATCCCTCTTGTAATAGGGGCTCCAGAACTGGAAGCAGTACTCCAGGTGGGTTCTCCCCAGAGCTGAGTAGAGGGGGAGAATCACCTCCCTTGACCTGCTGGCCACACTTCTCTTCATGCAGCCCAGGATCTGATTGGCTTTGCAGGCTGCAAGTGCACACTGAGAGCTCACGTTGAGCTTCTTATCCATCAGCACCCCCAAGTCTCTCTCCTCAGGGCTGCTTTCCAGGCAGTCACTGCCCAGCCTGGATTTGTGCCTGGGATTGCCTCGAGCCAGATGCAGGACCCTGCACTTGGTCTTGTTGAACCTCATGATGTTGGTTTGTGCCTACCTCTCCAGCCTGTCAAGGTCTGTTTGCAATGTTTGCCATTCTTTCACTTCAGCCATGTGTAAGAGTTTGTGCCTGGTGGGGTTTTGGTAGTGGAGAAGGGGGCTACTGTCATGGTACTGTAAGAACTTTTGAGAAACTGCACCCCAGCTCCCTCTAGCCAAGAGTGAGTCACCCAGCACCTCTGCAGTAATCTGAGAGGGGGAAAGCCCATTGGGTGGCTTCTTTTGTTTTCCTAAAAGTAGCAATGGTACCACTGAAAGGTCAATGGAGACATAAAACTAGAGTGCACACCTCACTTATGCACATCGCTCTTTGTGATTTGGAGAGACCAACATCTGCTGCCCACCCCCAAACAAGGTATAAAAGGACCCCAGTTTCTGGAGAGAATGAGACCTTTAGTGCATTGAAACCATGACACAAATTCTATAAACAAATATATAATGTATTTTTATAAAAATCTTCTGTTCTTCTTCATAACAAAACCAATTTGTGTTTTTTAATGTAGTTGCTGCTGACTTAGCATGCCTCTAATGCAATGGTTAGATATCAATGTTCATTAGAAACCATTTTTTATCTCTGTACCCACCTTTCTAAAATGGAGAATGCTGATGAACGACAAGGCAAAACAATCACATTTCAATCCTATCAGCTCCTTGTTCACATAAGCTCCTTTCCATTCTTTCTGTGCTCTCAGAAAGGATGAGAAAGATGAATAAAGGAGTTCAGGTAAATAGCTAAATCTACTTCATTAATAGCAGTGAAAGATTTTATCCTCTCATTTAGGAAAAAAAAAATTGATACCATCAACACTCTAACCTGTACTGTTTATATAAACATCTCTTTAAACTGGCTACATTAGTTTTTTGAGGTATTAAGATCTTTCTTTGCAATTTATTCTAATTGGGTAGACCCCTTTCATCCTGAAAATTGCCCTCTACTACTATTATTTTCTTGGCAAGACAGGTGTTCTTTCACAGTGTGCGGCAGAGCAGGAGATGTAATTCCAAGGAGGATTTCAAGTGACTAATTCCAAGAGCAAAAGGCAAAGGAGGTATTGCATCAAATGAAATGGTGACAAAATGAAGTCCTGTTTGTAAGTCAGAGAGAAAATATAATAGAATGCAGAACAGTGAGTGGTACATATTCCATTCATAAAGGAATGCATTACTTTATGAGCAAATCATAGTAATTTATATTCACAGCAAGCAATGGTACTAATTGATATGAAATAATAAGAAATTAATGTAGATGTGTCAGAAATTATTTTCATTTCTTGTCTTCTTTACTGTGCTTTCATACTGTACAAAATGTTCACTCTCCTGCTTTGCAAGTGATAGGATAGGATAGAATAGGATAGGATAGGAGAGGATAGGATAGGATAGGAGAGGATAGAATAGAATAGAATAGAATAGAATAGAATAGAATAGAATAGAATAGAATAGAATAGAATAGAATAGAATAGAATAGAATAGAATTAACCAGGTTGGAAAAGACCTTCAAGATCATCAAATCCAACCTATCACCCAACACCATCTAATCAACAAAACCACAGCACCAAGTGCCTTATCCAGTCTCTTCCTAAACACTTCCAGTGATGATGACTCCACCACCTCCCTGGGCAGCCCATTCCATTGCCTAATATTTGTCAAAATTCCACTGGTGTGCTCTTTCTGGAACTAAGCAGCACACCTCAAACTAAATCTTTGTTTCTATTCTGTACTTTTCCAAGTAAGCAAGAAAGATTTGGAATTGAAGATTGTTTGGAACATTGTCTCATTTATGTTTCTTGAACTCCACAAAGTTGAGGCTAGCATTTTCTTATGTCACAATTTCTCATTTCTGTCAGTAAGACACGCACCTTGCCTAGTTACTTATTCTCAGTTACACACTTCCCCCTCACTCTCTCAAACTACTTAGAAGGGAGGTTGTAGACAGATGGATGATGGTCTCTTCTCCCAGGCAGCCAGCACCAGAACAAGAGGACATAGTCTCAGGCTGTGCCAGGGGAGGTTTAGGTTGGATGTGAGGAAGAAGTTCTATACAGAGAGAGTAATTGCCCATTGGAATGGGCTGCCTGGGGAGGTGGTGGAGTCGCCATCATTGAAGGTGTTCAGGAGGAGACTTGATGGGGTGCTTGGTACCATGGGTTAGTTGTTTAGGTGGGTTGGATTGGTTGATGGGTTGGACGCGATGATCTTGAAGGTCTCTTCCAACCTGGTCTATTCTATTCTATTCTATTCTATTCTATTCTATTCTATTCTATTCTATTCTATTCTATTTTGACCCTGAATTCTACTAGGAAAAAAAAAACACAACAAAACAAAACAGAACAGAAAAAAACAAAACACTCATAAATATCTTTGGTGATGTATTGTAAACTGAGTTAGAGAAGCATTATCATCTAAGATAATTAATAAAAATAAACATGAAAAGAAGGGAGGGTATTTTTCAAGGCAGCATGAAAATTGATACCTGAAGCATGTCTGAAACTATACCTTCAGAAGCCTAAAGTTCTAATGCAGTCTTTACTTCCATCATGTTCCTGTGCTCTTTAGCCATTTTAAATAGAATAATACAGCTGTGGAATGTTATACACAATAGAATGATGCTTCTAATACTCTTTTCACAGTGGAACAGAAGTGTTCAAAAGTAAAATACAAGGGCTCAAGGTCACCTGTACAAATATTATTTCCTCATATGTCATCTTGCAGCTTATTTTCTGGGACAAGTTCTGCGAGCCATATTGACAAAAATGTGTTGTGGAATATCCTGGCCACGGGCTGTTGTCATAAGCATTTCCAAATTGCTGTATCTACAAAGCACTGAATTAATTAGGCATGATATATTTTTGGCATGTGACTGCATGCAATGTAGCATAATGTCATGAAATCTACCAGGCTGAACTGCACTGTTTGCAGAGGTGACAGTCTCATGAGAATATCAGAGTAAGTCCTGAATGCGTGCAATTTACCTAGAAAGTAAACTGCTGGCTTTCAGTAATGCAACTTCTTTTCCCTCCCTCTTTCACAATAGCCAAGCCTGATAGGTTGGCTTTTTCCTTGTCACTTTTTAACCCCCCCCGCCTTTTCTTTCAGATCACACTTTGCTGCACAACTTAATAAGAAAGAATCAAGTAACAATGTCCCAGCTAAACTCCCAGCACCCAGGTAACAAACTAGAAATGAATCTGAGACAGCTACAGTGTAATAACCAGAAATTACTGGAACATTTAATTTAATTTAATTGTATGCCAGTTTTAAAATACAAAAAGGACATGTACAGACACACCCATGGGTATATATGTATTTATTTCTTATGGCTATATCTCTGTTCATGCAGTGTGTTCTTTTTTACTCTTTATATAATTTGTAACAACTTTTATTAAAGTTATTCCAGTGTGTACACTGTTTAGATGAAATAATCTAGTCCTGGCCTGCATCAGGAACAGTGTGGCCAGCAGGAGCACAGAAGTCATTCTGCCCCTGTACTCAGCAATGGTTAGGCCACACCTTCAGTCCTGGGTCCAGTTCTCAGCTTGGTCTAAACCTTGGTTTAGAAAAGATGTTGAGTTGATGGAACATGTCCAGAAAAGAGCAACAAAGATGGGGAGGAGTTTGAAGAACAAGCCCTGTGAGGAGAGGCTGAGGGAGTTGGGATTGCTTAGCCTGGAGAAGAGGGGGCTCAGTGGAGACCTTCTTGCTGTCTACAACTACCTGAAGGGAAGCTGTAGACAGGTGGGGACTGGTCTCTTCTTCCAGGCAACCAGCACCAGAACAAGAGGACACAGTCCCAAGCTGTGCCAGGGGAGGTTTAGGCTGGATGTTAGGAAGAAGTTCTTCACAGAGAGAGTGACTGTCCATTGGAATGTGATGCCCAGGGAGGTGGTGGAGTAACCATCACTGGAGGTGTTTAGGAGGAGACTTGATGGGGTGCTTGGTGCCATGGTTTAGTTGATTAGATAGTGTTTGGTGATAGCTTGAACTTCATGATCTTGAAGATCTTTTCCAACCTGGTCTATTCTATTCTATTCTATTCTATTCTATTGTGTTCTGTTCTGTTCTGTTCTAGTTTGTTTCAGAATATAGTTGCATATTTTTAATAATTGGTATTTCAGGATGGTGATCTCAACAGTATCATCCCTGTAATTTGAAAACTATTTTTTCAACTGGTGAGCTAATTCAGACTGTGACTCTATGACCATGGTACAGAGCTGGTGATAAATTTAACTGCAGTACTAAATTTCACACTAATTGTTCTGTAAAACTCTATATGAAAGATATCATTCCTGACATAAATATATCCATAGATGTTGAATTTAAGAAAAGTAAAATTTGGATGATAGATTGGACTCGATGATCTCAAAGGTCTCTTCCAACCTGGTCTATTCTATTCTATTCTATTCTATTCTATTCTATTCTATTCTATTCTATTCTATTCTATTCTATTCTTTCTATTCTATTCTAAAATTGATTGATTTTTCTAAGTCGATACTAAACCTTACAAAATGTTATCTGAAAATCATTAATCTTTATTGTACATGTACACAATATCCTGCATTTCTAATGGAAGTTTTCATCAGACAATATTTTTTACAGGGATATGTCAATTCTGAAGAGAATCATTAATTAGAGTTGTCAAAGTAAATTGCTTTATCATCTCAATTCAATGTGGTAAGTGTTACATTTTAAGGAAGTAAAAATCTATCTGCATTATTTTACAGAGTAGGAAACATCTAACAGTCTATGCAACACATTTTTTACTGCATTTCAACACAGAATATGAATCATTCATATTTCAAGCTGAGACAAATGTTGAAGTAATGACATTTTTCTAAAGAATGGTTATTTTGTTTTCCTACTAATCAAATTGCAGTTTACTTCTTCTAAACTACTGTGATACCAAGACTTGAAAGGGTTCTGTGTGAATCATACCTTAATTCATACTTTGACTCACGCTAAACAGTAAGGCTCATGACATCACTGCATGCTTTTACTGTTGCTGTTATTATTATTATTAATAGCAGGAATGAAGAATAGCAGTCAAGTGCACATTTTTCTGCTGTTCTAATCAAATGTGACCCTTGCAAGAACAGAAGGAGAGAAATAGATGCACCAGATGCACAATTCTTACACAAGTAAATAATTTGAAAGTGCTGTTTAATATGTAATAGTCTGTTATTAAGTCCACTTTGTATCTGTTGCCAAGGTTTTCATTATGTCTCAAACTTTGTGTTATGCATTATGATAAACTGTCTCAGTGGACATGTACAGAAATATGAGTGTATGACATGAAAAAAAAATCCAACATGTAAAACTTGCAAAAAAAGATGAGAGAGAGCAATAAGGGCTGAGAGAGTGTTAAGGGCTGGTTTCACTGACGCAACAGAGGTAATGATTAAGGGAGTGGAACGTCTTCCTTATGAGGAGAGACTGAGGGACCCGGGGCTCTTTAGCTAGAGAAGAGGTGACTGAGGGGTGACCTCATTAATGTTTATAAATACATAAAGGCTGAGTGCCAAGAGGATGGAGCCAAGCTCTTCTCAGTGGTGCCCTATTACAGGACAAGGGGCAATAGGTGACAGTTGAGGCATAGCAAGTTCCATGTAAACATGAGGAAAAATGCTTTCACTGTGAGGGTGATGGAACACTGGAACAAGCTGCCAAGGGGGGTTGTGGATTCTCCCTCTCTGGAGAGGGATGCATTCCTGTTTGATCTGGTATAGGTGATCCTGCTCTGGCAGGGGGTTAGACTAGATGAGCTTTCAAGGTCACTTCCAATCTCTACCATTCTGTGATTTTGTGTAAAACAAACTGATTATTTTGTTTTACCCACAGTGCATTTTATCCTCCCTGAATTCATAAAACCGTATTTTTTTCTAGCATATGAAACTTGAATTCATTACTAGCAGTGGCATGTCTCTGCTAAAGGACTCAGTCATTATAAAAAGAAAAGAAAAGAAGAAAAGAAAAGAAAAGAAAAGAAAAGAAAAGGAAAGAAAAGAAAAGAAAAGAAAAGAAAAGAAAAGAAAAGAAAAGAAAAGAAAAGAAAAGAAAAGAAAAGAAAAGAAAAGAAAAGAAAAGAAAAGAAAAGAAAAGAAAAGAAAAGAAAAGAAAAGAAAAGAAAAGAAAAGAAAAGAAAAGAAAAAAGAAAAGAAAAGAAAAGAAAAGAAAAGAAAAGAAAAGAAAAAAGAAAAGAAAAAGAAAAAAGTGATGTCTCTGTTGCTTCTAAGTAAAAAGCTTTTGTCACGGTTGTGAATGGACTGTTGAAGAGGGAGATGAAATGCAATGGCAAAGAGATACCTCTGAGCCAGGAGGGCCCACCATGATTCAACAAGAATTACACTAAAACTGATACTGATTAAATAAACATGTGTACTACCTTTATTTTACCAAAGTTAGGGATTTAATCAGGCACAGAATTACAATACATAAGTTAAAAACTCTTTAAGAGGTGTATTTTTTCAGGTAATACCTTTAGGCACATTATAATTATGACTCAGAAGACACTGAAGCATGAGACACTTTCCTTTTTTAACTGTGGGTATCTAAAGAAAGGATTTTTCAAGTGAATGCTGTATTAGAAAAGAAAAAAAAAAGAGATATCTGAGCCTTATGGAGGCAGAAGAGGAGGAAGGAGTTGAGCATCTCCCCTATCAAGAGAGACTGAGAGCCGTGGGGCTGTTTAGTCTTGAGAAGACTGAGAGGGGATCTCATCAATGTGCATAAATATCTGAGGGGTGGGTGTCAAGTGGAGGGGGCCAAGCTCAGTATTAAGACAACAAACAACAGGTTCAAGATTGAACATAGAATATTTCACTCCAACATGAGGAGAAACTTCTTTACAATGAGGGTGACAGAGCACTGGAGCAGGCTGCCCAATGGAGACTTTCAAAATCCATCCGGAAGCATTCCTGCGTAGACTACTCTAAGTGATCCTGTTTTGGCAGGGTGGTTGGACCTGATGATCTCTTGAGGTCCCTTCCAACCTCTGATGTACTGTGAGTGTAAAACAGTCATCCTGGTGCAGTGAGTCTGAATGACAGACCATATAGTTGTCATTATTAAGAAGGAAATGAGGTATGGTTGTGGAAAAGACAAAACAAGCAAACAAACAAACAAAATCCCTCAGGTTTTTCAAAAGCTGAGTCTTGACAATTAAAAGGGCAACATAGATATTGTGTTAGGAAGCAATATATAAAAATGAAACCAAAGTTGAGGAAATAGATTGGTAGGTCATCATCAAAGCAGAAGCATATAACTCAAGATGGTGATAAGGCAATGAGGAAAATCAAGAGGAAAAGAAAAACTAAAGGCTTCTTTAAAGGAGAAGCTGAAAAGGGACAAGGGAAATCCATGGGAGTATGGAGTAACAGAAACCAATTAATATTTTCACTGCTTTATTAACTCTTTTGTTGGATGGTATGTACTACCTCAGTGCAATCTGGTTGTAACAGCTTGGAAACCACAAGTTTATTAAAGTAATGAATATTAATATTGACATAAGTCTGGGCATGAAAAACTATTGTCAGGGAAAGTTGAGCTGTCAAGCAAAGAATAACTGCTACTTCTGTTTGTTTATTTTGACATATACACATTGGTGTCTCTCTTTTCTACTACTATGTGCTGTGTGCTGCTACATGGATCCATTTTTGGTGTCTTCTCTGTCAGATATTAAGTGGTTGTTACTATTTCATGTGCTTGCGGCTTGAAAGTGAATCAAGAGCATGCAGACTAGCTAGGCTTGACTTGCACATTTACTCACAGATACGTTTGATGTGAGAATGACCTCTTTGCTTCACATCAGTCATGAGCAGGATATAGCTGATTGCCTGAAATTCCAATGGTGCCTGACAATTAGATGTCACTATCACCATGGTAACCACTTTGCCATTAATAGGTTAGTTGTAGGGGAATCATTTAAGCATGAGGGAGTGAACCAAGCCCAACACTCTCTCAAACTACCACCCTGGCCAGTCATGTGCTGCACTTTTACCAAGATCAGGGCTCTGTTCTGGTGCGGCTTTGATCATCTGGCTTCATATCTAGCTTCTTTCTAGCTTTTTATAGCTCTACTGCTTAAAATGCACAAAGCAGAGACCTTCCAGCCTTCCCTGAGATCTGAAGTCCTAGTACAATATAAAAAAGTGTGTAATAGTGTAGTGACTGTAGGCTGCTTGTGAAAAACACAGACCATTTTGACCTCCTAGGTGTCATGATGTGAACATTCCCATGTTAATCATCTGCAAGGAAACTTCTCTTCCATGCTGGAGTTCATGGAGTCATATGTTCTTTTGCAATGTAATTAAATGTATTCTGTTTTGAAACTGGGTGTTGGCTGTATCCTTATGTCATTTCTGGATTGAGAGAAACATAAGATCAAACATCTTAGCTAAATTAAATAGGAAGAACTGGTGGTTTTTTCTCCCTTTAATACTAGCAATTTTTATTCTTCACAGAGTTGTTAGCCTTTGAAATGTGCTGCCCAGGGAGGTGGTGGAGTCACCATCCCTGGAAGTGTTCAAGAGGGGATTGAACATGGCACTTGGTGCCATGGTTTAGTAGTCATGAGGTCTTGGGTGGCAGGGTAGACTTGATGATCTTTGAGGTCTCTTCCAACCTTATTGATTCTATGATTCTATGATTTTTTTTATTTCTTCTGAAAAATTTTACTGTACAGTCATACTAAGGATGCCCCTTTTATCACTGATCATTGAACTTAGCTTAAACTGCTTCAAACAAAACTTGTATTTAAAGATTGTACTTTGGATGCTTTCAAATTTGACAGGAGTTAGAAGAGCATGAACCTACAGGTGCTGAGAGAGCTACAGCAATCTAACAGCCACTTTCAGTTGAGAATTCTGACAGAGAAGAAACATTTATACTGCACATAACAGTAACTCATCACAGTAATTTGTTTTCTAGTTCTGTAGCCATTTATCTGCAAACAAAACTATGACATTCACTAAAAGGCAGCACAGAAACTGGGACAAGGTAGGAAACATAAGGGAAAGTCTTATAGGACAGCATAAGCAAACATGCAGTGACTGACAAAGATAGTTTGAGCTCCTGATATGACTGGGATCAATTATCCTAAAGGCCAAAATAAGTCTTCAGTTTCTGGAATAGCCTTGAAGGGTTCAGATTTTAATGCTGCTATTGAGGAAATACTAAAACCAGAGTAGTCATTGTCTATAGTTTGTCATCCACTTTGTTTAGGAATAGTTTTTTGGGGAAAAAAATAATAGAGTGCCATAAAAGGTTAGTTAAGTATTCAGGTTAGATGTGTAGAAATGTGTAGATAGGTTTCTAATCTAATTAAAATATGCAGAGATTGTTCTATACTTGGGAATTTACTTCTTTTTGTAATTCATCCCTTCGGGGTTCCTCTTTTGTATCAACAGCAAAGAAGCTAAGGTATTGCTGTTAAATTGAGTGAATCTGGACTGGAAGGATCTGATTTTGGGGTGTGATAGGTTAATTTCATTCATTTTAAAACTCAATTTAGATTTTAAAGGAAATTTTAGAGTGGGAAACATATTTTTCATATGTGTATGTTTATATACTGTTTAAAGCAAAAACATATACTCGTCCTTTTAAAGGATGGTAATATGAGCCCTATTTTTGCCTTATCTCCTTGGAGTTTTCAAACTGCAATTTCAAGTTTTCTTAGTAATCCTTTTAGTGTTTTAATCAAATTTTCTTTAAATCAGCATGAAAATTTTGGCTAACAGTGAGTATTTCAAAAACCCTCCACCTGAAGTTACACCTAAATTTAAAACTGTGTAAGAAAACTATTATTAAGAGAGCTTAGTGAAATAAAACCTTCTAAAACTTATTGTGGAGGAGGCTTGTAAAGATCGTGCTGAGAAGTAGGTCAAAAAGCCCAGCCCACTGACAAGTGCTAGAGTTAAGGAATCTATTTATCCTGGTAGGTGACTAGCTCTCTTCACTCACCCCTTCTGACATTTTTCTCTTATGTCATTTGGACATACTCAATAAGGTGATAAAAGGGGCAGACATTTCCTGTGCAGTGGAGGTATGAAGACTTGTTACAGCTTAGTAGGCTCATTTACACTTACTGAACAAGCTTGACTTCACATAAAGTGAAGCATGGTTTGAAAAGAGATTCATGCCAACTAACTAGTTTGGAATACTTCCTTTCTAACCTGCTCAGACCTATTGGAAGAGGTAGTGTATCAATCAAGACTTATCTAGGCTCCCATCCTTCCTTTGTGTTTTTTTGATGATAGAGCTAGATCTCATTTCAGTTGTATTTCCTGAAGTTCATATACATGACATAGTTAAAACTAACACACATGGGGGCTGTAGAAGTAAGACATTCTCCTAAGACAGAACAGAATCAAATCAACTTCTTGTCTAGTCATGGAAATGAAAGCAAACTATTCTAGGATGAAAACACAGCCATTAGCTTGTCAGTAACTTAACTGATGGATCACTGCAAGTACTTAATATCCAGCTGAAAATCTAGGTGAGAATTCATGTAAAGAATCAGTTGCTTAAAAGCTACCAACATGTGTTGAAGGACTGACAAAATGTGTCGCTTGCATGTTTTATTGTGAATAAAGGGAGAAATACAACCTAAGCTCAGGATACATCCAACTTTTTACTATAGGTAGAGTAAAGCAGAGTATATATATTCATGTAATCATAACTGATACAAAACTTTACAAGAAATCATAATCCAAGGTTAAGATAGAGACATGGTGCATTCATGCTTCTCCTTGAATTCAGTGGAGATGGTCAGATTGGTTGTTTTGCAATCAACTGAATGTATTTTTCAAACAGCCTCTATTTTCATGTTGCCCAATGATTTTGTCTAAATTTTCACTTATGCCTATATGGCCACACAGCATTTACATGTGCTGGACCTCAATCTACTGAAAGCTTGGGTATTCTTGAAACTGTGCTAGTGCTTACAAGTTTTCTTTGTTGCTTGTTTTTGGTTTTTTTTTCCCTTTCTTTGTTTTGCTTCATTTTGTTATGTTTTATTATTTAAAAAAAGAGCATTTTCATAGACAGATTCAGAACTGAGATTTGGAGGTAGGCTGTTGCCTCAGTCCAGAGAGGGAAAGAGACTCAGTTCTTTTGAATATTCCTGTGTTATGAAATTAGAGGCACAAACAAGGCCAAAATATCAACAGCGAGGCTATTTATTACACAAATAAAGTGGATAGATCAGAAGGAGAGAGAGAGAGAATAGAGAGGGAGAGAGAGAAGAGGGAGAGAGAAGAGGAAAGGAATTATATTACCACACCCCTCAGCCCCCAAGATAGTTTGAGTCTGTGGAGGAACGTTGCTGCAGCTTTGGATGTAGAGGAGCTGTTGGGTCTGGAGAGGAAGGGTGCTGCAGCTTTGGCTGTAGAAGAGATGATGTCCTCTGAGCAGCCTCTTCAGCTCCATGAGTTGCAGCAGGTAGAACTTAGGACACGGAGAGAGGGTTCCTCTTGGTCTGCTTCTTCCAGGCTACATGGTGATGTTTCTGTTTTTCTTCAGAGCAGGATTGCCCCAGGCTTTTCCTTCTCTCCTGTTTTCCTTCTCAGTGGCATTGTCCAGGTCTTTTCCTTCCATGTTTTCTGCCTCCTGTGTTTTCCTTCTACTGAGCCAGTAGTTGCTCAGATCTTTTATGCAGTTTTTTAGGTATGTATATTCCAGAGAGTATTGATAGCAGTGGTCTCTGCCTATTTCCAGGACAGCTGCAGTCTGGTGAGAAATCCTTATCTATGCACCTTCCTGAGTCGTTCAAGGGGCGATGCCCTATACACATCAGCTATTGTCTGGGCAAGCAGCAAAGGTGATTTTATCTTTGTTGAGTCACAACAGGAGAGACAAGATTTAGTCTCTCACAGCTGTTCAGATAAAGATCTGGTAATGTGCCCATTATTTGCATAT
Organism: Dryobates pubescens; assembly: GCF_014839835.1. NCBI lineage: Eukaryota > Metazoa > Chordata > Aves > Piciformes > Picidae > Dryobates > Dryobates pubescens. Next base: position 37,177,712 of record NC_071618.1, on the reverse strand, counting down.
CTTTTGTGATATGCATGATAAGCTGCTCAGGACCTGGAATGTGCATGTGCATTTATTTTACATTGTTTTAAAGTTATATTATCAGCCCAACTCTATTTAACAATTACAGCATTAATTGAGCTTGAACTGAACAAACTCATCTACTCTTCCATTAAAGAATTAACTTTTCCAATTAAAGTTTAGTGTTCTTTAGTCTGTTTACATAGACATCATCCTAAAGCAAATATAAGGGAAAAAATGTCACCATTAAGGCTTTTTGAAACACATACAGTGTCAACGTTATAACAAAACTGATTAGACAGATTTGTTGGGGAGGGAATAAAAAGGAAGTTCAACACTATTTGTATAATGAAATAATTGTCAAGTTGCCAGCCAATATATTGATCTTCCAATAGCCGTTGCCTAGGAAAGTCAAGAGTATGTATACATAAAATGAATTCTACTACAGAGCACATGCCTCTCTGTGCCTGTGTCAAATACAGTAAGACCTGAAATCTGTATTTATGCTCCTAATTTAAAATATGGGGTGAAAAAAAAATGTATTTACAATTTCCACAACATCTTCACCTTTTCCAATTAAACAAGGAATGGCAGTGATGCTATCTGCAGAACTCTGACTAATAAGCCACAAAATGCAAACTGTAGCACAATTATTACTTTAGTGGAGAAGGGCTATGTAAAATCTAGCAAGGATCTAATCAGTACCAAATGCAGATTTAATCAGGGAGAGTTAGTTTATCTTATTTGTTCATCTTTGGCACATACTAAAACATGAGATCTAGTAAATACTGAAGATTTTTTGAGAATCCAGGTGGAAACAGTTACTGTAGGAATGTTCTATTATTCAATACTTACCTGTTTATATTACCTTATCACAACAACATCTGAGTGCCACAGAATACTCACCTGTATCATGCCCTTGAGAAATGTCAATAATCTCATTTTAAAGATGGCAAATTATAAACGGATTGATTTTTTTTAAACACAGATGACTTAAGTAAAATATAATAGTTAGTTGTATTGAATTTTTATCTCCTAATACTTCAACTTATTGCTTTATATAGTTCTTTATCATTAAATATAAATTAAAGCATAAATGAGCTTGCTAAGGATTTGCAGAATTTATAATTAAGATATTAACAATATGACAACTATGGATATTAATTAAAATATTAATAACTTTTTATTAATAATAAAGATAGCCAAAACCATATTAAATAGGTCACATGTACAGTTAGAATATATATTTACAATGGGAATGTATAGTATTTAGGCAAATATAACAATATTAACAATTTCAAGCAAACTGGGAGGAATAATAGGGAAAGAGAGAATCCCTGGGAGCAGTATGATGCTTGACCACAGGATGGGGAGACTTGATAAGAACCGTTAAGCCAAAGAGGCAATGAATTAATTACTCACAGCTGATTCCTCCCAAGTGGGGAGTGCTGCTGCTGTGCATTAGCTGTTGAGGCTTTTGAGGTGCTCTCATGCCCCAGCCTGTAGTGCTGCATGGGGTTGTTGTGCCCAAAGTGCAGCACCTGGCACTTGGACAGTATCACAGTATCACACAGTATCACCAAGGTTGGAAGAGACCTCAAAGATCATCGAGTCCAACCTGTCACCACAGACCTCATGACTAGACCATGGCACTAAGTGCCACATCCAATCCCCTCTTGAACACCTCCAGGGACGGTGACTCCACCACCTCCCTGGGACTCGTTGAATGTCATCATGTTGGACTCTGCTCATCTGTCCAGCCAGTCAAGGTCCCTCTGAAGAGCTCTCCTACCAAATAGCTGCACAGAATTGTCATGTGTCACAACCACATTAAGACCTTGAAGGAGAAATTAGAAGCAGAACATATGGATTTACTGAAAGTTTCTTGAAATAGAATGGAGTATAGTAGTAGGAATATTTGTATTACTGAGAAGCTTATAAGCCTCTGTCCTCACTCTTTCCTCACAACAGTGAGGCAAATGAGCACTACTCTTACCACTTTACAATTACAGAATAAAACTATTATTTTCATTTTGGACATTTAAAATGTTGATCTCTAACTCCAAACTATTGCCCTAGATTTCCTGTATCAGCCTGTGTCTGATTTCACTGTGATATGAGTTATCCTTTGGCAGTACCTGCTTCACTTCAATGAAAACAGATGATTTTTGGAAAACAAACTTAGCAATAGGAGTCATATAGTTAAGTAACTAAGACAGATGAATGCCAGCCTAAATTTGAAGCTTACTCTGAGAACTAGGCCAGTGTCCTAGGAGGAGTAGTTTTGTACACAAATATACAAGGTAATAATTACTACAATGAACCTCTTTTCTTCTCTATCTCCATTAAATGGGGGGAAAAAATAACGAAAAAAAAAAGTAAATCTCAGAGATCTAATAAACAATTATCAGTGAGGAACAAGTTAAAAAAAAGAAGTATGTACAATCTCACCGAAAGAAAAATCTACCATCGTTGCCAAAATTTAGATAACAAGGCCAACATTCACTTAACAAGCAAGAAACCTGGCTGAAACTGCTTGAAGCTTGTTGTTTTTACTCCATTCTTCTAAATATATATATGTGTGTGTGTGTGTGTGTGTGTGTATTTGTGTGTGTGGTAACTTACTAAATGAGCCTCTTTATCTTTCCACTGACTACAGAAAAAGAATTGAGGAAACTGGAGTCTCATCCTATAGTGAGACACATGATTTTATTACAGGTATTTAGAAATTAGATATTTAGGTCTGAGATACAGATTCCTTCTCTAGCCACTGTGGACCAGCAAACATGATCTTCTACTTAAAAAGGACATCTAAATCAGGTCCAACAAATCAACCTCTTAACATGCCTGTTTGTGTCAGTGAATATGAAAGGAACCTATGGGGACAAGCCCCAAGTTGATATTATAGGTGTCTAGAAGTATATAAGATCAGTTGCTGTATTGCAGCTAGCTGCAATGGAGTTAAATTTCCCCATGGTATCCCATATAATGCTGTGCTTTTTATATAGAATAGAATAGAATAGAATAGAATAGAATAGAATAGAATAGAATGGAATGGAATGGAATGGAATGGAATGGAATGGAATGGAATGGAATGGAATGGAATGGAATTAACCAGGCTGGAAAATAATTTTGAGATCATTGAGTCCAACGTATCATCCAACACTATCTAATCAAGTAAACCATGGCACCAAGCACCCCACCCAGTCTCTTCCTATCCTAAGCACCTCCAGTGATGGAGACTCCACCACCTCCCTGGGCAGCCCATTCCAATGGCCAATCACTCTTTCTATGAAGAGTTTCTTCCTAACATCCAGCCTAAACCTCCTCTGGTGCATCTTGAGACTGTGTCCTCTTGTTCTGGTGCTGGGTGCCTGGGAGAAGAGACCAACCCCCACCTGGCTACAACCTCCCTTCAGGTAGTTGTAGACAGCAATAAGGTCTCCTCTGAGCCTCCTCTTCTCCAGGCTAAGCAACCCCAGCTCCCTCAGCCTCTCCTCATAGGGCTTGTGCTCAAGGCCTCTCCCCTTCCTTGTTGCCCTTCTCTGGACACGTTCAAGTGTCCTTCTTAAACTGAGGGGCCCAGAACTGGACACAGTACTCAAGGTGCAGCCTAACCAATAGAGTACAGGGGCACAATGACTTCCCTGCTCCTGCTGGCCACACTATTCCTAATGCAGGCCATATAACATTTATTTTTTTATTGTAAACCAGGTATCAATAAAAGTCACAGACTGATGAAATATTTATTATTGGCTTTGCTAAGCAAAGCGGGGAAATGAGATATCCATTGTTTATTTTAGTGGATGAAGGAAAAGACATAGTAAAAGCAGTGTTATTAATGGCAGACAGCAAGAGCTGAAGGAGAATCTTTTTTCTTAGAAAGTGGAATTAACACTGGTGGGAATACAAAGTATGGAAATTTATTTTCCAATGGTATTTCCAGTCAGTCTTATTAGTAGATATCGCAGAATCAGAAGGCTGAACTACAGCAATATAAACTACTGTGTTAAAAGACTGAAATAAAGCATAGTATGGTCTCACTCCAAGCTTGAATTAAAATTGGTGAAAATATCATTCAGACATTAAAATAATAGGGTTTTGGTGTTGGTTTGGTTTGCTTTTCCCTCCATTTTATTACCATTTAGTTTTGTATTTTTCTGTACTTTGTATTTTACCTTGGAACATACAAAGAAATGGGACACTGTCAGGTGACATTGAAAAGTAGGAAGGAATATTTCTAGCCTTCTTATACAGACAGAAACACTTTGATAATTTGAATATGTTTCAGATAAACATCCATATTTTTGGGTGCTCATTAAAGCTCTGTGAATAACTTGTGACAAATAATCTAGTTAATGAATTTTAACTCTCTTCAGCTCACAAACTGTCCATGAACAGATTGTGATTTTCCTAAACCAGCTCATTATTCAAAATCATTCAGTGAATGTTTCCTGTGAATATTTTTTTCTTCCCTTTAGCTAGTTTGTGGCCAATGTTTGTAAGCAGTCAACTTTCAAAATGCTTTCCTCTGACATATAAATCCTGCAGAATATTTCTGCTTATCTGTTTTAAATAAAACTATCAGAAATAATAGCGATAATAAAATCCTATTCCCCTCTACTCAGCACTGGTTAGGCCACACCTTGAGTACTGTGTCCAGTTTTGTGCCCCTCAGTTAAAGAAGGATATTTAGACTCTTGAACATATCCAGAGAAGGGCAACAAGGCTATTGAGAGGCCTCAAGCACAAGCCCTATGAGGAGAGGCTGTGGGAACTGGGATTGTTTAGCCTGGAGAAGAGGAGGCTCAGGGGAGACCTTATTGCTGTCTACAACTACCTGAAGGGAGTTTGTAGCCAGGAGGGGCTTTGTCTCTTCTCCCAGGCAACAAGCACCAGAACAAGAGGACACTGCCTCAAGTTGTGCCAGGGGAAGCTTAGGCTTGAGGTGAGGAGAAAGTTCTTCACAGAGAGAATTGTTAGCCATTGGAATGGGCTGCCCAGGGAGGTCACTATCCCTGGAGGTGCTCAAAAAGGGACTGGATGTGGCACTTGAAGCCATGGCTTAGTAGTCATGAGGTCTTGGGTGGACTTGATGATGTTTGAGGTTTTTTTCCAACCTTACTGATTCTAATACACACACTTTCCATTCTAAGTTTCAGTTTTGTGTTCTGCACTTGAAAATTTAGGATGTGTTCTGCAAAATCAAGCTTATTTTCTTATACATCAAAAGTGAGACAAATCCCCACATATTCAGAAGATCTTGAGAAGTTTCTGAAAATGCTATTCATTCCTTGGCTCCCTTTGATTCAGTGTTCACCCATTCATTGTGAAGGGGCTACGTCAGCCGGAATCATGAAATGCAGAACATAGGAGGGATTCTTGCAGCAGCATTAAAATCTTTGAAATGTTTACAAATATAGGTGAAGTCATTTTCCAAGCTCAGATAAAAAAAAAAAATAAATTATCAAAAGTTTTGAGTTTGACTTGTCTATTGTAATCTTGATGTTAGATTTAATTAGATAAGGCCAATGCTGCATGAATAACCCCTTTCAAATTTTGAAGGAAACCCCAAACATTATTTACCTCAGGATGAGATTAAAAGAGGTGGCACAGATACATCTTTCTGAGCAACTTATGTCCTTGTATTGTCTGTGCATTCTCAATTTCCTAAAGTTGTTTAAATGTTTAAATTAAGTAATTTAGCTTTCTGACTACATGACTACTTTTATGTTAATACTTATTTATTGTTGGGGTTTTTTTTCCCCATTATTTTTTCTTCTCTCCATTATTCCATTAAATCCCTGTTTGCTTTGACTGCTTTGTGAAAATATTGTCACATATCAGTATTTTTTTATGAGCTGAAATCATGAAATATTAATTCATGTTTTTATGTGAATCAGTAATTACGTTTATCTGCAATTAATGTGAAAGGTAAATTCTCTAAACACAGGAATCAAGAAGAAAGAGTTCAGCTCCAGGAGGCCTCTTTAAGCAAATAATCAACTGAAATCTCGCTTCCTTAGCTCCTTTTAGGAGTGCTGATGCGGCTGAAGATTCTTTGATGCTTTCTGTGTCAGCTTTTGTCTCCTAGAAACCAAGAAAAATTATCTTTCATCAGATACTAAGAACCTTAATTTGCTGTACATTTGTCCTGGAAAAATAGCAGAGGTCAGAAGACCCAGGTTATATTCAAGTCTCTCTCCCTCTCTTCTGGATTGGAAAGGAAAAGGGAAGGGGGTAGAAGAAAGGAGGAAGGGGGAAGAGGGAAGAAGGAAATGGGAAGAGGGGACGGGGGAAGGGGGAAGGGAGAAGGGAGAAGGGGGATGGGGAAGGGAGAAGGGGAAAGGGGAAAGGAAGAAGGGGGAAGGGGAAAAGGAAAATAACCCAAAAGCGTTTTGGAGCGAGAAAAAAATATATATATCTACTCAGAAATATGAGCCTATGGGGGCTGCTTACTTAATAGAACTATTTCCTTAGCCTAAGTAAAGGTATATATTTTTAAAACATTCACTGAAAGGATGACAGGAAGTCAATGAGTTTTTAAGTAGTATACTTAAATAAGAATCTACACTCCCTGAAGTCAACAAATATTTCAAACAATGAATGAGTGCATATTCTACTACTGTCTTAATGAAAAAGGGGGGGAAAGAACGAAATAAGAACATGAAGAAAAATTATTTGTCAGGTTAGTTCTCAAGGCACAGAAATCAATGATTTGTATTGTGCTTCTGTCTGAAAGCAGAAGCCCTAACTTTCTCCCCATGAATTGCAGTTATCTGCTATTATTGACATATTCACAGGAAGGATGTAATTTAAAAAATGTGTAATATTTGACAATGAGATTATTTAAGGGAGCTTTGGGATGTCAAGGACATTTAGGACATTTTGCTTGTCTTAAGCTGTAGAATTTCAAGACATGAAAGACTGGGAATAGATATATGTGGTCTTGTTTTTATTTTGTTTGATTTGTTTGTTTGTGTGTTTGTTTTGTCTACCACAATGTACAAAATATCTGTTTTCAATATTTTTATTCTTAGATTTCTATACCTTCCAGTATTCAGTATATCTGTCCTCAGAAAGTCCCATGCTGTAAAGAAAATCTACAATCTGTGGCAGCTACTGAATCTTTAACTTCCAGGTGTTTGACTTTGTGTTAGATTCATTATTATGGTGTTCAAGAGGCAGGAGGTGTTCAAGAGGGGATTGGACATGCCACTTGGTGCCGTGGTATAGTCATGAGGTCTGTGGTGACAGGTTGGACTCGATGATCTTTGAGGTCTCTTCCAACCTTGGTGATACTGTGATACTGTCATTATATAGTGCACTGGTTTAAGACAAACAGCTCTCACAAGCAAGCTCCTCCCCACCCAGCCAGCCCTTAACATTTGGAGGCAAATTAACACAAAAATCCTGGATTGAGAAAGAGTTTACTGGAAATAATACAATGTTCCTTAGTCTATTTTGCAAAAAAGAAAGAAAGAAAAAAATATACATCAGAAGCAGCAGCAGAAGCCAGTGAAAAACCAACCCTCTCACCCCTAAGCCCATAGCCAGGCCAGATGAAAACTCCAATCCCCTCAAAAAAATGGAAAGAGAAGCAACAAGCAGAAACAGGAAGTGTTTCATGTTAAAATATGAACCTCAAGCCCCACTATACTTTGTTCAGTGGAAAGAATGACTGATTTCATATGTTATGAATCTCAGTAAAATATTTTATCTCTGGCTTTTGGAGCTATAGGAAAAGCTGACACTCTGGAATCAAAAAAACCCCCAAAACATCTATCTGTGATTTGTTCAAGAGGGGATATGAAGTGTAGTTGCTCTCTTTCTCTACATGGCCAAGACATGATCTAATCTGGAGTTACAGGTATGGTTTTATGATGTTTGGAGTTGGGTTTTTTTCAAGTGACTAAGGAAAACCAAGAGCAGCCTGTTCCTCTACAGCCAATGTCTTTTCTGGGAACATGTTTTATCAGCATTTATCTTTGTACCAAAAATATCCAAACAATTACTAAGTCCTATTAACCTACAGTTATTACTGATTCCCATTAATAAAAATCTATTTGTTGATCTAATTGAAAAAGCTTTACAGTGGGCAATATTACTTTGAGTTGTATTAGCAAAGTCATTAGAAGAAGTATTTAATTTTATATGGATGACACAGCTACAAATAGAGAGGGAAATAAAAAAATTCTCCATATACCAGTAAACTGCTTTTGGAAAAATCATCAGAGGGCTGGAGCACCTCTCCTGTGAGGACAAACTGAGAGCTGGGGCTGTTCAGTTTGGAGAAAAGAAGGCTCCAAGGTGACCTTACTGTGGCCTTTCAGTATCTGAAGGGGGACTCCAAGAAGGCTGGGGAGTTATCACTATCAGGTAGTGATAGGACTAGGGGGTATGGAACGAAGCTGGAGATGGGGAGATTCAGACTGAATGTGAGGAAGAAGTTCTTCACTGTGAGAGTGGTGAAGCCCTGGAATGGGTTCTCCAGGGAGGTGATTGAGGCCCCATCCTTGGAGGTGTTTAAGACCAGGCTGGATAAGGCTCTGGCCAACCTGATCTAGTGTGAGGTGTCCCTGCCCATGGCAGGGGGGTTGAAACTTGATGGTCCTTGTGGTTCCTTCCAACCCTAACTGATTCTATGATTCTATGATACATGTCAAGCTTTCCTTCAGAGGAACTCAATACAATTTTGAAAATGCATTTTATGCCTGTATATATTTCTACCTTCCTCTTACATATATTACATGATATAAGGTTTTACTAATAGTAGATTTGTTAGTTTTATTTTTATTTAATTTAGTATTTCTCACATTTCTTTGTGTCAGATATATGTACAGTCTTCTCAAAAAAAATCTTATGCAGTATTTGGCTACAATAACCTGGCATAATGTATTCTATGGGGTGGCTCCTTACAAGCCTCTTTCTGTACATAATTGATTTTAGGGAGCTAACTCTTCCGTCTTAAGTCCCTTGGTTGCTGAAGGAAGAATGAAAGCAGTAACTCCCTACTAGTTATTCTCTCTTGTTGCCATTGTTTAGCTGATTAGATGGTGGTGTGTGATAGGTTGGACTTGATGATCTCGAAGGTCTTTCCCAACCTTTTAGACAGACTAAGGAAGAATTTAAACACGCAAAGCTACTGAGTAATAAAATGCCCATTTGAGAAGGCAGTATTGTCATGGATTGCATTGAATCTGTTGCTGTTATTCATATCATGCTGCAGTTGTGCCAGCTTCAAAAATGGAAGTGATAACTGGAGTAAAGTATTATGGGGCTTGAAGTTCAGATTGCAACATGGGAGACTTCCTATTCCATTTACTGCTTCTGGGTTCCATGTTCTTATGTGTGGACTCTTTTTTCTGTGGGCGTGGCAGTGGAGTAAGTGGCAGTTGGGTAGCTGCTGGTTTTAATTTTCTGGTTTATGCTGCCTTTTATTGTTAGATTAATTAGATTATTAACTAAGATAATTACCCATTGTGCTTATGATATCTCATGTTATATTAAACTCTTATGTCTTTTTTGCAACCCTGAGTTTTGTGTGTTACTCTTCCACTCACACTTTTGTCCTGTGGGAGCAGGCAGGTTAGCCCTTGCACTAAATCATTACAAGTATTCATCCTATGATGTACTAAGCATATAGATAACCACAGGAATATTAATAAATAATGCCCATTGAGTTAATTTTGTCTATCTGTGTAGACATTTCTGCTGTTATATTCTTTTTAAATGTGTGAAACCTACTTTCTTTTGAATAAAGAAACTGTTGATCTGCTTTCAGCAGAGCACTGCATAGAGATGGATAAAAATAAGGAAAATCTTCACAAAACATTGAAACATTTAAGCTGATTATATTTTTCAAGTGTTTGAAGTACAACACCATTTCTCTTTCTTGGTTCTCTTCCTCTTTCCCAAAGGAATCAATAACTCTGTGGTTTATATATATTCTTTCTTTCTCACTGTTCTCCTCCTATTTACCATGGAGTAAATAATAATTAATGATATGTAGAAACTCATTGTCTGCTTATCAGTGGATAGAATAAATGTTCTTAAAATGTTCAAAATTTCTACAGCTTTAAGAAATTGCAAAGCTGCAACTGGAAAATAAAAAGCCACTCTGTGGTGGTTTGAGTTTCAACTGGAGTTTAAAAGCTGAAATGATAACAGATTGAGATTCCTCCCCCTCCCTTTCCTGGTAGGGTAAAACAAGCAAAAAAAATCAGGTAGGGATAAGGCCAGGTAAATTCATTAAAGAAATAGTCTGGAATGAGTTTGGAAGTAAAAGAGTTAAATTTTGAAATATATATGTTTATATTTATATATATGTGTGTGTATGTGTATATATATATATATATATATATATATATATATATATATATATATAAAATAACAAGGAGGGTTTACAAAGGTAGGGGATAAGGATAAATAGGAAAATATACAAAACCAAGCCTGGATGGCCTTGTATTCCCTGGATGGCCTTGTATTCCCTGGATGCAAGTGGATTCAATTCTTTATAAAAGCATGGATACAGCTTGGAAAGTAAGCCCTGACCATGTGGTCAGTGCAGGAAGCAACAGCAGCAGATGATCTCTCCCTCCAGCAGGAAAAACTGGGAAAGAGAGGGAAATAAAAGATGTCCACCCCTTTTGACAGGCTTGCTGGAAAGGCAGGGGGAGTGGAACAGATCACCTTTGACCCAGTGGACCCCTCCTTCTGGGAGAGGGAAAACGAAGTTTTTCTCTGCCCACCTGGATCAAATTTCTTTTGTCCACCTGGGGGCTGGGTTCTTTCAGCCCCCATCAAGGATGAGTGTAACCCAGCACACACTCAAAAACGAAAAACAAATAAATCTGCCAAAGGTACCCTCAGAAAATTCTTTCCATGACACTGAATCAATAATTAAAATAAAAAGAAGAATGATTTAGTGTTGTGTTTGTTGGTTGTGGGGTTTTTTTAATTTGTTACCATTCAAATACGACTGATAAACAAATAGCTTTAACTGTTCCAAATGTAGCTGTGTGCTAATTCCATTATTACATTTTTTAGGAACATTTGGAGGTTTGCTTATTAGTTTGGATTATGGTGTTAAAGCTAATTAAACAAAACTTTCACACTGCTTTGTTTTTAATGAGGACAAAAAGGCAGAATCTTTTTTTTTTATATATATCTTTCCACAAAGAAGAGAGGGAAGAAGGAAATATACCTCATTGTATCTGAGTATAATATTTCAGAAGGAAAGCTTTTGATAGTGTCTAAATTAATATTCTTCATATTCTTTAATTAATACATCCCATGCAACTCCCTGTCTTTCTATGATAACAAATCTTACTTTTGTATAACCTCTTTTCTAACCATACTTTTACTTATCTATCTTGTTCCTCTCCACTGGGTAGTAATTTTTTCTAATGACCATCAGTTTCAAAGTAAGAACATCATTCATTTTGCATAGGGCACCGAAGAACTATCAGATCATAATGATTTTCAGTCATTGCAGACCTGCGCCAGATTGAGTCCTAGTGACTCAATGATGAAAGCCCCTGAATACTATTAACAATTCCCTGAACTATTCCATTCCCATTAAATAAATGCACAATGTATTTGTCATTAGAACTCCTATCTTCTCATTCTAATTCTCCATATTAGAAGCTGTTGGTCTAAAAATAAAAATGTATTTGCATCCATCAGGTAATTTTTCCCTCTAGTTGCAACGTTACGTTAATATATCCCCAGTTATGGTCAGTTTAATCTCTGCTGCAAAAGAGTACTCGGTGGATTCCTGTCTTCATTATTCTGTTCTAAATTCTAAGCAGCCTCTAGATGTGATATTCATCTTATGAGAACACATATTGCAAAAATCAAACAAAACCAAAAAAAAAGAGTATTTTTCACGTGATCCCTTAAGAGCAAGTGATATTAATATTCCAAGCTAACCAGAGCCAAGGGTCATCAAGCATTGTTTTCTTTTTGGTGAGCTCCATAGTTTTAAAATATACCTTAGGTGCTTAAATTAGCACAGAAGTTATTAGATTTTTTTGTTGTTGTTGTAAAAAAGTGTCAGAAAAGTTTAACAAACCTTAATTATCTAAGCCATTATTTAATATCCATATAACCACAAAACAATTATCTAGTTATTTTCCCATATAAACTGAAAACCTTATTGCAGAAACTGAAAGCAAGTTATAATTGTTTTTAAACTATTTGGTAACTTCAGGTATAATTGCTAAGTAATTTGCAAAATATATAATTACAGTGGGCCATATGTTCCTGTGTCTTGTGCGCTACCTGATGTCTAAATGTATCACAGAAGTGACTCAGAATACTTTAACCAGAGTATAAGTACCTGAGCAATATTAAAGTATCTTGAAGGGAAATCTGAGCACAGCCTACAGTACTTGTAGTGATAAGGAACAGAAGTCTTTGTGATTGGAAAGATGGGAGGAGCCAGCTAGGAAGTATTTAGTACCATATGTCTGCTTTACAATCCACTGAAGAAATGTCAGAAGAACATTGCAAGTTAATATTGCCTGAGACAGTGATAACTTACAATGCACTGACAACACAGATTGCAGATGGCCAAATTACCACTACAAACACCTTCTGGCATCTGACAGCTCACCAGATGCTAGTGGGTGTCATTTGCTACTTAATCATGTACCTGAGGAGAGATTATGAAGTTCCTATCCAGGATCCTGTGTTATCTGTGTTAGTAAACAATCGATGGTCCTGGTGCAGAAATTCAGCACAAGTGCCAGGGTAAATAGTGTCATGTATGTGTGTAGAGACCCTGATGAAGTACCTCTACTAGCTTACAGAATATGTGCAAGACTGACTTCACATTGCTTTGAATTGGTAACATTAAAAATGAAGTTAGGGAAAGCTCCAAATATCAAATTACACATTCCTTAAGTTGCAGAATCAAAAGCTTCTCCCACATCAGTTTCTGAAAATATCCCTGTAAGCTGGAGAATTTTATTTCTCCTGTCCATAAATAGCCATAATATATATGTGTGTGTGTGGCCATGTAATTAGAGTTGTCAGCTTTAGATTTTAAATTTAAGCAAATTTCTGACTGCTGAATAAATGTACTTCTAAAAACCTGAACATGAGACTATTCCAAAGTATCCTGGGAATTGTATGTATTTGTTTTTCCTTTTCCATTTTTATATTTTACCCAACTTTTTAAAAGGATTTTAATCCTGTCTCCCAGTTGCAAGCTTATTCAAGATTTTGGCTGCCTTTAGCCATAAAATAAAATTTTAAAAAGGCTCTGTGGACTTCATAGAAACCAAATCACATAGCAACAGATCACCAAGGTTTTCATGAGCCTTAGAGCTTTCAATATGTACTCTGCAGTGCCTTTATAGGTATTTACATAGGCTGTTTTAATACATGGCTTAAAAGGCATCAGTATTATTACTCAGCTTGCAAAGTAAGAATAACACCCAAAGAACTCTGAGAATTTAGTCACATGCATTTTTTGTGGATCAGAGATTTTTTTTTTCTTGCTCAAAGTTCCTAGGTGACTACTATATATTTTCATTCATGTTAATATTGAATACAACCAGCGAATGTTGGCATCCCAGAATCCCCAGAATGTTTGATTAGCTTCCAGATGAGAAATTAGGAACAGCTGTATCTGTAATGAAGAATATATAACTTATATTTATATTATCAAAATATTAGTATGGTAAGAGAGGTTGAAAAACACAAAAATTAAGATTAAGGGAGAGTCAAAAGTAAGAAATAAAGTTGGCATTGTTGTGGATATGACAAGACCTCTGTCGGGACATTAGATATTGGTTTTACATAGTGACTGGGAACCAACACAGATGAAAACATGAGGCTATGAAAGGAAATAAAAACAGAAAAAGGTCCTAGCCTATCTTTAATAAAAGGCTTAAAAGGCATCAGGATTATTACTCAGCTTGCAAAGTAAGAATAACACCCAAAGAACTCTGAGAATTTAGTCACATGCATTTTTGTGGATCACAGATTGTTTTTCTTGCTCAAAGTTCCTAGGTGACTACTCTATATTTTCATTCATGTTAGCATTGAACACAACCAGCAAAAGTTGGGATCCTAGAATCAATGTTTGGTTAGTTTCCAGATGAGAAATTAGAAACAGTTGTATCTCTAATGGAGAATATACAACTTATATTTATATTATCAAAATATTAGTATGGTAAGAGAAGTTGAAAAACACGAAAGGAAGACGGATTAAGTGAGAGTCAAAAGTGAGAAATGAAGTTGGCATTGTAGTGGATATGACAAAACCTCTGTTGGGACATTGAATATTAATTTTACATAGTGACTGGGAGCCAACATTGAAGAAAAGATGAGGATACAAAAGGAAATAAAAACAGACAAAGGTCCTAGTCTAGTAACAGCGAGAAGCTACACAGAGGCTAAGAAACAGCATAGGGAAGCACATTCCACTGCAGTTACACACAAGATTTAAATAGCTTTTCTTACCTGTAGCTTTGAATATTTTAATTTGTCTTAAATGTAGTACAATCTATACCTTTTTAAAATAAAATCAAACACCTAGTATCTGGTGACTCTGTGTCACTGTATTTGCACTTCAGACTATGGCTTCAAGATAGAAAAACACATTCTCATTGCAAAATGTACCTGCAGAGCCATTTTTGAGCTACCAATTGTTAAATGAAATGGTAAAATGAATGTTGAGTGGACTAAAAGTGTTATCTCAGTCAATTAATCTGTTGATTAGATGGTAAGTTAACTCTCAATTAGACAGACAGATTGGCCCAGTTGGTGATTGGGAAGCTTTCACAAAATAACTACCAAGGTTACTGATGGGTAACAGCACTTGATTGATGTATATCAAAAGGTAACCCAATTCTTTCAGTAGTGTAAATCATTTCTCTAAGTATAAGTGGTTGTAATGGTTTAGCACAAGGGCTAAACCACCTGCTCTCCCAGCACAGAACTGAGGGGAAGAGTAACACACAAAACTCAGGGCTGAGATAAAAGGATAAAAGTTTAATGTAACATAAGAAAAACATAACTGGTCATGCACCTCATGCTGCATGCGCACACATCTTACAAACTTGATGCAATTCCTGACAGGCCAGCTCTAGTCCCTCTAGAGCTAAAACTTCTTATCTTGTTTATCTTGCAAAGGAGGTAAAAGAAAAGGGTAGAGATGATAGGATAGGATAGGATAGGATAGGATAGGATAGGATAGGATAGGATAGGATAGGATAGGATAGGATAGGATAGGATAGGATAGGATAGAATTAACCAGATTGGAAAAGACCTTCGAGATCATCAAGTCCAACCTATCACCCAACACCATCTAATCAACTAAACCATGGCACCAAGAGCCCCATCCAGTCTCTTCCTAAACACCTCCAGTGATGGTGACTCCACCACATCCCTGGGCAGCACATTCCAATGGACAATCACTCTTTCTGTGAAGAACTTCCTAACACCCAGCCTAAACCTCCTCTGGTGCAGCTTGAGACTGTGTCCTCTTGTTCGGTTGGTGGTTGCCTGGGAGAAGAGACTAACCCCCACCTGGCTACAACCTCCCTTCAGGTAGTTGTAGACAGCAAAATTTCTGATAGCATCAGAACTAAGGATGCAGTATGAAATTTTTATTCAGTATGCTTATAAACATTTTTTTCTCTTCCCCACAAGATCTGCAATTAAATGGTAACGTCTACTTTCCAAAGTAAAAATTTTCTCAGGAGTAGACAAATTGCTGAAAGCTCAGTGTCTATGTAACTATCACACATTGTCATACAGATGAAATTTTGGGCCATTGATGTTCCTACATCACTGGCTACAGAAAGCAAGGAAAGGGAAAGAGTCATTAAATACTTGCCTTCTCCTTTTACCCCGTTCTCTTCTAAGCTGCTGCAGGAGTTGATGTACTTGGCTGCATGGGTCTTCAGACTCATCTAGTAAAGCTGTTCTTACACTCTTTAGTATTTATAAACATGATGTAGAATAATGAGTAACAAGGGGGACAAATACATGGTAGTACTAAGCAGATGTCCAAATTTAAACCGAATGTTCACAAACTATCATGATGATCCTACTTTCTAAGGCCTGTGAGACTATTGTACAGAGTTAGGAAATTAACATCCCTTCTGCACAAAAGCTCTGTTACTTTTGTAAAGTAGTAAATTGTGATGATGATTGTCCTGGTTGGAGGTAAAACAGAACTAATTCTGTTCTGTGGTTTTAATTTTCAGCTAAATCTCTTCTAAGTATCTTCACATTCTGAAGTTAACAGCATGTTTTTGTAAACAGTTTCTGCTTCTGGAAGTGATAGCCCTTAATGTTTACAGTTACTATCAAGGAATGGTATGCAGAAAGGCTTCTGCATATATATTGGATACCATAAAGTACAAGATCACACCTGGTGGGAGGATTGGACAAGATGTCTGACCTTACACTGACTAAAAAGATATTCCATTCCATACTTCTGTCCTTTCTATCTTTGACCAGGTTAATGCCAAACCAATAGCCTTTTATGAAGACATAACCAGGTAGATAGATGATAGTAGATGCAGTAGATATCTTGATTTCAGTAAAGCATCCTCACAGCTAAAGTGAGGAATGGATGATCAGGTAGTGAGGCAGATTGTGAATTGGTTGAAAGAAAGAAGTCAGAAAGTTGGGGTCAGTGGGAGGCCTGTATCTAGCTGAGTCCCGCAGGGGCTGGCACTGGGACCAGTATTATTCAGTATATTCATCGCTGACTTGGGGAAGGGAACAGAGTGCACTGTCAGCAAGTTTGCTGACAACCCAATAGTACGAAAAGTGGCTGACACATCAGAAGGTTGTGCTGCCAGTCAGTGAGAGCTGAACAGGCTGGAGAGTTGGGCAGGGAGAAATTGAATGAAGTACAAGTGTAGTATTACACCTGGGAAAGATCAATCCCATGGACCAGTATAGGTTGCGAATTGACCTGTTGGAAGGAGGCACAGGGAAAAGGGACCTGGGAATCCTGGTAGATGGATGAATTACCATGAGCTAGCCACATGCCCTTGTGGTCAAGGCCAGTGACATCCTGGAGTGTTAATTTTTTGTCATATAGTAGGAGGATTTTTCAGTCCTTTTCATTATCACAAACTATGTAAAGGTGATAAATACTCGGTATGTTTCTTCTCAGAATTGCTTCTCTTCTACCTGAAAATGACCATGACTAAATCAGAAACCTTGGAAATCCAACAGTTATTTGGATATTATCTAAATGTATAGTGTTATAAAGAGGCTGAAGTAATATATTTATGAAGGAATAAATACAGTGACATAGTGACAGAAAGTGTTTAAGGACAGGATAAGCTTAGAGGAAAAAAATAAATTGGGGCAAGAATATAGGCCCTGAAACAGGTGTTACTTTCAGAGTTAAAAGCAAATCTAAAGATTTCCATCACATAGCCAAGAGCCTTTGAATACATCAGGTACAACATCTGACCTGCTGTAACACTGACCAAGTAGCTATCACAAAGAAATCAATATTTCTTTATTAGTGAGAAGTGTGGCAGGTGTTTAATACACTACACTTCTCTAGCAGGGATTGGAAAATATTTTTTTCTGGTAATTGGGACTTGATATTTCCAGTTATGATCAAAGCTCCTTTATATGTATTGCTTGCCTAACAGAGTTAGGCAAGGGAAAAAAAAAAGCAAACACATTTGACATTTCTGGCTCTGTTAGCCAGATAAATGATATTTCTAATTACAGTATGTGTGCTATATCACACTCAAATGAAGTGGACTTCACCGAGTTCTGGATTTCTTTCATAGAATGAGTATTTTTTCTGTAAAAGGACTTTGATACTTAATGAATTCAAAGACTTCTAAAGCAAAGACAATGAAAAAAATCTTTCCATTGCCAGGAACAACAGCACTATCAGACTATGATATGGTAAAATTGCTTTGTAAAAAGCGCTTCTTGTAAGATTTCATTGGCTCACATACTAACTAAGAATTATAGTCTTGTGTGGAAAAAATGAAGTTACAAATAATTTCTGCACTTCGTTTATTATGTTTTGAATCACAGCTATACTGCTATACTGCCTAGTATGGAGCTCGGTTTTATGTAAATTCCTTTGACAGTCAAAAAGCACAAAGTAGATTCTGTGATATTCATACATTAACTGGAAACCAAAAGTATTTTTTAAGCCTGTAATTACTTTTTTTAAGGATGAAGAAAGCATAAAAAAAAGGAAAATAATTAATGTTTATAGTTACTACCAAAGAATGGTAGGCAGAAAGGCTCTTACCTATATAGGCTCTTGTACCATATTGGGGGTGCCATGAAGTAAAAGGTCACACCTGCAGGGAGGATTAGACAAGACAGGTAACTCTAAACTGACTAATAAGATATTCCATTCCATACAGGTCACATGCAGTATAAATCTAAGCGATGTGGTGGGTTGAAACTTCCCCCCAACATTAAGTTACCAGACCAGCTCAGTTGGAAGCAAATGAATCTGGATTCACAAGCAAAACAATCTACAATGAAATGCAATGGATATGTACAAAATACGCAGTATTTCCAATATTTACAGGTGTTTACACATGAACAGCACAAAACCCAGGGGAGATGCTAATAACTTCCCACTCTCTGCTCCCCTCTACCCGCTTGGACACAAAGGGACAAGAGTAAAGAGCAGAGGGTTATTAGAACTTAGCCAAAACATTGCAGCCAAGGCCAAGCAGAAGCCAGCACAGCACAAAGTTAGTATCTCCCAGAGCAAAGAAGCCAAAAGGGAGAAAGATTGTTTACCAAACTAATTCTTATGGTAGAATTGTTTAGAACTATCATTGTTTTCCTTTTTACACCCAATAATGATTTATTTACATTCTACCACTTCCTGTTCAACATCTGTGGAAAATTTTCATGGTACAGCCTAAAAGTACCACAAGGGATCACACGGGTGAAGCCTTCTTCACTGCCATTTGAGGAGGACTCTGTCCATTCTGTCTTTGACCCAGTTTAGCATCTTTCAAGTGTAAACTAACAAATAAGACCAGAAGCTATATAAAATACTGAAATCTAAATTTTAATGAGATATCACTATCATTTAAAGTTTTCAATTAAAGTCCTTCTCAATGTTTAATGGAAGCATTAAATCCTATGCGACCTGAGACCTTTAAGAAATTTGTCTCTGAATCCTAGCTTGTCATTTTTCTGAGGAGAATCTCACTTAGAAGGGATTCATTTGGTCTTGATTTATAAGGTGGTATGATGACAGAGGCTTGACAGAAAGATGAATTGAGAAGTTAAGCCATTAGTCTCTGATTTCATCCTTATCACTCCTTTCTCCAAAGAATGGCTTTCACTTTCCAAAACGTACCTTTTACAAAATAATTCCATTTAGCTTTTCTATATTTCTTCATTTCAAACATAATCCATTAAAATATTAACCTTTAAACAGATCTTTGTCTTTTATGACCTATATTCTCTGTCTCTTTCAAACCTCTCTATAATCTGTATCTTGAATTTACAGATGCTTTATGACAAACCCCGGAAAACAGAGACTGCTAATAGAAAAAACTAAAGGTAGTGTCCCTGACAAAGTCTAACTCAACTGAAAAAATTCTGCTTGCTACAACACAAGGAGAGTAAGTCTGTGAACACATGGAAATCATTCTTAACACTTATTAAAAACTAATCCTCAGTAGGTGTTGATGGACCTCTTAACCTCTATATAGGGATTTCCCTTCCCTGCTTTCTCACAATAGGAGAGGTTTAGGAATTTGAAGACCAGAATGCACTAATAATTGTTTGACTGTACTCTCCCTTTCCATTTAGCAACCGTATGTTCATTTGTTTACCTTTTACATGTCATATATGAGCTGAATAAATGTAATCTGTTCCTCAGGAATCGATTGCAGCCAAAAAGTTAGAGCTTTAGTATCTAGAGGTAGCTGCTTCAGTCTGTATTTAAAGGCTCCTAGACTTTTCAGAGGTCTCTAACATTGTTACTCACTTACTGACCCATGCTTACATGCTTAATATGCTGGCATGGGGCGAGTCAGCATCTTCAAGGGTAGATATAAAGAAACCAAAGTTTCTTTGGTTTCTTTCAGAAGTTTCTTTCAGACAAAGTAGATAAAATATAAAGTTACCAAATGCAAAATCATAAACCTCCAAACATATAGGATAAAAATATGCAACAATACTCAAAACTTTTAAAAGAAACTCTCCCTGAAGGCTTCTTCTGAGGCTTCTGCTAACCTCTCTGTTTGGTTGTCTTTCTCTGATTCCTAGAAGGAAGTTTGCCTAACAACAAATCAAAAACCTCCCATCTAAAGATGGGCTACACTGTTTGTAAACTAAGTGGGCAAACTATTTTTGGAAGTGCTTCAGAAATTGTTTGTTCTAGGATGCTTTATCATGAGTCTTTATGGATTCCCTTGGTATGTCCTCCAGGTACATTAATCAAGTACTGACTCTGATAGAGCTGTTTTTCACAATGAAAACATGCATTTGCTCTTAATAGCTGTCTTTCTTGCTACTTATTTTAATTATTATTATTAATTTTATTTTCAATCCATACTGAGATTGCTCAAACCTATGACTTCTGGCCATAGCAACTTTTCCAGACAGGGTAATAACTGAACACATGGGTCTTTGGAAGGTTTCTCCAAAGACACAGGCATCTCTCATCACTGGGCCAGGGTAGTAATTGTCCATGGTGCAGTGAATAGAGGCACAGATCACAACAGGTGGGGTTTTTTGTTTGTTTAAAAAACCACAAAGTTTTGGTTTCAGCCACTGTTTGAGTAGTCATGGGCACTGCTGTATATGGCTATGATTGGAATCAGCTGCATTGCCTCTCAAATGCATGCCCACATGTCCCAAGGCCTCTGCTGTATGTAATTTGTCCTTTTATATCACTCCAGAACTTTTCCTCTCACTCTTAGCTGATATTACTGGCCAAACTAGGGAATATATACTTCTAGTCACAAGTAGGGGACTGTCCATGAAGACCTCCATCATCCTTCATAAGAGGACTGTGCACAACACAACCTGATAGGACTGAGCTTTGGTGCAGGCCATGAAGATGTCCTAGAACATTACTTAGTGCTAGGACCAAGTGGGTCCAAATAGCAAATAGATAGATTCCTACAACTACTGATTTCAGTTTTCAAGCTACTTCTTATCTGCTTTCTAATGATACAACTGTCAACATGGTAATATTTTTATAAAACAGATGGGATAAGTTTGGGATAAGATAGCTCTCTGCCTCAAGAACTCAAGATCTAATAGAAAATCCTCATTGCTTCATTTATATCCTCTTCCCATTCCTCATGCAGCTGAATAAATCCCACTCCAACAGTACTGTTTTTTATACTTCACATAACTTATTCTGTTATCTTATATAGGATTTGAGAAATTATTGAACCATAATCCTGCCTAAAAACAGAGCAAATCTCAGCAGCTCAAATGGGCCATGCAAACAACAGAGCCTACACAGGCAGGCTGCTTGACAGGACTAAGTGATTTTTAGTTTGGTGTGTTTCCCCTGTCTCTACACAAGTTTGGAGAATGTCTACATTCATCTATACAGTGTGCTCTACTGTATAAGTTACTTTCCTACAGACTCATGTATTTTAAATTTTAAAATATATCATAAAATGTTGTCTTTAGTTTCTGTGTCTTAGTTCCTTCTATGTAAACTGGGATAAGGTCTGAGGTCTCTAGCACAAACCCTGTGAGGAGAGGCTAAGGGAGCTGGGGTTGCTTAGCCTGGAGAAGAGAAGGCTCAGGGGACACCTTATTGTTCTCTACAACTACCAGAAGGGAAGTTGGTTTCTTCTCCCAGGCAACCAGCACCAGAACAAGAGGACACAGTCTCAAGCTGCACCAGGGGAGGTTTAGGCTGGATGTTAGGAAGAAATTCTTCACAGAAAGAGTGATTGGCCATTGGAATGTGCTACCATCCCTGGAGGTGTTTAAGAAGAGACTGGATGGGGTGCTTGGTGCCATGGTTTAGTTGATTGGATAGTGTTGGGTGATAGGTTTGACTTGATGATATCAAAGATCTTTTCCAACCTGGTCAATTCAATTCAGTTCAATTCAATTCAATCCAATCCAATCCAATCCAATCCAATCCAATCCAATCCAATCCAATCCAATCCAATTCAATTCAATGCTATGCTATGCTATTTTACGCTATGCTATGCTATGCTATGCTATTCTATAGGACATATTCTTATCTCTCAGAGGTATTTCATGGATTATGAAGATTAGGAGGTGTTAAGACATAATGGTAATGGGACTTTTAATGATTTTGCTATCAACCCTTGTAGAAGAAGCAGGTGTGCCACACTGGGTTGCTGGTACAGAATAGCATATTCATAATAGATATTTATAATAGATTTTTGTCTCATTTTCATATTCTCTCTGAAAGGCTTCCACTTAGGAGATCTAAACAATTTCTTCATGTTGCTAGCTTTCTTCTTAACATATCAACAAGATCAGAGCTTGGAGAATATTATTAAAAAAAAACAAACCAGCACTGCTCTTCATTTGAATGTTTAAATTAATTCACTTTGACTGATTTTGAATCCCTGTGGCGCGTGCTTTCCACGTGTATTTTAGCAAATAGGTTAACATGAAGACACATCCAGTAAAATAGTTAATTTTGGGGAACAAAATATATATATAGAAAGTGAATACATACAGAAAGTGAATCACAATTTCACAATCGTTTAAACAGGAAGCAGTCCTATGTCCACTATAAATATTATGCTTGTTCACTAAGGGAACAAAATACAGATGATGCAAAATACTGAGATGACCTGCTGCACCTAGAACACTTCACCAAGGATGTTGTTGTATATGTCCCACGGAGCTCAGAAGGTCACAGGATTTTGAAAAGCTGACAGAATATTATGTGAAATATCATGGACTTTCAGGAATAAAAGCATATGTAATTTCTGACTCTTCTTAATTGCAAGACCCTGACTATCAAGGCAGTGTCAATGGCTCATTTAATTTAAGACTTCCTTGCATTTCAGAATCATACAACATGACAATGGTGTGAATGAGTTTTGGATAATGGCATGCAAAGCTTAAGTGGCTTCCTGAATCTTGGAAAGGGCTCAGGTGTGTTACACCTTAAGAATATGCAAATTATGCATTTATGGTCCTGTGAGTCCTACATGTTCATTTTTTTTCCACTTAGTTCATTCAAGAAGCATGATATTCAGCTTTTGCCTATTCCAAGTGTGTTTAGTAAACAGGAGTCACTTGTGAATGATATGTTCTGAAATCAAATTTAAGGGTAAACTTAATTATGACCACAGATGGTGAAGCATAATTGACGACAGTTTGCCAATGTAAACTGGAACTAGCTGTGTCTAAAAACATATCATCACTATCAACAACAGAACAACATTATGAATATCTTAAAGAACTACTTTGTCGAAAAAAAAAACAGATATGTTGGCAAATTTTGGTTGCCTCCATGCATGATCTAGTGCATGTCAACTACTTTTGTTTATGTGAGTTGCTTTTTCATTCAGTACTAGACATCCTCATTTTATTATTGCTGCAAAGAATCAACAGGGGGAAAATTTCAGTAGCAAAAGGAAAATACATAGACCACACTTTTCATGAAACAATAATTGGAACACTGCCACCTGAATTTCACGGGAATTAAGCAAGAAAAATAAAAGAACATAACCTTCTTTCTGCATGATTTGCCATCACCAGTAGTGAAATTCTTTGTTGTTATTATTTCATTTGATAGCAGCCACTTCCCATTTACATAAGACAGAGTGAGTAGAAGAGCATAGGCAACTTGAAAGGAAAGGTGGAACATTTGTTCTTTATACGACCACAGTCCCTACCTGTGAAACGGCATTTCAGTGGTCTGGACATTTTGTGTGGTTATCAGGCTCATGTGTTTCCAAAGAAACTCTCCCTATGTTCTTAATTCATTGTAAAGCTGTGAAACTTGGGAAGCTTTGTTACTATTCAGCTTTGCTTTCTTTCTTTTAAATATAGATTATTTTTTTATTATTATTTAGGATGAGTGTATTTTAGGATTTGACTGACGATTGGAAGAAGACGAGATGCTCAGGTAGCTTTCAGTACAATTAGTTGGGGTTTGGGCACAGACTAGGGTGATTTCCTTGAAACTTTAATGTTTCCCTACCCTAGCTCTCTAGGAATAATGTTAGTGTGTTTAATTTTCTTATTCTCAGATTATTCTTGCCTTCTCAGGGGATGATTTGCAGAGACTTTTCTGCTCAGAGGATGATGTGTAGAGAGTATTCAGAGAAATCTGAGGTAAAATGGAATCTGCTTCCAAAAATCATTAGAAATCTGACCTTTGTTGTTCACATCCTATCATATAAATAACTGAACAAAGCACTGATCTGCTCTTCATGAAGCCAAAATACAGATAGTCCTTATTAGAGGCATTAACTGGAAAATAAGAAACATGAGAAACAAACAAGGCTAAGCTCTTCTCTTTGAAAACTTGTCTATATCCATCATGTCTCCCAAGGCCAGCTTCTAATTGGACCTATTGTCAATACGAAAGATGTTTCTTTGTATTAACTTGACAGTGCTTTGGTGCTATGTAGCTCTGAAGCATCTGTTGTTGTTCCCAGGTGGACAGTAGGGTACATGGTAGGGAAAATGTTGCTGAGGAAGTGTTTGCAAGCTGCTACTGACCTTGCAAGTTGTTACAAACAGCTGATTACCATAGCAGCATCCCTCCAACTCTGCATTTCCATTTGTTGGGGACTTAACTCCTCTGAGAATGAAACAGAAAAATATTTGTGGATTCTTCGGCATACAGCGAGGTTTCCATAATGGTCTCCTCAGAATGCAGAGGGAGCAGTGGGATTGATCTGTAGTGTCAATGCATGGATATGTTAAGGGAAAGGATGTTCTCATTTAAATAAACTTCTGCTATTTTATTTGGAGTTTTGGTTTCTTTTGGTTTGTTTGTTTGTTAGTAGTCACACTATGGTGTTGTTTTATTTCCTGACAGAGGAAAATTTAGCTTTCAGGAAGCAATTATAAGAAACACTCAGGCAGAAACAGATTAACAACAAGAGGGACAGTTTTACAACTGAATAACTGAATTAATAATAATTATTATTGTTAATAATAATAATAATAAATATAGAAAAGCAAAAGTAACACTTATGAGATGAAAACCCTGGGAAGACTTCTAAAGAAAATATTCCACTATGACAAGTAATTCAATAGGTTACAATTTCTGTTGAAGAAAACATGTGCAATGCATGCAATAGCAAATCAAGCATATCCCTGAGACTTTCATGAATATAACTTTATGCATCCTTGCATAAATATTTGTGTTCTTTGTTTTTGCTTTTTCCCCCCTCCCCCCACCCAGGACTGCAAAACAGAAGCAGACTGAAACAGCTGTCTCCCATGTTCTACATGTGTTATGCCCTGACTATACCAACTGTGTTAAAAAAACAACCGAACAAACAAATAAACATCAACAAAAACAAACAAAACCCCACCAAAAAAACCAAACAAAAAACCCCCAACCCCCCTGAATATAATTTTGTTTCATATCTATAATGATATTTATTGTTAAAACAGACAAGGACACTACAACCTCAATTATCTATGTCAGATTTGCTCTAAATTTCAGATGAAAATAAGTTTTCAAGTGTTTTTGGAGGTATTTGAATTATGTGTCAAGGTTTTGGCAGCAGGGAGAGTTACACAGGTGGCCTCTGTTAGATGAGACCAGGAGCTACCCCCAGGTCTGAAAAAGTCAACTCCGAAATGGATTCACTGATGGACAAGCTGAGCTCATGGTGCTTCTTTGATAGCATTTAACTAAGGGTAAAAATGTTTCAGTTGTGGGGGATGAGTGAGTAAAATATCAAACAACCCTGCAGACACTAAGAAGGAGAAGGTGCTCCAGGTACCAGAGGTGAAGACCATGGTGATGCAGGTGGTCCCCTTGCAGCCCATGGAGAGCTCACAAAAGAGCAGGCTCCTGCATGATCTGTAAGATATGGAAAGGAGCGAACAATGGAGCAGGTTGGCTGCCAGGACCTGTGGCCCCATGGGAGAACCATGCTGGAGCAGTCTGTTCCTGAAGGACTCCACCCATGGAGAGGACCCATGCTGAAGAAATTCTTGAAGAATTCTTGAAAAATTCTTGGACAATTCCACTGGAGCAGTGGAAAAGTATGAGGAAAGAGTGGCAGAATATTACAAATTGATCTTCCCTGCACCACCCAGGTGGGGAGAAGGAGACAGAAATGCCAGAAACATGAACAAAGGCATGAAGATGAGCATGAGGAGAAGGCTGAGGAGTGAGGGAGAAGATATTTTTAACATGCCTTTGTTTTTTTCACCAATCTCTTGTATCTTCATTTGGCAATAAATTGCATTAAAATTCCCCAAATTGAGCCTATTTTTCCCATTATAGTAATTGGTAAGTGATCATCCTGTCTTTATCTCAGACCACAAGCTTTTTCATCTTATTTTCTCTCCCTGTCCTGCTGAGGAGTGGAAGGTAGAGAGTGTCTTGATGGACATATGGTAGCCAGCCAAGTTTTACTTATAATAATGGGTGATCTTTTGAAAGCAGTATCATTGATGTGAAGTATAATATAAAAAAAAACCCTTTTCGTGCAGTTTTACTTCTCTAGCTCATTGCAAATTCACTCGTATATGTTGGGATTGGCTGAAATATCTCTGGAGCTTCTTAGAACTCTTCACTGACTTTGCAGGTCACCCACAGAGATGAGCTTTCTAAATGATTGAAGTTGCAAAGAAATTTTGCTGAGTCTTACAGATTCTTTGTAGAAGTGAACAAAATTGGTTTTAAATGACTCTTATCTCTTAGGGGACTATTGGACATTTTTCTAAAAGGCTGTCTTCTAGAGGTTGCAGTAGTGCTTTATTCTGTCAGATCTCTTATTTTGCCTGACAGCCACAGGTGCATGGATGATCAGAAGGCCTGAGAGGGGAATTCAACAAGGAGAGGCTTAGTGAGGATCATTTCAAAGAGAAGTTTAGGGAAGTTAATTCCATACTTGTATAAGAGGTCCCCTACAGATAAAATAAACAGATAGACATTTAGACTAATTCTTGAATATTCATTCAGCAATACAAACTCACCTTGGAAAGGGAGGTTTTTACTACTGACATCAAATAAATTAAGTACTCTATACTTTGTATGCTTCAGGCAAGGCATGAGGGTCAATGTAGTCTGCTAGACATAATACAGGTTTCAGAGTTCCTGTCTTCAAATTCCATTTCTCTTAAAGGACTGATTGGTGTTCTGCGAAAATGCACCTAACACCATCAGTATTGCAATAAGAAGAATCTCTAAAATGGGTGGTAACATTTTTCTTTCTCTTTCTGAGACTTAAATGACAATGTGTCTCTTGTAATTTGCAAAGCATTCTGCAAATTCAAAATCTATACTTGGATGTATAGTAGTACAGCAAGTATTGCCCAGGTGGCCAAGAAGGCCAATGGCATCCTAGCCTGAATCAAGAATAGTGTGACCAGCAGGAGCAAGTCATTGTGCCCCTGTACTCAGCACTGGTTAGGCCACACCTTGAGTACTGTGTCCAGTTATGGTCCCCTCAATTTAAGAAGGCCATTGAGACTGTTGAAGGTGTCCAGAGAAGGGCAACGAGGCTGGGTAGAGGCCTCGAGCACAAGCCCTATGAGGAGAGGCTGAGGGAGCTGGGATTGTTTAGCCTGGAGGAGGCTCAGGGGAGACATTCTGGCTGTCTACAACTACCTGAAGGGTGGTTGTAGCCAGGAGGGGGTTAGTCTCTTCTCTCTAGCAACCAGCACCAGAACAAGGGGATGCAGTCTCAAGCTGTGCCAGGGGAAGTTTAGGCTCGAGGTGAGGAGGAAGTTCTTCATGGAAAGAGTCATTTGTCATTGGAATGTGCTGCCCAGGGAGGTGGTGGAGTCACCATCCCTGGAGGTTTTCAAGAGGGGATTGGATGT
The DNA here is from genome assembly GCF_014839835.1 of Dryobates pubescens. Lineage (NCBI taxonomy): Eukaryota > Metazoa > Chordata > Aves > Piciformes > Picidae > Dryobates > Dryobates pubescens. The sequence goes on along the minus strand of NC_071618.1, from coordinate 37,149,737 downwards.
GGCACTTGGTGCCATGCTCTAGTCACGAGGTCTGTGGTGACAGGTTGGACTCGATGATCTTTGAGGTCTCTTCCAACCTTGGTGATACTGTGAAATGGCCACTTGTGACACTGTGGAAGAGTTATTTGCAACATGGGAACTTTAACAGACAGATCTTTAAAATTCCTTTAAAAAACAATGAAATTTTTAACAGAAATTCTATGATTCTGTTGCACAACTTTTAAATAATTACAGGTACTCGAGTGCATATTTTTAGCTTTGTTATCTGAGACAAATGCAGTCTTTCTTCATTTACAAGCCATTATGCAATGTCTGCCTTTTGATACAGTGTCATTTCATGCTTTTTTATATAACCGGAGAAACCTGCAAAGTACAATGAGAAAGTACTCTATCTCAATACATGATGAAAACATTCTATTCCTCAAGAACAGAGAACAAAATAATAAACAAAAGTAAAAGAGAAAGGTTTCTTTTCCAGTTCTGGCAAGGTAAACAGTTAAATGTATTCAAATGTTGTAACTGAAACCAACCATTGAAGTACTAGGTTGATTACAAAGTTTTGAAAAGCAGCAGAAGCTTTTAATCCAACTCTTCTGTCTGGTAGACATTGGATCTATAGATCTGGAAACGTTTTACTTGCTAGGATAGCTTTATTAGAAGCACATTATGTTTGTATTATTAATTTCTACCCTAGAAAAATCCCTTTAAAATTTACTGTGGAAATAACTCAGAATTCCTGCTGATTTAACTACAGAGTTTGTTTTAAGCTAATTTCTTATAGCCAGTAAAAGGCATAACAAAATTTGCCCAGTGTATATTGTGTGATCTGGTACCAACCTACTTGCATACATCCAGAGGGAAATGGCCAGTGATATAACTGATTATACTGTCCCATCTTGTCTGGCAGATGCATTCTGTTTTTCTGGTTCATCTATTACTGTTCTATTCTGGGTTCATGTCTGCCCTTAATGTTCAATACAAAAGCTAATTATTGTGCTAAGCAGCTTTTCTAAAGGCTTTGCTTCTGCATCTTTGATGCTTCATGAACAGAATGGCAAATTAAAACATAGATAAATGATCCAAAAATTGAAATTAATTGTTCTACTTTTCATTTAATAGTGAACACCTCCTCACAGATTTATTTAGTTATTTATTTTCCCCAGAAATAGCTATGTAATGAAGTGGTTTACCATCTTACTAAGTGGTTGTAATCTATATGGGTTCTCCTACCACACTCATCACCACAGCATCTGAGTGCCTTCCAATAGTGCATTAAGCAATGTGAGCAACATCTGTCACATATTTTATTCTCACCATTTCCCTAGAGGAAGAACTGTGTGCGGAGGAGTGTTTTGGTTTGTATTTATTTTGGTTTAAAGCATTCCATAACTTAAGGGTTATTTAGCCCAAAGAGTGTCACACACGCAAAGTAAAGATTATTTTGAGTCACAAAATGGTCACAGAAAAATGTAAACAGGGATGAAACACTTACATTGAATGAGATGCTGCAATGAATGTCCCAGACATTCAAGTATATCTATTAACAATTCTTTGTTTGCACATATGGCAAAGCCTCTTTCAATAGTGTTATCTTAAGAAATTAAACAATATTTTATTCTTATTAGGAGGATGAAACCTAATTTTATAGACTAAACAAGCCACAATATACTCCTGCAGCTTTTGTATTTGACATCTGAGAGCTTATCTAGACAGTTTATCTGTATCTTGTCCAAACATGGTGTTCAATTAAGTTAAGAAGCTAGCTTGAGTTAATGTCACAAATGTGGAGACACAAGTCAAAAACATACTAACAGAGCATTGCATGTTCCTTTTCATTCAGGACCTTCAGGACCACATATAAACCTAACTACTGACTTTCTCATTTGAAGACAGTAAAAGTAAAGCATATGACTGCAAGTAAGCATGTGTTTAAGTACTCACTAATTTGCATGAATCAGAGCATAAAGACAGTAAAAGACCTATTTACCTACTTTACCCCATTTCTCAAACCATGTGCAGTTCACATATGCTTCCCTCATGACATATTTGATAGGATTTTTTTTCTTTTCCAGTTGTTTGAAGTGATTGAAAATAAAATACAATTACTTCTTCACAGCACAGTTACATAGCTTAGCCGTCTGTCTGTTCCCTCTGAGTTAATTTTTACTCTTCTTTGTCTCTTCTTAGTTTTCTATTAAATAAAACAACAAATTTTTAAGCCAATAAATAATTTTTCTATGTCAGGGTGGGGAGGGAAGCTTAAGATGAAGCAAATGAATACATAGAATACATAGAATACATAGAATACATAGAATAAACCAGGTTGGAAGAGACCTTCAAGATCATCGCGTCCAACCCATCAACCAATCCAACTCCGC